>NW_026294739.1:23261326-24674451 GCF_026119805.1 Tympanuchus pallidicinctus
CGGGGACACCAGAGACCGCGGAAAAAAAGTTGGATGCAGTTCCGTATGTTGGCCACACGGGGGCAGCAAGAACTGCGAAAAAACCTTCGTTGCAGTTCCGCATATTGGCCACACGGGGGCAGCACAGACAGCAAAAAAACCCTTCGTTGCAGTTCCGCATATTGGCCACACGAGGGCAGCACAGACAGCAAAAAAACCTTCGTTGCAGTTCCGCATATCGGCCACACGAGGGCAGCACAGACAGCAAAAAAACCTTCGTTGCAGTTCCGCATATTGGCCACACGAGGGCAGCACAGACAGCAAAAAAACCTTCGTTGCAGTTCCGCATATTGGCCACACGAGGGCAGCACAGACAGCAAAAAAACTTCGTTGCAGTTCCGCATATTAAACTTCGTTGCAGTTCCGCAAATCGGCCACACGAGGGCAGAAGAGACCACGGAAAAAACTTCGTTGCAGTTCCGCAAATCGGCCACACGAGGGCAGAAGAGACCACGGAAAAAACTTCGTTGCAGTTCCGCAAATCGGCCACACGGGGGCAGCACAGAGAGCGGAAAAAAATTCCCTGGGCGTCCACGCGGTTCTGGAATACCTCCACGCAAGGAGAAACCACGGCCTCCCTGGGCAGCCTGTTCCAGAGCTGCGCCATCCTCACCGTGAAGAACTCCCTTCTCGTCCACGGGCGGAACTTCCCGTGCTCCACTTGACGGCGATTTCCCCTTCTTGGGGCCGCGCAGGGCTCCTCTCCCTGTCCCGCACACCTCCGCACAGCTCTCCCGCACACCTCTGGCGGAGCTGCCCTCAGCACTCGCTCCCGTCGCTCTGCGGCTTCTGCCTCGCTGCTGCCCGGACAGCAACGGCTGCCACTGAGGTGGCATTCTAGAATCAGTGGGTGGTTGGAATCCTACCTCAGCCCAATCCTGCAGAAGCTGCCATGGGGTTGTCATGACCACAGCGCAGGACCCAGCGCTTGCTCCTGTGCAGCCTCGTACGACTGGCCTCAGGCCGTCCCTCTGCAGGGCCTTCCTGCCCTCGAGCAGATGGACGCTTCCTCCCAGCAGCGTTCCTTGCACTGCGGGGCCTATGTAAAACCCACACTAGAGTCGTTTTTTCAATTCAAGAGCGTGTTACAGCACCAATCTATTTCACCCGTAAGGAAATCCAGGAAGAGATGGGAGAAATACACAACTACTGCCAGACTGCTTTATAAATTTCTTTCAACAAGAGCATTTTTCCTTTTTGCTTCTATGACCACCTCATTTTCTCCTCCCTTTTTGTGGGGAAGCTGCCTCCAGTGCCTGACTTCAGCAGACAGCACGAAACACAACACAAAGAAAAACGCTTGCCGTGAGTGCGGGGTGGCTGTGCTTTGCCAGGCACACGCTTGGTCAGTAAGTGCCCCACAGCAGCCCCGAGCCAAGCCCTGCATGCAGTCACTGTGCCCACAGCTGGTGCACCACTGCCAGAACCGATCTGAGGACACAGGTGGATGCAGGCACTCCTGCTCCTTCTGCAAAGCCATCCTCTGCAGAGCCCGCTAGATGCTGCTCACTGCTGGGCCAACCGGGCTCCCGTTTACTGCAGCCCTGGGATAAACACATGTGCACTCTTCTGTGCAGCAGTGAGCTCCAGGCATGAAGCACCAGAGGGCAAATCAGCGGAATCTACTGCTGACTCCATCAGGTCCTTCTTCTACCAACCACAGGGCAAATACCATGGCACAGAACACAGGGGGGAAAAGCACTGCTGCTCGCGCGCCTACAATGGAATTGAAAACAGCTACTGCAAGAAGAGCTCATAGGGCAAACCAAGCCTCAGACACGTGCGCGCACACACACATACATATATTCATTTCTCTCTACCTTAGTAAACGGTTTTCTTTCAACACAAGCTCTATTTTTCTTTTCCCACCCAATTCTCTCCCCCATCCCATGGGGAAGAGGGGAGTGAGCGAAGGATTGTGTGGTGCTGAGCCACCCACCAGCTTCAACCACAACAGCGTCACAGGGCAATGGGAGCAAACAGAGATAAAACACAGAAACTCGCTCTTTCTTTGGCTCATGGCCGCCACAGAGCTCGTGTCTTAGTGACACACACAACCGTATCTCCAGCTATTATGCGTCTCACTAACGCAAGCTCAGCTGTGAGCTGTCGCTCAGCCTGTCACCACAAGCAGAAAATAAATGGACATACACAGATGCCCTTATCCACACAAGCCAATCTGGGTGCGAGGAATAAAAGCTCACTGGGCCATGGGCAAAGCAGGGAGCACATAGACAGGAAGCAGGAAGGAGCTGAAGTCCAACTCTCCTACACAGAAGACAGGGAGAGCTGAGTGAGCACCACAGGAGGAGTTACAACGCAGCTTAAGAGCTTACAGAACCCTGAGATTGCCAAAGGACCCTGCCAAGGTGACTCTCACCATTCTTTTGCAGGGGTCTCACAGATGTTTTGGATGCTGACTTCCACTTCCTCTGTCATTTGTAGGAAGTCCGGGTGAAAAATGCTCATTTTGTCTGGGCAGCACTTCCATGGTTCCATGGTTATGACTGGGGAAAAAAAATAGCACGCAACTCCATAAAATTTACCTCTCCGCTGTTCGTGTCAGCACAACATCTGAGATGAGCATTACACATCCCTGCACCTGATTGAAAAGTCATCCAAGCCTATGTTCCACACAGCTTCATCTCAGTGCCAGAAAAAACACACACAGAAACGTTTAGAAGATTCTTTGCGCAGATAAAAGTGCAGAGTGCAAATGTATTCTTTTCAGTAATAAATAGTAATGTAGAATCCAAAGGTAACTTATTCAAGAACTAATATGAAATAACGGTCAATGAAAAGGAAATACGAGATTAACTATTTTCATCTAAAAAATCGTTGCTAAACCTCTTCCCATCAAAAAGGAAGCATGCTGGGCACTGTTAGCAGCAGCTCAGACAGCATCTTGCACCACAAAATGTGGCACATTCTTTTTGCTCACAGGCCTCTTGTTTCTCTAATTAGTGTCAGATTCATTCAAAATACATGCACCAGAACAGCCATTCAGTTCTGTTGAGGTAGGAACCCACTGCTGGGATGTCCCCCAGTCCCATTCCCTGCTATTTCCAGCATTGGCGGGGAAAAGGAAGAGCAACTGACTTCACCTACCCAGACTTCTGCAAGGCCTTCGATACAGTCTCACATTACAGGGAGAAGCACAGGGGAGAGCTCTGGTGGCTGCAGAAATCAAGATGGTGCTTTAAAACAACATGATTTACTGGGCACGAGACATGAAAGACAAGGTTAAGGTGAAAAAGCCTCCAACCCCTGTGGATGTGGCTGTCTGCACAGACAACAGCTGCCTGCTGTCCAGCTAAGCACTCACCAGCAGATGCCTTTCATAGAATCATAG
This sequence comes from Tympanuchus pallidicinctus, assembly GCF_026119805.1. NCBI lineage: Eukaryota > Metazoa > Chordata > Aves > Galliformes > Phasianidae > Tympanuchus > Tympanuchus pallidicinctus. Next base: position 23,264,718 of record NW_026294739.1, read on the forward strand.
AATTAGCAAGCTTGCAAAAGATCTCCAAGATCATCCAGTCCAACCGTCCACCTACCACCACCATTTCCCACTAAGCCACATCGCTCAGTATAACATCCAATGTTTCTTGAACACCTGCAGGGACAGTCACTCCATCACCTCCCCCGACTGCCTGTTTCAGCATCTGACTACTCATTTGGAGAAGTGTTTCTTAACATCCAACCTCAATCTCCTCTCATGCAACTTGAGGCCATTCCCCCCAGTCCTGTCACTACTTACATAGGAGAAAAGGACTATCCCCACCTCAACATAACCTCTCTTCAGGTAATTGTGCAGAGGCGTAAGGTCTGCCCTGAGCCTCTTCTCCAGACTAAATCATCCCCGTTCCCTCAGCCACCCCGCATAAGACTTGTGCTCTACACCCCTCACAGCTTCACTGCTCTTCTTTGGACACATTTCAGGGTTCCAATGTCCTTCTTGGACAGAACTGAACACAGCACTCAAGGTGAAGACTCACCAGAGCTGAGTACAGGGGATGATCACATCCCTGCTCCTGCTGGCTCCAGCCCTTTGCACTGCACTTCCAATCTAAACCCGTTCCTTCTGCGGTAGCGCTTGCATCCTCACTTAGGGCTGGAGCTCAAGAGCTCAACGCAACAGGAAGAACACAGCGTGCAACTGGAAGACGCGCCTCAAAGCCAACAAGAGTCATCTCTCTGACCTTGGGCACAACTCACCAACCGAGAGCCAGGCCTTGCCAGCTTGGCTGATCTGAGCATGTCAGAGGGGGCCGGACATCAGATCACAAAGTGTCCATTTCAATTGCAGCTCCATGTAAGGAAAAACACCAATTAACAGGCACGAATGAATTCATTCACAAGCTGCACAGCAAGTGTGTTCTTCATTAAAAAACCCACATGGATTCTTAATCCAAAAAGAGAATGGCAAGAGTTTGTACCGATTGAAGAGGTTCTTGTTCCTAAGCCTCATCCTCTTATCCCGCCTTTCCTTGCCTCATCCCCTACCCCAACTCCTGAACGATGCACGCAGGTTTAAACTCAGATCTCAAACCCATAGGACTCCTTTCACAGGACTCCATCAGAAAGGACGACGCACTTGTTCCATACACCCAAGCTGACCAAGCAGTGATATCACGGTCACTTAAACACACAGCAGCATCCACACCCCAAGCACGCACACTGCTTCCTGTGTTACTGGAGCCCACAGCTCCCCTTCACACCTCTGTGGATTCCTGGTGATTCACATCGATGCAGCCTCACTATAGATCCACGGATGTCACACAAGGCCTGCAGGACTTCTTTCTCCACAAATCCCATCTGCAGGCATTGGTTCATAAGGTTTACCACCCGCCCTCCTGAGCAAAAGAAAACACTAAGAACAAGAGCAAAGTGCTGGATTTGACCCGGCCTGGTCCCCAAGCCTCAGTCCTGCTAGACATACCCTGGTATGTAGACTCATCCCCAAAGCCTGACTGGACATCAGCACATGCATCAGTCTGCAAATGCCCCATCCCAGCAGCAAGGGATCAAAGCACTGGGACAAATGCTGAAATAAAAATGCCACGCAAGTTCTCTATTAGCATTGATCATGAACAAATCTACCCCGGAGGATGTGGGACAAGTAGCAGAAGACAACAACCTGCAGAACCAGCTCATTTGGGGCTGCTCCAGATGTTTGTATGCTCCCTTCCATGGCCCAGGCCAAGCTTGCTGAGCTGCTCACGCAGCAATTAAAGGCCGCTGTGACATTATTTTTGGATTTGGTGTCCTCAGTGGATGAACCCAGCACCTGCCTGTATGGCAACATGTGACCTTTTGGCTCAAACATCAATCCCAAATCCCAAAGAAACAGGGAGGCTGCAGCATGCATACTTTGTGCAGCCCCTGCGCTCCTTGAGTCAGAGATCGCTGACATGCTGCAGTGCCCCATTTCCGTTGCAGAATGACGCAGGATTGCTGAAGTCACTGCAGATTTGGAGAAAAGACAAACTGTCTCCAGAACGCACTCCCCGTAGAACTTGCCCACATGTGTGGGGCACAAGCCCCATTTTGGGGGCAGTGAACACCACATGTGGGGTGCAACCCCAATTAGGTGACCCCACCGTCATAGCCATCCCAGAGAACACCATCAGCCCGCTGCACATGGCCATCAACTTCTTCCTAGACTCCACGCACCCCACAGGCATTCCTATCCCCATCCTCAACCCCATGGTGACATCGGCATTAAAGCACAATTGAGACTGTGCGAACATCAATATAGCCCTGTGCTTTCTGCCACCATGCTTTAATTTCGTTATCATTAAGTGTGCTGAGCAGTTACATTTCAGTATGTGAATATTTAAAAACAACGCCACAGATACTGACAAAAAATTAAAAAAAAAAAAAAAAAATCTCTTTTTTTTAATACCTATTCATATGCACTTCGCACAACTTTTCTGGCTTAGGAGTAGTTTCCCTCTGTTTTCTTCGTCTTCCCCTCCCACTTCTAGCTTCGCGTTACTCCCCCATCATCTCAAGGCAGACACAACAGATCGCCACGGACTCCGCCGCGGGCCCCCGCCAATGTCCCTCGGAAAAGTTCTATCCGTGGTCTCTGCTGCCACCTCGTGGTCAATGCGGAGAACTGCAACTGCCTCTTAGTCCTGCAGGCAGTAAGACGCACGCGAATAGAAATGCGGAAGCGGCATTTTAACCGCTCTGCGCAGCTAATCCGCCGCATTCAATGGTGATCAGTCCTCCAAGCAGTAGCGGACACGCACCCAACTTTAAGACAGCAACTGTTTCGACAAACGACTGCGGGTACGGGCAAGCAGTCGATTCTTGGACTGCCGGCTCAGCGATAATCTCCCCTTCTAATCCAGGATGCCCCTCATATATTTCCGCCGTTTCATGCCCGAGCCCACTCGGGAACGGTATGGCTCACAGCTGGCTCTGAACGCCCCGTGACGTCCAATTTACACGCCCCCGCGGTGGACTAGCAGACGTCCCCCCCAGACGTGCACCGTCCCCCACCCTTTTAAAAACCCTCGCAGTGGCAGTGGAACACGAGCAGCTCGGACATTCGCGGACACGGCACTGGCGTACAGCGGTGCCGACACTGCACGATAACGGGACCGGAAAGTGTTCAGAAATCAACACGCGTGCGCCCGCCGCGGTTTGGGGTGCATACGTACGCAAGCTCTGCTGGAGCTCCAGTAGTCTATTACCGAGACGGGCTTGGGCGTAAAACCGCCCGAGAAATTAGATAAAGATCATCTAGGTTTGGAAGAGAGAAAAGTATCGCTGAGCCGGTGGTCCAAGAATTAACTGCTTGCTCGCATCTCAAGGCTTCTTAGAAATCGATGCTATTTATAAGCTTTCTGGCGCATGTGCACTATTGACTGGAGAACTAAGCATAACAAAACTTGGCAGATTCGTTGCGCAGAGCGACGATTAAGTACGAACACCACTTACACGTGCCTGCGCGCATGCGTCCTGCTGTCTGCGGCAGCAAACATACACGGCCGCCATTCCACCGGTTGGCCACAAAGGGGCATCAGAGACCACGGAAACAACTTCGCCGACCGGTTCGACGCGGAGCTGCACCACAGTCCCTGGCGCTCCGTTCTTTCTCTTCTTTGCAGAGAAAAACCTTTAAGTTAGATGGAGGATGAGAGGGGTGATAAAAAAGCGTAAATTAAAAAAAGACCAAGGAAAACTTCTCCACCCCCAGAAGAGCTGTGCTAAGTGCTTATGAAAATCTGTAAATAAGTAAGTAATCATCAAATTGATGTTGTCGTGCTTGGATTTTTTTTTTCTGTTTGTTTGTTTTTTTTCCAGCATCTGAGGTGATGAAAAAGCTGGTATCAGTTGGACAGATGCATGCAGTGAAGCTAAGGATGGCTTGAAACTATTAACAGAGCAATGCAAAACAGTCATACAACTTCACGAAAAAACGTAGTAACAGCTTCAGTACCTGGCCACACCACTCTGAGATTCCATCCGCATCACCCAAGGTTTGTAGATACCCACCAGAATGGTTTTGATATCAAGCAATTTGTTGTCAGTTCTTTCATTCACAATCACTGCCAGGATCTGCCACAGGGTGTTCTGACCACGGCCACCACAGCTGAACTGTTTTTATAACAGTGCTATTTCCAGGCGTGGTTTCAAGCATTTGGTATAGTTTTGACCCAAAGGAAGAATTAATATGAAATGTGAGGTATGCATAAGTCATCATGAGGCGTGTTTCTCAGCATCACCTTTGAGAAACAGAGAATGGATTTGTCAAAAAAGTCTCAGAACAGCAGTAACATACAAAGCTGTGTAAGAATAATATGAGAACACTTTGCAAGGAGGTGAAGAACTTTATGACCTCCGCCTGGGAAATCCAGCACCATTTGCCTGCAGATACCTCTTTGGCAACTGTTCTAGATCCAGCTGTACATTCTGCTTGAGAACACAACTCAAAACTACAAAGACGACAACGGGAGTTTTACATAGGCAGAAGAAAAAGAATGGTATGCCTCTTTCAGTATTGAAAGCGAAAGAAATGCACACCTTATCAACAGGTTGACAGCATGTCAAGCAGCAGCCAGTCCCAGATAACGATAACAGCTAGACACTGAAACAGCTTCTGACAAAATCTACAATTTCTTGTACGGAATAAATCATGACAGAAGTTGACTCTGAAGAACAAACTAATTGTCAGCCTAGGGTATTCCACATTACTGAATTTACCTCAGAGTCTGTGCTTTTATTTCTCAGCAGCGAAAGTGCTATCAGGAATCAAGTTTTCCTTCAGCCTCAGCTACCGTCTGCTCTGTGCACCCCTTTACCAGCGTCATCCCAACTGATCTTCGTAACTGTCTTGACATTATACTAGCAGTATAGTTTGCAAGAGAGACTGCCAGTGCAGTATCTCTTGCAAACAGGGATTCAAGGCAAGTGTAGCAGTAGTAGATTCAAAGCATTTGTTCAGCAGTAGTTACTGAGGGTTTTGCAGTCTTCTGGTGCATTGTTTGATTGGATAAAAGCATGAATTTTTATAAAGTCATTTATCTAGGATTGAAGAACTTCAACATCATAAACAGCCACTTAAATTCATTTAGGGAGGAGTAAAAAGTCAGATGCTGAATCTGTTTAACAGCTGTGGGAATACCAGGAAGACTATTCAAAGCAGCAGCTGTGAAGCAAGATAAACAGCATGAGAAGCAAGGATACCTCTAGAAGAGGAGAAAAAGCAATAGAAATGGCTCACGGCTCTGATCAGATCAGTGCACAGTTATGGAGAATTTGTGGAATACTCTGTTGACATGTAAAAGTGGATGGGAGAGCTGTAAGAGCAGATGGGAAAGCTACGAAAGGAAACTTAAGAATGTATGTAAGTGATGTGAAAACTTGTAATAAGTTATTTGGATCTTTCACATCTGAGTCTGTGTATCAGACACTGCAAACAGCCTTTTACATGGTCTCTGAAATACCACAGAGAATCTCTGTAACCTCTCTGACTTGATTCAGTCAACAACAAGGATGTATCAACAGGAAAGAATCCAAAAATAGGTCAGATAAAGGACTTTTTTGATAAATACTGCTACCCAAAATGTTTTAGTTTTTTTTTTTTTTTCTTAGTTATTAGGGACTCTTTACTGCCTTCACTACTTGGTCCTTGTGTGCTCATAATCCAAACAGATTTGATATGCCTTCCTCTGTTAATAGCAACACCACTGGGACTGAAAACAGAAAATGAGCATTTAATTTAGATTTTGAATGAAAGAGAAGTAATTAGAATTCTCAGGTTCTTTCTGCTGCTCAGCTTCCAACTTCCCTTCAGCTAAATAAAACATAATGGAGACATGCTCAAAACATAATGGAGACATGCTCATCTTACAAGCTATATGCAGTAAGAGAGAAACAGTGAAACATTACCTGTTAATCCTATTAATTGTTATTGTGAAACACTTGAAACTATCCCCACAAGTAGTGTGGGCCTTCAGAAACACAGCTAGAGAACAAATTAACTAAACAATCAAATACACAGCAACTCTTATACATGAGGGTTACATGGCAGATGCTACTGCTGGAGAGAAGAGTGATGTAAAATTCTTCAGAGTGGATTCTCTACTACTGCTTCACGGAACATAAAGTAGCCAAGGAATAGGACTACATTTAATGGGAGAGAGTGCTATTTTCAGGAGTTGCAGGTTGTGGTTGTGTTTTTTTGTTTGTTTGTTTTGTCTGTTATGGGCAGAGCACGTGCTCCTTAGACAGGAAGAAGCAGAAGCCCACAGGCCAAATAAAGTGGTAACAGTGCAAAGCATATATTTCACTTGCAAACATTTCAGTTACAACACTGGAGAAAGATTTTTTCGTTACTCTCCTGTAAATGTGCCCAACCTTATGATGAATAACCACACCACTCATTTCATGTCCTCACTTCTCCAAATCCCTGGACAAATGAGAAAAGAAAGGGACTCCTACTCAGATATAGAGTCATCATAGAATGGCCTGGGTTGAAAAGGACCACAATGCTCATCTAGCTTCAATCCCCCTGCTGCGTGCAGGTCGCCAACCAGCAGCCCAGGCTGCCCAGAGCCACATCCAGCCTGGCCTAGAATGCCTGCAGGGATGGGGCCTCCACAGCCTCCTTGGGCAACCTGTGCCAGTGCCTCACCACCCTCTGAGGGAAAAACATCCTCCTAAAATCTAACCTAAACTTTCCTGTCTCAGTTTGACCATACCCCCTTGCCCTATCACCCTCATAAACAGCAGTTCCCCCTCCTGTTTATTCACTCCCTTCAAGTACTGGAAGTCCACAATGAGGTCTCCCCGCAGCCTTCTCTTCTCCAAGCTAAACAAGCCCAGTTCCCTTTCTTCGCAGCAGAGGTGCTCCAGCCCTCTGAATCTTAGTGGTCTTCCTTTGGTCTTATTCCCAGAGCTCTGCCTCTTTCTTGCGCTGGGAGTCCCAGGCCTGGATGCAGTAATGAAGATGGGGCCCAAAAGAGCTGAGTAGAGAGGAACAATCACCTCCCTCTCCCTGCTGGCCACCCCTTTTTTTATGCAGCCCAGAACGGAGTCATCCTTCCAGGCTTCAAGCACACACTGCTGGCTCACACCCAGCTTCTCATTCATCAGCACCCCAAGTCCTTCTCCACAGGGGCTGCTCTCATGGGGTTTTCATCCAGTGTGTATAAATACCTGGGATTGCCCCGGCCCAACAGCAGCACCCTGCACTTGGCCTTACTGAATCCAGTTAGGTTCACAAGGGCCCACTTCTCCAGGCTGTCCAGATCCCTCTGGATGGCTTTCCTTCCCTCCAATGTATCAACTGCACCACCCAACTTAGTGCTGTTTACAAACTTGCTGAGGGTGCACTCAACACCACTGTCTGTATCACTACTCACTTCCCCTTCCTCTTCAGTGGGCTGGGGGAGAGAATTAGAAAGAAAAAAAAAAAAAAGAAAAAAAAAGCAGCACTTGTGAGTTTAGAACAGTTTTATAGGACAGCAAGGGAAGAAAAAATAAAAACAACAGTAAAAGGCTACACAAAGCAAGTGATACACATTACCTCCTGACTGATGCCCAGACGGTCCCCAAGCAGTAGTCTCTCCCCTTGGCCAACTCCCCCATTTTTATTGCTCAGCATGATGCCACATGGTATGGAATATCCCTTTGGCCAGTTTAGGACCTGGTTCTGTTCCCTTCTGGTACATGATGGTGACCTGGACAACTGATGACTGCTTAGAGGTACCTTTCCTCACTCGCAGGGATAGGATTTACCTTGTCTGCAGCTAGAAAAATCTTCCAGCAGCTTCATTTCAGACCTCACCTGCTTTACTTCTTCTCCGTCTTTTCACCTTCAACCACAGTAGTTCCTGCCAAAAGTGACAGGATTCCTCCTTCTTCTCTTTCCCACAGAGTGAGACAAAAGACGTACAAATCTAAGCCAGATGTTGCCAGTGACATCCACATAGATGAAGGGATACCTTAGCCTGCAGCCCCACCCCTGGAAGAGAGAGAACACACAACTATTACCAGCAGTTTTCCCTAACCTGTGTGAGGCTAGTAGCCTTTCTTCAACATGATTTTCTAGAAACGCTGCTCTTTCCTGGATTTCTCTCTGACAGTTCCTGCTTCAGTAAAGGTCCTGAGGGAGCCACAACAGGAGAAGCTCTAGGAAAGTTCTGACAAAGTGTGTATACACCTAGCTCCTGTAACTACTAAGTGTAGCAACTGGACAGATCAATACAATAGGAAATGCATTACAACAGAGATATGATGACAGAAGGACCAGTACAATAGAAAGGCACCATAAAGGAAGCAAGGAAGATTGCTCACCTTATCAGAGGATTCCAGGTTCACAGGGGAAAGCTTCGCCAAGGAGGCATCTCCAACCAGAGCCCCTTCCCCCATGGCAGTCAGCCCTTAAATGAGGTCTAAGAGCTGCAGCCAGGCTCCGTCCCTTCTGGCCCACAGCTGAACTGCTTCACCTGTGCTCCCAGGGCTGACCGGGTCTTTTCCCCAGCTGCTCAATCAGTGCTTCAGGCTGTGACTCATGGGAGGAGGCTCTACAACCCTCCTCTGGTCTTCCCTCCTGCTAGCTCTTTTGGCGATTCCCTGGGGTTGCCCTGACTCTAGCTAACCAGGAACCTGCGAAGCGGTCATTTGCCTATGTCCTCGCAGGTCCCCCTCCAGTACTCCGAGGCACGTATGCCACTGCAAACCTGGTCTCCGGGCACCAGAGACGGCATCGGGTGACAGCAGAGGCCCCGGCGCGGCTCCCCGCCCGCTTCTAGCCGGCTGCGTTCTGCGGCCGCGCCCCCGTTCTGCCGCCTCCGGGCGGCCACGAGAACCCCCTGGGGCTGCCACTGCTGATGGACCAGATTCGTGGCACCGCGGTGATGGTCCCAGTCACTCGGTCACTCGTTGCCACCACCACAGGAAAGCATCCTAGGCCGCCGCCACCGCACAGCTCCCGGGCACCGCGCACGTGCTCTCGGTGTACGTGGTGAAGAGCGGAGCGAGGACCGCGCGGAACGCCGCCGAACACCAGCAGGGAGCCGCGGCTCCTCCTGGCGCCGCCGCGGGAAGCGCCACACCTCGCCGCGCTCCTTCTCTTTTTAAAAAGCCCGAAAGCGGCACCTTGCAGAGCCTCCTTCAGCGGGAACTCACAGGGCGCGACCCCCGCCCGCCTCTCCCACCGGGAGCTGCCTATCGCAGCCCGACCCCGACCGGACCGCACTCCTCCCACCGCCGTGCTGCTGCCTCCCCGCGGAGTCGTGGGGTACCCGAGACGGGGCCGCGGCTCAGGGCACCCTCGGTAATCCCCTCGGTTTTGCCGTCGTGCTAGTGGTACGCGGTCTTTCTCCCGCCCCGCCTAGAGCCCGCACGATCCTCATCCCAGCGGTTAGAGTCGGTCGCGGCGCCGTTGTCGCAAAGCTAAGCTCCGCACGACCCTCCCGTGCAGAGACCCTCCAACGGACGCGGCCCATCTGCCCTGAGGCTTCGTGCCAACTGCTCCCCAGCTCCACTGCTCTCCACCTCCACAGCTGTCCTCCTCCCTCCTTTTTCCTTTGGGAGTACGATTCAGCTCTGGTATTTGAGAGGAAAAAACTCTGATCCCAACTCTGTTCCTCCACCCTGCCCTTTTAGCCTGGGCTCTTTAAGAAACTTGTATTGCCCTCCTATTTCCATGGGAGAGTACAAAACATACCAAAGAAACAGACTGGTAACAAACCTTATGTAGAACTGTATCATAGCAACAGCGTCGGGAAATTGTGAGTCTAAGACGCTCAACCAACGAGCGAGCGCCAGGAGAGATTTCCCCGCGTCGAATTCGGGCACCGAACGGAATGAATTTCGCTCCGTGGCCAATAGGCGGCGTGCGGCCGTTACCGTAATAGTGAATAAACTATCACTATCGCTATCGCTAAGATCCTTGCCCAACTGAAATTTTTGACTTCGAGTGTTTCTCACAGGAATCAAACATGTGCCTACTGTGTTGCAATAATGAAACACAATTGGGACAGCATTAACATGCTATTTCCACAGCAACTCCAACAAAGATTTCTCGCCTCGTTTTTTGCATCCCAAGCTTTATGCACTTTGCCAACATCTCTGTTTAACTATTTGACTGCAAAATCTGCCACTGCAAAACTCTAAGAAAACTATCAATAAGATAACCTTGAGCCTTTTACAACAGAACCACTGCAGTTATTCCAGCTGTTGAAATTTCGTGTTCAAACGTGTTCAAAGGAGGGCAACAAAGCTGGTGAGGGGTCTGGAACACAGGCCATATGAGGAGAGGCTGAAGGAGCTGGGAATGTTCAGCCTGGAGAAGAGGAGGCTCAGGGGAGACCTCATTGCTCTCTATAACTTCCTGAAGGGAGGCTGCAGTGAGCTGGGGGTCGGCCTCTGCTCTCGTGTCATCAGTGATAGGACCAGGGGGAATGGCTTCAAGCTACGGCAGGGGAGATTCAGGCTGGACATGAGGAAGTGTTACTTTTCAGAAAGGGTGGTCAGGCACTGCAATGGATGCCCAGGGAGGTGGTGGAGGCACCGACCCTGGGGGTGTTCAAGGAAAGGCTGGATGTTGTGTTGAGGGACGTGGTTTAGTGGGAGCTGTTGGGAACAGGTGAACGGTTGGACTGGGTGATCTTCTAGGTCTTTTCCAACCTTGGTGATTCTATGATTCTATGAATTTAAAGAAGCCTAAAAAAATACACAACTGCATAACAATTTTAAAGCAAAAGAAAAAAGACGAGTATTTCTTAGGGGGAAAAAAAAAGGCAAATTAGTTTGTATTTTGATCCCTTTATATGAATCAAAAACAATGAATATTTTAAGTATGAAACTGGAACAAAACTATTATCAATGAACAAAGATGTCTTTTATCGAAAGAATTTATATTTTAAAAACAACACTCAAAACAGCACAAACAGTTGCAAATTTACAATCTCACAAGTATCTTGCTGAATTTTTCACAATTTTTTTTTGTTTATTTGTTTTGTGGTGTAAGAAGCTTGGGGGGGAAAAAAAAAAAAGCTTTACTTTATGAACCAGCAGGCAGGAAGATAATTAAAGTCATTAGCCAAGGATTTTCAAACTACCTATACAATGCAAAACAGATAGATACACTCTACCTTTTTCCCCTCCCTAATCTCTCAAAGTAATGGCTTAGTTCTTTGGGTTGAACGATGACCAACTGAATTGATTTTGTCTTCTTGGCAACACTAAATCCAGTGACAGATCTCTTTGTTCTTTTTCTGAATCCACTAGCTGATAGCCCAGCATGTTTATAGCGCCTTTGCAAACGTCCTGTATTTTTTTAATTTTCTGGAATGAAAGAACATTTCTCCAGGCCTGGGAAACATTAACTGCATCTCGAGATGTGATTTTGAAGGCTTCTTTTTTTTTTCCTGATCCCTGTCCATGTGTGATGTTATAGACCCAACTTTTAAGTGTGGGGGTCAAACTAAGATCTGCAAATTTATACATTTCTGAAATTTCTGACAATGGGTCTCTTACCAGATCTTCAAAACGAATCATTAGATAGCGATCTTTAAGGAAGCTAGGTGGTTTTAGAGTTGCTGTTTCATAAATCTGAACGTGACTTCTACAAATCTCTTGCATTACTTTATATTTGCTGTCTTCCACTTTAGTGCCATTGGTACTCAGAACAATCCCATTGTCACGGGCTAATGCTTTGACTGATTGTTCTCGTGACTTTACAACCGCCCTGGGGTCACGGACCAAGTGGATTATTTTGAGGTTCAGGGATGGATCGGTGAGAAGTGGGTAGAGGACCTTCAGGTCAAAGAAGCGAACCTCCTTGATGACAACGTGGCTGTAGGTTTTACAGGCTTCTTCCACCTTGCTGAATGGGTACCGTCCACAAAGAGTTTTGCATGCCATTTCACTGGTTATGTCAGTACGCTGAAAGGAGTCACAAGCGGGAGCTGTACACAGAGCCCGACTCACTGCCCACTGGAAAAGATCAGATAAGTTTCTTTTCCAAGGCATATAGGCATCAAAAACAGACATATCGCAGAGAAAGACTGACCTGACCAGGTCCCGCACCGCCATGTGCAAGACTTTGGCGCTGTTCTGGTACATTGTAACCCATACATGCCATGCAGGCTCCATCAGGTAGAAGACACTGGGGTGCTGGCTGAAAAGCTGGCCGACAAAAGAAGATCCCGACCTCCAGGAGGAGAGGATGAGGATGTGGACTTGAGACGATTTCTCTTCTGAATGAGGAGTGAAGCTATTGTAGCGAGCATACATGAAGAGTAGGAATCCAGTCTGGACCATAACAAGAAGCGTAATGATTGTGCTAGAAATCCGAATCCTTGCCATTCTCTCTAGGCAATTAAAAAAGCTGAAAAAGAGAGGGAAAACAACAGTGAACAGTTGATACTATGGCATAATAACAATAACGCACAGTACAAACTCTAGCATTAGTAAGACCCTTCTTTAAATACGCATATGTATTTGGCACTCCTTGGTTCCATCATTCAGGGAGGAGAGCATCTGCGGATGGACAGGTGTTGGAAACAAATAAATAAATGCATTACAGCAAGATCACAGTAGAAATAAATTTGGAGCAAAAGCTTCACGCTGAAAGAAATCTTGAAGCTGCTCAACTGCTCAAAATACAGAATGCTCTCTACTTGGAATCTGGCAAATACTGCCAATGGAAAAAAAAATCCTAATCACTCCAATGTATTTCAGTCTTTGTCTAAAATTACAAGGGTTTCCATCCTTTGAAAGGGGTAAGCGGCAACATTAACAACTGTGGCTAATGAAATCAAAACTACCTTATCAATGACTGAGCACTGCACCCTGTGGTGACAGTAGGCTGCTGCACCAGCTGATCGTTAAGCACAACTCTCCATTTTTCGAAACTACAGAAGGGTGAAAGCTTGCAATTTGAAGCAGCTTCTGGCCATAAATGTTATATGGAACAAGCAGTTGATGCATGCACTTGGGCTACAGTGTGCTGAGGGAGCTGGCGGAGGTCACTGCCGAACCTCTCTCCATCATCTTTGAGAGGTCTTGGATAATGGGTGAGGTCTCTGAAGACTGGAGGAGAGCCAACGTCACTCTGGCCTTCAAAAAGGACAAGAAGGAAGACCCAGGTAATTATAGGCCTGTCAGCCTCACCTCTGTCCCTGGAAAGGTGATGGAACAGCTGTGCTGGATGCCATCTCCAGACAACTGGGAGAAAAGGAGGTGATCAGGAGTAGTCAGCACGGGTTCACCAAGGAGAGGTTGTGCTCAACCAGTGTGGTGGCCTTCTATGATGTTGTCACATGCTGGGTGGATGGGGGAAGAGCAGTGGATGTAGTCTACCTTGATCAAATACCTAGAAAGGCATTTGATACTGTCTCCTTATAACAAAGCTGAGGAAGTGTGGGGTAGATGAGCGAACAATGAGGTGGGTTGAGAACTGGCTGACTGGCAGAGCGCAGAGGCTCGTCATTGGCGGTGCAGAGTCCAGTTGGAGGCCTGTAACCAGTGGTGTTCCTCAGGAGTCGGTGCTGGGTTCAGTCTTGTTCAACATCTTCATCAATACCTCGATGAGGGGATGGTGGCCACCCTCAGTAAGTTTGCTGATGATACGAAGTTGGGAGGATTGGCTGACACGCCTGAAGGCCGTGCTGCCATTCAGCGAGACCTCGATAGGCTGGAGAGCTGGGCAGAAAAAGACCGGATGAGGTTCAACAAAAGCAAGTCCTACATCTAGGAGGAATAATTGCATGCACCAGTACAGGATGGGGGATGAGCTGCTGGAGAGGAGCTGTGCAGAGAGGGACCTGGGTGTCCTGGTGGACAACAGGTCGGCCATGAGCCAGCAGTGTGCCCTTGTGGCCAAAAGGCCAATGGCATCCTGGGGTGCATAAAAAAGAGCGTGGCCAGCAGGTTGAGGAGGTGATCCTCCCCCTCTGCTCTGCCCTGGTAAGGCCTCATCTGGAGCACTGTGTCCAGTCCTGGGCTCCCCAGTACAAATAAGACAGGGATCTCTTGTAAAGAGTCCAGCGGAGGGCCACAAAGATGGTGAGGGGCCTGGAGCATCTCTGCTATGAGGAAAGGTTGAGTGAACTGGGTCTGTTCAGCCTTGAGAAAAGAAGGCCGAGAGAGGATCTGATCCAGGTTTATAAATATCTGAGGTGTGGGGGCCATAGTGGTGAGGCCAGGCTCTTTTCAGTGGTACGTGGAGACAGGACAAGGGGAGGCGGACACAAGATGCAGCATAAGAAGTTTCGCACGCATGTGCACAAGAACTTCTTTAGGTGAGGTGATGGAGCACTGGAACAGGCTGCCCAGGGGGGTGGTGGAGTCTCCTTGTCTGGAGATGTTCAAGTCTCACCTGGACGCCTACCTGTGCGATCTGGTTTAGGGAACCTGCTTTGGCAGGGAGGTTGGTCTCGATGATCTCTAGAGGTCCCTTCCAACCCCTACAATTCTGTGATTCTATGATACAGTGCCCTGTGAGTGACTACATGGAGATGGGATTTAAGGAACTACCGACTTACGAGTTAAGCATTCCTTACAACCTTTCACTAGAGATTTTTGGACTTAACCCTTTATGCTCTTACTTTTGCAGATTTCACTTGAAAGCAGTCAGAATGCAGACAACACCAAAGCTTAGTGGTGCAGCTAGAGGGAAGAGATGTCATCCAGAGGGACCTTGACAGGCTGGGGGGGGAAGAAGGGGGGGCATGCCAACCTCATGAAGTTCAACAAGGCCAAGTGCAAGGTTCTGGGTTGGAGCACTTTCAAGCACGAATACAGATTGGGCAGAGAATGGCTGGAGAGCAGCTCCGAAGAGAAGGATTTGGGAGTGTCAGTTGATGAAAGATTCAGTGTGAGCCAGCAATGTGCTCTTGCAGCCCAGAAGGCCAGCCACATCCTAGGTTGCATCAAGAAAAGTGTGACCAACAGGTTGAGGGAGGCAATTCCACCCCTCTACTCAGCTCTTATAAGACCCCATCTGGAATACTGCATCCAGTTCCAGAGCCCCCAACACGAGGACATGGAGCAGGTCCAGAGGAGGGCCACAAAGATGATCAGAGGGCTGGAGCACCTCCCCTATGAGGACAGGCTAAGAGAAGAGCGCAGGGAAGAGAAGGCTCTGAGGAGACTTTACAGCAGACTTCCAGTACCTAAAGGAAAGCTGGGGAGGCATTTTTTATGAGGCAGGTAGTGACAGGATGAGGGGAAATGGTTATAAACTCTAAGAGGGTAGATTTAGACTAGATACTGGGAAGAAATTTTTGACTGTGAAGGTAGTGAAACACTGGAACAGGTTGAGGATGCGCCTCCCTGGAAGCACTCAAGGCCAGGCTGGATGGGGCTGTGAGCAACCTGGTCCAGAGGGAGGTGTCCCTGCCTATAGCAGGGGGTTGGAACTAGATGATATTAAAGGTCCCTTCCAACCCAAACCATTCTGTGACTGTATGTTAGTAGTCTGAATTTAAAGGAAATAAGATCCTTATGTGTGAAGATCACACTGAGCATTTTATATATAAGCATTTACTATTCAACTGCACTTAATTTTTTTCTTATTGCAGCAATAGGTACCTACATTAACCCTCTCTGGACTCTGTTGAAAGCAAATCATGTGGATTAGTAAATACAAATATAAACCTATTTGACATAATAAATGTCTTTTTGTGCTAGTAGAGAAAGCTGAAAAGAAAGGTTAAGTGAATGAAATGGTAGAAATAGACAGTTATCAGCTCTTTAAAGTATGATAACAATCACAGGGAGTGAAAGGGACCTCAAGAGATCGTTTAGCCCAACCCCCTGCTAAAGCAGGTTGCATACAATGAATTGCATAGGTAGGTGTCCAGATGGGTCTTGAATATCTACCTAGAAGTAGACTCCAGAGCCTCTCTGGGCAACCTGTTCCAGTGCTCCGTCATCGTTTCTGTAAAGAATTTCTTTTGCAAATTAGTACAGAACTTCCTATGCTCAAGTTTTAGGCTGTTACTCCTTGTCCTATAGCAATGCACCATTGAGAAGAGCCCAGCCTCATCCATTTGCCTCCCACCTCCCTTTAGAGATTTATGAATGCTTATCAGGTCCCCTCTGCATCTTCTTTTCCACACGCTGAACAGATTCAGGTTACTCAGTCCTTCCTCATATAGGAGATGCTGCAGGCCCTTTATTACCTTTATGGCCCTCTGCTGGACTCCATCTAAGACATCCCAGTTTTTTTGACCTGGGGCACCCAGAACTGGACACAGTAATCTAAATGTGGCCTCATCAGGGCAGAGTAGAGGAGGAGGATCACCTCCCTCGACCTGCTGGCCACACTCTTTCTAATGCGCACCAGGATAACATTGGCCTTCTTGGCCACAAGGGCACACTGCTGGCTTGTGGCCGACCTGTTGCCCACCAAGACCCTCAGGTCCTTCTCCATCAGGTCATCGCCTAACCTGTAGCAATGCGTGCAGTTATGTGGTGCAAGATTCTACACTTGCTCTGTTGAACCTCATCAGGTTCCTCCCTGCCCAACTCTCAAGTCTGTCCAGGTCTCAACGAATGATAACAAAACCTTCCTCTCAGCACTGTATCATCAGCAAACTTGCTGAGGATGGACTCTATCCTTTCATTAAAGTCACTGATGAAGATGTTGAACTAGATGGGACCCAGCACCTACCCCTGAAAACACCACTACTTACAGGCCTCTGACCAGACTCGGCACCACTGATGACAACCCTCTGACTCTGCCAGTCAGCCAGTTGTCAATTCACCTCTCTGTCCACTCACCTATCCCACACTAAGTTTCATAACAAGGATGTGGCAGGAGACGTGTCAAATACTTTGCTAAAGTCAAGGCACACAACACCCACTGCTTTCCCCACATCTATCCAGCTAGTGATGACATCATAGAATATCTCATCAGGATATAAACACTATTTTAAATGAACACAATTTTGCTACTAAACGCAACAACATGGAAGCCTGATATATAAGTAAAGCACTGAATAAATACACATTTTCAGTGTTTAAGATTAGTCTTCTATCCTTTTGTGAAAGTTGGGAAGTTTCTGAGCAATGTACACACATGCAGACTGCAAAAATAAATGAATAATTACACAACAAAATGCAGCATCTACGACAATGTTGCCCGGGGTGTTTCAGTGCATGAGATCACACACGCATTCCGTTCAAGAATTTCTCAATAACACTATCTTTTATTTCTAAATTTCTCAAACTAAGCACGCACAATTCTATTTACATATAAATATTCTTTTATATTTGCAATAGCGTCCTCCAGTTTTACAGTTCTTTAACCCTGTATTAAGCTTACACTGCTCCAATGTACACCTTGATAACATACTAAGATCTTCCACAACTTCTCACAAATGCAAAAAGCTGCTGAATACCTTGATGGATCACCCTCCCATAAAACTCTGAATATTTATAAACCTACTAAGTAGATTACATGATATCATAACCTTAATCACAAGGGACAGGAGCTTGTACTACAGGGTGCTCCTTCTGATCCTGTTTATTTCCCTGCAGGACTCACCAGAGGGTGCTACTATGCAAGCTCTTCCTTTAAAAACGGAAGGACAACATGCTTAAACATGGTCAGCTAACAGGTGAAAAACTGGCCTGTGCCTTGTTCTGTGCTGCCTCTCTATTTGCCTGCCCTCTCTTCCTCTACCTGCAGCTCAGCACTGCAACCTGCAGATCCCACACCCCCCTTGGGAGAGCAAAGGAGCTTGTTCCTGCTTCTTTTCTCCCTTCTTTGCTTCACAGCCGCACTTCCCTGGGGTTGCACCAGCCTTACTAGAGCAGGCTTCTTGAATGCAATAAATAAACAAACAAAGGGTGGAAACAGAAAAGGCACCCGAGCAGCCAGATTTCCTACTGTTACTGACCCTTCAGCTGCCATCTCATTGGCCAAATCACCTTTTACATCTCCAAAAAACTTGGGGTATCACAATATATGCTTTCATACACATGGATGCTGCTAAGCATTAATTATTTTAATAATAGTTACAACGTTCTCAGATTTTGGGGAAACTAAGACTTTTTTACTACAGTACTTCCTTGGAGAAAGCTCTGGAAAATAGAACAATTAAAATTCTAATTCTAACAAATTCCCAGTACAGAATTATCTTTTCATGAGCTGATGCAACTGCTCAGAACATGGTCTGAAAAGCATCTGCACACAGCTGCAGTCAGGTCACAGTCTAGAGTTAAGCACACTCATCAGGTTTGTCTGTTAATGGCTACTACTAGAAGCAGGATCCTGGACTAGGTAAACCCACAGTACGCTCTAGAATGCCTATTTCTATGTATTTTGCAAACTAAACTAATTATACAAATTAGATAGCAAAGAGATGATTTTCCTCTGATAGAACGCTGAGCTGCAGAGCCAGTAGCATCTGCCATCATTCACCGAAAGACCAGACCCAGTGCAGAAAGCCACCCAGTTTTCATCAGAAGGGTAATAAATGCATAAATAAATCAGCAGTACTCACCTCAATAAGCTTGCTATCTAAATAGGGCACTTTTCAGATGTAACACAATATAAAAATGGAGTAGGGATGAAATAATTTGAGCCAAGGAGGTTTGTTCAGCCTGCGCTTTTAAGGACATGTATTTATTTGTAGCATAAGACAAGTTATGTTGTAATCAAGAAAATGAATCTATGGAAGTCTGAGAGCAGGATAATTACTGAGTGAACTTCCTTTCACTACAGAATTTGACCCTAAGAGACTTAATATATTAATAAAAATTAATTTTAGATTAAAAAACAAACAAAACAGATCCTACTGTTATATTTTACTAAAATTACTATAAAGACAGAGCAGTGCACTAAGCTTGAGGCAAAAGACTGGCTTGGAAGACTGTCAGAACAAACAGGTCTGAATCTGTTGCAGAAAGACTGAAAAATTGGGCTAGAATAAATCAAAGAACTGGAAATAACTGAATGAAAAATTACAAGTACATTATTCTCCAAAAGCAGTTCTGAGCAACTGAATCTCAACTGTTTTTGCCGAAGTCTTATCCAGTCATATTATGTCTAAGAAAATTTTCAGCATACTTTCTTTTAAAATAGTTTATATTTATGAAGCATTTTTAAGCTGAAGTCTTTATGCATTACAAATACATTACTTTAGCTTCCACAAAATGCAAAAACATACCATTAAAAGATTTTCAGAATGGATTTCATCCACTGAGAAATGAATACTCACTTCATTATACACTTAGGCTTTTGTTAGCTGAAAATTATTCCATCCTATATGCTCATCATACTTTAAGTGCTGACTTACAGACCAATCATTAGAGTTGAATATAAATATAGTTTACGTCCTCACAATTCACCAAAGCATACTTCAGTACTGACTGCAGAAAAGATTGTACTAGTAAATGCCAACATGCATTTTATAGAATTAATAGGAAAATGCTTGTGCATGGTTTGATAAGCACAGCAGAGTTCACCGGAGAGCCTGTATTTTATGCAGGTTTACTCACTACGTTCTTCAGATGTAAGACATCACATCACTGTGTATAAGAAACACACCACCAGAATGGCTTCCATCAGCTGACATTAGAAACAAATTTTCCACTCAAAACAGTGAAAAACACAGGAACATTACAAAGCAGATCCAAGAAAAGGGCACAATATTGCAGTAATTCTTGCCATAAATCACGCTACTGACACAAAGTCACTTTCCAGTGGTCTTTCCAAACTAGAAATGGTGCATCTTCACAGGGCAAAAGCTTATTGCATTGCCAACAATACGGGGATTGGCTGGAGGGGGTTGGGGGATGGAGTGTGGATTAGCTTAGAGGATGTCTTCTATAACCACTGGTACCTTTCCAATAGTTTCGCTAAACGGTTGAAAGGATTGCCTGCTTAATTATTTTAACGTAACAGTGAAAGTAGAACAGCAGAAACAGTAAAGCACAATAAATGTACTATAATCATACATTTTGAAATCTGACATCATTTCTTTTACAGTCTAGTAGAAAATCAGACTGCAGGAGTTCCTTCCAAGTAATGATGAAGTTTAAGTTTAAATACTCCATAGTATAATGAAACATACCATGGTTTTCATGGTATGACCATAACATTATATTAATAATAACGATTTTCAAAAAGGTATTGAGGTTTAATTTTTTTTTGTTTTTGTTTGTTTTTCAGCCAAAACAGTTTGAAATTAGACAGTTTGATGAACAAAAGACTACGTCAAGACCTACAAAATCTATTTCCCCATGCAGTGTTGCAGAAGATAATATAGTGTCTTCTGCCACTAGTATTTTACTCAGAAATAGTCGTTCCCAACCAAAGCTGCAGCTGAGCAGACGTCATTTCTTTAAATCCTTGTTGAGAATATCAACTGTTTTCAAGGATGACAGAACCGGGATCACGGAGACACTTGTGGTGACCAAGTGCATTTCACCTCGTTCAGACTTTGCAGACGCTGTTAACAATAGCATCCTAAAAGTCAGCCTGAGGACGTGCAGGCTAAGCTGCGCTGCGCAGTGCCCCGTGAAAGTACCACTAAATCTAAGAAGAAACGACAAACTATTTGGCTCTATGTTATTTTCACCTAGAAACAGAGGCACGTTAGATCAACGGCAGTGACACGTTAGAAAAATGGGAAGGGATCTGCTAGAACGCGCTCCACAGCACCTGACTTCACCGTTTAATCCCCTTAGCTCAATCAGCCACGTTCTCCAGATTAAAAAAAATAAATAAACCGACAAACCACCACGGTCACAGCACCGCCGGTACCGCTCGGCAGCAGAACCGCGCCCGAGGCGGGAACAGGGCCGGGCCCAGCACTGCTAATTCACAGCACGAGCCGCCTTAAAAACCCACCGCCCGGGTCGCTCAGGAAGGAGGTGCCGCCGGATAGCGACAAAGAGCCCCGTCCCACGGAGCCGGAAGCACGCGCAGCTCGCCGACTGCGGCGCGGACCCCCGTCCGCCTGGACGTACCTGCCCGCCGCCTCCCGGCACCGCCGCGGATTTGAGCTCCCTGCGGAGACAATGAGCCGCTTTCAGACGTGGCCGAGGTACCGCGGCAGCGGGAGGAGCCCGGGAAGGGGCCGATCCACCCCGACTCCGGAGCATCCCCGGCAGAGGAGCAGCCCGGCGGGGGCAGGCCGGCAGCCCGCCCCGCCCCACACCGACTGGTGGGGGCCGAGGCCTCCCCGCAGCCCGCGGCTCAGGCGCAACTGCGAGGAAGGGCCCTGCGATCCTGCATCTTTCTGCTGCGACGCCGCCAACCCGGGGCCCCTGTGCCTCGGGCGCGGTGCTCCTCGCCTGCTGCTGACAAGGCAGCCAGGAGAGAACCACAAGGTCGCTGCCACGAAAAGGCTGCTTGGCTGGTTAAACAGACCTAGAGGCATTTTTCACTTTCACTCCCCCCAACATATCACCTCCTAAAAGAAAAAAAAAAAAAACAAAAAAAAAAACACCTCCTAATATATTCTCTTACATACTTGGAAACCCAAATGTCTACATTTCCACTTTGGTTCATGTGCAAAAATTTTAACCCACAACTTCACTTTTCTAATAACACTTCCTAAGACGCTTCCTAACATCCAACTCATTTTTGCACGCC
Organism: Tympanuchus pallidicinctus; assembly: GCF_026119805.1. Taxonomy (NCBI): domain Eukaryota; kingdom Metazoa; phylum Chordata; class Aves; order Galliformes; family Phasianidae; genus Tympanuchus; species Tympanuchus pallidicinctus. The sequence continues at coordinate 23,286,300 of NW_026294739.1, forward strand.
TCTGGGGCCTCATCACTGAGCAGGGCTTAGATTGCTCTCTGGCAACTATATACACAGTTCTGCTACACAGAACTACTGGTGTTGATTTGCAGCGGTGTTTTTATTTACTGTTGTTAAGCAAGATAAAGGAAGAATCTTTAGAGGCAGACTTCTAAGAAACACTTTTTCTTAAAGCTCCCTTACAGCTAGGCCATCTGTTTCTTTTATTTACATGGTTCTCCTAAGTTCTGTTTTGCACTTTTTTTCCCCCCAGGTCTGTCCTGAAGAAAAACATGAAGAATGTTTTCTCTATTTCCTGAACCAGACCTATTCATCATTTCTAATCTCATATACTGTTACTCTCATAAGCCTTACTTATCGCAACTTAATAAGGAAGACTGTAACAGGATAGAATAGTAAAGTATCTCCCATTAGCGCTGTTGTCCTGTCATCATCATACAATCCTCAGAGCTGGAAGGGACCTCTAATGGCCTGCTAGTCTAACACCCCTGCAACAAACAGAAACACCACAGCAAGACCAGGTTGCCCAGAGCCTGATTCAGCCGCACCTTTCAAGTCTCCAGAGACAGGGCATCAACCACATTACAGGGCAGTCTGTTCCAGTGCCTCACCACCCTTTACTGTAGAAGGCTTATCTAACCTAAATCTACTCTCTGAGCCTAAAACCACTTCCCCTTGGTCTGTCACCACAGATGCTGCTAGCCTCTCTTTCTTTCCTGTAGTTTCCCTTTAGATACTGGAAAGCCATTATCAGGTCACCTTGCAGCCTTCTCTTTTCCCCAGAGGAGCCCCAGCTCTCCCAGCCCCTATCCTCTTTCATCTTCCAGATGCTAGCTTAAGCAAACTCCTGCTCACCTTTTTTGAGTGCTAAGAATTCCATTGCTGCGAGAGAACAAAAAACTCAACCCCCTAAAATGGGGTTCTAGGGTCCCTTCAGATATTTCTAGTCCTTGCTCACGTGCATCCTACATACCACACTCATTCAGTAACTGATCAGTCTTATAAAGTGAGTACATTTGGTATAATCTTTGCCATAACAAGCTCCCAGAGCTAATTCCTGCAGCCACATAAGCAGTAGCAGAACTGTAATGGAGAAGAGCAGGGACTATGGCAGACCAGCTATAAATACCAATTTCAGATACTGAGCAAATGAGCTCCCAGGAATCAGCGCCTATCCTTTTCAGTGCCTGGAAAGGCTAAAAAGCAATTAACAGCTGCTTTGATACTGGGGACTCTGATATAAAGTCAATTTTCTGTATTCATAAGCTATCAAGTTATGAATATGATATAATCTATCAGAACTCAGAGATTCAAAGAGCAAATGGGACACTTCAAATGAAATACACTTACCTGCAAGTACAGATGGAACAATTTACAGTTCACAACTGTGTAAGTTTCCAGAACACAAAACGCGCTGGATAACCAAGACAGCCCTCCCTATGTTAGCATTAGCACTTGTGTTGAAGAAAAAGCTGGGACGGAGTCCATCTAGCACATAAAGGTTGAGAGAAATGGAAGTAACCAGACTGCAAAGTTTCAAAGAAAGTTAAACAAAACCTCCAGGGAAGATGGCTATTCTGAGAAGGTGAAAAGGAATGGGCAGATTTTTTTTTTTTAACTACCAAGATTCAGGAGGGCGACAGCCAAAAGACAAACTGTACAATTCTCTGCAAATTATTCTTTCGCCTTTATTAGCTACACCATGGTTCAAGAGAATTGTATTAAATAATACCCAGAAATGTTTTAGAATCCCCCTGCCATAAAACTGCTTTGCTAGAATTGAGTAGTAACAAATTCAGAAACATGAGCCCCAAAGGAAAACAAACAAAAAAATTTATTTGCCTGTTTTCTCTTTCTGGGCTTAAGTCATCTTTTCCACCTGCCTCCAAGAATGAGGAACAGTCTTCCAGTTTTCAGCAGGAATTACTCTATTCTGAATTATCATATACATTCTGAAAATAATTATTCATTTGCTTTGGAACTCTGAAGTTTCTTTGGTAGACTGTTAACGTTTTCTTTGTGAGATGCTATGCTTCTGTGTTTTGATGTTCCCAATAGCTTACAGTAACATTGCCAATAGTAAATGACTGTACAAATTTTGCAGATACCATCACCTAGAACCCAGCTTCTCAAATCTGCCTTAACTTTTCCATCAACAAATTTAATAACAAAGTCAGTGGACACTTATAACCACAGTTACAGAAACGTGGGGGGAAAAAAAAAAAAAAGAGTGACAGTCTCATCCCCCATATATGATAGATATATTTTTCCCTTTTATAGCACACAAGTGGAAATATAAGTAGCCCTTAGCTGAATCCTAACGCAATAACAAATTGATTAAAAACACAGTACAAGTAGCTCATATTACGATGCTTGTCATATTATTTTCAGTCTTTGTGGTTTAACAAAATTTAGGTCATTCAAAAGCAGCTCACTGAATTCTGGTTTGGGGTTTGGTTTTTTTTTTGTTGTTTTGTTTTGTTTTTTGAAGTGCGATCCTGTTGGAGAAAAAAAAAAAAAAAACAACCAAAGCCCACCAAAAACCAAAGTTGTTCTTTAACTGTTCAAAATTAAACACTTCAGTCCCAAAGTTCCTACAGAAATACAGAGACACGCACATCTTCAAAAAAAGAAAATGACATCCTTTCATGACAAGACGTAGCATTCACAAGATGTAGCAAGAACAGAACATACTCAGAATATATTTACAAGGTTCTGATCTTCTAAAGAAAAAGGAAAATGTGCAGAGAAAAAAAAGCAGGTACTTATTTTTAAACCACATTTCTTAAGTTTTCAGGCATTTCCTCAGGACTGATGCTGTTTGTAGGACAATACCGGAGACAATGGCAGAATTGGCGAAACTGGAGTCGTAGCAAACACCTGATTCTGGAACACAAACATTTTAATCCTACCAAACACCCAAAGAAAGACGAGGAGAATGCTGACGTACTGGATCCAGGCAAATTTAATCATTTCCCAAAATCCTGGCTGATATTTACATGAAGTCAAGGAGCGTTAAAGAAGACACTTCTGATACACTCACTGCAATAACTAAACAAAAGAATTCAGAGGTGGAAAGGCACATCAATTTGGCAACAAGTACAAAGCCTTTAGTCACAGAAACCTCAAAAAGCCTCTGACCACAGAAAAGCTAGAATGCCTATCATAGAAGACATCCAGAACAACTCTGTGGAAAGTGCCTATGTTGCCTCTACTTCACCAGCAAGTAGGTATTGGTAATTCTTAATTCAGGTAAAGAAAAGTTGTGAGGGATGTGCTCTAAGTTTTTTTCTAATTACAGGCCTATTCTTGTCTGAGAAACTAAGCAAAGAACATAAGGATAATTAATTACTTTGGAGCAAAAAAGGCTTTTTTGTTTTGTTGGCACATGCAACAGATTTGCCTCATCCACTGCAGGGCTATCATTTGTTGAGCCTACGCCACATACAGGTTTCTGATTTGCTTTAGGTCATAAAATGCAGTAACACGATTTGCCTGTAGCAGTTACAACAATTACAGGATTGAAGAACTAGACCAAAACTTAGTAAGGACGTTCAGAGCGAACTGCTAAGAAACTGCCTTAAAATATCATTTTAGTAAGGCAGAACAGCAACAGACATTCCCTGTAGGAAAAGACAGAAAGGGTTTTGCAAGCAAAAACAGTAATGGTATGCACATGCAGGGACAGGCAAACAAGTATACAGCATACACTTCATTGAAAAAGGAAAAATTTAGGGACAAGTCTAAAAGAAGGTAGTGTTCATTTGTATGTGAAGGCTCAAATAATACTATCCGGTTATTTCACCACTAATGTAGTTTTCTAAGGATATAAGATAACTTCCACTGGGTAATGAATAGTGGCAGTAACGATAAATGGCGTATTTGCTGCTCTTCCAGTCGTCCAAATGGGGTTAGGATCTGAAAACACTGTCGTCACTAAAACAGGGAAGGAAAATATCCAAGTGAATGGTCTTTTCAGTTTTAATAGAGAACTCAAATCCTTAAATAACAGCTACTAATGTAGTAAATGTTGCTGTCCTGCAGTTAGCAGCTATACATTCAGGCTTACCATTTCTATCTCGATACGCTGCAATGATGTTTTTTAGATCATAGTCACTTGCAAAAGGGCTTGTGCCATTGATCACAGACACCTGTCACCACAAGGAGATATTTGCATTATTTGTCCACTCTTCAGGAAAGTAATTCTACTGAGTTTCTTAGCCAAAGTAACTGTGCCTTGTAAGGAAATCACAAACATTAGACTGAATATCTCAGCAGAAGAACATCTTCTACCCTCCAACGTAACAAATAAACAACAGCTCAAAAAAGTTTCAGTGTCCACTCTATGTATGTGTGCAAATAATTAAGGGGTCATTTACAGTAACAGGAGAATAACAAGGGAGAAATTTACAGAGGAAAAAAAAAGTTCTCACATTGTATCTGGTATCAAGCCCACAGTGGTTAAGTAATTGCCTCTGGTTCAGTTTCAGGTCTCCATTCGCATAGAGCTGAGATCCCGGTACAGGAGAAAAAAACTGAAGAAAAGCCATGCTCTGCATCACGAATGTCGACATCCTCTGAAACAGTGAACACACAAGCAGAAAATTTAGGAAAAACAAAATCACCCACAGTTTTCTACCAATTTGTATCTATAGAATTTCTTCATAGATAGGATTTTGCTGACATGAATGTTTCAAATTATCACATTATTCTAAAGAAGGGAGTGTCTAACAATTAACATGCATAATCTTTTATAAATGAACTAGCTTTGCTGCTAATTAATTAACTAATCTTGTTAACTGAAGTTCCACAGATGATTCAGTGAAGTCCAACAGTTTGACACTAATGACAGAAAACAAAACAGTGCCTTGCCATAACATGCTTAAGGTAGCAAAATTATTAAACACTTTTACTGGAGAAAAGCTTTGAAATACTCAGTTACCAAGGCAAGATAAGGACTCCCAGACTTTGTTACAGGCCAAACAAAGTTGTTTCTCTGCACTGGTCAACCACTCAATCTGAAGGAAAACTTGCACATTTACTGTAAAATGAAGCACTGTTAGTATTGGAGCTTTTCACATGCTATTGATTGCTGGCTTAATACTTCAGCACATAAACTCAGGACTGCAAGGCTTCTACTCTGTGATTCAGAGTAAACACAGCACAGCAGCGCTTGCTAAGTTTTTCCATCTGCATTCAGCAAATTTGTTCGATAAACTAAACCTAATCTTACTAGTAAAATGTCCTTGCCTATCTCTTCATTGAACTCTATAATATATTTTACTGCTTTGTACTATTGCTACTTCCACATACTTCCCAAGAATTCTCTCTGCACTAGTGTCTCATCCATTCCCTTTATGTATTAAACTGCCACCTGACCCTCCACTTCAGAAAACTGCTTGTCAAGACACAGCAGTATTTAAGAGCACACAAACTTCTGTGTACTGCAAGACTCTCAAATATTTTCTGATGCCATCAACTCCAACATCTGTTGTTGTACATCTCTGTTCTATATGCTACACTAGAGATCAAGAGAATACACAGAAGCAAATCAGCCCTACTCCCTGGAAAAAAAAAAAACAAACAAAGCCAACCGATCCCCATGCAGAGAAACCAGGAATGACCTGATAGCAGGAGGAAAAAAAAAAATCAGATATGTTACTAAAATCTCTCAGAAATTTCAAACGTGCAAAGATTCTTTGCATAACTAGTACTGAAATACTACATTGGGTTTATGTGTCACAACATAAATAAAACAAAAAAATGCTCACATAAAGGTGGTAGGAAAAGATCAAAATCAGCTGAACACCAACTACATGCTCTGTAGGTCGTAGCGGAAGCTCCAATTTAAAATGCAACTGATCCATTTTGCCATCTTGATTTTTGTCTTCTTCTCTAGTCTAAAAGGAACAACCAGACTTTTATTTATTTTAATAGAGGAGTTTTCCTGTTAAGAAATACAAAGAAAAGTTAAACTACAGATTTCCATAACTGCAACATGTACATACAAAGAAAGCAAATAAACAGCATAGTTAGAAATATATAGAATATATAGAAATATAATAAAAAGCTGCTTGATTTTAAAGACATGAGATTAGAGAGAAGCAGCCTTAATCTGTTACACAATGCTCCATGCACTCCACAGGAAGAGAAATGACTCTCCAAGAGCTCTTCTGTCCTATGCCATTCCAGACATCTTCCCTGTATGCGGCAATCCATATCTTAATGCTGGATCCATGCTACATCCATGTGAATGTTTAATGGCCTCCAGCCATGGCAGCTCACTCTTAGTAGCTTCTTTACACCACGTATAGTTCCTGGTAGTAAGCCAAGGCTCGCGGTGCTTCTGTGTCACTCTTGCCCAGTACCTCAGCAATTCACAACCATGAGGAAACATAACAGAGCTTTCACAGATAAATAGCTACTACTCCTGAATCCCAGAAGAAACAATGGCTGCAGGGGAGAGACTATATGCTTTAAAAGCATGTTTCTGCATTCAAAAGCAGGGGGCTACCTGCAAACCCCCACAAGCCTCAGAGTATAATCCTTACAGAAGGGGGAATGGGAGGGGGAAGGAAGAAAAATTAAGAAAAAAAAAAAAAACAGGAAAGAAAACCCAGCAACTAGCTTTGGGAAAATTTGCAATGTCCGTCTGCAAGCCAAACACAAAAGCTGCCTGTCCGAGGCCAACGAAGCCGCATAGCGCGAGACTGAGGACGGAGCTCCCCGACTCCCTGCCCATCACCGGGCCGCCTACCGACAGGAGCGGGACGCGCAGTCGGTCCTCCTGGAGCCGGTTGAAAGCTGGGAACGTGCTCCACGCCAGGAAGCTACCCGGGCCAGGCCCGGTGGTGGCCACGAACAGCACCTCGTACCGGAACCGAACCGTCGGCTGCTCTCGGTACGCGTTCTGCTTCAGCCAGAAACCTGCAGGCAGAGACGGCGCGAAGTCTCAGCGTGGCCCCGGGCAGGGCTCCGCGGGGCTGGGAGTTGCTCACCGTGGCTCCTGTAGGCCACCAGCAACGGCGGCACGTAGGTGAGCACGGCGATGAGCAGCAGCGACAGCACGGCAGTGGAGCAGAGCCCAGCTCGGTAGCGCGTGTGAAGCGCGGGGTGCGAGAACAGCTCCACGCCTGCCATCCCGCGCCCACGGCAGCAGCAAGTACTGAGTGGCCGAAGCCAGGCTTCCCCACGCGCCGGAACGGGCGCGTCAGCCGGTGAACATTGGTTCGCACGTTCCGGGAAGGACGGTCGAGGCGAAGCGGGGAGCGCCCAGAGACGGCAGCAGGAAGGTAGTGAGGGCAGTTGCTACGGCGTCGGGACCCGCAGCGCGACCGCCAGCATCGCAGCGGCACCGCCGAACGGACCGCTGCGCAGCCTCGTTTCCTCCGCGTGATTCCCCGCCGTTCGCCGCAGCCCCGCCCCTCCGCCCGCGAGCCGGAAGCGCCGCGTTCCAGTGGTTGCTAAGGAACCGCCGAGCCGGAAGTCCCGCCTGCCGAGCCGGGGCTGATTTTGTTGTGACAGGGTCCGTGACAGCCGCAGGCTCCGCCGCCTGGCTCGGCTCCCTTCTTGCCCGCACCAGGGCCTCGCCGCTGGCTCCGCTTCCCGCCCAGCTCGCGCCATGAAGTGGATGTTCAAAGAGGACCATGCGCTGGGTAAGGGCGGGCCTGGCGCTCCCCGCCGGCGGCCTCCTGTCTTCTGCGTCGCCGTCCGCACCGGGCCTCGCAGTCGTGCGTGCCGCGGCGGGCTCCCCGCGCCGGCGCGGTGGTGCTGGGCGGACGGTCCCGCGGTTCTCGACGAAGGGCGGCGCGGCGGTGGAGAACGAGCTCGGTGGCTGGGGCCGCGTCACGGAAGGCACGACGGTGCCCGCTGGCTGCGGTGCTGCTCGCTGTGTAGGACTCTGACTGCCCTGTTACTGTGCAGTGACTAACTGCGAGTTTTGTTCACAGAGCACAGATGCGTGGAGTCGGCAAAGATCCGCGCCAAATACCCTGACCGTGTCCCGGTGAGTAACCAGGCCAGCTTTGATCCAGAACTTAGAGGCAGAGATGGATAAACTGCCTGCATCCTGCCCTCTATTCTTTGACTGGATCCCACCAAGTAAATTCATTTTCCTTTTTGCCACCTTCGATGTTTTAAAGAAGGCCCAAAGACGTGCAACTACCCAGCATTCCTTCCTCTGCCCTAATGTGCATTATCAAATAAGCAAGAGGGCCTGACTTTCTGAACACTTACCACGCATGTCTATGCTTTATCAGTGTCCTGCTGATTGCTTAGAGCTATTATATCCCCAGAAAAGACCTTGTAGAAACATAGAATGAGCTGGGTTGAAAAGGACCACAATGCTCATCGAGCTCCAACCCCCTGCTGTGTGCAGGGTCACCAACCAGCAGCCCAGGCTGCCCAGAGCCACATCCAGCCTGGCCTTGAATGCCTGCAGGGATGGGGCATCCACAGCCTCCTTGGGCAACCTGTGCCAGTGCCTCACCACCCTCCGGGGGAAAGACTTCCTCCTAATAGCTAACCTAAACCTTCCTGTCTCAATTTAAAACCATTCCCCCTTGTCCTATCACTATCCACCTTTGTAAGCAGCCATTCCCCCCCTTATTTATGCACTTCCTTCAAGTATTGGAAGGTCACAATGAGGTCTCCCTGGAGTCTTCTCTAAACAAGCCCAGTTCTCTCAACCTTTCTTCATAGGAGAGGTGCTCCAGCCCTCTCATCATCTTAGTGGCCCTGCTACAGACCCACTCCGAGAGCTCCACATCCTTCCTGTACTGGGAGCCCCAGTACAGTACTTTCAGTGTCTTGAAGATAATTCTGTGCATGATGTCAAGAAAGGGAATAAGTTCTTTACACCTTTACAGTCCTATTTCCTGGCTGGATGAGGGAGGTGATTTTCCCATATGTATTCTATGCCTGTAACCAGCCTTACCTTGGTGAATCCATGTCTTGCAGACCCAGTTGTTTGAAGAACCATTGCAAATGGTGACTCCTTTCTGCAGTAATACCTACCTGCCTGCTAAATAATGGATGGCTTCTTCACTCTGCAATAATCCCTTTTACCATGTTTCAGTCATGGAGGTGACCATACTTACCCTACTAACACTCTTAGTAACAGTTAGCAACATGTCCACACTTTCAGCCTGCCTACTTATGAGTAAGATTTTCCATATCTCATCTGATGACATTAGTTTCTATTAGTACCATTCCTATCTGACCTCTTGGTAACTTGGTACAGCACAACCCAGAGGAAAGCCTCTAAATGCATTACCTTTCTCTGCTACTGAATCAAACCTAGTTACAACATCTCCAAATGTAGCGTGGCAAGCTGATCCAGTCCTTACCATTCTCCACTTGGCTAACTATAAAACATACTCTGTTGCATACTAATAACCATATACCTTCACAAGCATACTTTTGTCCATTTCCAAGATGTCTTTGAAGATGAAAAAGAGAGACGTTGCAACTCATGGTGCATGTTAGAATTACAATGAACAGCAACAGGGAACAAAGTAACAGGAATTAAATCTCCAAGTGCATTGTGACGCTTTGTTTGAGCAGATAAGTATTTTTCTGCTTGATGTTTCATACTGAGCCACCTAACTTTTACAAAGTAGTTGGTTCCTGTAACAATCAGAAAGATCAGTAGGATGGAATGGTGATACAGGAGGTGTAACAACAAAGGCAGTAGTGTAATAGATGTTATAAGGGAAGGAAGAAAGGACCGCTCACCTGTCTCTGAAGATCTAAGCTCACAGAGAAAAACTTCACAAAGAAGGGACGCCGAACGAAGATACTTCGCAGTGCTGGTCAGCCTGCAATGAGGTCTAAGAGCTGCAGCCAGGCTCCGTCCCTTCTGGTCCCACAGCTGAGCTGCCTTCACCTGTGCTCCCAGGGCTGACCGGGTCCTTTCCCCAGCTGCTCAGTCAGTGCTTCAGGCCATGACTCAACAGTTACCATACAATATCAAATACGTTTTTTTCATTTACCAGTCAAAGATTTTTTTTCAGACTTAATGCATGTTTCCTTCTTTTCAGGTTATAGTCTACATCCAGAGTGATGTAGGTCAAAGGGAATTCAGTTCTCAGCTGCTGTATACACATATTTTAGGGGCTCAAGCATTATAAAATGTATTAAGATAACATACAACTACCTGCCCTTGTCCCTTTAGGAATGAAATGGGAGTAGAAAGACATTCATGCTTCCTAAGCACTGCTATTTTAAATTTGCTGAGAGATCAAGTGCTTGAAGGGTAAAAAGTATCTGTAAGTTTTACTAAAGCAGTTCACCAGTAGCCTTGACTTCCAGTTGTGAAGGTTACTTCATGGTGAAGCTACAATGTGTGGTGGATTATTGCAGTGTGGTTTTTTATGTTTCAGTTGTTAAGGCTTGAACATTTTGTTCAGGCTGTTCTTTGTGTTCTTTACGGTTCCCATATATTGTAAGGGCCAGCTAGTTTACCCTCCTGTTTCAGTTGACTCAGTTGTAGAAAATAAGAAGATTCTCCAGACCATACAATATTTTGTACTTTTATCTGAGCATTACCTATATGCTGTAGCAATGGCGAATGCAGATAAGCAGTGGAGATGTGGCAATTTCTTGTCAGCTCGATTTCCCCTCATGCTTGTCCTTGAAGGACTACTTTATGTGGAGCAATGACCATCAGGTCCTTTCTAGACATTATACTCAATTCTCGTTCTGATACCTGTTGCTTTTTGTGTACACCTTGCAATCTGTCCTTCCCGTGGTCGGTTTCTCAATTTCCTTACGTACGAGTGAAATACTCTGATGCACAAAGAAGAGACTAATATCTGGTAAGACAGTAAGAACAAGAACAAACCATGTGCTTTAGAGTGTAGTTGTGCACACTCAGAATAGCATGTTGAATTTTTTTTTGCTGTCTTGTGAAAAAATAAGGAAATTATTGCAAACCTGAGTCAGTAGGCATTCTGAAGTGGTCATTAGCGTGGGTAGCTGCTTTTCAGGGTAGCAAAAAAAAGCCTGTTGGTGTAAACACCATCGTATTTAGGCATCTTTGTTTGGGTCCCGTGTGCCTTCTTTTACCAAACTCTCCCGGTATAAGCAAGGAAGTGCCAAGTTCTTATGGCCAGGCAGTATAAGAATGTGTGATTTTTATTAGACTCTTAGTCCACGTATCCCACCTGGCTCTTATTTATATGTAGCTAAAACCTACATTTTATTAGCATGCTTTCCCTATTCTCCTGTTTCTTCATCTGACCAACTGACGCAGTCATCATATCATCTGTACATGTATCTATGTATCAGATGCTTACATAGCTGGTGTAATTTGGTATGGCGCAGGCACACAGATGACATCGCATCACGGCACGTTTCGGGTACTTTGGTAGAGTGCTCAGCTGACACCGTTGGCAGACCAGCTGGTAACTCCAGGGCACACTGAAGGCATGCTTCATTTTGATGCCTTGGTTTAGAGCTCGGCAGGAACACCGACTGCCTAATTGGGAAGTCAGTAATCGTTGCCAGATTGATTATACAAACCCAGACAGAAGGAATGTCAATTCAAAAGCAATGCTGCAATGGTAGAAATATGAGCGTGTGTCTGTGGCAAGCTAGAGCATTGGGTTATGCAATTTACACTGCAATTCTAAGAATTTTGACTGTACTCAGAGCATGGCTTCTCCAGCTCCTCACTGCTCCCTGCAGTATACCTCTGCTTCTGCTGAACCTGACAGTTTCTGTCACAGTGGTACACGTGATGTACATACATACATACCAGTATATGTTGTGTTATGATACAGTACATTGCACAGATTAATACAAAGAGCTTTAAAAAGAACTTAGACAATTCTGGATTTTTTTACATGGAAGCCCAAGAGATATTTTGGCATTTAGGACTTGCACACAGCAGGCAAAACGGCCTCTCATTCACATTGATTTTTATTTTGTTCTAAATTTTTTGTTATACTCCACATGAGGGCAGTTGGCTCTGTCACGTATTAGGAATGATTTGAGACATTATTCAAAGACCACAGTTGTTTGAAGAGTGGAGGTGGTGTACCTATCAGGCTTCTATTTCTTGGTATTGCCCGTTGCAGACTAGAGTTCTGTGCAACAGAAGATTTCCATCAACGAGGTTGCTGAGGCAATGGAATAGGCAGCCCAGAGAAGCCATGGATGCCCCACCTCGAGGTCAGGCTGGACAGGGCTTTGGCTAACCTGGTCTGGTGGGAGGTGACCCTGCGCATCGCAGGGGTATGGAACTGAATGTTCTTTAAGGCCCTTTCAGCTCTTACTCAGGATCTCGGTGATTCTATCATTAAATTGACCCCTAGCAGGGCTCTATTTTATTTTTTTTCTCCGAAGCTTCATATCATCCTGCACGTGGATGATAGTTTGAAAAATTAGCAGGCCATGTTTAAACACAATAGGATGTTACTCTCCCAATTTGAATAAAAGTAATTTTAGATCTCCAGGATACGAGAAATAATTTTCTTTAAGAAGCAGATGTTTTCCAGGATTCTTTTGGGCACCTTGCATCTTTTTCACCCTGCTCAGGCACAGGAAATTTTGAGCCGTTGTATAAATGAATGTAAGTTTCAGCACAGCTGTAAAATCAGGTTGTACAGTAGTGAGGGAGTCCTGTCTCTCACTATCAAAGCTGCCTGTTCATACCAGTCCTGAAAAACTTCACTTTCATGCATGTTTTACAGGTCATAGTGGAGAAGGTATCAGGATCTCAGATTGTTGATATTGACAAGAGGAAATACTTAGTTCCGTCTGACATCACTGTGGCCCAGTTTATGTGGATCATCAGGAAGAGGATTCAGCTGCCCTCTGAGAAAGCAATATTCCTCTTTGTAGACAAGACTGTCCCACAGTCCAGGTAAGCAGCTGTTCACTTGCTGTTCAGAACCATTTTCGCATGGCTGTACGTATCAGAGGAACAAAAAGAAACCCTCCTGAGGATTAGTCAGCAATTTTTGAAGGCATTTGGTCACATTTTCATCTTCTTGTGGCTATGACTTTTTTTGGTCACACATATTGATAAATATTTAGTTCCTCAAGCTCAGCTGAAAGGTGAATGTAAAAGACATTCTGATTGCAGTACATTGCAAGAAGGTAGACTGGGGTTATGACATCGTAAATATCAGATAACTTCTCCACGTGGCAAAAGAAGCTGTATGTTAAATGTTCAAAAGCCAACACTGTAAACTATTTTAAAAAATCATTAACCTATTTCTGTCAGCTCACACAAAAACTTTTTTTTTTAAAAATAACTTTTCCCTGTAAATACTAAATGCAAAATGACTAAAAGTAATGTGAAAAACACTGCTCTGTAGAGCGGAGTAAGCATCAACGGTTGTCTGCTACATACAGAACAAAACATGATGTTAGCAGCTACTACAGCAGCTTGCTGTACAAGCTATTTTAATAATATTTGAGGAAATAGAATGTGGTGTTAGTTTAGAGGCAGTGTTATTCTTGTTAACGCTTACCTGTGTAACAGCACCTCCAGATCACCTGACCAGACTCAGGTAGAAATATTTTTACTTAATTCATGACACCTATGAGCATCATAGGACCTGTGAGGACTTTTTCTTTTCCTTCTTCTAGGAGTATTAGGAATGCCTTAGTCCCATCTTCTCAGTACTGTAGAACTGATAGGAACAAGCAGGAAAGGAAAAGAAAAAAGGGCACGCCGTATCATCGCATGCAATGATGATATCACAGCCCTGCTGAAAATACAAGGCGTTGAACCTTCGAGCTGATGTAAAAATAGGAACTTTTGTTAAGAGGCAAAAACGTCACCGGTCCACAGTTCTGCCCGTTTTCCAGGCTAATGGTGCTGCATAAACTCCTAACATCCTTTTCATCTAGGTGGTTATCTACTATTTCTCAATTTCCATCAATTTCAAATACTGTCTGCAGCTCTCCCCAGCTCCTCTCCTTGTGCACTACCCCTTTCTCACAGGGAAAAAGCCGTGATTGTTTCCCCATCACCCACATTCAGTCTTTATCTTTCAGTTCACTGTCCTTTTCTCAGACACTCTTGGGAAGTTAGAAAAGATGATCTGAAGGAGCATCTTTATGCAGCTGACACACATCAGTCACTGTTTATCTGTCATTCACAGACAGCTGTGTTATTGTGCTGGCCAAGTCATCGCTTGGGTTTGATTCTGTTTTCATAATACAGTCATCCCACAAAAGGCTACTTAGATTGTGAAGGGCCACAAGCCTATCCTCATAAAATAAATGAGTAATTAAGTTGTCCAAATGTTCAAGAAGTACTAGTTTCTAACTGGTTTGGAATTTTGGTAGCAGCACTATTTTATAGTCATCACTTCTTAGCAATATAGACAAAAGAGCTTTTTACTTCCCCAAACAACCTGGATCTGAAAGAAACTGTCCAGAAAATACTTGTGATGAATTTGAGATCGTCAGAACAGTAAGGACTGTAGCACATGGAGGAAGAAATCAGGTTGTTTACTCAAGAAGCAAGGTTTCAATGTGGCTGCAAAGAAGGTGCTGTCAGGCTCTTAATCTTGCTGTTAAGTGACGGCCACAATAATGTCTGATTCAGAAACAGAAATACATCCAGTGACTAATTTTCAATATAAGGAAGCACTGTGATAAACAGATTTGTGATGTACAGAAGTAACAGAAATCTAACAGAAACGTTCCAGAGAGAGCACTGGACACTTTGCGAGCACAGATGTCAGATGCTTTTTATATGTTCTTATTTTTGTATTCTATTTTACATACAAACTTAACATTAGCTTTTATGAAGCCTTGTTTACGTGAGGTTGAATTACCATTTGCAATGGTCATCTTGTAAGAAAGCTGTTTCTCTTTTCCTTCAAGCTTAACTATGGGACAACTTTATGAGAAGGAGAAAGACGAAGATGGATTCTTATACGTTGCCTACAGTGGAGAGAACACCTTTGGTTTCTGAATGGTGGATCTTGGCTACTATATCATCCTGCTGTGCACCTTGTAAATAGCTGATCATTTTCTGTTCTGACATCCACAGAAGTTCCTTCTCTATACATGCATTTGTAACTGGATTTATTTCCTAACAATAGACAGGTCTTTTATTAGACGGTTAAATTATGAAAAAAAGGTTTTTTTGTGTTTTTTCTCATGGCTATGAATTCCTAGAGCCTCATTCCTTTGGAAGTTACATCTACACATTGATTAAATAATAAAGCTAAGTAGTTGGGCTTCTAAAATATGGAAAGAAGAATGCACATTTATTCTGTTTTCAGATGTTAAGTTTATGAAAAATAAAAGCGTTGCATTAGTATTGAGAACACTGGAGTTGCTAGATTATCGTAAGCAGTAGCAAGATGTTGATCATGTTAAAACTGCACTAGTATGTACCTCTTTCTCACTTAACAAACAATAAAAATTCCTACCACGGAGAGCTTTGTCGTTTCTTTACCTTGGTCAGGAAATTGGATATCTTATTTACTAGGCAGTATACAACTGTTCACATTATTTACTATACTCTGTGCCGTTTCTCAGCATTTAGGATGCAGATAGTGACAGAAGGAGGGAAGAGGATCTATCTGTAGGATTTTAAATCTAATAAATTCAGAAAGAAAAGAAAGATAATTTCAGAAAGAAAAAATCAGAAGAAAAGCCAGTCCTTTACACAAGCTATCAAGAGAGAAGTAAATACTGTGGGCTTTGAGAAGCTGGACCTACGTGACAAAGTCATAGCATATAAAGGGCACCCTGAAGAAGGAATTATACTAATAGGGAACCAGAGAGTAGAGAACTGGAAGGAACAATTTGTTAGAGAGAGAGAGAGAGAGAAATAATTGGTAAGGGGTACATATTAAAACAGTTGCATTAGCAGCTCTTAAAAAAGCAACAAACACAAAAAACCCCACAACACACAGCAGCAGTCATGCTAGGGGCATGAACATGTAACATCTTGTCCAAGCAAAAAAATTAAGTAGGCATTTTAAGGATATTACAGAAACAAGTATGTGAAAAAAGTAGCTTTGCTTTTCTGAAATAGAGAACTAGAATTAGAGATGCTGCATACAAGATAAAGACTTAAAATATCACTTGCTGTAGTCTATGAGCACTGCTGCTAAAGCATAGCACAGCAAAAATAGAGGTTTTGCCATCAAACCATAACTATGTCTACTTAAGAGGCAGTTCAGTCACAGGTTTGGTTCTATGAAACTGCAAAATCAAAAACAACAAAATCAAAAATTTGCCAGCACAGTACTGGAGTTCATGCTCTGATAAGAAAGGACAGAATTACATTGGAAAAGCAGCATTGCTTTTAACTTCACGAGTCAAAAAGGAGTCACTAACTCCAGTTTAGGTTCTTCATAAAATGTTTTAATTTTTATGCTAAATGGTGTAGAACTATACTTTACAAAATGCTTCTGGACAGGAAATGCGTTGCTTTCCAAGTGTAAATCACACTCATGCTGGACTCAAGTTCCCATAAAGCCATGTTATGCCTAGAATTACGTTTGGCTCTGCAGGTCCAAGAGGTTCTGCATAAAGACTCCTCCATGAAGAGACTGGAGCTCGTGAAATATTGAAACCACACTTTCTGGTGCTTGTTAGAATAACAGAGCTGCATGCGCTTACTGCCCTAAGAGCACAGTTGATTTCGGTAAGCCTTTCATTATTTGAAATAGCACACAGTGTATAGCAGTACCTTAGTGAACATTCTTTCACTGTTTCTTCCATGGGTTCATTCCATCCCCCCTTCAGTGGATTTTGGGTACTGTTTTCTCTGAACAGAATTTTTGATTCAGAATTAAGTGGCTGCAGCTATGATCTGTAATACTCTGTTCTACTGAAACAGGAGAGTTGTTTCCTTTCAGCTGAAATTTCTCCATTTATCTGTGGTAATAAGTTAACTAGCTGCTAACGTGAGTAAAATTGTACCTTTGCCCTTAAAACTGCAGGAGAAAGCTGATTACTTGTGAGCATGCAAATATATCTAATCAAACAAGAAAAGATGAAGTCTTATTCCCAGTGTTACAACTTAACTTCAGAAATACCTTTCATAGTCCTCTAAAAATCAAATAACTACTCTTAACTTTTCTGTTCAGACTTAGGACCCCAGCTACACAAATAATGACAGCAAATGCAGAAATAAAAGCTTCTACAGCGGCAGCTTTGCTTTGCAGCTGCCAGATGTACTTGAAACTGCAATAAAACAGATTTTAATTCTGAACCTCCCCCGCTGAGAGCAGTCTCTTACAAACCAATTAAAAGCAACTTGTTTGGTACATCTGAATCCATCTGATCTTGCCTTTCTGTTAAGCCTTAAGGACTGAGAAGACATTGCAATTTATACACTGAACAAATGAAGTTGAATTTTACTATTTCTACAGCAGCACTTCTATTTTTTTCTTTCCCTATTTTTAAGCTTACATAAAACATCATCTTTGGTATAAACAAACCATCTAAATTCATCTAGTATGTGTATTTCCTCAAACCCTAGCTTGCTTCCCGTCTGTACATCATGAATGTTGCAATGCCCTTGTGAGGACATTATTGATTTCCAGGACTGTTACGCTCTGAGAAAGAGCAGCTCAACTGCTCAACTGCATTTGGTGGCCAGTTTTCCTCTAACACTTTTCCTCCCCCTTTATCAGTAGTAACTTTCCAGCAGTAAGTAACTCGTTTTCATATTTATGCCTCAAGCATTTCCTCCAGGTGCGGTTTCATAACCAGCTAACAGTATGTAATCAACAAAAGGAAGTAAGGCTCTTGTGTTTACTGGATTAATTGCAAAACTGGCAATTCCTAGCAAAAACCCATTTTGCTTGGTTTGTTTTTCCACTAAGACAGTAATTTCAATCATTTTTCCATTTACTCTGAATGTATTCAAAACAGTAAGCATTCAAGCCAGTGTGAGGTGAGCAACAGAAGTACACGCTGAAGATAAGAACTTCGCTTTTTTAAGGCAGAGATGCTACCATATAATCTTACATAATCACAAACTCAAATGGATGCTAAGTCTACTTCAGACCTGGCCAAACACTTGTTTACGTTCTGATCCCGACTTCCTTAAAAATGAGTGAGCTGCCCACCCAGCCTTCGTACAATTTCTCCATCCGTGAATCTGTTGTAGGCATCCCACACAAATTAAGAATTACTGGCTTTTGGCAAATAGGGATGATCAGTCCCTATACTGATTTGGAAAAGCCATGCATCTAACTAGGTGATATATTATGTAGAACACTTTACATATGCCATGTCTCTGCCCTCACAAGTCCTGCCATTCCCAATTATTGTTTTTCCTCATTAACCGTAAGCTGTGAGCATTCTCCTCCCTCCAACCTGCTCCTCTTCAGCCATCTCTGCATTATACTGTCCTCTGTACACCTTAACTACCTCTGTTTTTCAGTGCATCAGCTACACTGCAGCATGAAGAAGCAATAAAAGCTTGGAACATGTCAACTGCTATATTCCAAGAGCAATTCTTTCAGAGATCTACAAGTAATGCCAATAGTTTAGTATGCTACCTCTTCCAAAAGCAGAGCTTGTGATCTTTATGCAGTTTTGTCTTCCAATTTTTAGAGCTGTTCCTCAGTTCTACTTACAGCGTTTCCTGACATTTTCTAATTAATCAGCTGCAGCATTTCAACACCTATTTTCAATCCCAGAAATCCTATCAAGCAGACTGTAAGGTCCCCTGTACAAAAACGACAGCTGTTGGAGAGGGTCCAGAGGAGGCCACAAAGATGATCAGGGGACTGGAGCACCTCCCCTACAAAGACAGGCTGAGGGAGCTGGGCTCGTTCAGCCTGGAGAAAAGGCGGCTGCGGGGTGACCTCAGTGCAGCCTTTCAGTACCTAAAGGGAGCCTACAGACAGGAGGGGAGTCAACTCTTTGGAAGGGTAGATAACAGCAGGACAGGGGAAATGGTTTGAAGTTGAGGGAGGGAAGATTTAGGTTGGACGTCAGGGGGAAGTTCTTTACAGAGAGTGGTGAGGTGCTGGAACAGCTGCCCAGAGAGGCTGTGATGCCTCGTCTCTGGAGGTGTTCAAGGGCAGATTGGATGGGGCCTTGGGCAGCCTGGGCTGGTATGAGATGGGGAGGTTGGTGGCCCTGCGTGTGGCAGGGGGGTTGGAGATTCATGATCCTTGAGGTTCCTTCCAACCCTGGCCATTCTGTGATCCTGTAAGACTTAGCCCAAGTCTTCTAAATGCTGCCTTGTCTTAGTTCTTTCCCTTCCTGAGTATTCATTGACTCACTATAAGACTAAATACGTCCTTAACTTCACTCAGAAAACAAAGTTCATATTAGCGTTCAGCACCTCTAAAACTGCTTTTAAATTTCACAAGTATTAGAAATAAGCAGTCTACAGTTGATAAGTGCTTTACAAATACACATGAAAACCTTACTTGGAACAATTCTAATTGCCAGGCACAAATTTTAGGAGAGTTAAAAGCATTTGCATCACATAATTGCTCATCCGAAAACTAGCCTGATGCCAGGAATGCAGAACAACTAACTTTATTATAATGCGTTTACGTAACGCATTTCAATATTGCATCTGGATAAGAACTGGAAATACTCCAGTCCAGTCGGCAGGTTCACTAGGGGCCTTGCTGATGATTAACGAAGGGAAACGAGGAATGTTAAGGAATAGTTTCTGCAAGACTTCAGGGAAGGACAGAGGTAGATTTCAGGAGCCTAGGAATTTATTGATTACCTCTTTAGTTACAGCACAGGACTGCCGTGGGGTTGCTATTTGCTCACTCACAGCAACTGCTACCACTTCTCAGCAGTTCATCCAGGACCCATCTGCAGTGGCACCTGGCCATCTTCCAACCTTAATGACTAATACAAATCAACCATTCTGCATAATCTCCTGCCCCCTACAAACACAGAACAGCTCTCCTTTCACCAACTCAACCGGTCTTTCTGGATGTCAGTGCTGGACTTCAGAGGATAGGCTTGCACGCACATAATTCAAGTTGTTAGTCCTTCAACAAAAAGGTAACTATTCTTACGTGAAAAGTCAACTGAAGTATGAAGCAAAATGATCTGCTCTAATCAGTTCTCATGCTGCAACGTGATCTCTGCTACCCACCTTCCAATTCCATATGCAGCTCTGCAGGTTGACAGTAAAAGCTGATTTGAGAACTGCTGTGCCCATTTTTCAAATACAAAACAGTTAAAACACTAAAGAACAAAACACTCCAATAACTAAACAATTTTTAAGTTGTAAATTAATTACTTCTTTCACCCCGCCATTGCATCGTCCAAACATTAGGAGTAATAAGTTACAAGAGAAAAGGCACAGAAAGTATGCTCAGTATCAGTCATGCAGTCCTGAACTTGCTCACAGACGGCAATAATTTGGACAAAGTTTGAGAATTACCCATTCATCCTCCCCCAGGCAAGCAATGTGGATTGTTCTACCATTCAGATGTTAGTTGTTAATCAAGCATAAAGGAAAAGATTGCCAGAGACTACTTGCTGTCCCCACCTTGGTGGGGCTTTTTAACAAACATTTACCAGGAAACACTGACATAAATCACTAAGGCATTTCTGCTTTTAATGAAGTATCACTGAAGGAGGAAAAACAAAAAGCAAGAATGACCCATGCTTGAAACACCGAAGTGTATGTAAATGTTTGCCTGGAACTGCACAGAATTAGGAAGTGTCTTTCCTGTACACAGAAGCACAACAAATGAAGGGCACGTGGTGTGGTACTGAAATCATGAGACATGCACAGAATACCATGAACAGTGTTATTTGACAGCTTTATCCCCAGCGCTCTTTTGCTTCTGCTCTGGGTCCTTGTCACAACAGTAGCTGATACAAAGGACTTCCAGAGGAAGACCCCTGAAAACAACTACTTCCAGTTAGGAGCAATGGGCCTGGAGGGACAGAAAATTCTTCCACACAAGGAAAGACAAGAGTTATAAAATATACGACTTACTACACATTAGGTTGTCCCAGCATCACAAGAACAACCTCAGTGTTATGAAGAGTAGAAGAAAAACAAGCACTGAAGTTTCACAGCAGCAGCCTCTTCCATAGCACTGCTCCAATTTTAGTTAATGTCACTTCCATTATAGTGGACTCTGATAGATTATAATACCAAGAAACAGAGGATAGCACATCACTGCTTCCTTTGTTTTGAATTGTTTCATGCAGCTCAGAATTAAGTATGCAATGATCCTTTCCTATATTTAATAAAAAGGAGGCTTCAGATCAATCAAAACAATGAGTTCTCTAAATCGCTTCCCTTTTCAGTTCTGTCTTCCTTTGGCATAGGAACTAGAGGATATTTTTTGCATCCCTCAACCAGCAGAGGTATCTGCTGTGTTCCATGGCTTACTGCTGGATTTACATAGCTGCTTTTATTCTCATGTGAAGAGCAGATACTCCTGGGCATTCTTGATCCAGCCCAGCAGTGCCTGGCTACGCAGTGCCTTCCAGGCTTCTTGATAATTTAATGCAGCTTCCTTGTAGTCCAAGTAGGTTTCCAGAGTCTTCATCCTGACAGAAAACACACAGCAATGACAATTCTTATATTACTCTTTTAGATATATAGTCACAAAATGAAAAAAGCAACCAAACACGTAAGAACACGATAATGTCCTATGAGCTTTTCCATGCCACTAAATGAAATTCTCCTGTTCTTCTAGTCTTCTGAATAAACTGTACCTGCTTTGTAATCTCACTTGGGTTACAGAGTTTGATTCTGCACGTCACTAGGGAAACCTAGAGAGACCAAGGCCTTTAGGAAACCAGTGTTTTCAGACACTGTCAGGATTCTTATACAAGAAAAAAAACTTGTCTGTCACGCTTCATACACACTCTTCAGCAACAGAAGTTACCAGTGCCTTTGTGACAATATATTACAGAGAACTTTCATGGTAATAAGAAATGCTGATGCAAAGTAGAAAAGGTGGATAAAGATGGGTGCTTTAATATTTTGCTAGAACAGCTGTGATTGCTGGTTGGCAGGGAAGGGGATAGGGAAGAAGAGTCTTCCAACATAAAATAATGGGAAAGAGCGAGATTAAAGTTAAATACACACACACACACCCACACCAAATCATCTCCTTAAAGCGTTAAGAGGCTCAGTCTTGGTGCTCTGCTCCCTCTCCTCATGTAGCACCCATTCCCTGCAATCTCAGAACCAGTAGTTACTCTGCTGAATGCATCAATTTTCAGAAGACAGAATTACAAGTTCATGGTATCTGATCACCAGTGAGAAAAGAGAACACAAACACCTCTAAAACAGTTTCATCAGGACTTCGTTCATTTCCTTGCACTTTTGCCAGCCTCTTCTCCCTTTGCTGAATGGCATCAGCTGCATGAGACAAAATGTTTATAAATTCAACCCAATATGAAGGGGATATCATGGGCAACACGACCTTCCTCAAGAAAGAGGAGCCAAACTGCTGTAAGGAAGCCTAATGCAAGAGGTCTGTGGAGCAGGGCGCTAGGCTCCAGAAAAAGGAGCACCACAGTCACCACCACCACCCAAAATACCAGCAGATTGACCAGAAACTATAATTCAGTCTTTCAGCCTTCTGTTATAACAGTGTGATACGCACAGCAAACCATGATATATTACCTATCCTAAAGACCTTAGGGCTGGAAAATGGAAGGCTGTGAACTTGCCTATGTGCCACTGCTGAACACAGGAGATGTACAGATCATAGAATGATTTGGATTGGAAGGGATTATCTAAGTTACAGCCCTCTTCCACTAGAGCAGGCTGCCACGGCTCCATCCAGCCTGTCCTTGAACACTTCCAGGGATGGGGCACCCACAACTTCTCTTGTGTGCACTCTGACAAACCTGCCTGCACAAACTGTGCTTCAAGGGCATCACTGAAGAGCTAAAAGACCAGCAATTATCTGCATAAGCAGAGCTCAGGGAACAACACAGCTCCAAGGACTGTGGACCTTAACCAGTTCCGATCAGGAGTTGTGTGCTTCATACTCAAGGGTGATGACCGACACTTTCTTTGGGAAGAAATCATTACACTACCACACTTCCTATACTTAAAGTGCTTCCAAGATGTTTAAGATTTTGATGCTGTCCTTCACTGTAAATTCAGGCCATGACTTGTATTTGTCCTTTACTCTAGAATAGCTGATGTCAGATGCTGTTTACATCTTCAGAACAGTTACCTGTACATTCTAGCATGGTCAAAGATCAAAAAAGAATTACAGTACACAGATTTTTGAGCTAACTTAATCTTGTTAAAGGTGAAACACCTATTTTCCTTGCATGTACTGTAGATGCTGATGCATACAGACATATACACACAGGTACATATGCATTACACAGACATTTTTCAGTCAGTTGCTAAGCCAAGATAAAGATTGATGCCTACCTCATTTCCCTGAATGCTGTTTTGTTCTATTTTTTTTTTCTTTCCTAAATCTGCTGGCAACTGAATGGTTCTTCAGTACACATCCAGCAGTCTGACCCAATTTAAGTAACACACATAAGGGATTTGTCTAACTTAATTATTCCAATTGACCTCCTTCATGAAAATATTACAGTAGAAAGTAAGAAGAAAACTGAGTTGCTCCTCATGACACATTTTTCCATACTCATTATCAAAGGAATGATAACATGAAAGTGATGCAGCAGCTGAGATGGAACCAGTAAGAGAACCGAATGAGGCAGCAGTCTGGCTGCTGTAGCTAAAAAAAAAAAAACAACCAACCAAAAACCAAACCAGAGAGATGGATTTATACACCAGCAATTTCAAGCATTCTGCCCCAAGCAGGCTCTCGGCTTGTTCCAATTTAACACTGCCCATGCTGATCCTCAGAAGAGATGTGAAGAATCAGAGAGAGGGTCAAAAAAGCAGAAGCAGATTTACATATAGGAAAAAAGAAAACAAAAGATCATCATAATCACCTACATTAGTTCACTGCAAAGCTTTAACTGCCCCAGTATCTTAGCAGTGAACAAAAGTAAATTAGAGAAGAGTTAAATGAAGTCCTGAAAAAAAAAAATAAAAAAGCAACTGGACAAGTTGGGTGGTGAGCCAGCACCTCTACTGTGCAAACAGAGCCTGTGCAGCCTAAAAATAATGCCACATGTGCAAGTCATCTGCACTTTATCAGAAGACAAGACAGAAAAATAATAAAGGACAAAAATGCCAAAGGAAATTACAAAGCCACTGAACTCAAGAAGAGGCCTGAGGTGAAGTGACTTTATGTAAGGAGCACGAGATCAGCACAAGGAGGCAGCTACTCAACAGTGAATCAGGTCATGCTATGTTGGCAGAAAACAGTGATGTAAGCCACAAGCAACTCCTTTGCAAAAGAGAGTGATAATTTTAAACTGAATTAAGAAGAAAATGTGCCTCTCCACACAGCATCAATTAAAACCATTTCAACAACATAGGTCATGTTGACATTGAAGCTTTTAAATACACAGAAGATAACTGCAATCTGTAATTCACAAAACTTAAAACCAAGTAAAACCTAATAATTAAAGATTGAGGGTGCACTTACTATGGCTGAGTTTATCTTCCCTGGTGTCTTAGTGCTAATGAAAGGAAGAGATGGCCTATTTCCCCTGCTCCCAGTCACACATACCTTCTATTTTTATTTATTTTGCATGGGTTCTTTTATTTGCTCCAGCTTTATCTCATCTCACTAGCTCCTGCTCCATCACATGCTTTGATGAACAAAGATTTTTGCATACATTTGACTAAAAAAATTTTATTCAAACTCTTATTATGAAGGAGAAAGAGATGGCATCTAATATAATTGCTTAAACACCAGTGAGATATCAATAATCACAGAACCATTTGAGGACAGAGGCTTTGAATCCCATGCTGAAGGTAAGTGGTAGCAGCTCACACTTCCAGAAAATCCTACCTCCTTCCTCTCACCTCCCTCTTTGCTCCCCCTCTCCCAGTTGCTCACTGACATTGGACAAGATTGCTTCGACTCAAGGGGGAAAAAAAAATTCTGCCAAGATAACAGATTGGAAAGGCTTACAGAGGGGTCCAGAAAACAGCACATCTAGAGAATGACAAGGCTCTGTGATCAGAAAAAGAACACATCAGTTCAAAAACAGTAAGCCTTCGCACAGAAACAACCTGCAGCTTCTTTTCTCTCATTAATACATGAGCTGTTTATCCAACAAGGTAATTTAAAACAAAAAGACTTCCTAACCCATCAGGGATATGACATATTATTCAAGTCTCAAATTTTAACAGTAGATTTATCTCAGGTGACACTGATTGGCAGAGCCTGGGATCAGCAGTGTTCCCGAACCTCATGAAAATAACTTCTCACTCTTAAAGATATGATGAGAATGTATTTACCGGAGAGTGTCTGGTAAGCTCTCCTTTGAAATGCTTGTCACCAGCTTTTGGAATTCATGGAAGAGTTCCACTTTACAGATCTTTGATCTGATGGGGAAAAAAAAAAAAAGCAACAAGATAAGAAATGCACTTTCACCTATTAGTTCCTTCAGTGTCAGCCCTGTCAGGGCAAAATGCCTCTGCCCAATCCTAAAATGAGCTGCAGATACCACAGCTCAATCTCCCCCCCCTTAACGCTTCCCACCCCATCTGAGCTGCCCACTAATTTTTTTTTTTTTAAACTCTTGATTTAGATGTTACACACAAAAAAGCTGAATTATCCCAACTGTCCCAGGTAGCACTCTGACAGTTTGCAGAGAACATTTAGCATTATCTAGTAATTATCTAGTATTTCACATGGAGGAAAACAGACCAACAAGCAACATTTTCCACCAATCACTCTGAGATTCCTTGAAGAAGAAATGAGGATAGAAATACAAAATGTTTATTATTAAGCAACCCCCCTGTAGTAAGTCTACAAATTCCTTATTTATTTATTCCTTATGTAGTATCTTTTACTACAAAAGCTCTTACAGAAAGAGAAATCTGCAACAACTAAAGAAGTCCTGCAACAGGCTCACTTCCTTCAGTCTCTAAAAGTTACAAAGTAAAAGCTCTGCTAGCTTTGCCAATAAATAAGCTGTCTTTTAATAAAAAACCATCACAGTTCCACAGCAACACTGTTAATGTTTTTCTTTATTAACAGCGACAAGCAAGACACAGGAAACTTCTCAGCCCCTAAAGCCCTTGAAGAAAGTGAGTTCCTCTCACTTTCCCTCCCTTACACAATATTTACTTATTCCCACTCCTTAAGTTTCTGCTCCAACAATGCATCACGCACCACAGTGACCTAAAGGAGAGGCTAAAAGGTAAAATACGTGCATCTAGATATCACAGCATTCTCAAACCTGCTCTGAGAGCTTCCAATCCCTTTCTTTGTAGTTCCTTGCCGAAAGCCATCTGAGGTGACATCCAGAGGTCGCTCTGGAACTGCACTCCAACTGATAGCTGGGAACAGAAGATTGAGAACAAGGGAGACACTCTTAGAAACAAGACTTAACCATTCCCTCAATTTTCTGAGTTCACATGACACCACGCTACTCTCCCAAAGTAATTAAGACAAATAGAAAGAGGACTGTGTTTCTCTTGGGTACACAGGTAAACTCCGATTAGAAAAGCAGTAATAAAAACAAATACACACACACTTTTACTCTTCATCTTCATCAGCTCCTTTAAGAATCCATGCCTCTTTAAACATTCAGCCTACAGCTTCACCATTGTCTCCTTTTTAGAAGGATTCTATTCTCTTTGGTACATCCAGTCTAGACAAAGTATGAAGAAACTTCCAAGTTAGATGGCAGCTGCACATCAGTCTGCAAACTACCAGCCTACCTTTATACCTTTACCAGTCATCCTTTGTTTTCCTTATTATTTTGTGTATCCTCTAAATTGCTCTTCATGTGTCATAATTGACACATACCAAATGTACATAGTCATCATCTGTGAAAAAAGTTACTAGCTTATAGTCAAACAAAAATACTTTGGTGGAAGAGATAACAAGTGCCAACAACATTATGCTCTTCCCCTATCCTGACACCTGATTACCATCTTAACCTGTAGTGCTCTGCAGGCTGAAGCTTGGCATGTCCCACCTCACAGCCTTATAAATAACTACCAAACATCAGAAGAAACACGTTTGCAGAAACAAAACTGACATGCCCAGCCTGCCCCTCTCTAACTGAACAGTAGTATCTTCAACATCTACTGCCTTGAGGAAATTTCTGCTCCCTAAACTCTCTCATTCCTCTCTCTTCCTAATGGGTGAAACAGCTGCATGTACATGAAGTCTAAAGAGAATTTTCACAGCTTCTCTTATGATGCCATCCTGCCATTCGAGATACTCAAGAACTACATAATATAAAGCATTATACATTACGCAGACCAGTAATGTATTGTGATTCAGCTGTCAGCTACAGTTGCTATGCTCTGCTTGATGCAAACTGTACTTATGCTGTGACTTAGGTGATTTAGTGCTGCAGTACTCCACAAAAGTGAAATCCCTACATAATGTCAAATAACATAAAATACACAAATATTAAACAATCCCTGTATAGAATATCTAAAAAATAAGTTGTTTAGAGGACATCAAACTCCAGAAAGTAGATTAAAACTGACTTGAAATTCAAAACTTTCTCTATTTTTCCCCATTTCTTTCTAGATATTGCAGACTTCAAAATATTAAGTTGAACATGTTCTTCTTAGAAATACTAGCTGCAATGTACCTATCCAGCACATCTCAATATCCAGCTTAAGAACTATGAATTTAGATTTAATTTTGATTTTCATTGCTACGTGAAAAACTCAATCTAGTATATTTCATACATGCAAAACAGTTTAATATTCACCAACTCCTTACATAGTGACCTAAGTAACCATACAAAAATACTAAAAAAATACTTTTTTTAGATTTAGTACATTTAGACACAGGTTGCCACAGACTATTTTTGCTTAGTTAATTCACACCACTTTTCAATGATGGATTTTATTTCCCAAGTCCCAGTATAAAAATCTTTCCCTTATTGGCACCTACAGGTAATTACAAATTGAGGCATCTGTGAATTCCACAGAGGAGCTCTTTATTTCTATGCTGTTTTATGATCAGGTCTGTTCCAATCACAGGGTATCTCCAAGTACAATAGCAGTTGAAGTTTTGAAAAACTGCTTAACCTCACACACACCATCAGTTCCCTCCCCCTCCTTCCTCCACCAAAAACAAGACCACACTGCTAAATTACAACGTGATTTGCACATTAATTCATTACGATGAAAAAAAAAAAGGCAACATCTCAAAGAACTTATAAATAAATAAACTTACAAACTTATAAAACCTTTATGCTATGCTCTCCTGCATTCCTTCTACATTCAAAAATTTCTGGAG
This sequence comes from Tympanuchus pallidicinctus, assembly GCF_026119805.1. Taxonomy (NCBI): domain Eukaryota; kingdom Metazoa; phylum Chordata; class Aves; order Galliformes; family Phasianidae; genus Tympanuchus; species Tympanuchus pallidicinctus. The sequence goes on from NW_026294739.1 coordinate 23,314,577, forward strand.
AGTTTAAAAGCACACTTCAATATGGCAAATTTTCTATTGATCGAGAAGAAGGTAAAGCTAATTAAAACAAGAAGTCTCAATATTTTTCTTTTCACCCTCAAAATTTTTGAATTGGCTAGTTATTTTTTGCCTTTCTTTAGATTATATATTCCTACAAATTCTCAGCTCATGCTCTGCCTCTGCTTTCCTCTAAGCACTTTCCAGTGCTGTCTTCAAATTATTCTACTGCTGTAAACCACGCTTTGCCTCCAGCACTGCCAGTGAACAATGCCACATTTTACAGAGCATCACCAAATCCACCCAATTTACATTCGGCCCTTTGCATGCCATTACACAACCAGCCCACGTTCACTCACCTGCGCTACAGGGAACCAGTTTTCTTTTGCTGCTCATCTGACCTTGTTGGATGGCCTGACGGCTATGTTCAAACTGAAGGTCTGACTGCAGCAACTGAACCTCCTGAGTGCGAAAACCATCTGGTAACAAAGAGATGTGCCGACACCTAAATAAACATGGAGAAATGCAAGCAGTTTCAAGAATTGTACTCCAGGACAAGCAGATTCTGCACGATTTAGTTTCACAATCTAAAATGCGTTGCATTTTAAAACAGAACTGAATGCAAGCTGAAAAACAGAGGTAAGAAGATCTGGGGACATTTCCCCCTTCTAAACAGTATCTGTTTAGGCTATGAAAAAAACAGCCACATAGTTTAGTAAGACCTTGTCCACCCTACATAAACTACAATGAACCAATTTTAATGTAGATACAGTTTAAAGCTAGGACAAATCCATAGAAGACAGGCAAAATAAAAACTGCAATATAATTCTGCAATCAAAATGAAAAAAACAATCAGAAATTATTTACACAGTCAACCACACTACATTAACAACATTTTTACAAACCTGAAGGTTCTTAATCAAAGACTAGAAAGTTCCATATACAACCTCAGCACTGTTACCTTCACAAGCACTCAATAAATGTTATTAGAATTTGGGGTTGGACTTGATGATCCCTAGAGGTCCCATCTAACCCATACAATTCTGTGATTCTGTGAATCACTTGAGGAGGAAAAAAACTGTGTATGTTTAACTATTGTAGTATTCACATAAAGCAGCAATGAATTAAAGCTAAGGGTCATCTTATCAGATGTACTTTGCAAAGTCAGTTTTCAGACTGTATTTATTAAGTAGCTGGTCAGGCACTATTTCTGCAACCTTTAAACATCTGAGCTCTTAAAAATTAGCAGCAAACTCACAAAAATGAAATTAATTACAGGGTGAGTAGTCACGTGGCAAAGTCACAGTATTTATTTTCTACTCCTGGGACTAAATAACAAAATGGTGAAAACAGAAACCAACAAAAAAATATTCCTCAGTATGTTATTTTAAATTCAGCAAAGAAAACTCTGAAAAGCAACATAAAACCAGCACCTTCCTAAAACACCCACATATGAAAGTGTGCAGAAAGTCTACCAAAGTGCTCATTCATTGCCTTGTAGGAGAGACCGTGTAGCAATTGCACAGACCAATACAAATGGGAAAGGTGTCACAACAGAGGTTTGCTGATGAAAGGACTGGCACAATAGAGGTGGTATAAAGGAAGGGAAGAAACTGCTCCCTGTATCTGAAGATTCCAGGTTTACAGAGGAGAGCTTCACCAAGGAGGGATCTCCAGCCAGAGCCCCTTCCCCCGTGGCAAATCAGCCCTTCAATGAGGTCTAAGAGCTGCAGCCAGGCTCCGTCCCTTCTGGCCCCACAGCTGAACTGCTTCACCTGTGCTCCCAGGGCTGACCGGGTCCTTTCCCCAGCTGCTCAGTGGTTCAGAATGTGACACAACAGTTACTATACAGACTTGTCTTCAGGACAGAAGTACTTGGGAGCTTAATTCAATTCAAGGAATTCATTATTCAGACATTTGCAACTTTAGGAATGTATTGAGGACTCTACTATTCAGTTACCTAGAAGAGACAAAAGCTGCTTTTGCTCACCAACTCATCTCTATAAAAGAGGACTTGGAGGATTATTGAGAATATCCTGAGTATAGGCAACTGAATAAATTACAAGCTCTGCTTGACCTTCTTTGATAAAATAAATTCTGGAAGACAGTGAGAAAAATTCAGCTTTACTATGCTAAAAATATCCCAAACCTGTGTTCTTTCAGGCTTTACTTTCTGCTTCTAGAAAAGCTCGGGCAGGTAACAACCTCTCAATGTTCCACAAAGGAATAATCAAGCAGATCCTGAATCTAATGAATTGTTTTATACACCTTCAAGTCTAATCAGTACTTTGGTCAGCAGAAGTCATCTACACAGGGCTACTTTCTTAAAAAGTGAATTTTCGAAGTCCACACGTTCTGCAAGTGACTCTGGTGCTCAGTTTGGATATCTGCACAAGTTGTCTTCCATAACTCAATTTCTATACAAGCTACCCAACTTCCAGTGTAGAGCGCATACCTTTCAATAATTGCTCTCTGCATAGCTTCTTGGCTGTATGGACACTTCCCCACTATAACTGCTGACAAATACACTGGATACTGCAGGAAATGCATCAGAAGGGCTCCTTGACATCCCAACACATTCCAGCGAGCCAGTTTATCGCTGCATGACATGGAGCATGTTCTATCCCCACGACCCGGCTTCACCCGTAATAACCCTACACAGTGATACTCTATGCCAGGTATTAGTGCGTCACTCAGCTCTCCAGGTACACATTTTGCTCCAGTTCTATAAACGTCTACTGCCTTCAGTTTGTCAATGTTGGTCTTCTTGTTAGCTGCCTGCATCTCTTCAGAACATTCACAGCACTCTGGACTCACGCTGCCTTCTGGTTTCACAAATACTTGCTGAATAGCCACGTCCTCAGTGATCGTGGAAAAAAATCCACCATCAGCATTCTTCATTCTCTTGATTATATGACTACCTGCCATCTTCTCTGATTTCCTTTTATCTTCTGGGCCCCTATGATCATGGTTACTACTGCACAACACTGACTGTCCAGTTACATCACGTCCATTCACTGATTTAGAAAGATGGTTCTCTGTTCCTCTAATTGGAATAATAGAAGCATCACCACCTAGAGAAGAATGAACATCAAAGTTAGCCAAACAGGTGTCTCATATGAGCTTAACAGATCAAAGCAATGTTATGGCTACTACTAGTTTTCACAAATTTGTACTCAAAAAAAATTATAATGACTGTAATACAATGATCAGTGTGAAAAATCTGCAGGAAAACCAAATGATACAACCCCCAAAATAATAAAGAAAACACTACCAAATTAGAATGGAAATCATAATTTACGTCACTAAAACAAGCTCAAAACCAAAATTCCAGGATGAGTTTAAAGCAAAAAAAAAAAAAAAAAAAAAAAAAAAAGCCAAAAACCTGGGAAGCATGTGAGGATAGTAAGTCAGGAAGTTACTATTAAACTTGAAGATGGTAGATTCTGTTCTTATCTTGCATTAATGAAGAAAATAATTACAGCCTATACCAGCAATGACATGAAATTTACGAAAATGTAACGTGTCTGTACTAACTCACTGTTAAATACTGATGGGACATTTAGAGAGTACTCTGCTTTGGTAACAGACTAATGGTTGAAAGAGCACACAAGGAATCTGAGCAGCTGAGAAGTGGCATTCCTATGTTTTGCCAACAGGCCTTTATCTCCGTTGCGGTGCCATGGTTTTTAGTTTCTTTTCACTCATTAGTTTTGTTGGGTTTTTTTCCAAACGTTCCAGGAGTGTCTTTTGTAACAAAACAAAAGGATGCATTCCATTCCATAAGATGGGTTGCATTCCATTCCATAAGATGGGTGGAGAGACATAGCAGGACAGGAGTATTTATTTATTTACAGGAACTGTAGTAAATGCCCTTTTTTTTTTTTTTTTTTGTCCATAGGAATCTGAGTCCAGGAAAACAATTTAAAACATTTAAAGTAAAGTGATCAAGAAATATGACAGGATGTCTAACATTTTCATTACTGGAAGCCAAACATCCCACCATACAGTGAGCAGTTTATTGGGTTTAATGAGTTCTCACGGATCATATCCAGTGAAATAAAATGCCAAACATATCTGTGGAAGCCCAGTCAAGTACCTCTCAGGGCACGTACTGATAGCGTTGACATGAACTGCCTACCACCTTACTCTTACTCCGGAAAGCCTGGAAAAAGTAAAATCTTTTCTGTTTCTTACGCTTGGGAATCATGAAATTGGTTCACTCCTAAATACTCACACGGGGTATGACTACAGAAGAAAATAAATACGATATTTGGTTTGAGTTTCCATTTCCCAGTTTCAGCTCCTGGAATAAAGATGCTGCATTGTTGGTAGGAAGTTGCCAGGCGCATTTGATGGAGAAGATACCTGTTAGACAGAAAGTTTCCAAGAACCATTTGTTTCACTTTTGATGCATGGTAAAAATGACAAAACTTGTATGTCCAGTACTGTTTGCTCATTCCTGATCATGTATTTGAGGAGCCAATCAGTTATGCTTCTGTAGTCAGAGAGCATCCTGACATACTCCATAAACAAGCAAACCACTACAACCTTAATGAGAGCTCAAAGGGTTAAATTCAGAACAGTTAACTACCTCCTCACATTGCACAGGCAGGACCTACTCCTACCACTCTACTTATTACCAGCCCTGACACTCTATAAGAACCAGTTTAAGAACAGACTATAAGAACCAGTTTAGTAGCAAAATCACAAAATCACAAGGTTGGAAACGACCTGCAAGATCATCTAGTCCAACCACCCTCCCATCCCTATTAGTACCACAAGCAAAAAAAAACTACAGAAAGTCAGATATTTGCTTCTGCCACCTTAGTCCCATGAACCAGCTTCCCCACGCTTTCCACAGGAAATATCATTGAGCAGATCCCCCTGGAAGGTATGCAAAGCCGTGTGGAAGAAAAGGAGATGAGAAAGGATACCAGAATTACTTCGTCAAGAGCAGGTCCTGCCTCACCAACCTTGTTGTTTTTTATGATGGCATTAATTGCATTAATAGATAAGGGAAGAGCCGCTGATGTCATCTATCTAAACTTCAGTAGGCATTTGACATAATCCGCCCATAACACTCTTCTCTCCAAATTGGAAAGATACGTGTTTATTGGTGGACTGTTCAGTTGACAAGGAACTGGTTGTGAGATCACACCCAGAGAGTGGTGTTCAATGGTTCAATGTCCGCATGGAGACTGGTGACAAGTGGTGTCCCTCAGTACTGGGATGAGGGCTCTTTAACATCTTCATCAATGACAACAGAATTGAGTGTACCCTCAGCAAGGTTGCAAATAACACCAAGCTGTGTGGTTGACATCTCCAAGGAAAGGGATGCCATTCAGGGGAACCTAGACAGGCACAAGGAATGGGTCCAAGCAAACCTTACTAAGTTCAAAAAATCAAAGTGGAAGCTGAACATGAGCCAGCAATGTGCCCTTGCAGCCCAGAAAGTCAACTGTATCCTGGGCTGCATCAAAACAATTGTGACCAGCAGGTCAAGGGAGGTGGTCCTGTCCCTCTACCCTGTACTGATGAAACCTCACCTGGAGTTGTGTATCCAGATGGGAAGTCCTTGGCACAGGAGAAACATGGACCTGTTAGTGCATGCAGAGGAGGACCACAAAAATGATCCAAGGGATGGAAAACCTTCTGTTTGAGGTAGACTGAAGAAGAAAGCTCTGGACCAGGCTCTGAGCAATCTGACCTACCTTTTCATTGCAGTGGAGTTGGACTAGATGACCTTTAAAAAGCCCTTCCAACTGAAACCATTCTGTGATTCTAAGCAAACATAGGAATGTATGTGGAAATAGTGAAATGCTACCTTCAACACCTAGTCATAATGCCAACACTGAAATCACATGAAATAACATCCTACTTCTTTGTAAAGGGTCTCTATAATAACAAGGAAGAAATAAGCATTCTCATTCCTGAAGCTGTCATTTCTGGCTATTTCAGACGTAAGTTAGAAGTTTTTTTTACATCACAACAAACAACCTCAAGCAGCACGGAATAAGAGCACGTGTTCATGTCTCACCTCTGGAAGCTCCTTTTGGCCACAATTTCTGCATGACTGTCATTCAGAATGTCTCCTAATGCAAGAACCAAATGAGAATACACAGTATTAATGAACAGGGGAAAGGTTCAGCAGATTTGCTAGCATTTGAAGGGTTTAACATAGGTTGGAATAACCTAATACCAATTTTAAACATCCGATCACTACAAAAGGAGATCAAAACTCCCTTTCAGTCTGTAGCAAGTCCCAAGGGGAAGTCTTAGCAGTAAAGATTGAAGTAAGGAAGGCAATAACTTGACCTTCTTAGTGTTCTGAGTGAACCAGGCAAAATCCATACTATGGATATATATTAGTTTTGTATCAACACAGTTTCAGATTAAAAAATAAAAATTGGAGGAGTCCAGATTTAAGATAACTTTCCTTTTGGGCAAGTGTTATAGAGCTGCTATGGCACTACACAGACAATTGGAAATTGTAGCTACTGGTTGTCACCTGTCTTATACAGGTACTGCAGAGTCATGGAATATGTAGAAAAGAAGAAAGAGCTGGCTAGTACCTCTCGTGTCACGCCTTCCTTAACACCGCAAGTATCTTTCATAGTGGACAACAACAAAACTAGACTGCACCAGGTGACAGAAGCACAATAACTTCAGTTATGTTTTGTTCTGCTTTTAGCTATTAAATGTTTGGGTAAGTAGATCTGGGACCTAAACTGCTCTTTTCCACACAAAACTTATTCACCTTCAAGGCAGCAAACGTTTAAGGCCACTATTTTGTCAAACTCCTGTCTGCTTGCTACGGATAAAGACTGCATTATATTGCCTCAGACTTCTGGCTTCAATCCAGAAGACCGACTTCAATGCCTTGAACATTCTTCATTGATTCTATGGCATCACCAAGAAGGAAGTTAAGACATGTAGTCTTGGATTTTACATAATGCTTACCAGTTTTTCTCATTTTGTTTAGTCCAATACATTTTGTTCCAGTTCCGAGAGCAACAACCTCCTTGGTTACTGAAAAAGAAAACAAACTGGACAACTATCACCAGAAGCACTGTTGTCATGCAGTTATTTTGTTAAAACGGTACAGAAGACTGAATGGGTACAGTAGGGCAACGTACAGGGAGGCAGGCAGCGAGATGTTCCAACTATAGAACTGAACGCAGTAGATAGAACCACCAGTGTCATGATCACAAAGTACAGGTACTAGCATCGGTATGACACACTAGGCAACCAGCAGTGAGCAGCAGCAAAAGACTCCTCATGTCTAAGAACTATGAGTTACAATCTGCATTACAGCAACTTGAAAGTGCCAATTAAAGAAAAGATGATGACGGGGAACAACAGCAGAAAAAGCACAGTGCACCAATGCTTTTACTGCAGGTATCTAGGACCTGCCCAGTCTTTCATCGCTTACTAAATAGCTGAATGCAGGCTTTCACCTTCTTAGTTGCAGTCTGAACAACAGTATTTCACTGCAACTCTCTTTTTTCAGACAGAAATTGTAAAAGCTCTTACCAGAAGAATTTCACAATAGAGAGAAATGAGACAGGAAAGGGTGCGTTTGTTATTTTAAAATAAATAAATAAATGGGTATCCTGAAGGATAAAAAAAAAAAAAAAAAGAATTATCGCAAATTCACCGCTGCCCCTCAGCTTCAAAGCACAACTCAGTTCTCACCCTGCAGGCTCCCCACATCAGCAGAACCCTCTCCTTTAGCTGCAGATTCCACTTTGACCACAGCTGCCAGCAAAGTCCATTCTCTGCTTGGATCTGGCTTTCCCTGCTTAGGGAGTCTGGTCCTATAATGCTCATAACACAACTCAGCAATTTCATCTGCTGACCACATGGCGCCCCTGCAAGTGCAGCTTCTGCGCCGGATGCAACCACGGTGACAAGCCCGTCCCCCCAAATCTTGCTACGCTGTTGTGCAACACCTTTCTGGGACAGATTCTGAAGTGCTTGCACCTCCCCTTTCCAAACTGTCACGCCAAACAGGAGTTTTCTAGTTTCTCCCAAATTGTTCGGAATAATAATAATAAACCAAAGCCACGCTGGACCCCGAGCAGCCCACGAGCAGCAGCTGCGGCTGTAATCTCCCGACGTTCCTATCTCACAGTGCCGCTCCCGGCACGGCTCCGAGCTTCCGCCCCTCTTCAGCGACGGGGTCGCCCACGCGCCCACGATGACAGCTCCGAAGCCCCCACTCCCCGTCAACGGCGCACGGCACCGCGCCGCCACCTCCCGCCAAAAGCACCCGAGGCCGCACCGCACTCCGCAGCCCCACCCCGCCCGCGCGGGCCGCCGGGAGAAGCAACTCTCGCGCAGGCGCACAAAGAAACAGGCACACGGCGGACACCGCTGCGTTTATTCGTGGCCCGCCCCAGGTTTCACACAGAGGTGCCTTCGGCGGGCTGCTCGGGATGCCCCTCCTTCTTCTTGTCCTCCGGTTTCATCGCTGGAAACAGCAGCACCTCCTGCGAAAACGGACACCGAGGTCTGATCGCCGGCGGCAGAGCGCAGCCGTGCACAAGTCTCGCGAGACCGCCGCCGCTCTGCCCCGCCCTGCGCCAGACACGGGCGGAGCGGGGCAGGGCGCTGCGCCTACGGCTACCGCTGAGCGCGCAGGAGGGGTACGAGGGCCGGCTGCGCTGAGGCGGAGTTCTAAGCCGTACAGCACTACAAACGGCTGTAGGCCCTGCTATTTTGCATCGTTACGGAACCTCATTCCTATTTTCTGATGCAGCCAGCAGCAGGCGCTGCCGCTTCTAATACTCACCTTGATATTACTGGAATCGGTAAGGAACATGGTGAAGCGATCGATTCCCATGCCCCAACCAGCTGTAGGGGGAAGTCCATACTCCAGTGCAGTGCAGAAGTTTTCATCGATAAACATGGCTTCATCATCACCCGCAGCTTTTGCCTATACGAGAAAATAAACAGTAAAGGGTGTTTGCACAGAGCTAGGATAGTACCAGTGCTATTAACTCCTACCAGAAAGGAGGAAGATGTTTGTAGCAGCCATGTCACTGATGGAACTAAGTCCCTCTACAGCCACACAAGTCAGTGACAAAGGAATTTCACACCTGTGAAGTTGTGCAGGTGCACTGTATATGTTTCCAAATCGACCTAAAGTTCAGTTCCCTTATGACCCAGAAGCTTCTTTTCCAGAGTCAGCCTCCTGACTGTAGTGAAAGCTGTATCTGGAGATACACGACAGGAGACCACAGTGCAGTCAATTGCTTTCAAATGTTTCTCAAGCTCTTCATTGCTTCCGAGTCCCCCTTTAATGCTTGCAGAAACAGTTAAGGACCAGAGTCACTGGAATCACTGCTTTGTTTCATGAAACAAAATTAAGTGATTATTTTCCTTCAAGAGAAATATTAAAACCCACAACACTGGGATGTTAACTGCTGCTTCTTATGTAAACTTACTCTTAACAGCCTCCAAGCGCTAAAGGTGATAATAATAAATAAATCTTATGTGTAACTATTGAAACAACAAACATTTTGGCTCACATAGTTTCAAAACTGCAACAGTTTTAAAGCAAACTACTCTGAGTCTGAAATTCTAAAATATGAATGGACACTCTTCAACTCGATTTCTGCCTTAACATTATATTTTCAGGGAAATTTTCATTCCATACACACAACCAAAGGGCTACAAAGTCTGGTCGTGTTTATAAAGAGACAAGCGCAGCAAACATGCACACAGCATTCTGAAATTTACTATTAACTTATTTAACATAAATTAGATTTTCCTGGGCTTGACAATTTTTTAATCCTCTCAGGTATTGCAAAGCCATCAGAAAGAAAAGGAAGAACAGAACTTCTGCAGACTGCACCATCTGACCTCAATCCCATGCACACACACGCATCCACGTGTATGCACATGTACCTACTAACAAAACAGTACAGACATGTAGTTCTACACATTTGTTGTCTTAATAGCTTCCAATATGCAGCTCTATTATGTGAGCCAATTTAAAAGAATTCAGTTCTGAAAATGAGATATGTCATTCCACTCAAACTCTTACTGGACATGGAAAATTATTTAAGAAGCTAGAAGTATCGTGTTGTATGATTACACAAAGGCTTTGTTGTGGAAAAATAACTGAATTTCAAATTTCAGGAAGACAGATTAAACTGTCTATCTGCTTTTTTCAATCAGCATTGTAGGTACAAAAAAAAAAAAAAAAAAAAAAAGGGGAAATAAAATCACAGAATCACAGAATGTCAGGGATTGGAAGGGACATCAAAAGATCATCTCATCCAATCCCTCTGCTGGAGCAGGAACACCTAGACCAGGTTACACAGGAATGTGTCCAGGTGGGTTTTGAGGAGAAGGAGACCTCACAACCTCTCTGGCAGCCCATTCTAGTGTTCTGTTGCCCTTACTGAAGTTTTTTCTCATATTTATGTGAACCTCCTAGCTTCCATCCGCTGCCCCGTGTTCTATCATTGAATTTCACTGAGAAGAGCCTGGCTCCATCCTCCTGACACTCATCCTTTACATATTCATAAGCATTAATGGGTTGACCCCTCAGTCTCCTTCAAGCTACAGAGATCCAGCTCCCTCAGCCTCTCCTTGAAAGGGAGATGCTCCACTGCCTTAACCATCTTTGTGGCTCAGCGCTAGACTCTCTCAAGCAGTTCCCTGTCCTTGAACTGAGGGGCCCAGAACCAGGCACAACATTCTAGATGCAGTCTCATCAGGGCAGAGTAGAGCGGGAGGAAAACCTCTCTTGCTCTGCTAACCACAGCCCTTCTAATACACCCCAGGATGCCACTGGCCTTCTTGGCCACAAGGGCACAGTGCTGGCTCATGATCACCCTGCAGTCCACCAGGACCCCCAGACCCATTTTCCCTATGCTGCTCTCCAACACATCAGTCCAACCTATGCTGGTACATAGGGTTGCTCTTGTCCAGATGCAAGACTCTACACGTGTCCATGTTATATTTCACTAATTTCTCCCTGACCAACTCTCCAGCCTAAGTCTCACTGACTGGCGTCACAGTCTCCTGGCATTCAGCCACTTCTCCCAGTTTTGTGTCATCAGCAAACTTGCTGACAGTGCACTCTATTCCCTCACCCAAGTCATTGATGAATAGTACTAATCCCACTACTGATCCAGTACTGACCCTTCAGGGACTAGATACAGGCCTCCAACTAGACTCTGTCCCACTGACCACAAGTCTTTGGCTTCCTTCCTTCAGCCAGTTCACAGTCCACCTCAGCATCTGATTGTTCAGACCACGGTTCCTCAGTTTAGCAGCACCAAATGCTTTACTAAAGATAAAGATATTCCAAAGCCTAGAAGTACTACTCGATAGCAGAGGTTAGATTGCTTTCTTGTAAAGGAACTTTGCTGTATGGTAAACAAGTTTTAACCACAGGCTTTCACTTAAGTGAGGAACGCTCACTCTGTGTAATCATAACCCTTTTCATCAGTAGGACCAGTGTCAAATTTCAAAATACTTTTATACATACCTAAATCATTGGTTCCCTATTAGGGAAACATCCTACCTTGGCCTGGTCTTCAAAAAGCTGCCGCTGCTGGAAAGGATCATTCAGTTCTGTGTATGCATTACACACTTCCTTCTTCATCACAAAGAGCTCAAAGCGTTCTGTTAGTCCCCGCTGAACACGATGCCTATGTGAAAATGACAAATCAACCACATCTTAAATAAAATGGATTTACAAGACTGAAAGGGCATGTACATTACTTTGGGTGCATTACCCATATTTGGCAGCAACAGCTGTCTAGATTAGTCAGCATGAACATACCTCTCCTCTGGATGCTGGGTTTCACAGCTCAGGACCCAAGATCTATATATAGGCTTGTGTCAGAATAATATTTAACTAACATGTAACATCAGTACCTCCAGGTTTTGTTTTTGTTGTTTGTTTTTAAATAAAGTAGGAGTGAAGGACTTAAAAGAATTACATTATGACTGCATATCATACCCTTACCATTTGGCCAGAGGACTCATGATCTGTGGATGATCACAGATGAAAGTTGGGTTGATACAAGTGACTTCGAGAAATTCACCAACTAACTAGGAAAATAAAAGCAAAATACATGTAAAGTACAGCATCACTTCCCAACACTACCTTCCCCAAACATCCTATTTCCTTTTCTTCAGCATAGAAGCGAAAAACTTCAGTAATTCATGTAAAACCATGAAATGGTTTGAATCCATTTAGCAAACCATAAAAACAAAAAGCTTTAATAATCACAGTAATGTCTTCTTTAAACAGAAAACGTGTCCTAATTGGATAAGAAAAAACAAAATTGCAAAACCTGCTAAAAAAAAAAAAAAAAAAAAAAAAGTACCATATTTTAATTTGGATATCATAGCACAGGACAATGAGAAAAGCAGCAGAAAAAGCAGCAACTAATGCCACTGATTAAAAACAAACAAACAAACAAACAAACAAACAAACAAACAAACAAAAAAACCCAAACAACCAAAAAAATGATATTGAAATCTACCATTCAGTAAGGTACATACAAATATATGGTTCTCTCGAACAAAAGCAACAAAATTATCATAAAGCAGATCTGGCTTGGGCCTAAAAGATCCATTTTGCACACTAACATTTTCTAGAGCTCATACTAAGCATGCATCAGTCAACAACATTTTATTGAACACGACAGGATTTCAACACAGGGAGGTTTGTCATTGTCATGGAGAAATAGCTTGAGTGCATGTCAGTGTTTTCTCACATGCAGCTAAACTTGCTCTGAAGAGACTTCTATTAAGTCAGAATCATTTCAATTGGAAAGGACTTATAGAAATCATTTGTCCAACTTCCCTGCAAGTTAGATCAAGTTGCTCAGAGCCTGGTCCAGGTACTTCTACAGACAGATCCTCAAAGATGACAGCAATACAAAAACAACAACAACAAAAACCAACCAACCGACAGACAAACAAACCACCTTTACTTACTTTGTCGAGAAGCCTGGCTGTTGTCCTAGGAGGTGGACACTCCACATTTCTCACTGCACAAAGGTCATCAAAGAACCTTCGAGTTTCTGCAATTGTAGACACAAACTGTAAGAGCCACCCCAGTAACCACATCTTTTCCTTCTGCAAGCTTCAACATGTCTTAGAGTGATTCTCAGGATCTTAATAGTGGAAACATTAATAGCAGAAATCATAACAGAAAACATTAGCTTAAATGTCAGTTTCAAACACCATGAAAGTGGTATCTGCTTCTCATCAGTTTACATTAAAAAAGTTATTTTGCATTTTAGAAACCTGAACAAGTTACACAATCCAACATTATTACTGCCAGATATTAGAAAAATTACTGAAAAGTGCACTAATGTATTTCCTTAATTCTGAATTCCAAGAATTAAGTAATAGATACACACATTTGCTAGAAATACAAAAATAATCTTATTCCTAACCTGTCATCACAGACATGGAGACTCAACTGCACAAAACACAGAATAAATAAGAAGTAAAAAGCTGTGCCTCTTCAACAGATCAAAACCTCTTCAGATCATGCCTCCTGAGTATATGGTGTTACATATACTCCACAAAGAAAGAGGCAAGACAGTCAGATCTTGCCTTCATGGCAAGAAGGCTTCACTTCTTTCTGTACTTTTTTGTAAAAGACAAGGCTGGAGAAAGGCAATTCCACATACTGATGCCACCACGAGAAAGTAGGTGGTGGAGTGCAGGCTAAGGGCTTCAGATCTTTACTCCCTTTTTCCTAAGAAAGAATTAAGACATCCATAATCGACATCTAACCTTCAGTTTCAAAAGACTCAGTTGATGGAAATTTCACTCCTAAAGTCTTTTCCAGTTCATCCACCATACTAATGCGCCGGAAGGGAGGCGTAAAATCTATCTCATAGGCCTGTCCATCTTGACCATCTGGATGGTAAGTGATCTTGTAACTTCCAGTAATGTGCTTCACCATCCCTATAAGAGGAAGCTGAAGTTAAGAAGAGAGCATGGAACATAATATGCAATTGTCTTTGGAGATTCTTACTCTTTTTTAATTAGTAATGCATATGTAACCTGAAAGCAACTTCTCTGTGATTTCCATCAAATCATGGTAGTCTGCATAAGCCATGTAGAATTCACAGGTTGTGAACTCAGGGTTGTGAGTCAAATCAATTCCTTCATTCCGGAACTGACGTCCAATTTCATACACTCTGTCCAGGCCTCCAACCACCAACATCTGAACAGAAGGAAATGCAAATAAATACTAACATTGTCAAAAGAACAGTGGCTCATAACCACTGCATCATCTGACAAATCTCATTCAAGTTTCATTCTGTTAATGCCATTCCAAAGAGTCCACTGTTGTGCAGGAATATCTTCTCTTCAGTTACACTTTTTTTTTTTTTTTTTTTTTTTTTTCCCCAAAATGAGAAGTGACCTTGCTGCTAAGCAGGCTAACATACTATTGTCTGCATTAGGCAGAGTACTGCTAGCAGGTCAAAGGAGGTCATTGTTCTCCTCCAATAAGTGCTGGCGGGGTAACATCATAGAGGGGTACTATGATCAGTTCTGGACTCCTCAGGAAAAGAGAGACATGGTCACACTGGAGACAGATCAGTGCCACAAAGATGAATGACTGAATAGAACGCTTCTCCAATGAGAAAAAGATGAGAGATCTGGGACCGTATAGACTAGAGAAGAGAATGCTCCAGGGGAAATCTTATCAATGTACATAAATATCTGAAGCAATAGCTTGAAGACTGAGCCAAGCTCATTTCAATGATAGTGACAGGAAGAGGCAGTGGGCACAAACAAAAACACAGCAGACTTAATTTGAACATCAGAAACTATTCTGTACTGCACAGTTGACTAAAGAGTGACAAAGGTTACTGACAGAGGTTGTGGAGTCTCCCTCTGTGGAAATATTCAGAAGCAATTTGGATACAGTTCTGGGTAACCTGCGGTAAGGGTCCCTCCTTGAACACAGCGTTTGGACCAGATGACCTCCACAGGTCCTTTCCAATCTCAACCATTCAGTGATTGTGTGAGATCACAACAATTTGAAGAATATAGGCTTTACCACAAAAGGCTTGTATTTTACCTTATGGTAAAGCTCTGGAGCGATTCTCATATACAACTTCATATCCAGCTCATTGTGGTACGTGATAAAAGGTTTTGCCATAGCTCCCCCTGGAATTATATTCATCATAGGAGTTTCAATCTGTAAAATAACAACAAAATAAAGAAAATTAACGTTGGCATAAATGTTTCCAGGCTTCTCCCGCAATAAATGCCCTGCTTTCACCATTAGGGCATTTTTATTTCTATAGTAGAACTCTATAATACAAGCAAACCAACCAACCACAATTAATTTTAACGAAAATTTTCTGCATTTCATTTATTCTTTGACATATTAATATATGAGAACAATTCTGAAGGCCACTTCTCCCACGCAGCAAATAAAGACAAGTCACTTAAGCTATTTTGAATTATAGAACATCATAATCATACACCATATAGAAGGGACCCAGGAGAACTACAGAGTCCAGTCGCTAACGCCACACATGGCAACCTAAGAGTTACACCATATATCTACGAGCGTAGTTCAAATGTTTCTTGAACACAGGCAAACTTGGGCACATGACTGCTTTCCTGGGGTGCCTGTTCCAGTGCCTGACCTACGGCGTAGCAAATAATTTTTTCCTAACAGTCAATCTGAACCTCCCTCAACACAGCTTTAAGCTCACCCTGCAAGGCTTCCTCTACTCTCAAGGGAAATGAAGGAGTACTTAACTCTTGTGTCCAGATCGTTGATAAAAGTACTGAAGATGACTGGCCCTAAAGCTGAGCCCTTGGAAATACCACTAGTGACGGGCTGCCAACCTGGTGCCAACCCATTTACTACACCTCTTTGAGCCCAATCCTTCAGAAAACTATTCACTCATCACCTTGTGAGTGACTTTGTCTAGAAGGGTACATTTTGTCTGGAAGGATACAGAGAGAGACAGTACCAGGATTTTTATTGCGTCCATTGCTTTCACTTTGTCTATCAGGCAATGTCATGAAAGGATATTAAATGAGTAAAGTACAGCCTTCCATTCATAAACCCATGCTCATTTTGACTGATGACTGCACTGTGTTTCAAATACTTTTCAGTAACTTGCAGAATAACCTTCACCGTAAGTTTATCAGGCACCAAAGGCAAGACTCTGAAAGGTCTGTAATTAGCAGGGCCTGTTTTCTTGCCCCTCTTGGAATTCAGAATAACATTTACTAACTTCCAATCAATTGGGACCTTTTCAGATTCCCAGAATGTTTGATAAAAAACTGAGAGACCTCACAACATTGGCCAACTCTTCAGTACCCTGGGTGAAAACCACTGAGCCTTGGAGACTACAACTGCAAAAGCAAAGTCCACCCCAAACCAATATCAACTGGGAGCTTAGCACTCCACCAGACATGGTCCTCCAACCCTGCATTCCAGGGGTTCCAGGGACAATCCCTGGTGTTTAGAGACAGGGATAAACAAACAAGACATTTAATATCTCTGCTTTATCAACCCAATTTGTGAGGTAACCAGCCTCAGCAAGTAACAGACCAGTATTTCCTTTAACACTTCTCTTGCTGTTAACACTTGAAAAAGCTGTCTTTGTTATTCAGCACAGTACTGGCCAGCATCAGATGACCTGTGGTCACAGAAATTTTCTCCCTGCAATATGAACTGCAGTCCTCCTGTGCAGTCTGACCATGCTTCCAAAGTCCATACTTTTTTTTCTGCCTAAGTTCCAAAGGAGCTCTCTTTTCTGCCTAGGCAGCATCCCAGACAGTACCAGAACCACAGATACAGTTCAACTTCAGAGGACAGAACTGACTGCAAAGTAACAAGCCCTGACAATAAATTGAACAATACAATGCTCATGAGAGCGTGGCAGTATTTTTCTAAAAATCAAGCGTCTATTTGTCTATAACTTTAAAAAGAAAGAAAAACAACAACAACAAAAAACCTCTCCAGATTCCATTACTGGAAATTAATAAAATACACTGTGCTGAGACAATTACTCTCACTTCAGAATAACTTAGTATGTGAACTTGAAAACAAAGTATCCCTGGAACTGAGAAGCTCCAGATATGTTTGGTACGCAGACAGAAACAACAAGGAAGTCTTACCTCAAGGAAACCCAATTCATCCAGAAAGCTTCTAATATACGTCACAATCTTCGCACGGGTTATAAATTTCTGCCTCACATAATCGTTAAGAATTAAATCCAAATATCTCTGTCGATATCTAGTTTCCTGAAAGAAATATCTTTAGAACAAGGTAGAGAAAACGGACTGCCAAAAAAACAAAATGAAGGGTACCAATACAAGATGAATGGTTCTTTGCTCTCTAATATCATTTGCAAACATAAAAGATCATTCAATCAAAACTATCTATCAAGTCACCTCCAAAAGTGGCAAGTATGACAGGTACCTTATCTTTGAGGCCAAAATGAAGATGAGGCAACATGTGCAGGCATGGGGATAAAAGAGTTACTTCATAAGGAATAATACTCAGTTCTCCTTTCTTTGTTTTCCCAGGATTCCCCACCACACCAATAATGTCCCCACGACGCAGTTTGTTGTTAATTCGGAAATATTCTTCCTCAGACTTGTAAAGCCTGTAATTACAAAACTCGGTATAAGCAGTTTTGCTTAAAATTTAACATTCCAGTTGTCTTACACATCTCTTCCCAAGCTAAATTCTTAAAGAAGGTAAGAGGGAAGCCAATGACTGACAACATCCAAAACTAAACATTACTGCCCAAGCCAATCCCAGAACGCAGTTCAGTTTAGAATGCTAACACAAATACTTTTACTTACCTGGAATTCGCCATGACCTGCAACTTGACTCCTTCACCACGAAGATCATAGAAAATCAGTTTTCCTCCAGAGGCACGCTTTGCATGGATACGACCTAAGCAGCAAAACAATGCAGGTCATTGGGAAACATATCCCTAAAAGGACGCAGCTGTTGGAGCAGGACCAGAGAAGGGCCACAAAGATGATCAGCGGGCTGGAGCACCTCCTCTGCAAGGACAAGCTAAGAGAGCTGGGACTCTTCGGCCTAGAGAACAAAAGGCTCCAAGGAATGGCCTTCCAGTAACTGAAGGGGGCCTACAGGAAAGTTGGGAAGGGACTTTATATAAGGGCAGGTAGTGATCAGACAAGGAGAAAAGGTTTTAAACTGGAAGAGAGTAGACTAGATAGTAAGAAGAAATTCTTGACTGTGAGGATGGTGAGACACTGGAACAGGTTGCCCAGTGAGGCTGTGTATGCTCCATCCTGGAAGAATTCAAGGCCAGGCAGGATGGGGCTGTGAGCTACCTGGTCTAGAGGGAGGCGTCCCTGCTTATAGCAGGAAGTTGGAACCAGGTAATCTTCAAGGTCCCTTCCAACCCAAACCATCCTACAATTCATTGTGTGATTCTATGACACAGGAGCAAAAGCCACAACATTACCACTTGTAGAAAAGATCATCAGCCCTACACTGATCATTAAGCATGAAAGAGAGACAGTCAAAGCCTCAAAACTACTAAGACTGCATAAAAGTTCACACAAGCTTTGGGGATCCTGAAGCCCAAATCACTATCTGATCTTCTGCTTATAAGGAACGTTGCAGTCTGCTCAATCTGAAAGGGCCCATGTTGAATAGTCCAAAACTGCTCAAGAGGAGCAGCAAGATCAGCAAAATTTGAAAAGAGACCATCCCACTTCTAAAATCAGCTAGAACTTGATTCTATACAGCAACAGACCATCTTCCTATATCTTAGATAATATCTTACCTGCCACTCTCACTGTGATATCTGTCAGATGATCTCCCGGCTGCAAGTGACTGTACCTCTCTATGAAATCTGAGAGAGATAAGTCTACATGGAACTTGTGGGGGTAGGGATCTTCATTGGTGCCCTTCAGCTGCTGGACTGCATGACTACGGATCTTATAATATTGCTGTCGCAGGAAACAAACAAAACCAAGTGACTTTGTTAGAATTTCAAAATATTTCACAGATTATACATTAAAACACAACTGCTCTGATTTACGAATACATAGGTCACTCTCTATTTCAACTACTCATTTCACTGTGAATAAAAATCAAATGTAAATCAGTAACATTTATTTTCAGAACAGTATTAAGCATGTGGCCACACTCACATTTGGATCCAAGCTTTCCTCATCAGCACCAATGTTGTTCTCTGAATCAGCAGCCAAAAAAGGTTTATTTGGATGCTTTTCACTTTGTTCTTTTTGTTTTGCCTCCTTTTCAGCAATTTTTCTCTCAGCCTTCAGGCGTCTCTTCAGTTCACTGTACAATAAGGAGAAATTGGATGTACTGCATACCCTGATACTTCTGTAGGAGAGCATGTGGCAAGACTGACAAAAACTGACTGTACAAGCAACCCTATCATCATCCCTCCTCTGCACAAAAAACAAAGCAACGCTTAAGCATGTTTAAGAGTTATCTTTTCTGACCTCTTGGTCTATCCTCTAAAAGATACAAATATTCAGAAAAGGCTAAAACCTAGTTAGATACTGTATGAACAAATGTGGAGAAAGTGCCTCTGCGTGCTGACAGATGTCCGCAGGGCCCTCCCTTCCCACGAGCGGTTACGGAGCACGGCTGCCCCACGCAGCTCTCACTGAAGGAACGCGCCCTTGCCCCGCAGGAAGCCAGGCGCCACCGAGACGCACGAAGCCGCCTTTACGGCCCGTCCCGCCCCACGTCCCGTAGGCATCCGCAGCCCCAGCTCCACCATTCAGGACTTCACGAAGAAAGAGGCGGGGGCGGCCGGACCACCGAGCACCGACCTGCTTCGGCTATGAGGTACCCGGCACCAACGGAGCGCGGGCGCGGCCCTCCAGGCCCAGCCGAAGAGCCGCACAGCAGGGGGGCTCAGCATGGCACGCTCCGACGGATGGTCGAGCAGATTCGCACCCCAGTCAGCCAGGCGCACGGTACAGTACGCTTCACTTCGCCTCACCTGCCCTGCCTCGCCCTTTCACTCCTTCCCCAGCCCCGCCGGCCCGCCCACCCTCACTTTTTACTGAGGCGCGACTCGGAGTCCGCCAGATCGAGCTCCCGCTCCGCCGCGGCCGCCATCTTCCCGGCTCCTTGCCGTGCTTCCGGTATCGGTGCGCCTGCGTGGAGAGCGCGGAAATGGCGGTACCCGCGCGGAAAGTGTTCGTGTGGGAGGATGGCACCCCCATGCGCTTCTACATACGGCCCGGGATGGCCAAACTGCGCCTGGCGCCGCTGCTGCTGGCGGGGGGCGCGGAGCTGTGCCGCGTACAGGAGCCGGGCGCCGTGCACCTGGTGCAGCCTGGGGAGCCAGCGCCTGATGGGGCCGTCTCCACCGAGTACGTGATGGCGTGCGTGGAGAGCCAGCGGAGGCTGCCGCTGGACCGCTACTGGCACAGCGGCCCCGCGCCACCAGCCGCCTCTCCGCGCGGCCGCCTCCCCTTCACTGAGGCGGAGGATGTAGCGCTGCTGCGGGCCGTGCGCGAGCGGAGCGGGGCGCGGGTGAGCGGCACGGCGCTCTGGAAGGAACTGGAGTGCGCTGGGCTGACGCGGCACAGCTGGCAGGCCATGCGCGACCGCTACCTGCGGCACCTGCGGCCGCTGCACCGGGGTGAGCTGCGGGCGGGGGTCGGGCCGGGGGGTCGGGCGAGGCGCCGCGTGCCGCTGCGGTTCGACGCTATACGCGCCTCTTCCCGCAGAGCCCCGGCAGACGGAGGAGGCCGCGGCACCGATGGGCATTTTCGAGGCAGCGAATCGGGAGTTTGAGAGCTCCGAGGTAAGCCGGCGTGGAGCGGCTCTGCCGCGGTGCCGAGCGGGATAGTCGCAGAGGTCCTTCCTGGGTGCCGCGAAATGACGGTGAACCGATGCGCAGGACACTTGTGAATTATTTTGTCCTATGATGGCCCTTCCGCTGTGGTGGAGCAGAAGCTTCGTGTAAGCTGTGAAATGCAGTGTGCGTGGTGATCAGTGCCTCCGCGCAGCGTGTGGAAGAGGATGCGTGCGCTTAGTTTAATTCCCTACTCAGAGTTACTTGAGGAAAATAACCTGATGTGTTGTTGCATGTTAAAAGCTCTATTGACAGCTTTCACTTGGGGCGTAAAACGTTTATGTATTTTTTTTATACTCGAGTTGTTCAAATACTGCTGTATATTTGATGTTTTTACGTGCTCTTGCAGAATCTTGTTAAGGTGTTGCTTCACTTCAGTCACTGAATTTTGCTGTGTCTCATAATTACCTCATACCTTGTTGAAAGTCATGGTAGAAGATAGTGTTTGCAGTAAAGCAGGAATAAAAGAAGCTTGCCAAAAGCAACCTTGTCTGACTGATGTCTCTTCTTACTTGTAGTCAGGAAGTGACACCACAGACACTCCCGATGAACTTCCTATGCAAAATGGAGGAGGAATGTTTCCAGGTGACACAGCGTCTGGCCAGAAAACTGGACTGGGGAACTGTGCTGTCCCTGCTGCTCAAGAAGAAAATAAACGAACAAACGTTTGTCCTGATTCCAGCAAGGCTGAAGAAGCAGCAGAAATTATTCAGCACTTCATGGAGGAGTTCCACATGGACCTGCTCTCTGTTACACAGGCCTTTCTGAAAAACAGTGGTGAAGTGGAGGCTACTTCGTACTATTTGCATGCAGGGCAGCGCCTGGATGGATACCCTGTGTGGAGCAGAGAGGATGACTTAGAATTGCAGAAGGATGATGAAGATGTCAGAAGTAAATTGATAGCAAAATTTGGAGCTGAAAATGTAGCAAGGCGAGTAGCATTTAGGAAAAGTTAAAATAACAAAGCAGAGTAAAATGACTGATCTAGGATCTGTGGCAATAATTTGCTTGGTTTTTTTTTTAAGTCACTTCAGAATAGTACTTTAGAATTTTCCATCACGCTTGCATTTCTAAAAGTTTCAGAAATGCTTTAAAATAAAGCTTGTAAAAGGTTGTTGTACTGTGTTCAGAATATTCTGAAGTGAAAATGGTAGAGAGGTCCTATCCATTATCAAGTTTTCTCACTGCAAATTTGATTTAAAACTGTATATCTGCTATATTTTTTTGTGACAGCCTGACCTGTACTTTGCTGTATGCAAAGGATTTTGAATGGGGTTGGCTAAATGTTATTCAGTTCTCTAATGAAAGCTTTATTAGTACGCTGTCTGTTACATGTGTCACTTAAGAGTGCTGCAGGCAGCCATGTAAACCCGCTCTGCTGGCTGTTTTCATTATCTTTTTGTTGTTAATAGACCTTGATAGTAGCTGATGTGTGGCAAAGATACCACTGAAAGTTTAGCGGTCCAAAACGAGGGTCAAAAGCATTCATGCAAGAAGACTTATTTGAGGCACTTGGTCTAATGAATCTATGCTGAGATTGGGAATGGCCAAAAATGTTCTCTGGGATGTAGTAATCAGTATCATATTACAGTGATTTTTTTTTAAGCCAGCACTGGTATTTTTATTACCACTTCAATATGTGTTCTCTAGTGCTAATACTTCAGGATTTGCTTAATAACATTAAATGTGTCATCTGGCATGTTATGATTTCAAAAACAATGATTATCTCTTCCCTGGCTACAGGTTGAAGAGTCCCAGACTCCTCGATCTAGGTGAAGTAACCTAACATCCATCTCAGACTTGAAGTAAAAAATGTGTTCAAAGTATCAGCTGCGTTGTGTTGGAAGGAGTGAGAAAATAATTTCTAATATATGGTGACAATCTAAAAAATTCTGAAATTGTGCTCTGGACTCTGTTGAAATGTTATTTGAACAATCACTCAAAGCAACAGCTTGTCATTAGTTGTTTATAACTCCTGTAAGTCTGGAATTCAGTCATCCTTTTGGTGAAGTAAAATAAAAGCAGAGGTTGATATTTTTCTACTATTACTGTTATATATTTGTAGCAGTTATATTCACTGTTTGTGCTTATTGCACTGTAGTACACTTTGTAAGATTAAGTTGAGTTTGGAAATTGCCAAGTCTAAGCTGAATTCCACATTATCTTGAAAGTCAGTGGTAACTTGGTGCACTGTGACTTCTGCTTCAGAAAATGGATGTCTTGAAACACCAACTGACTGCCTTGTAGGATTGACAAATGTTAACAAAATAAATGCCAGAACTTTAACACTGTGGTGTTTTATTGGACAAGTCATTTCTACTGAACAGTGAGAGTGATATGGCACATTCCTGTTGCTCTGACTAGTTCCTTGGGGTTTATATGGAAGACCAGATGGGATTTTAAGAAGAGACTGGAAGATGCCGTAGCAAATGGTAAGTACTGTTTGCTAGATCTTCCACAGCTGGATTCAAAATCCAAGGACTGCTTCTGGCCAGGTTCAATAGCACGGGACTCTTAACCAGAAGCGCCTGTTCCAGCTTGTATGGTATATTTCAGCAGTGCCATTACCTCACAGTTCAATGAAATAATCTTGTGGAATCAAAGCTGTTCTAGAACTCAAGATGTATAACACCTTACATGGCTGCAGCACAAAAAAAGATGGGGCATAAGGCTTGCTGTATCTTATTACTAGTTTCATCTATTTTGGTTGACATTTCCTGTGAGAATAAGCTTGTCTTTTTCAGGGCAATTAATCATGCCTGCATTGCCAACTTCCAAGACTGCATAAGGTGCTTTTATCTTTGTAAAACTATGTCAAGACATCATCTAACACTGCTAACATTTTAATAGATGCTTAGTGAATTCTTCAGGTATAGGAACTGAATAAGAAGACAAAACGAGAAAAAAGCAGAGCTAATGGAGGAAGGATACCTTCTATCTGTTTTGAACTCCTGAAAGGCACTGCTTGTCCACAGCTGCACTCTTGCTTGTGTGAGCATGTGGCAGTAGCTCTGGTCTCTTTGTTTCACTTTTCCATTAATGGAACTTCGAGCTGTCTCTGTTGTAGGTCAGGTTCACAGCATTTTGTCTCTGCCTTCTTCCATGACAGAAACCCTTTCTCTGCTTGGTTTTACTAAGGATACAGATATGATTCCTCAGCTGTGAGACAGCTTATTTTTCTAAGGTGGTATTGAGGCCCTGAGCTGTTTGTATCAGGAACTCTGCGTAGCCCAAAGAAATACACACCTATCTTCCTTGTTTAACTGGAATAGCTACATTTATAAAGCTGGGAGAGTGACTAATGTAGCAAAGCAAGTGCCAGAACCTTGAGGTTAAGAATTCTAGGCAGACCATTATATGGAGTTTGGATATTTCCCACTTACTTCCTTTCATCCTTATCAATGAATTCCAGTCTTTCATAACTACAGTGAATGAATTCTGGCCATTGTTAACTAAAATTACCAATGAAAAACAGATTGTATATGCTAGGTTGAAGAGCAACATGAAGGAGTTTATTTTTAAGTGCCCCTCTGATTATTGAATTTTTCTATCTTAACACTTCATTGCTATAAAAAGAGTTTACTCATCTAAAAACTTGCACAATATGAACTTCACATTTGTTTTTAAACAAACTGCACAGATCTTTAGTTATGCATCCACCAACAGATATAGCCACAGTTTTATCTGTCATGCTCACTGTCTTGAAATGTATTTTTTCCTCCCCCAAGTTGTTTTTAGTCACCTTTGCTACCACTAATCCAACTGACCACCCTGTATAGTTTTGGTGCTTCCAAAAAGAAAAAAAAAAGTCATTATTGTCAATAGTTGCAGTGGGAAGCATAGCAGAAGCGTAACAACGAGGCACTGAAATCCATGGTTTTTTTTGTTTTTCCTGAGTTTGCTGAGGAAATGGAAGTAAAAACAATTTTCTTAACAACAATTTAAGAAAATGCATTAAATGTCATTTTATGTCATTTGGTTACCGCAGACTGGAAACACTGAAGTTTTTTTTTTTCATCCAACTAAATATTTAATACAAAGAGTTGAGCCCATTGAAAACAAATATGTATAATAAAACTTGTGCTACTCCAGCTAACATTGATCAGTGGATAAATGTAATAGTAATGTAGTGATGTACTGAAAAGAGTCTGTGTCTGTGAAGAAACAGGTTTCTTGGCACTTCAACTGAAAAGCTCCTCACTATGACTGCAGTAAAAACTGGCTTCTGAGACTATGCTTTTATCTGGATGTGTGATATAACCCGTAAGCTAAAGAGATCTTTAGAAGTGCAGCAACTGTGCTCTTCTCTAGTGCTGTACGAATCATACTTCTCTATGCCAGCCTGCCTGCACCAACTTTGTATAAGTGTCACGTAAAGGAAGGTTTTCACATTCACTAAGAGAATCCCTGGCAGTATCACTCCAATTTTGATAACATACACTATTCCATCCTTTTGAAGAATTAGATCTTTAGTTCTAGGACCACAGATGTCTTCAGTACTGTGGTAATAGTTAATCTGTAAAAGTCACTTTTTTACGCTGTGGATGACAGAGCACTGGCACAGGCTTCTCTCCCTGAAGACCCTAAAAGCTGCCTGGACCTGGTCCTGGGCAACCTGCTCTAGGTGTCTCTGCTTGAGCAGGGTATTTGGAGCAGACGGCCTCCAGAGATTCCTTCCAACAGTAGCCATTCTGTGACTGAAGCCTAAACGTTGGGCAGAACAGCAGATGTCTCCTCCATGAATCTAACTTTAAAAGCTTCTTAAAAAGAATACTAGATTGAGATCTAGATCTTCACAATAGAGTCAATATTATTCCAACTTGATGAAATGGAAATTCAGACTTTGGGAAGATACAAAAATATCACATTAAGTTTTTCTAGCCATTAGGAATAAGATCTTAAATTTGATCAACAAAATTTATACTTAGAGAAACCCTGTTTTAGTCATCTCCAGAAAATAAACCATGTCCCAGCTGCTTTAAGTTGTTTCCAGTCATGGTGACTGGGGCTGATTGCTTCATCTAGAAGGGAAGAATGTTTGGAAGTAAGATTTGGATAGCTACTGCACTGAAGCAACAATCACCAGCTATAGGACAAACCCAGCATGCATGGCATACTGACCTTGTAATGCATCTGAATATTTCAGTGTGCTAGGCCCTGTCTAGTGGTAAGAGACATGTGGATTCAACGTCAAAGAGCTTCAAAAACAGTGACATTTATCTTGTCCTGCACCTGGAAGTCAGGAAAGTCTTGTTAGCCAGTTAATAAGCTAATAAGTTAATAAGTTAATAAGTGGGGTCTGCCCCACACTGCTCACTTACGAGGTATGAATATACACAGAAGTACATAAAAAAGCAGAATTTCATGGACAAGAAGAATACTGCAACACTAGCTTGTTAAATCTAAATCATTAGAAATATTTATATTGAGTTACATCAGAAATTGGAAAACATGATCCTCCCTCCAGCTCTTATCATCTTTCCTCACTGCTGACAAATTGTACTCCTACCAGATCCCTTTCTGGGCCACTAACTTCCATTTGTCACCTCCTGCTCCACAGTTGTACCTGCAATTTCCTTCCTAACTGCTGCAGGATGGTCTCTTACCTCAAAGGCGTGCAGGATCTGAGACACTGATGCTCGCCTCACTGAAGGTGCCTGAAGAGATGCTTCTGGGATGGGAAGCCATGCACTTCTTTGAGCTCCAACGCTTGGCGGTCCCAGAGCAGACCGTTAACTTCAGATGACTCAGTTTATTCCAAAGTCTAGTCTATATTGCAGCTACTTTGTTTTGATAGTCAACATAACCGCTCAGCATCTGTGGCAGTACTTTCTCTGCTTTCCTTACCAGAATCAGCACATAATAAAACCTTAATTGATTATCTGCGACAACATCAGTAATAACAAAATTCAGCTGTAAATTTGACAGAAGAGTCTTCTTCCTGTTATTCGAGATAAGTATCAGTAAGGGTGACTCCTGTCACCCATCAAACACAATACATAGAACCCGGACACTGCTTCTTGCATACACACTTTCAAACATGAATGCAGTCACTAGAGAAGTGCAAAAACAGCTGTGTTCCTAGCAGTGCTGCAAATCAGTACAGGCCTTGGGAAAGCATTGTAAAAAGAGCAGAGAAGCATTACATTTGTCCCCACTTATCTTGCATGTGTTAACAGTGTGCCATTTTGAAGATCATGGGAGGAGTTTACAGTTCTCTGTACTCCCAAGATAGAGATGCTTGTAACCTATGATTGTTTATTCCTGGTTAACAGTATACATTACAGTAGTAAATTTACCTAATTAATAAATTTAAATGAGCTGTTGCTTGCCAGTTGGTTTAAGGAAGTGGAGTCCAATTGAGACAGTATATCAGTGAATTTTTAGACATGGATTTCCCTGCTTCAGACTTTAAAAAAAAAAATTAACTAAGCTGAGAATCAATGTTAAAGGGACACTGCAACTTGCATTTGAAATGGGATGCTCAGAAGGGGCTCTGTGAACATTTCGTTCCACGTGTCTGATAGCAAGATTTCCTCATTTTCTTACAAAGTGCTGTTGTAAACAGATAAAAATTCTGTTGTTCAGGTTTAATCTGGATATTCCCATTGAAGATGGAAGAACGACATTTCTGATTGATATAGGAGATAGTGGACAACAGCAAACTCTATGAAATTTTACAGTGATCTTTTTAGGGTACACTTGGATCTGAGAGACAAGATGGCTCAGTAGCAGAGGCAAGCAAACCATGTGCTCAGAGCAGAACAGAGGGTTATGAGTTTTGGTCAACATACACACACTCATACACATACCAGCATCCATTTTTAGATAATCCCCACAACTGGGAAGCAGAGACTCCCTCAACAGGCATACTGTTACTCACCAATCCTTGAAAGATGACAAACCACTGAAAAGGAGAGAGAAGGACCATGCCAGCAGGGCATCCCCTCCAAAGGGCACTTTTCCTCTCTCCCACCACAGCTGCTTTCCTTTGATTCTGCTTCGATTCTCCTCAGCGTCTGCAGGGTTTGTTCCACTGCGCCCTGTACCCACGAAGCCAGTGTGTGACAGAGCCCAAGAGGAACACCTTGCAAAACAAGTCTTTGCAAAAACAAGACCAGCTACCAAGGTCAGCTCTCTCAACAAAACAAGGCATTTGCAGCCGCAGACACAAATATCGGTTCCCTTAAAACTGTCAGGATACTTGTTCCATCCTAGGATCATTCTTTATTCGGGGGCCTTCGGGTCCCTTGCACGTGCTCTAAGACAGGAAATGCTTTCACCAAATAAATAATACAATATAATAATTTATTGTTCTCAACTTTTTTTAATACACTGCCACAAACCTATCTTTCAGTTTCACTATGCATATCAATAGAAATTGTGTTCCTACCCTTTTATAGTCTTAGCACTAGCATGAATTCTTCTCATTCTCACATGAACTGTGAGAACTCCCAGGTCAAGAACTCCTTCTGGTTTGGAAAGCTAGAAGATATAATTACTTCAGCTGAAAAAATCAGTGGGTTCGCCCCATCTCAGAAATAGACACCTATGTGCAGGGATCTACTGTGACCTAGGAGTTTTCATTTACAACTATAGCTGGTTTATTCCATTTTTTCCCACTATATGGCAAATGAATGAAGACATTCTGCCAACATTGCCATGAATGTTAAAGGCTCAGGCACAGGAATGGAGCTGGGGAGGAGGGGAGGAGGGAGAGCTTTCCAGAAAACACCATATGCTTATCGTTGTCTCTCTTCCAGCTTTATATGTCCCAAGTGGCAGCATGACAAAGAACGCTCTCTTCCCTTGGCTTCCATTTGTATTTCCTCTTCCATTACAGTGCAGTTGTTCCACATAGTTTCTCCCGTACTTAGCCGTGGCTTGTGGAGGGGTTTGAGCTCTGACACCCAATTCCATTCCTCTGGCAGCCTGTTTGCTTCCATCTACACATAATTCCTCTTTCCCATACACCCCAAACTTAATTTGGATAACAGATTTGCATTACTCCAGCCTGTATCGTAGCTTTGGAGAGTTACCCTGTGCTGTTGCTGGTAAAACTGTGGCAAGTGCTGTCAGCACTCCTGTAGTACCTGACCTCACCCACCCACCCACCGATACACCTCTACCCTCTTCAGTATAAGTTCACCACCATGCAGCATTCAGAGAGGAGGTACAGAGAGCAGCTTTTCTGCCTTCAGAATTTGTTCTGTCCAAACAAAAGATCCAGTGACATGTCTTTCTGTTCTTCTTCAGACTGAACTAGCCGGTACCCCAGTAAGTCCATTGCATCCTTGCACACACTTTGAACTTTTTCTATTTTTTCAAAGGGAAACGTGTTTCTCCAGGCCTCAGATGTGCTCAGTGCATCTCTGGATCCAGTATCAAATGCTTGATCTCCTTTTCCCTTCCCATGGGTAATATTGTGCACCCACTTCTGAAGTTCTGGTGTGAAATGGAGTCCTGCAAACCTATACATCTGAGCAGCCTTTCTTAGTGGATCTCTGACAATGTCTTCGTAACGAACTAGCAGGTAACGATCCTTCAGAAAGCTGGGAACAGCCTGGCTGCCTGCCTTGTAAATCTCAACGTGGCTTTTGCAGATTTCTTGCATTGTGATGTAAGGTCCCAGTTCTCCCTTTGCGTTCTGGGACCCCACAACAATGTCACTGTCACGTTTCAGCTCTGCCACTGTATTCTCTCGGGACCTGAACACAGCCCGAGGATCACGGACCAAGTGAATTATTTTGAGGTTCAGGGATGGATCGGTGAGAAGTGGGTAGAGGACCTTCAGGTCAAAGAAGCGAACCTCCTTGATGACAACATGGCTGTAGGTTTTACAGGCTTCTTCCACCTTGCTGAATGAGTATCTACCACAGAGAGCTCTGCAGTTTCCTGCAGAAATTATGTCGCTGCGACTGAAGAAGTCACAGGCAGGAGGGGAGCACAAGGCTCGGCTTTTCTCCCACTGAAATAAGTCAGACTTTTTCTTCTCGCTAGACATGTAGGCATCAAAAACAGACATATCGCAGAGAAAGACTGACCTGACCAGGTCCCGCACCGCCATGTGCAAGACTTTGGCACTGTTCTGGTACATTGTAACCCATACATGCCATGCAGGCTCCATCAGGTAGAAGACACTGGGGTGCTGGCTGAAAAGCTGGCCAGTGAAGGATGATCCTGACCGCCAGGAGGAGAGAATGAGAATGTGGACTGCAGAAGATTTTAATTCCAGGGAGGCACTGTTGCTGCAGGTTAGGAAGTGGAAGTGGATCAGAAGAACAAACAGAACTGCCAGAATCAGAAGCATCTGTATCCTAGGTTTCATCATGGTTGAAAGGAACCTGCAGAGACAGAGAAAGGAAGTTCAGCATCACAGTCATGATGAAGACAACTGCAGTGAATTAGGCTCCTCCCAATCCCACTGCAGGCTCAGCGTTCTGGAAAGCTGCCACAGCACTATGATACTGTGAAAAACTACAGCACATGCTATCCTTCTACAGCCAGATGGAGAGACAGGTCTGTGGGGCAAGCTGGAGGCCAGCCCAAACAAAGCAGTGCTGGAGTCCAGCTTCTCACAAAAGTGTACATCACTTTTGTGCAGGCCACAGTTGCACTGAACTCAGACAGCCATGCCCATGCAGATTAGCTTCCTCTTGCTAAAGCAGCAGAGGTCTGAGGCATGACCCAGCTGTCCAGAGTGCAGACACGGCTTATCATGCTCTCTTCTAGGTTCATTACACTACTTAAATATTCCCAGTTAAAATTTCTCTAACCTGCAACCTCCTCCTTATGCCTTGCCTCAATTTCCCTCTGTATGGAAGCCTTCAGAATAATTTGCATAGAGGCAGGGAGCTGCATCCTCCCATGACTTCAGTTACTGTAGCACTGTGCACATTTCCAAGCGTAGTCACTGCTGCTAACCAACTAGGAACCAAACTTACCTCTCTGTCCAGCATGTATGCATACTTTTTCTTGTCTATCATCTCATGTCCATTTTGTGCACATTTATTGAGGTCAGGCTTCATAGGGCAGCAGTTACCACTTCTCAGAGCCAGGACAGAAATCAAGATTACATGTTATGCTGTGTACTGCCACTATGCACTACCACAAGTTTTATTTTTGTAACATCTTGCAAGGATGAGGCTGTACAGTTAGAAAGGGACCACATTCTTATCAACTCATGGACAAGAAGCCCATTACCTGGTGTAGGGAACCTGCTTTGGCAGGGGGGTTGGACTCGATGATGTCTGGAGGTCCCTTCCAACCCCTATAGTTCATTGATTCTGTGATTCATTTTTTTTGATCATATAAATCACAGACATATAGACTGGTTTGGAACACCTTCCTCTAGACCAGGTAGCGCACAGCCCCATCCAGATGGGCCTTGAATGCTTCCAAGGTGGAGGATTTGCAACCTCTCTAAGTGACCTATTCCAGTGTCTCACCACCCTCCCAGTCAAGAGTTTCTTCCCAGTGCCTAGCCTAAACCTACCCTCTACCAGTTTAAAACAATTACCCCTTGTTCCAGTCACTACCCACCCTGATTAAAAGTCCCTCCCCAGCCTTCCTGTAGGCTCCTTCAGGTCCTTGAAGGCCAGTATAAGGTCTCCTCAGAGCCTGCTGATTTCCAGGCCAAAAAGCCCCAGCTCTCTCAGCCTTTCCTCATAGAGGAGGTGCTCCAGCCCCCTGATCATCTTCATGACCCTCCTCTGGACCTGCTCCAACAGCTCCATGTCCTTCTTGTGCTGGGGGCTCCAGAACTGGACGCAGTGCTCCAGGTGGGGTCTCATGAGAGCTGAGCAGAGGGGTGGAATCACCTCCCTCAACCTGCTGGTCACACTTCTCTTGATGCAACCCAGGATATGGTTGGCCTTCTGGGCTGCAGGCACACACTGCCAGCTCACTTTGAGTCTCTCATCAAACAACACTCTCAAATCCTTCTCCTCAGAGCCGCCCTCCAGCCATTCTCCACCCAACCTGTATCTGTGCTTGAAAGTGCCCCAGCCCAGATGCAGGACCTTGCACTTGGCCTTGTTGGACTCCACGAGGTCGGCGTGGGCCCACCTCTCAAGCCCATCCAGGTCCCTCTGGATGGCATTCCTCTATGTAGGTCTGTAAAATTCAATTCTAACAAGAAACATATTTGCATAGTTGTTCAGACCAAGCCTAGTAATAGCTGCAAACAAAGACCATTGTAAAAGTAAATCACCTATCAGCTTCCTCCTAACAAATGAATACAACATTGTTTACATAAAGCCTTGGCTTTCAAATGAACTTTGATGATATCATTTCCGTCTGGCACCAGTAATATCTTTCTTCTAATTCCCAAAAGATTTCCTGGACTATAGTTACATACACAATTAGAAGAAAAAAAAAAACAAAAAACCAAACAACTCTGTTGAACAAGCACGAACCTTGACCATTAGATACCCAGGCAGATATAAAAGCACAGAAACCACTATTTCTTTGAAAAACTACACGTGAATAGTCTGAATACATGTAAAAGAGAAAGGAATCAGTTTTGTTGGAAAGAGGGAATATGCTTTTACTTTCAGCAAAACTAGAGTATGACAACTGAATGTTGTATACATTTCCCCCAACACAAGAAGGACATGGAGCTGTTGGAGCAGATCCAGAGGAGGGTGAACTAGGTCATCTTAAAGGTCCCTTCCAACCCAAATTATTCCATAATTCTATGATTCACAGTGTACATGGATCATCATTGTGGCTGCTATTGGCGTTTACCTGAAAAAAAACCTCAGGCTGCAACCTCAATGGGGAATTTCTTCTCTCATACGAGAAGCAGTGATTAATTTTACCCTGACCAGTCTGCTCCAGAAGGTGAGGAGAAGACCTAAAATGAGTTGTGTGCAGCCGCTGACACAGAATAGAGGAGTAGCAAAGAGAGTTAGAAGTCTAGCAGACATTTCTAGATCTGAAATAAACACTGATCACACACACTTATTTTTTACCACTAGACCTCTTGCTCATGGAATGATGGAATGCTTTTAAACCAAATTCTTAAGCTTAACCACATTATTTTCCTGACAGCAAACATACGGCACCACAAGCAGAGTGATTTAATCCATTTCACCTCGTAGAAGTGAAATATGACGCCCTCACAAAACTGCAGTGTGGAAAGACAAGAATCACTGAGACAATCTCAATTGTAGAGCAAAAAAGGCACACTACTACTGTCAGCTTGCACAGAGATAAGCCAGGATCTGACACAGTAGTGAGAGAGCTGCAAGGCTGGCCCGTGAGTGGCTGCCCCATGCTAGATAAGCAGCAGTTCCAACCTGCTCCAAAAGGGACCTGCTGCCTGCCAGAGCTGAGCCAATGATCAAGATGGTTGCACCTCTGTGAGAGCAGGTTTCAGAAAGGGAAAAAGCACTGCATGCAACATGGTGGAGTTTTGCTAACCCTAAGCATGAAATCACCACAGCTTTTATGGAAACACACAGAGACATAGGGAGAGCCAGTTCTGACAAAGAAAGAGCATTACAGAAGGCAGCAAGCAGTCCCAAGCACAGGTATGCGTTATAACTGTGGCTGGCACATCTCCAGAATGCAGGACTCTGGAATCTATGCATCTGGGAGAAGTGATCATACAGCTCAAACACTTTGCATCATGTGGACTGTGGCTTGGTATTCTACTAAATAAATACCGGGAAAATCTCCAGACCGGCACTGCTACAGTAGCACTGGTGTAGCAATGAGTATCTCGTGCCAGGAAAGCCCCAGAGATGGGTCTTCCATGGCAATGATGGTTGCTCATAGCTTTACTACATCCTTCTTCAATTTGACTTCGTTCGCATTTGCAGAATTAGAATTAGCACCTACCCATTCGGAGCAGACAATGGCATGGCTGGCACTAGTGGGAGATACTGAGAAGACAGTCTAGAGAAGCAGGAAATACCTTCTAAGACAACCAACAACTTCTGTCTACATGAGGAATCATACAGCACTTCATTTGCATCTATACATCAATAGTACTTGGCAAAAATGATCTCAGACTGCTGAGCACAAACAAAAACAGTTCTGAGCACCACAGCATCTGCATCAGTTACCAAGAAATATTTGAAAATCTCACCTCAGCATATCCTCTTGAAGCACTACCAGACTTGATTCAAGCAACGCTTCCCTGTCATACGTATACTTCAGCAGTACACACTATTTCAAGCAGCCTTACAAACACCTGCATGTGTATATACAGGCACTCAGCCTTCATGCTAGGCTCTCACACACACATGTACTCAGCTCTTATCTATACCTCACGCTACCTCCTCTACCTTTCATTTATGCCTGAGCTCTGAATACTGTGCCTGCCTACTTTTACCTGCCATAAATTATAAAACTCCACCCTCCACTAGAGCAAAGCATGGGAATGGCAGTTTCTTGCAGGAGCACAGAGGTCCACACATTGGTAATAAATGAGAAGAGCCGTGAAATTCATGAGGGCAACTGAAAGCTGATTTTGCTGAGATCTGTTGCAGGCTTCAGAAGAGCCTGTCTTTAAGATGTGGAACAGGATTGTGACCTGCTTGAGTTGATTTTCTGGGAGCTGAAAATTGCCAGAAAGAGGCAGCAGAAAAAGGAGCTGCCAGACTTGTCCTGTTAACAATTCAGAAGGATACTGGAGCTGCAGTTGGGCTGCGCCAGGTAAAGTGGTAAAGAAGAGCAGACCCGGACTGAGGAAATGCGTAATATTCTGCCACTGTGAGAAGACAAGTCACTTCAGGTAATTCCTATTCCAAGTATAATCTTTTCTTTATGCTTTCTGGTGAGATGTTGACCTCTTGATGGTGCCCTCTGTTCCTGGAGAGCTTACTGTGCTGCTCTGAGGACTGCTGGAGTATAAGAAATAGTAGTAGGAAAAAATACAGGCCTTTTCAGGAGGGAGAGCCTGAACAGGGAAGGGAAGGTCATGTTCCCTTTCACTTGCTTCATTACAAACACAGATCAAGCCCTGGTAATTTTGGGTCAGGAAACAAGGCTAGAAGCTGACACTTGTCCAGATACAGCCCTGCGAAGACGAGCAAGCGAAGTTGTGTGCAGTTGGGATCTCAGCTATGTGTTCCTAGTCCCTCACAAACAGCATCTGTAAGATGGATTTGTATGTATCATAGAATCGCTCCGGTTGGAAAAGACTTTAAAGATCATGAAGTCCAACCACAATCTAACCGAACTACCCTAACAACCCTTCACTGTACTGTTTCCCTGAGCAGCTAAGTTATGTCCTTAAGCAAAAACATCTGTGAGAGTTACAAAACTGACATCTAGGGTCACACCATTGGGTAGCTCCTCCTGAAGCCTAATTTCTCCCTGCTAACACTTGCATGAACAGAGATACACGAAACTCCTACTCCACCTGTACATATTTTGCCCAGGACATGCTGGCCTTTTGGCACCAGTATTCAGGCCCCACGGCAGCACTGAACACTGCTGTACAGTGCTCCAGTCACAGAGCTCAGACTTTTCCATTCGCACAGATCAGAAGTACGAGACGCTTGGCTGAGCTTTCCAGAAGGCAGCCTCTGTGGCATAAGCAGTTGCACAGAGGGGAAGAATGTACTCTTCCTTGGAGACAAGGCTTGGGAAGGCACATTGTTCTGGCACTCTGCCCTCCTAGAAACCTGCACATTGTGGAAAGTGAAGGAGAACACTCTGGCATTTGAACAAAAGACCTGCTTCTCCCTGTATGTCTGACTGATAAGCTTTAAGCGACAGATGAAGCAAAGCTTTAAGCGTATAGAAGTCAACGTGTGCTTAATGGCAATTAGCCTCCTACTACTTGGTCTTGAGCAACTTCCTTCCACCTCAAACATGAGGCTGACTGTATTTCTGTTTTCTACTCCATTCCTTGATTAGAAGTGTTTTCTAGGGACTTGGACTTGCAAGCCCTGTGAACTGTCATTTCTTATTTCCCGAAGGAGAGAGGCACACACAGGCACATCTGAACCATTGTAGCAGTAATAGGAATAGAGTGAGAAATAGCACTGAAGGTATGGCCTAGAGATACTTTTTCAGTTCTGACGCTGTAGTGCAGGCACCCCAAAGGCATGTCTTTAGTAGTCTAATGAGAGAAACAGACATACTTGGAGAAGGAGAACTAGCTCAGCTGAAAAGCCTGATCAAATTTTGCCCTGTGTTCTTCCATCATCAAGAGCAGCTGCCCAAAGAAGAGAATATGCTTTCCTCCATGTGCGCTCCCACAGCTGCAGCGAGGTTTGGAGTACTTGATTCACCTATCCAAACACAGATGTTCAAAACAAGTTAGAGTGATGTCCTAGCAGTTCATGTTTCTTTCCATTGACTATGACAAGAGGAGAAGGTGATATTTTTGAATAGGCATTAGTACTGAAGCTGTGTAATAAAATCAGTTGAGAGTAAAGTGGTCTTTGTATTTCATAGCACCTAGGTTTTTTGTTTTCACTTGTCCAGACATGCTTTGAACTCGCTGGTTCTTCTGGCATCTACAGTACTCCCTGGCAATGAGAACGTCTGGCTGCACATTGAGAACTACTGCCCTCTGTTTCAAACCTAGCATATTACAACTGTATTTAATAACATCAACATTTTTGTATCAAAAGAGACTAAGAACAATTTCTCCCTATACACAATCTTTACTGCTAGCCAGAATTTTAGCAACTGCCCTCGCATGCCCAGGAGAACACATTTTCTCTTATTCTGTATTTATATATGAAGCAGGTCATGGGAACAATGCTGCAGAAATCTCTCCACCAATTGCAAAAGGAGCTCTAGTGCTTAAGTCAGTGGAAGAATATTAAGAATACGAACCCTGGAGCCATCTGTCACACACAGGAGCACAACTTTATGCAACATACAACTGATGAAAGCCCTTCATACATTCTGTACCTTTTTCCCCCTCTTCTTCAAAACAAACTCCTCCACTTCAAGAGCCGTGCCCTTGGGAACACCCTCCTTTGGAGAAAGCAATGTTTACTTGCTGATAGGATTCCGGGCATGGATGGGAGGTACATTCTCTTTTTAAATGGAAGTTTGTTATCCTGTGTGGCTCAGAATCATGACTTCAACCTTGGAGATTCTCAAAGCTATTGCCTTTTTTTTTTTTTTAAATCCTCTTGACAGAAGGGCAGATTTAGGCTACAAGTCTCACTGTCATGTGTTTGCTAATATTTATTTAGAAAGATCAGTTAGTTCATGACTCATGTTTCCTGCATCCCAGATCCATAAAATCAGGAGCTACCATGTGAATCAATGCAGTGACTGTGGACTTGCAAATGCTTGCCACAGAAAGAGATCTCTGTCTCAAGGCAGAGGAAGTTTAGATGTTCTCTAGCTGAGGTGACTAAGGCTGTAGAGGACAGAGAAAGTTTTTATCTGCAAGATCTGTGACAGAAAGCTACAGTGCAGCTGCTCACATTAAGGCCTGCTAACCCCGCTACTGACTGCTGGATTTTAGCATTTACAGGGAAAGCCTGGCTCTTTGATACTAGTCGGAAAAAAAAAAAAAACAAAAAAAAAAAAACGGACCTGCACTTCAATTGCTTGATTGCTTGTTGCTTTCATAGGGCTGAGGGCAGCAGAGCAAAGCAGAATTCTTTGGCTTTTGAAAAGAGATATTTTTGGTAGGGATGCTTTATACATCCACTCTCGTTCTCTGGTTGCATTAGAATTGGTTGTTCATAGGAGGCGGAAAGGAAAATCCACAGTCAGGCAAGTGCCAGAATGCATAGATGCAATGCCCACACTAAATGCCAGTTAGGGTTGGTTTCTCCTGAGCCAGAGCAGAACCCACTCCATCTGATTTCTAAAATGAGGAACAACAAGGGAGATAACTTAAGTGGAGTCCTACATGAGACATAGCAATTCTCCATAGCAATTCCCTGGCACAGCCTGGTGTAACACTGGATTTCTGTTGCTACAGCTTTTTTCTTGTGTTTGAGATAAACTGTAAAGTTATAATCTGAATTATAAACAGTTTAAGGTAAATATACAAGCCTGAACTGATACAGTCTAGTCCCAGAAGATAAACTTGATCTTCAGACTTTGCTCCCATTTAGCTCAACTATTTGCCTAAAACACCAAACAGTTTAGGGAATGACTTGCACCTTACTCATGGAACACTGATAATGACTGGGAGTAGGATTTTCAAGTAAGAGGTGCATGTGAGTACAGCAAGCATACAGGAATAATTACTCAGAGTTGCAGTAAGCAAGAGTAAAAATGCTGGCTGATTCTTCCACCCATCCTGCTTCACCCATATGTGAGTGAATCCTTCAGCTGGGTTCTCAGACTGAGGGCTAACATATAAGACGCAACCACAACCTTGTCCTGAACAGTTGTTAAGTGTAGCTAGCCAGCTTTCAAGTGACAGTACCCCTGCTGACAACGAGTCTTGTGTGCTTGTTCGCTCAATAGCAAGACTTGGCCCACACTGAGCCTTCCTTTTCCACAGCTCCTCTACTTTCTCATAGTCTGGTTTCAAAATTGCTCCTAGTCACCTTAAGAAAATGCTGTCCCCCGGCCTCCTGCTACCACTTCCTCTTACACCCATTGTCTTTCCTACAGTCCTGGACACTTCACTTCATGGAATCCTGTCCATATCTCCCTTTGACACACTGAATATTTTCTTCCTCCAATACTCATGGATAATACTACTGAAGGAGATCGGCTCATCTGCTGTCAAGTTCTGACAGGGCCTACATGTTCAACTTGGACAAATGACGTTATGTGCCACCCTTTACCTCCAAACAAGCTTTGCACAACCAGTTTCCCCATAGCATTTTGTTCCCCCCGAGCAATGCCAGGACTTCCTCGGTCATACCTTGATTATCTCCATGCAACCGCCCAGGTTCCAAGACAAACCTAAAAGGATCCGGATGCATTCTGCTTTCGAGTGGAGAGCAGGCTGGTCCAAGACAGTCTCTCACAGTCAAGGGCCATAGCTTCATGGTGGGAGACAATAACTATTCCAGGCAGCAGCCCACAAAGGAACAGTCAGGACTGCTAGAGGAGACAGTAGATGAGGAGAGTGGGCTGAATCCACGTTCTTAGGGCACCTGGATGCTGATGGCCTAATTGCTGGCAGGTGTGATTGAGCCCAGCCCAGCAGGGCAAATTGTGGTACTCCAGGCAGGTGAGTCTCCTGCCAGCTCCTTTGGGAGCTGAGAACACTTAATTTAATTTCTTCATCTGCCTAGGAGTTCAGAAGTTACTTCATTTCCCTAGGAAGGTGTAAGTGTAGCCTAGGCACAAGGTTGCCTCACTGCTTAGGTCTCTGTTTGGTGTTTGTGTTTCCTCCTAAACATGGCTTGCCCAGACAATGTAGAAAAGAGGATAAGCATGCTGCAAGCCTGCCTCAGGAAATACAGCTTGTGCTCCCCAGCTAAGATATAGAGGATGGGTGTGGATCAGCCATTAGAGTGCTGAAAAATTATACCAAAGCACTCTTGACACAAAGGCAGTATTATGTTTACAATAGATGATGGCAATAGAGGATCAGGTGCTTGCCGGTCTAAGAGGAACCAGAATGACGTTAATCACTAAAGATTAGCTACACGTTAACAGAAATCTCTGGGAGTACTCTGGAGGAAAGAGGATCCATGAAGGAGAAGGATCTGAAAGGAGCAGCTTTGTTTAAAAATGGGAAAACCATTCATTATTAATGGAAATTAAAGCCTCAGAACCCAAGATACTTGGGGAAGAGTTCAAGGCAAACTTGACAGCTGTAGTAGATGCAGCACAGTAGAACAACGCAGCAAAGTCATGCTGTAAAGGCCTCCTGACCCAACAGACTCCCCATACACCATTCTATTTATCATTTGTCAATTTTTGCCTCAAGCAACTCGTGTTATCTGGTTCTATTTTGAG
Organism: Tympanuchus pallidicinctus; assembly: GCF_026119805.1. Lineage (NCBI taxonomy): Eukaryota > Metazoa > Chordata > Aves > Galliformes > Phasianidae > Tympanuchus > Tympanuchus pallidicinctus. Next base: position 23,354,299 of record NW_026294739.1, read on the forward strand.
GTCTAGTGACCTCATATCCCAAAGTTCCTCTTGTTCCCGCACAGCCCAGCTTATCTCTTTTTTTCTGGGATTGCTTTGTTTGAAAGGGAAGGATGTAGCCTGGACCCACAGCTGATGAGTACCTTTTCAAACACTGCTATTTTTCTCACATAGCTTTCTCCTGCATACTGGTACTCAGACTTTGTGCTGGACAGAAGAAGAGTGCACACAACAAAGCAGGAGGTCTGACAGCATGTAATTCAGAGCCAGCTCATTTTTCATACTAGAGGGAAGGCAAAGTCAGACTGTGAGCTTCACCTTGCCATAAGACAGGTGAAGAGAGATGCAGGTGACAGCATGAAGCACACTGTACATTACTCTTTGAGCCCTGACTACAGCAGTCAGTTTGATGGGCCCATTTTTCCATTAGGCACCAGGCCATCAGTTCTTTGTATTTTATGGGGCTCATGCATTCAGCTATCAGCAACCTGGGCGTGACAGCACATCACAAACATTCACACAGGGAAAGCACTTCAGAGAAGTACCACCTTGGCATTTACTACCGGAGTGGGAAACACCCACCTTGAATATCTGGAGGTTGGTGCCTGGCAGTGCCCACGTGGGCACTAGCATACATCACTCCGCTGGGAGCAGCTGTAAGGATCAACAAGCAGCAGAAGATGGGGTGAGCTGTAGAGGGGCCCAGCCACCACAGGAAGCTTCTAGGCTCACTGGGATGGGAGCAGTTGGCTCTTGTCTGTACCAGGTTTGCAGGGCCTGTCCTGACGACCTGGTGAGCACTGCCAGGGTTGAACAGGCTGTCCCTGTGCTTTGGCTAGTGGTAGGGCAGGCCCCGGTCAGGCAGCTGCAGGGACAGAGACGAACATGGGACACCACAGGCTGAACAAGAGTGACCCACTGGGCACAAGCCCTTACTGACACACCATGAGGACTGCCATGTCAGAAGATTTATTAATAAAAAAAAGTCACAATAACTTACTCCCTCTGCTGAACAAAGGGCTTGGTATAAAGCACTCTGGCCTCCTAAAGTAAGACAGGTGAGAGGTGGGTGAGTGTCTCTTGTTCTCTGAGATTGTGACCATCTCCTGCCCCAGAGGGGGAGTGCAGGCAGTGCAGGAGCTACTGGCCACTCAGAGTCAATGCCATGGATCCCGGTGCAGGAGCAGACAGGCGTCCCTGCCTGTGGCTGGTTTGTGGCCAGCACAGAGACCAGTATGGGGTGCAGATGCAGAGTATATGGAAACCACAGGCATCAGATGCCAGAGGGTGTGGAAGGTGCAGTGGAAAAAGAGAGGTCTGCTTCTTTCTATGGTGCTGAGAGGTCTGTGAAGCAGCAGGACAGCACCTGCCTACAGGCAGGGAGATGTGGTGCTGGGTGGAAGCAGCCCTGCCTGCCACCTCACACAAGGTCTAGCCTGGCAGAGGCAGGAGGTTGGCTGTAGCTACTTGTCACACTCAAGATCCTGGGCCCCCTCAGCACCCTGGTAGTGCGTTTCACAGAACTCCTGAATGCGACTGCAGGCCTCCAAGATCATCTCCTCAGGTACAGTGATCACCACACGGAAGAAGTTTGGGTACTCAAAGCACTGAAATGATAAAGAATGAGACTGGCAGATTATTTGGGATACTGCTGGCGTCTCAGAGCCTTGCCCTGGGGCCATATTCTATATCAACAAGTGAAAATGGTCAGCACAGAACATAGAGTGAAAATGGCATGGTTGGACTATCACTCCATTAGATTGTTTCATTCCAAGCATATCTCCCAGCTCCCTCTGTAAAACTTGTTAGTGCAGACATAATGCTGTGCCAGTCACAGGCCAAAGCACCGCATGGACTGTGGAGGAACCATGGAACGGTCCACAAGGAGGTAGGGATTCCTCCCTTCTCTTCAAAGGGTTAGAGAAGGTCGGAACTGGAGAATGTCTGAGGTCTTAGGATTCAGTGCAGGATGTAGAGCAGGATGGACATGGGCACAAACATGACTCTCAAGTCTGTAGTCTCTTCCTACAAGTGTGGGGGACTGGAAATGGAGCATGTGAAGGAGCATAGGTGGGAACAGTACCAAGGCCTCTGAGTTACTTCTGCAAGGCAGTATGGGAGTACATACAGTTCAGGGATACAACTCTGCCAACATCTGAAATAAAGAGCAAGTCTGGGACAATCCTAGCAGTCCACACAAGGACTGCTATTGAGTTGGAGCTTCCCAGTTGCCCTCCCTACACTGCACTTGGACCTCACAGGCAGTACATACACACCATTACAGACCATGAACATTACGTACTAGATTCCCAGACTGTCCCTAGAGCTCAAGGATGCAAACCCCTATTGCTTCTCTCCCTATGCTTGGGGCTCTCAGTGTCAGACTCACTGTAGCTGGCAGGCAAAACACAGACTGCTCCGAGATGAGTCGCTCAGTGAACTCCACATCATTTTCAAATTCAGGAAAATGCTCCATTTCAATTTCAACCTGCAGCAGAATGAAACGTGGCAACCATTACTATATACCATGCTTACCCACATTGCTCAACAATTTCCCAGCTAAGTGCAGCTGTCTGTCCTCAGGAACTTTTGCTCATCATTTGGTCTGAGTTGAACACGAGAGACAAACAGAAACATATCAGTGAAATCCGGAAAATTTTTAAAAAGTGAAGTAAATTTAAAACTAGCTGCTCAAAGCTGGAATTTCAGTTTACAACACCTTTATTCAAAAGCTGGTAGCAGGGATACCGGAACCAATTAGAAATGAGAAGGGATAAATAAGATAAGGAAAAAAAAGTGTGTGAGAGAATTCTACCCATAATCTACTGGTAATTCCATCATGCAAGAAATCCATAAGGTAAGAAAAAAGGATTGGAGATAAATTAATGAGGGTTTGTTGTTGTTGTTGTTGTTTTAAGAAAGCGAGGTCTAGAATCCTATGGAGAAAAGAACTCTTTGTGGTCAAATAGGCATGGATGATATAACTGGTAAAGTGACAAATAAAATAAGAAATGTTCAATAACTATTTCTGTGCTGTATTTGGAAAAAAAGAAGACTGTCCCATTATCACATAACCAAAGACTTCTTATGAAAATATTCAATATTCAAATAAAACAGGTGAGAGATAATTTGCATGCAGAAGGTCTGAAAAAGCCAGCAGGAGAAAAATTTTACCAGCTGATTTCATATGGAATAAATGTTTAGATACTACGGAAATACTAGAGGTGTGAACAAGCCTTAGAGCTATCCCTCTACATAAGCAGCATAGGAATGACTGTAACTCTGGGTAAGACTGGCTACTAGCAAACTGATAAAGATTTATGTATTGAGTATGAGTGAGACTGATGTTGCAGTATATTTACATTTCTGAGTTGTAGGGTAACCACTGATAACTGGAATGGCATTTCACCCTCCTCACTTACCATGAGGTACATGGCTCCAGCAGGCTGAACAGGCTGGAGGCCTGGGATAGCTGACAAAGCAGCATAACAAAGGTCAGCATTGGACTGAAAAGTAGAAAGGAGAAAGTTCAACAACGGGAGAAATTCTAGGAAGCTGATTAGCAAATGGAAACCAAGTTCTGGACCAGGACTATGAACAAGTTTGCCCGCTGCAAATAAAGGGGCAAGGAACGCAAACAATATGGGTGATTATGGCCTTGAGTAAGGCAGACATCACTGAGCTGAACTCAGCAAGTCAGGGCTTAATGCTCCACCACCTGGGTCACCAGCTCTAGCTTCAAAGCTGGGCTGCCTGTCATGGCCAGTATTCCTGCCACAACAATAAGCTAGAGAGATACTGATTCCCCCACTCCAAATAATACCTGAGCAAACTACTGACAACCTGATTACCTTGAGGATGCTGAGGGTGTTGTGGTAGAAGTCGGGTGGTGTTCTGTGCAAGATACGTTCCAGTGCTCCTTGGACAATTGTACAGGGTCCTAGGATCCTTTGGCTCAACCTGGTAAGGCCATCCCTGATCTGAAAGAAATATGGTGATATTTGCAGACTATGCTCTGACTGTGCTTCTGTGCTTTTCTAACAGCTCCAAGGCCTACTGTCTGTAAAAGTTCTCTTCAGTAAGCATGGAGTCCTTCAGAACATTTACTTGACTACGTGCCAGGTATCTGCAGACTATTGTCACTGTCATTCTCTGTTCCCCAGCTGAAGACTGTAATGCCAGCAGAAATATCCTTTTGAGCTTCCCAGTCTGACTTAAAACAGTTAATATTCTGACTAAATAAAACCAGATCTAATCCAAATGCCACTTTACATGTCCGTTAGGTTTGTGCCCACATTCCACACTTCTGAAGTCAACTAGAGAGAATTAACATTAGCTTTTCTGCTCACTCACTGCTGGGTAGAAAGGTCACTGCAGTAGTAGCAGCATTTGCTCTTGTAACATGTATGAACAGCCAAACAAAACACTGGCTACAAGGCTTGGAATTTTGGTCCCACTTTTAAGAGAAAACATATGAGAGCTCATAGACCCCAGAGACTGCTGGATAAACCATGTGATACCATCAATGAACACGGGAGCTATTTGAGAAGAGAAGAAAGCAGAAGCACACAAAAAAGATGAGAGTTTGGCAAACGAAAGCAAAAGAGCAGTACATGCCTCTATCAGTCTAAGCCCTGCTGATCCACACACTGAAGATAGTGCAGATCTGTTGTCTTGACAGTGACATTTGGCAGTTCTCACCTCGTTACCAAAGATGTCTCTCCTGTCATGGATTAGGATCCAGCCCATCCGCCAGCCTGGGACTAGCCATCGCTTTGCCAGGCCACCACAGGACAAAATTGGCACATTGGTGCTGAGAGTTGCAATGGGTTCATACTTGCAGTCAGCAAACACCTATGACAGGTAACTGTGTTAGGGTTGTCACTGTGTCTCACTGTGAAAACTGGGAGGACTGTGCATGAGACACAAGAAATGAAGCAGGAAATGAAATGTACACCCAGGACAACATATTACAAGCATGGGCTCAGGAACAGTACAGGGAAGAGATGCTATTTGTCACCTCTGAAGAGCTCGCTGCCACGGCCAAAGGGCAAGTGCAGCAGAGAAGACAGGTAGTGTAAGGGTGGAAAGGACTGTGATGGACACTCACCATGTCTCCATAGATCTCATCAGCAAGGATGGGCACACACTGTCTTGATGCCACTGTGGGAGAGAGGGCATTCAGCCTAGTCATCCTGTGTCCTCCATGGGAGCAGACTTGCCTTTTTCTACAGGGCCTGGAAATTCTGCCCCAGGGCAGAGGGTTTCTCTTTTCCTCCTACAGGGTGACGATCATTTGGAGGGCCCTTCCTGGCTGAGCCTACTTCTGCTCTCACGTGTAGACCTGCACTGGCAGGCCAGTGCTCAGGAGCCATAGGGCTTCCTATGAACTTTCTGAGGAGCCAGAGTGGAGAAATAAGTGACCCAAGCCACACGGGCCATCTCAGAAATACTGAGACACACATTATACGTGTTCTTGCCCAGAAAAGGCAAACTCTTCATACCGAACAAGCCCAGAGTGCGGTTCAAGGCTGCAATCAGTCATGAGGTAAGAGACAAACCCCTGCACCACTGCACTGCTTCATGTAACACTGTTGTTACATTGCAGAGCAGCAGCCACAGCCTTGCAGAAAAACAGTGATTAAGGCACTGGCAGTTTGGACAAACACCAGTCTGCAGCCAAAGCCCAGATACACACATGCAGTCTTACCTGCCAGGATCTTCTGGAGGTGGCTCTTGCTGAACACCGAGCCACAGGGGTTTGATGGGTTGTTCACAATTACACAAGCTGTTTTCTCATCCACCAGGGACTCCAAATGCTTCAGATCAATTTCCCAGGACTTCTCTGGCTGATGAAAGAAGAAAGGGGGAAGTAGGGTGGAGGAATTGCACTTCATACAGAGAGTGAGATTTGACAAGGTGCCCAAGGATGCTCAGGTCATATTTACGCATTTCCCAGGCAGGGTCAAGATTTTTATTTATTTATTTTTAAGAGGCAGAGGTGTTAGGACTGCCCTCTCCAAGCTTGCTACCACTTACCATAAGATTGTAAAGTTTAACTTCAATTCCCATGGACAGCGCCAGAGTCTTGTAGAGAGAGAAGCCAGGCCGTGGCACCAGGATGTTCTGGCCTGGGTTAGCCAGCACTGCCAAGGCAAGTTCTATGGCCTGGCTGCAGCCACTTGTTAAGATGACATCCTGCAAAGAACACACAGGAATGAGTGGAAAGTGCAACCACTCTGAGGATCCCCAGCCACATGGAATGACTGTGGAGCCTGACTAAAGTTGGGGAACCTCCAACAGTTAGAGAGCTTGACATTCTTCCAATAAAGGTGGAATAGAATGGTTCAAGGCAGGGAAAGGGAGCAGCAGGTTGATGTGGAACAAGACCATGAGCTACCCACAGGTCCCAAGGCTGGAGAGGGAACAACAAGAGCTGGGGCAGAGTCCCCATGCCACATGGTCCAGGCATGGGCAGCAGCAATCTGCCTGTACTGCAGTGGCAATATCTTGGCTGGACACTGGTACCTGGGCCTCCAATGGTGCCTCTGGGCAGTTGTAATATGCAGCCACTGCTTCTCGACAGGACTGGTAGCCTGTGGAGAGAAGAGCCACAAATGGCAGACAGGTTTTTACAGAACATCTCTTTTTTTTTCCTTTCCTTTTTTTTTTTTGCTAGGACAAGGTTCCCAGGTGCTTGCCCAGCCAGGGTAAGCCCGTTTGTTAATGGCATTGTGTCAGGGTGGCAGAGATTGTCCTGTCTCAGGTCAGGCAGCCTGCAGCCCCGAGACAGGGCCAGGTGTGTCATGAGAGAAGACAGGCCTTGGACAGAGGGGTGGTTTTTGCCCCAGGTGTGCTGGACATGGAACACAGTTGAGCTGGGTAGAATGTAGCCAGGGAGATGTTTTTACCCAGTAGGAAACCAAGACTTGTTGCAGGACCTTCACTTGTTTAGTGGTGGTACAAGGGCAGCCCTCTCTGCACTGGGTCCTTATTGTCACAGAGAATTCTGTGAGGCAGGTGTGATCTGTGCTCTGTGTATTGCTGTTAGCACTAACTGCAAACAAGGCTCATTCTCTGTAAAGGCAGGGAATGCAAGAGGAGTCCTGGTCAAGGTATACCAGGAGGAATTTGGCTGCAGTCCATGGCCAGGAGATAGTCCTAAGGCTTTCTGGGTTGCTGGAGCCCTGCCTGCTCTAATGGCTCAGGAAGCAAACACAGCTGATTGTGGGAGAATCTGAGCCATGGTTGTATCTCAGGGAAAACACCTTTGTGATGCCTTCTCAACCAGATCATGCAGGGAAGGGCACTCATGGCATCTGAGACATACACATTTGTGAGCTCATGGGACTGCTGAGAAGGGAGCTGCAGAGTGCTACCCGAGGGATGTCTGTGGGTTCCATAAACCTGCTGTGGGGAATGACCTGCCACATGCCTAACCTATGTCAGCTTACCTACAGATGGAGCATAACCATTGTAACGTCCTGAGTCCAAAGCCTCCTTCATAGCTCGCGTGACCTCATCATTTGTGGGAAGGTTTCCAAAGACTGTTGGGTCTCCTTTTCAAAGATTGAAAAATAACAAAAATCAGAAAAAAAAAAAGAAAAAAAAGAAAAATATCAGTTCTCGCTGATCTGTGGCAGCCACAGAGCTGTGTGGCAATCTAGCACATTCTGTTGTTCCCCGCTAGCTTTGTGGTTCAGAGCCCTGCAATCTGGCAGCCCCACAGGCCACCTCACTGCTCAGAGGTTTCAGCCACAACACTGTGCTCACCTAAAGACAAGGAGATCATGGCTTTCTTTGGGTTGGGCTCCACCTTCATGCTGTCTACGATGGCTCTGACAGGATTGAAAGTCTTCTTTGACATTTCAGAAGCCCTGACAGCCCATCTCGGCTTCCGGCCCTTCACCTTTCCCAGTGACATGCTGTTTCCATTGGTCTTGAGATGAATATCCAACAGGGGGACATGATCTCCTTGGCCATTCACTTGGATCAGGTACGAGTCCATCCTGAAAGTTGTTAGTGGTAAACGGATTTCCTGAGCTTGGTTAGTACATGCCAGATGAAGGCTCTGCCTACCTGGGAGGCACTGCCTATCAATCTTCAAAACCAAAACTTCTGAAAGCTGCAGAACTGCCCGCTGTCTATGTGCAAGTCAGTCACTAGCAGCAAGTGAAGTTGTACTTAGGATCAGGAAGGAATGAATCTCCACACACAAATGAGCTCACAATGGAGCAGGAAAGACAGAGGCATTTTCCTGTGCTAGTCATATTGCTTTTTAGTATGAGGGCAATTGCTGTGCCGGAGAGGAGCAGTCCTGCTAAATCATAAATGCATCATCTAGTAGTTAGCAGCATACTGTAGTCATTGCATGGCTGCAGATTCAGCGTTCTGCTGATAGAAGGGCCAGCTATTAACTTGCAGACCCCAAGTTGTAACACAGTTTGTATGTGTACCACACCCAAAAAGTCCCTCCAGTCTGCAGATTGAAATGTGATACTGTTAAAATTAAGCCTTAAATAACAAAAAAGTAGTTCTGATACCATCTTATCAGGATACAGTTAACAGTGTCAGGGTGTAGGTTATGGCAGCACTCCAGTCCAAAACAGACTCCAGACCAAAAGGAAGTGCTTAAAAATCAATGAAGAAATGCTGGTGGGGTCATGAGGGATACCAAGATGGTGACACCATCCCAGGCAAAGTGCCTGCAATCCTGCCTGAGGCTGGGTAACAAGCAAGGCACAGCAGAGGAACAACTGCCTTCTAGACCTCCGAAAGTAGGCAGGAAAGTGTTGTATGTACTTGAGCATGTATACCCAAATTACCACCTAGTCCAAAACAGCAAAAGCTTAAGAGCTGCTGCTAACCTCAGGAGGAGGTTAGGGACAGCACCAACAGAGATCTCCTTAGCCACCAAGCCTATTCTCAGTGACATCAGAATTGTGCCTTGTAATCCTTTCATCAGCTGCCCATATTCTGTCTCTGCAGGGCTCTTTTTCTCTGCTCCACTAAAAGACAATTCACTGTGACCCATTCCCGATGGTAGTTATGTAGCCCCATCAGCTGTTAGATGCCATCTTCACAGATATTCCTGACATTATAAACAAGGGAGCTAGCTGATCCTCCCAACAGTGAAAGGGTTGTCGCATTACCCGGTTCAGGAGGGATTTGCCACATAAACAGATATCTCACTGATTCACTAAGGTTTGCTCATAGATATGCCCCATGCTGCTGAAGTTACTCTACCAGCAGTGCTTCATCTTTAAAGCAACTGAGATAGATCTAAGAGGTGGTAGTGATAAAAGAAGACTTAACGTTCCCTACTTATAATGCCTCATGAGTGTCCTTTGTACCAAAAGAAGGGTAACTGAAGAACCACATTGATTCTTCATAACTGCATAAAAACTGAGAAAATAAGTGAGCCGCATGTCTCTGTTCAACAGCAGAGATGAGTCCCAGTGTACAATGCACATCTCAGCAGAGCCTTCAAAACACCTTGCAACATGCAGAGGGAAGCTGCATATGCAGGCAAAATAGATGCCTTCAGTGTAGGCAGACAGGGAAACATTCCCCACACATCAGCATCACCAAAGAAGGTACCAGAGGATTGTACTTTACCTTCTAACAGCAGAGAGGGGGAGTCACCAACAAGCTTAGAGGTCCAGTCCCTGCTTTTCATCCAAGACAAGTCTTGAGAAGGAATTCCTGCAAATTCTTGCCCATGAAATAAGTCCCCAAACTGGGCGTTGGGACAGAATCCTTTAGCCATTGGCTCACAGAGAGGGCTGCTCTCTCCACCCAAAAACGCCCTCTCCTCTGTAACCACATTCACTGCAAATAACTGGAACATGCCTGCACATTAACTCTTTGCGAGTTAGCCTACAGAGTGCCACAGCTTTGCTTCCTGGAAGCCTTGGACCACCACCCATTTGAATGACTTCGCTCTGCACTGGAAGGCTTGGTGGTAGGAGAAGAGGAAGAATCCCATAGGGCAAAGCCCATATTCCAATCCTAGCATCTTATAATGCACCAAGAATGAGTTGGTGGACTCTAAAACCAGCAGATAGTAATGGTATGCCCTGCCCCACTTCAAAGGCTCACTTTCTTAATGCTGAGAAAAGACATTATGGCACTGCTACACAGAAGGGATTTTTTTGCCTATAGGATGATGGGAAGGAAGCACTTCCCTAGCAGGCACCAGGAGCTGAAAGGTTAAAGGAAGCTCAAGTTACCTTTTTTTGTTGTTGTTGTTGTCGCAATACCCAAGCAAACTCTCATCATTTTGGCAGGTAACAGAGATACTGAAATTCCCTCCCCCCTGATAGAGCTGCAAGCACAAATGATGCCATTACCAGAAGGCCCTTTCTTCTTAAGCGATGTAAAATCTATGCTCTCTTGTCCTTTGCCTGTTACAAACTGGGGATAAATAAGAAAGTCCATCCACACCCCTCCTGTCTTCCAAGGGCTGCTACAAGTCTTCCTTTACTACCTTGACAGCAAATGGCTGGAGATCAAAGAGCTGCTTAGAGGCAAGAGGCATCCTATTATCTCCTGGTAAACAGACTGCTGACACCTCCATTGCAGAGGTTAGCAGTAACCAACTGTTATTTATTGATTGATTGATTGATTGATTGTGGTCATAACCACTCTGTTCTTGTGTGGGAGGAAGGAGGACCACCTGTGCTTAGCACATGCCTCCTGCATTACCAGCAATAAGGCTGCATCTCCCCATGTGCAGTGGTGTGACCCTCCCAGCCCTGGTCATGGGTCTGGGGTAAAGCTGCTGGGGAGTTGTGGCCTGCTGTTGGCTGCAGTGCTGTACTAGGTGCTGCTGAGGGCACAACAGGGACTGGTGACATAGGTTCTGGAGATGGGCTGGGACCTGGTGGGTTGCAGCCACTGGGGCTGGACAGACACTCCTATCCCAGTTTTACTGGCAGGCCTCCCACAGCAGGCACCCCTAGGGGCTTTGAACAAGGAATAATGCCTTTCAAAAACATCTAACATAGAAATATCTTGTTTTGAAGCTGTCTATATTCTCTTCTGTTGGGAGCTGCACAGTGTTTCTCTTCTTTTTCTGAAGCCTGAAATGGATGACTTTCAGAAGCTCAGGTGTGTCCTCTCCAAGCACGTGCAGGTAATTTTCTCATATCTAGCTGGCCTCATCTCTTGATGTGCTGCAGCCCTACCAGGGTTAAATGTACTGCTGGGAGGTCTCAAGGACGCTGCTGCATGTTCTGCCTAGCAACAACACTGAATGTGATGCAACCAGAGCTCTACCCAGAATTCTGCACGCTGCAGTGGGGTGCAGGGGAGGGCATGGTTGGGTGGCCTGCTGCCAAGAGGAGAACGTGGCTCTGGAGGCACAGGTAGACTCAGTTACATAGAGATGAGAACCTGTCCAGACATGGGAAGGACATAGTGCAATGGGGTCAGTGGGTTTATCCTGCTATTGCTATGCCCTTCTCTTCTCCCTGCACGACTCCAGTCCTTATCTGGACAGTCCCATGTCATACAGCCCTCCCCATCACCTTCTGCCCACAAAGCCTCCCAGGAACAAAGCATGAGCACACAGCTCAGCACTTCAAGTTTTCCAAATACAGTGATGCCAATCCACATATAATGTAGCAAAAGAGGTGTCCATACTCTGCAGTACATGTTTCTGCAGTAAGGCAGCTAGCTGGTGGTACTCTGTACTCCACCAGCCCTCACACACCATCTATTTCTCTTCCTTAGCATTTCCTCCTTATGGGTTTCTTGTTTTGTCCCTTTTCAGCTCCCTTTTTCTTTTGTAGCATCAGCAATGAAGAAGAAACTGATGATGCTTTGATGGTTCCTTGGCGCTGCCTTGCTCTTGTACAACAACTGCTCCGAATACAGTTTCTGTGAACAGAGGTCAAACCTACAAAACCAAGCAGTTCCCTCTTCCAAGACGAGCCACAGTTATAAAGGAGGACTGACAAATGGCTGCTTGAGTGGAGCACGAATGCAACCATTGCTACACTGGCAAATCTATGCCTTCAGTTAGGCTGCAGGCAGGACATGCTCCAATAGAGTTTTGCACATATGCTCTGCACTACCATTCAGGATATGCTGATCCAGGGACAAACACTCAGCTGCTCTGCACAAAAATCTAGTAGGATCAATTACAGGTCAGGTCACCTCAGTAATTACCTCCCTGCGTTCTGCTTATCTTTCCAGCAGTTTCTGTCTGCTTCTTTCTGACACTGGCACAGTGTCAGAAACAACAAGGTCAGGAGTGCTCCACTAAATGTCTGTTGCCTAATTGATGTTTAGACCTTTCTAGCAGTATCAGTCTTTAATAACTAAGCATTTAATTTTTCCCTTTATTTTTTATTTTTAATCAATTTCTTATCAATCTTTCCTATAGATGAACAAATGGCTGTGAAGACGCCTTGGCTCCAGTGAATTTTGTGACTAATTACTGGCTCTCAGGACATTTCTAACTGAGCAAACCAGCAAGTATCCCAGGCTCATGGAGTCAGCAGCACTGGTGACTACAGGCCCAGCAGCCACAGTGAAGGATTAACAGGCCCTCCTAGAGCTGCAGCAAAGAATGCTCCACACTAGCGGCCACGTGAGTGGCTCCTGGGTGCAAGCACCGGGAAGACAAGTACTTTGCCAAGCCTTGTTCTTTGCTTACATCCAGACAAGTGTTGCGTAAGTGCATTCCCATGTTTGAGGTATGACTTCAGATACTTGTGCTGTTGCATTGTTTATTGAGGCAACTGCCCCATGGATGGCCTTGAAGCCATGCGGGCAAAGACCAGCCAATGGGAATGAGATGGAAAGGAACACAATGGCTCTGTAGGACAAGGGGACAACATGAGCTGGTGGTGAGTGGCGTAGGCACACTGAGGCACTTTTCTTTCAGAGCACAGAGAGGTCAGCCACTCCCCTGACTGAATATGAGCTCCAGTGATAGAGACCTACAACATGCCCTGCTTAACTGCTCCAGCAACTCCCCTCCAACTTAGGAGTTGCTGGAAGTCGGGCATGTGTCTTTTTTTCTTCTTTTTTTTTTTTTTTTTTTTGAGGATGCCTAAATCACATCTCTTTTGCTTCAAATTAAGATCACTGCTTCCTGATCATGCCAATGACAGACAGGGAGAACAACATCTTACCCTTCTCTTGACAGTGTTTTTTTTTTTACAAGTTTGCAGGTTGTTAAAATCCCTCCTTTTTGACCAGCTTGCGAGTTGTTAGCAGGCACTTTACAGGCAAATGAGAGGACCGGGCTATGTCTTGTTTTGTAGGTTGTATTTCTAGAGCTTTCTTTTGCTGTAGAGAAGAGCAAAAGGGGGAGGAGAGAGCAGAATTTCTTCACATGTCCTACATGTGACATTTATGTTTATACACCCTAGTGATGTTAGCTTTTTTCGCAACAGAATGACACTGTGGACTTGAGTTCAGTTTGTGATTCACAAAAACCTCCCGTTCTTTCCCGCAGCATAGATGCTTTGTCATTGTGCTGCATTCACTGTTTCCATGACTATTTGTGTGAGATGGTAAATCTGTTTGTGGTGTTCAGCAGGGATTGTGCTGCAGCTCCCGGATGCCTCATGCTGGAGAAGTATGAAGCAGTCGGTGACTCGTTGTTCCTACTTCACCCTGCAAGGTCTCAGGGGGAGCACTGAACCAGGTCAGAGCTCCTGGCCCATGGTAGCCAGGCCTGGCCCTTCCCTCCCCATCACGAGGCAGTAACATCAGGAGCAGCCAGAAACAGAAGAGGAAAAAAAAAAGAAGAAAAAAAAAAAGAGAAGCCAAAGCAAAGGTAAACAGAGCTTATTGCTCTCTTCTCTTGAGTGCCACTTCCTGCTTCTTGTTGCTGAGGATAGTAACCCAAAAGGTGTCATTGACCACGTTCAGCTGGTTTACCAGCTGTGATAATTGAGTACAAGTGATATAAAACATTTTGATAACAGTCAGAGAAACTGAATACGATTGAATCAGATTAGCAATGACCTGAAGTTTGTACCCAGCAGCAAACATTCTAGTAGAACATTGATGTGTCACCAAATCAACAGCACTTCCCAGCTCTGTCTTTTTTTTAAAATAACTAATTTCAGCACATCACAAAATCCAAAGACAGTTTTGGCTCAGGTTGCTGAAGGACCACCAGCAACACTGCATTAGAAACAACTATTAGTACTCACAGTTATTCAGTTTGGTTGTTCTCATACCTTTCACAGCGATTAACAGCTCTACTAGGCAAAATGGTATTGCCCATGATCCTAAAATTAAATGAGGAGTTGCTGACAACTTTTACCCGCATCCTCTTCCCAGCAGCAAGGTCTTAGTTCTAACATATGAACATGAGCCTGTCTTTGTAGGGCAGGTGCTCCAGTCCCCTGATCATCTTTGTGGCCTCCTCTGGACCCTCTCCAACAGCTCTCTGTCTTTCTCATACTGGGGGCTCCAGACCTGGACACAGTACTGCAGATGGGGCCTCACAAGAGCAGAGTAGAGGGGGACAATCACCTCCCTGTCCCTGCTGGCCACCTCTGCTGATGGAGCCCAGGACACCATTTGCTTTCCGAGCTGCAGGAGCACACTGCTGGCTCATATTAAGCTTTTCATCCATCAGGACCCCCAGGTCCTTCTCCGCAGGGCTGCTCTCAAGGGCTGCTCCTTGCAGTCTGTATGGATGCCTGGGATTCCTCCAGCCCAGGTGCAAAACTGCACTTTGCCGTGCTGAACCTCATCAGGTTCACCTGGGCCCACCTTGCAAGACTGTTGAGGACCCCCTGAATGGCATCCCTTCCTTCCACCGTGTCAACCGCACCGCTCAGCTTGGTGTCATTAGCAAACTTTTCTAACATCACATTGTCCTACAGCTCCTACCCCCTCTACCTGAACTGGAGAAAAACAAGAATTCATTTTGTTTTGCTTCTGTCTTATCTGCAAACAAGACAGATTTTAAGGCAAGTTTGCAGAGCCCCACTTCATGCAGCAGTGTGAAGTGGGCTGGAGGCTGTTGGCCTGCAGTGCTGAGGCTGCAGCACAGCCCTCTCAGTGTGAGCCTCTCAGTGCTCCAAGCTGCAGATCTGTTGCTGTTTTTCCTGCAAGGACAGAAGTGTAGTTATCTCACTTCTTACAGATGGAGGAAATGCATTTCTGCACCTTTGTGCTGAAACTGGACTTCTCATCATGCATTCAGATACTGAGACCTCCTGGAGTACTGTTTCCTTGAAATTTTCCTAAATACAACAAAAGCACTTCTTTGCAATGCAAACGCTTTTCCAGGCAGCAGCTGGGCGAACCCTGGGAGAAGAGCATTCTCCCTGGCTGTGTTCTGTTCCCCTCTGTGTTTCCCTGTTGCGCCACGTTTATTTTTTTCCCACATACACTCACTTGCCTTCATTCCAGCAACTACCAGCAGACAATGGATCAGTCAGTTTCCTCCCGGCTGCACGGTGTCAGCTGCTCTCAGCAGACTCCGGGACAGAGGCAGTCAGTCCCGCTGGGCAGCCAGACATTGTTCTGCATGGAAATCGGGCAGCTTGTGAAAATGTCACATTGCACCGCCTGGGGTGGCCTCCAGCAAATAGACACTAATGAGGCCTCTGTGGTTCTGTGTTCATAGATACAAGGTAATGGGTCTGAAGAAAATTGCGGGAACACCTCCTGTGGAGTGATGAACCGGAATCCGACAGCAGCACTTAAGGACACATCGCAAGTGCCGAAGACAGGCCCCGTAAAAAAGTGCTTTTGTACGACAGGTGGAGAACTTCAGGACCACGCGGAGTTTCGGCGGAACGTAGCGGGTAAAATCCTGGGCCTCGCGCACCGAAGAACAGCGCTCAAGGGAAGGCGGCGCTGCGCGCGGCCCTCGCAGAGGAGCAGGACGACCCCAGGCGGAGGAGCGGAGACGTCCAGCCGCGGCACCGGGAACCGCCCCGCGGTCCTCCGCTCCTCCCCCAGCGCTCGGCGCCGCGCGGGGCCATGGCGGACGGGAGTTGCTCTCGAGCCCCGCGGGCGGGCGGGCGGTGAGCGGCCGCAAGGGGATGGGGACGGCCGGGGCTGGGCTCGGCACGGTAGTGCGGGCGGCGGACGTGAGGGACGCAGGAGGGAGAGGAGGGGTTGTGCGGAGGGGTTGCGCGGCTCCCGCCGCTGCCGCTCACGCCGTTGTCTGCCGGCAGCGCCGTGCCCGGAGCGGAGCCGCCACGGGGCCGCGTCGACACGTCGGGGCTGCTGGAGTGCCGCCGCTGCCGCTACCTGCGCACGGGCCGGGGTGAGCGGGGCCGGGGGGAGGCGGGAACCTCTCCTTCTGTCGTAGTGCGGCAGGCGGCCCAACCCGGCCCTGCCTCTGTGCCGGCGCATGGCGGCAGCAGCCCGGCACGCCTCTCCTTGCAGCCTGCTGCCAGCTGGTGGGAGCGCTGCTCGCTGCGCTGATCCTCGTCTGCAGCTCCGTATCCTACGGCTCGGCAGGCGGCTACACGGGCGTCCCCGGCCAGGGCGGCATCTACTACTACATGTACGGCGGGGCGTACAGCGGCTTCAGCGGAGCGGACGGGGAGAAAGCCCAGCAGCTGGACCGGCGTTTCACCCAGCTCAAGATGCCAATAGCCAGGGCGGCGATGGCCGTGGGAGGAGCCCTCCTGGTCTTCTCTTCTGCGCTGATTTTGGTTGGAGTTGTACGGCTACCGTGGCGTTTTCCTGCATGGCTCCTACTGGAAGGCATCCTGGACACAGTGGTTGCAGTGGGTTTGCTGTTTGCTCTGTACTGTTTCTTCCATCATCTGCTGGAGGTTTATGATTCATCAGTGTGCAAAGACAGAGCACACCTTTACCAAAGCAAAGGCTATCAGGGCTTTAGCTGCAGCGTGCATGGGGCAGAGATTGCTGCTGGCCTCCTGGGCTGTGCGGCTGTCGTGACATTCCTGCTTGGTGCAGGCCTGGCCGTCAGAGGGTACAGAATAGTTCACAAACTGAAACAGAAGCCAGAACACACGTATGAACAGTAGAATTACTCCTCTGCTCCAGTAGTAGTCCTGATTTTTGCCAGCCTTGTGGCATGCTTTTACTTGCTTGGGGACAGTGCCTTCTTATTACTATAACAAAGCATTCACCAAAAGCCTAGCTCCAAATACAGTGAAACCAAGCTGTTCAAACTTAAATTTGCACTGTTGAATTATTAGCGGACACATACAGATTGTCTTCACCTGGTGGCTGTTCTGCCTCTCCAGCACATATCTGAGAGAGAATGCATTGCTAACTGCTGTTCTTATAAACACAGTAATGCACAGGCTTTGCCTAAACAGCAAAACTAGTTTTGAATGCTTGCAGCCTGGGAAGATAATTCAGCTTTGGAGAAGCCCTTGTTTCTGAATGTCAGTGACTGAAAAGAGAGATCACATACCTGAGCTCTGGGTTTCCAACATCATACCCACATACCCTCCTAGCAGTAGGGTAATTAATGTCAGTAGTCACTCACAGCACATCAAGTAGCACGGCTAGGACGTGTTGCAGACACATGCTGGTGAACAGCTTCCTAGAGCTGAATCTTTTACAAAGGGCCTGTGACTGTCCACTGAGAATGGAACTCTTAAAAGTGAGCAATGAAGCTGATGGTTGCCAATTCCTTCTTTGTAAAGGTCTCTTGGTGCTAAAGGGGCAGCTTTAACATGGCATTTATATTGCCATCAGAGACTCCTGAAATAAACTTGTAGGGTGGTCAGCTTAATTTGTGCCTTCTTTTTGCTCCCCTCTGGTGAGGGCACCTTTCTGGATGGAGCACTCTGTTGTGTATACCTGTATACAACCATTTTGCCTAAGAAGAGCCCAGAGTTTGACTCATCAGATGTAAGTTTTAAGAGCTCACAGAGGTGATTTAAGAAGAAGGTGTGTTGTTTGCAAAACATTTTTAGTGTACAAGGTAGGGAAACGAGACTGATTCTGTGTTGTTTATGAACAAATAAAGGTGAATTTTCTCTTCAGAACTTTGTTGGTTTTGTCTTTGTAGACTCATCAAAGAAGAGAGGACTAGCACCAGATTCAGGTATCATGCTCAGAATGAAAAGCCATTTCAGAGCAGTGCCCACAGAGTGCATTAACCTCCTGAGAATTAATCTCCACTGGTTTAACAGGCCAACTCCATCTCTAGAGGAGAAAAAAAAAATAAAAATCCCCAAAGCAGCATATTAAAAGCATGCTTTGTCATAGATTTACCTCCAGTTTCACCAGTGACTAAATCTTCACAATTTCTGAAGTCATAGAACACTACTGCAACCAAAAACACAAAAGTAAATTCTACACTGTAACACCTCAGGTGACTGCTGCTTCCTTGTAGCAGCCATATGCACTCAGCATCTGAATGCATGGATTTATGTGGACAGGCAGCTGTGGCCCTATTTCTTCTACTGATTCCATACTGCTTGCTTGCTGCACTTACTTCTAAAGCGCTGTGTTATTCACAAGTTCGCAGGGACTCCTCTGGTAGGGTACAGAGAGCTGCCCAATATTTGGTACTGCTAACTCTACTCTCAGTGATCTGCATATACGTTTTGTATGGAAGGCTGACTGAGTAGAAGTAGCACAGAGCTCAAGGAGAGGGACCTTACAGCACAACTATGGCTACCTCTATGTGTGATTGGGATATTGCACACACTCCCTCCAGTGCAGTAACAGACTCAGAATATATAGTTAGACAAAAGTAAAAATCTTTATTGCTACGTCATCTGAAAAGTTGATGCAAAAATATTCTTCCTTCCTGAACTACTCTATACAACTGAGTAAAGAATCATCAAAATAGTGTTTTCCAGCAATGGTATTTGCCTCTCCAATGCAGTATACACAAAGGCTACATTGCCGAAGGTGCATTCATGGAACGGTCTGTTCCTGTATACTGTAAAAGAGGAATTATTACCACTGCATGCTAGAGTGGGATACATGAAGTGTTTTCCTTTTTAAAACAGAAAGCGTGAAAAAATGTTGTAAGTGGAGTGCTGCAATAATTCTTTAACATGCACTGGGTCATGAGTCAGAACAGTAACTGTTTTAAAATGAAAAGAAAAAAAAAGAGGAGAAAAATATACCGAAGTCTTCAGACTGCAATGGAACAGCAGACAATGACTGCCAAAATGCAAGAGGTGAACCCACTGTCCAGGAATGCCCTCTGGCCAGTGACACGAAAGACATCGGCATCCAGCAGGAGCGCAGAAACGTCTGGAAGTCCCAGGGCTTTAACTGTGTCTTCAAATCCCAGGCACTAGAAATACTTCAGGTCTCACAGCAGACCTTCCCACAGAGAGGGAAATACCCACTTCATGGAACTGGATTTTTCCGTCCTGTCTGGTTGAGGACTCTAATCAGATTTCAGCAGTCTGCAGCACCTCCCCCAGGTCTGTTCCAGGCACTGGGCACAACTTTGATGGTACGCTTTATCCTCAATACTCAAGCCCAAACCAGGCACCAACTGCTTTACTGGCTCTTTTTGGTAGCTTCTGGTCAGACCAGGGCACGCAGGTCAGTGCCTCCGGCAAGCCTGTTCTCAATGAGCTTGCTTAGCAATAGGGCCAGAACTGCTAAAGGGATGGAAAGACAAGTTCCACAGCCTAACCTTATTGTGGCCACCTGGAGCACAACAGCTCTGGCAACACTCAGACAATGACCCCACACTGAGAACCTCCAACAGTAAAAAAGAATGGAACATGCTTAGTGGGGTGGCTCTATGGAAATGATGTCATCTGCAAGAGCCACAGAGAATTCAGGGAAGACAGCAGAAGAGAACAGGAGAACTGTGAGGTAACACACCTTCTATCCTCTGTTATGAGCCCCCCTGCTAAACTTTCCCATCCACATGTGTTCCCACATATAGCAGTGCCAATCAGAAGCCTGAGATGTATGTCCAGTGTTAATAAGGAAGACAAAGGAAGTTTGCTGCCTTCAGAGAGGCCAAAAAACAAAAGGAGGTGCTACCCAGAATAAGAGCAGCAGTTCACAGTATCAATCTAATTGGAAGCAGTGATGGACTCCACAATTTTACAGAACAAGCCATATTCTGCCACAAATGTTCACACCTGTATAAAAAGAGATCCCTTTCTGCTGCAAAATCAGAAACAGAGCTGGAGAAAAGGCTGAGTAGTGGTTCTATGCATTCCATTTGGAGAAGCAGATCAAAAACTTGCACGCTGTCCTGTGGAGCTTCACTTAATCCTTCCTACTGAACTAGGAGTGACATGTCATGTCACGTCACTCAGGACAAGCTCCCCACGAGACATACCTGTCTCACACAATGCTAACGGTTCAGGCTGGCAAGGACACACTGGATTTTACACATCAGTGCAAGGAGTCCTGATTTGCACTGACATTTACCATTCTCCTACTGCCAGGTTCACCACAATCTTATTCAGAAAGCAGCTTACATTCCTGTATCAATCCCACACTGAGCAGAGCAGGTAGCAGACACTATTGGCCTCGACACAGATACTTGGTGACACTGTCGCCAGCAAATGAACTGAAAGTTACTGTCAAATACACTGAGGTGAGCCATTTCTGCATACTTAACATGAGGAGAACCTTAAGAAGAACTGAGTTTTATTCTCTGAAACTTTTCTTTCCTCTGCCTGAGGAATTTAAAATGCTGCTTCTGTGATCCTAAGAGCGAGCATTTCTCTCCAAGTAAAACAGACAATTAAACATGGCCAGAACTCACGAGTTTGGAAAAAAGATGGGTTGTTTCATGATTACACCATAACCAGTACAAGGTACATCCCAAAAGGTTGCTCTCAAGTATGGTAAAAATACACACCGAGTGAGAAATTCAAGCAGCTCTGAAGTTTAAGCATAACTCCTGTAGATTTTGTCAAAAGATCTATATTATTGGAATCCCACAGGTTGTCTGCACAGCATCCTTTCAATTCAAAGCTTGAACTTGATCCAAAAATACACAACTCAAGCTCCTCAGAGACCTTGAGAAGAAACTTTCACATTTTCTTCATAAATATAATTAATAAAGAAGAAAAGGCACTAGCCCACATTATAGTCCGAATTATTGCACCAACGCTGTGATGGGGCAGCTGCTGTTCAGCCCTCTGCCAAACAGGGAAGACATCTGCATGCTTTGGAGGCCATAGACTTTTCACAAGATTATTACATAGAGAATCCATTTACCCCTTGCACCAAAAACCTTAGTGGAACCGTGTGGCAGCTGCAGGCTGGGCATTTCATCATTAGTGGGACTGTTTTAAAAACCTCTTCCCCAGTGCTGATAAAGATGTTTTTCAGGTGAAAAGTTGTTTTGTTTTTTTCTCTTTTTTTTCCCCTCCTTTTCCATTGAAGATGAAGTAGAAACAGAGATATACTAACAAAGATACACCTCGTTGGTGGCCAAATTTGGCACACATCACAAAATACAGGTTGCTCTGGATTTGGACCATGACTCCTATTTACAGATGCAAGCAAAGACTGTCATGGCTGACAATGCAGTTAATGTTGGTGGAAAAGAGTACTGAAAGCTTCCTCAGCATACAAAGAGCAGCCCAACTGCTTGCTAGCCTTAGGGCAACGTACCACTTACACCTCAATTTCCTCTTAGACTGAAACCAGCAGCAACTCATGGTCTCATGTCACGTCTTATGGATACAGGAAGCCTCTACTATGAGGCACACGTGACAAAGGTTGACAAGGTGCTGAGCTGGGTCTGTGATCTGCAGCTAGAAGCAGTAGCTCTATATGTTTCTCAGCCACTAAGTCCAGAGCTGATCCTTCCCATGTTCCATGTAAAATGCAGCAGTAAACACCCACTTATAATCCAGCTGAGTTTTCTCATCCTGCATAGGCTGATCCCATTATAATTCTCACTCTACCCTGCACCAGTGCTCATCAGAACATCTGTACCCTGAATCCTCAAAAGCCCTAACAATACTTACTGGGAAAATCAGCTTCCCCACTCCCTCCCACCTGCTTTGTGGACAGGGTACTGGAGTGCTCTCTCCCCTGGCCCTAATAATAAAGTGCTGTGCTGAAGGGGAAGAGAACAGCTTAAGTGCAATCAATAAAAGTGCTTGCAATTCATGTAGGAAACCATTCTTGGGTCAGCTTCATTCCAACTGGCTGTATTCTTTCAAGAAACAATGAAATCAGGAATTGCCAGGAGGGCCTGTGTCAGAAATATTCAGACTCCAAACACTGCATATTGGCCCCTCAACAGCCTTCCCTTTCCCCCTCCCGCAATACACCAGCCCCTTTCCTGCAGAGCTGGCAGAACCTCAGGCTTTAAGGAGTAAGAGGGAGGCACTGGAATACCTGCCTTCTTTCTAGTGCTTGCATAATTTCCAGACAGTTCTGAACAGAACACAGCTCATCTGGGCACTCATAGAACAGACTACAGCAAAAAGTAGACAGCCCAGACCGTAGCACTCCCAGTTTTTTCTCCGCTTGATTAAGGAAGCAACAGATGCCTGTATGCCTTGCAGAGCCCAGGTCCCCTTAGGGGCATGACAGCCCTTGCATGATAGAGCTTCCTGGGACAGACAAAGTGGGAGTAGTACTTGTAGGATTACAAAGCTGTGTCAAACTCCTCTGTCAGAGCCACTGCAGGCTCTTCTTTCTGCTCCTCATCTGCTTCATTCTCCTGGTGCTGCTTCATTTGTTCTTTCACTTCCTCCTCCAGATCAGGTGGCACCACAAATTGATCCTCTGGCTCCATCTGAGATGGAGCAGCAAAATAACCTGTCTTCTTCTTGGGTGCCTCTGTAGCTACTTCAATGAGGTTAAGGCTCTCCTCCAAGGGCACTATGGAGCCATTGGAAAGCTTCTTTCCATAGAGACAGCACGTGGAAGGAGATTTCTGCAGTTCACTCTTTTCCTTGACCCCTCCATGTGCAGCTATGCTGTTTATGCTGTTCTGTCTCTGAATGATGAGGACAAGTCCAGAGTCATCCTCTACCCCTGCAGCAGAGGAGCTGTACTCTAAAGCAAGAGGTTCAAACTCCAGACCCTTGCCTTTACAGCAGTGGATGTCCACCTCTACCTCCACTTTACTGCCATTTGACATCACACCTTCCACAGGCTGCTCATCGTCACTATCCAGGCCATTGTCAGACTGGTTACTGGAGAAGGTGGCACTGGAAGGTTGGCGCTGAAAGATGCTTGAGGGGAGCAGAGGATGTAGGCTGCAACGTCGCTCTTGTCGTGGTAGCAAACTGCCATCAAGACCAACAGCATTGTGTTCATCTGAAGCAGTAGAGCCCACCTCACTGCTAACCTCAGAAGCAGACAGTTCACTACCGAACTCTGAAGCGATTCCGCTGCTAGAGGAAGGCGTTGCTGTCTTGGCAGTGGTGGAACTAAATCCCCCAGGGCCTGGTAAAGAGAGACCATGCATCTCACAGGTGCAGTTGTCCTCACTGATGTTCAGATACACCACCATTGCACCTACATTGTCCTGGCAACCGTAGCTTTGGGCTAACGTGCAAAGTTTCTTTGCAGCAGCTAGAGGGTCATGTAGATGGCGCACAGCTGAGACAGCCTCCGTGTAAGAAAGGTGTTCCCACAGTGCCTTGTTCCCTAGAAGCAGCAGCTCATCTTGTACAGTCAGTGGAATGGAACTGACATGTGGCTTGGGCAGGATCCAAGGGTGCAAGTATGTGCAGCCTAGCATCCGAGTACAGCAAGTCACACCGTTTACCTTATTGTCCTGCAGACAAGAGAAACAAAGCAGTACAATTAGATCTGGTATTAAATCATTTGGAAGGCACTCTCAACCTGCCCGGGAACTACTTTGGAGCCTTGAGAAATGCCAGTACACAGGTAACATCAGCTACAGTACAGGAGAAAGGGATCCAGGTCCAGGATTCAGTCTAAGTGCTACAGAGTGTAACAGAACACATGGACAGGTTATCCCTGTCAGAATCCCTTCCAGCAGAGAGCCTCTAACCTTTTTAAAGACCTGCAGTGCATAAAGCCAATACGAATGGCACTGATTTCTCAGTTCTTTACCGACTACGTATTTTCCAGTTCTTCTGAACTTCCCTCTTCCTAGTTTTTAGAAAGTTAACCTTTAAAATGGTTCCCGGAGAACTCTCCAACGTTTTTGCATAAAAAACACTGAACATCTCAGCTTTTTTGTTGTGCAAAACTTCCACCTGTGGCTACCTGATATCCACTTTCATATGGCTCAACAGGCACTAAGCCCATAGATGGTCCACCAAGAACAACAAAGTATGAACAACAGATCACAGATACGTAAAAAACTAATGAAAAGAGAAACAATTTGACCACAGATACGTTAAATGTGACCATGAGCTGGTGTCAACAGAAGAGGAAGGGAAAGTGCCCTATAAGTAACCTTTAGGCTCAGTAAGGACTATCAATATATAATTAACAAGATAGTAATGAGATTGCAGCTACTCCTTCTCAAACCTAGAATCTTCTAGCTCCATCATACACATGTTCAGCAAAGATGAAATAGAGTAACTAATTAGAAACTATAATGATAAATAGTTTTGTAAACAGCTATGCATAAATAACAATGCTTCTACTTTATGCTTGCTTTACAGAAGACTGTCAAACACTTAATTCTGTGCAGAATTAAAACAGAGACGTTCACGTGAATTTTGACTGTGTGCTTACTGTCTATGCACACCAGGCACAAAATCACTCTCTAATGGGAATAACACCTTCAGTGAGTAAAACACGGAAGACATCCACAGAAAGATACGTGAGTCATGGTTTTCCTGACATAGGATAGATCAGATACTTTGAGTTTTGAGAGAAGATGATTTCTCAGGCCCCGTTCTGTTCCTCAGTGGATCTTCTCCACACTTACCTACGTCATGAACAGTATTACGTACCAACCTCCACATCCCCATTTATGTTTTCTTTTTTCTCCCCCCTCATCCATGGCATTCTGTACCTGTAATTTTCAGGCTATGATGGGTATTTAAGGAACATGCAATTCTGAACAGCTAATGCGCAAGAGAAACAGAGCATGAAGCAAAGGATAAGTCGTCTGAAGACCTTCACACCACCCTTTCCTGCAGTGTTATGCAGACAGTGAAGCTCAGAATGGCAAGTACTTGAAACAAGCTTTTCATAGAGGGTGGAAATTGAAGTGAGGGGGCTCCAAACCAACCTCTGTTATAATTGCTTTTTGCTCCTTGATTCTCTTGGCCTCTTCAGTACACTGCTCAAGACTGAAGACTTTGGAGAGGAGCAGCGGTTTTCCACTTCGGCACAGAACAGCTTGGCATGTTCCCACATTGGCCACAGTCAGAGAAAAGGTGCTCGCTGGATCAGCCGTATCATGATGAATATAGCAAAGGACAGCAGAGGAACCCAGCTTCTGCCCAGCCATGCCCAGCTTCCTGTTGAAGGAGAAGACATAGGAAGGCTCCAGACTTCACTACAGGTATTTGGGAGGGCTGCCTCACCCCACCTAGCACATTATCTGATGCACCTATACAGGTCCAAACCAGGACCAGCTTGCTCACAGTCATACCTGTGAGAGACCAAGAAGGTGTTGGACATGAACAGTGTGTCTGACTGCTGAACCTCCTCCAGGAGCACATCAGCCATAGTGCACTGCAGCAGGCGTGGCAGCTCCTCGTTCTTGTCACCATCAAACATGCCATACACAGCCTCCATCCCTTCTGCAAAGCTCCCCAGTGCCAGGGACGACACACACAGCCTGTTAGAAAAGCATACAGGCAAAATTAGTCTGCCTCAGAGGACTGTATGGTCTCCAAAACCACAGCCATCAGTATCTTGCCACGAGTACTGTTCTCACAAAGCAACAAAGCCACTGCCTTGACATCCACCGCCCCACAACGTGTTCAGCTGTTGTTTACTACCGGAACACCTGAATTCTCTTTGATCACACTAAGAGAAAAACGGATGTAGTATGCATGCAATAGCAAAAGCATCTGCTAGAGTGGAAAGCCTTGCCCAAGGGTCCTAAGACAGGCATGACAAACGAGGGTAAGCAATGTTGACACTAAGCAAGAGATACAGAGAGATTAGAATGGATGAGCTACTCAGCAAAACATGTCTGCTTGGATGCTTAGCAATGCACTTCACCTAGCACCTCAGAGACAAAGTGTCAGGGTTCAGCAGACCATGATACTCACTTATTTCTTTGCCCTGCCATCTCAGCTACTCCATGACTCCAAAAAGTAGAAGTGAGAGCTGAGTCTGCTGTGAGGGAGGGCTTAGCATCAATCTTCAGTGTGGTAATGTGACTATGGAGAGAGAAGAAAAAAAAATTAATTCTTCTCTCCTAGACGCCATGGTGAACAGCTTGTTCCAAAGGGCCATGTCCCCTCCAGAATTTTGGACAGCAGCAAAGAGAGGAATTTAAAGTCTTGGCATTCTGAAGATGTCAGAATAAACATGCCAGACACAGCTGGGAGAACTTCCATTTGAGAAGTTTTTTGCCCTGATGATTTGAACCCGGCCCTTTCCCTTACTACAGGATAGAAAGCTTCAGCTGCCTGAGGCAGGGCACACTAAAATTACACAATGTTGTGTAATATACATTGCTATCCCTTTTCCTCTCCTGGAAGACTTCCCCTTTCCCATACCTGTCTCTACTGGCTTTGCAACTCCATGACTCTCACCTGAAGATATCCAGTGTCTTGTGCTCTAGCACCAGGTTTGCATTTCCAGTCAGGTCTAGCTCTTGCAAAGTAGCTGGCAGTGCCTCAGGGATTAGGATTTCATTTAATTCATTGCAACTCAAGTCCACAATCTGAAGTAGAAAAAAAAAAAAAATGCATGATGGCAAAGAACATATTCTCTGTTTTTTCATGTGATCAGTTACCAGGTATTCCAGTGCTCTGTGCTAACATCAGATGATCCCACTAGCAATTGTATCCCACAAACAGCTCATGAAAATGATGACGACCTATGAGCCAAGGTCACAGCAGTGACGATGAACGAGAATTGAGTAATCTTCAGTCAGTTAAAAAAGGCAACAGATCTTGTATGTGTTTTTTGTGCCCTCTTCATGAGTGCGCAAAACATTGAGATCTTCAGTTGCTCTTTTAGCAGTTACTTTTAATTCTCCTACCCAAGCTTCCTCCTGATATCTCATTACCTTTTAGGTAAGAATACCTGTATATGAGGTAAATGCAGGATCTCTGGAAAGATGCTGATGTCATTAGAGTGTGCAATAAGTGTATGAAGTAGCTTGCAGTTTGCCACAGTTGTGGGAATTGTTTTCAGTTTGTTGCCACTCAGATTCAGCTCTTCCAAGCGTTCTAGCTTACTGAGTTTGCTGAAAGGGAACAATAGAATATTGTGTCTTAGAGGCCAGAATTTATCACTTTCTGGACCTGCAGATACAGCATCCACAGAGACATTTCTAATTCATTGGTATGAGACCAAAAGTCATGTGTTTACCTCGCAGGGAAAGCCTGAAGGTTGTTGTTTGCCAGATGCAAGATCCGTAGGTTCGGGTGTCCCACCAAGACAGGGATGCATTGATCTGTGAGGTTGTTATTGGTCAAGTAAAGCAGCTGCAGCATGCTCAGACTCTCCTCCCCTGTACATGCAGAGGGCAAGGACTCCAGGCTATTTGCAGATGCATTCAGGCACCTGAGACTAACCACAGCAAATGCAAAACAAAACAAAACAAAAAAAACCACTTCATCTAAACCACTCCACTAACAGCAGGAAAAGTAGCTATACAGCTATAAAATTGCTTATGCAGATGGAGAAAGAGCAGTAGGCAGGCAGGTCAGACAACAGCGTAACATCCCTAATCACATTAAGATTTATGAGTCCACAAATGACCATTAGCTACATGTCACTGCAGATGCAGTTTTACAGTAAACAGTGGGTACTGTAAAATAGATGGAGGAAGTGGGTAATAGAGGTGGAAGAAGACTACACAAACTTTTACTCTGAGTCCTTTAAGAAGGGTTGACTCAAGTCTGAATAGACCAACAGCACGGGTCTCTGTTGCTGTTTTTCTGAGACCTGTTGTATTTCTGCAGTAACATCTGAAAATCTGTACAGCTTTTCTTTGCTAAAGACAAAACTTGCCAAGCAGTAATGTGACCTTAGAAGCAGTTGCAACTGAAGTTAATACCATGGCTGGCTGTTAGGTTAGGCACATATCTATTTTCCTGTAATTAAATATTAACATGGACTGATTCTCTCACACCAACTGGGTGATTTCTCATAGGACCTGAGTTACCTCATCATAATCTTTCATGCAAATGCCAATAAAGCCCACAGCACCTCACAAGGAAAGTCACGCAAATCTCTCTACTAGCCTTCACAGCTTCAAAGGCTAACACAGAATACCCATGATACTGCCACTCACTTCAGAGCCTTTGTAAAGAGCATCTCGGGGAGTTTAGTCAACAGGTTGTGTTGAAGGTCCAGCACCTCCATTGGAATGTGCTCTAGAAGAGGTGGAAGGCTCTGAAGATTATTGTGCCCCACTGTCAGTTTCCGAAGGCTCAAGCTGCTGAGGATCCTAGAAAGAGAGGGTATGCTAGTTCAGCTTGGTTCAGTCCTCTTCCCCATCCGCAGAATGGGAAAAGGGAATATTTAGTCACATATTTGACTGTACGGCAGAGAAAAATTGAAGTACGCCAATCCATAAAATACAAACAATGACAAAGCAGAAAAATGTGGTAGGATGCTTCAGTCACTCTATGCTCAGAAGTGTATCTGCACTTCCCTTTGTGCTACTGCAGATAGACTCGAGTCTGTGTGCACATACCCAGCATTCTTTCAGACAGACAAAGAAGAGATGAAAGCCACAAAGTATAGGTTTAAATGCCTCTTTAAACTTGTAGGCAGAAAGAAGTGCTTCCCCTGTGCCAGCTTAGATTCAGAACTTTAATGTACTACTTAGCACTTCTGTAATATTTCTGATGCTGTTACATTTTTCAGAATTATAGTGCTTATTGAAAAGGCCTCAATCCCCATTAACTAATAACTGATGTTTTCAGAAAGGGCACCTGAACACAATTGGATGCAGCCTAGAACTACCCTGCCTTTTTCAGGGAGGTGATAACTTGGAATTACAACCTGATAGTCCTGTATAGAACAGCTCTGAATCATGCAGCCAAAGCTGCATTAGTGCACTGCTCCACATAGGTCAATGAATTCAGCTGCTTTCTGATTTCATAGAATGGTTTGGGTTGGAAGAGACCTCTGAAGCTCACCTAGTCAAATTTCAACGCAGCTAACTACATTGGGCAAAAAGCTATTCAAATGTAAATACACCAATTCCCACACTCAAGCTGACTCATCCAGATCTGGCTTCTCCGTTCACACTGATTGACACCACTTTGGTACAGTTCTATTTTCAGATGATTAAAAGACATCTTTATGGTGATCTATAATCTGTTGTGCAAGGCTTTTTTTATGCTTTAATCTGCTGGATAACCCTGATAGCTCAAAGTCCATGTTAGTGAAGTTGTAACTTGAAACAAGATATACCTACAGTGTTGATGGCAGACACACAAGGAAGAAATCCCCACTGGACACAGTAAATTCCAGCACTTAAAAATCTCTAAAAATATTTGAATTTTTAAAAATATGTATTTTGAGTCTGATTTCCACATATTCGTTATGTGTACCACACTTCAAATGTGATCTTTTTTATACAACACGGGAAGGAGCAGCACCTATTAGCGCAGGTCCAAAGGAGGGCCATAGAATCATAGAATCACTCAGGTTGGAAAAGACCTTAAAGATTATAGAGTCCAAACAGAACTAACCAGACCACCCTAACTTGAACAACCCTCCTCTAAATCATGTCACTGAGCACCACATCCAAATGGTTTTTGAACACATTCATGGATGGTGACTCAACCACCTTCCTGGGCAGCCTATTCTAGTGCCTTCAACCAATTCCAACCCTTTATGTACAGAAGTGTTTCCTAATATCTGACTTAAACTTACCCTGGTGCAACTTAAGGCCATTTCCCCCATCCTGTTACCTGTCACCAGTGAGAAGAGACCCTCACTGTAAGCACCTTTCAGGTATTGGAAGAGAGCAGCAAGGTCGCCCCTCAGCCTCCTTTTCCACAGATTATACAGCCCCAGTTCCTTCAGTCTCTCCTCATAGAGCATATTCTTCAAGCCCTTCACAAACCTTGCTGCCCTTCTTTGGACCTGCTCCAGCACCTCAATGTCCTTTTTGTACTGAGGTGCCCAGAACTGAACACCGTACTCAAGGTGAGGCCTCATCCATGCTGAGTACAGGTCAGGATTACTTCCCTAGTCCTGCTCACCACACCATTCCTGACACAAGCCAGGATGCCTTTGGCCTTGGCCACCTGGGCACACGGCTGGCTCATATTCAGCCAACTGTCCATCAGTACACCAAGGTCCCTTTCCATCAGGCAGCCTTCCAGCCGCTTCTCCCCAAGCCTGTAGGGCTGCCTGAGGGGTTGTTGTGAGGACCCAACACTTGATCCTATCAAAATCACCAGGGACTGGTGCATTCTCCTATGAAGGCAGGCTGAGAGAGTTGGGGTTGTTCAGTATGCAGAAGAGAAGGCTCCAGGGAGACCTTACACAGGTCTTCCAGTATTTACAGGAGCCAACAGAAAAGATGGGGAAAGACTCCATCAGGGATTGTAGTGACAGGACAAGTGGTAACTGTTAAACTAAAAGAGGGCAGTTTTAGGTTACATACTAGGAAGAAATTCTTCACTACAAGAGTGGTGAGACTGGAACAGGCTGTCCAGATATGTGAATTCAGTATTCCTGGAAGTGCTCAAGGTGAGACTGGATAGAGCTTTGGCCAACCTGATCTAGTGGGCGATGTCTCCTACCATGTCACGGAAGTGTGGTAGCACTGGATTATCTCTAAGGTTCCATCTAATCCAAACCATTCTACGGTTCTATCATCCATCAGTAAGGGTAAATTTATACGTTCTCTTACCTTTGATGCACATAGTCTTGTCTCTTACAACCACTACAGCGTCACTGCTAAGAACATTTCCTATGCCTGCTGCTTTAACTACTTCAACCGTCTGCATTTCTTCGCTGTAATCTAGCATCGCGTTCACATTTCAACATAGCTGACAAAGACACTCTCATTCATTACAACCACACTCTCTACTAAACACGTGTTCAGCCAAGAACATCTGGGCTTTGGTTCTCCCCACAATATCCCTTGTACCTCGAAGAAGTCACTATAAACACAAAACAATAAAATAAACAAAATACTACAAAATCATATTCGTTCTTGGCTCCCAGTTACTACTTTGCTGCAGAAGCTGAAATGGGAGCAGGCAGAAAGGAGTTGGCTTATGATGTTTGTGAAAGCTGCCTTTGCTATAAACTACATAGTATCTCTGGGATATCTTCTTATTTAACTAGTGAAAACTCTGGAGTGATATAAGGTATGTTAGGGCTTCATCTGTAAGTTGAGCTTCACAGATGCTACTGTAACACAAAGTTAATTCATAGCAGTGTGTTTTACTTCAGGTGCAAACTTCTGGCAAAGGATAGAACTATTTGGTCTTTGCTAATCAAAATTTGCAAGTCAGTTCTTTCAGCACATGAATGCAAAGTACTTTGGAAACTTCACAGAAAAGTTAAGTAGATTCTCTATCTGCACAACAAGGAATAAAGAGGAATAGCACTGCTTCTCTTTTTCCACTCAGCTCCCCATAAAAGGATGTTCAGATATGTACAATAAAATAGTCTGCTGACCTTGATGGGAGCTCCACAAGGAGGTTGTAGCTCATATCCAAAATTTCCAGTTTCTTTGCTTCACAGGCCCAATCTGGAACACACTGCAGCTGATTGCTGAGAAGAACAAAGGGAAAAAGCTAGATACCAACACCTGATAAGGCATATGCCCTGTCTGAACAGTGCACTGCACTGTTGACAGCTAAATGAAAAATAATAGGCAAAAAATGCACCACAGTATCTGAGCTACTCACAAGGCATTTATCTCTTAGCCAGCTGCATAATGCAATATGATTGGTAGGAATTACTGTTGCAAGGCTCTGATGATCATACTTTTGTTTTCTTTCAAGCACCAATATAGCAGAATCAGCCACCTTATGCTACCCAGCTAACATGCTTCAAATCCAAACTGAGGTGGCAGGTGATCAGATTCCCTATTTTACAGGTCTGACAATCCTGTTACTATAGGGCAGACATAGGAAATGAAGACAGCAGTCATGATCACCAGCACAGTCTAAATATTTGCCCTGCACATTCTCACCATTCAGCCTAGTAAGTTCTTGCAGGTTCAGTGGTCTTTATTTGGTCTGTCTTGCTGATTATAGCCTACAGCTGACGGACAGCCAATCACCTAGATAGGTGAAAACAATTCAGAGGAGCTTCTGATCTGCAACAATTTCATCATTGTTCAGTACTGGGCTTTCCAATTCTACTGTGAAGATGAAATGCCTTTTCTCAATTGCTCTCAACTCTTTCAAAAGCATAACAGTTCCAGGAAATGTCTGCAGAAAATACCAAAATTGTTCAGATATTTGCTTTATATTCTGTGGTGTATAGTCACTTACTGAGCAAGTTCTAGACATGTCAGTTGACCAGGAACCGGATAAACACTGACAGATGTGAGACCTGATGAAATAAAGCAAATAAATATTACTGCAGAGCTCAGAAGGAAAACAGCAAAGCAGCACACAGATTAGCTAGTAAGTGACACTGATAGTCTTTACTCTGCAGACACAATGTTTCTACTCATCTTTTCTAAGAGTTCAAACTTCATACATCCATCATATATCAGCACAGCTTCTCGCTGTCCAGCTCTGTCTGCCACACGAACACCAGAATAAAGGAGAACAGTACTTCTACGTGTGGACTCCCAAACAATTCTCACTGGAAGGCAAATACCTTGGTGGGCAACTCAGCACTATACTCTCTTGCTGTTACACAGCCTGTGTGCATATATCCATAATACGATCCCTATGAGTAGACCTCAGAAGCCCCATCACCTATGCTCTCAGTAATATCAGTAAACATTAGCGTTTTTTGTGAGAGGAGATGTTGTTTCCTTTGTTCCCAGGGCTTGAAGGAAGAAGGCATATGTGGAACATAAGGACACGTACAGTTGTTGCTGGCATACAGAGCCCGAAGGGAGAAGCCACTCAGTGTCAACTCTTTCAGCTTATTCCGCTCGCAGTGCAGCTGCTCCAGGCTACCCAATGAGCTCACATCCAGATATGTCAGTTGATTGTCTCGCAAATCCATGTAAATCACAGAATTGTTCCCCTCCAGAGTGTCAGCTGCTGCTCTCTTCAGGTTGTTCAGCCTAAACACTCAGAAATGAGAGGTAGAGTCAGAAATCAGAACACTGAACACCGTACATGAGTAAGAAAAGAGAAAGGAAGAGCTCCAGCACAGGCTTTCTTCCAAGTGCAGCGAGGTGTATGAGTAGCAACAGTGGATTTCAGTCTCTAAGCGTGAAAACAACCAGTTCCTGTCCGCATGGCGAGGTGAAGCAGTTCTACTCACTTCCCAGTGTTCAAGAAATTCTGAAGACCACAGTCTATAAAGTTCGAGTCAGATCAACGGATGCTTTCTTAACACTGAGAACATGCAAATGCAGAGACTAGATAATACACTGCCTTGTTACAGACAAAAAATTCTTTGTCCCTTTCTGAGAACTCTGCAACTGGCAACCTGGAGGATCTGGAACATACCTCTAGAGAGGAAAAAAAGCAACAGAAGGCTAAGAGAGATCAAAGAGCTACTGAGCTCACAATAACAATATTAAAAGAGGAACTTAGAGTACTAAGTGACATTCTCAAATTCCCACAACAGGGAATTGGAAACTAGGTGATCTTCATGGTCTCTTCCAACCAAAACAATTCTATCATTCAGTAGTTTCGTGCACTGCTCAGCTGACCTTGTTTCTCTAAACAAATCCTGCACATCCTCAGAAATAGAACTCCCTTGAAGTAAAAAGAATCACTAAGTGGGAAAAAAACCAACATGGGAAAATGTACTACAATACACACAGTTCTGTACAGTAAATAGAAAGTGCTGTTCCGTTTCTTTTGTGTACGTGTACCTACACACACTCACTCCTAAATAGATACACATGTACACACACACCCCTACATGGATACAGATGCACACACACACGTTTACTCTTACCTCAGGTCCACGCTTTTGATGTGATTCATGCGGTTCAGCACTGTAAGGTCCAGGTTCTCTAGCAAGTTCCCTGCCATGGCTATTTTGTCTAAAACTGTGAGTTTCTCACAAATCGCTGGCAGCTCACAGAAGTTATTGAAGGAAAGTCCAAGACAGCTGAGCTGCTGTAGACTTCCAAGCTCTTCTGGTAAGGACGTGAGGAAATTCCCATCAAGCCAGAAGCTTTGGAGACTACAGAAGTGAAAGCCAAAACAAAAACCAACCAATCAACAAAAAACAACAACAAATAAGAAAAAATACATTAAGTAACTCAGTGAAGAATAGTGACTGTCACATTTCATGTTTTCAGTGAGTGGTGTGTGGTTATTTTTTAATGGTACCTAACAGTTAACTTTATTATTGTATACATAAAGTTACTGGAGTGCTTTTATCACTGATATTTCATAGTCATGGAACTGTGTGTATACAATGGCAAATAATTCCTAAATTATAAAAGAGGCAAACTTCTGATTGTGCCAAAATTCAAAAGTTATTTTAAGCAAAATACAAATCTCCACTTGCTTTGTAAACAAAGGATATTTACATAATCATTTGTTTTCTACAAATTAAGAAGAACCCATTTAGCATGCTGTAACAGAACAGGCCTACATGATTGCCCATCCCACAGTAACAACAGAAACA
This sequence comes from Tympanuchus pallidicinctus, assembly GCF_026119805.1. Taxonomy (NCBI): domain Eukaryota; kingdom Metazoa; phylum Chordata; class Aves; order Galliformes; family Phasianidae; genus Tympanuchus; species Tympanuchus pallidicinctus. The sequence continues at coordinate 23,389,036 of NW_026294739.1, forward strand.
TTAAGTCATGGACATCTTCATCACACCACCACTGCAGTTTAATATCACTATTACAGCACGCATTTACAGCAACTGCACCTACAGCACAGCTAAATCACAACTCCTACCACCCTAAAGCTATGCTAACACATTTCTTATACACATTTCCAGCCATTTAGAGAGGAGTATTTTCCAGGGTAGCAAAATAAATTGTTTTGAAATTTGCATAGCTTTTGAGACTCCAATCTCTAAAGTGCAATCCTTTTCTTATGACCATGTTCTAACAAAGAACTTTCTCAAGAGTGATAGAAAAGCACTCTGAGAATATGATGCATCCCTATAAAGGATGAGGACTCAAGAGATGTGATGCACATCAAGAAATCATAAGTCACCCCACAACAAAGACAAACCCACAAAGAACTAACGCCACAGAGAGCAGAAAAAGCTTCAACGGAAATATATTCATAGGCTTAGAAGCCTTCAAGTCTATTCTAGTTTGGCAAAGTAGCACCTATGATTCAAGACACAGTAACTAATCTAAGTGTCTTCCTAGGCCACTCCACACAGGCAAAATCCATCAGTCATTGTTACAAATCTGGCTTACCCCAGCTATTTTAAAATACTAATAGAATAGACAGGAAGTCACAAGTGATGACTTGCTATATACCAGTGACTTTTCAAATGACAATCATGTAAACATCTTAACTTTGAAAGAAAAACTTTTCTGTACCTCTTGGGTCTCAGCCTTCCACCCAAGTCAAAACTAGCACTCAGTCTCTGGAACTAACAGGTTGATGAGCACTTAAACTTCTGTAATTGGCCCCTTTACATCAGCTGTGCTACACCAAAACACCAAGGTTTATAACCACAGGAAAAAAAAGGAAAGAAAAAAACACTCACTTCAGCAGCTTGCCAATCTGGGTTGGCAAGTGATGAAGTCCATTACAGGACATGTTGAGTTCGGTCAGAGTAGAGATCTCACACAGCGATACAGGAAATTCCCCCAGTCTGTTATGAGACAGATTCAAGCTCTTCAACTGAGAAAACCTAGAGGCAAGAATTTCAGTTGATTATCAAATATCCATAGTCTCAAAGCAAACAATCACAAAGGCTTTTGAAGCCTTTGTACACAACAATATGGTCAGCTGAATCGTTACGGCAGTTTTTACACAAATACTATTTTAAGCCACTGATATTTCATATCTCAGTGGTAATGCTGAGAGTGATCAAATACCATGCTTTTACTGCAGAAACAGACAAGAACCTTTAAACCTGATCCCTGACAGACTCTCTCTGTGTGACTCTGATTAACTAAAAGGAAGCTCTCAGTTCAATAAATTTACCTTCCAATAATTATTTGGAGTAACACTCTAAATTTTGAAGTTGCATAATAATACATTAACTGGAATGACTCTAAGAATGGATTAAAAGAGAGGAACACCCATTTAAGGGAAGTACAGCAGAAGGCCTGGCAGACCTGTGAAATCGAATGGCAAAGAAGTGCCGACTCCACACTGAGCAGCCTCAGGATCAGCACCCAGAGGTCCTTGAAAGGATTTCCACACTGAAGTGCCATGTGCTTGGCAGACAAACCATGAGCACAGCTGTGTGCAAGTACTGGGGTGGCTCTCACAATCACTACAGTCCCACACTTGTGCTTAACAAGGTGTTGCCCTCCTATAACTGCCAGGTCCAAATTCGTGAAAGAAACTGAGCACAGGCTGGGGCAATATGGAAGAAATTCCCCTCAAAGAGATCCTCCCTCTTTCTAAGAAACACAAAAGCAGTTTTCCTTGAGTAACAACCTTGCCATCCCAAACATAATCCATCAAAAAAGAATTCATTTAGGAAATTTATAATGTACTCTTCCAAGACAACTGCAAATCTACCACATTGTTGACAGAGAAACACATACCTCGTTCATAATGTACTTTTTGATGAGGCAAGGTTGGAGCTAAATGACCTTTAAGGATCCTTCCATTTTCACTTATTATTTTTAAGTGTTTTTATATAATTAAATAAAACAAGTTTAATTCACCTTCCTTCTTGGGTTGGGGGCTCCAGAACTGGACGCAGTGCTCCAGGTGGGGTCTCATGAGAGCTGAGCAGAGGGGTGGAATCACCTCCCTCAACCTGCTGGTCACACTTCTCTTGATGCAACCCAGGATATGGTTGGCCTTCTGGGCTGCAGGCACACACTGCCAGCTCACGTTGAGTCTCTCATCAAACAACACTCTCAAATCCTTCTCCTCAGAGCCGCCCTCCAGCCATTCTCCACCCAACCTGTATCTGTGCTTGAAAGTGCCCCAGCCCAGATGCAGGACCTTGCACTTGGCCTTGTTGGACTCCACGAGGTCGGCGTGGGCCCACCTCTCAAGCCCATCCGGGTCCCTCTGGATGGCATCCCTTCCCTCTGGCAGGTCAGCTGCATCATTCAGCTTGGTATCATCTGCAAACTTGCTGAGGGTGCACTTGATCCATTTCGGCTACAAAGATATTAACACCAGGCCCAGCACTGATCCCTGAGGAATGCCGCTCATCACCGTCTGCTCTTGGACATTGAGCCACTGACCACAGTGTGATCATCCAGATAATAAACACACTCAATACGTTCTCGTTAAATCACAGTTTCCTTAGATGATTTCGAACCTGATCTTCAATTACAGCAGGCAGATATTCCTTCTCCCAGTTCTTACCTTTGCTACCTTTCATACAAATTGGTTCCATTTTAAGAGATCTAGAGCAGTTCTCAGGTTTTGGAATCAGCAAATACTGGAACTGCTTTCTCAGGAATTCAACGATAGCTTTTTACATGGTACCTATTCCTAAAATTAAGCAGCTCTTTTTTCCGAGATAAGCAGACTGGTGAGAAATTGCCCTTAAGAGGTAAGGCATTAAATGCAACATCTTAACCAGGTTTTAGAATTCATCCTCCCGCAGTGATATCAAAGCAAACGCAAAGGGGGGCATAAAATTTTCAAAGCTTCCTACCTCTCCTTTTCACCAACATTCTTCACCAGTAAGAGACAGAGGAATGGACTGCTAACCTCTCATTCAAGCTGTATACGTGAGTTATTTAGGTGGTAAGAATCCTGAAATCGTGTTCACTGGTTCCTTTCCCCCCCCCCTACAGCAGCATAAGAATCAATAATTTCATTTACTGCAGTCATGTTTTCCTTTTATTATGGCTCCTCAGTTCTGGTTTGCGCTCTCGCAGAGCATACTGAGATAACAACAAAGAGATACTGAAACACAGCAACCAAGTCACAATGGGATCTAGCCTCTTTTACAACAGCCCAAACAGGAGCCAGTCTGGGGACAGAAATAGTCCATATATTGCTTTTGCTTGTTTGTAGATTTCAGCTCTATCACCTGACAGAGTCAATGCCAGGGAGAACTGGGTTTCTAACATACCAAATCTATTGTTGACTTACATGCAAGGTCAAGCCCCTTTGCTGATCCTGTGAACTAACAATGCTACATTTTATAAAAAAAGTTCTAGCTCTGTTTTTAACATCATCCAATGTACTTGGAGAAATAGAAAACAAAAGCTAGAATTATTTTCAACAGCTTTTCCAGTAACAATGCATTACAATATATTGAGTATACTTAAGCAAGCTCAGAATTAAAACAAAATTGGACTCTTCTTGGTTCTCAAAGAAATTGCAAAGAATTCCCATAAACAAGCAACTTTTTTCTTACTCATGGATACTTCTTCCTACTCTGTAGGAAGAAAAATGAAATATCCTAGTAACAGGCATTTAGAGATTCAAAATAATATTTTAAAAATTAAAAAAAAAAAAAATAAATCAGACCTGCAGCTCTGCCAAGCTTCTCCAAATATATTTTCCCTAAAGCACAATAGGATCCAAAGCAGCACCATTTGACAGTATTACTACAGGCTTCCTAATGGTTTTAGAAATTCATTCAGTGACTCTCTTAAATCTTTTTTAAAATGGGCAGTATATAGACATCAAACTAATCTTCCTCTGAATTGAGTTTCTCCAGAATTCATTTAAAGCCATTTTAGTAATACTTTTTCACTTACACAATTACAATACACTTCCATACCATTACATGTTGCCCACTCTCTTAAGAGTCTATTTCAAGTTGCCAAACTAAAACTGGAGCATCGCAGACCCTCTGCCAATTCCAAACGCACTTTAACAATCAGAACTGAAGTTGGATCTTACAGATCTTCCACAAACTCTTACCAGCAACAGCAGCATTATGCTTTTCCTCACCTTTATTTTGTATCCCTAAATGCTCTCTATTTATCAAGCAGTTTATCAGTTTTTCACCTTACCAGCAGAAATAGAATACCACTCCACAAGGCTCACCTCAGGCAAAACTTAGCATAAATAATTTGTAAAAAGAAATTCACAAATACTGTAAATTGCTGGAAGCTTATACCTGCCTGCACTGCTCAGTCTTGCTTCCTAGTTCCCTCATTTGTTAGAGTTCGCTTCAGATCAATCTTTTACGGTCCCACAACAACAGGCAGTACATTCCCTTCTCTTCAGCCCTGGATGCTCGCATCCAGAACTCGAGATGTAAATAAATAAATAAAAATTCTTTACATACCTGCAAAGAGAGCCAAGACTGCCTGCTCCGCTTGATCTCATAAAATTGTGTCGTAGGTTGAGGTAGGTGATGTCTTGACTGTAGAAGAGATGCTCAGGTACTTCCTCCAGACTGTAGCATGAAAGATCAACCATGTTAAGTCGCATAGACACAACCTGAAAGGAAGGAGCAAGAGTTGCAGCTGTGCAACAATTCTTATATGGAAGTTCAATGGAAAACCAAAGACTGCAAGCAGTAAATAATCCACGAAATGGAAGAATCCCCATATACCCTCCAAACATAGCAGGAAACCAAGTCCAGGGAGTTTGAGTTTATGGCACTTGCTACTCCATGACAAGATGACTAAAAAACTGTATCTCTGGATAAGGAAACTGCTGAGAAAGCAGTCTGACTGCCTTCCAAAGATGTAAACAGCAAAATGAAGCAGCTTTGCAGTTGTGCTCTTTATGGTCTACAGAACCTTTCTTTGGCCTACCTATTACTCTGACTTTCTTTTGTTTGCTTGTTCAGAGTATAATATCAGAAATATTAAAAATGAAAAAAGCTTCACATGGTTTTGCAACATTTCACAGTCTCTGCAAACATCAGGTCTCCTTTAATTAAATACACTGTCTCAAGGTCTTACTTGTTTCATTTAAGAGTTTACGACCAACTTCAACTTGTACCATATTTCATGGTATATCTTTGAGGTCAAAGAGTAGTTCAGCGTTGAGCTATCACCAGCTAATTGTACTTTAATCTGGAATAAGGAAGCAGCTCTGAACAAACTACACTTACCTTGCTGACCTACGATCTCTTGCTTTACTTAACTCAACCCTATGAAGGTAGCCCCAAGTAAGTCTAGGCCACAGGTAACACGGGTATGGTAGTAGAAGCAATTAACAGATCTCTATGGCTGCAGAGCCAGCCAGTCCCTGGGGATTGTTCTAATGAGCTGTGATTAACTACCCTCACTAGGTGCAGCGGGGGTGAAAAGAACGCAGAACTGCTACTCAACACTGCTGTACAGCCAGAGCCCCAGGAGAAAGCTCAAAGAAAGCTTCTGTAATCTCAAGCATATGAGAACTGAAGAAAGCTGGAAAGCATCCCAGGTACTTTCTCCAGCATCACAGTTTAAACCTCTGCCTGCAGACTCAGCCCGTACAACAAATCCCTTCATTCCCTTGGCACCCACCACCCCAACTGCTGCAGTCCCCAGTGCCTCACCGTGGATGCCTGTCGGTGCCACCGCTGGCACTCTGCCAGTGTTTCGAAGGAGACGTGGTATGTTTGGGCTTGTGCTCCAGCAGATGTGAAAGCAAGTGTGCACTGCCGACGTTTCATTTCTTCAACCTGCAACGGGAGGAATGAAAACAAAAGAGTCTACCTAAATTCCAGCAATTACAATGGATCCGAAATCTAGCCTGAAATATTACAACCAGTAACGCTATATTTCAAACAAAACTCTGATATAAGGTTATTTGAGACAAATGCAATGTAGTAAAACCTTCTTAACATCTTTCTGCTGAAGTAGATCCTTTAAGTAATCATCTCCAGGATGCCTGGTCACGCTGGCTAACACTGTGAAAACAGAAGCAAGTGCCTCTGCAAGCATTTTATTAGCCTTAAGACTACCTAGTAGTAGGAAAGGATCATGCAATTCTCCCTGCGCCTGCTGATACAGCCTGGATGAACCCCGTGTGGATAAAACCCATCACTGTAACCCCCTTCTTCCTTTCTACGTTACAGGAAGCTTTAATAAAAAGTCTTACCTTCCCTCCAACAAGAGGCAAGATATGCATCTTCCCTGCATGGCTATCTTTAACAGAGGACACAATGAGACAGGTACCACAGAGAATTACTAAGCGTTCTGCCCATTTGTGCAACTGAGTCTTCCCTTTGCGTACATTATAGATTCCAGAGAGCAGGATGCGATCTAACTGTTCCATCTGGCAAGGCTTTTCTGAAGAAAAAAGGAACATGAGTGCTTACTCTCCATTTATTCTTTATTTTCAGGTACAAGCACAAACAGCAGCACAGCTGTAACATGCAACAGCAGTTACTGCAAGCAATACATTAAGACAAAACGTATAGTAGCACATAAAACAAAAATCTCATGCAGAAAACAAGAGATGTACCTGGGGCAGAAGTGTCTGACAAGCAACCACTGTATGACTTTCACTAAAGTGTTACCACAGTTGCCATGTAGAGCATTTTTAATTTTCAAGTAATTACAGACTGTGGCAAACCTACGCACTCGCTGAGCGTCTGTCCTTTGGATGCGGTAGAAAAGCAATTACAAACTTACTGTTATCTTCAGGGAGGCTGTGTGAAATGCTTTATCTAGACTGTACTGCAGTATGTTTCTCATCTCGTTTGGACTTATAAGACATTTGCCATAACATTAAGCAGAGCAATTGCATGTTCTCCATCGAGCTGTCTTCTCTCTAAACCACAAAAAGGGTCAAGAGAACTACAAAACTGCTTTTCCTATGATTCTGAAAACTCTTTATTTCAAGGAATGCTTTCTGATATTGTGTGTATGATTTAGCCATCTATGAAGCCAATGACTTGCGCTTCACCTGAGCTCCATCAGATATTTAAAACTATGGGTACAGCAACAGCATATGTGCACACAAATTCTTACCGCTGTAAAAGCGAATCATACAGCTGAGGTCAGAGTTTGCTGCCTCCTCCTGCATTCTGACAGGGTCATCAAAACCCAACCCAGCCAAGTAGTCATACACCATCTGAAGGGGCTTTTCGGTGGGTTCCAGCCTCCTAGCAAAACACACAAGAAAACAGCTTTACAACTTGAAAAAGATTAAACATGGCTCATTGCAACTGAAGTGCAAGGGATACTGACACACTGCTCTCAAAAAGGCCTGGCAAACACACACCCCTGGGTCTGCGCTTCATGCTTGTTAGGCATCAGTTAAAAACTGCAACATCTGAAGAACTTTATTGCAGAAGGGAAATGGAGAGGAAAAAACTTAAGCCATGAAATCCATGGTTTCCTTTTTGTGACTTGAAAAATATCAAGAGGAAACAATGACAAGAAACAGTATCAGAAATAATGCACAAAAATCAGACTCCCAATAATTTAAAAGAAACCCCTATTTTTAGTGACCTAAATATCTAGGAAAACTCTACTTAAATTTCTAAACAAACAAACAAACAAACGTTTCCTGATGTTCAAACAAAAATTTCTGCTTTTGAGTTTGTGCCCACTGCCTCTTTTTCTGTCAGCCCAAACACAAGTTGCTCTCAGTCTTTTTCAGGACCTCTCTTGGGGATCCAGAGGCGTACTTAGAGAGCCAAGCAGTTCTGTAAATATTTAACTGAGGTCTAAGTTATCACAACTTTTTTTTTTTTTTCTCCCCAGAAACAGCAGTGAACACAACATAAAACATTAAAAAGAGCTTTCCAGTGTGTTACTGTAAATGAAAAATCTGTGTATCTGTTACCTACAACAGCCAAGCCATTAGAAACTGGAATAAACAACAGATTGCACCAAACAGTGCAGACTTCCAATACAGCAAACCCTGATGTATTCTATAGCCTTCCAAACAGAATTCAAGAGGAATATGAGAGACATGCCTGGATCTTCAAACACCTGGCCTGAGTCTCCTGTGACTACACGCAAACTTTAGTACTTCTGCTACTGAAGCCTCGTGCTTGACAGAAAATGGCTTTTCCAGCATGTGACCTGCGGCCAAGCAGCCACAAATCCTTGAGTATCACTAACAAAAAAAAACAAACAAACAAATAACCAAAACCACTTGAAGCTAGCTTTACACTAAAACAAAACAAAAAAACATCACTAAAAAAAATATATTCAGACACTACATTTTGGTTGCCGAATGAATTGATGTGTTTAGAAGCGTGCACTGAATAATGTAATTCTTGCACATCAAAATTCAGAAGGAACCTTAACTCGTTAAAGGGTAAGTGCTTTTCAATAAGCACAGTAATACCATACAGTCACAGAATGGTGTGGTTTGGAAGAGACTTTTAAAGATCATTTAGTCTCAACCCCCTGCTGTTGGCAGGGACACCTCCCGCCAGATCAGGCTGCTCACAGCCCCATCCAGGCTGCCTTTGAGTGCTTCCAAGGAGAGGGCAACCGCAACCTCTCTGTGCAACCTGTTCCTCTGTCTCACCACCCTCATGGTCAAGAATTTCTTTCCAGCATCTAGTCTAAATCTATCCTCTTCCAGTTTAAAACTATCTCCCCTCATCCTGTTGCAACCTGTCCTGATAAAAAGTTCCTCCTCAGCTTTCCTGTAGGCCCTTCAGGTACTGGAAGGCTGCTATAAGGTCACCTCAAAGCCTTCTCTTCTCCTGTGGTTGGCCTTTGGCCTTCTGGGCTGCAGGCACACACTGCCAGCTCACGTTGAGTCTCTCATCAAACAACACTCTCAAATCCTTCTCCTCAGAGCTGCCCTCCAGCCATTCTCCACCCAACCTGTATCTGTGCTTGAAAGTGCCCCAGCCCAGATGCAGGACCTTGCACTTGGCCTTGTTGGACTCCACGAGGTCGGCGTGGGCCCACCTCTCAAGCCCATCCGGGTCCCTCTGGATGGCATCCCTTCCCTCTGGCAGGTCAGCTGCATCATTCAGCTTGGTATCATCTGCAAACTTGCTGAGGGTGCACTTGATCCATTTCGGCTACAAAGATATTAACACCAGGCCCAGCACAGATCCCTGAGGAATGCCGCTCATCACCGTCTGCTCTTGGACATTGAGCCACTGACCACAGTGTGATCATCCAGATAATAAACACACTCAATACGTTCTCGTTAAATCACAGTTTTGCAGTACTGAAAACTGTATAGTACAGTAGTATGGTTTACCTTCTTGAAGCAGTAGAATACTCTATCGTGACACACTTATCCCTTTCTCAAGATAAGATTTAACTCTATTTTTATCCTTTGCATCTTTAAGACCAGGAAGAATTAGTGCTGCAGTGCTGCTGCAGAACTTTAAATGTTAATTTGAAAAAACTAGTATTTTCATTCTTGTCCACTCAAATCAAACTGCAGTGCTCCCTGAAACACCCTTATTTTTGTTACTCAGTTTACATGAAAAAATAACGACCAGGTACAAAAAGATCATTTGTAGTAGTATCTATTCAAGCCTAATCCCTGGACCAACATGTCTCTTTCCATTAAAACCTAACTACCTGAAAACAAATCACAAGAGTGTGCTGCATTCCTGCACCACCTAGCTTTGGTTGCTGGTGGCTGGAAGGCAAGAGCCTCCCAAAAAATTACGCCTTCAGAATTCTTCAAGTTGACTGCAGAAATGCAGACGCTGTTCCAGTTTTGTTACCTGGCAGAAGTATGTGAGGTCACAGCAGAACCTACAGTTCAGCAGCAAGTCCCTGGGCTGCAACACCTCGCTCCTCAGGAGACAAAGTGCAGCTCAGTGACATATCCAAGCAAAGGCCTGGTGGGAAGGCTGACGCCTCCCTGCCCACCACAGCAGCTCTCCAGTACCAGGCACAGGAGGAGTGTGCCCAAGGAAACAGAGCTGCACAGCCCAGATCTCTCCTGATCACACTCACATGTCCAAAGGGCTTTGACAATAAAGCAATGAGCAGAAGGGCTTGTTGCCTTCTGATAGTATTCACATCAGGATACAGAGCACTTGATCGTGTGCCTCTGGGGACACTCTGGAGTTGTCACTGGAAAGACTGCCTGTCCTGTCCTATCAAGGGCAGTGTGATTTACCAATAAAATCTAAAAGTAGTCTGAAAGCAGGAAAAGGAAAACCAAAACCTGTGTATGGAACAAAGGGCCACAATGGCAATTTCTATAACAAATTTCTCTGCTAGCATAATCAGAGCTGACAGGTGTGGATGGAGTTTGATGTAGAGAATTACACTTCCACTGTGGAAACCTCAGCTGGCATGTGATCACATTAGAAATGTACAAAATTTACCTTGTACGAAGTGCAATAAATGCTGAGTACTACCACACACAGAGAAAACCACAGCAGGCAAAGCAGCTGCTACCTGGCACAAACAGCCCATGGCATCCACACCAGTATCACACAGTAGGTACTGCCACCTCCACTAAATCAGAGAAGCTGCTCCACTAAGTGAAGGGTGCAAGGATTAACAGAAAGAGAAGCAAACAAAAAATCAGCAAGTTTCACAGACTGCTGCAGCTCTTCTTCCTGAGCAACAATCACATTTCCATATCTTCTTAGTTCAAAGTTTTGTTGTCAGGTGTGAGCATCCTAAAGAAAGTAATGAAATTATTTTTATTTAATCTTCTCTTCTGCAATAAGGTATAGTTTCTAAAAAGAAAAAGGTGTTCAGAAAGAAAAGCTCTAGCTGGATTACTTAAAGATTCTTAAGGCAATGCTGCACAGGGAAAAGAATGTTCTGACAGAAACTGATTCCCAGTATACATACCTCAAAGAGAAATGCAGAAATATCACAGGAATCCAACAGTATTGAAAGTTAAAAGGTTTTCTATTATTCTTCTACCTACCGACCAGTTCGTCCAGTCTTCTGAGTCAGGTACCACATCAACTTTTGCCACGTTCAGGTTTAGAAAGAAAATCACCCACTAGTATTTAGAAGTGAATTCAGTCTTTTGAGAGACAAACATATCAAGTGTAAGATACAATCAGATGCTTCGCTGAGTAATTTGTAGTCACAGACTCACTATTAAAGCAGTCAGTAAACTTTTTTTCAAGGAAATTATTGTCTCAAGAGGGCGTAGGGATATCTTGAGCGTTCTGTCACCTTCCTGGGGAAATGGAAGCAGATACTACTTGCGATTGCCTCCTACTCCTAACAGAGATGGATACCAAAGCAATACCAACAGGAATTTTTTTCATGGACAGACATCAGAACAGGCTGCGCGGGGAGGTGGAGGAGATGCCATCCCAGCAGGTATCTAAGAAACTTGCAGATACTGTGCTTAGGAATGTGGTATAACAGCAGATTTGCAGTGTTAGGTGGATGATTGGACCTGATGATCTTAAAGGCCTTTTCTAACCTAGATGATTCTATTGAGAACACCCTCACTGGTGATTCATGAATTTGTTACGTGGCAAAGACATCCCAAGAATTACAAAGGCAACAGATGCACAGCAATCAAGAGCTCTCCATAAAATTCAACAGAAGACTTGATTAAGAGTCTAATATAGCAGGAGACAACGAGTTTAAGGAGCAAATCACAGAATTGCAAAGACTGGAAGAGACCTCAAGATATCATGGAGTCCAAACCCCCATTAAAGCAGGTAAAGTAAATGTTCGCAACACAATATTCACTTCCAGGACCTGGGCTGCAGGACAAATCTGCTATCTTTGCAAAGACTGCCACAAATGAAAGACAGGCTCTTCTCATAGTGTGAGAAGAGAAATTCAGAATTCAAACATAGAAGTCACTTCAAAAACTCAAAAAAAAACCTCACAAAAAAAAAAATAAAAAGAAAAAATCAAAGCTTCCCGAACACACCTACAAGACTTACCTGGTCTTTTTTTTTTTTTTTTTTTTTTTTTTGATGCCTGCAGTAAACGTAAAGACTTGTTCTTTTCTCTAAACATTAGAAAATCTGTTCTCTGTTATAGTAGCAACAAGCCAGTTGTCTTATAAATACTTCAAGCAACAAATGGAGATATTAGGCTGCCTTCATAAACAAGTGTTAACCTATTCTCCTTTTTTTTAATAATAAATCTATCGTAGTTCCTATAATCCAGGTCAGGGAAAGCAAAAAGTTCTGGATAACTTCTTGAAACTGTCATTTTTAACCACGTCACAGAATCACAAAATGGTTGGATTAGGGTAAGGAAACTACCTTAAAGATCACCCAGTTCCAACCCCCCCCTGCTATGGCTGAGACACCTTCCCAGACCAGGTTGCCCAGGGCCCCATCCATGGCCTCAAGCACCTCCAGGGATGTGATAGCATCCACAGCTTCACTGGGTAGCATAGGCCAAGGCTTCACCAACCTCTGAGTAAAGAATTCCTTCCTGATATCTAAAGCTACCTCCTAACAGTTTGAAGCCATTACCCTGTGTCCTACCAGTACTCTCCCTGTCCCTTCCCAGTTCTCTTGTAGGCCCCCTTTCCCGATCCTATTCTTCATATCTCTTGCCCGTTAGTGCTCCTGTCTTCAACCCCATTAAACCTACACTATGTCCTTCTAAACTTGAGATGCATACAATTTAATATTTGCATTTCACTAACAAGAAACTATTGCTGCTGTTCAGCTCATAATGTTTCAGTTGCTTAGGCTTCTGAAGAAAGACCACAGTGATGCCCTTTTCCCTAGCAACTGGAGCCACAACTTCATAATCAAATGTGAAATCCAGAAGCATCGCTACACAGACTTAATGGGAGCTTGTAAAGCTAGAGGAGTCCATAATATATCAGCATAAAATCCATGCACCTTAAACTCTGATCTGAGGTCTGTTTTCAGCCTTAATCGACTGCAGACATAACGCATGCGATACAACACCCACACCCTATGCTTATCTTTATTTACCTCAGAAACTCACACAAAAAAAAAAAATTACTAATACAAAAGTACTGTGAAATAACTGTTGAACTACTTCTGACTCAGAGAAAACTGCTTACAGCTCCACAATTGTTTAGATTTTCTTAAGATTATAACATCCCTAAAACAGAATACAATGAAGAAGTATATGAAGAATAACCCTTACTTACAAAACAAGGCTGTATTTCTGGTTGGAGCAGCCACAAAACCCTCCCAGCTATGCCTTGACTAAGTACAAAAGGCTCAGAACTACTTCATTTTCATGCATTAGGTGACTGGAAGCTGCATCCAGCTGGCACCTCCTGCCTCTATCTGCTCTGCACACCAATGCGAGTAGGTATGAGAAGAGCGCTACACGACTAAAGCGAACCCAGCTCCACGCAAACCTCAGCCCTCACCTGATCAGGTCTCCATGAAGCTGCACGAAGAGGTTTTTCCTCTCTTCCCCATCACAGATCTCAGACGCTGGGGTATCCACCGTACAGAGGACCAAGCGCAGGTCAGACAAAGCAGCAGCAGAATCTCCTCCATAAACGTACACGCAGCCTCGTCCAACATCCTCTCTCAGCCAGTCCCTCTCACGGGAACCGAACCGGCTCCTGTTCGGACAGCTCCTGCTTCCGTTGCGCTTCGCGTTTCTCTGCAAAACGGCCAAAACCGGAGCGTCAGCGGCAGTCTCGTCAACGGCGCCCGCAGTCGGGCTGTGCGAAGGCCCCAGGAGCGGCGGGGCACGGGGGAGCGGAGCGGGGCACGGCGAGACCGCCGCTCCGCGCCACCGGGCGCCTCCTCGAGGCCATTCGCGACGAACGAGTCGGAGCTACCGCGCCCGGGGGGCACGGAGCCGGCACGGAAGGGTCCCAGCCAAGGTCGAGGCGGGCACTGCCCAGACGCGGCGCGCAGTTACTGCCGCGGCCGCCCCCCGCGCCGAGCTGCCGGGAAGGGCCGGCGCGGAGACGCGGCGCAGAACGGCCCCGCTCGGCCCAGGCGCCCTCCTCACCTTCAGCACCCGGACGACGCCGCGAGGCCCGGCCCGCCCGCCCCGCGCTCCGACCGCCGCCGCCTCATCCTCCTCGGCTTCCGGCGCCTCCTTGGGCCCCGGACCGGCTTCCCCCATGGCCGGCCGGACCGCGAAACCGCCGGCAGCGGCGGCTGCCGCCCCAGCTCCGCACGCGCCCCGCCCCGGAAGCGCGGGAACTTCCGTCGGCAGCGGCGCCGCAGCGGCAGCGCGAAGTCGCGGCGTGAAACCGAGGAGCTCCGCGAGCGGTTCGGCGAGTCGGTCCTGACGGCAGCACGGCCTGCGGGCACGAGGCCGCCAGAGCTTTTACCGACCTGCTGTCATCCGTGCAGCGCTTACGAGGAAGGCGGCTGTGTAAATTGGGATCACTTACCCTTCGAAGAAGGAAAACAGCTCTGTACTCCGAAGCCGCCCGTCCCAGAACTGCTTTCTCTTGCTTCTGCAGCGTCTCACCAGGAGCCGCCCGAGGCTGCAGCTGCACACGGCGGCTCTGAGCAGCGCTTCGTCCCGCTGGGCGTAGCGCCACCGCGCCGCTTCGCGAGCGCCTGAGACAGCAACCATCAACGGCAGCCTCGGTCACCTTCATGACCAAAGCCTCGCGCCCGCCCTCAGTCAGCAACGATTCTGGACTTCACACACACCGGCCTGCGGCCCCAGCACAGTTCTCACGCGCTAATTCCTGGCCTTGCTGCTTCCAAACTCTCACCGCCAGCATTCTTTCGTAGCTTAATCCTATTTCACGTTACCTTCAGAAGTCTCCCACCTTCCTCCTGGTTTATCTCAGACTGCAGCGCTCTCCATAGTCAGGACCCGTTCCAAGAAGGGACAAGGGGCTCAGCACCGCCCAGCACAGCAACGCGAGGTGCCTCCGTGCTCTGTCCTGCTCCACGACTTCTGCCTGCAGCCACACACCATCCGCTGACACACAGACAGACACGTTTCTGAATTGCCAAGGAGAGGACCTGGAGAGCTCTCCTATCTAATGAGGAGCTGACTGACGATCAGGCTTACTGTGAAGGTTCCGTGTGTTCCCAGCACGCACCTTCACTGTGCATGGAATTGTATTGGAAAACATACAGTATCTAAAGTTCCTGTGACTACCTTATAGCAGGCAACTATACTGCTTTAACAGATGAGATTGTAACAGTCCTTGTCTCAGTGGCACACAGCATACAAAAGAGACTTCTGAAGATCAGCAAGGGAACCATAACCAACTGCACCTGCAGCCAGCAGGGAAAAACATCTGTTCAGATCTCATCCTATCTGTGTAGCACCTGGACATGTACTGCTGGCAGCAGCCGACAAGCTGTCCCTCAGGGTGGTGTTTGACCTGACCTTTTTTAGGGTTTTTAAACTGCCTGCTCATTTTACTCTCCAAAATTTCCCAAAAGCTTTTCAAACTCTGCCCTTGATAATTTCATATCACTTCCTTTAGCACTGCCAACAAGAACTGATAAAGGCTGTTCCACTCTACTTGCAAAAAGCAACAAGGCGCAGTTTTAAATCATGGAATATTGACTCATTTTATTAGTCACTTCATAATTTGTTTCAACCAAAAGACAGTACACACAGAAGTCTAATGCATTCCATGTAAGTGTTTACATCGGTTATGTAGCTCCTCACTCACCTAAGACTTAGCATTTAAGTTTTTCACATCTCAAAAATAGATTTGCAGAAGTTAGAATGCCACCAGGCTCCCTGCTCAATGGGCATATTTTTATGTTTAATTTGGTCAGGAGTTGCTGCTCATTTGATCTTGTGGGTTTTTTTGTTTCTTTTCTGTTCACATTGTCAAGGAGGTGGGACGGTACTCTACCTAAGGGCAGTATTACAACGTAGGAAAAGGAACAAATAGGATCAGAGTAAAAGTCCAGAAGAAAGAAGCGCAGCAGGTCCTTCCACTACAGTCCCCAAACAGAAAACAAACATAGAAAGTACACAACCAGATCCACCCCCCAAAACCCACCCTAAAGGAAGGCCATCTTTGCTGCCCCATCTTGCAGCCAGTATCAGCGCTGTGGAAGGATGAAGGAAGTCACCTTTCCCAGCTGCTTCAGAGCCTATCCAACATACTGTATGGGTGGCAGTTCCCTCACTGCTATTGCTTCAAAATGCTGCTCAAGGCCACCTATCAAAAAAAGTGGACTAAATTTAAACCTTAGGATCTTCCCATGCCTCCTCTCCCTTCTGGATCACTACAGCCCACTTTGTCCTTTCCTCAAAATTTGCTTGGAAAATAAACAAACCAAAGGAGACAATTTCTCCAAGCTCCAGCCTGCAGAGCCCACATTATGAAGGTTAGCCACAAATTCTGTATCTTGCTCCTCTTATATCCTCTTTACACTGAAAGAAGAAAGCCATTGACCAGACCTAAATTGTTGCATTCCAATGGAATAAAGGCTCACCTCGTCCCCAGAGTGCTTTCTGAGGCATTAAGTGAGTATTCTCCAGCATGACAAAGCAGCAGCATGAAGGTTGAAAGTACCTAGGGAAAGAAGCAATAGTATCTAGCATCGCAAATAAGGAAAAATGTAACCTGGCCTTCTTTCTAGAGATAATGTTAGTACTCAATCTCTTAAGAAAGGAAGGTAGAGAGCTCCAAGGACAACAGGAACATTCAGCTGCAAAGTACTTTATGGCCAAGAGACGGTTTCAAGCTGAATGCCTTTCAGGTACACACACCATCTCCCTGAGCTTGACCCAGAAATACGACAGAGTATACTTTCCAAAACACAAAACACATATGTGTACAGGTGGCTGAAGGATCCAAGCATAGAGAAGGAATCTACCCTGAAAGCTTTCCAGAGACCAACAACAAAATCCACCTGCTCTATAGTACAAAAAACAAATGTAAGAGGGACAAGGTCAGTTGTTTCCAGCCACACTGCAATGAACTGGCCAGGTGAGGGACCATGTACTTCTTTCTCCCCATCTAATCCTCTGGCAACAGTGCTCTTCTCAGCAAAAAGGAATGGAAAGCTGGAGGTGCACCACCTTTCAATACCACACACAGTTCTGAGAAGAATGACACCTTAAGGGTTTTAAGGAACTAAGGCAAAAAACTTCCTGTTAGCTTGATACCTGGGACACCCTCAGAGCCCACTGGGGACTACATTCAAACACACTCACCACTATGGAGTTTGAGCCAGTTGTGTCAAGTAGTCACAGCTGCAGTAAAAAGCAACAAAAGTAAATGCTCAGCATCCAGAAAAGGGCTTTGATTCAGCTGTTTACTCCAAGACTGCCTGTATCATTATGGTTCCATCTGAGGCACTGCTAGCCCAACCAAGACACTGCAGTAACTCAGAATCAGCTTCAAAGAAGTCACACATCACTCTTGCTCGTTTTTAATAACTCTATAATGATGCCAGTCCCAACAGAATAATGAAACTCTTTGGTGAAGGCTCAACCCGGTCCTCTCAATAACGCAGCAAAAAAGCCTTCCAAGAGAAACTAAACTTATTCCACTGGACATATCAAAAATTAAAGTCAGTCCTACTTTATATCATCTACCATGGTTAAAACCAAAGCAGACAGAACAACCTCTAGTGACCTTCCTTGCTATGGAAAATACACTGTACACCATGCCTGCAATATTGCCAGCAATGATTGGAACTTAGTGTTAGTACTTTTGCAGACACAAAGGGCTGCCAGAGCACAAAATGATCACCACGTATTTACAGTCCTGCAACAGAAACAGAGCAGATGTGCCATTTGTTTCTTTTGAGAAAGCTTTGCAGCTGGGAGCTGGGGTACCTTCAATTCACCAGCACGCTAACGAATGAAGACTTAAGGCCTTTCCCTCTTTCTCTCTGAAGGGTGCTGAACACCTGAACAGTTTTGTCACTGTGCTTTATATATCCTATACATCACCTCCATGAAAATTCATGGAACTCTACTACCTCAACAACAGTTGACACTAGCAAGCACAACTGGATACAACTTTAAGCTCAGAAGAGTACCAAACCTAACATCTTTGGATTCAAATACTCCAATAATTGGCTTTTGTTCAAAAAACAGTTTAGTTCCACTCTCAGTCTGCACCTTAACGAACAGATTTTTCTACAAGGATGAATTAAGTAACAAAATGGGAGAAGGTCTCTTTAAACCGCATGGTCTTTATTTCAGTGCCAATGTTACAGATACAACACAAATATCCCAGTCAGAAGTAAATCAAATGGAACCCAGGGAGTCTACAACAGGCTCTGGAAATTAAACCGGGGAGAAAGTCTGGAATAACTAAGAACAACTCTGCAGCATAGTCTCCGGTGCATCTCCCAGCAGGCAACAGAGCTTTTGCTCAAAGACTCATCTACAAAATTGAATGTGTCTTTTCTTGCCATAAACCACAACTAAAGGCTTTGAAATCAACTGTGGTAGAAAACCAGCTGCTTCTTAGATCGCTACATCTCATACATCACCATACCTTCTGGGGAAGCTACAGAAGACTGAATCTCTATGGCTGCAGCCACTGATGGAAAGAAAGAAAATTCAAGTGTAAGGTCTTCATTTCCAAGTACAGCACCAACGCAATTTTAATCAGCCTCACCAGCACCTCTTTCCTGCACTGTCCCAGGTCTGCAGATGAAGTCCCAAGGCCTGACTTGCTCTTGGTAAGTATCACATAACTAAGAGGTGTGTGTATACAGTAATGCACTGAACAGGCCAAAAAAAGCCTCCAGTCCCTTTAGACATGGGGGATACAGTAAGAAAGAGGCAAGGTGACCTAAAATTCTCCAAGTTCCCATTCTGAGCCCCAGATGAAAGTGCCTGAAAATAATCCAGCTAGTAACAATTGAAAACACAACTTGACCATCCCAGGGGAAAAAAAAAAAAAAGACAGCAGAAAGAAGGGGCAGTTGTTCACTTGCTGCAGAGACAAAGTTTCCCTGCAAGAAATTCCAGACTTCTCTTCCAACACCAGGCTGTTTTTTCTTTGGGGGTAGAGAGGCAGGGAAGGGAGGGAATGTTGCTTCTGGCTGTGAATGCATGTGTGAGGGAGTGCAGAGTAGCCTCCACAAGCCACCAGCCTCATCAGCAGAGGAGAGGAGATTAGTCTCAACAGATATGCTTCAAAGTCAGCAATCACTTCAGGAAAATTCCTCCTCATCAGCAGGTCTCATCTGTTCCCCATGCCCATGGTGCAGTTTAGGGGACTGCCAAGGATCACAACCTTCTTCCCAGAGTTCTTTTGATTGGGTGGGGTGAGAATAAGAATAGTGCCAGAGCCTCACTGCCAAGACTGAGGGGGGAAGTTGTTGACTTCTGCTAGATCCTGCATTGCTGAGCCCTTGTGATTATATGTCAACTTGATCCGCATACGTAGTTGTTGCTACAAGAGAAAAGGAAACAAACACAAATTCAGGTCTTCAACAAAGGTCAGCATATTTTCCAGCTTCCTGTCCCACATCCCCTGAGAAAACACAACACAGACCCTTCCTCACCACAAAAGCTTGCAGGAATTATGTGCAGAGCAAGCTATGACAACGCAGATAAATGCTTAATCTAGTAGGATGCTGCTTGCCCACTGTACTTCTCAGGTCAAGTAAAAATTTTCTCAGAAAAACTATAGCACAGCTTCTATTCATCTTTCTCTGGGCACTGGCCCTGCTCTCATCAACACCGAGGTCCTTAGATATAACAGTAACTGTCTTGCAATCACAGTTAACCACGGAAGAAAGCAGGAGGCAGATCTGACTTTGCTACGCGGCACTTAGGCTTACAGAGAAAGGTATTATTTCCTGTGCAGCTGACTCAGAAAAGCAGCAGTCTGGAAACTTGCATATATCAGTAGCACTGGACAAAATAGCCCAAGAAAGACTAGAGATATCATCTCTAACAGTACTTCCTCCTTCTGTGGCTAAATGGCAGAACAGCTCAGACTGCCTTGCACTGTTGCTTGGCTGCCACCCAGACACTAGGATGATCTTAATAATAGCCAGAGCACAGCATGCTTCACATTTTCTGTTCTCTTCACTGCTGCCCCCTTTTCGCCCCCTCCAAAGTCTACAGCAAAATGTGTAGAAAGGGTAATGAAAGAGAGGAAAGGAGGACAGACAGCTCCAACCAGCCTCTCACTAAAGAAGTTGTATTTGGTACTGTTCTGGGTAACCAGCCATTGTACAGAGTGCACTGGCCACTGTCAGAGTATAACCTTGTTCACCTACTCTGAAGAGTTACACTCTAAGATCTCTCAGTCTGCTCACCATAACTCTCCCCATTTAGTTTCAATCCAGCGAGACAACAGACCTCAACCACATGAACAGTTTTTACAACACTGAAAAAACACAGAGCTACCTCCTAAACAATAAAGTTGAGGTTGTTTCCTTCAGAATATTTGAGGTAACTTCAACTACCTCATGCATGGGACCCTCGCAAAGCTGAATCTGAGGTCAACAGCAATCTAAAGGACACTAAGCACTAAACACATGAAGAGACATAAAACAGTGGGAAACAGCAGAGGGCAGCAAAATACTAAGAGCTTGCAGCTCTTAATTCTCAAGGATTCACAGGAGATGGAAGTCCCAACAAGGATGCACATTTCAGCTTATGAGGCCCATATGAGAAGGATACATTCCAACTTCCTGCACTCCACAGGAAAGCTTCTAAATCCCTTATGTTTATAACTTTTAGAACCCACATGGAAATTTATATCAGATTTGTATGAGACAGAGTAATTACCCGCATGTCTTATAGAGCCTGAGAGGAGTACATTGTATAGAGACAAGGGGAGATCAGGGCAACTGTGCACAGGAAGACAGTTATTTTGATGAAATCTTTGGCTAAGACTTAAGAATTTCATTTTTTAAACTTGCACACCAGTCTACTTAATGTCCAGAACAGTGAGTGATAAAGAAATAAACACATCAGAAAAATGTCAATACTGTCCCAAAAATTGATAAAATTATTTGCACTTTTCTATCTGATTCCACCTCACTGTTAAACCTCTTAAGGAGGACATGTGGGCCATATCCCTCTCTCCTCTCAAGTTTATTTTTATCCTCAGTCTCAGAAACTTACCTATGAAAGCTATAAAACAAACAGAATTATGATAAATAACAGCAAAATACTCTTCCCCTCAACTATTTGTAAATACACTCACAACATATTAAACAACATCACTTAAGAAAATGGACAATCTGGTTAAGATTATGGATTAAGCTATTTTTTATCAACTTTCAAGAAATGCCCCCTGCAGACAGCAAGAAGTAACTTCAAATATATTGAAATCCAAAAAGCAAGCATCTTTCCATTTCACTCCTACACCAAAAAACACCAGGTTCTGCTCCTCTAGAAAGATCTAGAAACTTGTTTAACAACTATACTGATGCAACAAATATCCACAAAGTCAAGGCTTTTTTAGAGTCTGCTTAGGAAGTACAAACAAACAGAAAGCCAAATCTTTGCCCAGAACCTCCTGTCTTTTACAAATTTTTCTTCAGAATATTTTCATAGCCCTAAACAAAAACCTTCTCACTACAACACATAATTTCCCAATGCACAACTTCCAGGCAGTTCTCAGGATCACTCACCTTTTGTGGATTCAGGACTTTAATGACCTGTGTAATGGTCCCCGAGTTAAATGCAGGGATGACACTGCTGCTAGGAGACAGAAGCTGCAGCTGGAATGTCTGAAGAACAAAACGAAAGCGAGTAGGTGCTTAATCAAGTACAAATATAAACTAATTGATTTGTTTGCACTAAAAAAAAGTCCTGCCAGTACACAGACACAAGGAGGCAACAAGTTTTTCAGTTCATGATCTGCAAAGAACAAAATATTTGCTGGCCCACCATCTTTCCACACAGAGAACCAGAAGGCACAAGTATGAGAGATGAGGGCTTACTGCGGTCTATCAAAATTAGCAGTGATGCACTGTTTCAATTTTGACTCTCAGGTGGAACAGCCAACACTGCTCAGCACATCTCTAACTTCAGGAGGCCCATTCTCTCCCTCATTCCTTCCTGTGGCAGGTAGGAAAATTCCAAACTAAAGGAAGAGCATTAGTAAATTCCAGAAGTGAAACTCTGGAAAGTGAATATTTCCCAAATTTCAACGCTTCAATCAAGTCCTGCTCCACTACAAACTAGTAGTCCCCACCTTCATGTTTCGAGCTGCAGCTAACTCCAACAGGAGACAACTAAATGCTTTAAGGAGAATAGTTAATGATCGCTGTGTGGGAGCTCACTTAAGTTTTACAAGCAGCTAATAGTTCCAAAGGGTTTTCTTTTTTCCATGTATTTATAGCTACAAAGAGTACAGTACATTTCTTAGAAACTAAGAACAAAGAGAAAGGTTTGTTGTGCTTGTTGGTGTGGTGGTGGTTTTTTTTTTTTAACCAACATTTTCCTGGGCATAGTTTAGCAACCTTCTAAAATGGTGATTTTAAAATAAGATTTGATCAGCGCAGATCATTTTAGCCTATCCTCCATTCCATTTATGACTAAACTGAGCATGATGAGAACCTGTTAACAGCTCACCCATGCTGCATGTGTCTGTCTACATTAAAGCACCAATCAGGAAGTACTTGCAGCTGGCCCTCTACCTGTCACTGTAGTTGCCCTAAGTTGTTCTACCTTTGGTACCGCAGCTTGGAAAACAAAATCTGTCATATCCAGCTCTGTGCTGTTGGAGGCTTGTATTGTGATTACAGTGACACTGGGGTTGGTGTTTGACCTCTCAAAACTGAAGTCAATCTTCAGCCCGTTCTTGTTGTAAGCAGTAATTGAAGGGATTCCTGTAGAAAGCAAAAAAGTAGCAGACTTGAGAATCTAGACATCGTTCTCAGCATCACAGAACTCATTTCCTTTACCCCAGAACACAAATTCTTCTGTAGATTAAACAACCTCCCCTCCTGCTCCAATGTGTGTGTCACACTTCACAATGAAATCTCCTTTCCGTTACTACCCCTTGTTTCCTCTTCTGCTGTGGCACCTTCAGCTAAGGTTTCAGATGTCCCTAACCTGCAGCAATATCATTGAAGAGAGGCTGTGATGACAGTCCATCAAGCAGGAATGGAGGCTGTGATATCTGGGGTGCAGGGGCAGATACTGGGGAACCTACAAGAAACGTTGGATAATTATTAGATTTTGCTGTCACAGAATGAAGGGTAATTACTCCTCCAACTCAACTGCTCAAATATCAATACATACTATTTCTATATATGAAGCTCTACACATAGCTATTTATGTTACGCCTCTTCTCAGCTTTTATTCAACAAGGTCTGGCTCCTCTTGAGCTAGCAGGCATTCAAACACAGTAATTTCTTGTATCTTATTCTCTCCGGAAATGCTGTGTTCCCAGCATGGAATGGGAAAATACTTAAGTCCCACTGTCTAAACATTGTCAATCTCTGATGCCATCCCCTGATGTCCACCTGTGTGCTAATACAGAGCCTGACAAGAACAGTCATGAAGACAGGGACTTAATAGTGATGAACAAGCCAGCCCTCTCATCTTCAGCGCTCAACCTGACCCATCCCAGGAATGAGGTTACGTAGACTTTCAAGAGATGAAGCCTACTCACCTGTTAGGTTGAGGTCTCCCAGTAGGTCAAGGAGCTCCCCACCAGCAGAGGCTGGCTTGCTTGTAGGTGCAGTGGGGATTACAGGTGTTATATCATTCCCCCCCAGCAAGTCCAACAAATCATTTGCCTAATGAGAAAATAAAAGTTACATATTCATATTTCTGCTGATTCCCCCTTATATACAGGATGAATTTCACTTGCCCTCAGATTAAAGGCCAGAGCTGCTGACTAATTAGAAAGGTTCTTAGTTTGGCTATGGTTCCAAGAGATCAAGCCACCGCTTTCTTGGAACCACAGTGATAAGAGTGGGATGGAGCCTGAAGATACAAACAGGCTGGGGAACACATGGATTTATCCCATCATGCTCTTACATTCCCTACAATAACCTCTTCCACACATCTGTCCTTGGCACTAGAACCATCAGAGCAGAAATGTGACACAATTGATCACCAGGCCACAACTTACAACAAGGCAGGGACAGGAAGGAAGGCTGCCTCAGTTTACTGTTGAAAAGTCAGTGGCTAGCACTCTGAGCTGACAGGCAATGGAAACTTATGCTAGATTAGTTTCCATTACCTGGCTACCAGGCTGCAATCCAGAGTGTGGAGGTTTGGTTTCCAGTACCGCTGTTTCTGTCTCTCCATTGGTCTGTACAATCTCTGTAGGGCCATTGGTGGTGACTTTCTCCATTACAGGCATTCTCTCAAGCAGGGCTGGCCTGAAAGAAGCTGACATAGTTATACTGTGCCATCTTCTTGGATCCCAATCCAAGCATTCAAAACATTCAAGAGAAGATATACACAGCGCAACCTGCCTCTTCCTTTCAGCTCCATTGCAGGGGCACTGTAAGACTATATGACAGCTGCAGGTGGTCAAAAATGATCCCTGACATATTGTGCCAGTGTATATATATTAAATATCAGCTGACAGTCAAACAATACACCCTTATTTTCTTCTAGTACTGGACAGTTTTCACAGTGAAGCTAGGATAACAAAGCAGATTAAATGACCGAGCAAACGTGGATTAACTGCAGATGCAGGACATCTGACTGCTCTGCTCCATACTCAGTTGGATCAGAAGGTCAGCTGATTGGCTGAAACAGGTAACAAAGTTGGAAAAACAAACCACCATGCTCTCATAAGTCAAATTTAAGTTTCCAGAAAGCGTAAGCTTGGTCCTCAAGAGCACCCTCCTGAAAGCATCCAGAAACTGAAGGAGAAGAGGCACAGGACACAGAATCCTGACTTCAACACAACAAAGAAAAAGTCATACAGAGAACACCAGTGTATAATGCAAGAAAAGCCATTACCCGCAAGGACCAGGCCTCAAAGCACTGCATGTAATGTGAATAAGTTACACTGTCAACATCTTTCAGGCTGAATGAGATTTGCAGTGACAATAACCCCAACAATGGGCTTTCGGACTCTGTGATAGAATTACCTCAAGTTCAGAGCATAGCTTTGGAAAAAAAAGGTCAGTGGATCTCTGCACATTTATTCCAAAAGTGTTATAAGATCAGCTTGAACCTAACAACTGGTAAGGTTAGCACGGCAAAAGCTACCTGCAGGCACTTGCTCAGCTAGCACATTTAAGATTCAACACACCTAAATCACAGAATTGCTCATGTTGGGAAAGATCATCAAGTCCTACCACAAAGTGAAACAGCCAACTTCAAGCTCAAAATGCGAAAAGCGTTTTGTAAGGGCAAGCCTGTGATCTCAGAACACTTCTCACAGGATATACTAAGTTCTTAAAACACTTCATAATAGATCAGGAAGGGATTGCAGTTCTTGTGTAATTTTACCAGAATATCCAGATTAAGCTCTCTGTATGTACTACGTAGGAGATCAGGGTAGGTTATCAGCCTTTTCGAACACCAAAACTCATCAGTACTTACCTCATGTGATCGTATTTCTTGAATAGTGCATTATATTCCACTGCCCTCTGTTGTAGCTCCACATCAATGCTACTGCCGTAAATGGAAACTACCTTCTTAATGCGACTGGGGGGAAAATGAAAGGACAAAAAGAGAAAGAGCACATTGGGATTAGGAGCAAAGAGCAAGAAATTAGCACGCGTCATCCAGAAGACACTGACCTACGATGAAGAGGCACGCTGTGTAACTGATTTGAAATGGTAGTCACTGCTGCTTTCCTCGATTATCTGTGCAACATCACTTTTTCAACTGCTCCTGTTTCTCCTCAGCAGTCAGCAGGTGATCAATATATCACCACAAGTTATACCACACCAAAGCTCAATGACCCACAATCAAGCCATAAAACAAAATAAGGCTATTTTTCTTCCCAACAAAACAAATAAAAACGGAAGGAATCCACTGAAAGTAAGGGTTTTCCCTCCCATTAATAAGTTTTCAAGCAAGGACATCATGACATAAATTGCCCACACAGCAGAGGACATCCAAAAACAGTATGAACTGGTGGAAGTCTTTCAGCCTGCAAGCAACGAACTGTAAAAGCCAATAAGATGACTTGACAACAGAAACAAAATATGTCCACAGAGTAGTTCTACTGAGGCAAACTGATGCCAGCATATTTGTAACAAAATCCTACGCAGAACATCAAGGAGAACTCACTTGACAGTGCAGGTGAACCTTGTGGAAAGCTTCATGATGGCAGTAAGAGCGTAGCCCCGTGTAACAGATGCAGACATATTAGATATCAGAACGCTTTCTAAAATATCAAGAACTTCATCCTCTGTTACCTGAAAAGGTACAGAAAGGTTAGGCTTAGAGAGAAGCTCTGCAGCAAGCCTTCCATGGTATACTGTAAAAAAACCTATCTTGCTTAATGGGCGCTTCCTACCTCCCCAGTAACTGTGAACATGCAGCACATATGCAGTATATGAAACAGATACAGATGGGTGTCTTGCGATATTTTACTTTAAAATAAAGCTCCTGCTCCACATATTTAAAAAAAAAGGTTATCAAAATATAGAGTTAAAACCCCAGTTGACACTGTGCAAGCTGGCTTAGAACCAAAAATCACATTACTCTGACTAGCATAGCTGCATTCTTCAGAGACAAAGCTGGATATATTTATGTAGTCCATGCCAGTAGCATGGACTCACATAGGAGCTCACATTCCCAGGTCCACCTCTATCACAGAGGCCACTAACTGTTGCAAGCAATCTGCTCACATAGCCATCAAACAGATCCAGCCTCAGCCAAGTATACACTTGCACCTTCTCAGGCTGTACCTGTATTGGCTCCTCTTCTTCACACTGACCAGACACCAGAAGATCTCCATACTCCCCTATGCACCAGGAGGCCACTTGAACCAGTGGCTGCTGTTGGAAGAATCAATAAACAAAAATCAGACACCTCAGAGATAAATGCATTCCTGTACAAAAGCCATAAACCACTATTTTCCAGAGCCAGCGTACTCAAATTCTCTATAGCAAAAGAAACAGAGGTATTTCATTTGATCAAGAATTCCTTAAGAGAAAATTAAAAGAACAAGTCCATAAAGAATACATGTTCACACTGCAATCTGTCACTGGAACTAGATAGCATGATACTGACTTACCTTGATATGTTTAGCAAATATGTTTATTACAGTGTAGTAAGGAAACTTATATTAGGTATTACCTGAGAGTAATCACCAAGGATGGCTTTGTAGAGTCTCTGCACAGTGTAGGCATGCATCTCTACACTGTTAGTTATCAGCTGGATCAGGTTGGGAACAGCATCATCACGAACATAACTTCCTGCCTGCAAGAACATTTATGTATTTGAGAAAAAACCCAAACTGTTAGGTTTCATTATACAACTTCTCAGTAACACCTGACAACTGCTGACATCCTTCAAAGCCACATGATTCATACAGGTTTAAAAGGATAAAAAAAAAAAAAAAAAAAAACAAAAAAAATCAACCTTATCATCCTCAAGTACTTTGTGACTGACTGAGCAAACTCAGATTTGCTGAAGTACAAAACAGCACATTCTCCCAAAGCACTCAGCTATATCCACAGAAAGTCACACTGTAGATAAAAAGAGGATAGGATATACACATAAAAACAGTTTTCTATTTCTATGCCACGTAAGAATGAGAACACTATAGGAAAAGTGATCTGTTAAATGGAAGACTAAGACAAACTCTGAGGGTACAGAGCAGCTTTTTCATCACTTCTTCAAAACTAGGCTCTATGCCACATCCGCACAGAAATTAGCACTAGCACTAAAGGAAAGATGTACGCTGCTCAACATTTTGTTTTGTTTGGATGCTCCCTCCAGCACTGAAAACATAACCACTCAAAAGAGAAATTAAATGAGCCCAACTAAGTCAATTAAGTGAAAATTCAGCAAGCCAAAACCAGGAGCTGACGCCATATAATTCTCCTAAGTCTGGTAAACTGGATCGGCTACTTACCTGTAAGAGTCTGCAACAGGCAGCCTTGTGAATGTAACTTTATAAATGGTTCTCCCTAGCAGTCGAAGGAATGAAGTTAACTTTAATAAAAGTGAGTCATATGAGAGCAACTCTCAAGGCTTACCAACTTCATATAGAAATCAATTCTATGTTCAGAGGAATGCAGGTTTCTCAGTTTCAAGTGCCACGACAGCACAGAAAACAAGACTCACTTTTTAACTTTGCAAATGTAAACACTCATCCAAATAATGTACATCTCCTCCCATTGCCCTGCATCAGAGAACACACTGCCTACCCAAGTAACTAAGCCTTCTCTCATTTGCTGAAACGCTACTCCAGTTCCAACCTCAACTGTGATGTCTGCAAAGAAATTCAGGTAGTAAAAAAGTAACAGTCAGGTAGTAAAAAAAAAACAATCAGAAAGCTGCTGTACAGCTGTTACAACGTCACACACAAAAGAGCCAATTTTACTTACCGTTGTTAAGACTCTCATGATCGTGTCTATGTGCCAGCGTTTGGAAGGAGCGTATCTGACAAAAATAAGAAAAGATTTAGAACAAGAACTACTAGCCTCAACACCAGCAAAAAACCCAACAAAGCCAACAGAACCTCCTCCTGGCCCACCTTTTCCTAGAATAAAAAAAAACTTAATCTTTGACCTTTTGTTATTAACATTGACAGTGAAATGCTGAATGAATATACAAGCACAGCCATACACCTTACACGTACTTAAAAATCAGGCTGTTAATTGTAATGACTCAACTTTAATGAGATCATCTCATTTGCATGCGTAATCAGGGAGAACACAAGCGGGCATGTGGAATGGGCAAGGGACCAAGGTATCAACACAAAACCTGTTCCAAAGAACAGCAAAAATCAATAAACTAGATGGGCTTAACGATATGAGGACTGCCTACAAGGGAACATTAGTGCGCCACAACGCACTGGTGTTTCCTGTCCCTCAGCAGGGGTAAAACAATAACCTCAAAATTAACCCATTCTCCCTTAGGTGTTCAGGAAGGGAGGGGGGCAGACAAGGCAGAAATGCTCACAATTTTGATAACTGAAAAAAAGTAAATCGGCAAATTGATTCCATACTTCTCTGCTGCAAGAAATATTCCTGATGCACAGTCTGCCTTGAACTCCGGCTCACACGAATCTAGGAAATACAGCAACTCCTTCATCATTCCACGAACATTGTTCCCATTAACAAGAGCAAAGCTCAGTTCCATCGCACGCCTAGAGTAATGGACAGAAAACAAAGTATATTCTCCTGGTGAAGTAAAATAAATTTGAAGTAAAATAAACAAGTCCAGTTACACTCAAATACACTTACCTTCGGGTTAAAAGAGCGATTTTATTATGGAAGGCTCTTCCCACAGGATTAATGGCATTTTCTTGTTCAGGACAAGAAGCAGCCACCCCAGAAACCATAAACTAGAGTGCAGCTGGGCGAAAGTCCTTAGATACCCTAAGGCTAGAAATATCTTTCAACAACCAGAGTCCGTCAGTGTTAAGGTCCCAGTATTTACAGTTACACGTTGGTCATGTCTGACACAACTACTCTAAGAAACTTGTACCAGCTACAAGAAGATTTCTTCAGTTTCAGAATTCTTTAAATCCATTTTGTTCTCCATGCATTAAAGTTCTGAACACATCAGAGTTGATAAGCTTTATTATGTCCTGGCAGATGGGCTATGTATCGTTTCCGGAACTCAGGATGGTAATGCCCTTTCCAGATTTCAATTCCTTCCCTGTCACAAGTTGACATCACAATTAGACAAAGTCTTAGCTATCTGACATTACTTTTTGTATATAAACAAAGATCAGAGGCCAGTCCTTGTTCCTCCTATTTGAAGCTTCTGCAGTTGATTGTAGCACAACTCTCCCATCCATTCCACGTTTCCTGAATGAAAACTACTGTCTACAAATACTACACTACAAAAACTACAAATATTATTTATTCCTGGGCAACCATAACAATTTGCTATGTTAAAATGCATTAAAGCAGCCTCACTAAACAACCTGACTATTGTTTACAATTGAGTAGTCGGTGTAATCCAGAATACAAACTCATCAAATATGGAAGGGAGGGAACAACTTTATCAGGAACTTCATTCTCTGCCCATCACTGAGATAGGCTAATAGAATAAGATCCCTGAAGAGCATCAAAAACTTCCAGCCATATATTGCTCACATTCAATCATATTACAGGCCTCACTTCTGTTACAAAGTTCCTAATAATGCAATTTGATCATATTAAGCTGACAGGTAGCCTTGAAGTAAATGGCAAAGCTATTCTGAATTACACTATGCTGACCAAAGTTGCACTTCAATGTTTAAGATGACAAAAACAGGCCATACTTCACATGTCAACCATAACCAGGTATGTCTATCTCTCAAGTTCCAGACTGCAAAACTTGCTGTTTGGGGACTCCGATATCCAGTCAGTACATCGCTTCAATGAGAACAGTGCATTGTCAGCAGCACGAGTGTCAGCACAGCAACATCGAGCTCTGCCGATGGATCACTCAAAGGCTTCATCCTCCAACAGCACTCAGACATGAAGCTCTGTTGTTTGCAGCAAGTTTTTCTCAACAGGCATCAGCAAAATGCTTTTGCGGCCTTCCATCCAAAGCCCAGATATGCCTTTGCTGTTCCATAGCCTAACCTCACACTGACTCTGGCACTGAACTATGACAGCCTGACTTGAACATGTAAGATAAAAATTTACCTTTTAGGATAGCATAACATTGTAAAATGGAATTACATTACACCCATTTCATAGCTGTTAGAACTAACCTTCAGAAGAAAGACAGTTTCAAATTGTTTCCTACTCTACATGTTAGAGTATGTAGTACTGTTGAAAAACCTAGATCTGATTCAGAGACAAATCTGAAGAATGCCTTCTAGCACAAATACTTGCAGCATATCTGATTGATTAGACAAGGTCAGTATAAGAGGATAAGCAATTCTAAAATAAATAAAATGTGTTCATGATGTAACAAGTTGAATGAAATCCCGGCATGCAGTGGTTCCACGTAGTGCAAAAGGGACGCAGCAGCCCCTATCACTGACACGCTTGTTTTCTGTTGCACTGGGGTCACCCAGTTACAGAATGAATACTGATAAGGAAGAGGGTATTGAATCAAACATGAGTCTGAAAGACTTGATTTAGACAGTTAAGTGTAGTACTTCACACAGGCCACTAGAATTGTGATCAACTGATTCAATACTATGAGTAACTGATGGAAACAAGATGCTATGATGAGTGAAAAGAACACAACTGAAGTGATTAAAAGTAATCAGAGGAAGAACTTTATACTGAGGTTTTTTGTTTGTTTGTTTGTGGTTTTTTTTTTTGTTTGTTATTTTGTTTTGTTTTTTTTTTAAAGAAAGTCTTCCTATAGAAAGATGAATAATGCTGCAAGCTCTCCTATTGTCCAGAGAAGGAATGCAAAACAGGACACAGTTTATAAGCAAATCATCCGAACAATCTAATAAAATTAAATTCTACCACTGTCTAAATGTAATCTAGAATCATTTATTGGAGATTTTAACATTGCTTCAGGATAACGTGACAATACCTGTTTGTCTGGGAAAGAAAAGTAAGACCAAGCATGTTGGAGTAGTTTTGATTAGGACCTTAATTTATGAAGGCTGATACTTCTGAGCACACCAGCTCATTTCTGGGTGACTCCGTTTTGGAAATGTTCAGGCAAACGGAAAAATTCTTTCCCCATCAATCCAAGAGGCAGAAAATGTAAAAGCAGCTTCTCAAAGAAAGTGGCTGCATGCTTTCATTACCTTTATTACCTTACATGAAGTAGAAATCAAATGCTGCATTAATGCTAGTCTCATTTTCAGCTCTCCAGTACTCCTGTCATTTTCCCATATGTTCTTGTCCTGCTCACTCTTCATAGGCTGTCTCTTTCACTGATATTTCAGTTACCTTTTAATGGAGACATCCAAATCTTTCAGGCAGTCCACAATTGTGCTTCTATGTCTCTGTACTGCATTATGGTCTGTCTGCACAGTTTTCAACAGTGATGTCAAAGCCACATATCTGGGATAAGAATATATAAGAAAATACTTAAAGGTAAGCACTCGACTTCTTTGCACAAATACACCTACCCACATTTAATCTTCTTTTGCAACAAAATAGAGCTCTCTTGTACTCCTCAGCAACAAGTGAGGATCTTCCACGAGGCTACCTGGCCTAGCTCCAGTAGGGTTACCATACAAAAGAGTAACACATTTAATGATATCCTGCTGCTCAGACAAGCACCCACCTGAGTTCCTGGGCTCATGCCAGGTGTCTGCAGAATCACAGGAGTTGGAAGGGCCTCGTGGAGACCGAGTCCAACATCCCCTCCCCCCCCACTAGAGAAGTTTTGTTACAGTAGGTTGTACAAGAAAGCATCCAGGTAGATTTGAATATCTGCAGAGAAGGAGATTCCACCACTTCTCCAGGCAGCTTGCCCCAGTGCCCTGTCATCCAAAAGGAAAGTTTTTTCTCCTGTCCTGTCTTCATTTTGAAAAATCAAGGCAAAGTTTAGGCCTCCATATATCACACACAAACTACTAAGCGAGTTAAAACTCCCAAAGTTAGAGCCTTCCACCCATATGATGATCTGTAATACTAATGCCTACAGATGTGACTTAATTCTGGCAGTTGCAGCAATTCTACGTTCAGATTAAAGAAGTAATGGTTGTGCATTAATTTCTTTGATGACAGCAATACGCAGACAGAAAAAAAACAAAACAACTCCTTGTCTAATTTGTAAAGTCACCACTGTGCACTCTGATTTGAATGTCATCACTGACCAGATGAAACAAGACAGAATATACACAGAAAACTGAAAAAAGAAAAAAAAAAAAACAAAACCAACCACTCACCCAGATTAAGAAATCACATTAAGAATTAACTTTGCACTCCTAGATTTGACTACCATGAAGGGCAGAGCCATAGTTAAGGTTTTGACAGAGAGAGCGCCAAGAAAAGAAGAAAGCCTGTCACGTTCACCCCACTAACAACAATTCCCAGAACACTCTCCTGGAAAGTTCTACTTAGTACAGTCTTAGTGTCATTGCTGCTTAGACATTTTAAGCTGGGCGTAGATGGAGCACAGTTCATGCAACTTACCTAATATTTTTGTCATTGTTTAATAAGAAACGGCCTAGGATGTTAATGGCTAACACCTGCAGAAAAAGTTACAAAAGGTCAGTGACCAAGAAGTCCTCCATCATTGCTTTAAGGTGACTTTAAAGGCAATGTTACTACTGTGCTTTTTGGCCAAAAGCATAACAAAGAACTCTGGAGCCTGACTAAGCAAAGGAAAAACTAAGACAAACATGGTACAGGCTCTCTCCTGTACTCAAGAACAAACAGTCTTCAGGAAGGTTTTGCCCCTCCCCCAGCCTCTCCTTCCCCTTTTTCTCTCTCATTTTCTTTTTTCTCTTTTTTACCCTTTTCTCCCCCACCTCCACCCCGTAACACTATAATGCGATGGAAAGCACAGCAGTAACACCAGGGTAGCAAAGTTCTAGGCTGCAGCAAGTGAGGACAAGCCTAAATTAAATAGTCAGACACAGAAACAATGGAAGAAAAAGCTGCTTACTCTTGGAAGGCCTCAGGTAGGCAGGAACCTTCAGTGAGACACCCTCACCACCACTGCTGACCCTTTAATGAGGACTGGGAAGGGGCTCCAGCCCTTCTGACCATTCAGGTACACTGCATGCACCTGAGCTCCCCTGGGCTGGCCCTGCCTTCCCACCAGGTGCTCAATCACTGCTTCAGGCCAGGACACAGCATTTCTGCTACACCCCTTACGTACACCTTCCAAAGAGGCTACAAGTCTTATCTAGAAGCAACCACAGAGCTTTTTTGCCTCACGTGTCTTCTACAGAAACTGCTCTCACACAAAAAAAGTCACAGCAAAGACAACTTACTCTCAGTCCACTCTCAGATTTTATGTCCATAATAGTCAGCACAGTTTCATAGAGAATGGCATTTCCCACATTTTTACTTGTTTCTGTATTAGTAGCGACCTAGAGGAAAGAAACAAAGTGACTCCATTACCTCTAAAGTGGATCCCCTTTGTGCTGTTCTGCAGAAGAAGCAATGAAACTCAGCAATCCTTAGTGTACCACATCTATAAATACACGCCCCAAGCAACAAAACTCACCCCAGCGTGGCAAGCAGCCACACTGCATATCTTCATCAGTGCTGAATCCAAATAATTAACAAATGAAAAGAGAAAATGTAAGCTGATTAACTTTGCAGGTCTCACCTGTGCAAGTATGTCATTCATTGCTTCACTAGAATCATCATCATTTCGCCCTAGAATCCTTAGTAACCGCAGGATTCGCACCTATCACAGAAATAGAAAAACCTCACTCAATGGAAATCTTTTACAGAAGGGCCATGAAATTCACTGCTTGAGCAGCAACAAAGAAGAAAACAAAAGACTAATTTTCTATTTCAAAGCATAATGCAGATTTGGTTCTATTCTCAGGCGAACACTGTGCTCTTCCTCTCTTCATAGGCCAAACTTGTTACCAGTACATCGAGTGTCAAACCAGGCACATTCCTGCAAGACCAACATTCACCGTTTCTTCTCGTTTTGCCACAACTCAGCACAGTACCATAGGGCACGGCAACTTCTTTTTAAACCAGGTGGCTTTCACTAAGGTAGATGAATAGCATTTACCCAGCCTACTCTAACACAATCTTCAAATCAACACTGCTGCCTTATGGTAACTATCTTGTCATACTTATGTCTCATAACACAGTGCACAAATTAAAACTATCAACGACGACTAGCATCATTTCTTACCTGCAAAAAGGGGTCACTGATCCCAGACACATCATGCTCTGGTGAATATCCAGACATGATAAGGTTCTTCAGAATACGAACTAGTTGGGGAACAAGCTGTGAAGAAGAGAGTTATCAGAAAATGTACCTATTAGCTTGTTGTTCCTTCTGCCCAAGTACAGGTCCAAAAGCAAATCTCGCATTTGAAAGCAAGTTGTCCTACAGATTCCTCCTTGAAGTTCAGCCTGATCATCTAGAGACTATTATACAAATATCTACAGCTTACATGTTTCTAGTCAGTTCCTATCTAAGCTGGAGTCTGAGCACCATATTCCATCTTCAAAGTACTAAATACACCACAACTTGATAAGCAATACCTAAAAGGAAATATCAATTTAAAAAAAAACCTCCCATCTTCATGAAAAAGGAGGCTAGGACTGTTGAAGTAGCATTCTTCCAAAACTTTGTTTGGGAGCTTTACCAGGTTAGCTCCAAGTTGATTTTCAGCATACATTCCCATGTAGTATATATCACCTGCT
The DNA here is from genome assembly GCF_026119805.1 of Tympanuchus pallidicinctus. Classification (NCBI taxonomy): domain Eukaryota; kingdom Metazoa; phylum Chordata; class Aves; order Galliformes; family Phasianidae; genus Tympanuchus; species Tympanuchus pallidicinctus. The sequence continues at coordinate 23,424,382 of NW_026294739.1, forward strand.
TTCACAGAGCATCAGGCATAAGAGATTTAATCTTTTCAGGTACTTATAGGATTACAACAAGTTATTAAAGGTTCCTTTAAGATTGATACTCCATTCACATCAGCCTCTCAAGAGAAAAGCTTTGTAATCTGCAACACATTCCCCCACAAGAGAGTAACATGCAAGTGTACTGATCTGCAAAAATGTTCCTGGAGCCCTGATTAACATTTGCTTTGCCTTCTAACATGCAAGAATATTATCAGGACTCAGGACAAGGCAAACAAAGGAAAACATTACAGCCATGGAGATTGGTTGAGGGCCCCTTACCAATCTTCTGTACTCAAATTTCACTGACAAAAAACACCAGCAATGGAATTGCACCCAGTAGTTCTTTGGCAGTGTCGTAAGAACACATACAGGTGGCCATACAATTCTCCTGCTTCCTTCCATGTAAAGGAATTACTCACAGCTGCCCTACATTTAAGGCAAGGCACAAAGCCACCAGTGGTAAAGAGCAGTCATAGCTACAGTGTGCATATACAGAAAAAAAATCCTTCAAAATCCCAAGATGAGGGCTTGAGCAAAGAAAGTTTGTGTTTTGAGAAGGCCACAACAGAGATCCAGGGCTGATATGGGTAAAGCAGCTTATTGATAAGACCAGCACACAAAAAGCACTGAACAAGACAAGTGATCTAAGCACACGGCATTAATCACAAACATGGCATTATCTGGTACTGCATCACGAGAGGCAAAAATCACAGACTCAGTGTAAGCATGCACCATGTACAAGAATTAAACCTTACCTTTTCGTTCTAACACAGAGCAGGATTCCAAACAGACAAAAGAGACAAAACAGATGAAGCAGGCATTAGGGACAGATCAATGTTATATCATTCATAGCATAAACAACCAAAGACACTGCTAGAAAAGCAAGTACCTAGTACTTACATTTTGCAGAGGCAGTTTTTGTTTTTTAAACCAGTAAGACTATCACCTATAAGAGAGCAATGGCTCACTCCCACGTGTCCCTAGTCTTTCTTTCATTTTCATTCCTGCTTTGCTGTACACAACCAGGGCAAGAGATGTATGTTGAAGTGGTAAAATGCATCAAGAGGACAAACTGTTTGAAATCCCTAGTGATATACACAAGTCAGTGAAGAACAGTAAACTGGGCATGAAAATAGACAAACCTCTTTGAAACACATGAGAGGAGCAAATGGCCAGTTCTGTTGATCAGCTTTGATCAATTTCTCCCTTGACCAAAAAATCAGATTAATTAAAAAAATAAACAACGATGTTTTCACAGTCTGGTAGTCTTTAATATGGCAATAACACTGCACAGCAAATTACAGCAATAAATGTTAGGAAATGTGTGTTAAGGTGGAAAATAAGCAAACACTCCTACGAGAGGGGGAATGATGTTGCCACTGAAACCTCTAAGTTAGAAAGGAAAATCATGTACTATAGCATCCATCATGACAAGCTTCCATTGAACATGATAAGGTTCAGAGAACAGAGAACATTCCACATATTTCTTATATGAGCTTATACAGTTGTGACAGTGGTTACAGAATTCAAGTGCATGTGCAAGCTTTTTCTGCTTCTTTACAATTAATATACATGCACTTCCTGATGACACTGTGTCATTAGCTATAAAAAGCAAAAAAGCCGAAAGGGAACACCAGCCAAAGGGGGCGCTTATTCTTAACTGTAAAGAAAGATTCATACAAACTACACAGTCTTCAAGAGTAATTTTTGTAACTTACCCCTTCTTTGAGAGGGCTAGGCACTCAGCACTCCCTTTTTTTTTTTTCTTTGTTTTGATAACAAGCAGGTAGCACAATTACATTCTTCAGTTGTAAGGATTTTATTTTAAGAAGGTGCACACTGCTTTCACTTCAGAAATCAAGAAGCAGCAAAACCAAAACAAGACCACGAAAATTAATTCTGCAGTGTTACCAAATTCACACTTACCTTTCTAAAGTGTGCAAGCATGTCTGGGCTTCTCTCACACATCTCCGTGAGGAGAACTACTGATGTGTGTAGAACACCTAAAAGCCACAGGAAAAAGCCTCTTAATTTCATTAGCTCTAGGCAAATAACAAAAATTACAATTAAATGAAAACAAATTATACAAAACAATCTCCCCTTCAATCTAACACATGCTTCAAAAAAGATGCTTTCAGCTGTGCCCAAGGTAAAGTTGATGACAAAGTGCATGTGCCTTAGATCAACAACTAAAAGTCAAAAATGGAGACAAACTGGACTTGTATATTGCTTAAAGAAACTTGCATACTAAATACACTGTTAGACAGAAACAAACATGTAAATAAGATTTGAGAAGGACAAACTGCTAAATGTTTTGTACGCATTGAGTTTCTTATGCTCCCCAATTTTCTCTTCTGATTTGGATACCCTACCAGCCTTACGTGGTCTGCACTACGCCTTCCTTAGGAGGTCTCAAACCTCAAGTTTGGAGAAAGACTACAGCAGACAGCTTGCTAAAGCCAAACTGTCTATTTGGCAGTCAATTGCCGTGTTCTGACTTAGTTAAGTTAAAACACCTCTGAAAAGCAGTTAGAAAAGCCACGTCAGTTACAAAGCATTTAATTAGATTACAACAGTTGAAAATTAACCACTGGATGCACCTTCAGCAAATCTGCAGACAACACCATGCTGCGTGGTGGGGTCAAGATGCTGGAAGGGATACCACCTAGAGGCACCCAAGACAGGCTCAGGAGGTGGGCCTGTGCAAACCTCATGAAGTTCAATGTGGCCAAGTGTAAGGTCCTACCACTGGGGTTAGAGCAATCCCAAACCTGAATACAGGCTGGGTGATGAGTGGGACCTGCAGTGGTGGACCTGGAGGCATTGGCAAAGGAAAAAATATATATATATCACACATGGCCTGCTAGTAACGTTTCACTTAACTACTCTGCGTGGAGACAAACTTGCTGTAACATCTACTGTAGGACTCCTAGCACAACCAACTCTTAAGGCACATAATCACTGAAGATAAGCAAAAGGACTAAGCCTGTAAGAGTGAGCACTGCTTGATACAAAATTAACCAAGTATTTTTTGTATTTCTCTTTAAACAATCTTCTGAAGTACTTGAAAAAAAAAAAAAGCATTAAAACAATAACCTAGCAAAAAAGGCAAAATTAACATGAGAATCTATATAATGATCTAAAACAGCACTGAAGACAGACTCTTTCCTGACAGAGAACATCTCCACTCTGGTAATGCCCGCTAAGCAAGTGTCAGATAATCCTATAGCACTGTGTTAACTGAAATCACCCAAAAAGCTGAGAAGCACACTGAACTTCATTTAGGCAGCGTACTGGACAGAAGTGACAAAACTTTCCCATTGCACCCACTCTGAAATAGGTAAACATTGAGAGTTCCTTTTATCACCTATGCCATATAGGTGCTGCTAATCTGTAGCCATACACGCCTGCCTTCTCAATTACATTTGTTCTCACTGCATAGCAATGGGAAGAAACAAATAATAAAAATATAACTCAGTAAATCCCTCCAAATAAAAGGCTTGTGTGCCATACGCAAAAAACAGTACAGTCTTGCTAAGCACGCTCACACATTACCATGGTTCTTTTCATTCAGCAAGTTTTTGGTGGCTGGCAGGAACATCTCCATGAGTTCAGGCACCTTTCTAATAACGTGAACAGCACACAGTGCTGCCTATACAGGAAAAACATTTGATTAGTATGTAGTGCAATGACAAGACATTGAACACCTAGCACAGCAGGAACTACCACAAATTTCATGATATACAGAGGCTTGAAATGTTTGTAGCACATTTTTCCACTCTCTGCTACAAGTAATACTAAATAGCACCACAGAAGAGTTTAACAAAACTTCCACAGTTGAAAAGTAAAAAAGGCATTGAGTTGCAAAGTAACATTTGCACTAAGGGCAGTTCATTTGAAAGTTATTCACTTCAGAGCCATGTTAATTGCTACGTGGCTCTGCATTTAATAGGGCTACTTCAACCTGTCTCATTGTTAGGAAGGGTGGGGAATGATAATGCACTGGAAGTGAAAAGTAAAATTTATGTCAAATGCATGGCTTGTTTTCCTTCCTTTGAATATGATCACATTCCCACAAAACAGTTCCCCTTCAGGTGACAGGTCCTATGAAAAACAGAAGTACACTTCAAAAAGTTTGCCCATCTTCTCCAGAGAACAGAAGCAGGAGAAGACCCTACTCATTGTAGCTGCCTGAGAATCAAGTGCGCTGCCTCTTCCCAGAACACAGCAATAAGTCTCAGCACTGCTGTCTTGCCTAAAATCCCATTATTTCCCCCAACCTTTTCAAGACATAACAACAAAATATATTTAAAAAGAACAAAAGTATTTATACTTGACTGATGCTCTTTCATACTGGCTAACAATTAGAAGCTTGGAGCTAGAGCCTGTGAACAGGCAGGTGCTGGTAATACAATCAGTAGCCTTAAGGTACAAAGTACCTTAGAAATTACATACAGATCATCTGTAGAAGGCTGGCCTTTTAGAGGATTACACACGCATCCTTGCTCTGCAGACATGGGCTTTGGCCTCAACTTGTCTTGCACGCTTGCAAATATTCAGTCAGCATTCCAAACTGTCTAGCATTCCAGTTATTAGCAAGATATCCCAACCTCAAGTTTTAACACTTAGCAAAACATTAAGAAGTACCTTCTTCCTAAGATAGGAGTTGGATGTTTTGAGGAGCTTTTCAACCTCTCCTGCAAGGTCTCTGCACATTTCTGAAGAGCCCATGCAGCCAAGAGTGCAGAGTGCCAGCCCCTGCACATATTGCGTGCTGTGGTTAAGGTCACTGCAAAGAAGAGGGGAAAAAAAAAAAGGACAGTCAGTATGTGAACAAATCCCAAATATGGAAAAAAAAGTGCATCTGTGTATGGCCATCCAGCCATCTGTACACATAGCCAGAAGAAATCTCCAAATTCTAAGCTATTTGGGAATAAACAATATCAGCTTTGAGTTTTCTATTACTTTTATATAGAATCCTCAAAGAAAAAGATTTCAGCAAAACCACCAGGTGAATATCCAGTGCTTGAGCTGATAGGAGGGAAGACCACAGAGAACTCCATTAAAGCTTACTGTAGTAAATACTAAACTCTGTATTTTGGAATTTGCAAGCAGGAAAGAAATTAACATCAAGTACAGCCTTGCAGAGACTCTGCAAGTTGTCCCAGCATAAACAAGTTGTAGAATAGGCTTTAGCTTCTGGTTTATATGAACTCTGATTTGCAGTTTCTGAATCTTAAGATTTTCACATAGTTTGACTTGCATATTTTTACAATGGCTTTTAATTCTAGTTACCTCCCCTTCCTTCCATTTGACTATTAGGATTAATGAGTGGTGAATTGTAAAACTTCATCTGGACTTGATCGTGAAATAAAACCTTAAAAGGGTAACAGACAATACACATGCTTAATACATTAACCTTAGTATAATGGAAAAGAAGAATTTTTGCTAAGACTTACAGACTGAACAAAAATATTGAATCGGAAGTGGGATTCATACTTACAAACTGAACAGCATTAAAAACAAAATCTATGCAAGATATTTTGGCTCAAGATGGAGAATAACAAAATCAACGTACAAAATAAACAAAACTCACTACTCACAGAGCTTGCAAGTAATCCATACGGAAATGCTGTCAGCCTCTGGAAATTGCAAAGTGCAATACCCATAAGCAGACACTACTTCTGAGGCCACCCACCAACCATCAGCCACTAAGTATGAGACAATACAGCTTCCATACAGCAATTACAACAGCTTTTAAAAACTGACTTCAACCAATTTTCCATCAGAACACCTGGTACTCCTGTCACCACAGCATCCAGGATTCATTCACAAATGTGAAGAACATAAAAATACGGCTCCTGTTTGGGGGGTGAGTTGGTGACTGCATGACGGGAGGACAGGGGAAGCAAGCAGTATGCAACCAGATTCATACAACATGCAGAAAAGAGAGCATTCTGATGTAATATATAGAAGTTATGGCAACATGCAAATAAAATAACAGAGTACACCTGCCATTAAAATGGGTTGATTTTTGTTTCCTTATTTCAGCAAGTTTTGGGCAGCAATACGTAACAGTGAATATAGCAAGTACATGCTGCTCCACAAGGGTGTCCACTTGTTTTTATGGAAGATCTAGGTTGTGGTGATAAGACACTGATGAAAGCAGACAAAGTGGCAGGCAAGGAAGCAATAAGCTTCCCACCACCTAAGTGGGTTGCTATCTCCCAGTTTTGTTTAGCTTCAGCCCAGCTCATGTCAAATTCATCCCACCCTTATCACACAAATTTGTTTTAGCATAAGCAATCAAAAAAAGATGTTAATATAGCAGCCTAGTTCTAATGGAAGAGTCTCACAGGTATGACAACTCAATAAAAGAATACTTGACCAAACACTTGTAGATCCCAAGGCCCACAGTCTTGTCAAGACTTCCCAAGCACTTTGAGGACACAGTCCAAGCAATCAATCTTACTAATACTTCATTTGCTATTACTCAAGAGGCTTATGTTCAAAAATAAATAAAACCAGACATACCACATACAAGCAGGAACAAGGATAAAACAACCAGACCCCAGTTGTTTCACTCCTTCTCCCACCCATGTTGAAAAAAGACTGCCCATCATTAGAAACAGACCAATCATCCTTCACTTAACTATAATATGAAACAGTGCTGGTTTAGCAGCACTTCACTAGAAAGATTTTAAAAGTAAAGAAACTGAGGAAAAAAACAATCCTTATTTCTCATCCTTTCTTGACCAATTTCAGGAAGGTACCAAGCAGACAGCACATTCCAAGTTGCTGCCTTGCTTCTGAGGAAAATCATACATCAGTACTGTTTGGTCAACCTTAAAAAGAAGGCAGCATACAGTCTTGACTCCCAAGGTCAAAAACTTCAGAGCTCATCAGCACAAGTAAACAAATAGAACCAGAGATACAGTACAGAGATACAGTATTGTAACAGAGGATAATCTGACCTACAGTGTTTTAGCAGTGTTATGAAAATATCCTCATTTATTACTATTTAAAAGGTATGTGGACCTTCAGCAATGCTGCATTACTAACTGCATGCCTGTCTCTTTCCTACTTTGTAAGCAGGGAGATCATTTAGTTCTTGAATGTGGAATTATACTTGGCACTGGTGAGGTCACACCTCAAGCACTGTGTTCAGTTTTGGGACCCTCACTACAAGAAGGACATTGATGCCCTGCAGCACGTCCAGAGAGAGGCAAGGAAGCCACAAAGGGCCTTACTGAAGAGCAGCTGAGAGAACTGGGATTCTTTAGTCTGGAGAAGAGGAGGTGAGGGAGGAATGGAGGTGGATCTCATTAGTCTCTGCAACTACCTGGAAGGAGTTGTAGAGAGCTGGGGGTTGGCCTCTTTCCAGATAACAGCAATAGGAAAAAAGGTAATGGCTTTAAGTTGCACCAAGGGAGATTCATATTGGATATCAGGAAAAATTTACTCTCAGAGTGGTCAGGCATTGGATCTGACTGCCCACAGACATGGTGGACTCACCATCCCTGAAGGTTCTCAAGAAAAGAGTAGATGTTGCCCTGAGTGACATGGTCTACCGGGCATAGTGATGATCACAGAATGGCCTGGGTTGGAAGGGACCTCAAGTTCCAACCCCCATCAATGCAGGCAGGGCTGCCAGCCAGTAGATTGAACACTACATCAGGCTGCCCAGGGCCTGATCCAATCTGGTCTTGAACACCTCCGTGGACAACCTGCTCCAGCATCTCATCACCCTCCCAGTGAAAAACTTCCCCCAACATCTAATCTCAACTTTCACTCCTTTAATTCACAAGCATTCCCCCTTGTCTTGTCACTATCTACCCATGTAATAAGCTAAGGGTTGGACTAGATGATCTTACTAGTATTTTCCAACCTGAATGATTCAATGAATGGAAGTTGTTTTTTGGTTTTTTGATTTTTTTTTTTTTGTTTTGTTTTTTAAACACAAATGTTTTCTGGTACCCTTACTTCTTGATGCAATTGGTCATAAGAAGATGGACATCCTGTCTCTCATCCAGCAGCAACATGGCACCTAAATACCCAATGCGCTTGTCTGTGAATTTCTGAGAGGCAATGAGCTTGAGGCACTCCAACTGGGGAAAAAAAAAAAGAAAGAAGAATTAGCTTAAACTGCTTCTCAACTAGAAGAGAAAGAGTTTGAACTCTGATATTAACTAATTTAGGTCTCTCTCATAATATATTTTTAAAAGTATATTCTATTTCCATTTTGATGATACGGAAAACAAAGGCTGAATGACCAGCCTAAAGATTCCAGCAAGGAAGCAGCAAAATCAATAGTAAGTCTGCTGCCCTGAAATAACAATCCTCTGCTGATCTTCCATTACCTCATACATACCAGATAAGCAGGAGCAGAGCACGAAAGAGAAAAATAACACAGATAAGAATTATCAGTTAAAAAAGAAAAAAAAAATCCAGAAATCCAGAAAAAAAATCCAAAGATATGCCATGTTTGATAGACCTTGGAATTTTATTATTTTTATTTATTTATTTTGCACTGTAATGGATACATCTACCCACCAGGGAGAGAATCAGTGCTCTGTTAAGATGTCAACAACAATTTTGATGATTACGATCTGTAACTAAGTAACTTGCTAGGTAAATCTTATACAGTCATATATGTCAGTTCCCGCTGTCCTGCAATCCTGTAACTTCTGTATGAACTTCAGAATCTAAAATCACATGCACTGCAGCCACTACAAACATCACATCCCTTCTATCATGTAAAAACGTACCAGCTGTATTCAAAAATGTAAAGGAAATTCCTTGATAACATGCCTAGCTACCACTTACACTCAGATAACTTCAGAGTTTAGCTGCTAGCTAATTCTTAAACATGTTCTTAGTTCAAAAATACAAACAGTAACATTACTATGCACTGAAGTATCTCACTCTAACTGATAATCAATTACATATAAGCATATCTCTACTTTCCAGCATGTAACACTATAACACGATGGAAAGTATAATGCTTATAGCAGGGTGGCAAAGTCTCTGACTGCTGCAAATGAGGACAGGCCCAAATGCAGCAGCCTAGACACAGAAACAAAGGAAGAAGATTTACTTACCTTTGAAAGGCCTCAGGTGCACAGGGATCTGCAGAAAGATACCCTCACCTCCACTGCCAACCCTTAAATGAGGTCTGGGAAGGGGTGGATCCCGGCCCCAGCCCTTCTCATCACCTGGGTGCATCACCGCATGCACTTGAACTCCCCTGGGCTGGCCCTGCCTTCCCACCTGTTGCTCCATCACTGTTTCAAGCTGTGACTTCATTTCCGCTACACAGACAAAGCAGCAAAAATGGCTTCTCAAAACAGGTAAAAGATTCATCTTCTCACAAGCACATGCCTTAAGTTCGTTCTGCAAGTTAGCTAGGGCAGCAAGTAAGCACACAGTGGATGTATGGAGGGGATGAGACAAAGCTTCCAATAGATCTACTTTAAAGGACACAAAAAAGGCCCGCATAGGCAAAAATAAAGGGTAGCATGAAAAGGTTTTCAGTCCTTCACTATAAGGAAGTTTGAACATAATTGTTTTTGAACAGGGAGATGCGAGAAGTGCACGCGCATCAAGAGAGCAAAGCTATACTGGCTGCTGAAAAACTTGTAAGAAAATTAAATTTAATGTGACAGAGAAAATAAATGCTATGGCCCAGCTACTAACAAGTTCTCACAACTGCACAGAATCAGAATATATAACACTGCCGTGCAAGAAGTTGCCACATAATCATCTAGCTTGAGCTGAGTGACCAACTGACAAGGAAAAGATTGAATGAAAGCAAATTCAGTTATCTAAGATTAACCTGGATGAAGAAATACCTCTAAGCAGTCAGATCAGTCATCCAAAGAGATAACTGAACACGCACGAGTGGGCAAGATCAACCAAGAGATAAGGTACATAACACTGCGTATTTACCTCTTATCTTTACAATGACTGACCCATTTTTTCCCCAGAAAAGTTTAAAAGGTGCTTTCTTATATAATGCTCTGCAGAAGTGCAGTGTGGAACCAATGGCCTCACAGCTACAGCATAAGAGCTAAAGAGGGCAAGACAAACAACTAAAAGAAAAACCAGAAGGAAACTAATGACTGATATTTCCAGCACTTTTAAATTTGTATGATATTACTGAAATTTACCCCGCAAAAAGCTGAGCAGTTTGCTTCACATGTATACAAATACATGCAAAGTAGCTTAGTGCACAGCACTGCTGAGCAACACAACGAAGTGAAGCTCTGCTTAATTAGTAGAAGAATTCTTGATGTCACTATATCCATTTCATTCAAAGGAACAGCAATTAAGATCTGCTGCCTCAGTGCTGTAACAGATGCATCAACAAAGCCTGATAATACAGGTGTATCGCCAGATTACAACTCAAAGTTTTTACTGACACAGACACCTTTCTGACTGGCATTCTTTTGCAGGGGAAATAAAACTTAAAAGTGGATGCCCAATACCTTCTAATCATAACCCGATTTTAACACGTGCTCAAGACAGCTTGCCATGCACTGCATCTCAGCATGCACTGGCTAAATGTAACACAAGATTTCCTGACTCAAAGTGTAGGAATTCTGTCTTGGAAAGAAGCAGATCAGCCATTTGCTTCTTCTGACACCTTCTCTGAACACTTATTAATGGTTACCCCATTCATAACACTAGCTGAAGTCAAATGTCTGTCTTAAGGATAAAACCAGACATGGGATCTAACAGCCTGTGGCTCTCCAGTTTTTCATCAAAATGAATTTCCTACTCATTCATGCTGCCACTCTCTGAAACTTCTTGTTTATCATGCTGCCTATCTTAAAAATTCTACTACTGCTGGAATGGCATCTGCCTTCAACAGTCTCCCAGCACATTGTTTTGGAGAAAGAACGAGGATCATATAAAATCACCTATATAACACCAGTATCTTGAAAGATTCCTTCCAGTCACAAAAGATTTCAACTTAAATAATAATTGCTAAAATCTCTTCTTAGCCTTGGCCAGAAATAAAACTGACAAATTATATGAGAACCAAGGCCAGAGGATGGTATGCTACAGTCAGCATAGTTGTTTTCCTGTTAAATCAGAATTGCTACATCTCGAACAAGTCTTTTCTCTGGGAGAAGAACCCAACGACGTAGAAAGAAGTTGATCCCCCCTAAATTGAAAGTACAGTCCAAACTCAAAGACAATTTGAGGCCCTGGTTACATTATGACTGCAGCAATTGGACAAATCGGCACAATGGAAAAGGCATTACAACAGAGGTGTGATGATGACAGGACTGGCACAATAGAGAGGTGCTATGAAGGGAAGAAGATTGCTCACCATTATCAGAAGATTCCAGGTTTGCAGAGGAGAGCTTCACCAAGGAGGCATCTCCAGCCAGAGCCCCTTCCCCAGTGGCAGTCAGCCCTTCAATGAGGTCTAAGAGCTGCAGCCAGGCTCCGTCCCTTCTGGCCCCACAGCTGAACTGCTTCACCTGTGCTCCCAGGGCTGACCGGGTCCTTTCCCCAGCTGCTCAATCCGTGCTTCAGGCTGTGACTCAGTTACCGTACAATGACTAATGGGATGTTTACTAACAAAAAAATGAACTGTGCCTCAAACGCTAAGCAAAGCTCAACCTGAAGAACATTTTGTAGATCAAGACCCCATCATCTTATCTCTCTTTTCCACAATTTGACTGAGGAACACTACATGGAAAATAAGTCAAAACTCACATCAGCATTCTCCAAATCTCTTCACTAAAATGGGGACAAGAAACACCAATCCTTTATTGTTGGGAACAGGCCAACTATTACCTGCCTAGAATAAATTACTTCAGAATAAGGAAACTCTTAAATAAGAAACACCTTTAAAACATCTGGCAGTTTCTATCAGGTACACAACTTCAAGATGCCATCCAGAAATACTCATACTTACCAGATTGTAGTTTAACTACTGCTCTGCAAGACACACCTGCAGCAAGGAGCAGACAGCCTGGGTAAAGCAGACTAACTGCAAGTTTCATAACAAAATACATAAGAACAGGTTTCAGACAGGAAGTGTCTTTGTCATAACCAAAACTAACTAATGCAGGTTCTGAACATGCGCGAGGACAAAACCTCAAAACATCTCAAAGCAAAACTGCTCTAGTTCTGCTCCAAAGCAGCCCACGCACTCAAAACACATGAAGCATACTGGTATACACACACACACACACATACACACACATACACACACACACTGTAGCAGCAATGAAGACCAACCTACCTGTCCAAAATGTGCAGGGTATCCCAGCATGTGCATGTACAGCAGCTTTGCCACATTTCTGCATCTGTATGTGTTATCTTCCTCTCGGAAGGATGACCGGATAGCAGCACATTCCTTCTGAATCATCTCACGCTCTTCTGCCTGGGTTCTTGCTGTCCGGATGGTCCGGATCAGCTCCCGCAGTCTGATGGGGGCTGGCATCCTCTGGGAGAAGAAAGAGATCCATAAGCCTTCTACTGTACCTGAGAACTTCATAATTGTCTCAGTTCAACATATTCTTCTTTTTTCCCTTATAATTATATAAATGGAAGAATTTTAAAAAGGCAAACAGCTAGCATGGTTAAAAGCATACCCAAAGGCCACAGGAATTCATTGTACCTTCCAGGAACAGAAGTTCTCACAACTGCTTTTCTAGAAGCAGAAACTGCTATGCTTTGAACAAGCTGCCAAGTGAACGTAACGTGATTCCCAGTCCGAAATAGATAAGAGCCATACATTCTGCCTCTCACCGAAGAGGTTTGATCCTTGAAATCTCAACAATGTGGGACACAAATCTCCTTTACAAAAAACAATGCTGTTAAATAACTAGCAGAAGTTTTCAGACAGGTATTTCAGAGAGCCACGCTTCATAAATCTCACATACTTGTGCCGTGCATCCTTCTTCCTTTGAGGGGGGAAAGACATCTTCCATCAGCATTTTCTGATAGTATGAACGGCGTGGTTGCACTTCAGAATCAAGGAGACACCGTATGTTTATTAAATACCAGCCAGAACAATCATTTCTTCAGAGGCAATGTGACAAAGCTTCTCACAGAACTGCATGAAGATGACTTTTTTTATTTAAAAAAAGCACATGCTACTTGAACTTCAGGTAGTTTCATTTTGCCAGGCGATGGGTACTACCTGACCTAGAGAGCATTGCATTCTCCTGAATGTATTTCAAGAGAAAAATGGCTCCCGTCCAAAAAAAGTTTAGGAAGTTCAACTGCAAAACCTAACTGTAGTTTATGCTCAGCAAAGCAGACTTTTGACCTTCATGAGGATAAATCTATGCAAACTTATCTACAGAATTCTTCCATCCACGTTAAACTGCAAGATTAGCTAAGTCATTTTTAAATCACAAAATCACACCAATGAGTAAAGTTACTCAACACAGCAGCCGGTCACAGATCATCTGTGTGTCACCATCCTCCTAAATCAGTGCCATAAATTTTAAGTGCTACCATATCACAGAGACACATTCAGACATGGTGCTGACTGGCTGGCATGGCACAACGGGTTTGACTGCACACTGAATGGGCAGCTGGGAAGCTCACATTCAGCAGGGCAACCCGCGTGCTGCACCAGAAAAACAGACAGACATGTTACAATGAGCAAAGGTGGCCTCGCAGACAAGCAGCTGAACGTTGCTCTATGGATCTGAATTATAAACTCAGACTGTTACAGAACTCAATCTCAACACTGCATCTCCTTGGTCAGTCCAACCAAACAGCCCCTCACATTCCAATTGCCCATCTTCATGTCTCAAGAGCTCAAATTCGCAGAGACACAAAGTATCACATTTTGAAAAGTATATGGAGAGATATTTTATCTTCCTCAAAGTACTGTGAAGGATCAAGATAACTGGACTCCCCAATCCTCAGCCTTGCCTCTCCACAAGCTGTAAGATTTCCTCATGTTACTGTGATACAAAACAAATCTATGCTGCCCAAACATTCAGATGCCACACTAATAAGGGTAGGAATGGTGAAAGGGAAGTAGGAAAGCTGCCTCCAGAACAGCATTTGAACATGAGACACAAAAGGCCTTTGAATACTGTAATAACATTCTTTTAATAAGGGCTGTGATGTCTCAAAGGTTTTGAAAATCCTCTGAAAGGATCTTCCTCACACAGCATCACATCCATACAACACAGAGAAATCTTTAATTAGATGGGAACGTTTAAACCCTTAGAACAGAGCGCTGCACTGAACTAACAGAGCTCTGATAGTGGTAGAGCCACGATCTTTCAACAGTAAAGTAAGGCTGTAGGAACATGACAAACAGAATACGAAAACCCTGCTAAGCACCAAGAGCTGCACCTTGGTGCACACCTACTGTAACGCCACCTCTGGAGACTGCGGATGCTAAGCGTCATCTTCAAGGAACAGCCACAAATAATTATCCTTGAAAATTGGGAAAAATTGGCAAGAGATTTTCAATACTGCAACAAAATATATATCCTCGAAACAAACAAACTGCCAGCACTCACAAGCCCCAAAGCTTCTCAAACTAAAGGAAACTTGGTTCTATGCATTTGCCACATCATTTCCTCCTGTTTACACCCACAATAAAATACTTGTTCTATCCGAGTTAAATATTTTTTAACTACTGTGCAAAAAACCTCTGCCCAGTAACTTGCATGGAAAATTTCAGAATGAGAAACTAAGATTGAACAATTAAAAAAAGGAAAATACTAAGAAAAGAAACAGTTTTAAAGGTCTTGTAAAATTAGGTAACTATGCAAGAGTTACTGCAAAGTAAGCTGACGTTCCTACTTAGCATGCGCTACATTGCTGGCAGCTGTTGTCAGGATGCACTGCTTTACTCTGGTGTAATTTAGCAAAAAGCAGTAAACATAAGTGCACGATGGCACTGCAGACTGGGCAACTGACAGCCACAGCCCACTATACAGCCCACCACCTGTCTTTAGGAGCTTATCTTTGGAGGTGAACGTAAATAAAAGCTATGGGATGAGATCTGTCTACCTCAGAACTATTTTGAAGTCAGGTAGGATACCACCTCTCAAGATTCTATTAAATCTTATAACAACATCTGTTTAGGTTTAGTTTTTTATTTGATGTGTTGTGTTGGTAGAGATCTCTGAGGCTCCTAAAAAGTTCCCCTAATTAAAGTTGGCCCCTCACTTCTATAGCAGTCTTTAACTCAGATTGCTCTTTGACAAGAACACCATCTACCAACTCTTCAGCGCCCTAAAAGGGCACAGACAGAAAGCAGATCAGAAAAGCAGTAGCCCCACCAAGTCTGATCAAAGCTCACTCCATTTGATATCCTGTTTCTCACAGCAGCAGGAGCCCGTGGAAGACTGGAAGAGCCAGGTCAGCACACATACATACAAATCTGTTCTACTGCAGACTTCAGCAACTTGCAGTATAAGAATTTCTAAAGCAAAAAAATGTCAAGGCCTACAAAGATAAAAATAAAAAGGTAGATCTATTTCTATTTTGAATCCAGGTGAACTTCTAGAACTTCTAGAATCAACAGTATTCTGCAAGTCACTACTTAAGTTCCAAGCATAACACACGGAAAGACAGTTCATTCATTTGTTCTGCAGATTCAAGTCCTTATTGCAGTCGATGCTCCCAATAATCCTATGGAGATGATAACAAATTACCTAGTTAGCAATACTAAGGAGCTCATCATCTTACACACTTCACACTCCTACCTCATCTTTTCAGTCTGAGACCTGCAGCCCAAAACCGGAGTCATTCCATGACTGGTTATGTTTACTGCTTGTCTGCATGCTCCACGATTCTCCTGGGTGCAAAGAAAGCGCCGCGCCCAGCATTTGAACCATGGCTGCACCACAGCGCGTCCTTGTGAAAAAAGGGAAGTCCCTCCTCTCATTTCCCCAGGGACTTTTAACAGCCTCTCTGGGTAGGCGGTCACTGCAAAGTGCTTTGTTTATGTAACAGTCTGACAAACCCCAAAACAGCCCACTTGAAGCCCCACCACATCCCATACCCCTTCCCCTTCAAACACCCTTTCAAACTGCTTTTGATAAGCCATGCTTTTGTTGGAAAACAGGGAAGGAACTGAAAATAAAAACAGCACTGCAGGCTGTTACAATGGGAAAAATTAACACAGTGGAAGGGCAACACAGGACCGTAACAAAGGGACGAGCACAGATAGGATGGTATTTCAAAGGGAAAGCAGAAGTGCTCATCCACCTCCAAAGATCGAGGCTCACAGGAAGGACTCCACCAAGGAGGGATCCCCAGCCAGAGCCCCTTCCCCAGTGGCAGTCAGCCCTTCAATGAGGTCTAAGAGCTGCAGCCAGGCTCCGTCCCTTCTGGCCCCACAGCTGAACTGCTTCACCTGTGCTCCCAGTGCTGACCGGGTCCTTTCCCCAGCTGCTCCATCAGTGCTTCAGGACGTGACTCAACAGTTCCCATAAACAGGTATACATCTCTGCAGCCTTTGGCAATAACTTAATCATCATTAATAACGTCTCATTAATAATAATCACAGGCTCACTCTGACAGAGGAGACTGATTCCACTCCTTCCACTGCTCTACAGACAGCATGCCTGGGACCCAGCATGCCACATGAGGCCATCTGTACATCTGAAAACCAGTGGCGTTACTTTCCTCTACAAATGAGAAGCCTTCAAACAGAATAGTTGAGCTTACGTGACACAAGGCAGTGTGAGCAGACAGCTCTGGGAGAACCAAGATGGAGCTGGAAAGACGTGGAGCAGGTATCAAGAGTTAACAAACCCAAGATTCACATTTCCCACTCCAGACCCCAAGAACTCCTGCAGCATGCTGAGGATGGCACACTTCAGTACTCAGAAAGGTGACCCACGACGCCATCAACAAAATCCTGTACAATCTCATCCAGTTCCTCTGGATGCCCCCATCCATTAATTTACTATCAAACCCACAATGCGTTGCTTTGCAGGTAGTAAGACACGAGACTGCATACAATTAGCCTTGGTAGAAAAAATCCATAACAGTAAAGCAATCAGAAGAGCTTGAATGGAGGCAATAAGGTTGCATGGATATTCCTCCAGGATGTGAGACATCCAATTCACACAAGATAGCAACTACCTCACCAGATACACACCTGACCGGCACGCATTTGCAGATGCACAGCTAAGAAAAAAAAACCAAACAACTTCTACTAAATGAAAAAGACTCCAGTGATTCCTTTTCTCGCTTCTTTCAAGAAACACACCTAAGCATCCTCCCCCCTGTAACCAAATCAACACAGAACAACAGGAAACAAACATTTTCCCACATTCACACTGCCAAGCACTCCATACCTCGAACCTATACCCACTGAGAACAACGACAAGCAACAACAGCAAGACAGGCACAAGGTCTCATGGACTCCATGGATATGCAGTCGGCACTTTTATTAAGCTGCAGCATGACAAAAGGCACAAAGAGAATGAAAGACGACCCCAACAAGCTCCAGAAGATGATTTACTGACAAATACTTTGGATTCCCCCGATAGCGTGAATGAAGGATGGACAACTTGCAGCACAAATGTGCCACGGCCCGTCAAGGCAGCAAAACCTTACGGTGCCAGAACTGTACTGGGATTCGACATGCAAGCATTCAGACTTTGCTGAAGGAAGGAACTGAGGCCATGGATGAGTTGTGTTTACTGACAAGCGCTAGTGAAGAACCATACAATCAAAATACGAATAGGATTAAGAATTCAGAACTGTAAGACATAGTAAGCAATGTGCTATAAAATCTGTCTCAATATCAGGAAGGATCTTGAAATTAACACTATGAACCATTTAAAATATTTAGAAAATCAGTCTCAGGTAATCATGAAACTATTGCAAAGTGCCACTAACAGTAAAGTTGGACAGAACTCTGCATTTCAGAGGTGCTTCATTGCACAAGACGACGAACACAGAGGACATCCATACCATCTAGGAATAGCACACCTGAAATTTAACTTTATCTGGCTTAGAACCTCTTTCAAAGTAGCAAGCCTTGTTTTCCAGGGTTAATTAACGCTTTTCCTTCCATACAGAACATACATATGTTCTTGCTCCTTCCACGCCAACACAAATAGCAATGCAAATTATAAAAGCAATCGCCTCCGTAGCAATCGCACAGGTCAACATGACAGCAAAAGGTGTTTCACCAGAGGTGTAATGACAGTAGGATCGGCACAATAGAGAGGTGCTATGAAGGGAAGAAGATTGCTCACCATTATCAGAAGATTCCAGGTTTGCAGAGGAGAGCTTCACCAAGGAGGCATCTCCAGCCAGAGCCCCTTCCCCAGTGGCAGTCAGCCCTTCAATGAGGTCTAAGAGCTGCAGCCAGGCTCCGTCCCTTCTGGCCCCACAGCTGAACTGCTTCACCTGTGCTCCCAGGGCTGACCGGGTCCTTTCCACAGCTGCTCAATCCGTGCTTCAGGCTGTGACTCAGTTACCGTACAATGACTAATGGGATGTTTACTAACAAAAAAATGAACTGTGCCTCAAACGCTAAGCAAAGCTCAACCTGAAGAACATTTTGTAGATCAAGACCCCACCATCTTATCTCTCTTTTCCACAATTTGACTGAGGAACACAGCTGAACTGCCTTCACCTGCGCCTCCAGGTGCTCAATCAGCAGTGCAGGCCCTGACTTCACAGCTCCCATTCAACCTCTTTCCTCATTTTGTTTACAGCAGAAGCACTCCATGCCATTTGTTTGCTACCCACACAGTCCAGAAATCAGGGATTATCCCTGAATACCTGACAAGAACCTAACAGTAGGAACAACAGATTTTTTTTCATACTTTATCAGTTTGAAGGCCTTATTCTTTAAGGCCTTCTCTACCTGATAGCCAGTTATATAAGAAAAGAGTTAGATATCTAACTCAGATTAGCTCCTGTGGCTGGACAATTGGTGCCTAAATTCCTCCCTCTCCAACTCAGTTAATTCTTCACCAAACCAACCAGGAAGGTATTCCTCCTTCATGCAACTCATTCTTGGTAAACTACCCAAACAAAACAAAACAAAACAAACACATCAACCAGCAAAACAAAAATCATAACACATTAAAATCATTTTATTATACATTATGTTTCCAAACAGGTACTTTCTCCTCCCTTGCAGCCCTTTATTAGGTATGTTTGTACTGTCTTAAGTTTGAAGAGTTTACTATCCCCAAAGTATTTAAGTATAGAACCTTACTACAAACCTACTTGAGAATACCACAGTATTCAAAGGCAGCTGTTCAGCAATTAACATCTTATGTCTGCAAGCAGCACAAGACCCATGCAAAATACTCAAGTGCTTCAGTCAACCTACATTCAGCTATCAGGAAATTAAGTCTCAAGACCCACGAGCCTTGAACATGCAGCCAACTTGAGCTCTACCCCTCTGGAATCTCTTCAGACATGTTAGCCTATGCCTTACTACTAATAGAACCAAGGATTTTTTTTTAATTACTCTTTCACTACATTAATGAACACTCAAAAACAAGCGGTCAGAAAGTCACTGCTTAAGAACTTCTTCAGGACAGAACATCAGTTTTCAATTCCTTAAGGTCTGGCAATGGACAAAGCCCACTGAGGCTCACAGAACTGCCCAGAGCACAGCGTGGCTGTCCAGGGGACACAGCCTACGCCTTCTCTTCCAATAGGATACAATCCTGCTTACAGATTCTCCTGTAGGTTGCATTTCCGAACCCAGCTCGTCCTACAAAGCAGCCAATGAATGTACAAGCATACATTTTCAAACAGATCTACAGTACACAGATTAAGCTGCCCTACCCCCAACTCATGCAATCACACTCCTTAAAAAACAAAATGCCCCATACCCCAGCTTTTGGGAAGTTACATAATTCAAACCTGACCCAACTCCAACTGCAATCAGTAACAGAATTACCCTACTTGCTTCATTAGAACTGATCGATCCTAACACAAAAAGACAGCAGAAGAAATGTCTGGATAGACTGTGTGAAAGGAAAATCAGCAGTGGTTGACCAGAACAGATCGCAGGCCTCATCTCTGCAATGCTGCCAGGGGTCTCCACACTACCATCAGACAACTGAAAAGAAATAGAAAGTGGCAAATTGGCAGTAAAAAGAGAAATAAAACACTACAAATAGAGATCAGACTGGCACACTGTTTAGCACTATCAATATTTATACAGAAAACAGCACACTCCTAACCAAGCAGCACCACCATCATCACTAAGGGCAAAGGCAACACACAACAGTTCCTAAAAAGCAACCAACCATACAACATTCAAAGGAGAACGTAATTTCCCTTAAGAAAGAACTATTTCCTACAACACAGGGAACTATAAGTGGAAAATACGGAACATTGGGATAGCAGAAAGAAATTAAAGGGGGGGGGGAAGGGAGGGTGCCAAGACAGAATGATAATACAAGGCATTAGAATTACTTTGCATTATACAAAGACCAGCAGGGCCTGGGAGAGAAGTATGGATAAACATGCCTAAAAACAGGAGCTGAAAAACAACCCAGAGGTTGTGATGGTCCCACGTCCAGCTACACTGAGAAAAACAAGAAAGGCAGCACAAGCACCGTGCAGGCAAGGCAGCATGCGTGCCACTGCTTTGTGACTAAACCACACACCTTCCCCCACACTGCATCAAAACAAAGGGCTGTACCGACAGGTAACTGCCACCTAGCAATGCAGACTTTATCTACAGCACCTCCAAAGTGTCAGATGAAAGCAAATGCTACCAACAGCAGTAATATTAGCAGATATTCACTTGCACTACTCTTTTCAGAGTAACGCTATCATATGTTTGTTTATTAACACCAAAACAACCGATAAAGGAACACAGCTATGTGAGACTGTTTTCCCCAAAGAACATCTCAGTATGATCTAGGACAAATTAACATCACTTTCAGTCAGAAGAGTTTGCCCTCTTATTAAACAAAACAGCTTATCTCTGGAACAGTCTAAAGATGCACAACTCCGATTCAAAAACAAGAGCAAACATTCACGTAAAAGAGGCACGAGGTGTATAAGGAGCCCTTATACTTTGAAAGTCCACTTTCCAAATCTTAACCCATGCAGTCTGTCTGCGTGTCAAAGAACGGACAAATTCAGCTCCTTTCTGCTGCTCACAGCCTTTTTATTCCATAAATGAACTTACTGATCTCATCAGGTTACAACGATGCTAATTCAAAACTCCTGTCTGCAAAGAGGCTATCAGGATTGGGAAGGTTTACCTTTCACCCTCACTCATCGGCCAGGACACTGCCAACAAAAGTATGGAAGAACTCCGCTTCAATTACAGCACCTTTTGGAAAAAAAAAGGTCAGATCAAAAGTCACAGGGACTTGAGAAAAGAAAGGGAAGAGAACATCCTTCTATTAAAAAAAAAAAAAAAAAAAATAGGGAACCTGAAGGTTATCCCGTGCACCAGGGCCAGGAAAGCTGAATGCCCTCACAACCAGACTTTCCTTCCTGTTGTCAGGTCACAGGAATTTAAGTATGTTCCTCTCCTCTTCTCAGGCAGAAGTGAGGGCTCACTGCAAGCTGCCTGCGAGGAACAAAGCCTTCTGCCTCCATTCAGCTCTCGGGTATCCACTGAAATGCACTGTTTGAACACCGAGTATGAGCAGGAAAAAAGAAAAGTTTGGTGGTAGAAAGGGAGTGTGCAAATAAACAGAGGAAAAACAGTTTACAGAAAGGGGAGGAAGAGCATATAAAAGACCGAGATTTAAGCTACTGCACAGAATCAGAGCAGAAAAAAAAAATCTTCAATCTGTCATTTTAAACGCTAGGTGAAAGGAGCACTACACAGTGAGAAGCACGTTCTGTTTTGCTTAAGCTGCCGAGTCCCAAATGCCCCTTCGGGTCCTGCACGTGAAACGCCCTTCCGAAGCACTTTCACTTCACTCCGTATTTTTCCGCTCAGACTTCAAGCCTTCAAAACCGAACGCACCACGAAGCACCCGAAAGCGCCGCGGAACAAGCAGCCGTCCCACCATCCCAGCTTCCAAACCAACGCCTACCGGTAAAACAACCACGGTTTGCCTCGGGGCTTCTGAGGAGGAACACAGAAGGCTCCAAGAAGGATCCGAGCACCGCGCCGCCTTCCAGCCGCCGAGCTGAGGCCGTTCCTCGCTAGCGGAACTACCGCAGCGCCGCCGCGTCCTCCGCGAAGCGCCGCGCGGCGTCACCGAGCCCAGCAACGGGGCCGCACGACACGGCGGCCCGCGCCCGCCACTGAAACCCGAAGGCCGCAAAAAGCGCTGCCCCCGGCCTCCTGAAGTCCCGAGACCGCGCGGGCCGACGGCCCGGAGCACCGAGCGGAGGCCGCAGGACCGGCCGCGAGCGAGCGAGGGCGGAGCACGAGGAGCCGCGGGAGGCGGCCGGCGGGAGGCTGGGGGGTTCGGCGGGCAGCGCCCCGAGAGCGGCGCGGCGGCACTCGTGGTCCCGGGCCGCGAGATCCTGCGGGCCGCGAGCGACGCCGACTGAGAGCCCGGCCGGCCGCCCCCGGAAGGAGAGAAGGAACCGGGGAGAGGAGGGGAGCGGAGCGGCAGCGGGAGGACGGGCGGGGGAACGGGCGCAGCGGCCCCACTCACCGGGCCGGTCCCTGGAGCGGAGGCGGCAGCAGGAGCCAGGCATTCAAAATGGCGGCGGATCGGCCTCAGCACCGATACCGCAGGCGGAGGGATCCGCGCGCCGGACCGCTCCTCTCGACCTCCCGGCCTTTGCCGGCGTCGGTTCCGAAAAACGGTCAGGCAGCCCCAGCCGCGGGGGCGCCAAGCGAGCGCGAGACTAGCGGCGGCGAGGCAGAAAAGGCCCCGCGCACTATTTTTCCCGGCGGAAGCACACACGGCGTCGGCTCTCGAAGAGAAGCGCGAGCCCCGTGGCAGTCGCTGATGACGTCAGGCGCGGGGCGGTCCCGCGGAGCGCTGCCCCGTGGCGCGGCCCTGTGGGCGGTGCGGCGGAAAGGAGGCGGCGGCCCAGGGGCGGGGCTTCGGGCGGGCGCTGCCGCAGAGTGGAATGCTTGGAAGGTGCGAACTTTACGTACGGGCGGATCGTTCCGAGAGGACGGGACGCGGCGGGACCCGCGTCGGCCCTCCTTATGGTGGCGGTCACGTTAAGAGCACGCTCCGGCATTGCCGATGTACCGCGGGCAAATCGCTGTGCCGCCCGTTCTGCCAACAGGAGGGGCCGCGCGACAGCCGAACGTCCCGGGTCGTTTTTGTTTAACGGTTTCGGGGAGAAGGAAATAAAACGCAACGACTGCACAGCGCGCACCGGGGGCCGCCGGGAGCGGAGCGCTGCGGAGCCGGAGGGGCTCAGCGCACGGCAACGAGAGGGGGATGTCGGGGGACGCTGCGCTCGGCCCGGCTCTCCCCCACGCAGCCTCGGACCTTTTGTCGCCACAAAGATCAATGAACGCCACGAAACGAAGAACGGGAGCCGAGGCAGCACCGGAAGCGGCGCCCGCCGGAGCGCGGGGCGAGAAAGGGCCGGGGGGACAGCGACGAATCCCGGAACGGCGATCGGGGCGCGAACCACCCGGGGCCGCGCTCCCGGGACGGTGTTTCTCCTCCGAACCGGCGCCTCACCCGCCCCCGGGCCGCTCGGAGCCGGCCGCGCTCTCTCCCGGCGGCGGTCCGCCCCCGTTCTCTCGGTCGGCACCCTGTGCTCGCCTCCTGTCGCCGCGGCAACCGGCGCTACGGGCGCCCCTCGGCGTCACCGCCACTCCCTCCGGCAGCCCATGAAGCGCTTCCGGCGCGCGGGGCCGTGACGTCATCACTGCGCGCGGCGGCGCGGGGAGGGGCCGGGCCGGAGGCGGCCGCGGGCGGCGGTGGGGCCGATGGGGGTCGCGGAGGAGGAGCCGGGCGATGGCGGGTGAGCCGCGGGCCGCGGCGGGCGCCGGGCGGGCCTGCGGAGGTGGGGCGTGGCTGCGGCGCCTCGAGCGCGGCCGGGCGGGGCGGGGCGGGGCGCGGCTGGGCTCGGGCGCCCTCTGTTCCCGGGGCCGGAGCTCCGGAGCGGGGCGGGGTTCGGCCCGACCCGGCCGGGCCCGGCGGTTCTCGCTGTCTCGGCGCGAGGCTCGTTCCGTGCTGGCGGCTCGGTTCAGGATTCGGCGTCGGGTCCGGGGCTTACGGCTCCCTCTGTTCCCGGTGCAGGTGAGGCGGCGGCCGGCGGCGGGGATCCGGGAGCCGGCGTGCGGCAGCCCCTTCGGGTGCCCCCATGAACGAGCGTCGTGGCCGGGGCTGCCGGGACACCGTGGGGCACCATGAGAGCGGGCCACGAGCGGAGCCAGGAGTGCCTCCCGCCAAAGAAGCGGGACCTTCCCGCCGCCAGCGCCGGCCCGGAGGCGGGACGGGCGGGGGGTGCCCAGGCTTCGACTGAGGGCCCCGAGTGGGCTCGGACAGTCGGGTCGAGCGCTGTGGCCCTACGCTATGGCCCCGGGGAGGCGGCGGAGGCGGTAGCAGGGCTGACGGTGGACCAGTACGGGATGCTCTATAAAGTGGCAATGCCGCCTGCCACCTTCTCCCCCACGGGCCTGCATCCCGTGGTGAATGTGAGCCCCCTGACCCCCACCTTCAATGTGACCTCGCCAATAATCCAGCACGCGGGGGTGCCATACCCTCCCATCCATTATGCGCAGATCCCTCCGACGTCCTTGCAGTTCATCGGCTCGCACTACACGGTGCCCTATGCTGTCCCTCCTGGCTTCCTGCCTAGTCCTCTCCTGTCTCCTTCTAGCAACCTCACCGCCTCTCACGTCCCCCACTTTGTGCCATATGCCTCTCTCTTCACCGAAGAAGCTGCTCCTTCCCCCCAGACTACCTCTCCTACCCACAGCTTCAACAAATCTGCTTCTGCAGTCTCTCCTGGCCAGATGCAGCACCATGCTGGGACCCAGCCACTAGATACTGCACCAGGTAGGATTCCTGTTTATTATCAGATGTCTCGCCTCCCACCTGGGTATTCAGGATATGAGACACCTGCAGCAGGTGGAAACCCAGATTCTTCTCAGCAAGACAGTCAGCTGAGTTCAGAGGTAGCTGCCGCCAATGGTGAACAGAGACATCTGGAGCACAATGTGGTGAGGAGGACCAGCGAGGCTGTGGACTCTGCCAGCAGTAAAGCTGAAGACTGTCTGCCAGGGTCTGCAGCGAGATGTGTGGTTGATGGACAGTTTCTTTCAGGTTACCAGACGTTCAGAACAGAGGTTTCTGTGCCAGCACATAGAAGCACGCCAGACGCTGATCTGGAGGTTCAGAGGGTGGTGGGAGTGTTGACCTCTCAGGATTATCATGTTCTGGCAGCCCAGAGGAAAGATGACCTGAGCCCTTTAAACCTTTGCCATAATATCCCTGATCAGCAGGGGGAGTCGAAGGACATTTTGAGGAACACAGTGGAAAGGGGTGCTGCTGAGAAGAGCCAGTGCAGGAGTCCATACGTTGTGTCCCCTGAAGAGACGGTTAGACAAAGACAGTTAACCAAAGGAATGGTGATAGCTAACGGCAAGCCACTCCTGGTTCCAGCTGGCTCTGAGCCCATCAGGTCTTCCATTTCAGAAGCCCTGGTGAGGCAGAGCCCAATTGTACAGGCTCAAGGAGGCATGCTTGAAAAGGACCTGGCCCAGTTGCAGCCATCTGGCTCCTCTCGCTTGCCTTCTCACTTCATGAAAGGAGCCATCATCCAGCTGGCTACTGGAGAGCTGAAGCGGGTGGAGGACTTGCAGACTCAAGACTTTGTTCGCAGCGCAGAGGTGAGCGGAGGCCTGAAGATTGACTCGAGCACTGTGGTGGATATTCAGGACAGCCAGTGGCCTGGGCTTGTCACATTGCATTTTGTGGTTGGGGAGCAACAAAGTAAAGTAAGCATTGATGTGCCCCCAGAGCATCCCTTCTTTGTGTATGGCCAAGGCTGGTCCTCCTGTAGCCCGGGGCGGACTGCTCAGCTCTTTGCTTTGACCTGTCACAGACTGCAGGTGGGTGATGTCTGCATATCGATCAGTTTACAGAGCATAAATGGCAACTCTGCTTCTCAGGCTAACTACCCTTTCACAGATCAGTTGATATCTACTAGTGAGAGATCTGAAATAACTGCTCAGGGGTCCAGAGAACCATCTGACAGAGCTGCTGAAAGGAAGACGCAGGCAGAAAGGGAAAATGCAGCTCAGAGCTCTAGCGAAGAACCTTCTCAGCCTGAGACTGGCAGTCAGCACAGCTGGACAGCCCCTGGCTTCCAAAGATACAGCGTGCAGGCAGAGGAGCCGCGTCACTCTCTGCTCCGTCCCTCTTTCATTCCCCAGGAGGTCAAGCTGTCTATCGAAGGGCGTTCTAATGCAGGGAAATGATCCCTTTATGGTTGTGAGCTAGAGCATCCCCTGTGGGTGAGCCTTGCCTACATCGGGTGGAGAAATTGCACAGACTTTGTGACAGGTTCACCAGCAAGACTGCTTTCTGCCCCGCAGGACTGGATTTATTCCGGTTCAGTGGCTGACCAGTTCCTCTTGGAGAGTACGGGGGGGCTCCAGTGCCTCAGGAAGCAGCAACAGGCCAGCTGGGGTAGAGAACAGGGATGTGCTCATGAGCTTGCAATGAGAGCATCCAGAGGCTGGGCTTTCTTGCACCTCTCTGAATAACTGATTCCCTGCAGGGCAGGGTCTAAGCATTCAGGGAAGGTAGAGAGATGGGAAAGGCAGACATGGCTTAAGGTAGCAGATAAAATTGCTGAAGATTTTATTCCTCCTTTCTCTTGATGGGGAGAGATGGGTCTCCTTTGGAGTTTAGGGGGCTCTACTCCCACTATCCCCTTTCTTCACACATGCACTTTAAAAGGACCGTTCACCAATGGAGCTCTTGAGGGCAGGACACAGATGCTTCTCTGATGGTTCTGTTTAACGTCTCTTCCACTGAATCCAACTGCTCTTTTTGCAAAGAATGTACAGAGATTTTCCACGAATCACAGAAATCAAGAGGAAGGACCAAAAGGATAGATTTGGGTGCAGGTGGATAGAGAACATGAGCACTTGAGATGGGACACAGAATGGGAGACTTCAGTTTCCTGATATGGAATATTTTTATTGTCACCAAAATTATTTAAGTATTTCTCACCAAATCTAATCTTCCTTCCTGTGTTAATAACCTTAAAAACAAAAACCTCTTGGGTGTAAGGCTTTTGTGCTTAGTCTACAGGTGAATGGGGTTAGGTTTTTTTTATGTTGTTCTTGTTTTTGGAAAGCTAGAGTAAAACATTTAGCATTCTCTAATGAAAATGAAAATGCATCCTTCTACTGTAAGAAGACCGAGACCATTGTGTGATTAAATCAGAAGCAGAACTTTACAGATGGCTAGTTCTTCCCTGCAGGCAGTCTTCTGAATAAACTGTAGACAACGGACAAGTGTTTCTGCATGTGCAGGCAAAGTACAGATCTGTTAGGGACTCTAAAAATACCACCGCGTCGTAAGGCGTATTTGGGTGTTTTTCTGTTTGTTGTTCTGATGCTGTGGAACTCAGAACAGTCTTTTTCACAGTGAGATTTAACGGAAGTGTTTATTAATACTTTGTCACGGTAATGACACTCCGTTCAGGTGAAGGCTCCTGTAATTACACTAATTTAACCTCTCTGGTGCTGTGATATGACACCGGCTGTAACTGCTTACATAGAATTAGAAAGTCACTATTTTGTTGAGAATAAGTCTTCACCGGCTTAGCTTGGGTTTAAGTATTCCTTGTAATACGGTGCCCACGGCTGTGTTAGGTCCAGCTTTTGAGGGTTTCTTTCAGCATGTGGATCCCTGGAGAGCTGCTCCGGATGTCAGAGTACCATTTTCTGTCTCCCTGTTCTCATCGTGCTGAAGGTTCCTGCCGATGGCAGCGCGCTGCTCCTCTCACCATCTTTCCGCTCAGCTCGCTTGCAGTGTTGGTCCAAATTCCGTCCAGAAAGGTGTCCTCTAAACATCTGGCTTCGGTTGGCTGCATGATGAGGATGCTCTGCACAGGTGCTAGGCAAGCTAGAGAGTCTCCTGAATGGTTCTTCCACCAGTGTGTTTTCCTAGTACATTGCTAGCTGTTTCTATTGCCTTTGAAATGCCTGCATGAGGAAAACAATTTATTTTCAGGCCTTAGTTGAGATATGCTCTGTTCACGCCTTCAGTGTTTGTGCCTCACAGGGTTTCTCCAGAGTGAGGACGCTGCCTGTGTCACGCGTAGCTTTCCCCCAATGACACACAGCTCGTGATCTCGTCAGCTGCATTTGAAAATGTACAAAGTCATAGTGATGCTGTCACATGGAGGTTCTGATTCCTTTGCCTGTGGGAAGGATGTTGTCTTCATGGCACTGTTTATAAGTGAAATGTCTTGTCTGGGCCCTGATGCCTGGCTGCCACTTTGTGTGATTCACCATTGCTATTCCTTGAAGTCTTAGACGATGGCCTTGGTTAATGCTGGTTAGTATCTCATACTCAGGAAATCCAGGGTGTCTGTGCCAAGACCAGGAGGCAGAGCAGCCCGAGTTCTCTTGCCCTTCTTTGCATGGTGTGTGCAGAGCAACTCAGAACTGTGGTAGGCAGCTGAGGAAGGGATCTTGCATCAAGTACAGCCAATGAATGTACAAGGGATGTTGCATACTCAGAGTGTTTGCACAGCGGAATGGTGCAGAACCTCTCGTTCAAAGGTTTGGTGAGCCTGCCTTGTTTTTTGTATGTCACTGTACCTACTGCTTGTAGACCTCTAGCTCTGGGCAGCGGTCTGAAAGAGCTGGTGTATGAGGCAAGATGCTGCCGAGCAAGAACAGCTCTGTACTTCGGGCAACTGGAGGGTGGTGCCTGTGTTCACCCTGGTGTTTTCCTGCCACCAGTCTGTTTCTGAGAACCAGTATGGTTCTGAGCTCTTCAGAGAGGACTGAGGTGCGTTAGACCTTGGAGTTTCTATCCAAATTCCCTGCAAGTCCCACTGAATCACACTGCTGTGTGTTTCAGCTGCCAGGTCTTCTATTCTCTGGGAGCAACAGCTGGGGGTGTCTCATGGATGGATGTTAAGATGAGGGATTCTGTCATCTCGGCTGCTTGCCTCAGGGGCTGTTGTCAGGATGGGAATACTAGAGGCCCTCTAGCCCTTCTAAACAGTAGTTGCAATCACTGGAATCTTTCCTTACTGGATTGGGCTGCAACGCTCACCTCCTGCAGTGGTGGTTGTGTCATGTTCAGGCTCTCCCAGGACAGGGAGTGTGAGACAGGCTCTGCTGTGGGCAGAAAGACTGTGAACGAACCCATGGAGGAAGCTTCAGGTTTTTTTAGGTTTACAGGGGTAGTAGAGAGAAAGCCAGGAAGAGATTGTGGAATCAGCTGGTTTTCCAGGCCTTTCT
The DNA here is from genome assembly GCF_026119805.1 of Tympanuchus pallidicinctus. NCBI lineage: Eukaryota > Metazoa > Chordata > Aves > Galliformes > Phasianidae > Tympanuchus > Tympanuchus pallidicinctus. The sequence continues at coordinate 23,453,738 of NW_026294739.1, forward strand.
GCAGGCAAAGATGTGACAGGCTTATTAGAGAAATAAACCGTTTTCCTGCTGCTGTTGTGAAGGGAGGGAGAGCTGTGGTCTGTCCTACCTGGAGGAGGAGATGCCCTGGCCTTGGTCTTACCCAGCTTGCACGGAGGTTGTGGGAAGAGTCTGAAGGATGCAATAATGGATGTCTGTAGCCATCTGTTCCATCTCATGAAACATTCCTTGGGCCGGCTGCCCAGCAGAGGCCGGGGCTGCTTCCAGGCCACGCTTACGTTGTTCCTCCAGGAACGCGAGATTTGCTCCAGGTGACGAGCGCTCATCACTACCAGACTATGCAGAGGAAGCTCTGTCTGGAAAGGAGGAAGGCTGCAGAGGTCCCTCTGCCTCTCCTTTCCAGCAGGTGCACAAGTATAATGCACTTTTCACATTGTGTCCCTGACCCTCCTGTCCCCACCCCACACTTGAAGTCACTTTCCCCAGTAGAAAACTAACAAACAAACTTAGAAAATATTTTAAATGGAAACCACAGCAGCTTGAGTAGCCGAAATGCTAGTTCCTGCCCATAGCAGTCCACGTGCCTTTCCCTAGCATCACTCACAACTGCTCTTTGCCTTTCAGGCTGTCTTGGGCCTGAAACTTTGCAGAAGCTGCTCAGATGGCTACGAATGCATATTCTGTACAGAGTTTGGCCCAGGGTGTATTCCATGTAGGGCTTAACATGCTGGTGGTCGAGACTCCTCCGTGATCTTCACGTGTCCACACAGGACAGGACTTTCCCAACATCCCAGGCTGCTGCTGCTCCACTCTGCCAACGCGCCACGCGCATTTGGGTTGCTTTCTGCCTTTGTGGCACCTCGGAGCCAGGGAAGGGTCTGCCCACACAGATGTGTGGCACTGGGGGACCAGCTGGGCTGCCCTGACAAAGGAGGTCTTTGTAGATAAGTGCTGATCCCTCAACTATAATCCCAGTTATGTAATGGCTGTATTAACATGTAACCAACCGCATTGTATCTAAAGCCTTAGAACTAGTCAGGTGCTCCTCTCCAAACTTGCTCCCACCCCTTTTCTCCTACCTGGTCTTTAACAAAGCATTAATAATTCTAAGGATAATCTCTATTTTGTTGTGCTTTTTTTGTAACTGTTTTAAATAAATCAATTTGTACTGTATATTTGTACTTTTGGTGAGATCCTTTTTCCTGTTTTACCATTTTAAGTCTGTACTTGGCTACACACAGATTGTATTTTTATTGTTAACGCTCTTATGAATATTCCATTTAACTTGTTGACTCTGTAAACACAGTATATATCTATCTATCTATATATATCTATATATAAACCAATAGCTTTTTCTTTGGTGTTTGAGACTTTTTGCTTGTCTGTGGCATCAGCAATCACTTGGATGTGGGTTCTGTGTTCTTACGTAGTGATCTGGGATCTATAGCTTCAGCTATGGTTTGCACAGCATAACAACACTTCTGCTGGCCAAGCAGAACACACATCACAGAGCAATAGCAACTGCTGCAAAGAGCAGATGGTCAGCTTGGTATAAAAATGGAGGCAAGAAAAAAAGTGAGAGATCAGCTCAAAAAACAAGAGGATAGGAAGAGGGTAAGATGGAGCCAAACAGATTCTTGCCAGATCTGGTGGCTTTTTCCAAAGAGTGAGGCCAGACTGGCCTGCAGAAGTCATTTCTTTGTGGAGAATGAGAAGTCAAAACAACTTCTGCACGTAGATAAAAATGTAAGCTTCAATAAAATTAAAAGCTTTTTGTAGCAATCGCCCACAAGACTGCCTATAAGGTTAGTTTTGTGTCAAGAGAAAAGGAGCACTGTGTACTCCAAATGCAGTTACTGTAAGCACTTAAGTGTGGCCTTCAAAGCGTTCCATCAAAAGTTTTTGAAAAACCAAGTTGTTTCTGACTAGTCTGCCTGAAAGTTTTTGTTCCTTGTTTTACCTTGGATCCCAGGTGAGATTCTTGGGGCCATTTCTGACTTAATGCAGAGACAGCAACTCCCCACTACACATATGTACAGTAGGCTGTGGCTGGAAATGTCGTCTCCAGGGCACCACATGCAGCTGTGTATCACACCAGTGGTGGGCTGAAGTTTGAAAAGCTACAGCATAAAATTTTAGATGCTCACTCTTAAACCACCATTGTCTTAAATGGAGAATGTATGACCTCTCTGCTCCTTCACTTCCGGTTCTGCGCTACTGTTTTGCCTTTTACAGTTTAAACATACTTAAGTTTAATTTCCATAGTTGCATAGTTTTATAGTTGTAGTAGAAAGGGGAACATTTCCATAGAGGTACAAACCACTATTATGCTCTGCACTGGCTGCTTCTGGGCTTAAATTCACTGCTCTCCAGCAGATTTTCCCAGCTCCTCCCCAGTTCAGGACTTCTCTGCATTACTCTCATGGGTTCTGTTACAGCGTAAAAGCAAAAGCAGCTTTCTGTTTACTAACATTTTCCCCAACTGTTCCCATGTGTTACTTGCGGTGATGGCTGAAAGTCATTGTTGGTCACACAAGAATTTTCAACAGGAATGAATTGCTCCATGTGTGACCCATGATCCCAGATGAGCAGCATTACATTTGGCTGTATTAAAACGGAATAAGCTCGTTTAATTTTGAAGTCCCAGAATGGCTGAGGTGGGAAGGGACCTCTGGGTCCATCTGGTCCAACCTCTGCTCCAGCAGGGACACCCAGAGCAGCCTAGCCAGGCGGTTTTTGAACACCTCCATGGATGGAGCGTCCACAGCCTCTCTGGGCAATCTCTGCCAGCGTTCTGGCACCTGAAGTACAGAAGTGCTTTCTGATGTTGAGGCAGAGCTTCTTGTGCTTCAGCTTGTGCCCACTGCCTCTTTTCACTGTCACTGGGCAGCACTGACAAGAGCCTGCTCTGACCTCACTGCATCCTCCTTTCAGGTATTCATATTCATCGAATTCCCAAACCTTCTTCAGGTTAAACAGTCCCAGCTCGCTCAGCCTTTCATCACAGGAGAGATGTTCCAGTCTCTTAACCACCTTTCTGGCCCTTCGCTGGACTTGCTCCAGTATGTCCATGTCTCTCGCTTGCAAATCTGAAATGCTGTTTGAATGAAAATTGCCTTGTTTGTAAACTATTAAACTGTTCCCTGCTCACTTTGTCAGCCCTTCCATTACTGAGGTTTCTTAGAATGGGAACTCAGTTTCCTGTTAGCTTTTCCATGCGTGTTACTACAAGGAAGCACATAACAAAGAAAAGGGTGTGCGCAGCTACTTCCAGGGAGATTACTTTTTTTTTTCCCCTTGCTTGTTATGGACACAGAATAGTATTTATTCCTGGAAGAATGGTGGACCATCTAAGTCCTTATCTCCATAACTTATGCTGCAGTAAACAAGTCTGAGGCAGACTTCTTACCTACAGCAGAACTGCAACAGCCTCAACCCATTTAACGGTGCGAGGGTCCAAGAATAATACAAAGCACAGGAGGTAAAGAAGGGGGCTAAATAAGCATGAAACATTAATTTATTTTCCCACTGTCCGAATGCGGTGGCTGACCCTCAGACCGTAGCCCCAGACAGACATCAATCAGCTCCATTCTCCTCCTGTTTCAGGAGGAAGCCAGAACTACCCATGCAGGAGTGACGTCTGGGGAGCTACAGCAGCCCCCTGAACACAGAAGCCTGTTGGTTTGCCTGTGACAGACACAGCAGAGATGGCAGTCTCTGCCTGCAGCTCAATGCAGAGTACTGTTGCTCTGCTCCTCAAAAGTCATTTTGCTCAGCAGTTGGCTCTCCAGCTCCACATTGCCCACTGGCAGCTGGAAGAAGTTCATTTCAGCTGCCAAAGCTGCCATTGCAGAGGGGTCCTGGCCAAACTGCGCCCGCAGCATCATGTCCATTTTCTCCAGGCGCCGCTTCAACCTCTTGGCCTCACGCTCCCGGATGAGCCGGGCCTGTCGCTTCTCTGGAGTTTCGTTGGCACGTTTCAGTCGCATGGCCTCTCGGTCTCGCTGCAGCCGCCGCGCCCGCTGTTCATCCGTCTCCTGCATGCGCTGCAGGCGCTTTGCCTCTCGATCCCGCATACGTCGCACCTCCCGCTCCTCGGGGGTCTCATTGTCCCGCCGGCTCTTCTTGGCGGTGCGCTCCCGCTCCAGGCGCTGCAGACGCACTTCCAAGGGCTCGTTCTGCCGACGAAGCGCCCACTTTCGCATGCCAGGTGTCTGTGCCTCCAGCAGCTTACGATAAGCAGCACAGTTGTTGCACACTAGGAGGATGCCTGCAGGATACACAGGGCTGTGAAAGGTAATGTCCTTCCCTCTGACACTGGAGGGGCCCTCGCTCTGTGGCACAGGCAGGCGATCTGCACTGAGCACCTCTGTCAGCTTCTCGCTGGAAAGCAGAAAGAGCGGTGTCAGACTCGGTACTGACAGAAGAGTCCTCATCTCAGACTACAGGGTGGCTCCTACCAGAGCTTATGACAGAGGCCTTTGCCCCAGAATGTGTCTGAATATCTAAAAATCAAGCAACATTGTATACAGAGGTAGGAATGGGATTTGCCCAGAGCAGAATTTGGATTAGAAGAATGCAAATGCAGGGATTAACCAGCAAGCTGTTCCCCACTTTCATTTCTGTATTTCTTCTTCCAGCTCTATTTGCCTAGTCAGCGTCCTTCCACCAGGCAGGACGTAAATGAAGAACATTTTTGTTTCTGTATGTAGTCCTGCTTTGGAAAAGAGAAGCTGTCTGGGCAGCACAGACCCAGTGTGATGGATTGCTGGGCAAGGGAAATAATGACTGTTCTCTCCTGTGACTAGTGACCCCAGTGCTCTCTGAACAGTGTTACATTTCACACAGCTAAGAAACACCCTTCAAGCAGCAATGATCACAGAGGTTTTAGCAGGTGATGTGGAGCTGCAGGGATGAAGAGATCAAAGGAATCTCAGCCACTGGGGGTGATCACAAATGGTCGCAAGTCGGGCCGAGATATGATTCCTCTGTCATTTAAGGCAATGCACCTAAGCTTTTCTGTGGGTACCCTCACTCACTCACTCACCAGCCAGGATGACCCTGACCTGTTGAATGTGGCGTGGCTGGTGAAGCGTGCTCCACACACTGCACAGTTTGACAGCTGGTCCTCTGAGTGGATCAGGAGGTGTCGCCCAAGGGAACCTGGTGAGCTGAGGGCTCTTCCACACACAGGACACATATAGCTCTTGGCGCTCACCACAGCTGCGGTATGCTGCAAAACAACCAGAGTTGTTAGTTACAAATTGCCCAGCTTCCTGCCCAGTCTGAGGTGTGCTCAACGAATATGGGAAACTAGCTAACTCAACCTCCTGGAACAGGATCACTTATCCAGTAAATCCTCCTGCTGATGGCTCCTAGACTAGCTCAAGACATTCGGGATGTCACAGATCAATCAGCAAGACCTTTCTACACCTCCACTGCAGTGCAACAGAAACAAGTAGGGCCAAAAGAGATCATAAGATCTGACTCTTGTTTTCAGAAATGCATCTGAGGAGCTGCTGCTTTTAGACAAAGCATGACTGCACTAACACTACGCAGCCTCCTGGTGAGGAAAAGTTCACTATGATGGTAGCTAGAAACGATCAGCTTGTACAGTTAAGTTGCCAATTCAGCTCTGCTTCATTCCTTCTTTCGCAGACACAGACGTGCTGTGAAGACTACTAACAACAAAACCTGAGTTCCCACCACAGACTTACTGCAATACTGGAATCATTTCAGAGGAAGAACAGCTGTTCCCACAGGTAGGAACTATGATAAAGGGACATAATAAGGAGCTGAATGATCAGCTGATCACACTGAATGGTGTAAGAATTGCTTCCATGTTTAATCTGAAGGAACTGCCTGGTCTCAGTTTGCAATTGCTTGCGTAGATTGCCTTGGGATGGAGCTGTATTCTCCAGATCTGCAGACTGCTGCTTTGCTTATTTTTTCCCCAGAACTTTTTCTGGACTATCTGCTATAAACTTCAATCACATCCTAGATAGAAGCTCAATTCTGTGACTGCAAAGATCAGAACAAAGTCAAGCCATGCTCCTTGCCCAGGGTTGTTTCTGACTTTGGGACGGCTGAGGTGCTTAAGGCACAGACATCGCACTACTCAGAACCACCCCCTACCTGGTATACATGAGCAATGAGCTGCTCTCTGCTTTCATACTCCAGCTGGCAGAGGGGACACTTTGACAGTCCCAGAATGGAGTCAGCATTCAAGCTCTCAGGAACCTACAGGAAAGGAAAGCCATTTTGGTGTAAGGCACACTGATCTCCACACAGCCACCCACCCTCCCTTAGCATCTAGCGAGGGACTGCACAATGGCCCAGCCCAGATCGAGTGCAGTGCTCAGTCTTGTTGGGGCTGGTTTGCAGTTCTCACAGTCCAAAACTTCCTTTATTCAGCCTCTTAGCAAAGCTCTTGCTGCCTCAGGAGGAAGAAGCAGAAGTTTCATGCCCTCCACTTGAACCCATTATCTTGCCAGCATGGTGGCTCTAGTGGGCAAGGCCTGCTCTGTAGCAGAAAGGAAAGGTACAAGAACTGAAGTCCAGGCAGGGGAATAGCAGTTTATCCTGCTATCTCCTGTTCCTGGCAGCTCATGAACATCAAAACCATCTCCCTTCAACAGGAGATGCTGTTTGGAGGAGATGATTATGGGAACAAGGTATGAAATTAAGGTTACAGAGAGATGTCTAGACAGTGCCCACCCCTTCTCCCTTGGACACTGATGAGACTGCAGTGCCAGTACACACTTGCCTCATTTTCTCTCATCAGCAGGGTTCCAGCTGCAGGTTGGTCTCCATTCTCCAGTTCTTTCTTCACCTTTAGCATTGAGCCATCCTCCTCTGAAGTATGGGAAGAAACTTCATCATGGGTGGTTTCCTCATCATCACTGCCACCTTGAACATAGAAAGCAGTTACTCCAAGTGTCAGGACCCTGACAGCACTAACAGACCTTAATTGCCCTGACCAGCCTCACCTAGGGCCTCCACTCACACTCAAGATCGGGGCCCCATTTAAACTCAGGAGGTACTTCAATCCCCAAAGAACCACGTTAAGTCCCTGGATCTGGCCTGTTACCTGGCTTTGCTCCATGATCACTAGATTGTCAACAGAGCCTGGTGCCGTCACCATTCTGCTCCAGTGCTGTGGGACTGCACTCTAGTGGTGAGGTTACTGTTCAACCTGCATTGTGGCCATTGGCTCTGGGCTTGTCTTCTCTTAGTGAGCAGTTCTGCTCTTACTGTTGGCTGATAAAGAGCCGTCAGCACAAGAATCAAGGGCTAACTCAGAAGAGAAGATGGGTAAAATGGTCCTCAGAGAATTCCCACCAGCTCCGTAGCAACTAGCCTCACCCTATCAGTTTCTCCAATCCACTACCTTGCAATTACTGGAAGGGGCAGAACTCACTGCTGCTGAAATCACGGTCTTGCAGTGGATGAATAGCTGGCCTTTGGTCCCCAAGAGCTCCAGGAAAGCTGTTTTTCATCATGGCTTGGCGGGCTTGCTCCTCCAGCCCTGCAAAGACTTGCTCCCCTGGCAGCCACAAGGACAAAAAGTCAGATTGGTGCTGTTCCATTATTTCACAAAAGCTTGCCAGAAATGCAACAAGTGTGGGGTTGCTCACCTGCAATGCGCAGACCCTCTGAAGTCACCTCTCTGAAAGCATTTAAATAACCTCTGTGCTTCCCTGCCCTGTAACTCCAGCCTCCTGTATCTGCTAACACAAGTCCAGTCCCCACGTCTCGCTAGTGGATGTGTATGGTGTCAGGCTGCTCTCTGCACACCCTTTATACACCACTCCAGTTGCATGTAAAAAACCTGCAAGGCTCCACATCTGCCATGCGTGCTCACATGGCTTCCACTTTTACCAGAGGACCACCAATCTGCCAACAGCGATAGCACAGCTGTAGGTGAGGAAAAGCCACGCAGGGGTGATGACTGTATCCCAAATTGGACGTGTTGCTACATGGCTCTTGTAAATCATTCAGAAGCTATTACAAGCAGCACAACAGTACTGCGACAGGACATTCATACTAATTGCATCAGGGTCAACCAATCACATTAGGGTCTGGAAAGGCACAGACGTCAGTGCTTGCACGATTCCCACATTAGGTTAAACTAAATTCTACATACAGTCTGTTTTTCTCTTTGTAACGATTTGTATCTCGACTCAACATGAGAACAGACAACAAAAAACCTATTAGAAGGCAATTATTTGAGTTCCTCTGAAAGAAAAATTCCTACAACAGTCTCTGCAAGGCTTCCAGTTCCAGGGAATAACTACAGAAGTCAACCACCAATTTTCACATTAAAACAAACAAACGACTTTGTTCTACAGGTAGCGAAGACTTGCTTTTAGCAGTAGATGAGTTACGAGCACCTGGGGCAAGGAGCTAGTTCCCAAACAGCTATAGCTTGTGGATCAACATTTCTAAGTTCACAGGAACTACTCAAAGCGTAAATGCAGAAATACAATTTAAGATGCAGTGCAAAGAAGGTCAGAGTGCAGCTTTCAAAGAAGCATTGCCCCTTCTAGGATAGGGCCACAACTGCATCAATACAGGGAACTGCACTCATAACCCATGGAGACAGCACCAGTCCTGCTACAGGGACAGGTGCATCTCACATGCTGAACTGCTTCAGCCAGCTTTGCCCCATATTTATACACATACTGCCTTTCTTGTGCTCAGCTCAAAATTCCCAACATTGCTTTAATTTTTGGAAGACTGTAAAGCCCTTCAGAGGCTTCCAAAGTTGTCCAGAGGGGCTTTGGATGCCCCGTCCTTGGAGGAGCTCAAGGCCAGGCTGGATGGGGCCCTGGGCAACCTGACCTCATGCTTATCTAACAGCTGGCAGCCCAGCCTGCAGCAGGGGTTGGAACTTGATCATCACTGAGGTCCTTTCCAACCCAAATCATTCTGAGATTGAGTGATTCTACTTCTAACACCAATCACAACAACCAGCAGAGCAATCACGTCTGCCAGAAGCCTTTCATTATAACATACACACAACCACATGAGCACTGATTTAGAGCAGTGTGGAGAACCATCCATCAGCTTACAGCCAGAAATGCAAACCGTTAACCAAACCACTAGCTTGTATCCAAAAGGAATCACGGGAGTGGAAAAAACTTTCAAAAGCTCTGTATTTTGCTTATACCAAATTTCTTATTCTACTAATAGCATTTCTGAAAGAACTTGGAAAAGAGTGCTCAGTTCATCTACTGACAGACCAGGTCCTACATCACTAAAGCTTTGGAATTTTAATGTTTGATAGGTACAGGGTTATGTTCTTATTGTCTACACACATGCTCACGTACAAACACACCCCCACCTCCACCCCATTTTGAATACATTTGCATTTCTGTGGAAAGGGAGTAAGACAGGCAACAGCTTTAGGATCACCACTGTCAGAAAGGACATTATGCTCAATATTGAATTCGCAGACTCTTCTCCAGAAGTTTCTTCATTAAATACAGAAAGGGCTGTAGGCTGACCACAACACCAAAACAAGTCACTGTATTTGTTTCACAAGCAGCTAGAGATGTAGAACAGCGAGAGTCAAACAACTGCCTCTGTTTTGCTTTCCAGTTCTCCTCTCCATAATCTTGCAAATGAGTGGGATGCCAGGAGAGCAGCTGTGGAGGTAGGGGCCAGCCCTGTGGTACTGTGCAACAGGGGCAGTTATGAGTGCTACGATCTGATGGTGTATCAGCTTGGCAGCCAGAAATGATTATTTTCCTTAGCCCTTCCCTTCTTGAACTGTATGAATGCAGGATAACTCTCAGGTGTTCTGGAAAATAAACACATAAACAAACAACCTCACTCCAAAATCCACAAAACAAAAATCAGAATAAACTGCATAATTCCCCTGTCTTCCTTCCTAAACAGAAAAGCCTCTCAGAGATGAGCCACTTTACTCCCTCCTTGCACATCAATTTAACATCCCTGTTCATGTAGGTCTTCTCTGTGTTCCTTTCCTGGACCTGAAATTTGCAAGTCTGTCCACCACTGTGGATCTAATCCACCTGCCCCATCGCTATTCTGGGTTGTCCACACTGCTGTAGCGGTTACTGAAATGAAAAACAACAATTGAAAGCGTTAATAACCGCAGCCCACGGAGCCCTTTAAGAATCGAGGATTTTGATGCAAATAACAATTGTTGCTCAGTTTGATTGCTGGCTGCTATTCTTGAAAGATACTTTCTTTTCAAACTGGGAGTATTACAAGCAGCAGAATTCAAGAAATGCTGAAGAGCACAAAGAGAGAGAGAGAGAAAGTGTGTGTGTGTGTGTGTGTGTGTGTACATATATATATCAGAGGGAAAAGGAGGGAAACCAAGGATTAATGGGATACCGGGACAACACAGAATAGAGCTAGGAAGTGGTTATTAATTTGATTAACAAATACTGTTCTCAAGAGGTCTAAGCATCACTTGCAAAAGGTAGAAGCCGTAGAAAGAAAAGCAGCTCATGGGATAGCGGAGAGAGGAAACAAAAGCAAACTCTAATACCTGCAGCAGAATTCCTGGCAAGCTCAAGAACAGTGGAATGACCTATAGCTGATGAGTGACATTGCAGCAAAGGACAGGCTTGAAGCAAGATCAGAAGATTAACTGCTTAGAGAGAAGACACTTTTATACTTTAGAGTCTGGAAGACAATAAAATAAATGAAGATACTTCCACAGGAACAATACAACTGCGTGGCATTTTTCAATTCAGTGAGGAATGAGCAATGCAATAAGTATACTTCAGTATTACAAATATGTTTCTTACCATACTGTCAGATGAAAGCATTTTTTATGCAGCACATGACAATACAAAAATCAGTTATTAAAAGCCAATTATGTGCTGCACTCTGCCACATGGAAATGACTACAGTGGAAACTATAAGTGGACTGGCAATCACACACAATGACATGCTTATGATAACAGTATTTTTTACTGCTGTTTCAGTAGAATTATGAGTTTCCTTACACATCAAATTGTTTGAAGTGGTCTGACTTGTAACAGCACAATTCTGCATGCCAAAGTACTACTGTGCTAAGTGGAGACAGCAACTGCTGCTGTGAGAGCAAGGTTAAACGGGGGCCATGCTGAGCCTGGAAAGTAACTCTGGAAAGAGGCAGCATTGAACAAGCCAGGGACAGGAGAATGCAGCTGTTGCTTGCAAAAGTGAATCTGAGAAGGAAGATAACATAGAGCAGCAAGAAAGGAAGAAGTAGGCATCATCCTCTCATGAATTCGTCCTGTTAGATAATCACAGTGGCATTTATGCAAATCCACAAAGCACTTCCCAAGCCCCACAGCCTGCAGATCTGATCCCAATTGCAGACGTACCTGCTGTCCCTTTTATTCCTCTCCTCCCAACAATTTCAGTCCCAAGAAGTTTCAGTAACGTGCCTGCTATGTCTCAGCCTGATTCCTCATTCTGCTGGCTCACCCAGATCTTGGAGATGATGCTCTCTCCGATTTTCCTCGTCATTCACCAGTGCACTGCATGGCAATTCTGGGCCCTCCAGATACACAGCAGGCTAGGTAGACAGAGAAGTCCCAACGATTTGGTGGTGTTCATCATAAGACAGACAAGATTTCCATCCCAAGGAGGAGACATCACCATTGCAATTTTTCATGTATCTGTCAGTCCCCCATTTTCTTCCAATCCTATTTTGCTGCTCTTCATGCCTCCTATCAAATAGTTTATCTGCAGCTAAATATTGTGTGTAAGGTGGTGAACAAGTCCCATGCTTCCTTTCTCTATGGCATACCAGATGCCATACCTCAGCCTTGTGCCAGCTGGTAGCATCTTTGTCGGGTACCTTCTCCAAGACCCAAACTGGTGATACAATCACTTGCATTGCAGATAAAAAAGCAATGATGTGAAAATACCTTGACGACCAAACTCCAAAGCATGTATAGTTCATGTATATAACAATACAAGCTTCTATAGAACACAACTGTTTGCAGTGGAGTGGAGAAGAGAAATTAGCCCACCTAAACACCACGAAAACTCGACATGAACTTTTAAAGCTGTTGTACTCTTTGGTGTCCATAGATGAGAGCCCGTAACCCTACACCAGGGCTGACAGAGTAAGTACATGCTTTATATACATCTATTCTAAACAGCAGAAGCAGTATCTGGGTGCTCTCAAAAGCAAATGTGTGTGGAAAGAAGACGTGTTACTGGCATTGCAGGAGAAAACACAGGATGCATCAAGTTTATCTAATAAAGACAATTCCAAGCAGACAAATCTGTACAAAGCTGTATTCCACCAACTGCTGAACTCAGCACACAGGAAGCAGGAGTGGGAAAGCACAAGTCAGAGCAGCTGCCAAAGTCAGCCCTCAATACTCTGACACTGGCCATCAAGGAAAGCTTTGTCTGCTCTCCCATGCCTAGCATTTGCAGGCTATAAGGCTTTCAAATCAGAAAGAGGTAATTCTCACCAGTACACTCACAAAGGGTGCAGAGCATTAGGTTATGTCAGGATGTATTTTCCCCTAACACAGAGAACAGCATGCATAGATTTCTGTTGCCGTATCCATACAAAAAGGCAGCACAGGGAAACACATAGAGACAGGCAAGCCAGCAGCATCAGCAAAGTGAGGCAGTTGCTACGGCCGCAGCAGTCAGCTCTCCATTCCACAGACCTGAAAGTTACCATAGCGGAGCATTTCTTAGGCCTCTCATCTCAATCAGCCTTGATTTCACATGTCTACAGAAGTGGAGATTTGGTTTTTTTGTTCAAGCCCAGATTTCAAGCATCTATCCATCCACAAAGCTGAATATACATACAAGGGCGTAGCTTCGGACTCCCAACTCCCCTCTGTAACCAGCCAAACAAAACCCATGCAGATGCCCCTCTGTAGCTGAACATCCACACAGCTGTCTCCCAGCTACACTAATACCTCACTACAGCCTACCCACAAGAAGCACTGATGTACAGCACCTTCAGTCCTTTTGCTATCCAACAAATGTTAGGGTCTTGACAATGCTGGAGAAAGACACCTGTCTTCTCAGCTCAGCTCAGAAATGGCCTGACAAATCATATCTGTGCATTATTTGACATAGCCATTGTCCATTCCCTGCCAGGAAAAGGCAAATGGCTTTATTACATTATCTGGTGGAAAACTGAGGTGCAGTGAGCTTAAGTGACGCATCCAAGCCAGTCTCTTGAGTCTGCTGCAAAGCAAAGATCAGAAGCCAGGGCTCCCAGACTTCAGTTGTACACTCAGACCACCCTACCTCGAACTTTCTTTGCTATCCAAGAACTGGCCAGAACCTAACTTATGCTTGTGACAGTGTGAACACATAGCAGAGCTGCAGGCCCTGTGCACACAAACCTACCTTTACAGAGTTTGTTCAAGCCTATCCCTGTCCTACCTTGTCAGGACACTGCCAGCTCCCCTGGCATACAGAGTTCTTATTACAAGCCCTAGGACAAAACATAGGTAACCATTCCCCCACAAATGGTACCTTTTCATCACTGCCCTCCTCCCCTTCCTCTCCACAACTATCCATCTATGACAAGGATCCCATGGTGCTATGTAACATAATACTCACAGTGAACTTTGTTAGGAGTGGTCTGTTTCCGACGGGACATGTTTCCCTGACCTGGGAGCACAGTGTGTTCGTTCCCTCAGCAGAGGGCTCACCTGAGAAGAGAAGAGCCTGTCACACACACCACTGGGACCTTCTCAGCCACCAGACAAACGCAGCTGAGCATCTCAGGGTCGCTCCCCATCCTCTTGGTTACAGGGCTAAAGCCAGAGCCACATTCAGAGCCAGCATCCAACGCAATCCGCAATCATTTTACCACGCACGGGCAGCCCCACCCAATTCAAACTAAGTAATAAGCAATTCTGCACCCGTAATACAAAAAGCTCAGAATGCCCCGCTTCACGAGCGTCTGGGCTCAGCCCAAGTACCCTCCTCCCTCCCATTTGCTTCTACGGCGAACAAGGCACCAGCCTAATGACCTCCACCACCGAGCCGACCCACAGAGGGGCAGAGGAGACGCCGGCCCGGGAGGCCGAGCACCGGGAACCGTCAGCCCCACGATGGGCACACGAGGGAACCACCGCCCCGGTGTGAGCGGGCCCGAGCAGCACAGGGACGGGGTACGGCCCTGCAGGCAGCGCGTGCACGCCAGCGAGGCCGCCCGGACCCCCGCCAGCATCGTCCCTCCGGTGCAGCGCCCGTGCGCCGGGGCACACGCCGACACGCCGCCCGGACCCCCCTCGAGCACCACAAAGGGGAATCGTCGGCCCTCACCCTCTGACCGACAGAGGAGAGAATCGATCCCCACCGCTCCGTCGGACGCGGACAAAAAGAGGAACGGAGCACATCGCCTGCGGCCGTACAAACGAACGCCGGACACCGCCGGCCTCCCTCGACAATCGGACGCCGGCCCGCTGGCACCCCGGCCGGACAGGGCGCAGGCCCAGCCCCAGGCGCACGGACCCCGCTCCCCGACGGAGAGACGAACGGCGGCACGCGCCCGCCCGCCCCGCCTCACCCGGTGCCGCCGCCCGCGCCGGGAGCCGCGGACAGACAAAGGGCCGCCGGACAGACAGACGGCAAAATGGCGGCGCCGCCAGAGCGCGCGGCGCGGGCACGGCCCGGCTGAGCCCCCCTCGCCGCCGCCCGGAGCCGCTCACCTGCGTGCCATGGACGCGCGGCAGGTGCGGCCGGCAGAGCCTCGCTCCGCTCCCCGCGCCTCGGGCGGCGGCCGTCCGAGCCCGCCGGGCCTCGCTCCCCTGCAAGGGCAGGAACCGATGTCACGCCGGTCGGAGCGGCGCCGCCCGCGTTCCGAGCTCACGGCCCGCCCGGGGGCGAAGCGCTCCGCAGCGGGGGATCTCAGCCCGCGTCCATTCGCGAAGGCCCCGGGGAGCCCCGATCGGCGCGCGGCGGGGCGCGGCCGCGCCGCCCCGGGACGGAGGGATCCGCGGCTGCCAGGGCCTCCCCGATGGCAGCGCGCTGCGCTCCGCCGGGGCCGATGTCGGCGGTGCTTCTCCCGAGGGCTCTCCTCTCTCGCGGACGCCCCGCGAGTACGGCCGCTTAGCGCGGTGCAGTCGGCGTGCGGGGCTCGCGGGGCGGGGCGAGGAGGCGGAACGCGACGCTGCCGGAACCTCCGCGCCGGGGCCGGGCGGCGGCGGGAGTTCAGCGAGACGTGCGGCGGAGGGGTACGAAGTGTTCCTCCGCCGAGTAACGTAGTCCCTCTGCGCCGCTCTCTCGCGGCCGTCGCCACGTCGCTTTTCCCGGACGCTGCCGCGTCGGTGCGTCGTTCAGCTCCGTTCGGTCTCGGTGGCGGCTGCTGCAGGCCGGCCGTGCCCGCAGCGGGTAGCCGTCGGCCCGGCAGATCCCTCCGCGCGCAGTGAGACGGTGCTGCGCGCGCCGCCATTTTAGGAGTCTGCAGCCGGCGGGGCAGCGGTGAGTTGGGATGGGGGCGGCGGAGGGGATGGTTGGCGGGTCTGGCTGTGCTGTTCCCACCGCCTCACAGCCGGGGGGAGCCGAGCGGGGCCTCCTGCACTGCTCTGTGTTCCTTCAGGCGGAGCACCTCTCATGGGGCCGCCCCGGCGGTGCTCAGCCCTGCCCAAGGAAGGTTCACGTCGGCGGGGCGAGGTGTTCCCTTAGACGGGGCAGGCGGTGGTGGGAACGGTGTACTCGGGAGCGAGGACTGGTAGGGCAGCGTGCGGCTCGCGCTGAGGCTTTCTTGCAGCTCTGTAAAGTTATATATAGTATTATATATATATATACTTTATACTATATATATAGTATGTACTTTATATTATATATAAAGTTATATAATATAAGCTGTATATTCAGGTTATGGAAGGGCAGAACTTTTCATGGTGTCAGGTGAATATAAAGCAAATTTTTATGTACTGGTGTTTATTTGACTTTAGTGGGCACTGTACGTTGTTGATAATTGCACTGATGTTTGGACAGATTGGCTCAAAGATCTGTATGTACTCTAAATAGCAGTAAATTTATGCAAACTGCTGTCTGTGTGCTTAAAATTACCATGATCCAACAGTCTGTTCCCAGTCCATTGGTACAAGCCAGATCTTTCAGTGTTAGTGCTGGGGAAGATTTTTCTTACAAATGTTTCTTGTCGTTGTGAAGTACTGTAATTCTGCTTTTTTTTCCTAAGTAAAACAGGGACCAGTGTCTTTCTGGTTACTGGTGCCAATGATCTTCCTCTCTCTTCCCCTAGAAACTTCATCATGTTGGGCTCTGGATTCAAGGCTGAGCGCCTGCGTGTCAACCTACGCCTTGTCATCAATCGCCTCAAACTGCTGGAAAAAAAGAAGAGTGAGTATTTGAGGGGGTAGGTGTGACCCCGGATACTTTTGGGGCCCAGGAAACTTGAGGAGAAGATTTATTTTTTTATTTTTTTCCTCCTGGAGTCAGGGAAGTTTTTTTTGCTGGCCAAGTATGAAATAGCCTTTGCTATTTGTTGCTGGATCCCAGCCTTGCACTGTGCCTGGGTATGTTGACCCCAGAGGCGTAGGCTGGCCCTAGTGTGGTCTCCATACAGCTTTCTGGCAGGTGTCAGAATATGGCTGACAAGGTGATGTCACAGCTATGTGCTATATGTGGAAGGACATCTAAGTTTGCCCAGAAGGTTGTTTCCTGGGCCTTCTGTGCCTACACAGCGAGGAAATTGTGCTGTGGGTGACTCACCTCGCTTGGCTGTTCTGCCCTGATTAGACACGGGTAAGATTTACCCCGTGGTTCTGGTTGACTCTACAAGGAAATTGAAGGTGTGGGAGACTTTCTAGCAGCTAAAAACCTGTTCTCCTTTCTCCTATGAGTTTCCGTGATAGGACTAAGACACAGTTGCTCCACTAAGGTGCTACTCAGCTTGATGGGGAGAGAGAAGTTGGTGATGGGTGTATGTGTGGTAGGGGCAGTAGCTCTTGCCAGCACAGTAACTGGCCTTGGGGATATGTGCTGCAGCTGAATTGGCCCAGAAGGCAAGGAAGGAGATTGCAGATTATCTGGCAGCTGGAAAAGATGAGCGTGCTAGGATTCGTGTGGAGCACATCATCCGTGAAGATTACCTTGTGGAGGCCATGGAGATCCTGGAGCTGTACTGCGATCTACTGCTAGCCCGCTTTGGCTTGATTCAGTCCATGAAGTAAGCGCTGTCCTCAGGGGTATTATGTGGGAGAGGGTCCAGGCCCCCCTGGGTTGAGGGAGGGAGACTGCTGAGATCAGGCTGGGAATACAGAAGGGCACCTGTTTTTATTTTGGTGTCCTAGGACCTCCAGAGACCTCTCCTTTCCTGGCAGGGAGTAATCTGAAGCCTAACATGAAGGACTGGGGACATTAGGGCTAAATAGCTGGAGGGCTACAAAAGTGAAGTATGTGGTGTGGAGATAGGACTTCCTTCTATTATCCTTAGGGAGCTGGACTCTGGCCTGGCAGAAGCAGTGTCTACACTGATTTGGGCTGCACCACGACTCCAGTCTGAAGTGGCCGAGTTGAAGATTGTGAGTAGGGTTGTTTGAGGGTTGTTGTGTGTGGAGGGTGGGGGTAGCACTGCCAGCAACCATTGGAAGATTTAGCATTGGACTCTGTCACTGAGGCAGAGGACATTTTTAGGGGCTCTGCAGATGGAGACCTCATACCAGGTTTCACTAGTGCAAGCAATCCTGAAGCCTTGGGAGTGGCTAAGGCTGCTCAGCTGAGTGCACTTGGTGGCAGAAATTTGGGCAAATGGAGGTGAAGAGGGCTGTGGGAACTGCAGATAATGTGGGATATGTGGTCGGGGGAAAGCAAGGATGTATATGATCACAGAGTTTTTCTCCTGCTGCAGGTTGCTGACCAGCTGTGCGCCAAATACAGCAAGGAGTATGGGAAGCTGTGTCGCACAAACCAGATTGGAACAGTTAATGACAGGGTAATGAACTGGTAGAATGGCTAAAGCTGGAAGAACAGATAATCTGCCGTGGATTTCTGCCCCTTGTTCATGTGGCCGGTGGCTGATGTTTGTGGCTGACTGTGGAGTTGGGTGGGACAGTTGTGGGGACTGGCTTGCCTCTAAATACAGAAATATGGTGTTGATGTCCCTGTCAGGTGGGAACAAGCTGTCTTGCCTGTGGGTGTAGAGGAGCAGAGCGCTTAGAACCCTGCCTTGTGGCTGCCAAAAGCCTCTACCGTTGCAGTGCTGTGCTGGGTGGAAAGGGCTCCTGAAGACTGTGCTGTGCTCCCCACAGCAGGTGACCCTGGCTGTGACTGAGCCCTGCCATTCTGCACTATTCTTGATGAGCACCTCTGCACCCTTGTATTTCAGCTGATGCACAAGCTGAGTGTGGAGGCACCTCCCAAGATTCTGGTAGAGAGATACCTCATTGAAATTGCCAAGAACTACAATGTTCCCTATGAACCTGACTCGGTGGTGATGGTGAGTGAGATGAAATTGCCAAGAACTACAATGTTCCCTATGAACCTGACTCGGTGGTGATGGTGAGTGAGATGAAATTGCCAAGAACTACAATGTTCCCTATGAACCTGACTCGGTGGTGATGGTGAGTGAGATGAAATTGCCAAGAACTACAATGTTCCCTATGAACCTGACTCGGTGGTGATGGTGAGTGAGATGAAATTGCCAAGAACTACAATGTTCCCTATGAACCTGACTCGGTGGTGATGGTGAGTGAGATGCATGCAAGTCTGTGGTCCCCTTCTGTGTTACAGTGAAATTTCCTGTTAGTGCTGTGGAGCACAAGATGATGGTGTAGCACCAGAGTTTATGGTAATTTCACTTGGATGTCTTCTAGACAGCCTTAGCATAGCAGGATCCCTTCTGCTTCCCAAAGTCCTACAGTTGCTATTGTCTGGTCTCCTTTCTGACTCTCGTTAATAAGGTTATTATCTGTTCTGTCCTTCTGTTCCTGTCCCATCTTTTCCAGTGACAAATGTTGCAGCTAATGCTGTTCAGAAGGTTGTGATCTGAAAAGTTTCCTCTTTCCTTTCCAGGCTGAAGCCCCTGCAGGCATTGAGGCAGATCTGATTGATGTGGGGTTCACAGATGATGTGAAGAAAGGTGGCCATGGAGGGGGAGGAGGTGGTGGATTTACAGCCCCGCTGGTTGGTCTTGATGGTTTACTGCCTGTGCCGATGCCTATGCCCATGCCGTCAACAAATCCTCCTTTCTCCTATCCACCTCCAAAGGGACTGGTAAGAGCCTTTGTTTTCAGCAGGCCCTTTTTCTCTGGACAGCTTTGACTGCGATGCCCCACACCTGCTGATAGGAAAGCGTCTGTGCCTTGTAGCTTTATGTGACAGAAGGCCATCTTGTTACTGTGAGACTAAATGGGATAGAAGTTCTTGGCAGCTGAATTTTAAGCTTCTGGCCTGTCGCTTATAATGCTGTGAGACGTGAAGTGTTAGTTTTGCTGTTCTTTAGAATAACTAATAGTCCTGTTAGCTGGTTGCAAGTGACTGTGTCTGACTAATGCCTGAGAATCTTCTCTTAGCGAGCATAAACCATACCAAGTTGGATACTTGTCTGCATGTATATCTGACTCCTAGCAGCTGTAGGTGTATTGTGTCCTGTGGAGCCTCTCCCAGACAAATTGGCTGGTATTTGACTGTTTAATTTTTCTGTGTACAGGAGAACTTCAACGGCCTGCCAGTGGGAACCTACCAGCCTTTTACTAACATTCATCCACCACCAATTCCAGCAAACCCACCAACATATGAATCTGTAAGTGCCTGAGGTGAATCACTGCTGTAGGCAGCAGAGGGAAACTCTAGAACAGGGCAGTGGTAGCTACAGAAAATACAAGGGTTAAGCACACTGTTCAACTTCTTTGGAGCTTTTGGGGTGGTGCTTGGTATTGATTTTGGCTGAATAGCTGAGTACATGTGATGAGAGGAACTTGTGAAAAGTTCTTTCCTCTGCAACTAAAATTTGTGAAAGCCAAGACTGTTTTTTTTAACGGCATTATTAATATGATAAGCATTTGACAAGCAGAGTCCACACATCCCATTTTTTGTAACGTGATGGGATTACCACCTTCAGTCTTTTTAGGCAGACTTTTCTCAGTCCTTGGGGATAAGAATGGAGATTCTGGAGTGTTGATTATTTTCTGTATTTTTGTTTCCTGGAGTTTGTGATCATGCCTCTCATTTTGCTGTTGGTGATGCACTTGTTTCTGCAAACCTTGAATAGGAATGAGCATAGCTCAGTATCTGTGTGCACTAGCTGCACAGAAGCCTTTGAGTCCAGGGGATGCAGGCACAGGAGCTGTTAGCTTGGTAGAGATAGGTGGCACTGACAGCCCACCAGGAAGGGAGAGTTCTCCCAGCAAAACCGACCGTGCTTTGGGCCTTTTTCCCACCAATCCAAGACCCAAGATGCCTTTATTTCATCACTGCTGGTCACAAGGGCTTATCTATTGCTTGTGAAAGTAAGCAGTAGCTGTATTATTGTGGGGGAAGAGAACAGTCTTCTCTTGCTCTTGTCCTTGAGAAATATTTTTAAATCTGCTATTGGATATAGTCCATTCATCTGGTTCCGGAATGTTGCCAGTGAAGCTGCTTTGATTGACAAAGAGGGAGGGAAATGGAAGCACTGCCTCCTTGGAAGGAGAGTCAGATTCTTCTGAGTGTCCTGGAAATCAGGGTTTGGTTTTTTTTTTTTTTCCTTTGGGGCGGGGGGGAATATCATGTGCATGACTGTAGCTGCTGTTGCCTATGAGCTTTGCCTGTATGACTCTGGCATTCTGTGCCTCTGGATGGGAGAGCTATAGTAACAGAGAGCCTTTTTCAGATTGATGAGCCTGATGCTGACAAGGATGCTGCTTCTGCATCGGTGGCAGGTGAGTATGGCGAGGTGTGGGAAACTGGAGGTGGTTTGGAGCTGTGGTTAGCTTGGGGTCTTAGTGTCCTTGTGAGTAGGCTTTCCCTACTCGTGGAACAATGTGTACAACTTGACATATCTTGAGAGCAGGATTTGAGTTTGGAGAGGGTGCTGGTCGCAATGAAGAGTATTTTCTCACACAGGGAGGATCTGAGGAACTTAAGAATTAGTTCAGCTTTGAAGTTAAACTAGGTTTCTAGCTTAAGCTAACTTGTCAGACCAAATTCAGAAGTTTGCAGAAGAAAATGGGAAAGCAATGGATTTAAATAATACATTTTTGTAGAACATAAGCAATATATTCTTCAGGAGCAGAAAGAAAAAAGCAGGCACTAAGAGGTAGATAAGTTCATATTAATGCAGCCGAGCATAGCTGGTGAGAGAGTTATTCTCTCTCTATCCATCTACTTGAATGTTTGTGATGTGCTTCAGGCACTGTAATTGGATCACAGTTAATCTCTCCAGTCTTGCACAGTGTACTTCTTCTCTGTAAGTTTTGAAAGCATCTGTTACCTCTAGCATTTGATCAGGTCAGAGCAGGTTTTGAACTCAGTTGCCACTTGCTATCTCCAGCAAGGATTCCTGACAATCCTTTGGGAAGTGGTGCTGGTATGTGATGGAGATATGGTTGCAGTGGAATTGCTACATCTCTGTTTAACATCTGGGTGATAGGAGCATAAGATACCTTGGTACCTATGGGTCTGTAGGAGGTGGAATTGGAATGGAGTAAATTGGGATGTGCAGTGCAGCTGATAAAGGTGTGCAGGAGCTGCAGCTGCGCTGCCCCGCAGCTCACCTGGGGCAGCAGAGTGGAAGTCTGCAGTACGTTGTAGGATGGGGTGACCTTGCAGCTCCTTGCAGCCATGTGAACTTTTTCCCCCCACTGAGTCTTTAACAGAGATGAAGCTGTGTTAATGCTGATCACTGGTACTGCCTTATTGTAGAGCAGTGTTCTGTGTGCCTCTGTCTTTTGGCCTGATTAATGTGATGGTGAGTGGGGTAAAATTGGTTTTTTGTTTTTTGTTTTTTTTCTTTCTTATTCTAAACAGGGCCTGGACCTAAGCCTGAAGCTTCTCCAAAACCAAGAGTTGGACCTCCTAATACCATTGATAATTTTGTGTTGCCTGAATTACCTTCTGTGCCAGATACACTACCAACAGCATCTGCTGGTGCCAATTCTTCTGCCTCTGAAGACATTGACTTTGATGATCTTTCTCGGAGATTTGAGGAGCTAAAGAAGAAAACATAAGACTGATTGGGCTATAGCTCCAGTGAAAAGGGCAGGAGCTGTGACTTCTCTCTGAAACACTCTCCCTTCAAATGGTTTCCTGTATTAACCTCAAATGAACACTTCTTTTTGAGCTCTCTTCCTGCTGTACTTAAACCAAATGCTGATGCTTTCCCAGTCCTTTTGCTCCAGGAGTTGAACTGTGGAGACTCTTAAGAGATGAAAGCAGGGAACAGCTCCAACCAATCTAGGTAGCTATAGAGAAAGGCCTTGCTTGATTGACATTCCTGGCTGTTTCTGTGGCAGCTCTGTGCTCTCTTCCACAGAGAAGGGTGATAAAGGTTGAAAGGGCTTTCTCTCATGTTTCTCGTCTCAAAAGGAGTGTTATGTACCAGCTGCCCTGCTCTGCTTTATGGTATGTATGGTCAGGGTGATATATATATATATATTTCTCTCTGTGGTAAGATTTTTTTTTAACTAATTGGGGCAGAGGCAGGAATTACTGTTGTGAGTGGACACGGGTTTTGTGCTACCCTAGCGCCATCCTTCGGCTGGCACTGGTTGCAGTTTGTGTTGGAAACCCCTCCTTCAGACTGGGTGAACACTCAGGGAGCCCACTGCGGCTGTTGCTGCGTTGTGTGCGGGGGGCTGCTCCCCTTTGACACGGGAGCAGCACGGTACTGTTTGCTGCTCCAGCAGTGCGTTCACACAACCTGCTGGAAGTATGTGTGGAGAGAGCAGAGGGTGGACCTGCGGGGCGCTGCAGCGTGGGCTGTATCTGCTCCATTGTTGCAGGGTCTCCCAAAGCTGTGGAGAGCTGGTCTTTGGGCATCCGGCAGTGGCACAGGAGGGTGGCAGGAAGCCTCTGGCGGGATGCAGGCAGAGCTGTTTGTAGAGCGGTGGTTGGTTTCTGTCAGGCGGTGCTGTTCAGGGGCAGGTGCTGCTGAATGCGGTGTACGCTCTTCTGTACGTATCTGTACATAACACACTATTTTTCTTTGAAGTTTTTTTGGTTGATTTGTATCTTAAGATTAGTTCCTAATAAAGATGGGCTGTGAGCAGCTGTAGCTGCGGGCTCCGGCTGCCTTTGGTTGCTGCGGTGCGGCCCTTCTGAGCATGTGCGCGTCGGAGGGCCCCGGGGGGGAGGCGGGGGCAGGGTTGAGTACGTGCGTGTGCGGGAGAGAAGGGTCGGTACCGGCGCGTTACGTCCCGTGGCCGAAGATCCGCCGCCGGATTCGTGCCTTCCCGTTCTTTCACCTGCCCGGTCTCACCGCCGCTGACCCACGCGAGCCGTTCCCGCGGGCCCCGCCCCTTGCTGGCGCCGCTTCCGTTCGCTTTCCGGCCGCCCGCCCGGCGTCCTGCTGTGTTTCCATTGGCCGCACGGGCCGTCCTCCGCCAACCGCGCGCTCTGACTGCAGGAAGCGGCTCTGCCGGGGCGGGGTGGCGCCGCGCGCGAGGGGACGCGTGGCAGAGGGCGCGGGTCGGGTGCGGGGCCGCCGAGCTCATGCGGCGGCGCCTGCGGCTGTTGACGGCGGCGCTGGGAGGCTGCGGGCTGCTGCTGCTGGGCTCGGCGCTGGCGGCGGGCGACGAGCGGCTCTACGCCGCGGCGGTGATGCCCGCGCTCCGTGCCGTCCCCCCGGAGGCCGCCCACGGCTTGGCCCTGCGCGCCGCCGCTCTCGGGCTTCTGCCGCCCGCCCGTCCCGACAGCCCCATGCTGGTACGGCTCCGCGGCCGGGAGGGCGAGGCGTGGGGGGGAGCGGGCGGCCGGGGGAGGCGGCCGAGTCGTGCCCGACGGCGGAGGGTCCTGGCGGGGCTCGTGGGGTGGCCCCGGGTGGCAGGCAGTGAGGGTATCGCGGGGCCGCTACGTGCGGGAGAAACATCCGGGGCTGCTGCCGCTGCCGTACTGGCGCTTCCCCGCAGGAGGTGCGCGTCCTCGGGCTCCGGTTCCGCAACCCGCTGGGACTGGCGGCTGGCTTTGACAAACACGGCGAGGCTGTGGACGGGCTGTACAGGATGGGCTTCGGCTTTGTGGAGGTGGGAACGGTCACGCCCGAGCCTCAGGAGGGCAACCCCAAGCCCAGAGTCTTTCGGCTGGTGGAAGATGAGGCAGTCATTAACAGGTGGGGTTTTTACAAATCGCTGGGAGGGGCTGCTGGTGGTGCGGGAGGCTGAGGGTACCATGGGTGCTCCCGACTGTCACCTGAATGCTGGACTGAGTGTGCTGAGCTCCCCTTGTTGCTCTCTTTTCCTGCCTAGGCCTGCTAAGCACTGGCCTGGCCCTGAGCCTCATTTTTTCTGGTGCAGATATGGATTCAACAGCCATGGCCATGCTGTGGTGGAGCGCAGGCTGCGGGCCCGCCAGGAGGCACAGCTCAAGCTCACAACTGGTGAGACAAGTTTGTAAGGGTTTGCTCTAGGGATTGGCGGAATGGATTTGGGGGACATCAAGCTAGCTGCAGGCCAAAGGAGGTATGCAAAGCCAATAGGGCTCCAGCTGGGCGGTTTCCAAGGGCACTCTCTCTGAGTGGTCTGTATGGAGACAGTGGTGCTGGGAAATGCTGACTGGGCCAGCTGCTGCAGCAACGCTCCTGTGGCTGGAGGATGGTCTGAGCTCCAGCT
Source organism: Tympanuchus pallidicinctus (assembly GCF_026119805.1). Classification (NCBI taxonomy): domain Eukaryota; kingdom Metazoa; phylum Chordata; class Aves; order Galliformes; family Phasianidae; genus Tympanuchus; species Tympanuchus pallidicinctus. The sequence goes on from NW_026294739.1 coordinate 23,478,451, forward strand.
CTAGGAAACTCATCCTCACACCTCGGTTTTTAGCTGGTCTAGGACCTTTCTTTGTCCAGTGCTCTGGCCTCTTGGGTGGTGGTTGGTCCCTCTGTACTGGCTGAGGCATGTCTGCATTCCAGTGGGAATGCCTCTTGGAGTCAACCTGGGCAAGAACAAGAGTTCTACAGATGCTGCAGCTGACTACGTGGCTGGAGTCCAGAAGCTGGGCCCCTTGGCTGACTACTTGGTTGTGAATGTGTCAAGCCCAAATACTCCGGGGCTGCGGGACCTTCAGGGCAAGGCTGAGCTGCGGGACCTGCTGACCAAGGTGGGTGAGGAGCACCTGCAGTGCAGGGAGGAGAGAGGCTTCCTGGGTTGGTGTGCAAAGCCACCAAGATGTCCTCTGGCCAACTACTGAATCTGTGAGCCAGTGTTGTGTGCTGGATTGCTCTTCTCCAGGAAGAGGCAGGTGAACAGTGACGCACTGCTCTGTGTTCTGCTCCTGCAAGCCACCTACATCATGGCATCACAAGTAACCACAGTTCTGCCTGGGCCCTCAACTCGTGTGTGTTGTACACCCCAGGCCCTGTGCTTTTGGGACAAAAGGGCCTGACACTGTGCTGCCTGTGGCTGTGGGTACAGGTGGTGCCCAAAAAACACTGTTCCTTTGTGTCCTGCTGCAGGTGCTGGCAGAGAGGGACATGCTGCCATGTGAGCGTAAGCCAGCCGTGCTGGTGAAGATTGCCCCGGATCTCACAGAGCAGGACAAGCAGGACATAGCTGGTGTTGTGTGTGAGGTGAGGGGATGGGGGCCCAGCACAGTGGTGGTAAGAAGGGGAGGCTGCTGAGAAGCTGAGTCTTCTCTGCTCCTGTTGCTCTGCGTGAGCATGGTGCCAGACAGCAGTGGTCCTGGTCCCTCTGAAGGGACAGCAGACCTGCAGTTCTGGCTGGCTGGAGGGACAACATTCAGTTTAGCTGTAAGGCTGAGGGTCTGTGTGCATCCCACCAGACTTCTGGGACTGCAGGTAGTGCGAGACAACTGCTGGGTATGTTGCTGGGGAACATCCAGCCTGGCTTGTTTGTTGACCCAGCTGTTCACAGCAGCTGGGGCCTTACATTACTGCCTCCTCCAGGTTGGTGTGGATGGACTGATTGTCAGCAATACCACCATCAGTCGCCCCAGTGGCCTCCAGAGCACACAGCGCCTGGAGTCTGGGGGTCTCAGTGGGAAGCCCCTGCGGGAGCTCTCCACACAGACAGTGCGGGAGATGTATGCCCTCACCCACGGTAGGGGCAGGGCAGGGCTCGGGGTGCATCCTGTCCTCACCCCTACTGTCCTGATTCTGTACTTGCCCACAGGCCGGGTGCCCATCATTGGGGTGGGTGGGGTGAGCAGTGGCCGTGATGCTTTGGAGAAGATCCGTGCTGGAGCTTCGCTTGTACAGATGTACACAGCATTAGTGTACCTTGGGCCCTCAGTGGTGGGGGCCGTGAAACGGGAGCTGGAGGAGCTGCTGAGGTGAGCAAGGGGCCCAGGAAAGGCTGTGGCAGCTGGATGCCTGCACATGAGCACTGGCACTTTGGGGCTGAGCAGCAGTGCTGGGGCTGCTAGGCTGTCATGCACTGTTTCTGACTAGGGAACAAGGGTTCAAGAGCGTCATGGAAGCAGTTGGAGCAGATCACCGGCGCTGACAGATTGCAGGATCGAGACCTAGCTAAGAGGAGCCATGGCAAACCAGGAATGGCTGTGATGTTTCCAGAGTAGTTAGGTTGGGACCGAGCCAATGCCCTGGTCCTGGCTCTTGAGAAGGGTCAGTAAGAGGAACTGGGGCTGTACTGGTGGGGAGCTGGGGAAGGGGTCTCTGTACTAATGCGACTGCCCAGGGCTATGCTTTTGGCTTTCCTGTGGGCTGTGTTCCCCAGCAGAAGCAAGTGGTGGTCAGGTTCCCCTGGGGCCAAAAAAGGCCCTTGAGGAAGGCCGGTTGTGGAGTGATAGAACAGTCTTGTGCCTGCCTTCCCTACAGTACTGACCAGAGCCCAAGCACTGTGTTGGGTATCCCTTCTGCCCTTCAGTTCTGGAACCTCTTCAGCTCACTCTGGCTAGTGCTGGGTCACGCACTACAGCCTTTGGAGTGGCATCTCTCCTCACTTGTCCTCATCTGCTGTCTGTACAGTGCTTTAATAACCTGTGGGTCCTGATCCTGACCTAGAGTTAATAAACATTTCTCTTACCTTGTCTTGTGTGTTGCTCTGCTGCCCCCCCTTCAGCTGCCCAGACTTGAGGGACATGGTTAGCTGTCAGCCAAGGGATCTGTGTGCTGTATTGTATTGTATCCTGGTCCGTGTCTGGCTTCATTGTGATGTTCCCAGCTGTACCTGGAGCCCTCACCTCCAGGAGATGTCAGGAGCTGTTTTTCCCCCTTGCTCAGACAGCTGTGGTTTTGCTCTATCATTTGTTACGGAAAGGCCCCATTTTCTCACTCCTTTGGAAGCTGACAGTTATGTCTCTGGGGCTTTTTGGCAGCAACTGCTGATTCACCCTGGACCTCCAGCAGTCTCTTGCCTGTCCTTTAGTGAGGATGTAGTGTTCCCTCTGCAGCAGTACCCCACCATCCTGTGCCGTGGGATTGTATGACAGTGCTGAGCTCCACCAAACCTGTTCATGGTCCTGAGGAGCAGCCTTTCACAAGAGTGGGTATGAGTGCTGACCCATGGCTGTCTATAACCTTTGCTCTCTTTGGTGCTGTGTACCCTGAACCATTCCCTTTATTTCTCAGATGCCTTGGTTCTGACACAGTGCTGTCTGCAGTTCTAACAGGGATATCTTACCATTGGCTTTCATATGCTGGATCTGGACACAATCCTGGGATGCACTTGTTCGCCTGGACTGAAGTTGGTTCTTCTGACCGTGGGGAAGTTGTGTGTCCTACAGTGCTTTTGCCTGTGCTCTGCTGCTGATCTGTGAGAAATGTTCTATGGCTGTGGAGATGTTCTATGCCTTCCAGCTGTGCATTTACCCTGAGGATGGTGGTGCTTGACTATACCAGGGTGTGGGCTGTGATCTGTGCACCCGCAAGCAGACCAGGGCTGCAGCCCATCCTCCGGCCTGTGCTTTCGGCCAAGCCAGCCTCGAAGCAGCCAGACTGGCTCCAGGGCACAGTCAGAAGTCGCTTTGCACCCAGCCGGGATGGCTGCAGAGGGAAGGTGGGACAGCGCTGTCTATTGCTATAATGAAGTTGCACGGCACCTCTCGAAGTACTGTTGAGGCTCACGGCTCCGAGCCATTAGGCCGCGCCGTGCCCCGCACTGCGTTTGGGCCCAGTCAGAAGGTTCTCCTGGTTCCTGGTTCACCTGCCCCGGAAGGACACCTGCGAGCCGGGGACAGCTGGGCGGCGTCCTGGGCTGGGGCCGCGGCGCCGCCTTTACCTCTCCGAGACGCCGAGGGACAAAGCGCTGCCGGTGGCACAACGAACGGTCGCCGCCCTGGGCCCTTTCCGCCCCTTCCGCTCCGGCCCCGCGTTCTTCCGGTCGCGCCCTCGTGGTGTCGTAGGATTACCGTGCCGGAAGTCCGCCGAGGGAGCCGCGGGCCGCCCGTGTAGTGGCGGTTGGACTCTATGGTCTCTGGGACGCCTGCAAGTTCCGCCCGTTCTGTCTATGGTGCACGAGGCCTAGAGCGGTTCTCGCGGAGCGCTGTGGGGCGGCCGTGGCGGCGCTCTCGGGGTTGGGTTGCGGTCGCTGAGGCGACTGCTGGCAGGAGGGGGTCGGGTCGGCCCTGCGTGGCGCGCAGCGGCTCCCCGTAGGCCTCATGCGTCCCCGCCGCGGCCCGGCAGCCCGTTCTTCCGCAGCGTGGTAGCGACCGGCACCGATGGCCGAGGCCGGCGAGGCGTCGCTGCACCGGCTGGCCGGGACCGGCCCCGAAGCCGAGGCGGGCGGGCTGGTCCCGCGGGCGCGCAGCGCCGCCGCCGAGCAGCACATCTTCAAGGCGCCGGCGCCGCGGGCCTCGCTGCTGGGCCTGGACGTGCTGGCAGCCCAGAAGCGGCGCGAGCGTGAGGAGGAAGGGACGAGCGGAAAACGGTCCCGGGTGTCCTCCTACAGGGACTGGGAGGAGGGCCGCGACGAGGCGGGCAGCCCCGATGAGGAGGAGGACGAGGAGGATGATCGGAGACGTCGCGGCGCCCGCAAGGACAGGTGGGCTCTCTGCGGGCCGCCGCGCGCTGCTGGTGCCTGGCGTGAGCGTGGCGGCAGCTGCGTGCCGTGTGCTGTGGGAATCTCTACCCCCGGCCCCGGAGAGGGGCTGTGGGATTCAAGTCTCTGGATTTGAGGACGTCTGGGAACTATCTGATTGGTGCCCACCCTGAGTTGTTACGCTAGGAATGTTCTGAGATGCTACCGGGCCTGCAAACGCCTGTCGCCCTGTGCACGTCACCTCTGCCTCCAGATCTTTGGAAACAGCAGTTTGCTTAGAAGTGCTTATGTCTGAAAGCCGGGATATTGTGCGAGAGAGAGCAGTCTCAACCACATGCTTCTACTGTAGCAGAGATCAGGACTAGAACTGCAGGAGACGAGTTAGAAACCAGCTATTCCTCAGCATTATGGAATGTTTTTAACTTCTGTTCTACCTCTCTAGGCATTACCGTTCTGTCCATGTGGAAACACCGTCCTACACAGGTGGTGTCAGTGAGGAGTTTTGGGAACGCAGCCGACAGCGGGAAAGGGAGCGTCGTGAACACGGTGTCTTTGCCTCCTCAAAGGAGAAGGAACGGAAGAAGGAGCACAGTAGGGATCGAGACCACGATCGTAAACGGGACCGTGGTAACTTCTTGAGGCTTTTGTTACTTTCTGCTTAGGTTTCAGTCTTTATTCTCTTTGTTGCCCTTGACTAATGTTCAGTATATTTTTTAGGGCAGATTTGGGAAGTTTGTTTGTACACAGGGCGCCTGAGCTTGTTTTCTGTCCACAGAGGACTGGGACAAAAGTCGTCACAGTAGCAGATCAGAAAGAGATGGCTCATTGGAGCGGAACAGCAGGAGGAGTGAACCAGAGAGTCCCAAGCATCGTCCCAAAGGTAGGAGCAGGACTTGATAGAGACCTCAGAAGAGATCTAACAAGAAAAGGTTTTTAATTTGAGGGGGGGGTTCTGCTGTTTTTGTTTGTATGAGTGCAAGTGAAGAAGTCCATGTTTTTTAAGACTTGTGGTTAGAACACACATAAAACTCCATGCTCTTCTAAGATTTTGGGACTGGGAGTGATCTGCCAGGTCTGTGTGAAAATCTGGCCAGTCTTTGCCCAGCGGGGTCTGTTCCGAGTCTGTGTGATAAGAGATGTGGTCCTCTGGCAATTTTCCTTGGAGTTGATGTGTGCAAACACCTTTAGAAGGAGAGCCGATGGGTACCCTCTCTGTGCTCCCTGTTAGGAGGTGTAAAGTGGCCTTAGGTTCTTAGGATCACTGTGTGAACACTGTGTCAAACTCAATCTCCTCTGCTAGATGCAGCCACGCCATCTCGCTCCAGCTGGGAGGAGGATGATAGCAGTTACAGCAGTTCTCGCCGCTCACAGTGGGAATCTCCTTCACCCACACCTTCCTGTCGAGACTCAGAGCGCAGCCACCGGGCATCGCGGGACACAGATCGGAGAGACCGGGACAGGTATCATAGCCGGGTGTGCAATCTGTGATCTGGTGATCTGCAAGAAAGGGAAGGGTACATGTAAGATGAATATCTGTCTTCGTGCACTGATTTCTGTCTTCTGCTGTTTTCTCAGGTCTGTAAGGAGCAGGTATTCAGATAAGACACCATTGCCCACCCCATCCTACAAATATAATGAGTGGGCCGACGACCGGAAACACCTGGGGTCCACACCACGACTGTCCAGAGGTAGAGGTGAGGAGCCTAGAGTGGGCTGCTGAGGCTGGACAGTGACAGAATCCCTGTGTAGCAGAAGGACAGGTTTTGTGAGATTTGCTCCACATGCAACAGCCTGGTGGGGCTGGTGGCCTGTTCTCACCATCTCACCTTCTTTAGGGCGGCGTGAGGATGGAGAGGAGGGCATTGCCTTTGAGACGGAGGAAGAACGCCAGCAGTGGGAGGATGACCAACGGGTAAGAAGCCCGAACAGGGAGCAGGGTGTTCAGTAGATAGCAGGCTCTTGGCTGCTGCCACTTAGATCAAAGCATCGGCAGGGCCTGGGTCTGCCGCTGGTGTTGCACCTGGTCACTGGTGCTAGTCAGCTTTCTCCCAGTGGCTGGGTGAGGACCAGAGTCTACCCAGCTGGGCAAGCAACGCAGCTCAGTGCTGCATCTCTCTCCTCCTAGCAAGCGGACCGGGACTGGTATATGATGGATGAAGGTTATGATGAGTTTCACAACCCCTTGGCCTACTCCTCTGATGAGTATGTGAAGAAGCGGGAGCAGCACTTACACAAGCAGAAGCAGAAGCGTATCTCTGCACAGCGGCGGCAGATCAATGAGGTAGGGGCAAGATGTGGAGCTGGCTGCTCTGAAAGTGTGGAGGTTGCTTGTTTTGCTGCCTCGAGTGACCCATTTGTTGGTGGGTTTGGCTAAGAGATAGAAGAAGGTTGTTTTTGTCCTGGTCTGTGCCAAATGATAGGCTCATTAAAAAAAACATTGTTATTATGTTCCTTTGGAAAGTGCAGTCCTGCATCTCCTGCACGAGTCAGAATTTATAGTTAGAGAGACTGCAGTAGATGGGTGTTCAGGGCTGCAGGAATTTGGAGGGCTATGCTATATAGGGTGCAGATGCTACGTTATTAGGACTGTCTGCTGTTCCTCCGGTGGACTCTGAGAGCTGCTTCCCTCAGCATAAGAGTAGGTTTGTCTCCAGGCTTTCTAGCATATTCAGCGTATGGTAGGGATGTAGATTGTTTGCCTTCCATTTCCTTTGAGACAGTTGTGTTGACTGTGTTGACAGTTCTGTGGCCAGTCTCCATTTCCCATACTTGTCTTCAGTTATTTTGTTATTTTAGTTATGTTTCTTTCCTAATGCTTATTTGTGGGCTCTGTAGCCTAAAACCTTCAATGTTCTCCACATTCCTGGCTTGCTTATTTTTCTCTTTGGGTGTCCCAGCTCTTTCCCTTTTGGGGAAGGAAGACAGCAGATGCGGCATTGGATCGTTTCAGTGCTTAAAGCTATGTGCCGTAACTGCGGAGTGTATTGTAGTCAGTTACAGATTTGCCTTCAGTAGCTAGGCACTTTTAACTTTCTCTTCTAAGAGTAAGTTAAGCCATCCTCAGTTGGTCACGGTCCTGTAGAGCTTTGCAGCTAGCTGTGTTGCTTGATTTATTGCCTCGGAATTGGTCTGGGTAATGTGTGGTTCCTGGGTTTTGGATAACGGAGGTAATAGTTAAAATCTTCTGATACGTTCTTTCCTGCAGGATAACGAGCGCTGGGAGACAAACCGCATGCTGACCAGTGGAGTGGTTCATCGGATTGAAGTGGACGAAGATTTCGAAGAGGATAACTCAGCCAAAGTGCATCTGCTGGTGCATAATCTGGTGCCTCCTTTCCTAGATGGGAGGATAGTCTTCACAAAACAGGTAGAAGCTGTGGCTAATGGTGCCGACGATGGGGAGCCTTGCAGATGTGAGCTCTGTGCTGAAGCACTGCCTCTTTCCTCTAGCCAGAGCCAGTCATCCCGGTAAAGGATGCCACTTCTGACTTGGCCATCATAGCCCGAAAGGGCAGCCAATTGGTGCGCAAGCACAGGGAGCAAAAGGAGCGTAAAAGGGTATGCTGAGACCTCACTATCTGTGTTATATAATGCCTCACTGCTTTTGTTTGGGCTTTGTAGAATACAAGCTTTGGTGGTAGTAGTAAGGTGTTCCCCATATTTGTGTGATCTGATATATGCTGTTAGTCCAGTTCATTCCATTGTCTCACAAGTAGCTGTTGTGACTTCCTTACTCACTGCCTGGGATGTTAATCACTGTGCATTTGCACAGGGGAGTTTGATCCGAAGGGCATTTGGACTGGGGAGAGAAGAGCAAGTGGGAGAATACAGTGTAGCTCAGGCACGGTCATCATTCAGTGTGGTAGCAGGACAGATCTTATCGTGTCTCAGCAAAAGAGTTCTGAGGAAGAATATACAGGAAAGTAGTATATTAGTCTTTGTGGGTGTTTCCCTAGTAGAGGGATTTTCTCTAAAGCTTACATGGTAGTGGTTAGGAAAGCATAGATATGTTCATAGTAAACTGAATGTGAAACTGTGAGTGGAAAGGAGGAAGTCCTGATATCAAATGTGAGAGAAAACAGAATGGTGAGAGTACCTGTCAAGAGCAGGAAGATTAGCTCTGGTTCAGATTTTTGTGTATTTAAGTGTAAATTTAATGGAAGGGTCAGCAGCTGAAACAATTGTCTTAGAGGGCTGTTGATCATCCTGTGCATGTTGTGTCTTTATCCAGACCAATGCCTAAAAAAAGTTCTGCCCCAGTTTGCTTGGAAGAAGGAGACTTGACATAGGGAATGGAGTGTGTGTTCTCTCCTTTAGCACTAGGGGATTGAGGCAAACATGCTTATCTAGCCTTAGAAGTAGGACAGGAGGAGAATGATTTTTCAGTCCCCACTGTGGTACTTACACTGCTCTTTGCGCTTTCAGGCTCAGCATAAACACTGGGAGCTGGCAGGCACAAAATTGGGAGACATTATGGGGATCAAGAAGGAGGAGGAGAAGGATGAAATGGTGACAGAAGATGGCAAAGTGGATTACAGGTAGGAGCTTTTGGTCTGCCTAGCTAGTGGCGTTGTGCCTATGCTGTAGGCAAGGTGTGTGAGGAGACAGCTTCAAGACTTCTCACGTTTCCTTAGGACTGAGCAGAAGTTTGCTGAACACATGAAAGAAAAAAGTGAAGCGAGGAGCGAGTTTGCCAAGAAGAAGTCAATTCTGGAGCAAAGACAATATCTGCCCATCTTTGCTGTGCAGCAGGAACTGCTTTCCATCCTCAGGTATGACTGATAGGAGACTGGTCACAGTGCAACCCTGGGGCTTTGGCTTACGTCTCTGGATCCCAAGTGAGAAATTCACTTAGGTATGTGTTCTGTTTGGAAGCTGTACCCTCAGAAAACGGCCTATTGCTTTATATGATTGATAGCAGCTTTCCTGCCAAAGTAGGACAGCTTTTGGGTGGCCATCCAGAGCTATGAACGCAGAAGCCTGTCTCTGTGGTATATGAATACATATTGTTTCCCATTCTTCAGGGACAACAGCATTGTGATTGTGGTAGGGGAAACGGGGAGTGGTAAGACAACTCAGCTGACGCAGTACCTCCATGAGGATGGCTACACAGACTATGGCATGATTGGCTGCACGCAGCCCCGCAGAGTGGCAGCCATGTCAGTTGCCAAGCGGGTCAGTGAGGAGATGGGAGTGCGCCTGGGAGAGGAGGTGAGAGTGGCAGCATGTGGAGGCGTGCAGCCTCTCGGCAGTGCGTGTGCAGGGCTGTTGAAGACTTGCTGATATCTCTGCCCCCCCAGGTGGGTTATGCCATCCGCTTTGAAGACTGCACGTCAGAGAACACAATAATCAAATACATGACAGATGGGATCCTCCTTCGTGAGTCGCTACGAGAGGCTGACTTGGACAACTACAGTGCTATCATCATGGATGAGGCACACGAGCGCTCGCTCAATACTGATGTGCTCTTTGGCCTGCTTCGGGAGGTGTGTGTGAGCCCGGACAACAGGAAGACAGCAACATAGGGCATTTGAGCTGGTATTAGGGCAGAATATTGGCAGGGACAGTGCTTTTCTCCCAGGTCAGAGCAGAGATGATGAACAGAGACTGCCACATCTCTGACTGCGCTTGCTGCTTAGACATCTTGTCCGTTTCTTAAATCTCCCCCTTAGTGTGCTGCCAAAGGTTTGCTGGTATAAAGTAGCTCTAGATACAGAGGTGTTTGCCAGTGTAAGACTTTCTCAGCTGGGGACAGCCTGTCTTTTTAACTGAACAGTGTGTGTTGGTGTACCATGGCATTAGTGGTTAGTGTTTCTAGAGTACAGTGGAAGCTCAGCCCTTTGCTGTTTTTTTTTCAGAAGTGATGGAAGAAGCCTAGACCCATGTACAAATACCACTTGCTTATTGTCCTTTTCATCTGTTTTCTAGGTGGTAGCACGACGCTCAGATCTGAAGCTTGTTGTCACCTCTGCCACCATGGATGCTGATAAATTTGCCTCTTTTTTTGGGAATGTTCCCATTTTCCACATTCCTGGGCGCACCTTTCCTGTTGATATTCTTTTCAGCAAGGTATGGTCAATACAGTAGGGTTTGTGTTGTGAAGGGGTTGTAAGGGTTGTAACTTAGGTATGTCCCGCTCTACAGTGATCAGAGAGGAAAGACAAGGGATAGCTATGTTATGATGCAGTCCTATACACAAAGTGGGGCAGGTGAGATTACTGGTGTCTAATGTGAACTGTGTCTTTCAGACACCTCAAGAGGATTATGTGGAGGCTGCGGTGAAACAAGCTCTGCAGGTCCATTTGTCTGGTGCACCTGGAGATATCCTTGTCTTCATGCCTGGTCAGGAGGATATTGAGGTGAGTTGTTTGGCCATGAGCAAGCAGTGTGCCCTTGTTGCCAATAAAGCTGATGTTATCCTGGGGCACCTTTAAAAAACGATGGCCAGCAGGTCATGGGAGGTGATCCTCCCTCTCTACTCTGACCTGGTGAGGCCACATTTAGATTACTGTGTCCAGTTCTGGGCTCTCCAGGTCAAAAAAGACAGGGATCTCCTAGAAGTCCAGCAGGGGGCCACAAGGATGATAAAGGGCCTTTGGGGCATCTCATGGATGAGGAAAGGCTGAGTAACCTGGGTCTTTTCAGCCTGTGGAAAAGGGTTGGACTTGATCTCTTGAGGTCCATCCCAACCCCTGCAATTCTGCGATTCTGAGTCCTATTTTCTTAATTGTATGTTAACACTCCTCTTTGTGTCTAGGTGACTTCAGAACAAATTGTGGAGCACCTTGAGGAGCTGGAGAAGGCACCTGCACTTGCTGTACTGCCCATCTATTCTCAGCTGCCATCGGACTTACAAGCCAAGATATTCCAGAAGGTGCTGATGTGTACTCTGATGGGACTGGGCAGAGGTGAAACTAGCACAGGGAAGGCTACTGGGCATGAGGGAGAGGTGCAGAGATGTCTTTTGTGTGGTACTTATAGAGCAAGGGAAAGCATGTGCCCACTTTAACTTCCTAAGAAGTCACCCATGTTGTTCTAAGTTCTTTATGGCTGCTCTGCAGTCTTCCTCAGTGGTGCAGAGGCTGTTGCCCAAGGAATTTGACTGATGTGTGGTATGTTTGCAGGCTCCAGATGGGGTCAGGAAGTGCATTGTTGCCACTAACATTGCAGAGACCTCACTGACAGTGGATGGTATCATGTTTGTTATTGACTCTGGATACTGCAAGCTGAAGGTAAGCAAAGGTTTCCTATACTGTCCATGGATCTCTGGCATTGGGTTGATTGAGCTCTGTGACAGTGACCCAGCCTTTCTCTTTCTTCAGTCTGCTCTCCTTGCGCCCTCCAGGTTTTCAATCCCCGTATAGGCATGGATGCACTGCAGATCTACCCCATCAGTCAAGCCAATGCCAATCAGAGAGCTGGCCGAGCTGGCCGAACAGGCCCAGGTCACTGCTTCAGGTAGGCTCATACTGGTGTTTCTATTCTTATCATAATTCATGTCTGGACATCTGGCTACGTATTTTTTTCCTCACTGAAGAGCTAGCTGTTCACTGTCTTGAGCCTACTGTGGGTATGAGGTTTCTGGACAGGCCTTGAGGCTTTGGTTTGGACCCAGCGTCTCTGCAGAGTATGCTCTCATTTCTTCCCTTGCCAGTTTTCACTTGTGACTCTTTCCATCTTTGCTGAACCAGATGCTTTAATGCTCTCAGGTTAATAGCCAAGCCAAAGGCAGCTTTCTCAAGGCTTTTCTTTGAGGCTGGTTTGTACCCAGGGAAAGACTGTGTTTGAGAGAGGTGTACCTTTGCACTGCAGCCCAGGTGCTCTTATGTGCTGGGGAGGCTGCATGGTGGCCTGAGGAAGAACTTCCTTAGGGTCCTGCTTGTCGGCATGGGTGAGTGCAGAGCTGCTGCTTTGTGCTGTGCCTGCTGGAGTTGGGAATGGATGGTCATTCAGTGAGGAACACAGTGGCCTGAAGGGGAGGGGAAGGCTCTTGGCATCTTTCCCCCAGGCTCTACACCCAGAGCGCCTACAAGAATGAGCTGCTGACAACCACGGTGCCTGAGATCCAGCGCACCAACCTCGCCAATGTAGTGCTTCTGCTCAAATCCCTGGGGGTACAAGACCTGCTGCAGTTCCACTTCATGGATCCGCCCCCTGAGGACAACATGCTCAACTCCATGTACCAGTTGTGGATTCTGGGGGCCCTGGATAACACAGGTACTGGCTACAGGGGTGGGCTGTCAGCTCACACACAACTGCTAGGACCTGCCCACCTGCTGATTATTACAGTATTCCTCCAGGTGGTCTGACCTCTACAGGACGTCTGATGGTGGAGTTCCCACTGGATCCTGCACTCTCCAAAATGCTCATTGTGTCATGTGACATGGGTTGCAGCTCTGAGATATTGCTCATTGTTTCCATGTTGTCTGTGCCTGCCATCTTTTATCGGCCTAAGGTACTTGTTTGATCTTTCAGCAGCTTGGCGCCTTCATCTGCACTCTTGACTGACGTGTTCTTTGCTTATTCTTCAGGGCCGAGAAGAAGAGAGCGACCAAGTGCGGGAGAAATTTGCTGTCCCAGAGAGTGATCACTTAACTTACCTGAACGTTTACCTGCAGTGGAAGAACAACAACTACTCTACTCTGTGGTGCAACCAGCACTTCATTCATGCCAAGGCCATGCGGAAAGTGAGGCTGTGGCAATGAGGTTTGGAGAAGGAGCCTTACATGGGAGAGGGACCTGACTGTTGTGTTTCTGTGCAGGTGCGAGAGGTGCGTGCCCAGCTCAAGGACATTATGGTGCAGCAGCGCATGAGCCTTGCATCCTGTGGTACTGACTGGGATGTTGTCAGGAAGTGTATCTGTGCTGCGTACTTCCATCAAGCTGCAAAGCTGAAAGTGAGAGGGGTCTCTGCTCATCTGGGTGATAAGAGACCCTCTCCACTGGGAATGGGTGTGCTAACCTCACTTCTCCTGTGCAGGGCATTGGGGAGTACGTCAATATCCGTACAGGCATGCCTTGCCACCTGCACCCCACCAGCTCCCTCTTTGGAATGGGCTACACGCCAGACTACATTGTATATCATGAGCTGGTCATGACCACCAAGGTAAACTTGAGCTGAGGGCTAGCATGAAGGGTGAGCTGTGCTCCAAGGGACCTGAGAAGCTTTGCCTTGATAGTAGAATCTAGGAAGGTCCCGTTTTCAGCCTTTCTCATCTCTAGCAACTGGATGTATCTGTGTAGTCTGCAGTGTCTTGTCCCTTTTGTGATATCTTCCTGGCTTATGTGGGATGTCTTTTAGTCTCACTAACTTCAGGTTGTAGCTTTTGAAGTCAGGAGGAATTGTCCGGAAAGGACAACTGCCATCAAGAAGTGGAGGAGGGAGGGAGCTGCCATGGCTCTGTCAGTGATGCCCAGGCCCTTGTCATCTTGCTAACTGGATCTTCTGTTACCGCAGGAATACATGCAGTGTGTCACTGCTGTGGATGGAGAGTGGCTGGCAGAGTTGGGCCCCATGTTCTACAGTATCAAACATGCTGGCAAGTCACGTCAGGTGAATTCTCCTTTCCAGGAGCTAATGGGAGACAAACAGCGGGCTACTACACTGGAAGGGAGAGTGTGTGCCTGGGTGGAGTTCCTGCTGCATACAGCCCCGCTGCACACCTGTTACGGTGGAGGAAGTTCGAGCTAGTTTTTTGTTTTGTTTTTACATAGAGAGATCAGGGTTGTGGGCCTGTGGAAAGTCTGCTGCTGTGCGGGTCTCTACCTGTTCCTGATTTGCTGCTCCTTTACTGCAGGAAAACCGCCGACGTGCAAAGGAGGAAGCATCTGCCATGGAGGAGGAGATGGCTCTGGCTGAGGAGCAGCTGCGTGCCCGCCGGGAGGAGCAGGAGCGCCGTAACCCATTAGGCAGCGCAAGGTGAGTGCTGACACTGTGGGTTTCCTGCTTAAGAGCTGCACGGAGGATCCCAACTTTCCCACAGGTGTTCCTAGCGCAAGAGTTGTTTTCATCTTACACTGATCACCATTGTCCTTTCCTGGCAGATGTACTAAAATCTATACGCCTGGACGGAAGGAGCAGGGGGAGCCCCTGACGCCACGACGCACCCCGGCCCGCTTTGGCCTCTGAGAAGGGAGTGCTCACTGCTTCGAGGCATAAAGACTTCCCAGGAGCTGCTGAGTTTTAGGGCTCAGTTCCTCTGACTGCTATGAGGCTCTCTACAGCCCGTGGCCCAAGAAGGCTTTGATGCTGCGTATTATTTTTGCTACAGAAGAGAAATAATTTTATTTGTTTAAAGGTTGTCAGTCTTTAACCCTTCTGTTGTTTTGTGTCACTTCTTGTCCTGGAGGTGAGTTCCAGGCAGAGACAGCCCTGCCAAGTTCTGCAGGGCTCGTGCAGTCAGGTCGTTGCCCTGTAGAGCCCGGGACAAGGCAAAGAATTACATTGACATGAAGGACAAAAACAACCTGTGCCTGACCCAGCTCTGGCCTGGACTACTGCAAAGGCAAGTCTTCTATGACCTGTATCCTGGGCAGGCAGCTAGTGCCTAGCTGTCCCTGTACACAAATGAGCATCAGCTTAGCACTGTTTTGGGCCAGGTTGACTGTTACTCTCCTCACCTTCATCTGCTCATGATTGTGGTACTGTACGTGTGTTCTAGCTCTGAAGTATGTGTTTTCCACATGCAAGCTGTCCGGTGTGTCTTGAAGATGTCTGGAGGACAAACAGAGGAAATGAGATAAGGTGAGGTGAGGTACTGGTGCAGAGAGACAGCCTTGCTCTGCTGGCCTTGCAGGAACTTGGGTAATCCAGCAGTTCATCTGTCCCATGCACCCCTGTGGGTGGCAGTAAGTGCTCAGACCCGCTCCCCGTGTTCATTACTTACTGGTTTTCGCCTGTGAACTCTGCAGTCTGTTTGACTTGCTGCTGGATCTTGTGGTGGTGTTTCTCATTTGACTGCCTGAAAATGAGATGTAGGCTGAATTAGTTGTGAGAAGGCAGCCATCGGCTCCCCTCTACTTGTGTAAGGCTTCTTACATCTGCTCTTTCACACTCTGGCTGTTATTGATCAGCATCAGATTCCTGTCCTGGTGCAGCCTACTGCTATTAGAACAGGCTGGGGTGTGGGAAGCATGCAGGGCTTTTACCTAAAAAAAACAATACTCTGTGCTGTGTGTGAACTCGTGTGCTCTACTCAGCCTCTACATGCCCAGGGCAGAAGGAAGGTGCATGAACAGAGCTGTGTGGAGGCAGCAGCCTTTGGGGCTGAGCTGTGTCTGCAGTTGCCTATGTCTTGGTATAGCTGTTCTGGAATGAAGGAACCATTACCTCAGCAGTCTGGACAGAAACTTAGTGTCATACTGAGGGCACCTTTCTAGCAACAGAGGAAAGTGGACTACTTAAAGAAGAACAAGATGTTGGCATGCTGCTGCTTACAGACCCACTGCCACCGCCTCCTCCCTTGGTGTTGGCTCTGCAGTCAGCCCACTTGTGGCTTGGCCTTTCCACCTCTGCCCTGCCTGTAGGCCAGCATCTGTCCTTCAGCGGTGCCTGGGGCTCAGGTTGCAATCCTCCTGCCCTTAGGCCGTGGTTCCGTCTGTTCTTGGCCTGAGCCTGTCTCATGGCCTTGATGAATTCTTCCTTGAAATCCATCTCTGCGTTGCAGACAGACAATTCATCTTCCCGTCTAGCCAGAGCTTGCTGAGTGTCCTGGTGTAACTCCTGCCAGTACTGAACTTGGCTCCTCAGCTTTTGCAGTTGCTCCTGGAAGGAGCGGGCCTGCAGTGGCACAGAGGGGTGACGAGACATGCAGGCTTAGCACAGGTGCCTAGTGGGAAGGCTCAGGTCATGCTTACCTCCTGCTGGCTCTGCGCCTGGGCCCTCTGTTGCTTCTTGAGTTCCCTGTGGAGCTGTTGCCTCTCTTCCTCATAACGACCAAGGAGTGGAAGATTGTGGCCTATCTTTCTCTGGGCTTGGGCCAGCTCTGCCTTCAGGGATGCCACTTCCTCCACCTGCATGAAAAAGGGTGGGTCTGGGAGTGGCCAGACAGGAAGATGGAGCTGCACCCCGGGCCAGCGCTCAGGGCTCTGTCCTGCTGCTGAGGCAGAGGGAGCTGCATGGCAGCCAGCTGCATCGTGTGGTTGCCCTGTTCCTGCCATCACCTGCTCTAGCAGCTCTGACATCTTCTTTCTGCTCGAGGCTGCTTTCTGCTGTAGGTCGTGGATTGTCTGCTTCTGTCTACTGAGCTGCTGCAAGCTTTGCATCTCCCTGGCCTTGGTGGCTGTCAGCACCTCTTGCTGCTTTTCCAGGCTTTCCTGCAGGGTCCGGTTCTGCTCCTTCTGAGCCTTCAGCTGCAGAAAGGTTCCACATGGGTGGAAGCCACAGTGCTGTGTCACTGCTGCTTCCTGTGCCCTCTCCCTGTGGATTCCAGCTCTGTGCTGCATGGGCTTTGTTGCAGATGCTGGGGTGCCTGGTGCACCAGGCTGAGCCCCCTAGTGCCTGAAACTTGGCTTGCTGCCCTACCTGCTTCTTCAGGGCTTGGAGTTGTTCTTGGCTCTTCTGTAGTTCCTGTTTGGCATGGGCAGCAGCATGCATGTGTTGCAGTGACTGCTCCAGAGTCACCTGCTGCTTCTGCTGCCACCGGCTCAGCTCCATCTGGAGCCACACTGCCATCTCCCTGCAAGCATGGCCACAACTGGAGCAGCCCTGGGTCCCCTCCCTCTACAGCGAGGACGCAGGGCAGGGCTCTGCCTGTGCTGGGGCATGGGATCAGGGCCCACATACCTGCTTTCTCCTACCTCCTGCGGCGCTCGCAGCTCCACTATGCTGCTGTCAGCTGTGTGCTGCATGCTACTCCTTGCACAAGAGCATGGCTGTTCCTCTGTGCACTGCATGGTGCTCCCTGCACTCGCCTGCAGCTGTTCCTCCTCGTGCTGTAGGTGGCTTTGGTCTGCCAGTGACTGTGCTGGGACCTGGGCTGCTTGAGACAGGGCTGCTCGCTGGCACTGCCTCCTTCTGCCCTGAGCTTCTGAGAGAAGAGGAGCAGGACTCAACCCAGCAGTGCAGATCAGGGACACTGAATATCCTCAGAACTCCTGGGCTGCTTCCTGCAGTGCTCAGGGCACTGTGTGCCATGGGCCATGTGCTACCTGCTCACCACTCCAGAACTGCCTGGGGTAACACTGCCCTGTAAGTGCAACCAGTGATGCCCCAAATGCACATAGACCCTTCTTACCCTTTCCCTTACATTGCACCAGGATATGCAGAGTGCTGCTATAGTATATGAGCATGGCAGCCCTGGGCTCCGTGCTGAAGCTGCCAGAGCAGCAGGCTGCAGGCTTCACTTGTCCTGGCCTCATTAGCATAGATGTCTCTCTCCATGCCCTCCTACCTTCCTTAGCAGTACTGTGCCCTGTTGATGTTGTGTCCCGTGCCCAGCACTGATGCTCCTGGGCTTCCCACCTCTGTCTGCAGTGCTCTGTGCCTGCTTGCACGGCCACCTGTGGGAGCAGCACAGTGTTGGGGCATTGCCTGCCAGCTCCTGGCAGTCCGCACGCTGGCACTGTGCCCGAGGCACAGACCTGCTCGAGTTGCTCTGTGTACTTCTCCAGGAGATCATCACTTGCACTGGAACTACTACAGGAATCTGCAGAAGTTGCCTCTATCTGAGCTGTGTCCTTCTGGTCCTGTGGAGAGGTGCAGAGCTGTTTGTGGGCCCCCAGCAGAGTGCACTGCGCCATGCTCTGCCCATGGAGGGGCCGGGACTCGAGATGGAGAAAGGTAAGCTGGGACAGCCTGATGGTAGTGGGCTTTAGAACGGGTTTTTGGTAAAGGGACACGGCCAGCCCCATGGGGCTGCAGCTCCTGGCCCCTGGTCCCTGCCACAGTGCCCTTCCCATGGTGGCAGTATCTCCTGTCTCCCCGCAGCCCTGTGCAGCAGCCCCTAACCCATGTTGGGGTGCAGAGGAGAGCTGCGAGCCCAGCTCCATGGATCCCAGGCTGCAGATGCCACATAGGGGCTGCAATCACCCAGCTCTGCTCTGTTGAGCAGACAGGCCTACTACAATTGTGCCTGCTTGGAGTGGGAGTGTGGTGCTGTGTTCTCACCCTGTGCATGGCAGCTAGAATGTGCCCTGTGCTCTGTGGGCTGGTCACTGCTCTCTGCAGTGCTGTTGGGCAGCAGTGGTGCCTCACTAGGTCTGAGATGGCTGCAGGGGACCCGTGGCTGAGGGTGGGGAATTTATACAGCCCAGCCTGTGGCCTTTGCGCTGGGCAGCGGTACCTGCTCCATTACTGCCCGGTAATGATGCTTCTGAGAGATCAAGTCCTGGTGCTTCTGCTCCACCATATGCTGCTGCAGATGCAGCTGGGCCAACCGTATGTTGTTCAGGTCCCTGCAGATGTCCAAGTCCACCTGCAGCATCTGTAGGAAGGCTCGTGTGTCCTGCTGCTGTGATTCCTGGTGTGTCTGTGCCCCTCCATACTGTGGCTCCAGCACTACTGCTTCTCTCTGGCCCTAGGACACAGCGTGAGCAGCAGCTTGTCTGTCTCATGTCTGTGAGTGGTACTCAGTGTCAGCCCACTCTGTAGCCCCTGACAGACACTGGGGGCTGGACAGATGTGCTGCGGGGCCAGGTTTTGGTCAGCAAGCAGCACCAGACTGCTGGGTGCAGACCTCTCCCCAAGTGTGTGTTCAGCCATCTCCTAGAGGTCTCAGGCACTATTGCTGCCCAGCTCTGCAGCATGCTGGTGTAACCTGTGGCAACTGTGAAAAATGGTGGCAGTTGCACCAGTGCAGCTGCTGCAGAGCCGGATGCTCCTCCCCAAGCCCTCGCACTGTTCCCAAGCCCCAGGGGTGGGCTCTCTGTTGGCACAGGTGATGGCTGCCAGGGCCTCCCCACTGCCTGCCCACCAACCTGCAAATGCACACCCACTGCCTGACACTGCTTACCTGAGACTGAGAGGACTCCATCTCCTGCTGCTGCTGCTGGATGTGGCTGCTCTGCTCTGCCATGGTCACCTCTGCCCCTCGCAGTACTCCCTGGGTCTCCTTAGACTGGCATCTCACTTCAGGAACCTCCCTGCATGTGCCATATTCTGGTCACATTCTCTCTGCTGCAGAGACCAGAGCATGGAATAAGACAACACAGACAGCCCTGGGTCCCGTGGAAGGGGGCAGCCAGGGACATCACCCAGGCCTGCTCACACCATTGGTGCTGCAGCTTCCAGGAGCACCTGCTGCCTGTGAAGGGAAGGCACACGGGGCTCACCCAACCCCAGCAGGATCAGTCCCTCCTCTCCAGGGTGCAGGGCCCCAGCGGTGCCTGCAGTTCTCACCTCCCCGCACCACTCTCCTTCCCCTTGCCCATGCTGCATCCCAGGCATGGCATGGCACTCTTCCCACTACAGCCCAGCCCTGGTCTTGTTCTGAGGACAATGCCTAGAACCAGAACCCGGTGACACTGCGCCTGGCCCAGGTTGTTGCACAGCAAACCATCACTGTGCCCAGTGCTGGCAGGGGCTGAATCTTCTGGCAGCCTTGTACCAATCTCAGGTATTCACACCCTCACGTCTCTGTGCCATCCTTGTGCCGCACTCCAGCCACGCTGCCGAGGTGCAGAGTGGAGCTGTGCTTGGTGCCATAGGTGCTGTACCCTGGGCTGCATCCCGGCGGGGCTCACAGAGCTGCACAGTGCTGCCAGAGGAGGGATTGACTGCATCGACGGCGGCTGCTGCTCCGTGCTTCTGTCCAAAAAGGTAAAAGTAACAGGAACAAGTTGTCGGAAATTAAATTTCAATTTCTCCACGCCCTTCCCTGTCTGTGCGGCTTCCCAGCACGGATCAATAGTGTTTAGACAGCCAGGAAGATTTTTTTCCCCTTTTAAAGCACCAGATCAATAGTGGGAAAAAACACAGCACTGATCCCTCTGCTGCATGAGCTGTGGTACCCAAACAGCTTGGCCCTGGCAGCCCCGGCAGCACAATGCCCACAGCACGGGGGTCTGGCACAGCTGCTGGAGAAAATGAGGTCCAAGGGTGCTGAGTGCAGCCCTAACACTACTTGGAGGCTCAGGGGTAGGTGTTGTAGCCATGGGTGTGGGAAGGCCTGGAGGAGCTGACCTGATACAGATGAGCTCCCAGCTCCATCTGCCATGCCCTCACCACACTCCGCAGTTCCATGAGTGCTGTTTTAGCTAGGAATTGGCACTGCTGTGCAGAACTGCTGTGCTGAATTTAGCCTTAGTTTCTGCCAGTGCAAGAGAACAGCATTTCCCAGCAGCACCGTACTGTGCCGAGCCATGCCAAACTGTGCCAGGCTGCTTGCCCTCCCTGCCTGCTGCTGGGAGAACGTGGGGTTGAAGCAGTTGCTCTGTTGGGTGAGCCGGCACCACATGCCGAGCAGCACTGGGGTTGGAGCCGTCTCTCTTTAATTACTGCCGCAATGTTATTCTTTTCAGTGCCACGTTAATTGAAATTAAACAGCTGCCACATTCTGGCTGGGACAAAAGTGAATCCATTTTCATTCCTCTCTGGTGTAATGAAGACTGACATGCTGTGAGGAAACAAAGGCGATCCAGCTGCTGCCTCCAGCCACACACACACGACAATTACCAGGGTGCCGTGCAGCCCAGCCTGCGCCACTGATGGGCACAGCAGGGAATGCAGTGCCCATGTTCTGGGGGAACCACAGGAACACCGCAGTGAGCCCAGATGCTGAGCCCAGGCCCTGGTTCCGTTTGTTGAGATGAGTTCCAGCCACAGGGCTGGCACTGCCCTTCTGCTTGCCCTTGCTGTCGGGTTCACCATCTCTGCAGGGTTACCCGTCTCGGTGGGTTCACTGCTGGCAGCCCCACATGGCCCCAAAGCCTGAACAAGGTAGGAGCTGAGCAAGATGTCTCCACCCTGTCCTATTCCTTCTTCTTTTTTAGGACCAAGTGTGTGTTCGTGATGCCATTCAGTACTTTAAGATATGCAAAATGAGGCACTGGTGCAAACCTCATTAACACTCGCCTCCAACATCATTAAGATGTTTCCAAGAAAATTAATTGAGAGACTCATTAAAAATAAATTAAGAAAAATGCGTTGCAGAGCGCCTGCTCCGAGCTCGTAAATCACGGCCCAAAGCTCCCGGCTGCAGCGCAGGCAATTAACGGCGGCCGATTTGTTTTATCCTGACTGCGAAAATTAGAAAGCAGACGTGGAGATTAGATTAGGGACGTCTGTCAAGCGGAACTCGGAGTGAATATTTTAGGATACTAAATAGAAATCGGTAAAACAAAGCCAAGACTCCATTCATAGCAGGCAGGCAGAGGTGCAGAAGGAGGAAGGAGTGCAGCACAGCATCCCAGGAGTGGCACTGCGGTGCTTCAGTGTGCACACACTGCTGTGTGTAGCCACAGCCTGGAGAGCAGCACCCACTGCTCCTCTGTGCCAGCATGCACAGCCTGCTCTGGAGCTGCTGCACTGCACAGCCGGAGCCAACGCGGCACCTCTGTGCACACAGCCGTCCCCAAAGCCTGGACCTGCGGGTCCCACAGCACTGCTGGACGGTGTGGGGCTGAACGTGGTTCCTCACAGCCATCCTGAGAGAGCGATGTTTAGAACAGTGTCCCTGTTTTTGCTGCACTCTGAAAATCAGGAAAAATCTCTGGATATAGAGGGCATTAAATCATTACATCCTTTGTTGTCTGGTCCCCTTTGTTCAGCCAGGCACAGCGCCCGTGTCCTGAGGTGCAGGTCCAGCTCCCTGCGCACCCTGCGGCTCCGGGCAGTGCTTTAGAAGGATGTCTGTCCATGTATGCAGGACATTTCAGAGCTTAGAAGTCCCCTGCACTTTAACTGCCTTTCTGTGGCAGCTCCTTCCTTGCTGCACCTGCCCCAGCATGGAGGGAATCCTGCCTCTGAGCCATCGCTACTTGTGATTTCAGTTCAATTTCAGTATTTATTGCCTATGCTAATAATGCAATGTCCTGAGAACCCTGTCTGGTTGGGTAACCAACTTACTGGCACCAGCGCAGCACACGCACACTGCTGGAAGCACCTTTCCCAGCTGCTGCCTTCCCACCCCTGATCATTGGTACACGGTGCCTTTCCCAGCCCATCCCAGTGCTGCTGCTGGCTCTGCTGGCTCCATTCTCTCCAGAACGTCTGTTTTGCAGCTAAAATTTTCCATGCTGAGCCTTTGCCTGAAGATGCACTTAATTCAAATGTTTGATTAACCTCCTTTCAACTATTTCTGAGTTATGGAATGAGTGGAAAAATACTCGCATGTAAGAACTTACTGGTGTTAAAAATAACTCTGACCGCAAGAAAAATTGCTGCATTTTTTTCAGCTTAACCAGGCTTCGTCCCCACAGGGCTTCACGCTTCCCCCGGAAACAAACAGCAGCAACGCCTTTGGGTGTGCTCAGATGGCAAAGCCTCGGCCTGGAAGGGGATGGAGAGAAAAAGGGAAATGGGAAGGGGAAGAGGAAGGCTTACGAGAAAGGGAAAGGAGAAAGGAAGGGGAAAAGGGAGGGAAGGACTCCCACTTTTTCTCATCCTCCATCCCATTTTTTTGGCTCCACTTCATTGCTTGCCTTTCCACCTGTTTTACACCTTCCCATCCTTTTTCGGTCTCCACTTTCAAGCTGGTGAAAAAGGGTGGGGCCAAACTAAAAAGTGGAGGCCAAAATGGGTGGAAGTCCACAGAAGCGCAGACACCGTAAAAGGGTGAGCAGGTGGCAAGAGGCTGGAAGTCAGGAAAAGGAGGGAGGATGAACGCGTGGGAGGCCCGAGGCCAGGAGAGGTCTGGGTGAGAGGCGAATGCCGAACAGGACCGGGAGGCCGGAGGGCTTAAGGGCAACCAAAGGAGCCGACGGGGCGCGGTCAGATCCCCCCGCCCGTCTGTCTGTTCGGCAGCGCCCGGCAGGGGTCGCCCTCGCCCCGCGCTCCCCGCGTTGGCCGCGGTGTTGGAGGCGGCTCCTCCCGCCGGGGCGCGGCGCTGCGGAGGGGAGCGCGGAACCTTTGTTCTCCGGAGCCCTCCGGCAGCCCCGCCCCGCGCTCCGCCCGCGCCGCAGCGCCCCCTCCTGGGCCCGGCGGGAGTTGCCGTCTCGATTCGCCGCTCGCGGAGACGGGGCGCTGCCTCGGTCACGGAAAATGCCCGGCGGGAGCGCGGCGCGGCTCAGAGGCGGCTCGCGGCGGGGCTGCACGCTGCGGTAGAGCGCGACGGCGCAGATTCCCTCAACGTTCCCCGACCGTATGCGGCTCCGAGCCGGACTCCGTCCTTCGGATCCACGGGGCGCCCGGTGGGGCCCCGGCCCCTTCACCGGCACACGGCCCGGGCGGGAGCGGCGGTCGCGCGATGTCACATCACATCCCGGGCCGAAGCCGACGGGTGGATGGGAAGGGAATCGCGTTCCACCCGCAGTGCCCGTTGGGTTCGGAAGGGAAAAGAGAGCAGAGTCTCTGGAATCTTAATGAACTGTAAAGGTTATTCCTCTGCCGCTGTAGTGATAATTTGCAATTCTCTGTTAGCAGAAGAGGGTATCGGCTCCAATCACATCTGGGTACCGTCTGGAGCACACTGTGTGTTCGGCTGCTGAGGAATATCAACAAATACAAATTATCAGCAGCGTGGCCAGAGTCTGCAGGGGAGAAATAACAAACGGGGAAGGCTTGCATGGATTTGCATTCTGCAATGAAAATGATCTCATTATTCTTTCCAGAGACTCAGCCAGCTACTTGAAAAATAGGAAAAAAACACCGCAACTCTGGGGAATGAGCCCCTCCAGAGCAGGGAGAGAAAACTGAGCAGGAGGAAACAGCATCAGTGGCAGAAATAGGTGGGAGGCTGGCCTGCAGCATGCCCAGCACCTGCTGGCAGCCAGCACCACTGTGGGAGCAGGCAGAAGCACTGAGAGGCATAGGAGTGTGAGAGCAGGTCCTGGTCAGCCCCAGCCCTGCACAACTGGAGGTGCTCGGCAGCCCAGCCTGGAGCTCCTTGGCAGTGCCCATGTCCCAGCAGTGCCTCTCACAGCTGTATGCCATCACAGCGACCACCCCCACCGCTGTTACTGCACTGTGCTGCCGTCTGCCTGTAGGCAGAGAACATAGATAGCTGCACAGGAGCTGCCATGTGTTTCTGTAAGATCCGCATGCTGGAAATAAGCAGAAAGCAGAAATACTGTAGGAAGGGAAAGGAGCAAAGAAAAAGCAGCACTGCTTAGGTCTGGTCACAGAATGCGATGCTTCCTGCAGCTGTAGCCCACAGAGAGAGGAATGATGCTCCTGGACAGCTACTTCAGTGTCAGCTTTGGGGATTTCCTCCTGCATCAGCAGCAACGAAACAAAAGAGGAACAGGGGTTGAGGGGGACTGCATAAATGGAAAAGACTCCTGTGACGGGGACCAGAGGGAGAGCTCAAACATGAAAGGGGGAGGCAGGTACAGGACTGTAAAAAGAGCCGGAGAGGGATCCTCATGCCTTTCCTTTCTGTAAGGTTAAGTTTCACTCTGACCCTATAGCAGAAATGCTGAGTCACAGCCTGTGATTGAGCACCTGGTGGGAAGGCAGAGCCAGCCCAGGGGAGCTCAGGTGCATGCAATGTACCTGAGTGATGGAAGAGGTGGGGCCAGGATCCTCCCTTGCCCAGACCTCATTTAAGGGTTGGCAGTGGGAGTAAGGTTATTCCTCTGCTGATTTCTGGCTACTG
The DNA here is from genome assembly GCF_026119805.1 of Tympanuchus pallidicinctus. Lineage (NCBI taxonomy): Eukaryota > Metazoa > Chordata > Aves > Galliformes > Phasianidae > Tympanuchus > Tympanuchus pallidicinctus. The sequence goes on from NW_026294739.1 coordinate 23,503,311, forward strand.
ATGGCTTTTCAAAGGTAAGCTGTCTGTGGTTGCTGTGTTTGGGCTTGTTCTTGTTTGCTGTAGCATAAGACTGTGCTACTCTGCTATTAATGTTGTACTTTCCATTGTATTATAGCACTGCACTTGCTGGCCCAGGCAGATGATTATTCACAGTGGGTTACCTTAAAAAAAGAATTATGTATTGGATAGTCACTGAGACCCTGAGTACACTGAAAGAGGAACTTCTGGGGAAAACCCTGGGGTTCCCTGGTTTCTCCTGGCTCAGTACTGCTTGGGTTATTAAAGAATGGGGACCTATAAGAGACAATGGTTCTGTTATAACTGGTAACTGCTCAGCTACTTGTGTGGCAGGGGATGCTGGCCCCTCTGTAGTAAGGGCCTCCAGACAGGACCCGGGGCCCTGTGTTAGACTGTTTTTTTGGTCCTGAAAGAATATACAGTGAGTTATGGCAGTAGTTGAGAGGGGTGCAGAAGCATCAATTATTTGTGGTGATCCAATCACATTCTGGGGAGACAGGGTGGTGATTGGTGGGTTTGGGTGACAGACCATAGAATCATAGAATCACCAAGGTTGGAAAAGATCACCCAGTCCAACCGTTCACCTATTCCCAACAGCTCCCACTAAACCACGTCCCTCAACACAACATCCAGCCTTCCTTGCCTCAATGCAACATCCAGCCTTTCCTTGAACACCCCCAGGGTCGGTGACCCCCCACCACCTCCCTGGGCATCCATTGCAGTGCCTGACCACCCTTTCTGAAAAGTAATACTTCCTCATGTCCAGCCTGAATCTCCCCTGCCGTAGCTTGAAGCCATTCCCCCTGGTCCTATCACTGATGACACGAGAGCAGAGGCCGACCCCCAGCTCACTACAGCCTCCCTTCAGGAAGTTATAGAGAGCAATGAGGTCTCCCCTGAGCCTCCTCTTCTCCAGGCTGAACATTCCCAGCTCCTTCAGCCTCTCCTCATCAGCCCTGTGTTCCAGACCCCTCACCAGCTTTGTTGCCCTCCTTTGAACACGTTCCAGGGCCTCAATATCTTTCTTGCAGTGAGGGGCCCAAAACTGGACACAGTACTCAAGGTGCGGCCTCAAGTACCATCCTTCTAACCCAGATATGGTTGAGGTTGGGTGTCCCCCCAGCCTGGGAGTATAAGGTGTCTATTGCCCCAGTCCTGGAGTACTGGGCATAGACATCCTTTAGGGTCTGACTCTCCAGATGACTGTAGGAGAGCTCAGAAAGAGAGATGTGTTAGTATCCTGGCACTGCAGGTGATATTAAGAGGCTGTGCAAAACATGAGCCTATTTGCTTGCCCACTCTGTGCTGGGTTACTAAACCAGTATAGACTTCCAGGGAACCAAGGGGAAATCTCTAGAACAGTGCAGGAACTAGGAAAAGTAGGAATCACAGGATCTGCACGTAGCCTGTATAATTTCCCTGTATGGCCAGTATGGAAGTCAGATGGCACATGGGGAATGATAGTGAATTACAGAGAATTAAATGAGGTCACACCACCCATTTGTATGCTATACTCAATATTGCCTTCCTGATGGACACAATGAGTAGGGAGATAGAAATCTACCATTCTGTCCTAGACTTGATCAATGCATTCTTCAGCGTTCCCATTCAGGAAGAATCACAAGTTTGCATTTATGTGAGGAAGCAGGCAGTGGACCTTTCAGGTCCGGCTGCAGGGGTATGTGCATTCACCACCCTACTGTCATAACTTAGTGGCACGTGACCTAGCAGAGTGTAATAATCCTACTAACATCAAACTGTACCATTAGACTGATGATCTCATGTTAATGTCTGACTCTGTAGTTTGGTCATGGGAAATTATGAAGCTGACACAGTGGCCCGAGTCCGATGGATTGAGAATTCACCACCTGGAAACGCTGCCTGTGGGTTTCATCAGAAGCTGCAGCATGGAGGACAAAAGGCAATGTGGGCAGCTGCTAAAGCATGGGGACTGCCCTGCCCGTACAGCTGCCTGGCATCGTCCAGGTATGCTGAGAATGCAGTGCTTGCTCCAGGAGGAGACCAAGACCGTTGCCTGGAACAACAGCCCATCTTGCTAGAGGACACAGTCCCCTTACACTGGGCCCTTCCCTCAGTCTGAGGGAGTGAGATATGCTCTGACTTCACTGACACCTGAAGTGGGCTAGTGCAATCCTATCCAGTGCTGAGAGTGAGCCAGGCATATACCATCAAGGCCAAACTTACCAAATTGATGGCTGCCTATGGAACACCTCAAGTCATCGAGAGCGATCAAGGCACTTGTTGCACGAGCACAATGGTACAGTGCTGGGCAAAGGGAAACAACATTGATTGGAGATTCTACCTGCCGTATAATCTGACAGGGGCAGGCCTTACTGAATGCTGTAATGGTATTCTTAAGGCTGCCCTGAGGACACTACAGACAATGTAGGCATCCCTGCTTAGGATCCGAATTATGGGCACTGATAATTAGGTAAGACCCCAGATTGGTGATGAAAATAATCTGCTCCCTGCTCCTGAAGACCTAGAAACTGTTACCCATAGAATAAAGTGGCACAAAGGAAGGACTGCAAGAACATGTCATGATTGTGTTCACCAACAGTGACTTAACTGCAGCATTCATCTGCATTCACTGTTGGGTGTGCTTGTGCTGAATGCTAAAAGGTGGGTAAGAGCCACCAGGCTGAGGTCTGCAGGGATGAATCAGCCTCTCAGCACTTTGGTCATCTGAAGCACAGATGCTGGGTTTCAGTATTCCACATCAAAACATAATACCCCGACACTACATGATGTTTTGATGTGGAATACTGAAACCCAAAATAATAACAAACAAAAAACATAGAACCATGACAAAGGGTGACTACAGGAGATGCAGGCGGAGCTGTTTTAGGAGGCTCACTGCCCAAATGCAGGACTGATGTGGGCAGCTCCCCTGCCTGACCTGCACCTGAGCTTTGCTTCAGCAAGGAGAAGGCTCCTGTGCTCCCCTGCAGTGCTGTGTGGCCTCCAGGGTACAGTGGGTACCAGAGAGCAGATATGCCTGGCAGGGGATGGGGCTGCAGCATTGTGAGGCTGATCTTAATTCATAATGCCTTGTTTTTCAGATATTTAGTAGTTGTCCTTGATTTTGAAGACATGCGATGCTGCCAGGTGGTCTTAACCCTGCAAAAGTTCTGGGACATTTGCACTTTCTTTCTTGTGAGGTTTTGCTTGCAGCTCCAGGTACTGTAGCTGTTCCCTCTTCAGGACGAAGTGATTGGGGAGAAAGGAAATAAAACCAGATAGAACTGTCCCTGTCAGTCTGTATGGAAATATTTTCTCAGTGTCCAGGAGCATTCCAAAAGGCAAACTGACTGTTCAAAATTATTAGGAAAATAACGGAGAGCAGATCAGATACATGCCACTGAACAGAGCCATAGTGGAGACTGCATTGTGATTACCATATGGAACTCTGGTTGGCTTCTCTCAAGAAAAACAGAGTTGGAAGGGTTTCAGAGAAGAGTAACAAGGCAGATCAAATACAAAGAATATCTTCCATATGAGGAAAAGTAGAAAGTCTCTTTAGCCCAGAGAAGAGATGGCTGAAGTGTGACAGGATTATAAAATCAAGTTTGGCATACAGAGTTTGACTGCAGTATGATTTCTCATTGTCCCTTTGATATAAGAACCATCAGTGCCTCCATAAATAAGCAGGTAGTGACTACAAAACAAAAAGCAGATTTTTTTTTTAATAAATATGCCCTATGCTGTGTCAAACTGCTTAGCAGAGGATGCGGTGGGTCATCGAGGTTTATGTGCATTCAAAAAGAGGTTAAGTATCATCATGGGAGAAAAAAATCCCCCTGCAGTACTTCTATGTAGAAGACCTTGTTTTTGCTTCTGAGGCCTCGGAGCTGCACGTCGCAGCGTTCTGGGCGGTGTGCAGTAGCTGTGTCTTCTCGCGCCGTCCGAGATGACAGCTCTTGGCCGCTGTCAGAGATGAGGTGGGGAGCAATGCATGCTTGCAGCTAATTGCAAACACTTGTTCATACTTCAGTACTCCAGGGTCATGTGCAAGGACTCATCCTGACACATCCTGCACTGTCTCTGTATCAGTTTGCTCTCTGCTTCCAAGCGTCTCTATCCAGAAAGTCAGGATTAGGGACTTGCAGTGTTGTGCTACTGACCCCTCTGCGCCGCCACATCAGGATTCAGTTCAGCCATAGTGCTAGTCCTTTTTCAGAGGGCACAATCAGCAGTGGCTGAACTGTCTGCAGTGACAACAGTGTGCGGGGCGGACATAAAGCAGGAGAAACCATGCTGGACTGCGTGGTTCCCTGGGGAGAAGGCGGGGACCAGAGGCACCATGTTCTGTACAGCTAAGGGGGTTGTGCAGCACTGAGCGAGGGCCATCTGAGCCAGCACGCTCCTGAGTTCTGCCCATTGGAGCAGCTCAGAGCAAGGCACAATGCTTAAGCAAGGGTGAGGAAGGCTGAAGTGTAAAGAAACATACAGCAATGGGAAAGCTGCAGTGGCTCTCCATAGCCATTCCCACTCCTGGGCTGGTGGCTTCAATGGACTCTTACGCCCAGTCCTATTCTGACAGCATCATTTGTCAAGTCCTATTATGACACTAGAAACTGCTCTGTTTTTTTCCGCAGCACTCTGATTTCTGTCACGTTTCCCATCTTCATGGAGAATTTGTCTGGGCAGCTACCATTCCCACAAGGGAAGTTCAAATGAATGACTGCTTTTCATATTCCATAATCTGATTCCAAATACTCCAGTGCATACTCCAGGAATGAATTACCAAATTGCTCTGTCTCATTCTGGAGCAATCCACCATAGGAGAAACTGAAAACAAGATTTTTTTTGTAGTTGTACTGAAGCTTCACAGTCAATTTTAAGCCTCTTAGACAGTATAATACTGAATGCAAGTTCCTGCTGAGGGCTATCAACTGCAGTATGTGCCAGGCAGCAGGGACCACCCTGTGCCATGCCTGCATGTGTCAGAGACTTCCCTCTGCCAGCAGCATGACTTAGATCAGAGAGCAGCTTCCTGGGATTTCCCATCAGCATCCTCTAAGATTGCCATCCAGCAGAAGGGATCTGTGCAGTCCCAAGGTGAAAGGCAATAGGAAACACATCATCTTCAAAACACGATGGGATTAGCACAGTCTGAAAACAGCACCATGCTGTCTTCCGCTCAGGTGTGCAGACATGCCACCTGCTGGGACCACGGGGAGGGAGCAGGCTGGGCCTTCAGATGTCACTGTTCCATGTCAGGTGTGCTTGTAAGTGCGCCCTGGGTAAATCTAAGCGCACATCCTTGCAGCTTCAGTCATTACGTGCCTTCTCACACAGCACCTTCTCTGATGCTGCCGTGGTGCTTCAGAACATCTGCATGACAGAATGGAAGGATATACCTTAAATACTTGTAGTTAAAGAAAAGCAGTGGTGTTTTTGTACTCCAAGACCGCAACAAGCCAGGAGTTATTCACAGTCTGTTTGGTGCTGTGGCCGTGTTGTGGCAACATGCCTGATGCATGCCATGCAATGTCTGAATAAAAAGAATGATTTCCATCCTCATCCTGACCTGTGCTTTTGTCTCATCTCCTACTTGTCTTCCACAACTGCTTGCCTCGTGTCAGAGTTGTGGGAAACCTCGCAGTGTATGAATGGATGGTTGCACCATAGGTCTTAAGGCATCCAGATGAGTACCCCTTCCATCAGTACAGCTCTTTCTTAAGCTTACCCATCTGCCAACACAAGGCATAGGAGAGCCCAAGCTGATTTGCCCTGGCACCATGCAGAAGAGCTGATCAGCTGGGAGTACAGTGGGGTAAGCTTTTGGTGCTGTCCCTTTTGTCAACTAGAGCAGTACCTCTGCTTGGCCACACACTTCCTACTCTGCTGCATACAGTTCTCTACAGGGGTCTTACACTCACAAATCCTCCATTTTCTTTGCGTGCAGTGATACCCTGACACATTTTTCTATCTTGTGCTGGAAAAAAAATGGCCAATAATGAGCTTCAATGAACATTTATCCAGCATTTTCTGCTTCTTCCTCTGTTAGACTGTCTTGTTTAATGGCAGAGCCTGGTGATCATTCAAATGTCATATTAGGAGCATGATTTTAACAAGGGCAGCTCTGTCCAGGCCTCTTGCACGTGGTAACCTCAGGCTCAGCAAGTGGAAAGTGGGGGGAGCATCTCCACTCTAGCTTGGAAATGCTCCCTTATTTCCAGTTTGTCAGTGCAACATCAGAATCATGGACTATAACACTTCCTATTTCTTTCCCTCTGATTTGAAGACCATCTACTGAAAACTCTCACTTAAAAAAACAAACAAACAAACAAGGAACTTTAATATCAAGCAAAAGGCCCAAAGAATGAATTGCTTGTATCAGAAATAAAGCATGTTAGTTCTGTCACAAGCAGGATGTCTCTCCAAAGGCAGCTCTGCGACTCCATCATTTCTGCTTTCCTCTCATTTTCTTTTAATACACAAAGACTGCATGCTGCAGTGATGTGATTGGATTCCACTTTGGAGCAGTGTAATTGTAAATATTCATTGGAATCCAAGCTAGTTTCCCCAAGTCTCTCTTAAAGGCTCTGCAGCTATACAAACAGCCGTGGCTCTGTATTAACCTCATAGCCTGGGGGTTGCCCATTTCTCCACAGCCCCAAAGACTTCTCCTTCTCCTGGAGAGAAACCAGCCTTGTAGACCAGTTGATCCTCTGTCATTTCCTTTATTCCCTCTAACATCTGTGTTGTGGAGCCAGCTCTCAAGCCCAGGTGCCTGGTGGGGTTCCTCCTCAGTGTCTGCACACATCATACATTTCATCTTGCCCTGTCACTTTCAGATCCCACTGGCTGTTGTGACTGTGTTTCTAGCCCCCTTGAAGCTACTGGCAGTGCTGGGGTGTCTGTGTGGGAGCTGCTTTGTGTCCTGGTGTATGGTATGCATGCACCAATTCCTCCCTCCTGCTGAGGACCTATGATCCAAGTGGCTGCTGCCCCACAGACAGGTGTAGGGCTCCGTGAGCGAGCAGCATCTGAGAAAACTGCACCACTTTTGGTTACTGAGACCAGGTAGGTCAACTGTTGATAGCCAGGCAATTCTACTTCCCCAGCACCACAATTACACTCAAACACCAAGCAGGCAAAGAGCAATAGGTTCATACAGCCATCAGGGAGCATAGATGAGACCTTTCCACGGGTCCGACCCACACCTTCACCTGGCCTGGATTCACCACTGCGCAGCAGAACTAAGTGGCATCAAGCTGACCTTGTTTCTAGGTGGTCTTTGATAGCTATTGTGCAACTCATTTGCAAAGCAGCACATATAGGAAATTGCACACAGCTAAGAATGGAAATTAAATCCAAAGTTTCTGATAGCAAATCTATACTCCCATCTCTGCTTCATCTACTCATATGTTTATTACCAAGGGTGGAACTGCAATGCTCAGACCAAAGCCCGAGGCACAGCAGCACATGTCTTACAGATGTATGTATCAGAGATTTTGTCATCCATCAACATCCTCCAGGCTCTGCTTGCTCTCTTCAGCATGTGTTAAGGCATGCATTCTGACTACTGGGTAACCTATGGCCAGATAAGGAGGTAGTAAAAAGGAGAAAATCCAGCTTTCTTCCCACGTGCAAGTTCCTGAGAGCGACTCGAGGAACAAGGCACCCACCAGCCCCAGCTAAAGTGTCTCAGATAGCTAGATGTATTGCTGACGAGCAGCTCAGAGACTGTCAGCTGTGCAGTTTTGTTGAGCAGCACAATTGCCTGATCCTTGCTTAGTTCAGTTAAGGCCCTGGCACCAAGTCTCAAGCCCACTGCACTGAGACCCCTGCTCATCCTATGAAACATATGTCTACCTTGGACCATCCCAGGCAGCGGCATGTTGTGGAACAGAGGAAGGAGCACCAAGTCATCAACCCAGTATACGTAGGTGAGCGCTAAGGCTTCTGGACAAGGAATCAGGCAGCCCTGTTTGTCCTTCCAGAGAGCCAGAAGAGGACAGACTCTGTGCATTCCTCCAATCCATAGCATCAGTACAAAGAGAACCCTGTACCCTGAGGAGAGAGCTGAAGGAACACCAGTAGTGAGGAAGACAAGCAAGGCTGAATTTACCTGGGAAAACAGCAGTGAGCGTGCTCCTCAGCCAGTCTCCTATGAACAAGCCTGCAGAAGCATAAGAATGAGGTTCCAAGGAAGAGGGAAGAATACTCCCACAGATCAATGTTACTATCCAGCACAGGAAGTGGGCAATGCATCTCAAGATGGGACACCATTTACAACACAAAGCAGGCATTGAGTCTCATGGAGGTCAGGTGAACCACAGTAGAAAGCAAGCATCCATCCAAGACTCAAGCGCAGTCACTTTCCTAGGAAGAACAATCACCCTGGCAAGTTGATAGCACATAAGTGCTAAAGGAGACTATGGTGGGGCTTTGAAGAAGACAGATGAGTATCAGGGTATGAACAAAGCTGGGTTTAGAAACTGAGCAAGGCTGGCACGAATCTCAAGAGCTTGATGGCCCATCTTGCAGTTCTATGACAAGGGAACCTATAGGTGCCTTTTCTTCTGTTTGTCTCTCCTTGAAGATCCCCTGTGATGCAGAATCCTTGGGCCCCTGGCAGTCTGTTTGCCTGCTTTGTTCTCCTCTCCATTAGAAGCTGTTCCTAACCTGAATCTTTCTCGATGTAGGATACACCCATTAGTTCTTGGGCATGCCTTCGTGGACATGGAGAACAGTTGGCTTTGTTCTTCTTTCCAGGAATTTCTTATGTGCAGCTGGTGTTGTGATTTTTCACAGTCACGCTGGAGAGAAAAAGAAAATTCAGCCAGATTAGAAACAAGAGAAAACCTGTCTGGTGGAACTCACTGCCACACAATGAAACAGCAGCTATGAGTGCCCTCTGAGATAAAGTAATGAGGCCTCTGCACAGATAACAGCTCCCAGAGTCAAAACAGCTCTTTGCAGAGAGAAGTGCCTTGTGCTGAGAATGAGCCAATCTCCAAATCAGCCTTTGGAGCGAGCTGCTCTGAACCACCTGCTGTAAATTTCCTGCACCTTTCTCTACAGCTGCTGATGTTGGCTCTGATAAAGACACACTGGCCTAGACAGACACTGTAGCAGATCTTCTTAACCCTTCACAAGAACCTGGCATTGCTTTGGCAAGGAGAAACTTGGACCACAGTTTAAGCAGTCAGTGTGACACATGAAAGCAGGGTGTTCTTCTGAGAGCAGCATGTGATGTGGTGCTCCTGCTGCACAAAACTACCCCAGAGCATGTGATGGCCCAGAACAGCACTGTCTCCTCTTGGAGAAACTGTCCTTTCTGTATCCTTCTCCACCACAAAGAAGGACAGCTCAGAGGTAGAGACTGCTTTGGAGAAAGCCCAGCCTTCAACTAAAAAGAATGTACCTGGAAGCCTGGTGCTGCACCAGCGCCCACATGGTCATAAGCTGGGGCTAGATGATGAGACATCCCAGCAGCTTCTTGGAAACTCACCCACTCCCAGGTACAGCAAATTGCCTCTCTACAAGCCACAGTACAATCCATAACGCCTTTAATGGCTCTCAGGGAAGGGAATGGACCTCTCTAAGACCTGATGCCCAGCCTGGAGCACCAGCAGGGCTCTTGGCATGCTCTAATGCAATGGAAAGCACAGCAGCAACACCAGGGTAGCAAAATCCTAGACTGCAACAAATGAGGAAAAGCCCAAACATAGCAGCCATGGACACACAAAGGAAGAAAAAGCTGCTTACCTGTGGAAGACCTCAGATAGACAGGAATCTTCAGTAAGACACCCTCACTGCCAACCCTTAAATGAGGTCTGGGAAGGGGTGGAGGCTGGCTCCAGCCCTTCCTTCAATCAGGTACATTGCATGCACCTGAGCTCCCCTGGGCTGCCCTGCTCCCCACCAGGTGCTCAATCACTGCTTCAAGCCATGGCTTAGCACTTCTGCTACATATGGCAATACACCAGTCTTTTGCTGTACAATCCTGGGAAGGAAGGCAGGGAACCCTTCCTTGCACCTATAAACTGAAATCACAGTCCTTTCCCTGCAGCTCCATTTTCCAGAGCAATGAGAGCCATGTTCTTTGGAGCTCTGCTATGATGATTTATCCAGGTCACGGTGAGGACAACTGGCTAACTGAGGTTAACAGCCCTCTCAGTTTCACTTCAAAAAGACATTAGCATGGAGGCTGTTTTAAACAATGACATGCCAAATCCTGATTCATTCACCAGGAGAGCTCATGACCAGGTGGGTGTCTCAGCTGACAGGCAGAGCTGCACTGCCAGCCTTTCCTTAAAGAGCAGGGCTATAATTCACGTTCCTAGTGCTGAATGACAGGTTGCAAACTCCTGGTATGTTTGCCCTGCTACAGGCATCCTGGGACTGCCAGCCCTGGAGCACAAAGTCCCCCATGTGAACAGATCAATCAGCAGCCGTGTTTGGCTCAAACCAGCACATGCAGAAGGGCAGCCCTTCCTGTACAGCCAGATGGAGACAGAGATGGGACAAGAGCTTTAAGCAGAACTGGATAGAGGCAGAGCAAGATGTAAGCTGGTGTGGTGGGAAGGACTGCCCTGTTTCTAGTCAAAATCTAGCACTCACTGAAACTACATAAATAATAGAACTGAAAGCAACAGGACAAATGAAAGTATGGTAAAGGCTGACAGAGATGATTTAATGATGGGATTGTTTCCCTAATTAAAAAAAAAAAAAAAAAGACAAAAAAGACTGGAGCCCTTCTGTGCAGAAGGAGGACAATGGAAAGAAAGCATAAAATTGCAGGTGTCACATAAAAGGTGATTAAAGAATGATTGGTCACAGTCTTTCAATAAAATAACAGTAAACAAAAAGAAATGACTCTGCATCCCGTGTATGGCTAAACAGTGGAACTTGCTGCTGTGAGACACTGCAGAAGCCACATAATGTCTGGGTTACAAAAATAGTTTGACAAATTATTGATGAGAATTCCTCGAGGGTTGTTAAACACAAAGATTCCAGCTTGGAATCAAGAATCCCTGTAACCACGGAGATAGGAGAGCATCTTTGGGCAACAGTACAGCTTCTCCTTTTTTTCCTCTTTCCAAGGCATGGGCATAAGCTGCTGTCACAGAGCACTGCAGAGCACTGTTCTGACCCAGAAGAATGTTAGACTTTTATGTAACAGAGCTGGATGTGCTTTGATTAGGAATTTTGTAGGAGAAAGGTTAGAACTGTGTTGTTGTATCTGTCACTTTCACACCAAAAGCAAGCAGTTAGACTCACCTGACATCAGCATCAACGCATGGAAGGGATAGGATGGGAAGGGAGTAAGACAGAGTAACTGTAAGAAGAAACAGAAGCATGATTCCTCCCTGCTGTGCTCTCACTGCACAAATCAGTGTATGGATACCCATATACATATGGAGAAAAAATGTAGGCACACAATGACACACTCACAGATTCATTCATCCTTCACCATTCATGCACACAAGCAGACAAAAGCATGCAAACTGCCAGCAGCAGCCTTCTCCAGCGGACAGTCTGAAAACAGGCTTGCAACATGCAGTTCTGCCCACACGCTGTGCTGTCTCTTCACACACACATACACACAGTGAGAACAAAGGATGACATGGCAGTAAAAGGAACAATATCTAGCTACGTTCCTTCCCATGAAGTGAACGTACCTCACTATCACCAAATCAAGTGAAACAAGCCATTTCCACTTTGAGTAACAAGGAGAAAAGTACCACTCAGATTCTACAATGCTGCTCTCCCTCTGGACAAGCCAGCTGTGCGGAGCTCATTCTGCTGCCCAGCACACAGACCTGATACTCCAGCACCAGTAGCACGTGGCTGATTTAGTCTTCCAGTACACCGAGAATATTGTGCTATCAAGTTTTAAAAATAGACATAATTCTTCTGGTTTAAGGGGTGCTGAAAGAGATTAGAAGCAGGTGTTGTGGAGGAACAATGCAGACTAAGCAAGTAATCCTGCACAGATTTTTAGGATCCACTCTCTCCATGTCCCAGAATCTGTTTGCCATCTGGATCTGATCACAGACTGTGGTCAAAATCCATTAACGACTAAAGGTGCCTGAATGGACATCAGGCAGACACACGGCTGAGCCGACATGTGAGTAGCATGCTCTCCCAAGCCAGATTTGCATGCAGAAGGAATGTGCAGTCCGAGCAGTGTGACTCCTGGCAGCTCTGAAATACAGGGGTTGGAGGAGAGGAGCTGTATGAGGGCAGGGGACCAAGCAGACAATGGCACAGAGATGACAGACACAAACACTGCCCTGCAGGCCTTCTGTCAGGTCTGCAGAGCAGCTCCCATTGCAAATGTCTGCTTGTCCTGGAGCAAACTCAGGATTTCAGCTACCCAAGCCTCTGTCCTGGCTCACACACATCACTGTTACATAGCTGGGCAGCATGTCCTGCGAGGTGTGGTCTTCCTCCAGCTTCCTACCAGCTGCCCTCTCCCCTTCTCTCTCAGGAGGTGAGCAGCAGGATTAGCATGCAGGACATCTGTGCATTACAGCAGTCACATCTCCAGTCAAGTGCAGCCCAAGCACCTATTCACAGACAGCAGAGCTGCAGCCGTCTCCCCAGTTCCCAGGACTTTCCCTCCTCACTGTGAGTTGACAGACTCCACTTTTGCATCTTTAGCCCTTTGTTATGCTGTCATTTAGACAGGAGCAGCAGATTATTACCACTGCTGTGAATGTATTAAATAGAGTTCCAATACTGGCCTGCCGAGCCAGACCATGCTGGCATCTTCTCCTACCTGCATCCAAGCTTCCTCCTGCAGCTGGTGGTGGCCTCCAGCTCCTGGCTGAGCTGCTGGATCTGGCTGCATTACTGCTCCGGTTCTGCCTGCCTCTGCCTCTGCCTCTGCTTGGTCTGCAGTTGATAGATCCTCTGCTCTTGAGCATCCAGCTATTGACCCGCCCAGGGAAAGAAAGAAAAAATGGAAAAAAAAATCAATTAATACTAAACGGCTTAACAAAACCCTGAACAGCACAGGCCTGATGCTGCTGGGGGTGGGGATTGTCGGGAGGAGACACCCCCCCCCCCCGCACACCAGCTGCAAAAACCTGATGTTCTGGGGACAGGAAGCCAATATGGTAGTTATGATCCGGGTGCACGCCTGTGGCAGCAGGGATATGGCCCAGGAAGGCTGGGAGACAGCTACACAGGGTGCCTCCTCCTTGGACATGGGGGGTTGTGTCCGGTGCTCCGGGCCAGGAAGGCACAGAGCAACTGAGCACACCCAAAGTTATAACTGATGGCTTAATAACCAGTGCCTGGTCCAGCCCTGTGCTTCGACTCCAGGCTCTGCCCTGTGCTGAAGGCCCCTCCAGGCATTTCCTGTGTGATCAAAGAAGAAGGGAGTGCAGTGCCTGTGGCTGGCCTGGCCCTCCTGTCCTGCTGCAATAGCAGTGGGCTCAGAGGGCTTGGTGTTCTCATTTCTTGGCATTCCCAATTCTCGGCATTCTAGCTGCAGAGAGTTCACACCAGGAGGGAGAGGGAAAGAATCAGGAGTGTCAAGCAAAATGCAATTAGCATGACAAGATGCAGATATTGATCCTCCAGAGCTGGCGGTGCTGCTGTGGCCCTGTGGCAGAGCAGCTCCCCGGACACTGACCGCTGCCTCCGAGGCACTGCTCCTCTCCACACATGGTGGTGCACGGAGCACAGCAAGGGCACCGCATGGCTCCTGCCCTGCTCACAGCAGGGAGGCAAGAGAAAACAGTGCCCACGTGGCCTGAGAACTGGTTTGCTTGGTGCTGCTGGTGGAGGCTATGCCACGCCTGGCCATGAAAAAGGGCCCCAACATGCTGCAGAGCTGTTGCTGCAGGTGAAAAGCACGCTGCTTTCACTTCTCATGGGCTGCAGGAAGCAGCTGAGCTTTCTGGGGAAAAAGACACTGCATCTACAGGATCATGAGGATGAGGTAATGTGCGAGGCACAGCACCACATCTTCTTGCCAAGCCTGGTCTGCAAGCAGCCTGGGCAGGAGGAGCACCCCGAGCTCTGCGGGCCCATTGTACTGCACTGAGCCGCGCTGCCTCAGCTCTCCGTGCCTTCTGCTGGCCCTGCTGCCTGTGCCCTCATTGCTGCCGGGCAAGGGGGGCTCTGCCAGCACCGAGGGTACCCCACAACAGACACAGCCACTGAGGGCCCTAATTATTGTTCACTAAACCTAGAAAGAATTTCAATATTAATTAAATGCTAACTGATCAGTAAAATATATTTATTGAAGACTGTCACGTAGCTGTCAGCATTCAGTAAATATATTAGTAATCAGTTTGCATTTAATTAACATTAAATGATTTTAATGTCTACATTAAAGTCATATTGGAGACTGTTATCAGCGCAGTCGCCCGCATTCCTCCAAGCCATACTTTGTATGCGTGTAAACCACTCAGCCCCACAGTGAGAAAGGTTACAGCTGTCCAGCATGATGCGCACCAACAAAACAAAGGAAGCATTTAAATTCTGAGTGGATTTAAGTGTGTGCACATGTGTTTCTGTGCCTGTACTCTGCAACAGTAAAGGACACCTTTGTGTTGAACATGGGATGCTTTCCATAGCTGCTCACAGTCCTAAAGCTTTACCCACACAGCCAATGTTAGATGGGCTGGAGACGGAGAGGAGCTGACAAGTACTGGGGCCTGACCTGAGGAGTCCTTGACTCCTCATTCTGTTCTCACTTTTGTTTTTCGCATGCACTTCTGCATGAGCACCAGCAAAGCCAGGGGACATTTTAATGTACAGCATAGCATGCAGGAGAAACAGCCCCTGCCAGCTGCAAGGCAGGTGAGCGTGTTCAGGAGGCAGAATAATTCCTGGATGCTCAATGTCATGAGGCTCTCTATCAGCCTTCAAGGAGCAGAAATGACTGCAACAACAGATGTCACACAACTACATGAAGCAGCATCCACCTATGGGTCTGAGGTAACTGAAGGGATGCATCCAGCTCAAAGCAATGCTGCCTGTGTGAGCTCACCTCCCTCACCCACTCCCCTTGGAGCCAAGCTCACCCTTCCTTCGGCCCCACACAGACCCACAGAGGGCTGTGCTTGCAGCAGGCAGGAGGTGGCATGGGTAGGGAGAACGTCTCCCGCCCCCACTCCTTCTCCTCTCATTTAAGTGGAATCAGTTGTGCCATTTCTGCTTTGCTTTTCAAAAGCAATTACTTTCATGTCATTTCTACAGACATTCACAGAGAGCAAGAGAGTGAGGGCTTGATTATCCCCCCTCCCATCCCCATCCTGTGGCTTCCGCAGTGGCGGTGAAGTATTAAATTAAATGAGGTGTCTATGGAGCAGCGATGGTTTCAGGTCAGAGGCACTATGGAAAGCTGTATGCTGCACTGCTCCTGTATATGTAAATGGATATATTAAAACCACTGATGTCAACTTGCAGCACTCATCTCCCCTGCTCTCGGGTGATCAAAGCTGATTGCAGAGGCAATTACTGCAAAGGAAAAGAAAATCACGGCCTCCTGCTCATCCCTGAGCTACCGGAGTTTAATTGCTTAGCGTAGCTGAAGCTGCCTCTCCATCTCCCTGGTGTGCACACACACACATGTGGGAGCAGCGCGTGCCTTGAAACACAGACAGGAATGGACGTTTTTGGGGATGGGCGATGAGAGGCACCCCAAGCAAGGGGAGACCACAACATGAAAAATAATGATGCTTAAAAATGAATTAAACCACTACAGCAGGCAAGGCTGTATCTTAGCAAGAAGCTCGATCGATAACACCAAAAGAAAGTCAGAGCAGCATAATACATGCCCATAAGCCAGCCTCCCATTTTCTCTGCTCTTTGGTCCTAGATTCATGGTAAGACTTCTTCAGCCTTTTACAAATGGTAGCTAATCAGGCTCCCAAAGCCTTGGGACACTGACCAGCATCAAGTCCCCTGTATTATGGATAGGATGACCCAAACAACCAGGTATTGGGGCCTGACCTGAGGAGTCCTTGACCCCTCATTCTGTTCTCACTTTTGTTTTTTGCATGCACTTCTGCATGAACAGCAGCAAAGCCAGAGGACATTTTAATGTATGGCACAGCGCTGGACCAACTCACAGCCCACACGGTTTTGGGAGCCAGCACAAGCAATCCAGGTGTACCTCAGGTGTCAGTGCTGGTCAGATGTCAGCTCTGGGGGCTGATCTCCTCTGCATTCATCTAAAGGGCTTTTGCAGTGTGGAGAGCGGGGCCAGCTGGCTGTCTCCTTCCATGTGCCCTCCCTGCTGCTGCATACCAGCACCCATCTGTATGCTGGTCCACCACTGAGCAGTGTGCGCAGCTGCCCCAGCACCAGCAGACCTATTGCTACCTCCCGTTATTGCCACAGACCAGTTCCTGACATTGTGCTGTATTCCTGTGGGACTCCCAGGCAGGTATTCGTGCACCCCACGCAGCAGAGGCTCGCAGTGGGTGAGGTGAAGCTAACAAAGGCTGCATCGCGCTGACCTGCAGCGAGTTGTGGCTCACGAGCACCTGAGGCCATTCAGGACTGTCATCTTGCTCACATGCCGTGTCCATAGCTGGTAACAGGAGAGCTTAGGACACGTTAGTAAGAACATACTAGTAAACACATGTTAAAGCTCTGCCTTGTGCCTGAATAGGTACTGACAGCTGTGCTGCTGCTGCGTAAGCATTTATAAAACCGCCGTGCTGGCCTGGCCAGATGGAGGTTTTCTGTATATTGGATTAAATCACTGCAGCACCTGATGAAACAAAAAGGCAGCACCCTCACAGAAGCCTTGCTCCCCATATAGCTAACATGACGCTTACTGGAGGATGGGAGTGACAGCCAGAGCTGGCTGCTTTGGAGTGCCTGGCTTGTACCTGCAGAGCCTAGCAGGCTGTCTGGGTGGAGCAGGATGCCTGAGCAGGGAAAAAAAACCACCAAAGAGACCTTGCTGAGAAGGAGCACAAACTGAAACAAAGCCTGGGCAGTGCGGAGAAGCACGGCTGGTCCTCCCCTGCTGTGGAGCAGCCCTTCCCTCCCAGCTGGGCAGCTGGAGGCATGCAGCTGGTGCAAGGGCTGTGTCTGGCAGCAAAACCACATCTCTGCCTGAGGGGCACGCATCCCTGCAGCTGGGAGACATCTGGAAAGCTGCAGCAAAGAGGGGTGCAGCCAGCAGTGGGCTGTGCTGCCAGCAGAGCATCACAGTTCAATGCCACTGATATTGAGAGGCAAGTTTACAGAGCAGCCCGGAGACACTGCTGCTTCCTTGTGAATTAAGAAATTGGAATCAGCACCATCAAAGCAGCGTAATCATACTCTCACAAGGCAGACCCCCCAGCAGCTGATTTTTTGCTGTATTTTTATTCTTCCAAATACATGCACACTGCTCCCAGCCTCACTGGGTTCAGTGGCTGTGTGAAATAGCCCTCAACTGAGCCTGGGGAAGGACAGGCAGAACCAGAGAAACAAATGCTGCAATGCATGCCCAGAAATGAAAGCCAGCCACAGCTCCCTTTGCAAAGGCAATGAACTGGAATAGCTAACGCTGAGGGCAGAGCAGTCATCCAATGGCATCATTTGGGAACTCTCAGTAGCTCCTAAAACATCAGTGTAAGTGCTATGTTACTTTGTCTTTTGAATTTTAATCCTTTTTCAGGTTTTCACTTTCACAATTTTCTCCTGCAGCACTACAAGGTGAATTAGATTTTATTTACCTTTTGAACAACAAATGAACCCTCTTCTTCCTGCTCGATTCCATGGCTGGAGCTTCCAGACGCTCTCAGAAAATCCCCAAATCCAGGAGTAAACCCCTCGAGCTGCTCAGGATCAGTGGGAGTTGCCCGCAGTGCCAGCCCAGGGCCTTCCCTGTCTGCCCAGTGGGTTCTGCCACGTGTCTTCCTCCCTTCCTTCCTTCCTTGTGGACCTGTGTTTTCAGCCCAAGGATGCAATTCTGTTTTTGTTTTGTTTTGTTTTGTTTTTTACGAGCTGTCTCTTTTTGTTTAGCTGGGAGTGCTCAGAGCCCTTCCCCCACCTCCTCTTCCACTGCTGTTGCTGGTTTTATTCAATTCAACACTTGAGGGAACTGCAGATGAAATGTCTCTGAATCTAAATTGCCCGCAATAGATCTAACAGCCTTTTTCCCACTCCCCCCACCCAAACTCTCCTCAGACAGAACGCCTGAGCTCATTGTCTCTGCCTTACAGCTCTTACTGCTGCAAAACACCAGCACCAGCAGAGGAACTATATGACAGGAGCTCAGCACCCACAATCCTTCCTCGTCCAAGCAAAAACCAGTGTGCACCAAGAGCACTGCCCTACCAGGAAAAGCACAGTAACAAATGGGGCAGAGGTGAACAGTTTCCAAAAAAGCAGCTCGAGTCCAGAAGATCCCTGCGTGTGCCTGTTCTATCCTGCTCACTGCCATGTGTGCACAGCACTGTTGACAGTGCATTTTGCTGAGCACAGGAACTTGAAACGGCCTCTGGGGTCTTCTGCATGTAGACAACTGACACTCCAAGTTAAGCACAGGCTACTACCGGCTGTCTCAACGCTGCACACAGACATCCAAAATAAACCTGTGCCCACTGTGCCTGGGGGCCGCAGGCAGGTAGCACACATTTCTGTAGAAGGCACCACCCAAAGCGTGGAGCAGCAAATCCTGGTTGTACCTCTGCAGTCACAGGCAAGGGAGTGCTGTGGCAGCGGCCGAAGGGCGAGGAGGTCATCTAGGCTTAGCAGATAATAGCTCTGGTATCTGGCTGATGAGACAGAAAACATGCTTCTTTAAAATAGAGAACTCTCTTGCTATTGGTTGTACCTTTATGCCAAGCATTGATGTGCTTTGAGCGGGGCAAATGATGCCATGCAGCCAAATGGCATGTGAAAGGACAGGAAGCACACACACTCTTTGTTATGGAGGAATTTAGTACAGTTCTTGCAAAAGAACTATACTGCCTCTGCAGTAAACAGAGCACATCTGCCCCAGCCTTCCCTGAGCTCCTGCAACCTCTGGACATGTCACAAACTGTGCTGGTATTGAAAAGCAACTGCTGCTTGCTTCTACTGTTGCCCCACTGCTGTCCACCTCCCAGGCTTCACCCTCAACCTCTGCAGTAATGAGTGTGGCACGTGGGATGGTGGAAATGGCACCAGATCCTTTGTTAAGGGAGTTCTGTGGGCCCCTTCCATTCCCATCTGAATGGCCTTTCATTTTCTCCAGTTCGATGTTTGCTGATTGTTCATGCTGTCTGGAGAAGCTTTGATTAAACCTCTTAATTTTCAGCTAAGCTTTTTCTTTCCAAAGGGCAAACCCTTGACCTAAGAGCATAGAAAAGTGGTCAAAAGGAAAAATAACAAGGCAAAGAGGAAGGAGGAGTAAAAGCTGAGAAACGCAGAGGCATTACAAGCTTGTCACTACACATAGAGAGATTCCTGCAGCGGTTCTGGCAAGCAGCAGCCTCTGCAGAGCTCTGGCCACCGCAGGACCAAACAGTGCAGCTGCCCACACTGCTGGCGCTGCTCTGCTTGGTTTCCAGGTGCCCCTAAGTCTGCCCCATAGCAGAGAGCTGGTGGATAGCAGTTTCCTTGAAAGGGTGCAGAGGCACTGAGTTCTTCCACCACTGTGTGCTATCAGTGGACACTTTAGGGCTTGCTTCTGACACACTCGGCAGTAAAGTGCACACAGGATGCTTTGTCGTTTCAAACCATGCCAAGAGGTCAGGCAGTGCAAAGCAAAGACCAGAGAGAGTAACAGCCCTTCAGTCAAGGGCAGATCTGGGTAACTGTGACAGCCACGCTTTGACAAGTTCCTTTCTTGTTTCCTTGACATCCACAAAGCTCTGCCTGGTGATACCTAATCCATTCCCTGAGACTTGGACATAGACTGAATGCAGAACTGCAGTTACAGTCACACGCACAAATGCCATCACCTTCAGTGCTGGGAAAATTAGACGTTTTTTGCCCTTTGGCTGCAGAGAGAAAAGTTGAGATATAGGCAGAATATTACTGAACAATAAATATTTTCTGCGTGTAAAAACAGAAAATGCAATGATAACTAAACAAGTATAACTAAACTAATCTCAAAAGCCTGTTAATCCTGAAACCTAAAGACAACAGTTAAAAAGTGTCAACTTTGCAATTTCAGTGTTATTTGAAAAAAAAGTTTAGACTCTGTTCATTCCACATCTGTGGAAGACACCCATTTGCATGCAGATATTAAAAAACACAACCGACCTCTGTCCTGCTCCCCACATCCTCCAGTTTTAACTGAAATTCATTCATAATGCACAGATGGTCAGTATAAAAGTCTCCCTCATGATGAAAGCATATGTTGAGAACAAAAGCAAATAAATGGGGTATAAAAATAAACAAGAGGCACCATGCTGACTGCATTATAGATTTTCATATTTAATTAAAAGAAAATCTGCCTTTGGGTATCTGTCATAAGAACAGAGTCCTGCTTTGGAAGCCACAGCCTATCTCAGATCTGCAGCAGAGCTTGTCGCTGCGGCATCTGCACCCCCAGATGGGCCTGGGTCACTCGGCCAGTCAAGATGTCACTGCTGTTTGGCCTCTGTGGAGACCTGTGCCTCTCCCCCATGGCAAAGGGGCTGTGGCAGTGTGCAGTCAGTCCACGCGTTGGGGACTCTGAAGCATGACTTCCTACACAAAGTCATGTCATGTAGGAAGACACAACATGAGGTTCAACCAACAGAGGAAATGAAAAGTAGCGTGGATGTTTTCACCGGAAAAACTAAGAAAAGCGTTGGCTTTCCCCTCAACAGAAGGGTACAGCTATTGAAATGTGATGCCAAGAAGACAGGTCCTTCATAGCGTTTTGTTCCTGTTGATCTTTTAAGGTTAACAGCATGCAGAGGGCTATCATAGTTGCTACCAAGTACAGAGATGCAGGATTTCAGACTCAAACAGGAGCAGAATACAGTTTGATACTTTCGAAGTATCTGGATCTAAGGAGTCCCAGTATAGAGTATGTAAAGAATTGCCTAAAGCAGTTTCAATGCATTTAAGACCTCATGAGCTATTGGAAGACTGACAAACAGCAAACAGTGCCTGGCTATGATGAAGAAGTAGAGGAAAACAAGTCAGAAAATTATAGATCAGCCAGCTAAGTTCCAACTTTTGGAAAACCAGTAACTAAACAATTTCTAAGTACCTGAAAACAACAAGGAGACAGTTAACAACTAACATACTCTCCTGGCTTTCTACAGGCTGCAAGCACAAATAGCTATGGTCTTAAATTACATTAGGTAGGAGGTTAAGAAAAACTTTTTAGTGGAAAGGATAGTTAGAACTAGAATTCATCGTCTCAGGCTGCAGATTTGTGAGGCCTCCATCCTTGGATGCCCCCACTATGACCGCACCTGTCAGGAATGGCATACCTGAGGACAGCAGGATCGACAGCTAACAGGTTCTCATGTGCCTCTTCTAGCCATGCTTTTCTGTCACCCAATAGCCATTTAAAAATGCTCAGAACAGTTCTGCTGAGGATGCTGAGGGTTATTCTTCCATGAGAGCTTTCAGACTGGAAAGAGGAGCTGCAAGATAAGAAATACAATTGCAGCTCTCTATAAGGAGCCTGCTATGGGACAGTTACATCACAGGTAATATTTGCAATATTACACTGTCTATCTACACTGTCTGCTGCAAGCTCAAGAAATGCATGCAAACTTAACCAATAATGCAAAAGCAAAGCTAGCGTGCTGCAGTGGAAACTATAGCACAGGGATGGACAAAGAGCTGGGCTTCATACCTGGACAGCAAGTTTGAGTGCAAAACACAGAATAGTAGAGAGCTCACTAGCTTCTAGGGCTTCCTTCTGCATTTCAAAAGGATGCCCTGGGCTGTTTCAAACCTGGATGATGCAATTATAGAATTTGTCTTGCTCAAAGATTTGCAGAAATTTAGATGTCTCATTTTGCCTGTCTTTAGGATCTTGCAGCTTGGTGTTTGTTACTCAGGAAGGCTAGGAAATGTGTCCAGCAGTAAGCTCTCAGTTTGAAACAGAAGCTTTAGATTTTGAAGACAGAAAACTTCTTGGCCTTTTTTTCTTCTCCTCCAACAACAACAACAAAAACAACAACAAACTAGTACTTATTTCATCTTTCAGATAAAGGTTTGGAAAAAGCAGTCAACAGGAAACTGATGCAAATCGAAAAGGAATGCATGATTTTAGTGGGCTGAGATGCCTATCACACATCAGTCAGTCTAGCTTTGGCAAAGAACTTAGGAAATTTGGGTTTATGAAGTCTATGTATTTTGCACTGAAATGCTGTATCATTTCCCTTTCACTTCAAGCAAAGACCTGAGGAAAAGTACTGCCATTGTCCTGGCAGCTATGGCCATGTCACTATTGAGCTCTAAGCCAGCATGATTTCTGCTGGAAAACAAAAAGATTGACTAAAATCAACTCATTTGGCTAAGTGTCTTGGTTAAGAACACCAGTGAAAAAGATCTCCATAAAAGATCTCCATAAACCAGCTGCTTTTCATATCATTACCAGTGCCATAAGACAATCCTGATTATACAACTGTGTCTCCACGGAAGCAGCTGTGAACTCGTCTGCTGCACTGAGTGGCTGTGACTGCAGGCAAGTCGTTCTGTAACCCTGTGCTGAGAGAATGAATAACAAGCAGAAACATCACTGGAAAACCTTCAAGAAAATTGTTATCAGTCTATCTTGAGATTTCCTGAGGAAACAAATTCCCATCTCTTCTCCAAGGAAGCATTTGAGACACAAACATGAGGGAAGGGGAAGATTTGATACACATGGCTGTATCATCCACACAGTTCCTGGAGAGGCCTGTGAAGGCTGATTTACGCTCACTGGAGACCGTGAGTATGCAGGAAAAAAATGAAGGTGGGGTCCGTGGCTTTTGAAATTAGTGACAGTGTATTGATGGCTCGCTCTAGGGACAACTGGGGCGTACCTGTCCACACTGAAGACTTCAGGGTACCTGGATGAAAAGGTGCAAAGTGTTGCTGACCACAAACACGGTTTCAGACCCCACTTCTCCATTTCCATGGCTATTGCTTTAGCAAGAGAACAAAGCTCGGCTCAGTCTCGGGCCAGGCCTAGAGCTGCTCTCAGACACTGCCCACAGAGCCCAGCGCTCGGTCGTGCCGCTGGCCCTGCAGCTCAGCCCTCGTGATGACAGTGCTTCTGAGCAGACAGCACCCCAGCACAAACTGCCACTTATTAAATGCTGCTCTGAGTCTTGCTTGTGCACCTGAGAGAAATCACTTGTCTGGAGAATGACTTGCTGCTGAGATAACATGACTCGAGTGAAAGGAAACAGAGGGGACCCGGAGAACATGAAGACAGATCACAGGAAAAAAAGCTGCAGGGAAACACATTGCAGCAACAAAAGATGCCAGTCTTACCAACACGTTATCAGACCCCCGGGCCAAGCTGAGTGCCCAGGATGAGGAGCTGGGTCCTGCTGCGGCAGCGCCCCCGGCAGCCCTGCATCGTGAGGGAGCAGCTGTGGGCAGCAGCAGCTCTGCAGGCTGCAGGCAGCACCCCGTGCCCAAATGCCCACCCCACTCCTGGGAAGGGCCCAGTAAGGCCCAGCGCTGCGCAGCTGCTCCAGCGCAAGTGGCTGAAGGAGCGGGAGATGGCGGCAAGGCCACGAGTCCCAGCCCACTCCCAGAGCGCCAACGGCGGGGGGGGGGGGGGGGGGGGGTGGTTTAGAGGTGAGATGAGAAAATATCGCACCGACAAAATGAGAAGATCGGAGGAAAACCTTAACCTCACTCTGCAAGTCATAACGGCTTTGTCAAAATAAAAGTCAGAGCAAATCCTCCTCCCGCACACCTTCCCACTCTCAGAGCTGTTCAAGCACAGACATTTTCTATTAGCTGCAGACTCTGCATGCATAAGGGAGAGACTCCAGCATAATATCTGCACAATAGCACCTCCATACAAACACTGTGCCAGTAATGGGAAATTTTAATGATGTAAAGCAGCAAGGTCACACGATGTGTCCAGGCAGCCCTTGGAAAGGCGCAGTCTCTCCAGATACTGTGGAGGAAAGCTCAGAATTGCTCTTGGTTCATTAGGCTTTGCCTGAGGGGTTTTCTTCCACTATTAACTACAAACAAGGTTCAGGTTCTTGTTACTCAGTTTCGTGCATGCAATGCAAAAAGGTGAAGGGGAAGGTTTACCAAGAGCCATTTGTAAATATGCTAAAGCAATTCAGAGGCATTGTTTAAATCCATCAGACATCTGCGTAGTAAGTCACCTTAAACAAGAACACGGAGAAAGCTCTGTCAATACAGCAACATCTTTTTCAGCACGGAACTTTCACATAACGTTGCCAAAGAGTCTGTGCATAAATTACGCACAGCAGAACATTTCTTTCCCTCCAGGCGCTGACACTGTGTTCCCCTGCAGCCTGCCTATCCCTCCCAGCTTTATGACCCCAATGAGATGAGCTCTCACTGTTTTTTTTCCTCGTTAGATTTTGATATTTCAAAGCATGGCCTGCTTCTCACTCCCATCTCCCTGCTCCACATTATTAATGAATTGGAAAGCAGACATCATTAGTTTTTGGAGACCATTTCTTTTAAAATTTACAGAACCCTTCATCTGAATCCCTAGAGCCAGTCTGCTGTTCTCATCTTAGAATCTTATTAGCATCATATCTCCTGGATCCTGCCATGCAAACTGCATTGCTATGCACTTTCTAGCACTTGACCCTTTTGCGGACGGAATTAATTTCCTCTTTGAAGATAGAGCAGCATGCTGTTGTGCTTGTTAAAGAATGAAAACTCAAACTGGAAGATGAGAAACAAGCAGATATTCTCAGTTAAATTGTAAGATTTTCTATAGGGGGTTGAGAAAGACTGGTCAAGAGAAATCATAGACTGATGATGCTTTATTACCAGAAACATCTCCTAAAAGATCATGCAAATAAACTGACAATACTCACTGGGAATTTTTTTTTATGGTGTGCTCTTTTTTTTTTCCAGCATCATTGTTTTTCTCTGCAACCTTTCACATCCTCCACCTATTTCTGTGTGCAAAATACTGAGATCTTGTTGTTAATGTGAATATTACAAAGAACCAGAATTCACTTCCTGCTTGGGGCAACGAAAAGGTGCTCAAGCTGTATTAAAATGCACAAACAAAAAGAGCCCTTGCAAAAACAGGTCATTCTTTACAAGAATAAAATACCTAGCACCACGAATACACTGATACAATGCAGCTAACCCCTCAAAATACCCAACATTCCTACATGTGGAATAAATTAGAAAATTTAAATTGCTTCTTGCTCAGTTTGCTATTTTTAGTTCTGTAGCTTTCTGTCTATTCAACAATTTTCCCTTCACAATTTTGTTTCTGATGTGCAGTTTTCAGCAGCGATGTTTACTATGACAGCTGTAGAGGAAATTCTTTAGGTTGAAGGCTTAATCCCTTCCATAAGTTCATTAGGAATATGCTAATAAAGAATTGTAAGTTTATTTTTAAATAATAAGCAAAAGCACAAAACAAAAGAGCACAGAATGTCATAGTAAGGCCTAAGCCTTTACCACCAAAGCTACCAGACTGGACTCAGGAAGCAGAAAGAGTCCTGGATAGCACAAACACGTGCAAGCAGGCTGGGTCACCAGACCACGCTGGGGGCTGAGTGGATTTCTATTTCCCATGGCTGTGCTGTGGTCCAAGTGAAAGGAGCTGGGAGGGATCCACCTTGACTCAGCCGCAGCTCCTGGGCAGTAAACCAGGAGTCCCATCAGTATGGTGAAGTAGAAAGAAGAAAACTTTCAAAGTGTGGTGGGAACTGCAGGAAGGTCAACTTATTCATAAGACTTCTGCACGTATCTGCTCTGTCCACCAAAGCCAGACCAGAAGCCAGCCCAAGAGATGCTCTTCGCTCTGAAGCTGGGACCTCATTTAGCTCACACAACTGTGAAGCCTTGATAACTACATCTAGGCACAACAGTGCAAAAACCCTACGTGTTTTTTCATGTGCCACAGTCTGAGTAATGCTGAGTGAATGAGTATCATGTTCATCACCTTACCCACCTCCTCCAAAGGAGCATGAGAACTTCTGGAGAAATGTCACTCTGTGCTTTTGTTTACTACTCGTGTTCTGAAAATGCAGGGGATGTTCATGCAGAGTTCATCAGGCGAATGGCATTAGCAGCAGTAGCACAAGGACCAGACACAGACTGGCAGAGCTTATGAATGCTACGATGAATGATCTGTAGCAAAAGCCATGGGCAAGAGCTAGCCATTAGTCTAGGGCTTAGTAATGCACACTTCAAGTACATTACTCACCAATCCATCAGGCAACCTGCTAAAGAGCTGAGAGATTCCAGCACTTTTAAATTTGTAACACAGTGGCTGGCAGCCTGCACTACATGCCCTAGGTTACAAGGGCATGGAGAAAGACAATTCATTTTGTGTCATAGCCAGTATTTCTTCTTCTCCTTTTCTGTGTGTACTTAAGAAATGGGCCTTCTATTACCTGCAGATTAATAGCAGAATAATCCTTTGGTATCTCTGTTAACATCAACTACTGAGGAAGGCTTTCAAAGAACTATCAGCCCTTACGGTTTTCATTAGCAGGACTAAGTGTGGAGATGTGTGTGAGAATGGATTTGATTTCTTAATTCAAAAATAGTGCCTTAAAGTAGAACAATTACAAAGTACTTTTAGAAAATTGGATGTGACAGAGTTTAGGTTGCCAGCATAATTTGGGTCTTACTATATAAGCATGTAAGATGGACTCCAGTTAATGATCATACAGTGCCCTGGATTCAGACAGTCATAAGGTGGATAACGTACACAGAAGAAATAATCAGTCAGTATTTCTTTTTCCCTCACACAAAGTGTGTGGCTGAGCTTGTGTTTACTGCACCCTTTTAAAACCTCATACAGAATACTGTTAGCAATTTCCTTGGGGGAATGTCTATGATATTCATCACAACCTAAATAGGACCATTACCAAATCTCAGCACATTCATGAGGAAAGAGTTTTATCACCGACACTTTAAAAATGCAAAATGAATGCGGAAATTCAAGTATTAGATGTGTCCTCTAATTTTAGCTGCTTGAATTCAGGTGTCTACTTCTGATCTGTGAAACGCTTAACAACATTACAACACTACAGCATGGACATATTTTGGTTTGTTTTCCTTCGCTGGAGTTAGTCTGGCAGGAAGGAGGAGAGGGGAGAGGACCTGACAGCATGTGCTGCTGACAACCAGCAAATGGAAATCAGGAGATGAAGAGCAAGTTGCCAGTGACAGTGCAGAAAAAGGGAGAAGCTATGAAGAGAAAAAGGGATCCGCAACACTGGGGGATGAGAGCAGAGAGTGGGAGACAGAAAAATGGAAGAATGAATGAGAAATGAGAAAAGGACACAAGGAAAAGCACGTAGGCAAGGCAGAACTGAAATCAAAGCCCTGTCCAAAGTAAAAACAGCGTCATTTGCAAATCAGTTTAAAATTATTTAACCCAGCTGTTGCAACATCTAGAGCAAAATCTTAATTTGGGTTCAGAGTAACTTAATTTGGTAATTAATCAATGTGTGCCTCTTTTAAATGACAATAAGAATCTTTAGACAGGATTTCTCACCAGTTAAATATTTCAGTTTTAAAGACAATTCAAGTTTTAAATGGAAGGGTGCTTCAAAAAGAAACAACAGCAAAGACAAAGAACAAAGCACAGAGAAAACAGAAAATTCTTAGTTATAGTAATACAATCAGAAAATCAAAGCTAAAACACTGCAAAAATCCATAAGATTTCTTTCCATCTATTCTAAAGGGTCTGTTGGCCTACAGAGTGGGAGGTCTGGGCAGCCCCTCTGCCTGTGACTTGGTTCCTTGCACCCGCAGAACATGCTGATATTGGCACCTTCTGGGTGTTCGCATGCATGGCAGAGCAGCATACGCATTCACACCCTGTGCTTCAATGTATAGTTAGCAGCCTACGGCCTTCTTTGCAAGGCCTTAAAATATTCTTATTTAGGACAATTCCAGTAGGTACGTCCACATTTTGTGGGGGCAAATCCCACAGACGTGTCTGTGTTTGTTCTGCAGCTCCGTGCTGCGCTTGGCTGGCTGTGTGCAGGCAGAGCTGCCAAGTAAACCTGAGCAGTGCCTGAGTGCCTGCCAAGCTGTGCCAGACACCTCGCCCTGCCCACGCTGCTCTCTCTTGTCTGAGTTCAGCGCATTTCCTGGTCACTTCCTGTATTTAAAACACCCATCAGTATTTCACCAATTGCTTCTGCATGTTCTCAGTGAAAGAGAAACTGAGGGTGCAAATGGCCACGATCCATCTAATACAATAATCTGCATAGACCTGCATGCTATAGAAAGAAACACCTCAGTCTCGCTTGCAGGACAGATGTGCTTCTGTTGGCTACTGCCAAAGTATAAATTCCTCCAGCCACTTCAAACGAAGGTACCACATTCCTACCTGTAGAGGCACAGCACTCTGCTTCCTCCTGGTCCCAGGCTCTCACTGCCAGAGCTCCTGCATCCCCCACACCACCTTGTTACAGCCAAGGCTGCCCACAGCTGGGCTCCTATCAGAGCAGCTCACCTGCAGCTCCACCACCACCATTTCAGCCATGTCACTGCTGGGGGGCTGCAGTGTGCACCGTGTGTCATCACCTGGGTTCATCCAGGACTGGGCTTCCGTGCACCAATCAAGCAGCTGAGCACAGGAACAGCTATGCTAAGCTCAGTTCACCTGGGGCAGAGACTTGGCACTTCTTTTGCCTTTTTCTGATTGTGATCTGCTTACCTGAATTGAGTATTTGACCAACAAGTAAGTTGCTCTTTAAGAAACAACCTGAAACCTCATTTCTTCTTGCTCGATCATTTGCCCTTGTGAGGCTGAAGTAAAAAATAAACCAACCTACTGTTGAAAAAGTACAATGGTAACCTGAATGTGGCCTTGGTGACTGAGCCAGGTCTTGAGCAGCTACAGAGAAAGTATGTGAGAGTCAGGTTCTGCAGTAGAGCCTTTCTCTGCCCTCTGGCTTATGCACACAACAGAACACAGACTTGAGTCTTTGGTCACAGACCATCCTGGGATCTGCAGAGAACAGCCTACTATCATCAGACACAAGACTCTCCTGACTGAACCTGTTTGAAATATTCACCACACTACCATCTTGAGGAAAACTTCAGTCCTGCTTCGCCATACTGATCTGGCAGAGAGCTGAATCCAGGCTGCAAGACACGCGCTAAGGAGATACTCACGTGTTCTGGAGCACCAATACCAGGGCTGCAGCTGTCCCTACAAAAGTTAGATCACTGCAGCTTGCTTTGATCTGAGCTATGGTCTTCAAAGCACCAAAGATGCCATTGGCTTTTTTGTCTCTCTTCAATGAGACACTCAGCTGCCTGCAGCTTGTGCCCCAGATTCTGAGACCAGAGAATAAGAAATGAATTTAACACATGGGCTGCACGCTGGAAATACGAGTCAAAGCAATAGTCCTATCTCCATGTTATAATATATTAATGTTTGCAGTGTGCAAATCGGACCTAGAGATGTAATTTCCACCTTTAAAATTTATTCTGTTTCTCTGTTGTCCCTTGCACTTTCTACTTGCTCTCAAACAAGGGAGTCAAAACTGTAAAGAATGACTCAAGATATCAGTAAAGATAGAATTAACAGAAAAAGCAGACCTGGTTTTGTAGAGGACCATTCCCTAATCAGCCACAGGGTTATGCAGGTTTCCTCCGCTGTGGCAGAAATGAGAAGGGAAGGGCACACAACAAGGAAGCAGGAGCGGTAGGGATTCACCTTGAAGGCTTTCATGCGCATGAACTCACACACACACAGAACAAAAGCAACTCTGCTGTGCCTATGGGGAACTCTCACCCTCAGGCTAACCCTAAAGCGAGCATTAACCTACTTATTGCACCTCTAGGCAATTTGCTGGGTGAGGAAGCTGACAATTTGGGGAGGAAGGCGAGCAGATCTCAGATACTCTCAGCACAATATTCCCATCTACTGCTGAAGTACAGCACAGTGAAGGCCTGGTCTGGATCACCTGTATCAGGTCTGTTCTGCCCACCTCACATGTGAGGCAGAGAACAGGGATGTGACCACCTGCCCCGTACAGGAAGCATCCTCAGACTGAAAGAGCAGCACGCCGCCTGTTATGTGGGAGAAGTGCCAAGGGTTCTGCTGTGGAGCTCAGACTCACTCAGGCTTTGCTGGTCAAGCAGCATTTGTCCTTTCTTAAGATTTACGCTCTGCCTCTGTACTCAGAAAACCTGCCATTGGCCTGATTGTCACTTTGCATCTTCAGAAACTGCCATTAGTGCTTCCAAGCAGACAAACAACTCCAGATTCAGTAGGTATTGCTGTCAGTTTTAGCACCAGTCATCGTGCTGTTGCCCTTGAAACACACATACGTGGATACTGGAGCAGACCATCCCTGTCGTTGTCGCTCCGGGGACAGCACCAGGACTAGTCAAAGGCAATGACAACACCAAACCACTGAGCTGGCAAGGCAAGTAAGTGCACTGAAACAGGGCACCAGGGCAGACGAAATGTGCGAAAGAGCGACAGATGGCATGTGGCCCTGGGCAAGCAGGAGCCAGGGCGCAATGCGAGCAGGAAATAGAGTGGGCAGGCAGGTGAGAAGGGAGAGGGCACCAGCTGAGAGCAAGTCCCCAAGCTACAGCAGGAATGCACAACTAAGCTAAGGCTGGCCTTCCCTGGGAGCTTTCTTTCAGCAGTGCTTGTGGCACTGATAGCCAGCACTGTTTATGTACTTTGCACTTGGGATTCCGTGTTTAGAAAAGGAATACTAGGTTCCAAGGAAGACAAACCACAAATAATTCCAGCTAAGAGTGTAATCCTAGTCAATCTGCTCCTTCGGTTACTGAAACATAATGTAAATACTCAGTTGAATTTTATTCCTCTAAGATATTTAACCATTTCATTGCCAACCAGAGTAATGTCTAAACATACAGACCAGTTCCAGTGAACATTGCCTGACAAAGTTTGTAAACAGCACCTTCTGATGTTCAGCACCCATCAGGTTGAACACTGAGAAAGATCCTGATGTTGTTGTCAGACTTCAGCACCTTGCCTTGTTTCTCTCATGACGCCATTCATATAAAACTGCTCAATTTCCTGTCTGCAGTGCATAGACAGTAACTGCCTGTAGCATCTTTGATATTTTTAATCGTGCTGTACAGTGTCATCTCGCCGAAAATTGGTCTCCATTTGAACCCAAGCCCAGTGCCCTGGCTGCCATCCTCACTTCATCTAGGCCACGAACAAAGGAACTGCATGCTGCAGCCTGTCTCTCTGATCATGTTTTGTTGTACATATTTTCTCTGTCCTAGAAGTGATCAGCTTGCTACCATTTAAAGCCCACAGTCAGCTTTAATCTACTTAGCTGGGATTAATGAGAGATTTGTTAAAGATTTAAAGATTTTACACATTTTGCTTACAACTGTTGCTATCTACAAACATTAGGCAATAAGCCCCATGCAGACAAACTGTTCTTAAAGTCAGGCACATCCATCAGGTGTGTCCAGGCTGGCAAAGCAATGCTGATGGCTTACCTGCTGTTGGCAGACAGGTGCCATTGTGGGACTGTTCAGAAAGCAGTGTTCACACCTCTGCCTGCACCTCATCCTTCCTGTGAAAAAGTGGACAAAGCTGGGATGAAGCTGGCGACTCAGAACATGGGTTACTCCGTTGGCTCAAGTTGTCATGGAACTAAAGAAGTGCAGCTGCGGAAAATGAGAAGCGTGTCCAGTGCAGAAAGGTGGAGAATTGTCACTGAAGTCCCTTCCCATTAACAAACATGCAGTAAAGAACGTTAAAGCTTTGCTTAGACTTGGCCTTCTGCAGACAAGACGAGTATAGCAGTCTCTTCCCTTATGATGAGTCTTAAGTATACAAGTCAAGAGGAAAATGATAAGATGGGCTGTTAAGTGGAGAACTGCGTACCACTCATCCAACTGTTACTTTCAGTGCAGATGTAAGAGCAGATAATTTAGAAACCCACGGTTAGGGATACATGTTCACCATATCCTTCATCTTTCGCACTGGAAACGCGTTCCTCCATGACTAGCTGAGTTTTGCATCGACGCCAACAATAACCATTAATTGTAAAGTAAAAGTATGGTTTTAATTATCATGATGCAGATGAGGTTGTATAAATAAATTCCTCTTAATGAAGAATAGATGCCTTTGATGCACACTCCAGAAGCATTGCACTCATATTTATGTGCTAAAAACCAAATTGCCTAAATGATGCCATGTCAGGAACACATTTCAATAGCAAAATAGATGCCATTTCACCGCCAGCTTGGATCGGTGTGTCAGATGGCATAACTCTATCAAGGTACAGAAAGTAGAACCTGCAGAGAAAGGCCAGTGAAATTCAGTGAAAGCTGCAGTGAGAGGGAGTCCTTCAAATGCAGCAGGTGGAGAACCAGAGATAAGTACTGGAAGGCATGGGAAGAAAACAAGAGTTTGCCAGGTGCACTCTGTTCAGCTGGCAAAAGTCACCACCTCTCCTCACTATGCACCCCTACCCCTGCTGCCCCCACAAACACTCCAGGTATTCCTGGTGGCCCTGAGCCAGCGCTTTGCACAAGCTCCATGCCAGTCTCAGCTGCCCAGCTAATTGCAGCAGTGTGAACCAATGCTTCTTCAGTGCAAGAGAAAGGAACCAAAGTGCAGCTGCCATAAGCAGAACAGGCTTTGAAGTCTAGATGTGCTGCTGCCTCTCACTTTGCATGTCAGGATAGAAGACGTGCCAGTTTTGCCCTCTCTGTACCTGGTGCTGAGACTCCTTTTGTATCCCCACTCCAGGAATCCCACAGTCGCAGATAAGCACACAGTTTATGAAATCATTTCATTATACTGGAGAAGTTCATTATGACACCCACTGTTGGAGTCAAGACCTGTACTCTCCAGGCATACATATCTATTATATAAACCACACAGAAACACATCTTGTGTTGAAACAGATTGCAAATCAGACAAGCATCAGTTTAGATGGTAACTAAGACACACAAGCACTTTGAAACCAGGGAGATAAACGTGTTGTTTTTACGACTGAAATGCATATTCTCAGGAAAATCAAATCACACTTCTTTGCCCACAAGTCGTTTCAGGGGCCTCCCAGAGCTGGGATTCACAACTGAGGACACCTGCCACGGAGTTGCCCCAGCCCCACAGCTCACCCTCTGCACCACGTCCCCACAGAGACTGCCCCTGACTTGCCGCAGCTGCAGTCACAGTGGGGCTTTCCACGTGCAAGTGTTATTATTGACCCTCTCCCTGTGCAGATGGCTCAGAGCTGCAGCATCCCTGTATGAAGCGACAGCTTACCTGTGTTCTCCTGATGCTCCTGAGATCTCCAAATATGCAGAACGAACGTAAGCCAGACCGGTCTTGGCACCTGTCCTGCATT
This sequence comes from Tympanuchus pallidicinctus, assembly GCF_026119805.1. Lineage (NCBI taxonomy): Eukaryota > Metazoa > Chordata > Aves > Galliformes > Phasianidae > Tympanuchus > Tympanuchus pallidicinctus. The sequence goes on from NW_026294739.1 coordinate 23,536,724, forward strand.
TCCAGCGTGTTCCAGGGACCCTTTCAGCGCTGAAATAGCCTGCTCAGTGCACGAAGCTCGAGGTCGCTCTCCAGGGCACTGCCAGCCCTGCGCAGACCTTGCTGCTCTTTGCAGGGTCAAGATGGGTTTCTCATCACAGGTTGCCGTGCATTATGGACGAGCAGCAGTTCCACCGCACTGTGGGAAGCAAACACCTACAACCACTCCCTGCACACACTGCGCCCGTGCAGCCGTGCCTGAAAGGCACAGCCTCCCTGCCGGAAAGTGCCAGAGCGCCCAGACAGAGGCAGGGATGGAGCAGACTGCTCAGAGCTGCGTGGCCTTAGAGTCCTGGTAAGCGAGCGGGTCCATCGCCTCCTGGAGAAGTTCAGGGCGAGCGGGTCCAGGCTTGGCAGAGGGAGAAACAGAAAAGAAAACGAGGGGGACGGTGTGGAAGGGTGGGCTGGCTTCTCAGTAAGGAGCATTTCAGCTGCAGGTCTTAAGGAAGACTTTGAAAAGAAAGCGCAGAGCCCTCCTGGCAGGGCAGCTAGCCCAGCTGCCCTCCCCACGTCTCACTTTTTATAAATTCTGGGAAACACTTTTAGACAGACACTGGCACTCATAAATTATACAACTCATTTGCATATTCCAGTCATGAGACATTATGCAAATGTGACCTGATTTGCATAATGGATTCCTCTTGTCGCTTCACTTGCTTCATGCTTTTAAAAAACAAAATGAAATAAAATGAAAGCACAAGAAGGTGGAAGCGATGAGTTCCCAGCCCCGCCGCGTCTCCTCCCAACCGCACCGTCATTCACCGGCAGAGATCGGGGCAAGGGAGAGAGAAAGTGAATAAACAAAGCCCTCACATGGTGCATTTCGCCTGTAATTACGACCATCCAACTTTCCCCCGGTTGAGATTCTTCCCCCCAAGTGACATATCGGAGCCAATTGAGGAAACAAAAACTGCCCTGGAAAACAGCATGAGTAGAAAAGGGAAGCGTTCCCCAGGCTCCCCGCCCCAGCACCTCCAGCTCACGCAAATGGGAGCCCCGCCATGCGGCCGAGCTGCCCTCCTGCTGCCCCTCCAGCAGAGCCTGCATCGAGCGCAGAGGGGAGGGAGCGCCGGGACTGTTTGTCGCAAAACACGATGGTGACATCTTGGGAAGGATGAGACGGGCGCACATCGGCTTCCCTCCGCCGCGCTCCAAAGACAGAACCTCTGCAGCCACCCAGCTCTGCTGCGGGCGCATCCCTGCCCCCCTGCACCGCACGAGCAGCAGCGCCGTGCCAGGCGGCAGTACCCTGTGGGAAAAGTTAACTGTAATTCTTCAGCTTTTAAAATCAATTAACCCGTGTGTTAATTAACGTCAAGTCGACGGGAGGAGGAGGAGGAGGGGAGAGAGGGAGGGAGGAGGGAAGAAAAAAAAGCTGCAAGGGCGGATGGCAGAAGAGTTGGCACAGTGCCATCCATTCAGTGGCAACGCCACAGTTCCGTGCGATAACGGCAGCGGGTATATGTTACGGGGGCCCTGTGCGCGGGCCAGACAGTGCGGTAACGCTAAGGGAGATTATCCAGACCCCCAGGAGCAAGCGGCGCGCAGCGAGCGGAGGCGCGAGTGCCAGGATTACAGACGAGGCTCTCCGCCGCCAGCCCTGCCTCGGACACGCTCGGCTATGGGCACAGCGCGCCGACTTCCAGCACGTTTCCCCCTCGAACGTCATTCTGCCGCAGTGGAGCCAGCACAACGGATGCTTTCACACCCCGCGAGACAAAGGCCGTCGTCTCCGCCATGACACCGCGCCGCTCCATGCCGAGGCCGGCATCTTGGAGGCTTCAAAAATAAAGGGAAAACGGCAACGCGGACAATAAGAACAGCAAAAGAAAAAAGCTCGGCAGCAACCCCCTCGTGCCCGTTCTCCGTGCCAGGGGCAACATGGGCATCTGTCACAGCAGAAGGCGTTTGTGAGGGGCTTTTTTTTTTTTTTTTTTTTTCCTCTCTTTTTTTCGCAAGCTGTTGATGTGTTTGCCATTCAGGTTCATTTACAATTAACTCCAAAAAAAGCCCCACCACACCCAGCCCGGGCAACAACAAACAAAAGGGAGCAGCCGACATCCAGAGAGAAGTGCCATCTGAGGCTGCACCAACGCGGGCGACGGACGGTGCCATTCGCCATTCGGACAAGCTGAGGGAGCGGTGCCAGCCCTGCGACTTGGGAGGGACCCGAGAGTGGAGCACGAAGGTTTCCAAACAACACACCGAGGGAAGGAAGGAATACCGCTCTCATAGGGCAGGATCACAGCTGCACACAGCCTCTGCTGGGAGGAGAGGGAATGTTTGTAGATAGCGAGATGCCTGTGTATGCACACACACACACACACACACACACACAGAGCAGTGTGCGTATGGACACACATACACATACACACACAGTGCCTCAGATAATTGCAGATAGACGTGTGAGTGTGTGTGTGTGTGTGTGTGCAGAGATGTGTGTGTGCTGCATGCACACATACATGTGCGGGGATATATATTTGTGTGCATGCGTGTAATATACCTACACACATGTGAGGAGATGTACGTTTGTGTGCTTGGGAGAGACATTCTCACACACACACACACACACACACAATGTGAGCATACATCCCACTTTTTGACCTAGGTATACACGGAAGACAAAATAAAAATCATACTCCAGCAGCAAGCAGGCAGTCAGAGATTTATCTACATTCACTGCTATCACCAGGGAGATGAATGGGGCCGATCTGAAGCCCTTTGCAAGATCCACTATAGGAGTGAAGGAGGAGGAGGGATGCCACACAGACATGCACAAACTTGAAGACAGAGAGATTTGGAAGGTGCTACTTGTGAAACCCAGGTGGCACTCCGGAGGGTGAGCGAGGGAAAGAGCTGCACACACTCCGCAGGGGCCGGAGGGCTTTTGGAAAAGGGCGTCAAGGGACAGCTGGCTACTTACGTTGTGTTGTCTGCGCTGCTGAGGATCCTGCAAGGTGTTCTGTTGGCACCGGGCGCTGAGCCAGGGAAGGGCACTGGAAACAAAAGGGAGAGACAAAAAATAAAGTCACACAGCGGGAATATTAATTGCCTCTCTTGCGGATTTTACAAAACACACAAAATGTTTTCTTTTTGCTGTTGTTTTTTTTTTTTTGGTGGATTGGCGCGGTTCCCCTCTGCATGGAAAATACTAGCATGGGATTTACAGCCCAGCTACAGGGCTCAGGATTAACAGTGCTGGCATCTTTTGGGCATATTTTTTCTGTTAATGAATGAGCTTTCGCTGTTAATGAGGAATAATCGTTTGGCTAATGAGCTTTGAAACATTAAGAGAAAAGAGGTTTTTTTTCCCCGTTAATCGCCCTGGTGCGACCGCATGGATGGATTACAAAAGACAGCAGTAGGAATGCAGTACAAAGGGGGGGAAACGTCTCTTGGAGTGGGATAAATGCAGAGATGGGTGATGCGTCCCCGCATCCCTCCTTCCTTCCCTTCCCTCTCTCTGCCAACTGCTATGGGTTTCCATAACTCCGCAATCAAAGTGGATGTTCGGGAAAGATTATTATAGTCAAACAGCGGAGTGTCGGCTGTTAATGTCTCCAGTGTTTAATCATCATACAGTAGAATGGTTTTATGCATATTTCATTTGCATATCATTAAACTGCGTTAGCACGGGACGTTCAGAGCTGGAGAGGTACAAAGTTGGGGGGAGAGAGAGAGAGCGAGAAAGAGACAGAGGGAGGAAGGTCCCTGTGATGCCTATCTTCAAAAGCAGGGACTTTTTCCATGGTCTGTCTTCTGCTTTTCCTAAAATCATGGTGACTCGGAAACCTTTGAAGTTGGATATAACCTTGGATTCTTCTAATTTCAGCAGAGTGATGTATTAGAAAGGGGTAAACGATGCTGCGTTAGACATTTAAAGGAATACAAGCTCCAGTGGAATGGAAATAGGAGCTCTTTGGGGAACGGACTGGCAGAGCCAGCTGCGGCTTCGACAAACACCACACTTCTTGGTTAATACTAGTGAAGGATACCAGAGTAAAACAAAAGAAATGAAGACAACATATACATTAAGATGGGAATTATATTTCTCTTTCTCTTGCTTTTCTGTTTCTTTTAGAAGACGAAAAGAAGGATGGAACCAGCGGTAATTTACACATTAATTAGCAAGCAGTTGCTTCTTGTGTTTGTTTTCCTTCTCTCTTTATTTTGGAGAGGAGTGTTGTCACCGCCGAAGAGATTAATCAATTATTTGGTAGCTCAGATCCTTCTCCACTGGCACCAATTGGGACGAGGTGGTGGTGGTTGCGGGGGGAGGAACACAGTGGGCTCTTTGTAGATCTTATACATGCACAACATATTAATTGGGGTCTTTATAAAGCTCCCTCAATAGACTGTTTCTTTCGTGGTAAAACAGCAGCTGGTTCGCCACCGTTGGCGACTCTTCAAATATCATTTTTGCTGGGGGCATTTCTATCGCTGTTTGTTGTTTTGCTTTATTTTCTTTCCCAATGGAGGGGGGCTGCACACACGATGCTTCTGCTGCCCGCTGGTCTTGAATGGCAGACAGACAGACAGTATCGATATCAAGACGATCTCTTGAGCTGAACGCGGAACTTTGCTTCAAAACGAAATGCTGTTTTATATTTAAATTTTCCTCCTCCCTCCCCCATGTTTCTTCTCTTCCAAGTCTTTGTCTCGGTTATGAATATTCAGATGAGCCGTGATGTGATTACACTGTACAATTACTTTCGTCCATGGTAGTAGCTAAGGCACCGAGGAAAGACAGAGCCAGACAAGCTCAGAGCTCATTCGGGGTTTGTTTTCTCTATTTTTGCCCATCTCTGTAGCGCTGTGGCACATGCAGATGTCGCTGTTGTTCTTTATAATTCTTTATAATGATATGCGAAAGCATAACGACCCCATTTGGGTGCACAGCATCAACGATATATTTCTGGGGGGGGCAATCCTGACTGAAGGAATGTCCACATAAATTATTTTTATTTAAATCAGTTGAAGGAGGTGGTGGTGAAGCAGAGGAAGTCACATGAATACATGCATAATGTTAATACGCAGAAAGGTTATTGCCAAGGAGAAGAGTGTTTTCTGCACAGCGCTTGGGACAAACAGGCTCATTAGGGAATAGCGCAGCCCACTGCGTGATTTACTTATTTATCATTACTCATACTTAAGCTGGGGCACCAGGCACGCTCGCTGCCTGGAGACTCTTGAGGACCAGTAGCTCTCTGCCTACACCCTTTCCAGCTTCCATTCAGAAATTTCAGCGACATACACGATGGGAGGGGGGCAGGAAAAGAGAAATCAGAGGGAGAATGCGTTAAGTGCCATGCTTCAGTAACAAAGGAGGAGCCCAATGACAGCCTTGCGGGTGGAGTGACAACACGGCAGCGCGTGTTGGTGTTCAGATGCTGCTGCTGGCTCGTGGCAGGCTGCTGTGCATTGCTCCAGGGACAGCAGCAGTGATGCAGCGCCCATGCCCTGCCACTCTGTGTTCTCAGAGGAGCCATCCTCTCCCCCCATCCCGCAGGCACACACCGATGTTGCCAGTATCTAGAAACACTGCTGAGCAGATCCCCAACTGCCAGACTGAGGTTTCTCTGTCTCTTAATAGTACCTGACAAGGATACGGTAGGAGTATCTGTTCAAAGCAGGCTGCAGAGTCCTGAACAAACAGCTACCAGGTCTTCAGGCAGACTCTATCACTAACGGAGCACCGAGAGCCTCGAACAGAAGGGGAAGGCTCTCATCTAAGGACTTAACAGGCAGAGGATGCAGCGACCCATAGCAAAGGGGGACTGCTGCCCAATACCGCTTGGAGATTCGTAACTGTGATCTCATCTATTAGTTCTCTGAATCAAGTTCCTTCCTGCATCTCCACAGATGTGTTTGTAAAGCACACGCAAAAAAACACCCTTCTGTAAAGCCACCTGGGAATCTGAGCACAAGGCAAGTCTGCCAGCTCTGATTAAAAATATGACACCAGTACCACCTCTAGGCAAGAATCCTAAATCCAGCCTCTCTGTGCTCACAGTTGAAAACGTGCAAAAATTCAAGGCACAAGGGAAAGTCTGACCATCAGCCTGACTTCGGGTTAGATATGAATATCCTGTCTGTAACCACACAATACTCTTGAAGGCCCTGCTGAGACACGTTACCATCCTGACAAAATGAAACTGGTATGGCAGCCAGTCAGACCTCAGAGAGCAGCCCAGCACCTGTGTGCTGCAAGGCACTGAGCTGCTGCCATGAGCCACAGTGACCTGAGCAGGAGCTCCACCCCATCCACCCGTACCAACGGCTTCCTGACCCCAGCGCAGCGGATCTCATCAGACACTCTTTCTATAGATTCTCTCATTATGTAGCAGGAAGGAGACTACCGATGAGAAAAGCATAGCTTGTACCATATAAGCAACATGTGTGAAGCACAGTGGTGATGCAGCAAGAGGCATTGATACTCCGAGATGCCCACACTGCTCTGCATACACTACCAAGGATGCTCTCACACAGCTTCTGCAGGGCTGTTCTGGCCGTGCAGGCTGCTGCTGCTCTTTAACATGCACAGCTGTGAAACAGGACTACTGCTGTCCCAATCTACTCCTGATTGCAAATCTGCGACCACTGTGAAGTGAATGTCCCCATGGAGACTTCAGAAAGGGGCAGCTGTTATAATACCACAGGAACCATTGCTCTGCTTGTCACTGTACCGAGCACCCTGAAGAAACTGCTGTTTAGAAAAGGAAATTCAAGAATTTATGAAAGATATTGATATTCAAAAAGAAAGAAAAAAAGATTGTTTTGCAAATAGTAGCACTGCTGAAGAGAGGAAAGAAGTGCATCATTCATTTGATATTACACATAAGCAGTTTATTAAAGAATTAAATATTTATAGACTATAAAGCAAGCAGGGCGATGAGTCGCAAACAGCTGCTGAGAAGTATGTTATAAACAATGAGTCTGTCAGTGACTAATAAAGTATGGAGAACACAAATGTTTCATGAGGCCAGCTATCAATCCCCAAAGCTGAGAGGCTGCAAGAGGCACCGAGGTTCCTGCTGCAGTGCAAGCCTGGAGCCAGCACAGGAGGGACAATGACTGACGAGAGATGTGGAACAGACACATGCTGAGCACTCGTGGGAACACACGTGATTCAATGCCTCAGAGAGATTTAATTTTTCACATTACTTTAAACACTGTTCTATTAATAGGAAATGCAGGAATTTGGGAGTTCAAGGCACTTCCCTCTTCAGTTTTTCCTCTGCATCTACTCTTGCATTTCCAACAAAACTCCAGGCTGTGATTCAGACTGAAATTCCTCTCTGCACAAAGCTCTTTCCTTCCCTCGCAGACATAAAAGGTGCAGATACTTCAGGCACCAGCTTGCCTGTTCTGAGTGATGGCGGACAACTCACATTTATAAAGGCTTTTTAAAGGAAGAAATAGTTTATAGCCTGGAAAGCCTTTTTCATTATTATTATCACTTATTTATTTTTTTTTTAGAAGAAGCTGACAAAGTGTGCACTTCATACAATTTGAGGACATCCCTCATTTCTCAATAGCACACGGACATCAGTCATATTAATTTGGGGGAAAATGCTGCTTTATTACAAGTGGAGACGTAATTGAAGTCTCTTCAGATTATTTTTATTTTTCTGGGCCCAGTCCAAGAAATTATTTCTAATGTAGGACAAGCTGACACCTTTGGTCTCTTCAAGGCTGATTCCTATAGCTGTTCTCACAGTTGCAAGTCTGGTAAGATGGCTGAAGCTCCCAAGTGGCCTCAGCATTTGTGACCCTTTAGAATTTACTCTCTTTGCAAGCCAGCAGGATTTAGACCTGCTTCAAGAATCTCAGTCACCACAAATCCCACTCCTCTGACAATCACTGTGCTGAATATCATCCTTCAAGGCTGCAAGCCAAAGTGCTGTGTGCCGAGACAGCGAGGGGAGAATCCATACAGAGAAAGGAGACAGAATGTAACTGCTGCCTCCTTGCTCTCAAATGCAGTCCCACTGAAGAACCATATTAAATTAACACAGGAGTACGCAGGCTGAGAACCAACTGGGCTTGGAGAGGACAGATTCTGTTTACATTATTGAAAGAAACTTCATTTTGCCAGCTGTTCTTTCTGTTTTTAGATAAGGTTGTAGATTTTAATCCTCTGAATCATAAGTTACATCTTTTTACTGTTAAAAACCAGTAATTATTCAAGTGTATTTGGTACATCAGACAAAATTTTAGTTTAAAGAGCAACCTTTGCTTTTGTGTGTGAAAATAACTACAGCATGGTTTGGATCTCAGCAGACATTTAGGCTGACAAAGGAGGTATACAGAAAAGCACAGTCCAGTCAAAGGCACAAAACCCATTAGTTCCAGATGACTCGTTCGCAACGAGTCCCTCTCTGGAGAGCACAGAGCGAGAGCACCGTCACCAGTCTGATGGAGGACTCAGCCTGCTCCACCTGCCCCAGCACCGTCCTGTGCTGGTGGGGCCCTTCCTATCTTCCCCATCTTCACCAGTTACAGAGCACGGCAAGAATCCGTAAGCGTGTGCTCAAACTACAGCAACACCTGAGCTGGTAAAGGAAAACTCCATTCTACGTTCTCCTTTCTCGCAATCCAGCTCTCATACCTCTCCATACCAGCCTACCGTGACACCATTTACCCCTCAGAGTTTTCTTAACCTCAGTGATCTTAGCTACTGTCTATCGCTCTTCTTACCCACAATTCTAAAACCATGGAACACACTTGGCTTACACGTACCAAGGAGCTTGCCTCCTTTCCATAGACAAGTCTGTTAGTAGGATACAGAGGTCTGTTCCTGTTCCGTCCTCACCTCTTTTGCTGAAGAGTACAGTGCAGGGCTCATCTCCAACTAGCTCAACTCCACCGTGTCACCAAAACGCACCACATAACTCGCTGACCCAGGCTTCGATGCACTTTTCTATTCCATATTCCCTCTGCATTTCTTTGCTCCTCCAGCTGTGTTTAACCCCTGCCTCCAGGCGCCCGTCAGCACTCATAACTCCAGATCTTTTCCTTTCCCAACTCTTCTCCTTCCACCCAGGCATTTTGGTGGATTTTGAGTTGATTGCAAAACAAGCACTGTTGAAAGCTCCTTACTTCCACTTATTTGCTGTGGCCATGTAACTCCCAAAGGCTGTGGAGTCGCAGGTGGGATGATGGTCAGAGAACAGACAACCTCTGAAATGCGAAGCTTTCTCAAATGTCTTTGGGATTAAAAGCACTGTCTAGTCTCAAGTAGCATGAAGTGCATTACCAAAGGCTCAGCGGCCAGCTGGGCCACATCTCCATGAAAACACGTGCTTTGCTGTCCAGTATCTGACATACATCGCTCAGAATAAGAACATATTTCAGTGGACAACAAATTGTCTCAAAACACATCATCTCCCATTCTACAGCTCGGAAAGTACCTTATCCCCTGTTCTCATGGATTTGGGTATCAAATGCAGAACATACACAGACGCTTCATATATTTTGTTATATACGTTCCCTATGTACATCAAGAGGGCTTTATTTTACTTTAACGGACTCCTTTAAGGAATATTCATCATTCCAGAAGTCTTTGAGTGAGGCTACTGCTGAGCACGTTCCTTCTGTCTGCCCTGCCAGATATATGGCTACAGGATGCTCTTGAAGCACTTGGCACGTGTACCACGCAATCATTGCCTCCCAGCAGAGCACACGGAAGTAAGAGTTCCTTTGCTAACGTGAAGTATGGCTGCCACGTCGCCTGTTGGTTTTAACACTGCAATCTTTGATCACTGAGAACAGTTTGAGTCCACCCTGCAGCCCCTGCATCCCAAAGCAGTGCATCCTGAACATCCTGCCCTCTTCACCAAACGCCAGGCTGAGGTTTTACAGTGGCTTTAATCTAATCTGTCTGGATAACAACCGAGGATGGGAAGAGGGATGTCCTGCCTTCCTCCAGCACTGGCATTCCTGCCATCTCCCACATGACATTGCCACATGTCAGTTCTCACCCAGATACATCATTGATGTAGCTGGTGTGTGCAGCACTGGTACCAGGATGAAGGAGGTGAAAGATCACAAGTTAAAGGCTAGGAAGGGAAGATGACAGGGTTGGAACTTCTCTTTAAACATGGGAGGTCATCTATTTTAAAACAATAGATATTTATTTTAATTTTAACAAGAACATTAGAAAGATCGTTTAGCAGTGGAGAGGCTGCTAATAACTGCCCACGGAGGAACTTTTCTGTATCTGGTTGAAAAGATAACAATTAAGTCTAGTTCATTCCAACCCATCATTTCCCTGTATTCCTATCGTCTGAGACATTTTTGCCTTGCTGGGGTCTTTGAGAAACTCTGAGCAGAGCTTCAGATGTCACATTTGGAAAGAGAACCCCAACGGGTTTGGGGGAGCAGAGGGGTTCATGTGCAGTGGGACAGGCTCTGTGCTCCTGTTACCACGGAGAACATCTGAGACCCTATTCTGGCAGATGGTGACTCAATAAACATCCCTGAGCTTGTCTTCAGTGACAGAGTGTTATTATATAAAAGCTTCCAAATAGAAAATGATCAACGTGCTCTGAGGAGACACTGGAGATGTATCACCTGTACTTGCTAGAAAGAAGAAAGCCAATTTCAGAAGCTGCTGTTAAAGCCCGTTGTCCCCTCCACCCTTTTAAACCAAAGAAAAGAACACAAAGGACCGACAGGAGAAAAAAGGTAGCTCAGTTAATCAATGGCTTCAGTCCCTTATAAAATCGTTTCAAACTTATGCTGTAGTTTGGTATGCTATGGTTTCACCTTGCCATTGAAGTGCTCATGAGATACAAAGCAAAGGAACATCAAGGATAAACCAAAGTAAGGTGGGGGGAAATGCTTAATGCTTCAGCTGCTCCTGGTTCTGACAGTGGCTTCCTCTTCCTTGTGGGTACAGAGAAAGGGAATGGTGATGCAACAGGAGATGTGGGGTTCCAGTCAAGGACTACAGATGGCTGTGTAATAAATAACTCTTCCTCCTCTTCCTCACCAAGCTGCCAGAGAATAAATTCCTAGAAAACAGTGCAAATATCTTCCCGCAACACTCACATTCAAGCCTTTTCTTTGGAGCTGGAATTGTATCTGTGCCTGGTATAAAAGTATTCCAGGTCCTCAACTGCCCTTTCTTGGCTCAGATAATTCTTTCAACTTTAAGACACTCACATTTCACTGGTTTGTCTTCAGCCTTCATTTCTTTCATATGCATTCCTATTACAAGGTCAAGCTGGGCTTGTGGTACTGTGCCCCATCACAGAACAAAGGAAGAGATGAGCCCAATTAACGTGCCTCAGCTTACGGAGATCCAAGCAGTCACTAGAAGTCAGCGCAACTTGTGTAGGACTGCACAGACTCACACCAGGAGCCACACAATCCCAGCATCACTGGGGAAATCGTACAAAGAAGGCCTAAAATTGGTTTCTCCCCTCTTACAAAATGACACCTCTGAGCTCTCAGAAAACACATAATACAAAATCACTGATAATTTAGGGTGGAAGGGACCTCCAGAGGTCATCAAGTTCAGCCTTCCCCTCAAAGCAAGCCTACTCAGATCAGGTTACTCAGGAACTTGTCTGCATACATTCAGCTTTTCCATGGAGATAACAACAAAAATCTACGTATAAAAATATCACAAAATGAACGATTACTCTGGACTGGTTAAAAGCCCCTGTCTGCTAACACTTAGAGCCAGATGGACCAGAGAGCCTTCGAAAGATCCCCAAGGCTTTACAAACTCCAGGCTCAGGGCAACTGATCTAACCTAGCTGCAATTTAAGCCATAACTTCTTAAACAGAGAAAAGAGATTATTCCCTTCCCCTTGGCAGCAGCTTCTTCATATTTGAAAACTGTTGTCACATCAGCCTTCTCTACTGCTATTATGAAACTTGCACATAAGAGCCAACAGAAGACAGGAAACATTTTGGCATGCTGCCTTTTGTGCTTCTGCTGATTCATCTTGTTAGAAGTATCACACAAGTAACCATTCTAGAAACAATGCTGCATTAGCACCAAAAGCTTTCCCAGGTTGATTCCTAGCCTCCATTTACTTTCATAAGTAAATGCAGAAAATCAGGTTGCTATATTATTACAAAACTCCAGGAAAGACCGGTCCAAAATAGCACTTGCCATCTAGCAAAGGGCTCCCGCAGTTTCATTCACGCCTGAGAAATAATCAGTTCTGTTTGCAGAAGGACGCTGAAATGACTTGCTCTCAAGAGGTGAGGTGGATTCCTAAAGAGTTCGACCCTTTGTGATTCATAGTCAACAGATGCTCCTGAACAAGAGCGGGTCAGGTGGTAATCCCCTGTATTTTGTCTGCAGCAGAAAAGCAGCATAAGGTACATCAAGAGTTTGTGTTGAATTCCTGTAGCAAGTGTTTAATTACATCCAGTCAGATGGCAGCTTGTGAAGTTGAGCATAGGTTTATAGCTGCGAATGGTGAAAGCAGACACACGCAGACACAGTACAGTTATGTCTGGCCTGGTTTTAACGGCATGCAATAAAGTATTTTCCTCCAGTACCTCGTAAGTAAGCAAGCAGCACATTGCCTTCAAAAAGTCTTGTATGTCCACTGAAGGTCAAAAGGCTTTTGGCTCCTACTGACAGCTCTGTCATATGCTTCCTCTATGACCTGGAACTATCATGGGAGGGTTAAAGGAAGAGCCAGGAAAGTCAGTAACATTGGGGCATTTCTCAGTCGCTTACTAGAAATACTTAGAGGACCTGACTATATGCTACATTAAAAATACATACATCAAAGGAAAGGCAGAAAAGTTACGAATTAGTGAAAAAACACATAATCAAAATCTCAGAACAGGTGGCTAGCCAGTAGAGCACAAGTGTCAGGGACTCAGCAAGTACAAGGCAACACCAAAGATACACCTTCCAACGTCCAGAACCTTCTGGCTGTGACCCCCACAGGGGCAGCTGCTGCCCACAGCTGCAGTGCCTGCAGGCTCCCCCTGGGCAGCATCTCAGCTGCCATGGCTGGAGGTGGAGCCCTGCACTTCACAGGGCATTCATGGCACTGTTTGACCCCGTGTGTCTCCTATATTTACTGTCAGCATCTTTAGTTGGCAAATTATAAATGTTAACATTATTTTTTGTTGTTCCCAATTCTTTATTTTATAAAATACGTGCATATTCTTTGCAGCTTTTTCTGCTCCTTTTTCATAATAGCTTTAGTATCGCAGTAGGTGGACGTGTCCTGAAAATCAGCAGGTAGAGAAGGAATTGACATTCAGGTGCAATCTCTCAGGGTTCAGCCAGGGCAGAAGGATAAACTGCAATTTCAGTTTGTGCAGATAGAGAGAAGGGTGCCTTTAAACAGATACACTTCTTTCATATTCTAATAGGAAGCAGATCGCATAGAACGTCCCAACTGGGTGTAAAGACCTTGTCTGCTGCGTGTGTCACAAACCTCCATAGGAAGCTGGGACACTAAACGGGGGAGAGCTGCAAAATAGTATTTAAAACACTGAGCGCTTTAAAAACATGCAGCTCCATGAAGATCTGCCGCCTGGTCTCTGTGCTCCCCACAGCTGCACGTTTGGTGTACGTGCTCTCACTGATGGCCACTCTCTTCCAGACCAGGGTAGAATGCAGAAAGCAATTCCTCTTCTTAAGATCCACCAATAAAAACAGCCAACCACAGAAATACCAACAGAATTAATATTAAAGCAGGGAAGACAGATACTCAAAGCTCAGAAATGAAGACAAGCTGTTTGCATGCACTGCTGTCCCTGCAGGTAAGTCTCAGCTGTTTCCTCAGGTCTCAGCCTTATTCCCTGCGCATGCTGGATGGCTGACAAGGAACAAGCCCACACGCCCAGGCTGAGTGCCAGTTCTGCCCACAACGAGGCGAGGCAGCTGTAGGACAGGACAACAGAAGAGGCAAGGAGCGCAGTGCCGCACCCCAGGTGTCAACGAGATTTTTGCCAGGAAAAATAATAGGGAGCACAACTGGTCCTAGATGGGACCTGCAAGCATGTAATCAGATTCTCACTGGTTGAGAATTTCTCCATATTTAGGCGCTTCTTTAACTTCAGACAGTTAACAGCAACCCCGATATTTTTTAGCATGTCTTCCACTATACCTCAACAAAACAAAGGTAACTGAAAGGTCGATGCGCTGGCCTAACTCTCCATGCCTTTTCAGCTGCTTCCTCTGCACTTTGACCAACAGTTACTGCAATATGCCAATACTTCAGGAACATAAAGAAAGCCATGATTATGTTTTTCACGTTCATGAAACGACGAGGAAAATGTTATGATCTTTTTCAGTAGCTGGCCTACATATACCAAAAAATGGATGTCTTCATGTAATAAAAATAGAAGTAATCTGGACTGGAATCTGAAGGTTTGAGGATTAAATCTTGATGATAGTGTAAGGGTGAAAGACTTAACAGGTTTACACTGGAAATCCAGTGTCCATTTCTGGATCAGAAACAAGCAAGTGAAGACATATTTTCTACAAGCAATTTTTACAGTGAAACCTTCATCAAAGCTAGCAGGTGTGGCCAATGGGCAAAAAGTAATGCCAGGCTTCAGACAGCTGCTGACAATCCCAGCTTGTGCTGCACAGGTGTGAATTTGATTGCTGAGAGCTCTGTCAAAAAGATGAACACCTTTTGGCATCGGCTTCACTGCAGTCAATGGCAAACTGCAAATCTCGTTACATGGAGGCATGGTAACTCCAAGTAGACTGAAACCACCTCACTGAAGACACAAACTGGTTTGAATGCCCTAGTTCACAAGAGCTTTGAGGGGTCCTATCAGAAAGAATAGCCATTTCAAACTTAAAGAAAGAAGAATCTGTTAGGAAAGATGAAGAATTAATTATTAATAGCTTTCTTTGATTACAAGTCTTTAATGTATATTTCAAAACACTAGCAGATATGTTCCTGCTGTACGGAAAGTTAGAAGCATAAATAACAATCTAACAATGTACAAGCAGAAACAGGGGAACCACCCTTACCTTTTCCGCAAGCCAGACATCGGAAATGTCATAATCATATCCTACTCTCATCTTGCTAAATTATTGTAAAATAATCTCCAGGGGATATAAGCATCTCCCTGTAGGCTTCATTCTGTAAGTGCAGTTCTCTGCAAGTCCAGTCATTAACTTAATACATATATTACAAATGTGATTCATCTTTGCCTCTTCTCACTTCCAGAAGTCTTCTTGCCATCCAGATTGTAAATTGGGTGTCATACTCAAAGAGCTGCACAGTTTTCCCAAATCCGTACAATTGCTGGATTTTTTTTGTTCTTTCTCTTTACTATCTCCAAAAGGCATTTGTTCTGTAGGTTTACTTTGCAGTCTTAGATCTCAAACATTGGTTGAATGACCTCCACACCTGTAGCTTTCCCAGGAATCACCCTATTTCTTGGGGTCTGCAGTGGAACTCCCCCACCTGCCAAATGTGCCATCCATGCTGTGACCGTGACCGTCGGTCCCTCTCTGAAGCAGTGCTGAGCTCTGCTGGCCGCATCTCCCCTTCCCCAGGACCACAGGCCATGTGTCAGAGGGAGCAGCATCCCTATGCTGCGTATCCCACTGTGCTGGGGGTGCTGGACACCTGCTGAGGGCATTTGCCAGCCCCAAAGTGAAGCTCTGGGGCTTCGTTCTGCAGTGTCCTGAAGTCAGCCCGTCCGGGCAGTGCCACCAGCAGTGCTGCTATTGGGGCAGGCTGCATGCCGTGCTGGGCCATGCTTGGGTGCCACGCAGCTCCAGGCCTGCGTCCTACACAGCTCCTCTGTCCACCCAGAGCCAGCGCTGGGCCTAGTTCATCTGTGCCCATCTCAGTCGCAGACTGTGAGGAGCCCAGCCACGGCCCCGGGTCAGGACAGTTTCATGCTGCTGACCATCAGATGCTGTGGCCACAGTCTCCACCCGCTGCTGTGCTCTGTGCCTCAGCTCCCCCCTCCTCTCCATTAAGCAGCACCACCTGCCCCATCTGCCAGCAGTCTGCCTTGGCTTCCCCCATTCAGGTGTCTCCAGCTGCCCACGGCGCCTTCTTGCGGTCCATTAGACAACAGACTTCCACAGAACACAAGCACCTCATACACCCACAGAGCCCAGTACAGCCAGTGGGCAGCATAGTGAACACTGTATTTCATCTGCACACCGCTTCAGCTTGTCCTCTCTCACAAAATTCCCTCTGCTTACCATTTTCCTCAGTCCTACTGATCACTGTTTTAATTTAAAAGGTTTTTTAAAGGATGTGATTTTAATGAGCGCAAGGCTTAGACCAGAAATACTGTATTTCTTTTTCCTGAATGATGAAGTAGGCACTTGGTCTCTCTGCATTGATTTCTAATCTGCCATTTCATACTCTGCCAGTGAGCCCTGTAAACCAGGCTCATTCAGCTGTCCCATGAAGGCTTCCATAAATAAGAATGGCTGAGGCTGGTTGAGGTGAAAGGAAGGAACTGATGATCAGAGTCACAACCCTTAATCACCTACGGCTCTTCGCCACAGCAGAGCAGTAATGATGATAACAGCAGTAATAATGAGAGAAGATGTGCGTGGACTTAGGGAAAAAAAACAAAGCGGAGTTCTGTTCCTCAGAAGCACACACCTCCCCCTTCCCAGGGAGGGCAGAGTGATGGAGAGGCAGGAAATTAAAATGGCAAGGATCTTCTGATAAGAAATGCAAATCCATGGAGCCTTTGCAAGTAGGTTCATACACGACTCATACACAGAAGCACTCCGAAGTGCACATGGATTTTGTCTCATTCACCACGTGCTCCAGACCCAGGGCTGCAGCACAGCCCATTCCTGCTTCCCGAGAACCCGCACTGTCCAAACAGCACGGCAATTGTGCTCCCTTCAATGGAAGCTTCAGATTTCTGGTGAGAAATGTCTATTATTAAAGTGACAAACAGCCTTCCTTCCCCAGATGTAAACGAGACATTTATTCCTTGCTACTCTGAAGCAAAATCTGGGTTTTTCATTCCAGGTACCTTTGGTTCAGAGACCATTGTTTAGAATTGTTATCATTATGTTACTAGAATTCCAAGAATTGTTATTTTCCTTTTCCTCAATGCAGACATGTCAGAGATTTAATTTGCCTGTATTCTGATGAGCCACGTCACACGCACACACCACCCATCTGGGTCTGGCTGTCTGCAGTGCCATCAGAGCAGATCCCCCTGCTCGGCTCTCAGCCACCCTCGCGCCCAACGCGATCATTTTTGCGGAGCCAGAAATGTTCTTTAGATTCATCCACTGCTGTAAAGTCAGAGCTGTAAAGTCAGATCTTTCCCTCCTTTAAATGTGACTAGCTATTTACTCCCTAACAATTCTGCTTCAGAGCTGATTTAGCATTTTTATTGGAATGTGAAAGCTCTTAAAAGAAGAAAAAAATCTAATCAGGCAGAAGAGATAGAAAACTTGCTGAATTTTTTCTCCCCCCTTCGCACCCCTTCAATCCTATCAAAAGCACATCTTCCATTCATTGCTTCCCGATGTCATTATGACAAGCGGCTACAAATCAATAGCAGAAGCAAAGGCAGGCCTCGCCCGCACTCACCAAGTGATAAAGATTCACTCTCAACCCCGATTTGCTAATAGCACATAATAGCAGCCATTGGCGCCCCGCATTAAATCATACATTTCACTCTGCGTTTATTATGGGATTTTTAAAACTCCTCACCAAATTGGATTTTCTCGACGGTCTCTAATTTCCACATTTATCATTTAAAATTAAACTCCTCAGTGGGGAGGGGGTTGGGAAAAGGGGAAGGAAAAGAGAAGCTGTGCAGTTCTGTATTTTCCTCTTTCTTTTTATGAAAGCCCATAAATAATCCCAGGTATCATTGCCACCAGCCCTGAAGTGTTACATATATAAAATACCAGAAGTTAGGGCTGAACAGCTTTAGGACTCTGCTTACCTTTGAGCGGCTCTGCAAAAGAAGAGGAAATTAAAGAGAAGCCAATAAGGAAACAGATTTTAAGTAAGAAATCCAATAAACAAAATAGTCAGCAAAGCAAGCTGGTATGAAAAGCATTATGGAAAATTACTGCGGGCTTCCTCTGCTGACAGAGCTGAGTAGCAGGGACAGGACGGACCAAAAGATTTAATAACAAACCAACAAAGAGACCAACAGAACCTCAAGTCTCTCTTCCAGTTCACAGAAAATTAATCCAGCAAACGAAGCAAAAACTTCAGAAAGTTTCAGCTCAGCGTAGGAAAGGAGCACAGGCTCCACGAACAGCGTGCAGCCCCAGAGAACTTCCTGCTGCACGAGGGGTGTGGATGGCACACCCTGGGTTTCAGTGATCACACACACGTCGGTAGCACAACACAAGCGGCCAGGGAACTTTCTCTGTTCCCCCTGCCGTGCTCAGTGGATGTGTGGGACATCCGCTGCTCCCACAGCACGCAGAGCAGCGACGCCTGCGTTCCTCTGTTGGGGCTGCCCTGAAAGACACGTTTGGACCGCAAGGGAATTGAAGCACTGCACGCCGAGACATGAATTTGAATCTAACGTGAACAAAGGAAAGTGACATCTGAAACAGAAGGCAGCCTGACGATGGCATGCTGAATTAAGCTATCGCTGCTTGCGACACCCAGCCCTGAGACACGAACTCAGTGGCCCTGCTGTTAGATGTCCAGTTAGCATCACCACCACAATTCACACTGCAGTTTTACCAGGACTCTGCTTAAAAGGAGCTGAAGAGTTTTATTTTGGTAAGTTTGGGTTTCCACTGAAGAGCTCCAGAAATAAAATTCCTGATAAGACATTACCAGTTCAACCATTACAAACCACATCACACAACAACCAACACTCCCAACAACCTCTGGCCAGTTTGTGACTGCACCGCTGCTGTTCTGAATCCCAGCTGAATGTGGGAACAGCTTCTATCTACTCTGAAATTATTCTGCCTTAAAAATATCCCTAATAGTCACAAAATACCAGAGCCTCTCCTTTGAACTGTTACCTGAGAGCCTCACCACCAGCTGTTGTAGCCAAGGCTGGCAGTGCAAGCGCTCCCAAGCACAGTTCACCTCTTACAACACAAAGGAACATCCTTGCATGAATTTTCTCTCCTCAAAAATGTTGAAAGCTTTCAACGGATGCAGCGGTTACAGATTTAGAACCTGAGTATTGGCCACCACTCAGCGCAATGTGTCATAGATTGGATCTTCTGCACCTCTATAGAAAGCAATGTCAGAACATGAGCCCCCCCAATGCAAAAATCAAATCACAACTTTCTGTCTCAAAAGACATCTGTTTAAAATAAGAACACCTGTGAGAGTTAACGTAGGCACAGAGCAGAGGGAAAGAATGGACTATTTCAGGTTAAAAGTTTCTTTAACTTCAGCTGTCCCATAGAGTACACAGCAAAGACAGGCACTTCCAGTAATTTTAAGGATGTGCTGGGGCCTCATCTCTTTTTTTCCCCGTCTGCTTTTTCTATGGCCTTGCCCAATTCGGTTTGAGGTTTTCCATCACCATTTCATTACTTTTCAGTTGTGTCTACATTCTGGTGTACAAACACCCCAGGTGTTGGGCTCTCTGAACACTCACCCTTCCCATGCCACCCACATATAGCCATACTGTTTCTTACTGCTCCAGAATCTGAAGTATCCCGTGCTTTATTGATTCATCTAACCATGCTTTGTCACTGATCTTTATCTTTTGCATTCTTCCCGACTAGTGCATCAAAACTGGAAGCGTGCAACACGTTACTCTCCAACAAATCTGCAAGGTTTTAAGACCACACAAATTTCTCTCCCAGCCATCATCCCTCTTTCAGTTGCAGTGGATGAAATAGCATCCTGAATTCTGTGTTCTGAATTATTACAGTAATGCTGCAGCTCTCGAATACCCTGCGCATGGTGACTTCAGAAAATGGTTGCTTCATTCCTAAGCAAAAAAGAGATCAGCTTCTTGTGTGGGAAACTGCTCAACGAGGAACAGTGAACCAACAGTTACTCTGCATAGTCTGACCTCCATCACTGTAGGAACACAGATCAGCCATCACCTGTGAACACTTTGTGTGAGGAGGAGTTCTTTGAAATGGAAGCAAAGTCCAGGGTACCGGGGGCCAAACGGTTCAGAAAAAGAATGCCACAGAAACACGTTTTCCACAGCTCTGATAGGAAATCGCATCCTGGGTTTGCACTTCTGTGATAAAAATATGACAAAAGAAAGGTGGAACTCACCATGTTATTATAATCAGCAAGAGTTGGAAATTCATCTACAGAAAGGCTAAGCGGATCCATCTCTGCACGTGTAAAGAAAAGCACGGACACAGCTTTTGGCCCAAAGAGCACTGCTGTCAGCCGGGGCCAACCATTACCTGGCCCACCTCAGCACAGAGCTGCACTTCCAGCTGGAATGAGCTTTGAGCACTAAAACCTTTTCTCTTCAGGAATCATTCTCCCCAGGAAACTTCCCACTTACAGTCCGTGCTTGTTTGAACTCCGTTCTCAGACACCTCTCACTTAGAAAAGATGATACACACTACAGTATTTCGTACATGTTTTGTGGCAATGAAACCAAACAGATCTGGCTATACAAATATGAACATTAAAAACAAACAAACCCAACCAAAGGTGATAACATTAACTGGTATTTCAGAACCTCCAGTATTATTAAACCAGTCACAGCTACCATGGGATAGCAAGTGATCTACGCCCAAGCACTGCACTGCCATGCTCAGACATCCCAGATGAGCACTCTGAACATCAGGCCGCACAGGGATGCTTGTGCTCTTTCCTGTTGGCACTCAGGCACTTCATAAAAGAAACTGAATAATCACTGGGCTGATATTATAGCCCAAGGGTCAAAGTAGTACTTGGAACATAAAGCAGCCAAGTTCAAGCCATTACTGCAATGAACACTGAATGACTTACAGAAACGACACGGCTGCCACCAAGCAGACTGCAGGAGGGCATTGAGGGCAGCAGCTCCCCGACAGCCACGTGCAGGATGTGAGGGGCAGCAGCACCGGCCCCGGCCTCAATCAGTCACGTGTGGGTTCTGGCATCTCAGAGAGACTGGGGCAGCCCTCTAGTTCTTTCACATCTCTGCACTGTGTTTCCACCAGCTGGAACATCTTCTCCATCCACCACTGCCCAAAATCAGTTCCCTCCCTTCACTCCTCATGTGTTCATCTGTCACTCCATAGGTTGCTCCAAAGCCCACATACTGTGTGCAGCACAGCATTCCAGCTGCCCACTGTCAGCAGGTCTTGCTCAGGATTTGGGTCCTGGAAAAGCACATGAAAGGCAATCGTGCCACGTAGACACATGTTTTGAGGTGTACAACAGAAAGAACACAGAACTGAACATATCAGAACCTTAGAGCTTTCAAATTCAAAAGGCAAACAGCCTTTCCAAAACACTTAATGACTGCAAAACTTAGGGTCAGCAAACACATAAAATGGTGAAATCTCCCCAAAGTTTGCTTTTATACCTATTTTAAAGTAGCAAGTAAAGGGTTAGAACAGATAAAGCCGAATTCCCATCAGTCACCTTCTTACACTGCTGTTTACGGTATCAGTGGGACAAGGCACGGCAGTCAGCTCTGCCCGTCTCCTTTGGAAGAAACAGAAAAGATAGCAGAAAGTGGAAATTGTAAAACGTTTTTCCTTTTCCTACCTCAGGCACCTGAGGCAGTGCCAACAAAGAATTTGCTTGTAACTTACAAAGAGACAAATTTTAAAGCAACCCAGCAACAGCCACGTGTCTTGAGTCCTGATGTCTCAGAACATGACGGTTCTGCACCAGGCCTGCGAGGCCAGCAAGCAGACCACCAACAAACGCAACATCAGCGACACGGAGCACTGAGTTTAATGGGGCACAGCCCGTGATATTCATTAGTGTTTAACATTTCCATGCGTGACCTCAAGGACTGAAGTTTAACACACAAGTAATCAGCTAGCCAGAGGCTGAGATGCTGAGATCCTGCTTGCACTTCCATGGATCTGAGACAGCCCAGAGACCTGAGCCAGCACACCTTGGCTCCAGCTCAGCCAAGAATTAGACACAGGGCATTTCAGCAACATGTCCTCGCTGCTATAATTTGTTTCTTTCATTCTGTCAGTGCTCAAACTTGTTGACCTTCCAATCATACTTGCCCTTTCTATCCTCATCTTCGCTTTCAGGGAGGATAGCGGTTTTATTGCAGGGCAATTGGGAGTGTTCTCAGTATAGTCATTTGTCTGAGGCAGTTACTGCATTACTGTTACTGATCAAACAGTAACAGGGAGCCAGGACTCAGGTTAAGTGGCATTCCTACTTTTGGAATGCTGAAGGCCAAACAGAAGCACATTATCAGAGCAATGAAAAAACGTCTGCAAATTGAAAGCAACACTGTGCGCCGACTGCCTGCAGGTTCTGGGCAGGGCAAACCTCAATATTAAACACATTTATTGTAAAATGCAAAGAAACCAAAGCAACGGTTGTGCTTTCTGAGAAAGATGAGAAGGCAATCAGGGTAAGGAACGGGGATAATGTTTATGACTATCTGCCAAAGCAATAGCTTCTGCCATGCCTAAATTTAAACGGATCCACCGCTGTCTTCTCAATACAAAACTATATACAGACCTCCCAGAAAGCTACAAGATCATCTTCAAAACATTAATCCAGATGAGCTGGTACGAAACTTAGATTCTGGCTAATTGAGAGCATTTTGACGCTTTTAATGGTATGAAAGTTTCCTAGGCAATAAGGATTACTTGCATTTTCACATCGTGTATTGCAAACAAAAAGGTACGGAAGAGCTCATCCAAAAGCGGCATCGCTGCGCTGATGCTGTGCCCCAGGAGAGGCAGCGGAGCAGAGCAGGGTGGGCGCTGCCGCTGCTGAGCGGCTCCCACCCGGCAGAGCGCCGCTGCCGGCACGGCTCCTCCTGCAGCGCCCCTGGGGGCACGAGAGCTGCTCCCACGGCGAAACAGTAACAGAAATGAAGACCTGTGCCTTTAAAGTTCTAGCGTTAAATCTCTGATGCAGAACTGCAATTATATCAACTTATTCTGCCAACACGGATCCTGGAGATGCATATCCAAACCAGCAAAGCTGATTAGTAGTGCGGGAGCTCCCTGCACGCCGCTTCAGAACACAATTAAACAGAGTTTTATTCAGAGTAACACAGGGGTTACAGGGTCAGAAGAGTTTCCATTTCAGAAGGCAGCAGGATACAAACTAGCAGGAAGGGGAAAGTAAATTACCCAGATTTCGTGCTAGAAATATCACGGGTATTTAAGCAGCTGGGCTTCAATTTCTTACCAAAATTTTATCCTACTGTTTCTAAGGGAAGTAGAATCCAGTGAATCAGTGCAAAGACAAACCTCTCTATGCCTGAGATGGTGAATAACTACTGCTCCACCTGCAAGTGCAGATTTTTGCCATCTCACTTCATACTTTGGGCTTCCTGGCTGCTTCTCACAAAGAAGAGATAACAATCCTTTTGATTTTCTAAATTTTCAAACTTGGCAAGATTAACACAGACAGAATACATTAAAAATTTGTAGAAGAAGCTTCAGCAAATTGATTTCTTGTTTGGCACGGCCTTAAGATACACAGAATGCAGCCTCCTAAACCTACAACCAAGAGCTCATCCCGTTCAGCACCTGGCGTTACTCCACCCCACATCCCGGTCCAGGCTGCCCTTCTGTGGGCTGCAGAGAAGAGCAACGCTCTGTTAGATTTTATATGCATACGAAATGCAGCAACGTGCAAAGTTTCTGTGAAAAGCGGTTCTGCAAGGATTACCAAAATCATTTAAAATCTCCTTGGATAAACTTAGGAGATCAGAGCTGCTGGATCCCACAGAAGCTGTCCAACACCAAAACAACAAACAAAGAACTGCTGCTCTCAAAGAAGAGCCACATTCTTCTCAAAGCAGTTTGCAACAATTCTGACACCTCAGACTAGGTTTCACCACCCACGAAATTACATTCAAAAGGAACATCCCACACCCAGAGTGACTCAGTAGATGCTAAGAGAGAAACTTATATTTTGCAGGAAGTAATCACGTAGTGAAAGTGTTCCCCGGCAAATTCCCTGCACATATTAATTACTGCATGATATGCAGAATGCATAAATCTCCGCAGTAGTTTTTAAAGAACGGGCCTCATAACGAATGGTTTCCTTTCAGCAGCATCGGCCAGAGCACAGAAAGCAGGATTCCCTCAGGTAGGGCTGCAGAACAGCGCTGCTTTCCTCTGCCCCACATTGCCTCGCACCAGAGCCGTGCTCCGACGCCCTGCTGGCCAGGCTGCAGCACAGAAGCTGCCTGAGCTGAAGGGACGCCCTTTGTTCTTTGGTCCTTGAAATTTGTCAGCTGCATGGAGACAAACTGGATTTTGCCTTTAATTTCACAGACTCTTCCCTCCCACCTCCTCTCCACAGACCACAACTGCTTTTCCCACGCTTCCTTCCTGAGCTCCAGCCCTTGGGAAAGAGGACAAGAGGCAAAATGTTTACAAGCTGCAGACCATCTCAAGCTGCGCCTTCCCTGAGGTTGGGTACCGACATTCCTGCTCTTTGTTGTACCAACACTGAAGGTCTTCTAAAGTTTGTGGTTTCGAGCGTATTAGCTCAGTTCATGTCCATCCGACTGACCGAGACACCCACACCAGAGGCACATCAGTAGGGCTGACGCTGCTTTCCACCCCAAGAGCAGAGCCCATTATAAATAACACTACAACCTTTGTGAAGATGACCGTCCTCTCCACAGCTTGCAGCCTGGAGGCTTCATTATTGCATTGACCATAATTCAATTCATCCCTCGCTAAAAGGTCTATTTCTGCAGCCAACCCCCACCCTGGAAAATACGTCCAACTAATAATTTCCGATTAATGCAGTCAATTACTAACTCTCCCCCAGCCCCTCACTACCACCTGATTGGGCCGTAACGGAAAAGACGCAGCGACTAACCAGGGAGGAATGGAAACAGGGGTAAAATAGCAATAAAAAGTAATTACATAAAAATGCTAAACATATTACATCTGTTAGTTTGCTTAGCCCGGTGGACTCGACAATTCCAGGTTTTGCTATTGTCCGCCCTCAGACAGACAAGAATAAGAGAAACGGGGAAAGGATCTTTCAATAAGATTATTAAATCAGTGCATGAAAAATAAGTCGTCATTACATTGCAAAAAAGGCAGAGAGAAACTCGCTGAAATTTCTTTCTGCAGATTTGCCTTTGTGATCTGCAAGGTGCTGTTCTCCTGCTTACACTCTGTTACCCTGGCAACGTACTCCTGTAAAATAAAGATTATTAAAGCGCATATGATTATTTGGCTGCACAGTGAATGAGGCAGCCGCTTCTGAAATTCCTTATCAGAGAAATTCAATTTTAGGCCAAATTGTGTTTTCACTGCCTCTCAGCTTCTCCCTCCCCCTGCAATACCAATAAAACCATCATCTCCCCAGCCGTACATGATATTTTGTCACTAACTCTTTCATGCCTTTCCTCTCCCGTTCCAGGTTTTATTTTTATTCTGTCGAAGCAGAATGCTTTCCCTAATTTCTAGACTTTTTTTTTTCCCCACACTGTTTTTTTCCTGGCAGCTTCAGCCCTCCTCGCACGCAGCCAGCATCGCTCCCACCCGCCCGCACAGCAGCAGGAAGGCGTCGCGTCCTTCCCGTCCGCGTGGGCGCGCGGTGTCGGAGCCGAGGGCAGGGATGGGTGGACGGGTCTCGGAGGGGCTGCCGGCCCTCCGTGATTTGTGTTTGATCGCGTTCGATCTCGTCTGACCGTTTCCTCACGGCCCGCTCTGGAGGTCCCGGAGGCCTCCGCTCGCGGCTCATCCCAAGAGCGCCTTTGGAGAGCCGGGCTCAGCCGGCGGGAACCCCTCCTAGCTACTAACTCCTAACTGCGCCGTCCCACCGGCAGCCGGCACGGAGCTCCGTTCCGGGCTGAAGGAACCCCCAGCCCCACGCGCGACGCCTCCGAAAGCGCCGCGCCGGCAAGGCGGCGCCCAGCGACCCGCGCAGCGCAGGGTCAAACGAGACGGAAGGACGAAGGGCGCTGCGAGACAGCGGCGGGGCGCGGGCACTGCGGGGTCTCACTGCTACCATTGCACAAACAGGCTGCAAAGCGCGACGAAGGTCTGAAACGCGCTCTCCCCTCCAATCTCCCACTACCGTTTTCTCCAGCATCGGCCGGGGCCCCGCGCGGTCCGCTCCGCACGCAAACGTCTGAGCGGCCCTCCCCCCCCCGCGGCTGCGGGGCTCAGCGGGCGCTCACGAACGGACGCCCGGGGCACGCGGCCGCCCCTTTCCCCGCCGCCGCCAACGGCCGCCGCCCGCCCGCAGTGCCGCGCGGCGCAGCAGGGGGCGCTGCCGGCCCGCCGGGTGAGCGCAGGGCGGGCCCGGCCGAGCGCCCCGAGCAGCGCCCCGAGCACCGCGCGCCGAGGCCGGGCCCAAAGAGGGGCGGCGGGGCGGCGCGAGGAGCCGAGCGCGATCTGCCAAGTGCGGCCAGAGGCGAGAAAGGAGCGGTGCGGGAAGGCGCGGGACTCGGCGCCTTGCTCCTCTCGCTCTGGTGCGGCGCCTCTCCCGGAGCGCCTCTCGAAAGCCGGCTGCTTGCACGGCATCGCAGCTCGCAGGATCTTTTATTTCCCTTCTGCCGTTTAATTCAAAAACAACAACGAAAAACAACGAACCGTTAGGGCAGATGAATGGAAAATGGGAGAGCGCGCTCCTCCCGCAGAGCCCCGCTCTGCACAGAACGGCCCGGGTCCTCCGAGGATTCCAGGTGGTGCTACAAAATCACAGCGACTTCAGAAAGGAAATGAAATCGCTTCTTTTAGTACCGAAGTTGTAATTGTTCCTATTTCTCCCCTCAGTCTTTAATAACTGATCCAACCAATAGCCTCTGTGCAGTGATTGCTGGGCAGCTGCAGCGCAGCCAGAAGGACGGAAGGCTTCTGAAGGAAGCACAGGGAAGATAAAAGCGATTCTCAGAGCTAACGCGCTTTACTTTTTAAAAAAAAAAAACAACACAGAACGGAGGAGGAACGACGACCCCGGATTCAGAAGATCTGCTGAAGCCCCGGCCTACTGAAGCTTCCCACACCTCCGCTTCTCCTCCCCACCTTAAGATGAGGGCAATAGCCAGCGCCTACCTTGCTAACAATTGTAAGGATGGATACCTCGGGCTGAGAGTTAGTTGATATAACAGAAAAATGCCCAATATTGTCAACACTACGTACCCCGCATCAAGTCTCCAGTTTTGGCACACTCTGCAGAAGATAACTACGGCTAATCAATTAATAACGAGGATGGAATAGGAAAGGAGATCAAAAGGCAACAAGTAGAATTCAACAGATAGAGAACACAAAGTTCCCAGCTTTATAAAGCCAGCGGTTTAGAATAAGTAGCACCGATGGGGAGAGGGAGCTTAAGAAGGGCTATGAGGCAGAGCAGAGTCCCACATCTAATCTATATTAAAATAAATGACAGTGAAATTCAGCACCCAAATCTAATATCCCTGTGAGGAGCTGACAAGGGTATTCTAGACAGGTGCAATGGACAAAGGGTGCACAGAGCACCAGCAGGACCCCCAGTCTCTCTGAAAGACAGCAGTCTGAAAACTGAACACCCTGCACGTGCAAGGTTGCCGAGTTGCACTTCTTTTGGCCTTCTCAGGTTGTTTTCTGCTGTCAGTGACACACAACACTATTTCCTTGGTTAGCATTGTTCCAAAGAGCCAATAAAAGACCCTCCCTGACACAGGTTTCCCAATACACCACACTCCAGAATGAGTGACAGTTAAACAGCTTGCAGTCTAGAAAACCAGTCATGACAGGAGATTCAGAACACAAACTGTACACTTGTATTTCTCAGATGAAATAAAATGAGCTTGTAGTTAAAACTAAATCAGGACTGATACAGTGATACAGAGCACATGTTTTGGTGCTACACTACCTGTCTTGGGCCACCTCTTATTCACCTGGATTCAGTGACAGTCATGGTCATAGTTTCAAGGAGCCAGTATTACAAAACAAACCCCACAGCTCTACAGGTGATGAACATACCACAGGAGTAAGACAATCCATACAGGATTTAGGGAAAAGGGACAAACAGGTGACTGTAAATCCCCCAGCTGCCCATGTTTCTGGG
Source organism: Tympanuchus pallidicinctus (assembly GCF_026119805.1). NCBI lineage: Eukaryota > Metazoa > Chordata > Aves > Galliformes > Phasianidae > Tympanuchus > Tympanuchus pallidicinctus. The sequence continues at coordinate 23,564,853 of NW_026294739.1, forward strand.
CCTGAACTTTTAAAAGGACACTGGAAAATTGGAGATGGTGCAGAGAAGAGTCATAAAAATTATTTCAGAACTGGAATAACTGCCTCAGAATGAGAGACTTAAGGAGCTCAATCTGTTTAGTTTATTAAAAAGATCAAGAGATGGCTTGATTACGATGTATAAGTACCTTCAAAGGGAGAAAATACCAGGTCCTAAAGGGCTCTTTAATCTAGCTGAGAAAGGCATAACAAGAACCAATTGCTAGAAGCTCAAGCCAGACCAGTTTAAATTAGACATAAGGCACAGAGTTTTATAGTGAGAATGATTAGATATTAAAAAAGCTACCCTATCAAAGGAAGGAGGATTCTTCATCTTTTAATATCTTCAAATCAAGACAGGATGCCTTTCAGTAAAGTAAGCTTGAGTTAAAAAAAAAAAAAAAATACAACGGGGGGGAGGGGCTTAAAATGAGAGTAATTGAACGATTTTTAATGACTTATCACAGGTAAGGAAAGCCTTAACATCTTAATTTGGAATGAAAGCTTGAAATTTGACAGCATACAGCTTTGGCAACAGGTATGCTCCGTTTGCTCTGTGCAAAAACAGCTGCCTACATCTGGCTATGTTATTAGCCTCAGAGAAATATCAGATTATGTATGCCAATCAGAGATCTGATGGTTTAAAAACTGGTATAACTCCTTATTATTCAGTACATTCCATCTCCTATTAGGCCACGTGCTGACCAGACCCATGGCAATGTCACTCCAAACAAACCTGCTGGAGCCCAGAGCCACAAGCATGAAGCCACACTTCGGGCTTGTAAATTAACATTCTGCACAATCAAACAGAATATGGCTGCAGCTGCCATCTATGGCCAAAAACACAGCACCAGCCGTGGGATGAAGTGCTGCCTGCATTTTGTCCCCTCTGCTGGAGCTGGATGTTGCAGTTGCCCAAACACTCAGACCAGTTCTAAGACCGAGCTGCTCGCGAGCAGCATTCCCTTCTTTGCAGAAACAGAGCACAGTGAAATGGTTTTTGGACTTAGAGCTTTCAACAACTCATCTTCCCAAGAATGCTTATCGTTACCCTTGACGGGGCACTCGCATTGCTGCGGCAGCCCAAAGCGTTTAACCCATCCTAGTGTGAGCTGGCAAGGTAAGCAGATACTCTGTGCCACCCCTGGAGGACAACAAGGCATTTGCCCAGACCTGCCTCGTGCAGCTCGCTCTGGAGGGCAGTCAGGAACATCCTCAAGTCTCCGATGTGGTTTGGGAAACCTTAAAAAAGTAACCTGTCATCTCATCCCAGGCCTTGCTGAGAAAACCAATCGAAAGTGGGATCTGTCACAACAGATTGTGTCCCCGAACACCTGAGCCAAGATGGGACTTCTATAGGTAGCAGTGCTAAAGGTAAGGGGGCTGCTTGAGAACGGCCCATGGAGATCTTCTAAGGATCCAAGTTATGGAGAGAAAATACTGATGATTACATCCACATTTTGTGATAGAAATAGTGTGAGATTATCAAAATCTTTTGCTCCCCAGTACTTAGTCACAGGATCTTTGGTGGAAGCTCTAGATTGCCTCAACCGTATGTATAATTGCACTGCAAAAGTCAACTGGAATTTAAAGTCCTTGTCAACTAGCTGTTGTACTTCACCTATTCCCAGTATTCTCATAGAAGGATGCTGGCCTGGGCACTGCCAGAAAGTTTTAATGAGACTCACAACTTTCTGCTCACTTTGGCTGCATTTGGAAGCGCTGTTTGGTCTGAGATACCTAAGATAAAACAACTGCATCTTCTCCAGAAGAGCATGCAGAGAGAGACCACTGAAAAAATAAGCACCATTACAGACAACGGAAGGTACGTTACGACCACTGCAGCACAAAGCAGCAGCACCAATGTTCCTACTGAGGTCTGTATCAGGGCATGTACTGTTCCAGGCTCATTTCCTTGTGGAGATGAAACTCCTTCGAGAATCACGGAGGAGTTGCCTCCAGGAATGGTAAAAAGAAATTCTTTGCTGGTACTAGTGAGCACAGGGATCCAGGGAAATGCATCTGTAGCCACGTTCTCTGATAAAATCTAAATAAAACCTGCTGTCATGACAATACTACTGACCCAAGAGCTGCGGTGAAGCCAGCTGTGGAGAGAGAGGCTCAATAAATACTCAGTTCTTTTGTGCTGAGCATGATATAAGATATGGAATCGAGCCAAAGAAACACTTGGTGCTAGATGCCAAACCATCAGTCTGTTTCAGCTCTGGCAGCAACCGACTCCTGAAAGCAAGTTGCTGAAGGTGAAAAAGAATGGGACCGATTCCAAGTCTACCACTTAGGCTTTATCACTAGACAATCAGAGCCAGAGTTTTCTGAAGCTGTGCCAGGCACCCAGACTCAACACTTGGGCTTCTGAAGAAAGACTCAGAATCTGGGAGGTCTCTGAGAAAGTAACTGGGAACTACAAGGTGAAATAGCATCGAGATCGTCCTGCCCCAATTTCTCCTCAGGTTGGTTCTGGGGACGGTAACTGGAAGGACAAGCAGATGGGCGTAGAATTTGTGCCACGGGATTCACACACGACCTCATCTGAGAGCTCTGGTGGTTCTCAGCTGGTCAGTGCAACAAAGGACACTCACTGAGGGACTCAGGGACCGCAATCTGAATTCTCACACCAAGACAGAACCTGGGCATTAATGAAGTCAAGATAAAACTACAACAAATTCTCATTGTGCTGTGGTTTCACCATAGTGTGAAACATCAGGCATATTACAGCCTCTTTTTCAGGGCTGATCTGTTCTACATGCTGTAATGCAATTTCAGTTGACTCAGTGAATGGACTTTTCACCATTTACTTCGTACTCCTGTCATGGTGTGCCTAATAAATCTCAATAATGGAGGACATTACCTGATACCTGAGACACATTTTCCTTCTTGTATCATGATCACAATACATTTTATTGGCATTATTTAGGCCTTGTCCCAAGCAACTCTTCTCCATGGTTTCTGTTTATGCTCCTCAAACGCTTGTGGACAAGTGTAACACTCTTCATTTATTTTGCCAAGATAAACTTATCTAATTATTTCCACATTTCTTCATAAATCATTACTTCCAGCCCTTAAAAGCATCTTTACTCAGAAAAAAATGATTCTAGAAATGATATTGCAGGGTTCCATTTTTACTAATCTCACACCAAGTACTCCATCATTTTTTCCTTTGTATTGGCTTTTTTTTTCTTAACCTGCAGATTTTCCCCACATGGCTACTTATACTGGTAGTTATCAACCTTACACATTTTCTGTCTTCACATTGCTCAGCGCTACCTGAATTCACTTTTGTCATCTCGAATGCAAGAACTAATACCACTTACACTTTGTAGGTACGTATACAAAATCATTTAATAGCTCACCCAATTTAGCTTACCAGTTGACTCTTTCCTGGTTTGTTACTCTGTCTCTTTTCCCCACTCAAATATATAAGCCATTTCTTCTTTCTTTTTGGCTTTCTGAAGAACTTTTTTATTTATTTACTTATTATTACTGCCCCTCTCCTCTACACTATAAACCTGAATATTCTGGTTTTTGCCCTAATTCCTGGCATGGTTGCAAGTAAATGTCCCTTTGCACCATCAAATCTTGGAGCTACATCAATCACTTCTCCTGTCCTACATCTCCCTCACTACAATAAGGATTACTGAGATGCTCAATCAAACGCAGAGAAGAGAAACAAAATCAGTAAAGAAGCTATAAAACAAGACCTATGAAGGGTGACTAAGGGAACTGGGCTTAGTCTGGAAGAGAAGGCTGAGGGCCAGAGCCCGCCACTGTTTAACTACCTGAAATGAGGCTGTAGGGAGGTGGATGTCAGCCTCTTTTCTCACCTGGTAAGCAAAAGGAAACAATAGAACCACCTCACATTCTGCCAGGGTGCAGCTGTTTAGGAAGCATTGGAACAGGCTGCCCAGGAAAGTGGAGTCCCCATCCCAGGACAGACTGAAGAGATTGGCTGTAGCACTAGGGGATGTGGTTTAGTAATGGGACTCAGTAGGTCAGGTTGAAGGTCTGTTCCAACCTAAGTTCCTCTACCTCCTTGCATCAAACAAAACAGCTGTAACGTGCTTACGACATTTCCTGCCTGTTGCAATGCTGTAAGGTTACAATGTGATGGAAAGCACAGCAGTAACAGCAGAGTGGCACAATCCTACACTACAGCAAACCAGAACAAGGCCAAACACAGCAGCCACCACCACAAAGGAAGAAAAACTGCCTACCTTGGGAAGGCTTCAAGCACACAGGGATCTCCAGGGAAATACCCACGCCTCCACTGCCAGCCCTTAAATGAGGTCTGGGAAGAGGTGGATCCTGGCTCCAGCCCTTCCATCACTTTGGGTACATTGCACGCACCTGAGCTTCCCCGCCTCCACACCAGGTGCTCCATCACTGCTTCAGGCTGTGGCTCAGCATTTCTGCCACACCTGTTTTCTTTATATGAGCATTTGTTTCCTTCTAAAATATTTCTTGCACCTAATTCTGTTTCAGTAGTTGCTGCATTCCTAAAAATGTATTGCAACATTCAGCACAGTGAATTCAAGAATTGTTCATATTCAGAACAAATCCAGAGGCGCTTTTCCTCTGCTCAAACCCCACATTACTTGCGAAGAGCTGCAGTTTCCTCCCTTTTCACTCATCCTTTGCAAATATTCCAAAGTAGATTAATTGTAATGTTCTACCTTCATTTTATTCTTCTGAGAAATTACCCAAAGGATCCTACCAATACAAACTTGGAAGAGAAAAAAAAATCATTTTAATTACCAAGGACAAGATGAATACCAGCACTTAACCTTAAACTTGGATAAAAAGTTACTGTCACATCTTCCATCTCAAATTCCTTATCAGACATTTAAGTGTTCACTAAATTCCAATGAAATCAGGGCTGGGAAGGGTCTGCACTGCTTAAGATCATCTTAAGCGTGGTTTGTCCATTTCTATACAATGAAATGTGTGCAGTGTGCTTTCAGGGATTCTTCAAGAATGTGCTATCATGTTTTATCAACACACAGTACTTACCAAGTGTTGATGCAAAAAGCCCAAAGGAACATGTGTAAACTGACTTCTTCAGAGGAAATCACAAAGGAGACCGGAGGGAGTTCGATATGGACACCGGGAGAAAAATTTGGTCATCAGAAACACTTCCAGTGCTGAACACAGCCAAGTGACTGACATGAATCCGATATGCGCTTGAAAAAGAACGAAAGAACACGAAAGAAATGCAGTGCAGATTCAGCAATTCAGATGAATATCAAGTTGTGCATCTCCATTGCAGCTGAGCAAGGATCAGGGATGGTTTGGAGGCTTCACCAGGCTTCAAACCGGCAGTGCTGATGTGCAAGAAGGCACTGAGAATTAGTTAAGGGCTCCTCCTGAGAGATACATCTTTTTATGTTTTTATTTTAGAGAAGTTTAGTCAAAGACGAATGTAAATAAAACCAAAAAAATCAGCAAGCAAAGCTGAGAGATGTGTGCCAAAAATAGAGAATGGAGTCCTCCAAGAAGCGCCTGTGTTATTTCCCCTCAATAAGATTTGTACATTGAAATCAATGCTGCAATGAAAAACATCACAGCTGTGGTTCATTTTGCCTCAAGGATCTCCAGAGTAAATTTGCTTCACCTACAAACAGAAAGAGGATTTTCTCGCCTTCTACCTATGAAATTCTGAAACAAATCCAGTGTTTTCTGGCCACTTGTAATGCAGTCTCTGCAATCAAAATGCAATTAACAACATTGCTGCTGCTAATGAATAAGCTATGAAAGAATCTACCTCACTCTTACCTAATGTTAATTTTGCAAGGAGAAAAGTGAGAGAGAAAGGCAAGAACAAAAGTTACTGTTTTGAGGTCAAAGCAAGCAGTTGCAATACCAACCAGTACGGTAGTTGCTTTCTAAGTGTAATTAGCTGTGGTTAGAAAGAAAATCTCACTAAAGAGAAACTGAGGTCTGCCCAACTTTCAAACTTTCCCTGATTTTAAATTTGACAAACAGATGTCCGTTCTCACTTGCCATTACCACAGTCTTGTTCTGAAAGGCAAGCATTACAATTGTGACAAGGAGCAGAGCTTCTGCAGCATTAATGGCACAGAAAACACTTCAAACACGGGGTGGAGGCAGAGGGGCCTGACAGTGCTGTTACCAACACCTGTGGGTCGACTACAGACCTTACACAGCTGTGTCTGTGAGGAAACAAGCAACAAAGGCAGGCCAACATGAAGAAACAGCTTAGGAAATATTTTCTATTTGCACTCAGACATTTTTGTTTGTTTGTTAGTAGCAGCTACAGAATTACAGAATCTTTCCCCATTTTATTCCCAGTATTTTTCCTCAGTTTTGTCTATTAATGCAATCTCTTCCGTCCTCCCAAAATTTGGAAAACAAAGCACAAACATCCAAAGCAAAATACATCATCTTCTCCTCTCCTCTAGAATAGCACAGGCTGTTCTCAGCATCAGGTCAATAACAACAAAACTAAAAGAGCTTTTCAATATTAATTTTTTAAGTTAGTCCAATTAATGATAACACCTTCAATCTCCATTAAGCTGTATTTTCCAAACATTTTAAAACATTGGATGCAAAATGCTGATGATGAAAGAAGCTGAAAGCTTGCTGCTAAGCCCTGCCAGGAGTGAAAACTTTGTCCCCAGGGAATTGGCTCGCAATTGGCCACGTGATCCAATGTTACATCAACCTTTGTCCTCTTCCAAGGGCTTCCTTTAATCCAATTGTTTAGATACAGCTTGACATTATTATCCCAGATCTCATTACCACATTGCAAAAGAACAGACTGTAAGTCCTGAATCAAGAAAGAAGTGCAGACTGCAAAACATAGAGTCAGTTCTGATATTGGCCAAACTGAAAAAACGGTCTGCTAGCAAAAGCACATCGTTGCTTGGAGCCAAGGGTGGGCAAGAGCAGTGGGAAGAAAGCACCAATATGCTGTCAAGAAATCATAAAGGAAACAAAGTTCGAAGCACATCTCTGGCTCCAATGTTTTAGATACAATTTGCACTTACTAAAAGTGAAGAAACCAATTCTAGAAGAAAGAAGAGAGCTTCTGGCTGTGAATGTTCCAGGACTGCAAATGATGCGTTTGGAAAGTGACCTAGGAGACATTCCAGTATGGGAATTTCAAGCTGAAGGCCCTTGGAAAGCAAGGAGCAGTGTCCGTGCTGTCTCCCAGCACACTCAAAATCTGCGGCCCGATAGCCAGCGTAAGTGGGACGACGTGCAGAACAACAGCGTGCTCTTCCATGGCTGCTAAGCAGAAGAGTCGTTGCACAACGTTGGTCATTGTCCCTGAAAAGAAGCCTGGGTCCAAATTTTCAGGTCTTCCCAGCAGTGCAGAGAAGGAAAGGAGGCAGACTGACAAAATCTTTGTAAGATCAAAGATAAGGATGCCCAATGAATCACAGAACAGCTAAGAATAGAAGGGGCCTCTCAAGCTCAGTCCTATCTGCTCTCACTCCCGAGGATCTCAGGACACAAATGATTTCTGGGAAAGATGTGAAGCCAGAGTGAAGATTTTTAGATCTTGCTGGCCTGAAGCCAAGGAGAAAAACACCTAACCTTAAATTTTCCACGCACACATTGTTCTGTTTTCACTGTGTTGGTGCCTAAGTGGTAACTTCAAAAGGCAGCAGTACCTGTCAGTAGCCATCACAGCAGTGCAACCAAACCATTGCTGTGCTACAACTCCTACAGCCCTTTGGAAGTCAAAACACCAGGTCTTCCAAATCATACCCCTGTTTTGACCATGCTCAAATAGCGCAGTATGGATTTTCACAGATGCTCAGAAAAGCTATGGATCAGAAGTGCTACAAACCTGGAACTTTCCACACCAGCAGTGTCATGCAAGGCTAGATGGAAGATTTACATTAGCAAAGATCAAATGGGGATGCCTCCCTCACAGCTGAAATTGTGCTGTGGACCAGATTATCCCATTAGCCCTCCCATGCGAGAAAAACGTACAATTCCCCACCCCTCCTCCAATGAAAAGAACAAAGACCATTGATTTTTCTGTTTATAGAGAAGGAAAAAAACAACCCAGGCAAAGCCCTCAGTCTCTAGCACTTGTTTTAAATAAGGTGTTGGGTTTTTTTTTTTATTACTGAAACAATTGCATCTCAAACTCTGAAGGCTGAGTGTTCTCTAACTCATACCTGTGTCAGCAGTGACTCCAGGGGACATCTCAGAGTTACAGAAACTTTTCTGGAGGAGGAGGATGTCTGGCATCTGACACAACAGCCTTCTTGAAAGAAAGAGAGGCTGCAAAACTTCACTGCATTAACTGATTTATACTACTGTTCTTGTCTACTCAACTATTTGCAGTAAGGGAAAAGTATCAGTTTCTAGGATGCACACAGAGCCGCTGTAGCACCCTGACAACGACTGTATTTTACCATCTTTGAAGCAGTTCTCAGTGCAAATTCTTTACATGAACTGCTGAACAGTTCTTGGTCACTGTGTGAGAGACCTGGCAAAGTACCAGATGGTTTTGTGGAGGTAGAGAGCCTGCAGAAAAGTACAGTTTCAGCTGAACAACTTTCCTTTCAGCAGCACGCACAGCGCTATGAGATGCACCGTCAGAAGTCCCTGCAGTCCCGTTAGAGACTGTAGGATCATCCCTGGAGGTGGACAGCATCAGGTGACCACGAGGCAGCATTCTATACCTCTGCAAAAGAAAAAACTCACCAATGTTTCCCAACAGTTGTTTCAAGATGAGGAGAACCATATTGCAAAACACTTCTCTGCTGAAGCAGTTGGGTAAGCAGCGTATTTAAAGCTACACTCAGTTTATGCTTAGTTTTACACTTACGCTTAGCCTTGATTTATGCTAATCTAATTTCTCACTGATTTGCAGAACTTGCTCCATTTGTAAATGGAGGCACGAACACTTCACAGGCGTTTCCTCCAGGTTGAGTTTTGTTTCAGTGTTGCAGACCTTCTGGATATTTTCATATTCAGTCTGATGCATCTCAGCATTGTGCCACCACAAAGGAGCAAGGTTTGGCCCATCAAGCAAAACTGCCTTCAGCCCATAACAAAGGACCTGAGGTGTTGGGGTTGGGTGTTTTTCTTTTTTTTTGGAACTAAGTCAAAACAAATAGAAAAAATTATTGGCAAGTGATTTTCTTGTGGACATCTGAAGTACAGGACAGCAGTTGTGCAACCAGTATTTTGCAATTGCAGAAGTAAATTTGAGCTGTTATTTGTATTTGGCTAAAATTAAACTCTATACTTAAAACAAACAGCTGAAGGACCAACACGAGCGTTGATCTACATTGCAACACAATAAAGACCAGAGTTACCTCAATAAATAACTCAGTGAAATTCAAAAGTAAGTGAAGTTCAACAAAAAGACCACAGGAAATAAAGGAGTAGTGAGTCAGAACTGCTTTTCTGCAGGAGATACAGGAGAAAACTTCATCTGTTCCACAAATCTGCTGGTATTGAAATCAAGAAAAAGAAAAGTTTTGGTCAGTTTTAAGAAATTGGCTGCCTCTTTCACGCCCTCCAGTAAATTAGGAACCAAAGCCCAAGGCAGAAGCTAAACAAGTTTGTGTCTGTCTCCATCAACACTTTAAACACAAGATGTGAGAAACCTGCAGGTGGTCGAGGCAGTGGGCAAGGCCTCGTGCACAGATACGGGCTTCTCCTTGGAGCCATCAGCAGCACCAGCCATGGGAGGTTCTGTTCTGCAAACAGAGCACACCACAACTCAACATGCCGTCACACGCTGGGTGCAATCGGTGTGGCATGGCTGATCAAGTCTCATCTCCCTCATTTCTGTTGCCATATCACCCAATGGGAACTTACAAACATGTGGAGGGGGGGGGGCATAGGCGTCCCTGCCCATGATCCCAGAGATTTCACTTCATATAGATATCCATGATGAAAACGAGTGGCCTTGAGATTCAGCCCTGAGCTGCTTCTGCACGTTAATGCCTTTCTGCACACCACACCCCATACTTACAGTTACTGACTGTAACAGCTATAAGAGCACCAAAAATATCTGTCCAGGTTAGGAGCCTCGTGGAAATCATTCATGGTTTCACCACCAAGAACTGGAGGCAGCAATGATGCCCCAGTGCACGTGGACAAAGTTACAGGCAGGAAAGCCCAAGAGGTAAACGAACAAACGCAGCCCTCTGGGTACCTGGGATAAGCGCTGACCGTCGCATTTAAGGCTCCGTACTCAGCACTATTGCATGCAGTCCTCTGCAGTTCAACGGATATTCCTAGATTTGCTTCAGTATTAACTGAATTGCCTGAATTTTAAATTATGGGATACCACTCGTTTCCCATTATTTTGGTGGAGAATTTGGGAATGCAGAGCTGTGCTGTTTGATTCCATCTGCTGGTGTTTCTTTTCTTGCCACTTTACCAAACCAAGCGCGCTCAGCACAAGTGCACACATCACAAGCCTCTCCGCCATCCCACACGTCCCCAGTGAAGAAGGAAGAAATGGGTTGTTGTTTATCTGAGCAAGAGAGACTCTTCTGTTTCTGGATGCAACCAAGACTGAATAGCAGTCTCTTTATATTTTTGTGCACAAACAATATTTCAAAAAAGCTGCAACTGTTTCTAGCAGATTGCACACACCATTCATCCATGTGCAATACTCTCCCATTAGGTGGGACATAAATAGGTTCTACTGTGAATTCCTTCCAAGGAATTGCAGATTAAGCATTCGTGCCATACTCACAATGGCAGATAAGTATCTGATCTGAAATTTCAGCACTGTGGTGGTTAAAACAGTGAGAGAAAAACAACATTGTTTTGCACTTAGAAACCTGTTTCTAATCAGCTGAGCTACTCCTATGGGGTCAAATAAAAATGATTAGCTTATTAAAAGCATAGCTTTACTATTTAATAAGCAAAAATGATTGAAAATTCTGTTCCAGATCCTGATAATTTTAGTGTTTCTAGTTAAGCCTGCAAAATTGCATTCATTATTAGTGTCTAGATTCATTAACAATTCAATTTATAGATATTAATGCTTATAATGCATGCTTCGCTTGCCAAAACTTGAAGAGAAATTGTTTCAATTAGCTTTCATGGATCATGAATCCTACCGGCTGGGTATTTTTAGACAAAAGATACAAACACATCCCCAAGCAATGCTAATGCACAGCTGGGATTCGTATGTAAGGTCAGCTAGCAGTTTAAAAGGAAAAACAGTAAATGAGTTTTACACAGAAGAGTTGGACAAGAAGAGAACCAATCAAATATTTGCAAGTTGCACTGCTCCTCTAATAAGAGCCAGGATTCCCTGTATTTTCTGCTGTATTTTTAAAAAGTCAGACCAGCAATATATAAACTGACGAGTAGGTTTAAGGATGTTTTCAGCATGTGACTAAGACATAATGGAGACATGTACAGGCCCAAGGCAAATTGTTCCATTCTCATTTTCATTCAGACCAAATAATTAAAATCAGTAAAGATGCACAGAAATAACAGAGAACATGATTTTGCTCACTCCTTTTTTCTTTCCTTAGGTCAGTTATAGTCAGGCAGAGGAAACTCAAATCTACACATTTTTGCACTGTGCATGCAACACAAAGGAGCCACAGGGTGACAATAAGGCACTGGGTTGAGCTGACCAGGTTGCTGGTTCAAGCATATTATGGCCGGTGCTGTGACCTGCACACGACCAGAAGGACTGGAAGAAGCCCAAACTGCTCCCAGTTACACTGCACAAGGAAGAGCTGAACTCTGCCAAACACTGAGCACTTGCTCAATTCACTGAAGCACTGTGCATGAACCAAGGAAAGTATGCAGCCCCAGGACAGAGATCAGCGATTTTATCTGAGCACTTAAAGGAAAAGCACCCAGAATGCTTACATCCACATGCTGACCTTATTAATTTAAAAATAAGTTACTATAAGAAGTTTGCTTTTACCATTGCCATAATCCATTAACCTTCATTCTCTTACAACTCTGTAAACACCTACAGAAAAAGAGTGAGATTTTAAATGCAGGTACTCCTAGAAGGTATAACAGGGCACACCGAATGTCTCTGAACTCAGAGCAAACCCCTGGAGATGAGAGCAGACCTGCTGTTCCTTCCCCCTAGATACTTGGGGATGTGTTGCAAGGACCTCTGCCAAGCAAAAGGCGACAGTCTGTGCCTGCTGCACAGCGCCGAGCTTCTGAAATGGACCATCTGCCAATCCTCAAATGTTGAGCCCTCCGTGATCGCTCATATTGCTGAACACCTGAACACGATGCAAAGATGCTGGCTTTGCTTTGATTTTTCCATTTTGGTGGTCCATATCCATTTCCATGGGCGTTGTCTCTAAAAATGGTGTTGGAATTTCCAGTTAACTCCTTTAGTAATGGAAGCAAAAAAGAGCATAAACCCACAAACCTTAACTTGTACTACCTGTGACCCCAAGTTCATTATTTGACAGCTCTAGCTTGAACAGTATGTAAAAAGAAGTCAACTAATTTAATAAGCAAAGCGCTTCAAAAATATATCAGAAATGAAATGATAGAGCCAGCCTTACTGCCAACAGCTGTGGTCAGCAATGAAATCATTAGCAATACCGCATTACTATTCGAGACCATAACTCATTTGGTTTAGAAAGTCCACAGAGGGCCGACTTGCTTTGCCATAAAAAACAGAGCAGATTCCGACTGCGTGAAGATCAGTTCTTTACGTCCCCTGCTTCCTACACACAGACTTCTGTTTGTTCTTCACCAGCCTCGGAGCAGCCTGACTGTTCCTTTGACCATGTGCCCAATCTGAAACCCACAGACCTCTCTCCTGTGTTCATCCTAATCTTGGCGATCTCTTTGAAGGTATTTTCAGATTACCAGATTTGCCATAGCTAAGAACCTAAAGTAATCCCAGATAGTAAACATTTTCACTGCAGGCCCAAATTCTGCTATTTTTGAAAATAATTTGTTTCCAATTTATTTCCCAGGTTCATTTCCGATCTCCATTCCTAAGCGCACCCATATCTGAATTGTGATGTTCAGCAAATTCTGTCTGAAACCGAACATCTGATATTGATGTCTCCTATTTAGAGTTTCGTATAACACCACTCTGCAGCCCACCTGGAAACTAATGGATAAAGATACTCCGAAAGGAAAAGAAGTCTGTATTGTTAGGATTATGGAAAGGCATTGACCAAAAAAAATCAAAACATTTTTGTTGCTGTTTTGTGTTTCAAAACCATCTCTTTCCCTGCGCAAGCCAAGGTGAGATGGTTAAACACAAGGGGGCATGCAAATGATCTCAAATGCTCTAAAGAGGAGTACGGAGTTTTCCCTTCAGCCCTGGTTGAGGAAAAGCAGGGCACGTCAAATTCTGCTCTTATGTAATTGGGCCATCGTGTTCTGACTTCACCTGCGTTTCCAGATGGTCTCAAGATGTTGGTCAATCTACAGCTCCATTCCAGCTGCCTAGCCCTGAAGTGACTAACTGAACTGAGGTCTACATACGAAAGCAACATATGCAATACAATTGCATTTCTTTTATTCCGTGCAGATGGGAAAGCAGCACACATGCCATAGCTGTTAAGTACCCAGAAGCAGAATAAAAACTAACAAAACTAAATTAGAAAGTTATGTTACAAGCAACTTGTCCCGCTCCCTTAGAAATCTTTGCATAAACAACTTCCAATCTATCAGCATTATCCCAGGCTTGTCTATTTCCCATACAATCTCACTGTCGTCAGGTGAGCAATTCCTTTTCAGCAGCCAGCTTGCAGCAATGAGGAGGTACAGCTAAGAGCTACTGGCACGTAAAACACAGTGACTGATGCAGGAAAGAAAAAAAGAAGATTCAGCCCCAACGGGCCAGTGCTCCCAACTGTTCTGTCCTACCGAGTACTCACTGGGGAACGGCTCCATCTACTGCAAGCACTTCAATGCAACTAAGCTGTCCATCCACCCACAGAAGACCTGAGAAGTGATACATGTGCTGTCCGATTTATCTTCCCCCATGGCAGGGAGTTGGTCACTTAGCAGAACAGCCATCCTACATAGCTGAGACAGCCAGAATCTTCACATGAAAACAAAACAAGTCATGCACACTGACTGGAGGACATAGAACTTGTGAACCGTGGCCTGGAAATGGTCCAGTGTCTGCAAGACATCAACAAACTGAAGTATCGTGACACACGAGGGGAGTGGATTGGATCCGGAAGGTGTTTCTCTGAAGCCTGCCTCACACAGAAAGGGGGCCAATCTGTGTCCTGCAATACCAGCCTCAGCAGCATCAGAGTTCGGATGGATTTCTGCATGTCTCAAGTGATGCATCCCCAGTATTGCAGGATGCAAGTTTCTGCTTGGGGTGTCTACAAATTTACTTGGATTTATTATCCCCAGAATAACAAATGACCATTTCAGACCACAAGTGTTTAAAGCTGGCTTGAAGGAGCAACAAACCCTGCCCTCTCAATCCCAGCAAATTGTTTTCTCATGCTCATTTTAAATATAGTTTCCCTGTTTCCTTTCTTAATCCAGCAAGAATGCAGCTTCCATGATTTACTTCTCTTTATACCACAATTGTTTTTCTGTTATTTTTTCAACTAAAACAAATAGTAAGTGTGACATTCAAGACACAGATGCAATTCCTTACCTTTGGTGAGAACATTCCTTGGTGCTGACTTCCTCCTCCCAGCTCACTTTCTAAAGGAAGGCTGCTGTATGCAGCTTTAATCTTTTCTTCCTCATGCACGATAGGACAGTTTGAAATACATATTAGACTTAAATTTTTCACATGAATTTAATATTTTTCCTGTTTTGCCTTCTTTGGAAAGCAGGAACAAGTTTTAGGCAGAACAATAACACAGATGGAGTTATTAATGAGAAATTATGCTCATAGCTTTTCCGTTTCCAAAGCTACCTCTGTCAACTTCAGATGCTTCTGAAATCAAACACCATGTTTCGTTGTGCTCACAGTCCTCCCTTGCAGCTGCTGTATCAACCTACTGCTGCTCACTGCGGGGAACACAGAGGGGTCACTTCCACACATTCCCAAGATCTGTAACCATAACTATTTAAAAAGTATTAAAGTCTTTTACATTCCCTTCCTTGGCTTTATCTCACTGTGACTGGTTTGCAGCGAAGATAAGCTGTGCAGAAATTAGAGTGGAATAAACCAAATCTCTCTGCAGAAATGCTCCAAATATCTCTCAAAGTGTTGATTTTAGAATTACAAAGCAACTCAAAATTAAGCCTATTTTTAATACTTTGTTGTTGTTTTTTTTTTTTATTATTATTTTAAATCAAAGAAAAACGTACTTTGAAAGATTCCCATCACACAAAATCATTGATTTTAACATGATCAGAAATTCCATTTTTACCTTGTCTCAAAGATAGGAAATGGACATCTTGCAGGAAAAAATAATGATAAAAGTTACTTGTGTTCAGGAATTGCTGCTTAGTTTAAAACAATGACAAACACAACAGAACAGCCACCTTCTGCCCTTCTGCTCCCCCCAGCCCAAACCCATGCTGGGGATGCAGGCTCCTTGCTGGTATCTGAGCTCCGGAAAAGGAAGCCACTTCCTCATTAAGACATACCCAACTATGGTCATAACACGGAGAGCCAAAAGTAGTAACAGATTTATTATTACCACAGTTTGGGAATAAAATGGCTTTTTTTTTTTTTTTTTTTTTTTTCCTGTTACTCAATCCAGTTAATTATCCATGCAAAGTAAAGTTATTCCTGGCAGCTACAGAGACAAAACCAACTTCAATACTGCCGTGGGTGGAGTGGTTGTTATGCAGGAGAAGAAACAAACTAGTTCAGTAAATTAGCCCAAACAAGATACGCACTGGGATTGGTCTCTAGAGATTCAAAATACTGAATTCAATGCTTTTAGGCTTATGGTACCTTTTATTTAAGAGAGAAATGCCTGATCTGGGACTGCTGCACATCCCAGAGATGGTACAAAGAGGTGATTTTCTTCAGAGAGTGCCCTGAGGGTAACAGGAAGAATTACAGAAAGCTTCAAACCATTCCGCTTCCCCAAATGTCCCCGTGCTGTGGATTCTCACTTCGGCAACAAAGCTCAACCAGTGAGGAATTTGTGGTGGCTGCTGTCACAAAGCACGGCGCCAGCTCCACACCAGCCCTGCGTTTGCTGGGAGAGCACGGTCCGGCTTTGGTGAGAGGAGGTCCACGCTCAGACCATGCAGCACCTTTGGGCTCAGCACAGCTCAGTGCTGTGTACCCAATCC
Source organism: Tympanuchus pallidicinctus (assembly GCF_026119805.1). Classification (NCBI taxonomy): domain Eukaryota; kingdom Metazoa; phylum Chordata; class Aves; order Galliformes; family Phasianidae; genus Tympanuchus; species Tympanuchus pallidicinctus. The sequence goes on from NW_026294739.1 coordinate 23,581,079, forward strand.
ACAGCCGGGGCCCTCCGGACAGCCCTGCGACCGCAGTGGAAAATTATCTGTCCTAGCAAGTGTCCCCACGGTCAGCTTTCACCTCAAAGAGACGTACTGACAACAACCGGAGGATGGAGAGGTGACACCAAAATCCCACACCTCCAAAAGGCGCACACCGAGCAGGGACTGAAAGCACAGGAAACCACAGAACCCAATGGAAGCACCCGGTCCAGCGGTCCGTGGGCACTGTGATCCCATAAACAACGAACAACGGGAACACAGATGAATACTATGGGAAAAGAAACCTCTCGCATTTTTTTTACTGCAGTAAAGTACAGACCACCAAGAACAGCTTGACTCAAATACCCAGCATTAGTTCCCACACGAGAGTTGTTATTGTTGGCTTCGACACCACGTCCAACAAGAACAGTAAGAACATGCATTCTGCTAATGTTTGAATAACCCCTGCCAACAAATTGATCCCACAGCAGCAAGGAAGTAGGAGATGGTTGCAAAAGATTAAGTGAGAGGTGGAGAGGGGAGACACACGTAGCACTATTCTTTTAGTATAACTGTTCAGTTATAGGAGCTCTTTTATTTGCTTATTTTAAGTGGTTTGTTTCTTCTCCCTTCTTAAAAACAAAACAAAACAAAAACAACAAAAACAGGGCATTGGTGAGCATCTGTAATTTTACATCCAAGGGAGATGCAACTGCCAGGGAAACAGAGATTCCACAGATGTTAACCCATAGCACAGCCCACATTAAGTAAATCTCTAAATAAGGGCTGGAAGGCACTTTCCAAAGAAAAACAACATTTTTCCAAAGTAGGCAATGACAGCTGTCAGCTTAGCCCCAGTCCAGCAGACAGGCTTCTATATTCAAACGGTTACCCTACAATAAATCCATCCCTTCCATAGGTAAAAAAGATAAGCAGGTCACTGAAATAGAGGAAAATCCAGAGTGTCCTCTGTGTGTTACTTCAGTTTTCTTTTCTGAGAGAATGTTTTGACGTATCTGAGTGGTCTTGTAAATGGACCAGTAAACCCAGCTCCTCAGTAGCCCACAGAACCAAGTCGTTGTGGCACTTGAGCATTCGGGGCTCTGATCCTCAGCAGGGTGTGAGGCTGAGCTGACAGCACCCAGCTACCCAAGGGCTCGAGTCTGTGCTCCTGCACAGCACCACACGTAACTGCTGTCCCAGCGCCACTGAACGGAGCTGGAGCCTACGCATCCAAACCTGGTCTGCTGTCTCTTTTCAGTCTGACAAGGAAGCAGATGTGCTAAAAACATAAATTGAACTGTAATTTTATTCTTACACGAACGTTTCTTCCCTAGGAAATAGATAAGCTTCCTTCTCCAGGAACAGGTCACAGCACCGAGGATACTACTGGCTTTTGATTGCTCTCTTCAGGTACCTCCATTCTGCTCCACCCCTCGAGCACATTCATCAGGTTGGCATATGAGCTCCTGAGATGTGTGTGAGTATATACTGTGCCATGAATGTGAAGAAAACAGAGCAGAGTGAATGATTACAATTACAGTAAGTTTGTAATCATTGTTTTAAACTGGTATGTCCCGATGGCAGCCTGTCGCTAAAGAGATTTCACCTTCTCAGTCTTTTACAAACTCTTAACATTAAATGGAGCTCTGTATCTTTAATCGTTGGAGTGATTTTCCAACTCACACAAGTAAACCTTTTCCATAGTACAGTCTCTTTTTAAGTTAAAAATAAAACGCCCAACTATTTTCTTTTTCCCACAGACGAGAACATTAAAACATTGACATTTTAATCTGTTCTATACAAGAGTGAGTTGTGTCAGCACACTGCTTCCAGCTACAACAACAGAAAAACCCAAGTTTAATTAAAGACAGAGTGGAGAAGCTGCCTTATGGTGTCTGAACCACAAAGCTGCAATGCACATTCTTTGTGCACTCACCATCTTCGGGCTGAGCTTCCCTGCGGATAACTGCCTGGCAGAGAAGAAATGATGGCAAAGAAAGGGGAGATGAGAAAAAAGCATCTTTCTCTGAGGAAATCAGAAAGGTGAGAACCATAACTTTCACAAATTTTACCCAGAAAATAGCAATAGCAGAGCACAAACACCCTTATCACCAAAACACACTGAAGTTAATCATGCTTCTGTCAGCCCCACCACTTCAGTGCTAGGACTCCTACTGACCCGCGCCTTGACACTGAACGAACGCACATCTCTGCTGACAAGTTCATTTCCCCAGCATGTTCCACTGACGTTCTGTTTCTAAGACTGGAACCACAAAATCCTGGGTTTCTACTTCCAGGTAAGCAGCAGAACTCCAGGAGACACTGCAAGCAGAACCTGACCCTTCTGCAGGGATCCTCTGGCAGCTCCTGCAGGCTGGAGGCCCTGGGGCTGCAGCAGGAGTTCAGTGGGGCAGCAATGGAGGAGGAAGCCTGAGGAGAGAAGTAATTCCCTTCCCATCTCCTGCCCGTGAGCGGAAAGACAAAATGTTGGCAAATCTCCAGTTATGTCTACCAGTGCTTCCTCACTACAAACAGGAACACCAAGAGTAAGTTTGCAACATCATCCTTCACTTGCTGGAGAGGATGCAGGGCCCAGCACCATGCTCAAGAAGATGCTTCTTGATGCTGCTCCCAGAACTTAGGCTCTGAAGCAGGACAGTGGCTCCCTGAAGTAGGAGACAAATCAAAATGAGAAGGAGTTGTGTGAACAGCAACAAAACGGAAAGTGGAGACGGAAAACAAGCAAAACCAGGAGAAAAAAGCATAGGAACGCTCTTCTTTACTGAGAGGGTCCACATCTAATATTGTTGGCAAAACTCTGTAAGAGACTAATTTCAATTAAAGGAAGATATATCCTGAAAGTGAACCTGGAGGGGCACATATATAAATAAATTGTACAACTTGGCTGTGGCGTGTAGTATGTTATCCTCCAAACTTTGGTTTTTCAGCTGAATAAACAAAATTATAGATGGAAGAGGACAAAAATATATACCAAATTACCTCAAAATTTTATAGATTGCTTTGTGAAATTGTTTCCTGCCCTATCTGTCACAAAGAATAGGAAAGATACGTATATCAAGGAAAATATATTCACATTCTCAGCCAGTTCCTTGAAAACCAAGCCAAACCACACCGCCCAAAATCCAAGCAGTCAAACCCCATTATCACCCAGCTCTCACTCAGACACCTTCAGCATTGCCCAATTTCCAAATGGTGATGGGTACATGCAGGCTGCCAGGCCTAGCTTCGCTCCCGGGCCGGTGAGGACATCCCTCTGAACAACGTGGAGCCTCTTCTGCCCACGCACACCTTGGCGGACAGAACAGCTCCTGCTGGAATCCCTCCCTGAGGAAAAGATGTTTGCAGTCTCTGCTGGTGGCAGATCTGATGAGTGTGGAAGCTGGCTTACACACATACTTTCCACAGCTGGGCATGCTCCTCTGTGTTTACATTTCCAAGCGTGTCTATACTGCATGTCAGTCCTGCAATTTTTACTGTGCAGCATCACCATTACCTTAAATCGAGATCTGTGAATGTTGGATTACAAAGAAGAATGTTTTCCCTGTCCTCTTCTTAAGAAAAACAAAATCCTAAGAAAGTCAATGAATCCAAGCAGAGACTTCAGAAGTCTCCTTTCAGGCAATCAAAGGCAGGATTTTCCAACCAGGCAGCTGTAGTTCATTAGATCCGCCATGGACCGTGAAAGCCACTTGCCAATAGTGTCGAAAGACTATTACTCATTTCAATCTCTCTGAAGAGGACAGCTCTCTGACAAAGCATTAGTGAAAAACAGAGTTTGGGGCTCTGACTGAACAGCTAAGCACACAGAAGGAAGCTCTACACTGAACACGATGCCGAATTTCAAAGGCAGATTGACGTCCCAGCTTTTCGCTGGCAGAGATCAGATCTTCCACGTAGATTATAGAGGGAATAAAAATAAGCATGCCATGCGATAATCATCCTATACAACCTGACAGAAGCATATTCCTGAACAGTTTTCTGTACCCCTTGCTAATACCTGCAAGTGGCAGGAGGAGAAAAAAGTCAAATCTGCTAAGAACTTCTCATAATCCATAGAAATATGGATTTTATATATACATATAAAATAAAAAATAATTAAGAAATCTCTGCAAAATTAATAAAAAATTACAGCAAAAAATAATGAGGAAGACTGGAAGACACCCATTTTTTCACTTCCCCAAATTAAATTTCTGCAGAAACAATCAGAAGAATAAGATCTCAAAATGGCATGAATCTGTAGCACATGGCTTTGCCCCCCCTCACACTTGGCAACGTCTTCCCCTTTGGTTCTTGCAACGATCTCAGCCCTTACAACTTCCGCTCTTCTGCCTGCAGCTTCCCATTGCTCCTGCAGTGCCGGCAGCAGCACTACTGACATTTTCAGAACGGCCTCCCCGGTTCCAGGCAGTCTTTCGCTGTGGCCGCCACGTGCAAGTGATAGATCTTGCACAGAAGACAAGTGCATTTGGTGTCCGGCTGTTACCACAGACACCACTCCTGTGAATGTTCCAATTGCCACGGCTGAGCACATGAACTCCCATACCTTGTGTGTGATAGCGGCCAGGAAGGGGTGTCAGAAATCCAGCATCTGAACTAGAGGTAAGATGATCTCTCCGTGTTTGTTAATCAAGACAGCAAACGCCCCACCCAAAGCCTCTCCATGTCAGTACAAAATCTGAAGCATTGGGAAGGGCTGAACAAAAATGCTCTCTCCTCATCCCCGAGGAATCAATAACCCACTTTGTGCAGTTCCCTCAGATTCAGTTTTTACAACTCTCTTTTTACAGACCACCAGAGAGAACTCAAATCCCTCTCATTCCTAACATACACCTTACTTCAAAGAAGAAAGTTTACCAAAAAGTGTAATCAGCCATTATGCATACTCAGCAAATAGCAAAATCTAATCAAATTACGTGGGGGAATGTTTTGTTAGGATTCCAGAGAAGTGCGGGTTACACCTCACAGGAGAGATGTGCTGCGACACAAGCGATATCGCACACAGAATGAAGTTGGCCTTTTCATAATGTTTTTCCCCAACTTAAATACGTTCTCTGAGGAGGACTGGCAGTGTGGCCAGCAAGCCAGTAACTGCCCTGCCCAGATAAGCATTGGTGTCCTCTCTGCCTTGGAAAATATTTTAGGAAAAGCCTGTAAGAATCTGATGTCACAACAGCTACCTTACATGACCTCGTATACACTTTAATAAAGTCGAAATGTATTGTACAGCAGCAAGTAGCAAACAATGATTGCTATTATTGTATGACTGGGCATCAGAGAGAATCCTTTCCAAGAGAGTGCCAGGAAAACTGCATTCGTGGTAAATTTTATGAGAGAAGGATAAAAAACAGGTAGTTCAACAGATTCCTGAAATCCCAGAAGTGGTCAATAAATTGACTTCTGCTTCGCATTATATGAAGAGGCTGTACTTAGCAAATCACTGTGTAAGCTGCCTCAATAACAGCACTCCTGCTATCAAGTTTACTTGCGATGATTCCAACAAAGAAATTAATTTCTTAGATGACAAGAAAAGGTTATCTAGAATGGGGAAGACACACGAGGCAAAAATTTCCACTAATAAAACAAATATCAGACTCTGAACTGAATGTAAAGCTACCTTTTCTTTCTGCTGAAAGCTGTGAAATCCCTATAGCCTCAACACCAGAGCTACAAAGAAAACATCCCTCAAACTGCATTTCTAAAAATAGAAGGGAAGCAGAATGAACCGTCTCTTTCTCAATATGTGGTTCACTGGAGCATCCCCTACCCTCAGGAAAGGCCCATAACAAGAAAATATACACCCACCTGCAATCAAAGCTCTAGACTTAAAAGCAAACGTAACTCAGAGCTACTGTTTAATTTACTCCTTCTCAGTAACATTAGTGCCAGGTAAGGAAAACTCTACACTAAGAACCTTACAGATTTCAGAATACGCCTCTACCACAAGTTATGGCATAAAGGTGTTTCCTAAGACTACAGCCAGTAATAAAGCAGACCCCTTCCCAGTCTCACGTTACTGATTTTGCTCATCTGCTTATTCCCTGGAGATACTCAACAGGTATCCATCACACATCTGATTTTCCATCTGAGTTACTGCATTTATTTTTCATAAATCTTTTCACAAAGGGACACCATTTTACACCAGGGTCCTCTGTGTTCCTCTTACTGAAACAGTTCACCTTCAGTTGCTGCTCTCTTCAGGTTTGTCTTATGCGTAAGAACTCAGCAAAATTTTGATCAATGAGCAAAGTCGTGTGTGTTTCTAATGCATCTCACCAGGAAGTCAGCTATCAGCACATGAAAACAGGTGTTGACACAGATTTGTAAGGTCCTGCAAAGAAGAGCTCTGCCCTCCTGCGCTGCCCAGAAGCGTACTCGCACCACTTCCCTAACGCTATTCAATCAATCTGAAGGCTAAGAACTGTGAGATCTGGATATCGGTATCTAACAACTAGCCTCAGTGCTAGATGGGTTGCATTACATTTTACTGGAATGATCAACTTCTACAGAGTTGGTTTTAGTGGTAAAATTTGTATTTCTGTATTTCACAGCTGTAAAAACTTACATCAAAATATTAATCAAATATAAACCAGTAACATTTTTTTTAATTTAAAGGAGATACGGTGACTCCATTAACTATACTTAATATATAGTTAATCTGGTCGGTCTGACAATGTTCTCAGAGCCACAGAACGGCCAACACAGGGCTCCAGATAAGAAAAAACTGAAGAGAGTAATGTAATGCTAATTACATAAATTTTCGGGAGATATGTTCCTAGATTAGCTTAATTTTTAATCATAACTTTATTGCTAATTAATAGCACAGATATAGTAGATTTTCATAAGGCAGTTGACTTGATGAAAAATGACATTTGATTAGGAAACTCAAAATCAACATGACACATCAAGTGGGTTAGGGACAGATAGGCCTCAAAACTTATTTGTAGATGAGGCTAAACACTAAGTAAATGTTTCCAGCTTATACCAATTAAATATCAAAACAAAAGAGAATGGGTTATTTTATCCCACCTCTGAGAGCCTGACCATCTCTGTCTGTGCATCAGGGAAAAAGGATCTTGCCTGAAGATGATTACTGAACAAATTTACAGACTACGGAATGATGAAAACAAGGATGATGGATAGAAAGGCATTTAGTTTGCCTGGTAAAGAAGAGTCAAGCAAAGATCATAGTTTTTAATATGGCAAAATGTAAGCAAGCATGTCTAAGCTACACTTAGAGCCTGTCGGCTGTCCTGAAAACAGGGATTCTAAAAGGTCATTGTAGAAGAACATTCAAAAGGAGCTTCAGGGAGATATTGTCAGCGAACAGGACTATGGTGATAACTTCACTTTCAAATTTGCTCCAAAGCTAAAATTACACAAGCAAGGCTTAGTCAGAAAAATAGCACACAACAGATGGCAGCAGATAGGGCCTGATGCAGCACAGAAGACAACAGAGGGCTGGGGGTGGCACAGGGAATAATCCAGAATGTGAGCCACAGAGGTCTCTGCCCTCACTCCCTCTTGGCTTTAAAACAAACATTGGAGGTTCCAGTTCCCTGCACTTTTCCCTACAGTACACATATACAAATGGAAACAGAAAGCGTTTAAAAACAAAAACAAAACCCACAACAACAACAAAGTCCATATCAGCTCTTCACAGGAGATGCGCAGCTGAAGAACATGCTGTTCTGTGTGGGCTGGGACCTAAACCAAAGGAGAATGAGGCAGCACGGATGGGATGACTGGGCTGAAGTCGTGGACACACAGCACATCTGAGCAAAGGCAAGTCTTCAGAAATAACCAAGACAGTGCTCTAATGAGGTACTACCAATAGCATAAGCAGCACATTTCCCTTTAAAATACAAAAGCTTCTAAAATGCCAGTTGCTGCAGTGTCCGCCCAGTCTGGGAAAAGAAGTGGAACTGGCATGGGAAGGAAACATCACAAGACACAATAGCCAAAGAAGAACAACCTTTGTGTGCTTTGATACATTGCAAGTTACTGTCACCCAGCCACTGCCACTGGCAAGTTCCCTGCCACACACAGCCTTTGATCCCCACTCTGTTAAAGCAACAACCCTCTGCCCCAGAGCTACCAAGACGTTCATTGGTACAGAAGGAAGGAAGCAGTTGTGCTCCTCCACACAAGCAGGCTGTTCCATGGGGTGAAATTCAGACACCCGAGAGACAGGGAGGAAGCAGCACGACGGTATGCCTCTTCGGTCTCATCACACATACACACCCAAGCTCTCCTGCTTCTTCCCTTTGTACAATGCTTTGCAGATAATGCACACTATTAACATTTCCTTTTTCTGAAAGAAATCTTAAAAAGCCCTATTTAAGAGGAGCAGCTCACATATGGTACAACAAGATGTTCTGCTGTCATCAAAGGAACAAAATTCCACCATAAGTTACACAGCTTTTTTCATCTGATTTATTGAAGTATCATTCAGCACTCCACTGTTCTTCACTGTTACAAACCCACCCGGCTGCTGACAGCCCCACGGCAGGACATGAGACACACCAGAGCGTGTATTGCTTTGGTGTGGCCATAAATGTATGAAAAGGGAAAGAATAACGAAGCCTTAGACGACTTGTCTGAAATCTCGTTATATCAACAGCACAGCTCCACGGCGCTCTTTCACCCAAACCATCCACCTTTATCCATTACAGAAAGCATTTAATACACCTCGCATCAGCTAAACAATGGAAGGCCCGAAGCGGTGACCGAGGGAACGCTTGAGATGCACACAGACGTGACAAAGCTGAGAGCTGTACGTGAGCCTGCAGGTGCCGGGACTGTAACCCTTCTGTTTGAGCCAGGGGAGCTACACAGCCCTGGGATGGATGGAGCTGCAGAGTGCTGGGCCAGGAGGGGATTCCTCGGGTCCCACCCTGCGACCATTCTCAGCAGCGGCTACAGCCAAACCACATCCAACAGTTCATTGCAATTTCAGCCATTTTCAAACAAACATTATGTCTGCAGCTGTGCTTAACCAGCAGTTCCAACACTTTCCGTATCAGAAATCACCCTTCTGTTAGGAAGAATTGTACACCATGACCGAGCCACCTAGAACCTCCAACCCAGGTTTGTCTTAATGCAGCCAACCCGCCCATGAGCAGGGCTCCAGATGCAGCGATGTTGTGGTTTTCCTGTTACCACCTGCCTCCCTCCAACATCAATATGCTTCAGAGTCCGAAGGGACACTCAAACAAAGCCAGAGGGACAGGCAGGAATCAATGGCAAAACAAAAACAAACAGCTTTCAAATGGTTTCAGACTCTTTAAAAGCATGGAGTTCTTATTTTTAGACTGCATACAAGTCTAGCTCAAGGTGCTTTTTCCTTCATCCCCATGACAGTAGTTAAGTGAATACACCTGCCTCGCCTCCCTCCGTTCTGATGGTAAACAGAAGGTCTTGCATTTAGGGCACAACGTGGAATACTTCAGAGCAGCCCTGTGCCAAAATGGCACATTTCTGAGAGATGCAAAGGTATTCAATAAAAAGCTTTTAAAGGCATATTTTTAAACTTGCAGCAGGAAAGCTTTTCTGTGTCAAGACAGTAATTCTTTTAACAGCATTGATCAAAATGTCATTCTTTTATGAGTGTACAATACCTTTTAATGGCATACAACAAGCCATTAGGGTTATACACCTCCGCATGGCAGACAGCTTACTGGAAAAATGGGAACACCAGCCAAGAGACAGCCACCGGCCTTCATGCTTCTAAGAAGGCAGCTTCCTTCATTTACCCCAGCTCTATTTCACTCCACAAATGAAACGATCCCCAAATTAAGTCGAACTTCTCATTCCTTCCACCAAACAGTTATTTTCACTGTAACCTACTTACTTTCTCCTAAGAAATACCTTCTAAAAATACAATGAATATTCTGGCTTTCTGAAATGGAATTTTATCACCAAGGTCACATCCACTTCTTTCTTCTCTCTGGCAATCGTACTTATCCCCAGATCAGCACTGACTGAGGAATCAAAGGTGGTTGAATTGCACATAATGGCTTTGATTCTCAGCAACAGGAAAAAGAAACCACACGCCCTTTCCTTACACTGAGACTTGGGACAGAATCTGTCTACAAATCATCCAATTCTTTTCAAGTGCACCAACCCTTCAGAAAGGGTAAGAGTGCTGGTGATTGCATTTGCTCTGCTTCAATGGAAGGCAAGCGTGGGCTCACCAGATGCATTCAGCAGTGCTTTACAGCCTTATTTTAGTTACCAGGAAGAAAGGGAATGATTTTTTATCAATCCACCTTCAAGGGTTTTTACTGTAAGGTGGGAAAATACGTATGGGATTTAATCATCTATGCTAATTGGGCTGTGGCCACACCAAAGAAACTTTATTTCACTCTTGGAAATATGTATGGATGGTAGCACTACTCAGCTGTTCTTGAGAGCGCACACCTGAGGCACTGGTATAGGCAAATGAAGAACAGTTTCTGACTAAAACTTGGAGAAAGCTGATGAGAAACAGAAAACAGAAGAAATATGAGGCTATGTAAAGCAAAAGCTGGAGCGAATTTAATTTAACCTCAATTAAGAAAAGTTTACCTGGCTGCTGGTTTCTCTTTCATCTCTTCGGTTCAGAAATACGAAGTGCTGCTGTGCCCTGCTGCCACCACACAGCCCTCACCGCCATCGCGTGTAGAGTTTAATACGAGAGTTGGATTTTTCACACCATCTTCAAACATACATAAAGTCAGCTGAAAACAATTTACGCTTCGTAAGATGCCGTCATCTCAAAAGTACCACAAAGCTGACTGCGCTTATATCGGCTCCGCATCCATTAATAAGCAGAGCCGAATACAAAGAGGCGTCTCCAGGGGGCTCCCGGGTCACCTAGAAAGAGCGTGACTGTGCAATGGTAACCGGGACCAAAACCCGACCAGAACCACACGAGAGCTGCACGCACACAGCACGCGTGTAACAACGCTGCGATCAGACAGCAGACGGGTCGCGTTCTGGTGAAGCCGAGCTGCAAAACCGCCATCACAGCGTGTGGATGAGGACGGCAGAAGATGGCTGGGATGGGGGGCTGTGCTGCCCATAAGCAGCGCTGAGCACCGCGTGCTCTTACCGCTCTATTTATTGCCTCTGTCCAACCCTTCCCCGCCAGATTCCTCACGTAGTCAGCGACGTGACTTGTAAAAGTGAAATAAAGCTTAGAATGTTTTCTGGAAGGCAATATCACCAGGAATATACAGGACGTCTCAAGCAAGCTGCACGCGCTTTGTGCTTAGCAGGGAATCGGTTTCTCGCTACCACGTGCCGTTAATTAGAGCTGCTCTTTCAGCTGCGGTCCAGACAGCGAACGCGTGTCCTGAGCGCGTTTAAAACAAAGCGCGCTGGGTCATTAGATGGGCATGAACTCCTGCACGGCACCTTGGGGTGAAAATTAATTCCTTGTGGAATTACACAAAATTCTATGCAATAAGCACTGCGGCGGGGTAAAGTAACCGCCATCCCGGTCACCAACACGAGGGACCTGTCCCTCCTCTCGCTCCCGACGCCGCGAGCGCGGCCCCAGCAGCTGAAGGAGCCGCTACCGTTTGGCGGCGCCCGCCCAATCCCGAAGAGGGCGACGCGAAGCCCCGCCCCGCGGCACCAGGAAACCAATCAGCACTCAACAAGGGCAGGGGCTTCCCGCCCGCAAATCCTCACGAACCTACTGGTTCCGAACGTGTTGATTGACGTGAGTGTCGCCCAACAGAAGCGCGGCCGCTGGCTCTCGTGCGTCGACGATTGGGCATCGAAGCGAAGGGCTGGCGGCGAAGCTCTCGGGACGCGGACGGAGCGCCGGTTGTCATGGCGACGGGCTGCTCGCGCTTGGCGTCCCGCTGCCGTTGGCCGCAGCTCCCGGCTCGGTGGGCGCGGGGCCTTTGGGAGCTTTTGTAAATGCTGACCTTCTAAACGGCGCGTTGTCGCGATGGCGGAGAGCAACACAACCGCGGCCCTCGGGGCGGCTCCTCCCACGGCCGGCAGCGCAGCGCCGCGCGGCCGGGCTCGTGGCGGGCGGGGCGACCCGGGGCCGCGAGGGCGGCTGAGGCCAAACGCAGGTCTGACCTCAGCCGGGGGCACGCGGCTGTAGGAGGGCCAGGCTGGCTCTGTAGCGCCTGGTTTCAGTGATGGGAAGGCGGAGGAGATGGCACGAACGTAGCTGAGGTTCGGGGCTGGGAAACCTGCATGGCTCTATTTATGAGGCCACGTAGAAAACCCAATTACCAGAGGGGAACAAAAATGTAACTTACAGACAAATGCTAAATCGTAGGAAACGAATGAGCTCCCTACAAGGCTGCCCCAGCACTCCTGGTAGAGAAGCAGGTATGAATTGAGCTTAGTGGAATCCTAAAGGTGTGAATAATGATGCTGCAGCTGCAGTTCCTTCTGGCCGTAGCTCCTCGTTAGCTGGAAGCTCGACTGGGCTGGGGTGTGCTTGTAGTGATGGAGCTAGGAAACAAAGAGAGAGAAAAGCACTGCGGTCTGAAGAAGAAAAGTGATGGAAATTCACTTTCTTTTCCTTCTTCAGAACTGAAGCATGACAGCAAACCATGAGAATGCCTGGAACTTTGTATTTTCTTTGTAGAGAAATGAAGAACAATTTTGTAATAAAAACGTAATATCCTTTTTGGGGTTTCATAATCAAAGCAGCTTTATAAACTATTTGTGCATGCATACTAACCCCGTGCTAAGCCCACTGGCCTCAAGCACATGAGATGCTTATGAAATAACAGGACAGTTCCTACTGCATGATATATCTGTTTATTTAGCTCATCAGAAGGCCAAGCAAAAGAATCGTACTTGGTGGATCATCACCAGCACTGCAAGAAAAGAATCCAACAAAAACATTAATAAAGAAAAGAAAAAAAAACTCACCTGAAAAATATTGCTATAAAATGAGTACATCAGTGAAATACAAGATACTGTATGCATAGGATAATATCGTGGTTCAGTACTGGGAATAAGTTCCTGATTATTTTTCCATCTAGGATATCACTTTAATGCGTGAAGTCCAGCAATACAGGAAGAAAATAGGAGTACAGTGGGGATTAGAGTACAGTTATGGCCACTGCTGAGCATTAGTCATTACAATAAAACTGCAGAATAATTGCTACTGCACGCAATTGTTTTCCTATTGCTCATAACTTTTCAAAAACTTTCCTACCAGAAACTTTCATATCTTGAAAATGTATTTAGAAAGTTTTGATATTCTTTCAGCTGAATTGTTCAAGGGTCAAAAACTTGAAATGAGGCACAGCAGTGATCCACCCCAAAAAGCAAAACCTTCCTCTGTATAGTTTGGCTTTAATTTGCCATTCATGAGCGCATGAAGTTCAGGCTGTCTTTAATAAGCTGACTAAGTCAGGGACATCTGCTGCTATTTGTAGTTGATGTAACTAATGCCTCAGTCAGGAAAAATTCTTTTCTTTCTCTTTCAAGGACACATTGATTTGACCAAGTCTGCAGAAATGCACCATGGGCACATCCTGCTCTGGTCACCCACTGCCTGATGTCAAACCTTTGGTGGCCAACCGGTGTAAGGAAGTTTGCTAGAGAGCAGCTCCCAGTTTATTTGATTGTGACTAATAGACTAAGTCCCATCACAGTTTGGAATTGAGCCAAGGCCTGAAACTGAAATTGCTGCCTAGCAAGTGATTTGCTCTAGTCAGTGAATCCACAGACTTCCTCCATTCTCCTCCTAGACCTACAGTCTTGACGATGTTAATAAAATAGACCCTTACCAAGGAGAAGTGGCAGGAGGCCAGGACGATACATCAAGCTATCTTTCCTGGAGAGAGTCATCCAGCAGCTTCCCACAGGCACTGCTCCTCTGCCTTTTTGCCAGTCCCTCCTCAGCAGAACCTCAGTGGTTCTGCAGTAACCACAGCAACCTGCCATATGAGCTGGTGATACAGACCCACCTGCCAGCAATCATCAGGTGATGCACAATGCTGGCTTTTTACCACGTGCACATGACTCCACTGCCACTCACTGAGGCATAACGAGCTCGCAGGTGTGGGAAGACCAGCTAGCCTGACTTCAAGCAAAGTGCTGACAGGTGGCAAAAAGCACACTGAAGCAGGTCTGCCCCCCTTCTGCTCCCCCACGTTGGGAGCAGACAGTGCAGAGCCGTACCTGAGGTGTATGCTAGGAATTGCTGCTTGCCAAGAGCAGCTCAAGCAGCAAAACTCCTCCTGGTCTTGGTGCCAAAGGAGCTTCATCCATTATGATGCGTTTGAACCCTGTGGTCAGACTATAGGTGGAGGGCTCCCTGCTGTGACAGCTTCACACACACGGGCCATAATAATGTGGGCCCACAGCAGGAAAGGTGCAGGACTGCACAGTGTGCAAGGCTCGACTCACATGGCGGCCAGGAGAGCACTGAATCTGCAGGCTGGCAGCATGCATGAAGGGGGGCGAGGGACTGGGTTGTGCAGGATAAGCAGGTCTGACAGAGCTTAGATCAGGAGGGGCCATATTTGGAACACTTCTCCCCCACACCATCTATCTTTAGCGTTCCAGAATCTTGATGGTTTCCATTTTGAACAAAATCCCCTCAAACTCCATTAGAAAAATACTCCATTACATGAGTAACAGAGTTGCATGGTTAAACACTCACAATGAGAAATGCTATGAAGTCAAGACTGTACACATAGCCCTTAACTCTACCCCTTGCATGTCTGCATAGTTACAAGAGGAGTGATTCCTCACACACAATAGTTTGTAGTCTTTTCAATCTTTTCTGTAACCTTGCTCACGTGACGCCTTGTAGCACACTCTGTCACGGCAATGCAGCCCAGACAAAGAGTCCATTACAGTAATTTATATGAGAAATATGCAGTAAATCACAATTAGACAACATGCAACTTGTGAAGTAAAATAACAGAATAATAGTGAGGGTAGGCTTATACAGCCATGATTTTAGAATTAGACTACCACATTAACTACTTCAATGCCAATAACACCAGCACTTACATTTCAAGACGTTTTGAAAGCACTGGCCCTAGAGAAGAAGGGAAGTGCTCCTCTTGCTTGGGGTGAGCCCTTGGGCACTGCAGATGGGCAATGGCTGCTGGAGCAGCCTGGGGGGAGCAGTGAGGTGCCACACTTCACACTTCACAACAGAGTGAAGAGCACCTGGATCACAGGATGCACCCGTGTGGAGAGAGAACCAGGTCTAAGCACGGCTGAGCCCTGTGAATTGTACACGAGACCTGTGCAACATCCCCTGTCAGGCTTTCTCAAAGGTCTACTTCCACCCTGCTATCTACAGTGAACTAGCTCTTTTTTGTTTGAAAGATTCCACATATTTTCTCTCCTAGCCTGCCACCTGTTTGTTCTCAGGCTGAAATCTGCTTTCCAGAGCACCCAAAAAGCTGCTGAAGCACTACAAATGCCTTCACGGGGGACAGAGAAATGCTTCTGCAGCACTGGGGCTCCTCAAGGCTCAGTCTGAGCTCTCATGACAGCGTGACCTTGGGGCAGCTTTCTACAGAGGTAGCCAGAAGCAACTCCATCACCTTCTGTGCTCTAGTGTTTGGAGTAAGATAGAAAGTTGTAATTTCAAGCATTGAAATGATTTTTTTATTTCCCTTCCGCTTCCCGGGGAGCAGTGGCACGAGGAAGAGCATTTGCTGTGATTCCTATGAGGTGTGAGACAGTAACTAATTACTGGAGAAGATGAGATACAGCTCTGTGATTCTCTGGAATATCTGCTAAGCCTCAGGACAGTTTGTATATGTTTGAGCCCCTCCTTGCAAAGAAAAGATAAACACAACGAAAGGCAGCAAGCAAGCAAGCAGCGGCTCTGAGTAGTAACCGCTCTCAGAGTTAATCCAGAACCTGGTAAATAAAGCTGCAGACAGTTAATAAATTGGTCAAATAAAGCCTAGAAATAATATTTTACAGTAGGATTGGTTCATCTAGAGGGTACCTGGTGAACTCATAGGAAACGTGTGGAGAGAGGTAAAAAAGACACTAAATTACCTTCCGCTCTTTAAATTATTTCTACAGATCCTATTGCAGGAGAGAAAGGAGAAATGGCTGCAGAACAAATCATATGAATTCCTGTATCTAACAGTCTGACAGCCCCTTTAAAAAAAAAAAAAAGAAAGGGAGAGAGAAAATGTTAGCATGTGGGGGAAGCAATAAAAGACACATTTCTGTCCCATCCATCAGCATGTCATCTTCAGATGCACACAAATATTGCTCAGCAGTGGTGCAGAGGACAGGTGAGGATTACCACAGCCCTGCACCAAGGCACCCCAGCAGAGTCGGCAGCAGCCTCGGCTGGCTGGGGCCAGCTGGGTGTGCAGGTGGTGCTCCTGTATGCTGATTGATTTTTGTTTGAGCACAAAGATTTCTAAGTCCTGAGCTGCAATGTCTCCTCGTCTCCTCAGTGTCTCATCTGCTTGATCTGCCATTGCAGAGAATGGCTTAGTAAGAACCCTTGCTGCAGACATGCTGTGTGCAGGCAAACACTGGTAACCAACAGCAGGACCTAGGTGTGTACATAATGTCCTCAGCACTAATTGCTTTGGCAAATGAAGCAGAGCTTGGAGACCCTCCTCCTGCTTTTCATCACCGCTGAGTTGAGTGGCAGCACCTGGCACTGCTCTGCACACCTGGACCTGTGATGAGTGGCCAGCAAGACCCCCTGCAGTGTGAGTGGGCACTGCATGCAATTAACGTAACCTACAGACCTAAATGAGGGTGCTTGAAAATGAACACATTCTTAGGAGTCAGTAGCCGTTACCTGGGCTCAGCCAAGGAATGAGAGCAGCTTGAGCAGTAGCTGGTCTGATGTGATGGTTCTGGGTACTGAGACTGGGCTGCATATGGTTACGGTCAGCACACTAGCCTCAAAGTGTACAAGAGGACAGTGCATGTGCCTAAACTGTTGGCTAACATATAGCTACTCTGACCCAGAAGCATCCAATTACTGTATTTTAATCCCAAAATACCAGACATGAATATTCAGCCACTGTGGGTTCAAAGCTGCCTGCAGGACATCTCTGTCCCCTGGAAAGCCATGGCCATGGGTGAGAAGTGCAAAGGCACAGCGATAGCAGCCAGAAGAAGGATCCTCTCTGTCGCACCAGCTCTTCCAGCGCCTGCGTTTCCAGTCAGGAGCTGTGCATATCTCCAGGTTGTACTGGTGCCTCTGTAAATTTTTTATGAGAGTGATTTACAGCTCCTTGGAATTATATTGCTTCTCAATGTCATGTCCTGCTTCACGGGACACTGATGCTCCTACCTTGTTCCTACGGTGATCTCTCAGGTCTTCAGCAGTTTAACTGTATGTCCAGTGCAATACACAAAGTGATCCACCTTCACCTGCATCTCTCACACTCACATGCTCGTGCAATTGCCTTTGGAAAATAATTACAGCGCAGAAGCGGATCCTGTTAGATTAAGACAAATTAAGAATCTAATATATAGGTTTGCTGTCAGGTTGCCAGGGTCAGGGGTCGATACAGTATATTGCAATGAGGCTATAGGTTACCTCTGCCCCAATATTTTATCATAATAAACCAAATGGGGATGAAACACCCAGCAGTAGCCCATAAATCTATTAGCTGTGAACTGTCAATGTCCCATATACCAGGGTAATTTGTTAATTCAGAGCTGGGTCTCTTTTTTCACTAGACCTTGTAAACTCCTTTCTGAAACATCAATAAACCATCTGCTTTGACTTGTTAATCAAACGACTTTATTCAGTCCAAAGCAATTTTTTCCTAATAAAAACAGAGTATTTATCTCCATGGCTATAAAAGAGGATTGTTTTCAACTGTTCACTTATAGTTAAGAAGCACATTTAGTTTGGATTGATTTCCAATGCTTCGGTCATATCTTGTCACTTCCCATCTCTTACACACAGCATCTCAGTTTAGCTCCTCAGCAGGGAAAGCACAGCCTGACCCAGTGCTGCAAGTGGCACTAGAGGAACATGAGCAAGCAGCAAAAAAGGTCATGGAAATCAAACTTTAAAAAGCGAAACGCGCGCGGCAGCCCATAGCGATGCTATCCACAGTGTTCCTTGTCCCCTCTGGCTTTTGGGTTGCCCCCAGCTTTCTCCTAGTCTCCAAGCAGACTTTCCTGTGACTGTACCCCTCTGGGCAGTGATGTTTTCATCTCCCCAGTTAGCCCAGACCCTTTTGGTGCCATTCTTGCCAACAAAAATGGGGCGAGAGCCCCTTTGGCCACATCTCTGCCTGGGCTGATGGGGAGCAGTGCTGCACAAGGGCTGAGGTTGGTGCTGGTCTCTTACCATACTGACAGCAGATCGAGGAGCACTGACTGCTCAACTGCGGACCGCACTCATATATGAATCCACCCCTTCATTCTCCTCTCAGAAGAGTGGGAATAGATGGAGTCCATTAGGACACTGTTAGTGAAGCATGCAATTCCCCCATGCAGCTCAGAGGGGGAGATAATGGGCAGAAGACCTGGGAATGGGGAGTGGATGCATCAGGGAAGGAGGCTCATGTGAGGTTGTTCTCTCCTCCAGCAGTGTCACAGCTGCAGCACTTACTGAGGTGTTCACAGACCTCCGGCACGATGCTGCAGTCAGAGCCATTCACACAGCCCTGAGCCCCCTGCTATCACTTCTTTGAGCCCTTGCTCATGGCTCTGGAAGCCTTTGCAAAGCTTTTAGAGGCCACCACAACTCAAAAAGAAGGTGTTTTGCTTCTCTTTGTGCTCAGCACAAGCGAGATGTCTCTGTCCTCATCCCCCTCTCTGTGCCACCTGCTCACCTGTCTGCCAGTCGTGCTCCATCCCACACCGGGTCAGTGCCAGGAGCAGAGGAGGCCGGGGAGCACCCAGAGGCTCCTTGTGGCCACAATAGAGCCCTTCCCCACCACCAGCCCCATCCTGTCTGCTTGGCACCAGCAGCATCCTGCACTTCTCGTAAGGGCTGCTGCACACAAGAGCAGCATGCAGCTCAGGGAAGCAAGGGCTGAGATTTCTCCTGGGCAGAAAACACGCATGTTTGCAGATGATTTTCAGAGTTTTTATAGTTTCTGGTGTTCTACCTCCAGCAAGTCCCACAGAAGGGCCTCATGGTGCTCTGCCGCCCTTGCTGAGGAGCTCTGCGCTCCCTGCAGCTGTCCTCCTCTCCCAGCAACGTTGAGGAACCGATGGAAGCCCCTGCCCAATCCATCCTGAGCCTAACCAGAGCCTCCTGTCAAGTGCCTTCCGCTGCAGACTGAGAAGTCCCAGATCCTCCTAATGCTCCCCACGAGCATCTCGCACTGAGCGCAGAGGCGGTTTCTGTGAGTGAAGCTCTGAGCAGCAGCCCTGCTCTGGGTGCAGGCCCTCCATCAGTGTTGTGCAGCTTCCTCCCCTTGCCCAGCCAGGCAGCGCCGTCGAGGCCTCAGGTCTGATCCTGGGGCGGTAAGCAGCCCTGAATGCACGCTGCAAGAACCACAGCCGCCTCAGCACAGCTCCGCTCCTTCGTGTGCCACCAAACGTGTGAGGAATGTCCCCTTGAGGCGCCTGGGCCGCCGTGCTCTGCTGCGGGCTCAGCCACCGCCTTGGCCCCCATGCTATGCAATGAGCCCCCGTGCCACAGCCCTCAGAGCCCTGTGTGGCCCCACATGTGGCTGCGGGTCAACACCGGCAGGGGCACAGCCGGCGGCCTGCAGGCATCACCCGGTGCTGCTGGGAGCACGCAGGCTGCAGCCAACTTGCCCAGGGTGGGGGTGGCTGCAGTGCTGGGTCCCTGTGGTGCTGGGGGGTTTGCAGCAGCCACGTGCCCTCCTCAGAATGTACAAATCAGGAGCCCCCCAGCCCGGATCGGAGCACCCCGTAGGGGGGAAGGGGCAGAGAAACAAAGTTATTTATATAATGTGTCTCCCTGCTGAGCCCCTAATGGCTGGCGCTTTTGTTCTGCAGTGGCTGGCTGGCTGTGATGGGCAGGAAGCCGCAGACTCCCTTTGTTCCACGGCCTTATTCAGCAATTTAGATCCATCATAAAAATCAAATATGCATGTTGCAATCGCCTTGCATACAACAGCTTCAATTTTCGCCTTTCTTTAATTTGAACTCCACGGGAGAAAGAGGCAGGGCCAGGAAGCAAGGGGTAGCAGGAGCAGCACTTTGTGTTTTTGTTCAGCAGACTGTGAAAACAGGGAGTAATGAAAATGCAGAATTTTTATCTTTTCCTCGTTACTTAAAAAACGGTGCAGAAATTTTTAATAAAGCTCCTCATGAGGAGGACAGCCTGAGTGGGGAGCTACCTGGATGGCCAGGTAATCCCAGTGCAATGCACAGCCCGGAGGCTGCGTCACCATGGCCAGGCTGGCCATGAGCTGCCAGGGCATGCGCCATGGTTCCTATTTGCGGGGCTGCTTTCTCCTTCCAGAATGCTGATAATTTTCTGTCCATTCTGATTTGGCTTTGGTCTCCCTGTGACCCAAAGTACCCGCTCTGCAGCCAGGAGGGCGCAGCGGTGCAGACGCTGTGGCTGCAGCAGGTTTGTTTTTCTCCTTGCACATCCAGCACCACAGGGAAAGAAAGGTGGTGACACACTCACCCTGTTGCATGTGTGCTACAGTGAAAATGAGAGATGAAGACCGAACCAGCTGAAGGTCAGTAAACACTAACATCTCCCCAACCTCTGAATCAAAATGCTGTCCAGTGGTGGTGTGGGGCCTGGGTTGGCCCTGGTGGCTCAGGGACCAGGTGCAGGAGGGGCTGAGCTCTGTGTACATGCCCATGTCTGCTTGAGCACGTGTGCGCCCGGCTGGGCCGGCAGCGGCTGGCAGAGAACCTCCTCCTTCATGCTGAGAAAAGGCCCTTTTTTGCTGTGACAATTCAATATAATTGAAAGTTTGCTTAGGAAAGAGAGTCTTTTTAACTGAACATGCTCACAGCTGAATCGATATGAATTATACGGCACAGAAGATGCCTAGGGTATTAAAACATTAATTAAGTAACATCATGCTACCATCTAACCAACAGCACAATACCATTTATAGGTACCGCTCTCTTTTCTCTGGGGCACAGTGTGAAGCCTCTTCCATCACCACTGAGGCTGCGGGAGACCCACAGCTCCACCGGTTGCAGCCCCTCCGCCGCCTCCCGGGGGCACGGCTGCGCACAGCACGGCGCTGGCTGCTGCGGGTAGGTGAGGACAGCCTTGGGTTGTGCAGCCCGGAGCTCAGCCGTGTGCTGGGGCCAGGATGGTGGCAGCGCCCGGCTCTGAGCTGCCCCTGCGGAGCGCAGCCGTCTCTGGATTAACTCACCGCATCAGCCCAGGGAACTAATGCACCGATTCTGCAATATACCAAAATAGAAAGTCATTGGAGTGAAATCAGTGTCTTCACCACATCCCCTCTGGCAGAGCGTTAATTAAAATGACTCTCTAGTGCTTTAGATCATCAGGTGTACATTGTTAACGAGCTTGGAGGAGAG
This sequence comes from Tympanuchus pallidicinctus, assembly GCF_026119805.1. NCBI lineage: Eukaryota > Metazoa > Chordata > Aves > Galliformes > Phasianidae > Tympanuchus > Tympanuchus pallidicinctus. The sequence goes on from NW_026294739.1 coordinate 23,602,517, forward strand.
AATGGGATCCATATTTGTAGTTTAAGTACTGATGGAGTTAACCCTTCACCACTGCTGGCACAGCCCGCGCCTGGTGGCAGTTTCTCAGAGCATCCATCTGCGTTAGACGAGGCAGCTTTCTTAGAGGACTTCAGATGCCATTTAGCAAAGCTGTTAACACAGGGCCCTACTCAGTTCAGCGGCTGCATCTGCTGCTCTCAGGAGAGGGCCGCTGTCCCTCCAGGCCCAGTGGGCTCTTGCTGCACTCCTGGGCACACGGCAGCCCACGGTGCACAGCAGAACTTCTGCACAGCCTCACTGGCAGCTGGTGGCGGGCAAGATTTGTGGGACCTTTTGGCTTTGCCTTAGTCCCTGGGATCAACCTATCTGTGGCCAAGTCTCCTTCACAAAGATCCTCTTTGGTTCCTGCACCCAGGGCCAGCCCTGTGCCCTTGCTGCTGGGGGTTCGCGCATGAGATTCAGCTCCGTGGCAGAGCCCGCGTGGGATCCCGTGGGGAAAACCAGAGGTGAAAGCAGGGACACCCGAGGCGTCACTGTGAACCAGATGGCCCTGTGCTGGGCTGTGATGTGGGGACTGCCTGGGCCACCTCTGCAGCACAGTGAGCCCTGCACAGAGCCGCTCTCCTGCATGAACAACAGCAAAGCACCAGTTCTGGGAGGGCGAAGAGGCGTCTTCCGGGTGGCAGCTGCTGAAAGCCTGTCTGTGACATTGGTGTCTTCAGTGGCCCAGCGATCCTTGCTTCGTTCCTTCTCTGAATCTCCTCCTTGCCTTTTAGGCGATGGCAGTGAAAGGTTATTTGAAAAATCACTCTCGCTCTCCTCTTAACAGAATCGCTGCATGGAAAAACCTTTTTGTTTGTGTCAGAGGTTTGCACGATTCCAGCTGATGCACTGCTCTAAGTTGATCGGCACTCACAGCGGTTTTAGTTTGCAGCTACCAGAAGCCATTTACACCTTTCTGAGCATTAGAGAGGTGCTTCCTCAAGCGTAGCTGTTTTAAACTGGAATTCAACCCAGGAATAAATATCAGTTTTACATAATAAACTTACAAAGCTGCAGGTCTGCGAACAACACTGAAGTCATTAACATGGCACAGTGCAAACACCCACACTGGTGACCCCATTCCTGCTGCAGTCCCATCCTTCTGTAGAAGCTGCAGAATGGATTTTTCCGATTAATGAAAAGGCACGGATCAGCTGAGGCAAGCCAGATCCCCACCTGCACAGGCTCAGGGCAGAGAGGAAACACAACGCCTATGCCTGGGATGGGAGGAGGGGGCTGGAGGGTCCTGCAGATGGAGGGTGAGGAGGAACTGCTCACCAACCTCTGCACTGTTCTGTTGGCAGCCGCAGTGCTCCAAAAGCCTGGGCTCAGCACCATCAGCAGAGAGGTGCTCTGTGCCTGGTGACAGACAGCAGTGAGCACAGCCTTTGGTGTTTCTTTATCAAGAGCCAAATCCGTTCTTCTCTAAATGTATTTAGTTTTGTCCAGATTTGTGCACCCATGAGCTTTTCTGCCTCTTGTCCCAGCCCCCAGCACGTGCCTGTGTCCACCCGAGGCAGCACTCAGCCTCAGCCACGCTGCTCCCACGAACTCACCGATGCGCAGAAGCCCCTTCCTGCTGTCTGCACCGCTGCATGCCGTGCCAGTCCCTAACGGCGCAGAAGGCAGATGTCCATCTTCTGACGTGGGGAAAAAATCTGGATTTGGTGTGATCTGGGAAGAACAGTGCAGGGCAGAAGGTGCTGAGCACGGTCCCTCCGTGGGCATGGGCAGTGTACTGCTGGGAGCTGCCCATCTTGGAGGAGACGTGTCTCATGTGTGGTTTGCAACTAAAGCTGCAGTGCAGTATTTCTGGCATGTGCTGGAACATTTAAAATGGTGTCTGACCTACGTCAGCCATTAAAGTTATTGATAACAATTTCCAGTTGTCCTGGAAAAATCTGTCATGTTTCAACATGAAAATGACATTAAAAAACACCCTCCTCCTGGCAACCCCCCCCCAACTGATTTTTTTTAGCACGTATAAAGCTGACAAATACGCACCCTCTGTAACTGAACTGACTCATGGAGGGGATGTGTGGTGGGTAGGCTGCACCTCCTGAAATGTCACTGCTCCATGTACCGGAAAAATGGGCCATCCTCAAAAAGCCCCATGCACCCAGCGGTGGAAAAGAGAGCCAAGCTCTTTTGGAAATCTCTGGAAAGGAAATTATTCAACAAGGAAAAACACACCATCAATGCTGAGCCATTACAGCGCTGCTTGAGCCCACCAAGCTGCCCTTTGCACAGCTGGGGCCTTTGTCGATGTGTTTGGGTGCGTCTTTCGCTGCCTCGATGGCTGCAGGAGGATCCCCTCCTCGGCCCAGTCCAGGGCCGGGTTTGGGTGACTTCATTGTGTTGGCACCAGGAGTCATCGGGAGTCAATTTCAACTTGCTTTACTCCGTAATTCATGCACTGTTGGAGCCTGAATCCATACAAGTGTTAGTCTCTCTTTTTTTGGCATGAAGGTGCTTCAGCAAGCCTATAATAGGCCTCACTGGCTGGCAAGGCGACGTTCTGCCACACGCACTGCAGTGCCCTCGTGTCCCTGTGGGCTGAGTGAGCCCTGATCTGCGTGCTGGGCTCTGTTTCCCCATGGACCAAGGAAGCCCCATGCAGCCCATCCAAGGACACCTGCGTGAAACGAAGTTCCCATCCCACTTGCATTTTTCTTATGTTATTCATTGCTGTAGTTATAAATTAGAGATGAATGGTAGCCCCCAGGGCTCTCTGTTGGATGTGGTCCTTATTAACAAATTTCAAATGTTGTCTGCTGCAAGGGGCAATTTTTGGCAAGGAAACTGCAGATTTAACACTCACAGTTTGATGAGTTCCTCCCTGACAGCAAAAGGATGAGCAGGGAATCAGCTACTCACCTGCCTTACCTTTGCCACCTTTTGCTTTCATAGCGGAAGGAAACAGCTGGCGACTCTAGTTCACTTCTAGCTTACAGGTTTCAAGATGACCCCTACTCATGAAGGCATCGTGCTTTCCCTGTAACTGTTAATTACAGCAGTGCACCCAGAGTTCTTACACAACCATCCAGTAAAATTAAACGCACTTCCACAACGTCTTTTTCATACACAAAGCATCCCGTCGTAGGAACCGCCCTGTTTGGCTCATCACTCCCACTTCCAATTAGCGCAGCCCAGCCGTGCCGCCGACCCGCAGTCTGGGTGCTGGCAGGGGAGCGGCTGCACCATCGCGCCCGCCCTGCGCACACCGCCTGCCCCCGACACAGACCCTGCACCGCACCAGCGGGACATTGACACGAGAGCTTTTGCCCATTTTTTTTTTTTTTTTAATGTATCACAATGAGCAGGAAACATACGTGATGAAATATTTCCAAAGGAGTATATTCAATTACCATCTACAGTCAACTCAACTATGACAACAAAGTCTTTTGTGACAAATTTTTTCCAAGTTTTGAAAGTTCCATGTGGTTTCTGTTTCTGTTCGTCTCCATGAATTTTGGTACAGTTCGAGATCAGCATTGTTACAGTAACAAAAAAAGCTAACAAGACTACATTATAGAAAAACATCAAGAACATCATTTTTGGTTTCACTTGCTCTATTTTTTGTACATTGCAAAGGCTGTTCATACCCCTTTTCACCTCATTTACGCTTTCCGTTCTACCCAAACTCACCCCCCAAAATAAAACCAAAATAAAATATTCAAAGCTTTGTGTTTCACAGTGGGCAGTATCTCAGTGCCAACCAACCAACCGATCAACCAACCAGCCAGCCAACCAACCGCCAACCAACCAGTCAAGCATCCACCAAGTAACCGACTGACCAACCAGCCGACAGCCAACCGACCGACCGACCCCATTTCTGCTTCTATTTAAAGGTTTTTTGTTTTCTAAAGCAAAATATATTTCCACGAATGCCGGGTGCGCTGGCGGTGCCGGCGCCTCCTCGCCTGCTCCCGCCCCACCTGCCCCGTGGGCGCGGGCGGCCCCAGCGCGCGCCTTTCACCTTACTGTATTCTCAGTTGCATGAAACTTTGGCCATCTTCACCACTTAAAAAAAAGCTTTTTATTAAAAATAAAACAGAAACCCGCTCAATGCTATGTTTAAAACCGTCTCCTCGCTCCTCGCCCTCCCCGCTCCCGGGCAGATGCAGGGTGTGCTCGGGGCAGAAGGACGCGGCCCTGCCACACGGCTGCCCAAGCGTCCCGTGGGCAGCGGCCGCGGTGCGTGGGGCCGCAGTCCGATCCCCCGCCGCGCCGTGTGAGGGGAGGAGGCAGCCTCGCACCGAAAGTCTCTGGAAACATTTACAGAAAATACAAGGAAATGAATTTATAAAACCTTTTAGTGGGTGGGAAGGAGGAGGGGGAAGGAGGAAAGGGAAATTGCACTATGACCAAGCAATATAATTAATAAAAAACAACAACGAAAACCAACAAAAAAACCAACAGAAACCAAAGGGTTTCAAAGAGACCTCGCAGAACTTGACAGATAAACCTAGTGTTCAACTGTTATCTCGTATCACAGAATCAAAACAAACGAAAAATTTCTATATGGTACAGACAGAGTAACATACAACAGTTAAATGGCAAAAAATATATATATATATATTTCATAGAATTACAAACAAGATAAAATAATGGAAAACCAAAACTGTACAACTTTAGAATTTAAAAAATGTTCATCTCAAACACAGGGAGAAATACAAGAACTTCTGTTAAAAGAAAACAGTTTGTTAAAACAGCGATCGCGTTTCGTGTTCTTGCTTCCGTTTTGACACCTTATGCTACAGCTGATCCTGGCGGGAACGTCGATGTACTCTCTTTAGTATCGTCTACTTAAAAAACAATTAAAAAAAGAATTTGCACTGTGCATTAGCCTAGTTAGAAATATGTACAGCAGTTCGGGATCTGGTCTTTCGTCAAACTAAAACCAAAACTCCGTAAAAACAAAAGAGTCCCGCTAAGAAATGAAAGCCACGTTCGTCTCTCGGGCGCTCCGGGCTCTCGTGGCGGCGATGCACGGCCTGAGCCCGGGGGCGGCGGAGGAGCCCACGTTCACAGTTATCCAAGTTCCCTTTGAAGCAGGAGGAGGAGGAGGATGGCAGGGAGAAGGCTCTCACGCTGTCGGGGCAGAAGACACGGGGGGAAGGACGTCGTTCCTGTTGACGTTTGGCTACACAAGTGGAGCAGTGAGCATCTCTTTACCTCCAGGCTCTGCGTGGTAGCAGCACCGAGTTTAAGTTTCCAAGTCCGGACCGCAGGAGGTGGGAGCGCAGGCGGCCCAGCACAGCGCCCGCACGCGGCCCCCTGCCGCCCCGGGGCCAACAGCACGGCCGGGGCTGCTGGCGTGCGCTGCGAGTTGTCTCTCTGCTTGCAGAAGAAGCACAGATAACAACCTGGGTACTTTTTTTTATTCTTTATTTAAACTTAGACTTGTTTGTTTAATCAGAAACAAATTCTCAAGTAAAAAGAATCCTTTTTGCTCATTCTGCACCAGTGGTGAAAGGGTATGTCTTTGGATTTTATTTAAAGCATGAATCTTCTTTAGAGAAAAGAATGTAACAAAACCTTGGTTTTTTTTGTGTTTTTTTTTTTTTCTTTTTAAAGGAGGAACAGAGTGCAGCCTAATTACACAAACGGAAACAAATGCGTATAGTTCAGGAACAGAGTCTTTGAAGCATTTACAAATGAGGAAAAGAAGAGGAAAAAAAAAACAACAACAAAAACCCAACAAGAAGAATGGAAAATAAGAAAGAGATAAGTGCACAAGGGTAACAGACATAGGTAAATCGTATGTTTTCGCCTTAAAAAGTTTCAAACCCCCAACAAAAAATATTCTGCAAGGGATCCTACTGACCCCCAAAACCCTTTGAACTTCTTTCTTTAGTTTTTATAAAATAATTATGCAACCACCCTCTAAGAAATGAAGGTAGCAACCATAAGTGGAAGATTACAGGATGGGGGAAGTGGGGATAAAGGTACAAAGGGAGAAAAGCTTGGGCGAGTCAATGGATTGCAATCTATCTGGCTAGGAATGAACAAGACAACATCAAATGAGAAGCCGTCAGCTGGACCATACAAAAGCTAAATGTACACAAAAGGGTTTTTTCTTTTAAATCTACCATACTGCTTCAGTTCATTTCCAATGCAACAATCTACTCAACACCAAAAATGGTCATATCTATCATAAATACAGAAAGTCAGTTGTTTTAAAACTTATTTTTTAAGCTCCGAGTCCTCAACACTCTTTGTGGTTTTTTTTCTGAAAAGTGGGAGTGCTTAACTTTTCCCCTTGAAATTGGCTTCAGCAGAAAAGCTACCCTTAGAATCCCCGAAAAGCTAAAGCAGTTCACATTGTTTTTCTCTTGAATACTTTCTGCCCATTTTAAATTAACAAAAAAAAAAAAAGAAGAAGAAAGAAAAAAAAAAGAAGAAAGAAAGGAAAAAAATCCTTTTCTGGAACAAAAACAAAACAAAACAAAAAACCCCCAAACAAACAAAAAGAAATTATATATATATATATATATATATATAAAAACAATGATTCTGAAAACAGAACAAAGTGTGAGCGATTGACCTGAGAATAAAAAGACATTACATTTCTTTTTTCTTTTAGCAAGCCATTGGTATCTGAATGCTAAGATAGCAAGAAATTTAAAACTGTAACAAGGTGGGCTGCTTTCCCATACAGTGCATGCCGGCCTCTGCTGTGCTATTGACGTGGGGCGTACTCAGAAGGGGCAATGTACAAGGGGCTTCCGCTCCGAGGACACGACGGAGGCAGCGCGGGCTCTCATCTCCCAGACCAACAGTACCTTCGAAAGGACAAATGTAACAGGTTTGTCTTTTTTTTTTTTCTTTTTTTTTTTTTTTTTCAGTTTTATTTTATTAAAAGGAAAGGAAAAAAGAAATGTAAAACCCACCGGCATCGTTATATGGGAAAACAACCCACACTTTTTCTTTTTTTCTTTTTTCTTTTTTTGGTTAGAAGCTTTGGAATTGCAGTTAGTCTATTTTTGAAATTGGTTTGTTATTAACTTTTTTTTTTATTTAAATTCATTTTCATTGTTCATCTTCAAAGCTTACAATCTGAAGGTGTCCATTCCTACACTAGCTAGACCACTGTCCTTAGGGCAGCCGGGCTCCCGGGGCCCCTCCGCCGGGCTCACCGGTCCATCTGACTTTTGGCTAAGATCCGTGTCAGACTCCTCCGAATAGTCGTCTGTTGGCATCGAGGGCTGAACCCCTGAGGTGCTGCATGAACTTGAGGTAACCGTTGAAGATGAGGAGAGAGGAGGGAAGGGCGGCGGCGGCGGCTTCCCCGGCGGGGCGCGGGGGGCGGCCGGGGGCCAGGGCTTTCTGGAGGCGTGGGGGGAAGCCGGGGGGGGCCGGGGGGGCGGGGGGCTGTCGTTTGAGTGAGCGGCCGACTGCGAGGTAGATGCGGTGCTGGGGTCGGGGGGGCAGGCAGAGTGAGGTAATAGACTGGGGTGCTCTTTGGCGTTTCTTGCTGCTCTTGTGATTGTTCGGTGTTTGTGCGGGGCTGACTCGAGATGCTGACTGAGGGCTTCGTCCCCACACACCGTGCTCTCGCACGCCACGCACTGGTACGAGCCGCTGCCCTGGCCGCTGCCGGTGGGCACGTGAAGCACCATCTCCTGCAGGTTCGCCACAGACTGGCCGAAGAAGCAGAGGGACTTCAGGTGGTCGCTGGCCGCCTCCTGGTCGCCGAAGCCCGCCTGGCACTTGCGGCAGACCAGTTTGTACTGCACCTTCGGGACGATGAAGGGGTCGCAGAGGGAGTCCGCACCCTTGCCTTCTGCTTCGGGCTCCTCAGGGGGGTTGGGCAGGAGGGGGGACACCTCGCGGGGTGCGTTCTTCTGCTCTTCTTGCTTGGGGGGTTCTTTGGCAGGGTCTTTGTCCGGGGTGGCGGCCCCCGCGGGGACGGGGGTTTGGCTTCCTTTGGGCTGCTGCGCTTTCTGCTGCTGCTGCTGCTGCTGCTGCTGCTGCTGCTGCTGCTGCTGCGCCTGCCGCTGCTGCTGCTGCAATGCCTCCTGCAGACTCTGCTGGTATTGCTGGTACTGCTGCAGCAGGGAGCCGGGGGACAGCCCCAGCAGTGCCTGCGACAGCGCGGGGCTGTAGGGAAAGAGCCCCTCCATCCCGTACATGGGCTGCAGGTACCCGCTCTGCAGGGCACCGGGGATCTGCGGGGCGTAGTAGGGGGAGAACCCAGGGACGAAGTAGGGCAGGAACTGGCTGGTCAGCAGCGTGGCAGGGTCGGAGCTCAGGGCGGCCTGCAGTGCCTGGAGCTGCGCCGGTTCTACCGCGTACTCCATGGCAGGCAGCGGGGCTGCAAGGGCACCCGCCGGTGCCTCCCCCTTCTCCTTCTTGGGCCCTGGCAGGGGGTCCCCCTTCCCCTTGGGCACCTTCTCCTTCTCTTTCGCCTTCTCGCCCTCCTTCTCCTTGCGTGGTGGCGGGGGCTGCTGCTGCGGCTGCGGCTGCGGTGTTGTCGCCGGAGGCTGCTGCGGGGCGATGGCCGTGCCCTGTGCCGGGGTGGGTGAGGTGAGCGCTGCCGGGGGCTGCTTATTTGGTAATCCAGAGGTGGGAAGGCCGGGCGAAGGGACGCTTGTGCTGGGCAGGCCCATCAGGTTGGGTTTGGGAGAAGTTAAAGCTGCAAGAGGGAGGAGAGAGAGGTGAGGAGCCAATGAGCACAGGCGGGCAGCAAGCAGCAAGCCGATGGTCCTGGGCCACAGGCACAGCCCCTTCCCCACATGGGGCAGTGATAGCTGGGCCCTGCAGTGAGCTCGTAATGCCGTGTGTCCCCACTGCCCCACATGCTCTTGGCCTCGCACCTGCCACCATGTTATGCACTGCCATGGACACCCGACAGCTGCCCGGCATTGGGCCCAGCAAAGGGTCACTAGCGCTGGAGTAAGAAAGTACTTAAAATGTAGGCTGCCCACTCCTCTGTTGCGCTCCATGGTGCTTCTCACTCTGCTGCTGGACAAAATGGAGTGCTCTGCAACTGGAAATGGTGTTAAGGAGCCCTTGTCCCAGGAAGGGCAGTCACACTCAGCACTCTGACCCCCAGACCGCCTCTCGGGAGAGAATGGAAGGATAGACGGACGGACAGACATCTGCCACCACCCATCAGAGTGGAGTGCCCATGCTCAGATTCATCCTTCAGGAGCTGACTATGCACCCCTCCTGACCTGCAGCTCACCCCACTTCCACAATCCTGCTTTCCCGAAGGGACAAAAGGCAGAGGCACATCCCAGTGGGTTCAGTCTGGGGCAGCTGAGCACATCTGATGAGGGAACAATGCAGACGCATAGGAGGGCTGAAGAGAAGCATGGGGCAGCAAAGAGCTTTGGAGAAGGGCTGTGGGATGAGAGCTGGTGCTGAGCCCTGGGCAGCCAGGGCAAGGCACTGGGAGCAGACTGCGGATGCAGCTGGGATGTCCCCAGGATGCCTCTCGCTGCTCCCTGAGTGCTCAACTTTCCCTTCCTGGAAGGTGGCCAGGTGGAGGGCAGCCCATCGTGTCACAACAGGAGCAGCCATACAGAGAATGCCACCTTTGCAAACACGGGTCAGTCATTCACAGCCTGTTCTAGGTGGCCCTGCCTGAGCACAGTGTCTGGACCAGATGACCGCCAGAAGTCCCTTCCAACCCAAACTGTTCTGTGGTTCTGTAAACACAGGGAAGAAAATCTCCTTATTCCCTACTTCTGAGCAGAGGCACAAGCCCTGCAGAAAGAACTCAGCACACACAATGCACCTGGCCTTCTTGTGTAAACTTCTTCAGCCAAACTTTCTGAGCTGTTGTCTCCTATACAATGGAGCTGTTCCAGTTCCCTGGGTTCATTCTCTTCAGATGAAAACTTTGTTCCTTTTGTGGAATGTAGCTTGCAACTATGGGTGCCACAGAAGGAATTAAACAACTTTGCAAGGATCATTTTCCAAAGCAAATTAGAAGCTGCTTGACTTTAGCTTAGGGGTTTTATTTTCTTTTTTTTTTTTCTAAACGATGCAGACATAGGAAGGTCTTGATTAGAGAGGATCCAGTGAGGATGGACTTCTTAGTAAACTGAACCAAGTTCTTGTTCTCCTCCACACTTTTCCTTTCAGCTTCCAGCAAAAGCAACTCTAAGTGCTGTCACACCAGCAAAATGCAGACACAGAAGAAGGTGCATCATTACCATGAAAGAACAGACACACAGGCTGATAGCAGCAGATAAACGTCACAAGGTAAGGATGGCTTCAAAGGAAACCTATATCTCTAGATTTTCTCTTACTTGAACACTTCCCTGTTCACTCAGACCAGCATTAGCTGGTCTGGCAGAAAAAGCCAGAGACAGCAGAAGGAAACAGAACTGGACCATTTACTGTAAGTGAGACTACAGTTTCCAATTCCTCAAAAATATCTGAAAAACAGTTATTTTGGTACTGATCCCTCTGAAACTCCACAAGGATTAACAGCAGATGTCATGGACAGGTCCTTTTCTCACACCTGCCCTAAATGGGTGTTCCTCTGGCCACGCGTGCAAACAGATGCTGTATTGAGACAACAGTGATTTGTAAAGGTATAAGTGGGCCTCCACGCAGCAGCCTCACCGATTTCAGATAAGGGTGCATTATGGAGAGGTGCCATTGAAACGGACGTTCCCTAACTGAACAGCCCCGCGAGCCTCGAGCACAGGAGCAGCGGCTAATTCGTAACATTCCTGGATGCACAGCCTTATCTGCTGCGACAGGCTTTGAGCGGACATGGCCTGACCTTTGGAGCTTTATCTAAAGGCCACAAATAGTCTGTTTGACTTTCTAAATAGCTCAGTCCTGTCTAGGCAGTCACTGATTGCTTTTAACATTCATAGTATGTAGCCCCATCTCCCCAGGACGCATCCTGGTCTTTGGAGAAAAATAAAGGCAACAATACATATTGAAGCGCAAAAAAGTAATTTTAGATCTTGTTACAAATTTGGGGTACTAAGTAAACAGTGCAGAGATGATGTGAGATAGCCTGATAATATAATCTGCCCAAGAGATTGTCTTGGCCTATTTCTGGCCACTGAACCAAAACCCTCTGTAAGAACAACAGCACAGAAATATCCTGGCACACCACGATCCCTTCAGGCACACACCTAAGACTAGGACTGAGGAGCAGTAATGGGCAGCAGCCCCAGACAGAACAGCTCACACAAACTCTTTTCAACACGGCTCAATTACAGTGGACAGTCCTACACCCACAGTGAAGAACTATTTTATCTCTTCATGGGGATGGAGGGAGTTCTTTAACTGTGCAAAAAGCCTGTGGAGAACCTAGCTCCTAACAAAGCCCTTCCAGCTAAATTCACTCTGATCTCTTCTGTTTCTGACATGAACATCAGGAACCATTCTACAATGTAATGCCCCCTACTGCTGAAGTAGAGGGAAGGATCATGGCTCCAGGAGAGTGGATCATCTTTGGAAAAGCCAGAAGCTGACAAATGCAGTGACTGGACATTTTCCATTTGCCTACAGAAGATATTTTGGAGATAAACTGCGGTGGAGGTAAAAGTGAACACAACCACTTCCAAGGGGAGAGAAGGATGCCTATTTTACACCATGGGTCACTGGTGCTCTCTTTAGGATATTACACCCAATGTCAGTGTAACAACACAGTAACTGCAGGCTCTGGTGATGTTACTTACAGTGAGCAGCTCTGCAGCATAACTAGTCATATCAGCTATTATCCTTTAGTCCAAGGCTTTGATTTGCCTATCCAAAGATTTACCTCCTGGATGACAAAGAAGACTATTTCATTAAAGTGACACCGTTGTTTTATTCAGCAGCATCAGCATTCGGTTCCTCAATCTGTTGAAAGAGGAACTTAAGAGATGGCCTGCTGACAAAAAGCATCAGAAAGTCTTCTTGGAGAATGATATCACTCCAGTTTCCAATTAAGAAGCCAGGAAGATGCTTAGATCGTATTCAGACTTTACAGCATGAACTATAACCCATCATTAGCCTCATCATTAGTACAGTAAGAGAAAGTTATTGTTTCTGGATGCTGTCTAATGGCATTCGATCTGTACCACTACAATACAGAAAACTAAGGTACATGCTGGTATATGTGGTGTAACAGCCCTTCCAGCCTGAGACAGATCAGCCTGTTGCTGAGACAAGACACGGGAATCACTTCCTTGGACATCTCTGCAAACTGAGCAGACCTGGTGAAAGACAACTTGAATAGGGATCATCAGAAGTATGCAGAGAAGTCTGCCATGGGAAAGCAGGTCTGCTAGAGAACATCAACCACTCTGTCACGAGTTGCAGTTCAGATGCGGGCACATCCTTGGGATGACACCGATGAAGCAGGGGTAGAAGGCAGCCCCTGGATCAAGTTTTCAAAGTCTACTGTACTGAACATTACTTCCCACTTCCGATATTTGCTACGTATCACATACTTTCCACCCCTCCACCAGGTACAAGGGAAAACTGCATCCTGAAAAAAATGAAGAAACAAAGTCCAACAACTGCAATTAGGCCATCTGAACAATTAGGCCACATTTCATTGCTATGCACTCCTGTTAAGAGAAATCTTATTGAAATACAAAGCAGATTTATCATATGACTACATCATGTTTGGCTGAGAGAGTATTTGCAGGCAGTGCTCAGCTCGTAGCTCAGAAAACAAGCCACCACCCATTAGGATTTGTCCTGGAGATCACTACGAGGACACTACATCAAGACACTCCAGATTCTGTTGCCACTACTGCCAGGTACATAACATTTTCCCAATAAACAGTTCAGAATTACTGAAAGCTTGGGATAGCATTACATAAACTGAATTTAATATCAAAAGGAAAGATGTAATGAACAATGCATTCAGCGCTTTTGTCCTTTTCACGTTCTATTTGGTAAATCAGCTATTTTCAATTTCCTTGAAGACGCATCAGAATTTTTAGTCTTTGCTAATGAAACAGATATGCAGCATGTCTGGATTTTGCTCTACTTCAGATTTTGCTAACAAAACTGAATTCAGGAATTAAAGATGAAATACCCGTTGCTTATTTGCTGTCATGTAAACATGCCTGACTAAGGGGCCACGCACCCTATTATCAGTCATTCTGAAAGGAACATCCGACTGTGCTAAAGATGCATCAAGTTCATGTGCATCTCTGAGCAGTGTGACAATATCCATACCCACCTGTGTTGGATGGAGTGAAGCCTGGTAAGGATGGGCTGTTGAGGCCTGGGAGCAAGACTGGAGGGATGCCCTGTAGTGCTGGATATGCAGCAGGAAGGTTAAGAGCTTGCAGAGGGGTGTTATCGAACATGCCCTGCTGTTGAGCTGCCAGACCAAGAACCTCATTGGCTTTTTTGATCCGGTCCAGCTCCTGCTGAGCCATCAACTGACGTACAGTAGCTGGGTCAAAATACTCCTTTTCCTTATCCAACTGGCTTCCAATGGTTTCTTTAACTTTGGAGATATGCTGTTGAGAGAAGATATGGTCACGTACAGACAGTCGAGCGCTGTACTTGATGCCACACAAAGTGCACTCTGTTTTGGGTCCCTCATAACTTGTTTGGTTTATACCAAAATGCTTGGCCATGCTGAGTTTGGACTTCTTCTCCTTTGCCCTAGCATTCTGGAACCAGACCTGAACAACTCTCTTTGGCAGTCCAATGTCATTGCCCAGGACCTCACACTCCAGCATGGTAGGTGTCCTGTAGTCATTAAAGCACGACTTCAGAACTTTTAGCTGGAGATTAGTCATCTGAGTGCGAAAGCGTTTCTGCCCGGGCCGATCCCCGCTCTCCCCAGATTTGCTGGCCGAACCACTTGCACCAGGGCTGGGTGAGCAGGGATCCGCAAGGCTGGATGTTTCACTATAGTCCACAGTACCTTCATTATCATACTCTTTGCTGTAAAAGCTGGGAGCTGGGCTGACCAGGCCAGAAGACAGCCGATCTTCATATTCAGACATTGCTATCATGGCAGCTTTTGTCAGACCTTCGCTGGGTCCTGATGTCGATTTGGTTTCAGTTGCGATCCCTGTTGCGCTGTCGTTGTCTGCGTTCCCTTCGTCTCCTGTTGTAGTGTCTGTGATAGCAGTGTTGACAGAAGAGCAGTCGTCATTGTCCAGTTTTGTTTGGTCAAAGCTCAGGTTGACCGAGGACATGGAGGGACTCTCAAAGTCCTCTATCCCTTCCACCTTGATGGAGGACGGGCTCAGCAGAGTTCGAGGTGACAGTTCCATGCTCTTGTTCACGGGGGAGAGAGGAACGCTCTGACCATCACTGCTAGTTGGTGGCACGTGGGAAAAACTCGTTCCATCGAAGATGTCTCCCTTCATCTGGAGTCCCCCGTCGCAATCTAAGAGCATAGCAGACAACGTCAAGTTGTACCCAGCTCTCTTGGCCTCGTGCCAGTGGCGAGATCGGATGTGAGCTTCAAGAGCCGTCTTTGCTTTAAAGAGAGCTCGGCAGAACGGACACCGCCTGTGGGCTTGGGCAGGCCCCACAGCTCTGAACTGCCCCTTCCTTTCCCGCGCACGGGTGTTCTGAAACCAAACTTGCACCACACGTTTCTTCAAGCCCACTTCATGTGCAATGTGATCCAACATTTTCCGTGTTGGGTTGGAGTCGAGCAAGTATTTCTGATAAAGAATTTCCAGCTGCTCTGGGGTAATCGTTGTTCTTAGACGCTTATCCCTTTGTGGCTCTTCTCCTCCAGTCCCACTGTCATTTTCTCCGGGGCTCGCACTGGCCTTCTCCTCCAGCTTTCTCTTCAGCGTGTTCATTGTGGATGTTGGTGTTGATGGTGAAGTAGCTGAAGTTGCTGAAATCTGTGGTAACGTTCCAGACAGCAGCTGGCTCGCAAGTAGTGGATTACTGGGATCAAAAAGCATGAAAGGCATATCCAGCGTTCTGTCCAGGAATGGAGGATGGATAAACTGGTTTTGTGCACTCAGAAAATGAAGCTGCTGATGCTCCTGCCAGTGCTCAAAGGAAGGAAATGCCAGCTTACACTGGTCGCACTGGTACGGGATTAGCTGCGGAGGTAGGTTTGCCAGCTGTTGAGGGGTGGATGTGTGAATGGGTTTGAGGGAGAGATGTGACAACTGAGATGGACTTGGGCTTGACTGTGACAAGGAACACTGAGGGGGCTGAGGAGGTGGAGGTGGCTGCTGCAGTGAAGAGGGGGAGGATAACTGTGAAATCTTTTGGTGTGCCGAACTTGTCTTCTGTTCTCCTTGGTCCTGTTGCTGCTGAGACTCTTGCTTTGGTTGTACTTGCTTCTCTTGAGTTTGGTTTTGCTGTGTACTTGGAGGTTCAGACTGCTTTGGTTTCTCATCTGTAGCTTCTACTTTAGAACTATAGGTGGAGGAATCATCTGCCTCTGCTGTGAGCTGCAGAAAAGCTGAGGAGGTTGCATTAGCTGAAGATGTAGGCGTGCTGTAAGCTTGTGAGGGCATTGGTGTGCTGCAGGAGGAACTGGCTGGAGTCAAAAGCTCCATTGCATCCATAGAGTCTTCATTCTGGCTATCATCCTGTCCATCCTCATCCTCATCTTTGTAACAAAGCTTTTTCTGGTGTTTAATGAGATCGAAAATGCGCTGAAAGACTAGGCTGCACTTTTTGCACTGGTAATTCAAGTTGCTTGTTCTAATGTATCTGTCATTTGTAAGCTCGCGCCGTTCCCCATCTTTGCCTTCTCCCTGATTCTCATAGTTTTTCCTAGCTTTCTGACGGGCATTCTGAAACCACACCACTATGACGCGTGTTGGGAGGTTCAGCAAGTTAGACAGCTGCTCAAATTCATCATCCTTTGGATAAGCATTGGCATCAAAGAAGTCTTGCAGGACTCTGAGCTGGTAGTCAGTAAAGCGTGTCCGGGAGGACCGTTTGCTTCCCCAGTACTCCTGCTTTTGAGGTTCTGGAGAAGGAGGCCGTGAGTCTATCTTCAGTTCTTCCAGGCTGGTAATGGGGGGATTACTGAAGTTGTATGGGGAATCCTTGTTGCGCTGGCGTTCTTTGAAAAGAGTATTTCTGAACCAGTGCTTGATCACCTTCTGGGGCAATCCAGACTTGTCTGCCATCTCTTTGATCTGTTCCTCACTTGGGGAATTGTTAATATCAAAATACTGCCGAAGGACTCTGAGTTGGTCATCGGTGATTCGTGTCCGTGGCCTCTTGTTCTGCTGCTGCTGGAGAAGGCTTGGGTTGAGCTGATGCTGGTATAATTGGGCCAAGTCGGTAGGCAGAGGGTCTACAGGACCAAGCTGGGGTGGCAGCTGAGCAGGTAATGTTTGTAGTGGCATGGTTTGCATCATCAGTGGTGAAAAGATGGGGAGCTCCATCGGCATAGAGAGCTGGGTGAGTGGCACAGATGGCTGGGCTGGTGCAATTGTAGGAGAGGTAATTGGTGGGGCAGAAGTAGGAATGGTAGGAGTAGAAGCTGGCTGAGGAGGTGCTGGAGGCAGTGGAGGTGGGGGTGGTGGAGGCGGTGGCGGCGGCTCTGGGGTCTGAGGCCGTAGTGGGTACATTTTGTCATAGTGTTCTCGGTACTGTTTGGCAAATTTCTCCAACTGCTTAAAAGGAAAGTAATGTTGGTGAACATGCTCTTGGTGGCTCTTCAGGATGAGGATGTTTGAAAAGAATTTTCCACATGTATCACACTCCAGCTTTTCCAAGTTCTCACCTTGCTCTGTCTTGCCGTTTTTCTTCTGCACTTTCTGCTTGTTCTCGTTATACTGAATGACAAGCTCAAAGCCAAAGTTTTCCAGCAAGGCTTTTGTGGCATTCCCCCTTGCATCAGATGCAATACGTGGGGGCAGTAAGGAGGGCTCTGAACTGCTGCCTGGTACAAAGTCCTTCTTGTCTTTGGGCTTTAAGTTATCAGGCAGAGACTCCTTAGATGCTGCATTAGCGTCTCCCCTCTCTGCACTTTCCCGTGGGGTTTCTTTTTCCTTCTCCTTCACTATGGGTTTATTCTTCTTCTCTGAGTGCTGACTCTGCTGTATAAGGACAGAGTGAGGTTGTGACAAGGATAGCTGACCTTGCTGCTGCTGAAGGAGCTGTGGATGGCTCTGTTGAGGGAGCTGAACCTGGGCCTTCAGGTCCTCCAGCAAAGTTGGACCTGTACCAGTCAGTGTCAGTGCACCACTGGTGACAGGCAAACTAACTTCTGGGTTGAGCTGGAACTCAGCGCTGGGAATGTAGAAAGGAAACAAAAGATGCTGCTGTTGTTGAAGCTGCAGAAGGGTCTCAGTGGTCATTGGAAAGTGTGGCAAAAGCGCTGGATTGAAGAGCTGAGACTGCAGGAGAGCAGCTTGTTGCTGCAGTTCCTGCTGCAGGTGGGCCTGGACTTGGGCCTGTGCCTGTGCTAAGGTCTGAGCTTGCTGTTGCTGCTGCTGCTGCTGCTGCTGCTGCTGCTGCTGCTGCTGCCTGGATGCAATCATGTCTGCCAGCTTCTTCCGGTTTACCTCTTTGGGCTCAGAAGGGGAGGAGATATTAGTGCTAACAGGATTACCTATGGGAGGAATTCCCACGGTGTCACTGGGCACCTGACTGAGCAGGCTGGGAATAGGAGCGGTGCCCGAATTGCTTGTGTTGGTGGTTGTAAAAGCATTACTGTTGCTAGTGCTCACTGGGCTTGGTGTAGATGAACCCAAGGAGAGACTGCTGTTGCTGCTATTGCCAGCTCCATTACTACTGCTGCTGCCCCCCGCTGCCTCTAGCTTGGCCGCGCGAGCCTTTGTTTGATGTAGGACAGACCTCATATGGATCTCCAAGGTAGAGCTCTGGCTGTAGGCAACGTTGCATGTGTTACACTTAAAGGGTTTGTTGTCGGGGCTACTGGTAGGTTCAGGTTGCCCAGTAGCAGATTCTTGGAGGGCTCGTTTCAGTTTATGCAGATGAGAAACTGAATTGTAATGAACCAGGAGAATGTTCTTTTGCGTGAAAGACTCCTTGCAGACTGTGCATTTGTAAGGGCGAGATGGATCTAGGAATTTCTCCATAGTGAAGTTAGGGCCCTTCCTGAAGGGTAAGGCCCTTTTTGGTTCAGAGCCAGAATCCTCTTGTACCGACCCCGAATCACTCCCTGTCGGGCTCTGCTTATCTTCCAAGTCGCTCTCTTCCTCCTTATCTTCCTCAACTATGATAGTGTGGTCTTCTGCAAGTGAAGGATCACCCATAGCAAGGAGGTCTCCATTGACCAAAAGGCCACCGTACAGCTGCTGAATGTCGGCCTCACTCAGCTCCAGATGGCTGGTTTCCAGGTGCTTCTTCAAGGCCTGAAAGGTTCGGAAGCTGCGCTGGCAGAGGCAGCACATGGTGGCTGCTCGGATCACGTGGTATTGGGAATGGAGCTGCAGCTTCTCGATGGTTTTGAATGCCAAGCTGCACTGGTTACAGCGGTACTTGTAGACATGGCGATCAGACACTGGGAGCTGGGGCCGCTTGGCGTGAACTTCATTGAAATGCGTCTGCAGGGCTGCTGAGCTTTTGAACATCTGGTTGCATCCCTTCTTCCAGCAGAGGAAACCGGAGTCCTCCCTGGCAGAGCTCTGATCAGCTGGAGCGGGCTTGGGTTCACCGCTGTGCTCCGTACCTTCCGATGGTAAAAGACTCTTTCCTGAGTCCTCAGAGAGCTCTGTGAAAACAAAATCACAACAAAACTGGAAATTACACTAACGCACAAGGACTGTTTTTTCCCCCCTCTGCAAGACAGGAAGGTATTTCCAACTCTTCACCTCTACCTTCATTCCTTTTAACACCAGCCCATTATCCTCATCACGGCCCAATGCATAAGTTTACAAAATTTACTTTCTTCCCACTTTGAATATCTGAAAATATTCACACATATACGTCTCCTTAGTGCATTTATCACCTTTAATTCTCCCTTTTAAGTGAAGGCCATCCAGCCACCAATCTGTTTTTGCTTTTATTTCTTTGATGTCCTGTCTAACTTCTAGTAAGAAGGTTTCCCCAGCTGAGCATGGTATTTGAATCCTGGTCCCATCAAAGCTAAAATAGGAATGAAATTCATGTACCACTGGTAGCATCTCAAAAGGTGTTGTTTGATGGAGGGAGAAGAAAGAACAAGCACTCGGTTCTCTCTCCAGAGAGAAAATGCACCGAGTGCTTTTCTCCTAGTACATTTCTGCCAGAAAAGGCAGTGAGATATTGGCAGAAGCTGAAGAGGGGATCCTACTGCCCAGCGTAGCGTTAGCTGTCCTGCCCACATGAGCGCTTCTCCAAGTGGTGCCAACTTCCTGAAAGGGAGCAGTGGCTGTCTTAGTTCCCAGATTCCTCATGACTTGCCAGGAGGGCACAGAAAGTAGACTGACACTGCTTTCCTGCCAACTTCAAGATGAGACGCTTCTGCCCATGCAAAATGTTGTTCTTGGGATGCTCTAATGTCACACTGCAAAGCCACGACTAAACTGCCATTGATTTACAGCCACGTCTTCAAAACACAGCATGGCAATGAGGCAGGTGGGAGAGATCTGAGCTGGACAAGCACTGCAGCAGCTCAGAGCTCCCTGAGAGCAGATGCACTCGAGCTACGGCAGCAGCAGAGGTGTTAGTACAGTCTGCGCCAGCTGCAACACTTGTGGTTTCCCAACCAGCTCTTTAAGCCCTCTTACCACCTCCTTCCCACTGCTCCCATCTGGTCTCCTTCACAAGGATTTAATACAATTTCCAAGTGAATCGCCACGGTGTGTGAGCTGTGCAGCTCTGAGCTGCCCTGCCTGTCCTGCGCAGGGGCACCCGGGTGCTGGCACAGAAAGGAGACAGCCCCACTGTGCACCAGCCAACTGCAGTCCCTGCGAGACGTCCAGGTACTGGAGATCACCGAGAGGAGATGACCCCAGCCACAGTCCCCAGCGGGTGACAGGAGCCCAGGGACTGGGGGACACGTGGGCCTCAGCGGCCGCACTCACCAGGCTGCTTCCCTGGCTCCTCGGCGGTGGAGCTCCCGTCCTTCTCCGGAGCGGCTGCTGGCAGAAACATGCTGCTGGGCATCATCACCTCCGGTGTTGTCACCTGCAGACAGGGAGGTGGGGACAAAGGGAGAAGAAAAGCACAGGAAAATATTTTTAACATTTTCAGCGGCAAAATTAGATACCAGCATTGTACAGTCAGAGCATCACTTTGCATAGCTCACTGAAGACTCATGTTTATTAGACAAAGCTCACATCAGTCAAAAGTGTTTCTACAGTTACATTCTGGACATAATTAGCAGTGCACACTTGAAGAATAATCTTATTATTAATATTTTTCCTTTATGTAGAATTCAGACTTTGATCACTGACAATGTTTTGTCATGGGCTGTGAAACTTCTTGTGCAACCAATTAGGTAGATAAGTTGAAAGGCCCACCTTAAGCTGCTGAAAACATAATAAGGCCCCTAATTAAATCATACCTCGTAAAGTACACTGTAATCTTGAACTAGGGAGCATTGCAGCACTGTTTTCAAAGTGTATCGATGCAGGAAAGGGAGGGGCATGAGAAAGAAAAGTACAAATAAGGAGAGAGGTGACAAAGGAAAGGATGAATAAGGAAAGACTAAAAAGACAGCAAATTGTCTGTGGAATAAGAAGCTGCTGGTAACCCTTTCCTTGCTCTGACTGATGTGCTCCCTTTGCTTCTCTCCAAGCGCTGGCCCAGAACGTGCATCATCATTGCTGAACCCTAACCTGAGCACCAACATTTGTGCAGAGCTGGAGACATTGTGGATCTTTGGAAGTCCCAAATGCTTACACTCGTTTTTTTCTGGAAAACCCCCTTTCTTCAGGTCTTCTATCTGGTCACACACGCACAGCACAAGGCACCCAGCTGGTGGGGCTGTACCTGCACAGGTGGGGATCAGGAGGCCCTGATTCAACTGCACTGGGTACTGACAAACCATGGTGAAACTGCACCTGAAACACTTTACCCCTCTATGCAGGATAGGAAGCCTCCTTTATTGATGTCAGCAACCACCAGCCTACGCCAGACCTTGGTTCCATTGAGTGAATAGAAGCAAAAGTGGTCTGTGAAAGCCCTCAGAAGGTTCATGAGTGTCTGCAGCCATCCAAACTGTGCAATGAGGGATGTGGAGCCACTGCCGCTGCTCACAGGGCAGCATCCCATGCCTATAGCAGCATTATGCCTATAGCAGCACTACGGCTACAGCACTGCACCAATGGCAACAAAGTGTCTGCAAATGTCTGCAGGGGGGATGGCACTGAGAAATGGCACCAAGGGATACTGGGCACACCAAATCCATTCCATTTTACTGTAACCATGAGCATTGATGGCTGCAGGTGGTGGGTCAGGAGATGCCTGAGGTCCCTGTCCATTTGTGGGGCTCTGAGGATGGGGAGAGCCAAGATGCCGAGGAATAAAGGCCCTGACCCTCTCAGCTTTGTCAGCAGGGAGAGTGCTTTCCTCGGATCTTCAGGAATTACAAAAAATAGATGATGAGAAATTAAAAAAAAAAAAACAACCAAAAAACCAACAGAGTAGAAAAAGAATAAAATTATCTAACACCTCAGCTGCACATCATTATAGAGAACTGCGGGCTTTTTACACACATTACAGTAAGGCAGCCATCCCCACCACCAGACTCAGTACGACGGATCAGTAATTGTTTTCATACACTTTAATTAGAAAAACTCAGATGGCTATGAATAATAATGGAAAAGAGAGACTTTTGCACTTGAAAGGTTGAAGTCAATCAAGTGTGAATGACGGCAAAAAAGAAAAAAAAAAAGACACCAATTCATCAGGCCTCTGTTGTCTCGCCGCGTCTTTAATCATAATTCCTGATTGGGATTCAAGAAGGCAGTAAGCAGCGGTTCTTTGTCTGCCTTCACCTTCCGTCAATTAACTCTCCCCGAAATATAATCATCAACCTCACATGCTCCTCTGCATCTTAATCTGGGTCTCCAAACCAATAAGTCCTGCCCTATATGTGTTTAAGTAATTACCTTTATCTACCTGCATCTCTGCAGCCACAGTTCTCACCCTGCTCCCGCCCCTCCCTCCGCACGCACACAAAAAGGCAGAAATAAAAAGGCTGCGGTACATTAAGTGCGCTGCAGGCACAAAAGCCAAAAAGGCGTAGAGGAAAAAGCTCGGAGAGCAGCACAGGGCCCAGAGATGCTGGGTGTGGATGTGGGCACAGTGGTGCGGACAGCGGCGGAGGGCTGCCCTGGGAAGCATCAGCACTGCTTGTTCTTCTGCGGCTGACCCGACTCGACCTGCTGCCATCCTCGGCCCACAGAGCAGCACCAGCCTTGGCAGCCACACAGCTGCACACCTCCAGCACTTCTGCACTGACAACGAGCTCCAGCCTCCCAGGTTTGAACCATCTGTCTGTCCGGACTGCAAATATCATGTCCTGTTTGTGCACGTTGTTGCTGCTTTCAATATAAACAAATAACAAGGGTAGGCAGGGGGCAGGAAGGCACAGTGGGCCACGGTCACCTGGCAGGTAAGAGGGGGAGAGGTGTTCCAAAACACTGCTGTGGCTCAGGGGTACTGAAATCACACCGATGGTTCTGGTGACAGCAAAAGGAGCTCCGTGCTGGGGGCCCTCCTGCCCCTTCCCCCGAGAGGCACTGCCAGGGCTGCTCTGAGTGCCCACCCATGGCTGCACTCCGCACCTGCATCCCCAGGCTGAGATTTCCCTCAGCACCAACTGCTCCACCACAGCAGCACATCAGTCCATTTGGACTGCTGTTAAAAGAACAGCCCTGCAGATCTAAGTCAGGCAAACGTGATTTGTCTCCTTCCTTTCCTTCCATACATACGCCTTCTGCTCTGCTCAGCATTAAGCTGTGCTGCTCCTACACAGCTGCAGCCATGCACTGTAGCCCCTGAGCCACCAGCAAAGCCCTCAGTGCTGACACCACTCTCACACCGCCTTTTCTTTTCAAATGAATCTGAAGGATGGGGAAGGATCTGTGGCTCACTCTTATCTGCTCCTTCCGATGGCCCAATGGCTGGGTGTGAATATAACCGTCAGGTTCTGTCCATCAGCGCTCCAGTGATACGCGTCAGCAGCTTCAGAAATGCATACGAGCTGAGGCCCTGCTGCCCCATTCTGCTCCTGCTGCCCTGCAGCCCATGCCAGGCATGGAGCGCTGCTGAAGAACGGTGCTGCCTCTGGTGGGACAAATCTCCACCTCCAAGAACGCCATCAGAAATTCAATCTCCTCAAGGAAAAAAGTTCCCTTATGACCACCTACGCACTTGGGTACCCCTGTGGTCACTTCTTTGACCAACACAACCCAATGACTTTTTGCCACAAACACCTGGACACACGCACTGTGTTTCCCTCCCTGTTCTACAAGCACCTCCAGCACACAGTGCTCTGACACACAGCAGACCTGCCAGGCCATGGCTTTGGGAACTACCTGTGAGCCTGCAGATGACACTGTGGCAGTGATGCCCCATCAGCACAGGGCTGCTGAGCAGCGCCACGTCAGCCCCAGGGGCACACAGGCATATTTGTGCCACGTCCAGAAATTTATCTTTGGGTACATGAACAACCAGCTCCATTCACACACCGCATCAGCCTTCTGCTTTCCTCAGTGCGAGCAACCACACAAGTGGCCCAGGAACACCAAAATGGTGCAGCTTTGAAAAGAAAACCTCCAGAAGGGGTCTGAGGAGATACATTACGATCCCCATGTCCGCACAACCTAGGGGGAAACGCGCCATGCAAGGTTCCCAAACCAGACAAAGGAGGTAATTTCCATTACAAAGAGAGAGAGAGGGTGCTGGAGTGAAAAGCTTCATTAGACTCAGAGAGGCAAAGCGATGGCAGTATACCAAGGTCACTTCTAATTTAGACCATCTAATTGGCAAACATGGCTCCAAATGGCTATCATCTCACAGGGCTCAGAATTAATGAAGCCCGATTATTTTCATTACCTTCATCCGAGATGGAGAATGAGACACAGAGTGAGAGGGAAAGGGGGGAGCGCAAGGGGGCGAGAAGGAGGGAGAGAGAAAAATTGAATGACAACGAAGGGAGAGAGTAATGAGAAAAGACAATAGGAAAAGGGAAAAAATGTGAAGAGGGAGAAGTGCGGACGGCAAGGATGGGAAAGAATCACTGGTGGAGCACGAGAGAAAAGAAAACGATGAAAAGGAAACGCTGGAAACACCGGGAGAGGACTGAGAACAGCAAGGAGAGGAGCGTGCCACAGGCCGAGCCGGGGGGAGGGAGCTCTGGGAAGCCGTCCCTTCTCCCGCTTCAAGCCCATCAGTCTTGTCAATCGACTGAGCCGACGAACTGCACTTCACCCTCATTAAGGGGCTCTCTGCTGGAGCGGTGTGGGCCTGAGCCTGGCGGCGCGGCTGCTGGGTGGGAAGATGGCGATCAGAGCCCAGCGCGGCCGAGACGCCACGCGCTGTAAACCCAGCCACGTCTGTGTGCAGCTGGAGGGGATGAGGGCTCCCGGCCCCCTCTGCACCGCTACGCTGCCCCTGGAGCCCTGCCCGGAGCTGCCGGCCGCAGGACAGCCCCCGGGCTGCGCGCCGCTATGAAAGGACAGGGCACGAGCCACAGATATGAGATGCTGAGCATAAGCAAGTAGCTGTTTCCATGGCAACAGACATATTAGACACTGCAGGTTCCTGAAAGGCGTCTGATAAGGTATTATTAACTGGAGCCTCCTCCAAATGCCAAATGCAAAGACACTGTGTCGAAAGGGACCTTGCTGCCATAGACTGGGCTGCAGTTCACTTGGCAGCACCGAGGCCTGATCCGCACATCAGAGTATGACAGGAACCCACAAGGCAACGCTACGAATGTCACATGCTGCCAGGTTCTGCACAAGACATACGCATCTCACCAACTATTTGCCGTATGAACCCAGAAAGAGACACACACAAGTTGGATGAGAAGGAGAATTAGTCCTTCTACCCAGACATATCTCTGGGTACAAAGTGAACGGCCAACCAGGGCCACCATGGCAGAACAAAGAAGGAAGACGATGATCTTCACATTTCTCAGCAGAAGTGCTGCACAATGCAGCAGAAGAATGATGTCCTACCGTAGCACAGAAGATGTGATGACCTAAAAGAGCTGTCACAGCACAGCAGTTGCTCTGGCCGTGTCCCCTGGGCACTGCCCTGAGCTCCCAAACAAGAGGCTTCTGTCAGTCTTTGTGTACCTTGGAGGGCAAACACCTGTGCAAGCACTAATGCACCAAATCAATGGGTTTGTAGACTGCGTGCTCTGCAGACAGCCCAGCCCAAACAAACCACACTCACAATAGCAGAGAAGACACCCTTAGCAAACCAGTTAGGTTTACTGGCCTAAGAAAGAGGCTCAGCTTCTGTTTACTTATCTCGCTGGGTCAAAACATCTTCCTTAAATTTAGTTAGAGGCTAACCAGACTTGTTTACATCCTCAGAAGGTATTTGCACAATTGAGCATGAACAATTAAAATGGATGTAGGTCCCAGATGTCTTTGTGATGGGGCAGTTCCTTTATTTAGATGTATGCAGTGTCCACCAGGGCAGAGCAACCCTTGCTTGAGCCTGTGGGTACTTAGCTTAGTGAACTGCTCTTGGTCTGTCTTCCTAAGTCTCTTTACATTTTGCTACTCAGAGGATGCTGGGTGGGACCTGTCACCTTGGCTGGGTTTTTAATGGGTTTTCAG
The DNA here is from genome assembly GCF_026119805.1 of Tympanuchus pallidicinctus. Classification (NCBI taxonomy): domain Eukaryota; kingdom Metazoa; phylum Chordata; class Aves; order Galliformes; family Phasianidae; genus Tympanuchus; species Tympanuchus pallidicinctus. The sequence goes on from NW_026294739.1 coordinate 23,628,187, forward strand.
ACATGGTGCCTGCTTGGGTATGTGGGTTTTTCCAGGCAGTTGCAAGCACCTGGTCCCAAGAATGGTCACTGTGAGCCTTCACTGCACCATGACTCCCACAGAGCCTGGCAGGCAGAGGGCAGAAAAATGAGAGGATGGGTGGCTCACAGAGCAAAGAGGGAAGATGAGCAGCACAACAGCCTGTGAGGAGACACATGAGGATCGGAATAGTGCTAGAAAGGGAAGACCAAAGAATGGCAAGAGAAAAGCTGGGTAGCGCTGCATTTGCTTGCTTAGTTGATGCCACAGGAAGTGAATTGATAAAAGAATATGAGTATTATGACAAACGTTGTTATTGCCCTTCGTTATCAGCAATCAGCAAAGAAGTGAGAAACAGAGCTGGAGTGCGGGAAAGAAATCACTAAACTGTCAGGAATTGAAGCAAACGCTTGTGTACTTGGTAACAAGTTCTTAAGTGCAGCTACAACCTTGCCTTGAAGACTGCATAAAAAAAATGCAGAAATCTGATTTGTAAGTTCAGAGCGGGTTTTGAAAATGTGCGTTATTAATTCTACCTGTATCTTAACCTGACTAAACACACTAACAAGTGGAAAGGCAAACTCGTGTGCAACCCAAGAAAAGAGAACTCACAGAAGAACACACTGGGCGCCCAAGTGACATTTATAGGAGCAAGCAGACGAGTGCTGTGAATGCAGCCAGGCTCTGCTCAGTGTGTCTGCATTGAGGCGGCGCAGCCACTCGAGGTCAGGCACACAGTGCCCACGGGAGAGACCTGCAGCCAACAGCGTTGCTAGGGCAGAGCACAACACCACCCCTCACAGACGGCAACTTGATCGCCGCTGCTGATTTGCTATTCCTCACCGAGCGCTGGCTCTTGGGATATTCAAACCTCGGCCCCAAGGCAGCACCTGGAGAAGGGTTCCCACCCACGATGCTGAACCACAATCTGCTGTCTGAAGTTTCTGTTGCCATTAGAAGTAGCACGAGCAGTAACAACTACAGCACAGACACGGGCACAACACTGACAATGTGCTCCAGAAGTGCAGCCCGGGTTCCACCTCCCTTGGGCTAATGACAATGTATCCCTTCCTTGTTACTCTGAAAAAAGTGAACTGTTACACACAAAAGAAAACACACGTTGCCACTTTGCATGGAGTGATTTCTGACTAAAGTAACAGGTCCATCCTACTTCACAAAATCTTGACAATGATCTTCATTGAGTGAATGAAGTGCAGACCATGGGCTGCTCAACTGGACAGGTTCTCCTCCTGCAGGCGAGGCTGCCAAGCAAAGCCACTCTACTGGTTCTTAAAATCACATTCTAAGTAGGAACTCGATACCTAATTTCCGTAACGTTACTTTAATCGCCCTGGCTGTTCTTCCCAGGAATCGCTAACCAACTCCTGAGTATCTTCCCTCTGCAACACAACCAGCACAGCACATCAGCTGCTGCATCTCCCAGAAGGATCTGTGCAAAATGTGGTCCCATGCAATGACTTCAGCAGTTAAAGGAAATCTGATTTGTTCCAATCTCTTCACAATGAGATTACTCACTCAGCACTGAAATATTGCCATTTGCCGCAACGCCCAAGCATGGACAAGCTGGTCTCTGCAAAGGAAACATGCAAGGATGGGAGAAACCTCAGTGACAGAGCGCAGGGATGCCAGGCAGCTGCCCCTGAGCCTACACTGCAGTGAGCACAGCCCACGCAGGTCAGGTCACCCCTTCACTCCTCGCAGTCCCTACGCAGACAGCAGACACACCTGGCTATGCTGTGACTCACCGTCATGATGAGCTTCTCAACGCAGTCAGGGGACACACTGTGCAGGTGAGTGAGGTGCAGCTGCAGGTGGATCTTGTTGTTGAGCATGTCCTGGCAGAGCGGGCAGCGGAGCATGGGCTGCACCGAGTGCTGGGTCATGGCGTGCACCCGCAGCCGATTCACGTCTGTGTTACTGTACTTGCAGTATGGACACTGGTACATCTGCAGAGCAGAAAACGAATTGTGCAATTGTTACAGCTTTCTTTTTTCCTTACAGCTAGACTTTAGTAATTTGATGTCTTCTGTAGTCAGTTACCACCTTTCACCCTCTTTCATTTATTTTACTCTTTACTTTTGTCACAGATGAAACAGTTACCCACAGATGTGCAAAATGCCGAGTGCTTGTCCTTACCTGCTCCGATTTGGTCTCTTCTGAAGTTTTTGACCATTTAAAGGAGAGAGGCGACTCAGAGCTGCCGGGAAACGGTACTCGTTTAGAGGATGCTGGAGGCTCCATCAGCTCCTTCTCTGCCTGGCTGGCCGGCGCTGCAACAAGAACAGATTCACATCAGGACATTCCCAAAGAGGCTGACGTTGGATGAAGATGGTGTTACCCTCTACCTTGCTGTTTTTTCTTGAAACATGCACTGCCTAGTTGCGTGAGGATGAGCACACGGACTAACTCACAACCTACAAAGCCTACCTAGACACAGGAAGTTTGTTCTTAATTATCTTCCATAGAAGGGGAATTGTGTCACTTACAGCCAGAAGAGGAGAAAACGCAGCTGCTTATGCGTGCTGCCTACAGGAATCCTGTTAGGTGCAGGATTCCTTCCCCGTGCTTGCCTCTGACTCACAAACACTGGGTCAGATGTGAAGGCCAACGCACCATTCCTGCGAGCAGCTGGGCAGGTGCGGCAGAGCAGGATGCAAACCCCTGGCTCTGAGCACCCAAAGCTCTGCATGCGAACAGCCTGGAGAGCGTCTGCCCCAGGGATGGCTGGAAGCTGTGCAGACTGGGTGCAGGGTGCCACGAGGCCCCAGGAGGATGGCACTGAACTGCTGGGCCCACCCCTGGGAACAGTGCACACTGCAGATGCTTCCCAGCAGCGGTCCCACAGAGCCCCAGCAGTGGGACCCAACCTGCAGGGCGCAGGATGAGCACATCCTGCTGTTTCAGCAATGCAGGAGAGGAACCCAGAAGCCACAGCGAGGCTCTGTGCAAGTTAAGGCTCTCAGAGAAGGCGCATACCCTGACCTTTCCCCCTCCCCCGAACCCTGGCAGCCTGGAGTACATAAATTTGTGGGACATCTATTATTTAAAAACTGTAAGGACAAGTATATTATACACAACCCCCGTCTCCTCCTCCCTGAACACACATTCATAACAGTACTTTAATCTGTCTCGAATCGACTTCAAACCCATTTCGCCCTTAATGGGAGTTATTCATTTTCACTTGAAAGGTAATGTATGACAGCTGGATATTTAATATGATGGATCGGCTGCCGATTAACAAGGCACGGCAGCATTCTCAGACCGGTCCCCCCATACTCTTCCCCCTTCCTCTTCTTCTCTGGGTGAGCTCACTGGTGTCTGTGCCTTGTTCAGAGGATGCAGTCAGAGCAAAACCCAGGTAAACCGCTTCCTTCTCACAGACCCTTCACTTACAGACACGAGACGTGTTTCAGAGGCACCACATCACAGTAAGGACAGTGATCTGTGTTTCTGTCTTTCCCTGCCAGGCCTCAGCCCCGAGCTCCAGTCATGAAGGAACAAACTAACTTTGTGGAATCATAGAGTCACTCAGGTTGGAAAAGACCCATGGAGCCGCCGAGTTCAGTGACCCAACTGCAGACACATTGTCCCATGGTGCTGAACGCTTCGTACAACCTCTGAAATCCCAACTATGTTTCCAATTTCTTTCCTATGGGAAGCAGCCAACGCACAATTCGGGAGAAGTGAAAAGCAGTTAAAATTTAATTCTACTTAACATTTTCCAAACTGCCCATTTTTCTAAATGCATTTGATCCATCCCTAACTTTTATCCTTCGGAATCAGAACTATTAATGACTGTCCAGCTCCCAGAGAAACTGCTTTGTTGCAGTGAACTGAAAAACACACACTGAATATTTCTTCTAAGTGTCATTTTTTTGTGCTGACAGCTCAGATGGGAATTTTAACTCAAGACCCAAGTTTATTGTTGATCAACAGCCAAATTCACTAAGTGACACATTCAGTCCACATCACAGATCAGAAGAATTAAAAGCTCTTTTCTGCCTGGGGAAATGAGGACGCGCTGCTCCTGCAGCTGCAATTCAGCACCAGGCTTGGGGCAAAGGCATGGCAGGACAGAAGGATATGGGCTTACAGTACGATGTATGACAAGTTACCTATTAGCACTTGCATTATTTTGACCCTCTAAGCGGATTATTACAGATTACCTGGCCTCAGAGATCTGTGTTAACTCCACAAATGCACCTGGAAGCCCCATGCACCAGGACGGTGCTGCCCTACTGGGGCCTTGAGGAGACTTCTCGCACATCCTTGGCACCTCCTGCATTTCAGAGGATGAAAGGAAATCTCCCCGGGTGGAATGGGACACTTTCTCGAGTGCAGGTCCTTCCTTCTGCCAGCTCTGTCCCAAGAAACAGATGACTCCTGGTCTGGGTGGGCAGGAGCTGCCTCCTCTACTGCCATCAGCTCTTCTAGCTAACGCACCGCTGACAGCCCCTTCATCTAAACTTCTATCTCCCGACCCAGCAACATAATGGAGAAGCCAATTAAATGATTATTAATTCATGCTGTTTTCCGTAAGCCAGAGGTTCTCATCTCCCTGCATTCCGTAAACCAGCTTGCCACTTGCCCTAGAAATTTACAGTGGGGTTTCTGCTATCTCCATTGATTTAGAGAACGGAACGACCCCTCCCCCACACCCAGTCTCTTCCCACCAAGTTCAGCCGTCAGCCTGGGAAAAAGTTTTCCAGCGGGTTGCGGAGCTGTTTTCATCGCACGATGGAAAATAAAATTCCTTATTTGGCGGTGCCTCCCTCTGCTCAGCTCTCCCTGACGTTTCCTTGAAGCTCCCCCCAGCACCACGAGCCCACAGCTGGACGGGGCCGCCCGCCCGCGACAGCCCTGCGCCGAATGCCCGCCAACGCAGCAGCATCCTTCAGCAGCCCTTGCTTTCCTCTGGAAATGCTGAGGAGTGGGAGGACGGTTCTGCTGCCCCACGCTCACACAGCCCCCGCCCCCTGTGTGCGCAGGGCCAGGCCACCCCGCACCACCACGCGTGGGGCTGCAGCGAGCCGCTCACTCAGTGCCGGCCAACAGCACGGCATGAATGGACGTGGGAGAGGAACTTCACCAAGAGACCCCGGCCACGCAGCAGCTGTGTGAGCATGGCCTGGGCCTTCCAGAAATGGCACCTGGGTGTAGAGCTCCATTACAGTGCTGCTGGTTGTTACTTCTCGTGTTAATAATATATGGTTGGATGTTTCTTCCTGAAATGCTGTCTGTTTACATTCCCTATTCCCTGAAGGTACCATTCGTTCTAATAAGATCTTGTAGCCACACTAACAGGACTCTACACCGCCTGTTGCTCTGCGGTACTTTTTCAAATCTGTATTTGATAAGTAACGCGACTGTATGATAGACAGATGTGAATACATGAGGATCTGCAAGCACACCTTTGTACCCAGACCGTTATCACTATCTTTCAAAAATACGGCTCTGAAGACGGTCAGACAATTCGTTTTTCTAATGCTGTGTCACACCTGCAGCCCGCAGTGTGTTCCAACCACTGAATTATCACTAAACGTCCACACGACAGCACCCAAAAGGCCCAACCAAGTGCCACGAGGCTGCTCTGCACCACCACAAGCGCTGGGACACTGCACAGGGCACAGCAGCAGCGCCTGCACCAACACACAGACCTCCCACTGCCCCCCAGCATTGGCACCGTGCCGGGGCTCCACAGGGTGCTGCCTGCGGACAGAGCTGTGCAATGGGGAGAGAAATGGTCCAAGCCAGCTGGGCAAGGCAGGGCCACACAGAGACATGAGGAAAACGATTCTGACCAGGCCCAGGGAAGACCTGGTTGGCACAATCTCACCCCACCTCGAGCACAGCAACGCCCCATGCCTGCAAAGTGGTGCACTGAAACCTTTCCTCCCAGCAATGATACCTAAGATTATGGGTTTAGAACCATGGGATATCATTTGTTTGTTTTACATTACAGAGGAAACAAGACGTAATCTTTTATATTTACCTATTCCATATGGTTCTTGAACCAGTCATCAATCTGGGTGAATATTACTGTCCAATTCAATTGAATAAATATTTCAACTAACCTACATGAGAGTCTATATCATCTCATTTACTGAAATCAATGTGCAGAGCTTGGGAATGGTATCAACAACAGTACTCCTACCAACTCCTTGAGAAGAGCACAGGGGGGATGGGCAGTGCCAGGCAGCGCTGCAGATGGGGGAGCTCCCGGCCAGAAAGGGCACGAGCTCAGCAGAGATGCAGGCAACATGGACTCCATGTGCTGGGGGCATACAGCACAGAAGTGCCAGAGAACAGCAGGGCTGACACAGCCACCAGCCTGCAGAGCACCGCACACCCCGTGCAGCAGCTGGGCCTTGGGGTGCTCCTGGCTCCAGCACGGCCAGCGGCCAGCTGGGAACACGGAGCCCTGCTGGAGCCGGGGAGAGGGCCGTCGCCTCCCTTCACTTCCTGGAAACATCAGAACGCATCTGCTGGCACTGTGCGAGCTGAGGGCAGCCCAGCTCTGAACATCAGGCAGCTTCCAGGCAGTCCCAGCACCCCGAGTCCTGCCCCAGCGCTCCTCCTTGGCTGGAGCTGGTGCCCAGAAACCTTTGGTGCTTTGTAAATCCTCTGGAAAGCCACAATGGCACCAAAGCTCCCGCCTCATCCCCATCCCATTGCAAGTCTCCTGCACACACACTCCAGGGTCAAGAGATGCTCCATCACGGCCCCCTGCTCTGCTCCCTGCCAGCTCTCTCCTTTTCTTTGCTCTGGCACCACTGAGCATTCTGGCCATTAAGTGCTCAACAAATGCCATATATTAAAAAAACAGAAAAAAAAGCAGCAGGGGGTGGGGGGACAGTAATAGATTTCCGTCAGGATGTGCCTGACCTGTTTTTTTCAATTTCAGTAATTAGAAAGGCAGTGGGCCTGTAGGAATTATTCATAAACTGCAGGAGCTGTGCAGTATACATTTATGTTAAACATGTCAAATCCGATTGAAATCATGCCTGCCAGCACCATACTCCATAAACACACTTTTCTGCAACAATTTCCCAGCTCTCGGCAGCCCATTAATACCTCCTTTAATAGCAATCTACCACGGATTCGAATCAGGGACGCTCCATTGCACTAATTGCTCTGTGTTAGGTGAGCATCATGGATTTAAAAAAAAAAAAATCATTAAAAAAAATAAAAGCCCTTCAGGCTACTCCTCCAGAAATATTTCATTTCAATCCATATTTTAAATAGAGTTTGTTTCTTGTTTTTTGGGGAAAAAAATCTGATATTCTACATCTACACGACTGACAGTGCATTAAGAAAGTCTCTTTCACAGCTGGGTCACCGCATACCGAAGTGCTTCTCTCCAGCTAAAAAACACACGCAAACATACTCCAAATCTTGCAAGCTTCACACAGAGCTACACGGCTGGGGTCCAGGCTCCAGCTGGAAATCAGTGTGTGGATGTAATCATTTACATCCTGACTTAAAAATGGAGTCAAGAAATGGCCACATTTCTTCTCTCTCTGCTTGTAAGAAGTCGTGTGTTAATCACAGTGACCTCATCTCTAATGCTCAGACACTGGGCAGAGCATCCCTTTGCAGCACTGCAGAAGGCAGGATGGCGGGCAGGATGGAGGGCAGGATGGAGGGCAGGATGGCGGGCAGGATGGAGGGCAGGACCCCTGCACAGAAGGGATGGCAGCTCTGGCAGCTCTGGCCGCACTGCACTATGCTCAGCAGCTGCCACATCCCACTGCTGTGAGAGACAGCAAGCAGGTCTGCACAGACATGGGCCCTGCAGCCATCCCTCTGCATGGAATGCTCTCGGAGACACACAACAGCTTTGCCTTCCACGCAGCACTGCTGCCTGTGACAAATGCACAGAGGCAGCGTGTGCCCTGCAGAGAGCAAACCACGCTGCACTTGTACACACCTCGCAGGAGGGATGAAGAGATGTATGAGAACTTAACTGAGGTAACAGGAATTCTTGCTTGGAATGGAGCTCTCCTCTTGTGTACTTTAATGGAAAACGTTACTTTAAAAATTTTTTTGGTTAGGAATATTCTCTTCTAAAATAAGTACAAAAACGAATCGATAAATTTATTCTGCAGCTGAAAACATTTTGGCAAACTTTCAGTGAAAGCAGCGAAGTTTCTCCTTTCAGCAAATAGCTGACCCAGCACTGCCTGCCACAGCTGTGCCATAAAGAAGACTCACAAACCTGACTCACTCCGGGCAGCCACACGAGGCCTTTTTTTTTAGAAATGTGACAAAAATGATCGCGCCGTCTGCAGTTAAGGAAGCGAGGTACAGACGGTGAGTAAATCGCTAAGGAACGTGATGAGCAAACTGCAGCACAGCACACAGAGGACAGGTCCCGCAGCCTGCAGCACAGCACTCTGCTGCACTCCTGCACCTATCTCCTGCCTTCACAGACCTGCAGCATTCGCAGCCGCTCCGCAGGGCTCCCAGCATAGGGCAGACTGTGCCGCTCTGCTTGCGGCCGCAGCTCTTCTGACCTCCAGGCAACACTTCTGAGGTACCTTCCCAGAAATTCTGCTCCAGTGTTTCACCAACTGTATCAGGAGACCTCTTTTTTTTTACTATTATCTAACCCCAACCTTCCTCCTTTCCATTTAGGGCCATTATTTCTTGTTGTCTATATCCTGAATAGAGAGATCAAATTATTTTCTTCCATTCAGAAGCACTTTATGCACAAGAAGACTTATTTTGTCCTCCCCTCTTTTTGGGTCAGGTAAGCTCCTTTATTCCACTTTCTCCTTAGAGCTGACATTATACTGACCACGGTCCTTATTTGTGCTGTTCAGCTTTTCTGAAATTGCTCTACTTTCCTGACACCCAGAGCTCTGAAGCAGACACGATCCTCCAGGGGAGGCTTTCCAGAGCTGAAGAAATGCATCTCTATCTTATAGTATTTTTATCTACATCACGATTAGTCGAGCTTCATTTTGAGAACGTCCTGAACAGCACCACCAGAAGCCTTTCTAAGGAGAAGACACAAGATGCTGCCTGCAATGAGGCCTTCCTCACACGGAAGGAAATTGGGTCGTGTTGACATGATTTGTTCTTGACAAATCCATGTCGACTGTTCCTCATCTCATTATCTTCCAGTCAGTACTTACAAACAGTTGTTTGGTCAATTCCCAGGAAAATCTGGGGCAAACGAAGCTGGCAGGTGTGCGGTTCCCCAGCCACTCCTCTGCTTACAGATAAATACCAAGTCTGTCCCCCCGCAGCTCCATCTCTCATTTTCTGGGACTCACAAGAGAGCAGCTGACAGGTTGGACAGCTGAGGTGGTCGCCTCCTCAAAATGCCCAAGGATGAAGCAGTGGACACAGACCTGAACACAGGTGGCTGAACTGAGCCCTTGGCAACCTGTTCCTGCGGCTGGACCACGAGCCTTCGTGCAGTGCAGCCAGCAGGGCTGCTGCTCTCTCATGCTGTCGGCACATTTAGTCAAGATAAAAGCAGAGAACGTGACCACTCTTCAGTTTTGCTGACATCAGGGTTGAGCTGCAGACCAGCTCATGCCCTCCAGTCTTCTTACACCAAGGCACTGTTTGAGTGCCTCTTGGTGCTCCCTATATCCTGAGATATCCCCATATCCTTCCCTGGCTGCATCTCAACTTCCACTGCTGCATTTTGATAACCTGCATAGGTGGACAATGCAGCTCTATTTTGTCAAGACTAACATAACCCAGTTTCTATTCCCTTCCATGTCTGGGGTCCACAAGGACACAGTGACACAGCCACGCTCTTCAAGGGAGCTTGAAAGCAGAAACAACGCAAGACTGAGGGTGGTACGTGTCGAGCAAATCCACTGTACATAAATGAATTCAGAACTTCTTTTGCTTTCAAGTTCAAGGCTAGTGTTGCTACGCATTTGAAAGCAGGCCTCAAATTCAACAGCACACATGCAGAAACCTTGCTGGGGCTTTATGCTTCAGGCTGGCAGTGGCCCTGGGTGCTGTATGTCCAGATACACACACACAGCAGCCTAGCTGCATTTTCCACTGTGTGTTTTCCTGTGAAGACTTAATGAAGCTGTGAAATCTACCCATGGATTTTGCAAAGAGAAACCTGAGATTCTTACTCAGCAACGTAAAGATTGTTACACACCTACAGTTTGTTTCAGGATGTCACAGATCCAGCAGAAAGCAAGCAGTTAACAGAGCACGAGCACAGGGTCTGCCTCTCTGCTCTTCTGTGTAAAAACCAGAGTAATGGTAAAAACCAGACCATAATGGAAAAGTAGGTTAGCAATCTCTCTAGTCTTAACTACAGGGTGGGGTTTCATGATATGCTTAATCCAGCCTAAGCGCTGTCAGCTGCCAACAAGGGCAGTCCCTTTCCTCTCCTCCAATCCCAGCTGCACATTTCCACTGCCCGTGTCAGGCCCAGCACCACGTGAGAACAGACGAGCTCTGACCTGCGGCCATGCGGCTGGCAGGGAATGCATGAGTGACCACAGCTTGTACTACGTGAGCCTGTTGCAAAGCTACACCCGGAGACTTCACAGCGCCTACATCACACCAACAGCACTGTGCAGCATGGTTCTTTAAGGAAAGAATTTTGCAGAGTAGTGTTCTGCAACTCCCCGCTTTCCTTTCTCAGATTGAAAGATAAAGAGGGACCAAAACCCACCTGTCCATTTGCTCTGGTCCTTGTCCCCTGCACTCTCTTGCTCCTTGGCAGGCTCTTCAGCATCAACAGCTGTTTCATTGGGCCCTTCTGCATCTTCAGTGGCTTCGTCTGAAAAACAAGAAGCAGAAAGAATAACATAAAAATGAAAGTCAAGTCAGAAGATCAAATAACTGCCACTGAGGAACAGAGCGCAACCGCTGGGTGTTGATGCCACCCAGCATTATCCGGTGACCACCTACTAGCTGGTAAAGAAAGGCTTTGGAAGATACTGAGGGGAGGAAGTGAATCTGGCCTATGACTGCCACTTACAGCCCCTGCAGTGTAACAAGCAGAAAAACGATTGCCTGGAACGAGAAGGGTCTATTCAACCATGCCATAGATCAGAGAAGTGCTGGGGCCTGATCAGAGCCCTCAGCACCGTCAGCCTCTACTCTTCCCTCATCCCCAGCTCAAGCTCCTAGGAATGGACGGCACTGCACAGCGTGGCCCTGACCACTGAGACCCCCAGACCACCTCAGAGCAACACAACTCACTGCTCAAAGCAGGGGGCAGAGGGCACGGCCCTGACACAGGACATGGGAGGAGGCTGCTGAGGGGCCTTATTTTCATCCCGGCCACGGGAAAAGCTCGAGCACACAGGCAGCAGCAGTGCAAAAGCACGAAGGAAGAACATGAAATGGCACTGCCCAAGCATGAACAAAAGCAGCGGAGTGCGGTGGCCGCGGCTGCACGGGGCACATCGACACGGCTGAGCGCCGCTCCATGTGCAGGCACCCTCGTTAGGAGGGACACAGGGAGAGAGACAGCTGTAGCTGCCAGGCCTCCAACACCAGGATGTAACAGCCACATTATCATCTAGCATCGCGGGTATGTATGTGTAGTGCAGGCAGCTCAGCAGCCACCACGTAATTGACGGGGGCTACATCAACGGTGGGAGGAAAGGGTACTTTTAAGCCATTATATCCTCTTTCAGGCAGGAGAGTTCATAATTTTAACTTGCATTATGGTCATGGAAAATCCAAGGCTATCCTGAGGCTTTATCTGAACTACCTAACTAGTTAAATCATCTCCCTTCACACATCCTCCTCCTAACAATGACAGGGCAAGAAATTGGGATTAAAAATATATATATATTAGGAGACTGCAGATACTCAGCACTGCCCTTTGAGAACGTGGCAACTTAAATCAAGGAGGAACTTGCAGAAGCATCCAGAGATCCGCAGTGATATTCAGAGGAAGCGTTGCGATTTATACTCCACCACTCTTTCACTTTTTTTTTACAAGCTAAAGATGCTTGAGAACTGCAGGGATCCCAGGAGTCTTATCCCGAGAGAACAGATCCCAGAGCAAGAGGCACCTCTGGGGAAAGCGCCTACTGCACAAAGCCACGTGCTACTGACGCAGAGGTGAGACGAGCGGTCTGCTTTGTGAGATGCGTGGTCAAGTTTGCTGGAGAAAAGGCTGTGGCATCAGCAGTCGGGTTCCCATTTCAGAAAATACTCCATTTTTTCCCCCCCACTTCTCCCCCTCCCCCCCCAAACCCACTCCCTCGCTGCCTTCCAAAGGCTGTGGTGCAGGGTGAGAGAGCGTCTATTTAACAGAGGCAGCTGGCGTGAAGAGCAGATTTATGCCGGCCTGATCAAACCCCTTCATTAAGAGTTGTCTATTGCCGCGTTAAACCCTCGCTAAGGACACCCAGGGGCTCCCAGCTCCCCGCCCCGGCTGCCCGCGGGCGCTGCGGGCACAACAAAGGTGCCCGGCGCGGCGGCACTCCCGGCTACGACCCGGAGGTGTCAGCATCGGCATGGCAGCAGGACGGCTGCTGGCTGCCCGCTCAGACGCTGTCTGGGCTCTAACCTGAGCATGTGGAAATAATAGACGTCTTCAAGTGCACTGTCTGGTTTGAGGGAAATAAAATAGGACATTCATAAGCAGTTACACCATCTGTCTTTATACCATCATCATCATCAACAAGGGGAAAAAATAGCTCCTTAAAATGGATGAAAGCCCAGGCTGACAGTAACCGGAAAAATGTGAGCTATGAATACCAATAAAGGTAGAAAATGATTAAAAAACAAGGCTACAAATGGCAACTCCTTCTGCCCTGCTCAGCGTGCAGCCCCTCATTCAAGGCACAGCCTGTCTCACTGGGCAGCCCTTAACAAAGCCACCAGACAGACTCTCGTACCAAGCGCTTGCTGAGCCCTGTTCCTGGAAGCAGCTCCTCTCTGAGGATAAAATCTGCTTCCTTGGCTCAAACACCCCTGTGCTGGACAGGCAGGCAGCAGAAAAGCACACCCATGCTCCAAAACCTCCTCCTCCTCTCTCAACTCTGTGCAATTTTTTTTCTGAAAAGCAATTTCTAAAGCAGGATGAGAAGGGAAGAGAGCACAAGATGCATGTGCCCCGGGAGGCCCAGCTGGGCTGCAGGTCAGCAGCAGAAGCTCCGCGCACTGCTGCTGCTTGGCTATGAGTTCAGGCTGTCCGTGGCCGCCCCAGTGCTGCTCTGGGGCTGTGCTGCAGCCGCGCCGCTGCTCCTGGGGGGCTCTTGCAGCTGAGGGTTCTTGTGCTACTGCAGCCTGCACGAGGATGTGGGGCAGGGAAGCGTTAACTCCAGCTGCCTCGTGACGCTCTTCCAACAGATTTTTGGATGGCTGGATTCAACTTTGCTTGCTGTGCTCAACCCAACTTGTCCTGCAGCCATTGGTGCGTAAAACTGACTCCAGGGATGGCTGGGGGCACATCCTCTGCCACGCCAGCCCTCAGTTGGCCAATGGCACCCAACCACCTGTGCTCTTGCATTTCTTTGGGGCTTCTTTCAGACAGAACAATGCCAGTAGCACATCTGGTGAGGAAAGGTCCAATTTTCTACTTGATCCGTTGCACATGCATCATGGAGTTGTTAAGCTCCAGTTTTCTTCCATCTTAATTGTCTACAAATCCCAATGGCACGCTGCTCCCATGCTGTACTCTCAGAGCGACTTTTGCCTTTACCTAAAGCCTGACAGCCAAGACAGGAGTAGGAAGAACACCTCATGGTCAGCTCCTGAAGGCCAAATGGTCAGTAAGATATGGGAAATTTATTTCCAAATAACGATTCTTTGAGGCTGCAAACACTGCCTGTTAGGATTGTTTCACCTTACAGCTGGAGTGTATTTTCATTATGGCGATTGATAAAAACTCTCCCAGTTAGGTGCTCAACTCAAAGTTGTTCATCTTAAGAAGTGCCCCAGTCAGGACTGACATCCAGGGGGTGTGATGACCCCGCAGTATCTCAGCTGTATACTGGAGTGTCTGCAGGTCAAGGGCAGACACTGAACACAGAGGCATGGAAGTCCTTCACAAAAGATGTTTCATAGGAGGCACTGGGGGCTCCGGACAGGCAGAGATGCTGCTTTGCCTCACACACAGAGGATGTAGGAGCCAGACTGGTACCCTCAGCTTCCCAGCTAAGCATGGTTTATGGGTCTGTGAAGGGTAAGCGGACTTCATCTGCGAGAAGCTCACCAGAGCAAGTCAAAAGCTGTTGCTACAGGATCTGCATGAGGGGGATCACGTCCCATTGAAACAAATGTTACAGCCTGCCCACGGGTCCCCATGCCAGAGTGTCGCCCACGAGGCACGAGACGTTGCGTTAATAAATTCTTAAAGGAATTTTCCAGCCCTAGGGCATCAGGTCAACAATAAGAGTGCGCAGCTGTAACTGTGGGCAGGCAGAGGGCTGAGGAGTCTGCTCCTCCATCACACAGAACCGCCCCATGCAAATTCCTAGGAAAAGTCTTTTCTTCCTTCGTGAATAAATCATTTTAGACAGTGGCATTTCCTTTTAATTTAAAATTAAAGCAGTCACTATGGGAGGGAGGGAGGGTGAAGAAGAGGGGGAGAGGAGTCTGGAAAATCATGGGCATCTCCTGACATCTGCAGATGTCGGAGTCTCTGAGCTCAGTTACGCACTGAAAATGCGCCCGAGTCCCCGCACACAGCACTTCCACCCCCCTCCGAGCCGATGAAGTTCGTGGGTGTGGAGAACTCAGCAAATGACGACTGGATTCAGACCAGGCTGAGCAGCCAAGACCTCCCCCCTCCTCCCTGCTGTATTTTCCTTAACAAACCCAGATCCCATATCTGAGGGGGTAAGGGGCATTTCAGGGGTGGTGGAATTGTAGCGACGGGAGAGAAAGGGCACGCATTTGCCTCCCCACCCTCCGGCAGGCTCAAGAGCTGAGAAACATTAGCTGTCATGAACCACAATCAAATCAGGTTTGAAATATTTAGCAGTGGCTTGGAAAATGCGGCGGTGCAGCTCTGACAGGCGAGATGTGCAGACACCCATTTTCCATTATAATGGAAATATCAAGCCTGTTCTGAATATGTATAACCTAGAAAAATGTATTGATTTTTCATTCGGCATTAAAAAAATGAAATACCCTGCAGCTGTCAAAAGCCTTTTGTTAAAAGCTCATCTTTCCTGGAATGAGGTTTACCAGAAACAAGTTTTAATTGTACACAGGGTCTTTCCTTTGAAACAAAAAGAATCACTGATGCTCCCCCATTTCAGGGTAAGTAGCCAAAAAACCCCGCAGACAGGCAGCACAGAGACCCGGCTGACTTTTAAGCCAGTGCTGCAGGGAGCGCTGACAGCAGGGCCACGCACAGCCGGCTGCACGGGGAGGGGAGAACACCCCAGCAGGGCTTCACCTGAACCCACCTAACACACGCCTGTGCGCCGGGGGCAGAGAGCACACACAGAGCGTGGCAGGAAGCTGAGCCGAGCCAGCAGGACACGCTGCCCAGAGCCTGGCCAACTGGCCGTCCCGGCACCATGCGAGACAGGCAGCAGCTCCCTGCTTACAGGGAAATCGGTGCCAGCTATCGGCCGTGCTGCACGCTGCTCCACGCCACGTGAGACCCACCGCAGCCACAGCACACGCGGCCACCTCCGCTCCCACTGGGTGACCCAAAAGGCAGTGAGCTTCTGAACTTGGGTACTGCTGCAATCCCACGGCCTTGGCACTGCTCCTGCATGGGGGACGCCCATGCATACAGGGGAATGGAGCATCCTGCCTTCTGTTTCTCTCCCATTGTTTCTGCAAACCCACTGTGCTGGGACTTGTTAGGCGCGCACCGCTGCAGGTGGGTGGGTGTGGAAGCTGCTGGTGGCCTGAGGTGGCAACTTGGAGATGGTGAGCCCCTCTGCCTCTGAATGCCTACTGCCTCAGAGTGGTTTTGTGAAAGAAAGATGAAACGGCGCAGGTTAGGTCACAGAGCATCACCCCGAGAACAATTAGGCCATTTCTTTGTAACCAAGTAACCTGCCCCCCCCCAAAAAGCTCTCCTCTTCCTAACTTGCAGACTGTTTCATGTGAGGATGAGACAATCCATTCACATGGAATTATTTTTCTGCTCTCCCATATTTCTCACTGTGATCAACTTGTCTGGGGCTCATCTGCAAGGTGCATACGTATATATTCTAATACATTCTATACTATCTCCTAACTGCATCGTTCTACAGAAACTTGTTTACTTCCTGAAACAGACAGCAGAACGCCAAGCAGTGAAAGCACAAGGTACAGATCAAGAGAAGAACACCACGGAGATCTGGCCCTGATGTAAGAAGCTGGTAGGTGAGTCCCAGCACCTGACATCGGGCAGCAGGAAAACAGTAATAATCCTACATGCACACCCTGGATTAACAGCGCTTCCCTGTTTGAGAGCACGGTCAGAGTGCACCTATGCTGCTTTCATGGCGAAAAGGAAAAGGCCACCTATGAACGTGTCCCAGACTGGCAGAGTCATCCCCATATCCCGTATTTTCAAGGAGGAAAGCTCAGCTGGCTCCTGTGCAGTTACTGAGAAGGATAAATGTTCAGGTGAGCAAAACAAGAAGTTCGGCAGCAAAAAACAAAACAACAAGTTCGCAACAACGTAAGTTCGCAAACTTATGGCTTCTGTTCCTTCATTTCCTGCTCCAATTGAAAAGTTCAGAATTTTCGGCCAATACAATAGCATCTGTATCACTGAGTATCTCCAGAACAAGCTCCTCGCTCAAAAGAAATAGAAGATCTTCAGCCAGATGCTGACATCTCCTTAAGTACAAATGCTTTTACTAATATGGTTACTATTTTGCATTCAGGCTCTTTATCTGATTTACCAGCTCCGCCAGAGGCCTCGCTTCCGAGCACTCCGTGGGCTTGCGGTGCCCACAGTCAGCATGCAGCGGGGAGGGCTGAAAAAGCCCCACAACCCTTTGCTTTGTAATTTTGGCAACAAGATGTAGCAGCGGTAAGGAAGAGAATAATCCACTCCTGCAGTGCCATTACTGTGGTCAGTGTGTGCGTGTGGGAGCGCCAGGGAACCTGGATCTGACAGGCAGGGGATGAGCTCAGGAAAGGCCCCGACTGCTCTGGAACTCTTCATCTGCCGGGCAAAGCGGGTAAGCACGGTCCTGCAGTAAACATCGCCTGGGAAAACAGCTCTGCACAAACAAGGTCAGCTTCCTGATGGGAGCAGAGCACGAGTTGCTCCCAACCCCTGCAGCCCAGGGGCTGTGTTTATCCAGCAAGGAACGGCTGACCTGGGGCTGGGGCACGGTGCTGTGCTGCCAGGTGCGCTCCCAGCTCTCCCCACAGGTCTGGCAGCACAGTGACCAGCACAGAGCACCTCTGGAAGACGTGCGCTCAGCTCCACGTGCACAGCCTGAAAGCACGAACCCGCTGCTCAGCCAGCACCGACTTCACTCTGTGCATTTGGGTTGTCTGGGTGTTTCTGTAAACCAGGCTGGATTTTAAGTCAGTGGAGCCCAACAGGGATTTGCCCCCTTTAATTTCAGCAAAACTAGAAAGGTTGCTGCTATTTTCACACATGAAATGTAAAAAAATGGCAAATTCCTTGAGCATGTTTGTAGTGGAGCGTGATGTGATTGTGTTGTCATTTATGGGAAATAATCGCAAGCCCATCTCTCCCTTTCCCCCCATTTTCCAGTCCAAATAACCATGAAAAATTACACTTCAATGTCAGGAGGACAACAAAGGAGGGGCTTTCTCCTGCCGCTTGACGGCTTTCCAGCACCCCCCACTCCTTTGGACAAAAACTACCTTGAATTCTATTTCATTTTAAATGTGATCTAACAAATTCATCTTGACAAGTTCCTCTCTTTTTTTCTTTTAAACAGCATTCTGCAGTTTAACCTAGCTCCAAATCGGAATCAGCTGGAAAGGAGACTCATGCAAATACACAAACACAGATCAAACAGCAAAACAAAAGAAAACACATCTCCAGCTCCAGGTCTGCAGGAAGGGCAGCTCGGCCTCTGAGATGGAGGCAGGCGGGAGGAGGGCCAGGGAACAAAGGGAAGGGACAGTGGGGAGGGCGAGCTGGGAGCAGGTGGGGCAGCGGTGGGGTGACGAGGCAGGACGGCAGCAGAAGGGGTTTGAGGACAGGGGGGTGCAGAGCCCAGAGCATCTTTGGAAACGAAGGGACCACATCCCTGGCTGGCACTGCCCACTGCCAACCCCCCATCAGCACAGGGCCACCAGCACTGGGCTGCTCCCATCAGCCGGCCAGACGCCTGCAGCCGCCCTGCCTCCCCACAGCATTGCTCCTCAGCACCCGTGTGCCGGCAAGGCGCCGTGCTGCACAGACACAACGACATGATGCTGACGCTTCACAACTGCTGCAGGCTTGCTGGGCTCTCAGATTTTTAATAATAAAAAAGCCATCCTTGCTACCACATACAACATCCACGTTGTTCTTCCTCACGCTCGAGACGAGGCCGTATGCTCAGAGAAATTCATCTCACACCCATGGGCTCACTGCGGTCGCCCTGGAGATGGCCTGCAGAACCAGCGACGTGGAACGCAGTGGAGACAGCCTGCGTCAAAGGCGTGAAACTCCGGCGGTGCCGCCCTCATTCACAGCAGTTGTGGCTGTGTCATGGAACCCAGCTTCAGGAGCTAATTTCCAGGGACTAACGCTACTGGACACAGACAGTCGCAAATGCCATGAATTGTGTGTATATGGGGTCCTTCTGGATCAAAAGAGGATCAGTCTCTATGATTCTATGATTCAGTCTTGCATTTTTCTTCATGAACTGCCTGCAGGAAAGGCTCATGGATAGGATTTGCAGGTGGAGTGCGATGAAGCAAGGTGAGACGTTCAGCTGGGTTCTGCTTCATCTCAGCCAAGAGATCGACATCAGAGTGTGACACCATCCAGGGATGGACCCTGGCCCCAGGAAACAAGTAAAGCCCAGCTCCTCAGCTCTAAAATGGAAACAGCATTTGTCTGTCCCTCAGAGGTGCCAAAAAGACAAACAGTGGCAGTGTTTGAGGACCCGACACTTCAGTAAAGGCGGCACAGCACATGCAAATACAACCACGGAACATCCATGCTTTCATCTGGGAGAAAATAATCCCCACACAGAGCTGTTGGGGCAGGAGAAGGCCAGAAAGGGCAGCAGGCAGGGAAGGGGCAGAGCAGTGCTCTGGGAGCGGGGCTGTGGCCAAAGCAAGGGCACTGCGGGCCTCGGGTCAGGCCTGGCCCTCCTCAGCCACTCCTGGCTGTGCCAGTGACTGCAGACAGCCAACAGGAACCGCAGCCAAGAGAGCGTGCTGGCAGAGGGAAGTATCTGTGTCCTGATATGTGTGTGTCCACGTGGGTCCGGCAGGCCGCCCCCCCACAAGAAGCCCAGAACAGAGAGCTGCTCTTGTGACCCGTACCATAATTCACTGTATTCTTCTCTCTTGCATGCACTGGCTACGCTCAGCACAATCCCAGTGTATTTCTGGTGACTCCTGACCTTGCTGTCATGTTGACAGCTTCCCATGAAGCCGGACCAAATCATTTGGATTGGTGCAAAAAAGAGAGAAAACTAGGCACACTACACACCTTGTGACACAGAAGATGGCAGAGATGCTCACGGCATGCAGTTACGCAGCCCTGGAGCTGCCTGTGAGGACACACTTGAGGAACACCACATCACACTGCAGCAGAGATGACCACGTCCGAAGGCTGAGCTGCCCCTTCCCCAGGTCTGGGTTACTAACACAAACAGAATGTCATTGATTGCTTTTCCACTCTTACTAATAAGCTTTCAGCAGAAGAAGATTTCAGCTTCCTGCAGCCAGCAGACCCTTTTTCTCCACCTCTCCTGGCTCTGAGTAATTGAAAGCGACTGCAATCTCGGCCCAGGCTCTCCAGTATTCAGCTGTACGGGGAGGTCACGGGGTGTCAAGTGAAGCCTTTCCATTCACCTCCATACCACCAGTACTGCATTAACAGCAGCAGCCTGATCCACAGCCCAGAGGAATGTGCAAAATTACAGGGGCTGCTAACAGCCTCGGAAATCCTAACACAGCTTATCTGCAGCAGGGAGGGAGGGGTGCCAGCTGTGTCTCTGCAGAGAGGCCAGCAAGCTGCATCCAAGCAGAGCCCCAGCAAACCCCTGAATTTTTTCAATTTATGCACGTATATACAAGAAACTACATATTCACCCTTAATATTTTTGTGGCAAGTGAAACACATTCTCTATTCCCATATCCTCTTTCATACAGCAGGGAAGGATTTCAACTCACCATCAAATCTAAGACAAGATGGGCTGTTATGTGGCTGTTTTACCTTGGAAGTGAAAGGGAAGAGCTTGGGAATGCCCCCACGGAGGCCCTGAAGGTGCTTGCAGCTCACAAGCAGCCCAGCCTGCGGAGCAGTGCCCACTGCGGCCGGGAGGAAGGAGTGCTTCCGCCACCCCGGGACGCTCCTCACCCCTGCCATCCCTGAGCTCGGCTCTCTGGGAACAGTAATGAGGGAGCACCAGGTGCTCCAGGGATTCAAAATGTTCCTGGAACCTGGACGAAGACGCACGTACAGGTGGTGGCTCCAGCAGAGGCCTGTGATAAGAATTTATTTCTTTCAATTATGAGCTCTTGTCCCCAGTCTCAGTTCATCAGCACAGCGCAGCCGAGTCAATGAAAGCTCTGTAATGCAGTAATCAGATGCACAGCGACTTCCTGGAACCGCCGGCTGTGCAAAGCGGCCGGCAGAGCTCTGGAAACAAGCAGCAACTTTGGAGGCAGGTTCCCAACCCAACCCATCTTTCTGCTCCCAGGCCACATGGAGCTCCTGTTTCTATGGCCAAGGCAAATGCAGCTTTATCATGAGATCTGCGACTGTCCTGCTTCATCGGGAGTGGTCGAATGAAGCAATGAATCCTTACGCTTTGCTTCTACTGCCCACGCACATCCTTCTTTAAAGGAAGGCTTCCAGGGGCACTTGATGAATTTCCAGATGAAGCTTTTGGTTTTGTTTTTTAATGGAATTTGATGTGAAAGATTTGATCCCATCAACCCAACAGTGTTCAGAAATACCCTATTTCAGTCAGAGCGGGAATCAATCCATTGCCATCAAAAAGCAAACATAGGAGAAAAAAGCCAGAACAATCACTGATGAGATCATTTCTGTCCCTAGAAAAAACAAAGCGCTGCTTTGGAGGCCTCTATTTAGGGTAAATGCAGCAGGCAGTACGTCGCAGGAGGAGTGATGAAGCTGAGCATGGGCTGTGACGTCTCCCAGGTCCAGGTGCCAGGAGGCACAGCAGCTTCGCCATTACTGCGTGATGCTGCTGTGCCTCGGGGCTTCACTTGGTCGGTTTAAAATCAACAAACAAAAACATTTCCTCTAATTCTCCTTTCAAAGTGAACTCCAGAAACAGGTCCTGACTTCAAACACCACTCCGACTCCAGCCTGCCACGAGCTCCCCATCCCCAGTGTCGCAGCCGCTGCACAGACCCATTCCCAACCTCCCCAGGCATTCACCTCTCCCACAGAGCAGCGCGGGAATGCTCACCTACTGCAGCCTGCTCAAGAGCTCTATTGATCCAACATACACTTGGTGCCTTCAAAGTTGTTTATGATCAATATGCAAATTGCCCATGGCATTGATCTGATATTAATTTTCAATTAGGGAATCCACAAGGGGTCTCCCAGGGTCAATATCTAACAACGCAAAGTAACTCCATGGTGGAATAGTGGGAATGACGTTGCCAAGAGCCAGAGCTGCTCCTGCACCGTCAACCCCAGACCTCCCAGATGCTCCTCACACTGCAACTGCCTGGCTGGGGATGGCAGCCCGGAGGCCTCCTGGCAGCTCCACTCTAACTGCACTGGAGGACAGTCGTGGTCGTACACAGGGAGGCACCGTGCAGCACACAGCCTGCATGCAAGTGTTTTGTCACCCCGAAGCCAAACCACAACCTCCGGGCTGTCAAAGACAGTGCCACAGGCAGAGGGCAGCCCTCAAAACCCCACACAGGGGGCTCTGTTCGACAGCAATTCATGCCCTTTCACAGATAAGCCCTGGCCATGTGCGCTCCCAGTGCACTGCTGTCCCTCACAGTGGAGGAAGGGGGGACCCAAGCAACACACAGCAGTCCTGCTCACACCCACTGCAGTTCTGCAGGGACCCTCCCACAAATCGGGTCACTTCCACATGTGCTGGTGACACGAGCAGCAATGCAGATTAACAGCTGGTGGTTACCAAGTTAAGGCAGCCCCACTGCAAGTGTTTTTAGACAACAGCCGTCAATATACACGTTGTGCTTTCTGCACGAATGCAATTATTCATATGGAATGTGCAGAGAAAGTATAACACAACAGTGCTCAGAACAGCTCCCACAAAGCTAGACAGAAGGGGTCAGGGTCCAGGCAGAGCACACACGCAGCTTTCCCATGAAACAGAGGAGGTACACAAACACTGTGCTCTGCCATCAGGACAAGCTAAGTGATCCTGCGCTCCTCCAGAGAACACGCTCGAAATAGAAAAGATCCGCATGTGCACCACACAGAGGTTAAAGAAAGGGACGGCAAAAATCACTGAAATTGCCTTGTAAATGCGGAGAGGTGTGGCCCTTCCCAGCAGACAGACCCATCTCACCAGCCATGCTCCCAACTCTTCCTCTCAAGGGGAAGCCATCTGTTTCGCTAAATCCCGCCAGCGGCATCGAGGAGGTGATGCCCCCCTCGCACCGGACGGCCGGTCTGCACACACCCACTGCTCTGCCACTCACTGTGCTAACCGGCACATTAGCTACCCAGGCTAATTGGTTTATGGATAACATTAATTACCATGTTGCTCATTAATGGATGAAATCTTTATTGGTTCCATTGATCAGCGGGACTTGTTAGCCGGCCTCCTAACCAATGGCGGATGTAACAAGCTCTCTTATTGGCATATCAATTAATGCAATCAATTTCTGGCCAGCGGCTGCCATTCGCTTCCCTGCTTGTTAGACTGTGGAAGACAGAGTCATGTCAAGTAAGCATTTATTTAAAGGGTTTCTAATTCTTCTTGAGCTGACTTCCCAGCAGGCTTTCTGCCACACTAGGGTTTTCTGCCTCCAGAGACCTTCCCCTTTCCTCTCACTGCAGAACCAGATCTATAACAGTCACTGCAAACTAAATCATTTCTGTAAAAGTATTTATCCAGTTATGCAAGTAGGACAGCAAAAGGTGTCAGATTAAGAAATCAGACCTGTGCAACTGACCTAATTTATCACATTGGAGAGATGGGTAGGAGCATGAGCCCATTCCCAGAAGACACGCAGGGGTTCAAGAGCCATGCCAGAAAGCGTCCCTGCACACAGCCCAGTTTTAATTACAGGGTCAGTTCCTCAAATTACCACGGTTTGCCGAAGAACAATAAGCTCTCAATGTTTCTGCCCCATTCCACCTTCCAGAGCGAAGATGGGGTCTTAGTATCCTCACAAAGCCTTGTCACATGGATCTACAGACCCCAGCACCTGAACTGGTGCCTGCCACAGTGCTGTTTGGCAGCCTCAGCTCCAGTGTACAAGCCCTACAAGACTGCGGAGCACAAACGGAGTTCTGACAAAGAGCATTAACCAAGGTCAAACTCTAGGGAATCCTCTTGGCTACAGCTAATCCCGAACAACTGGCTACAAGAGACTCACTCAGTCGTCTTGTATTTTCCGTACTGAACGTGAATCTGAACGGAATGATCCAAAACAGCTGAAGTACATCAGGAATTCAGAGCAGTGAATGTTCACCCATTTACCAAAGACCTGAAAAGGCTCTGATAACAAAGACTGTCCATAAGCCGCTCTGCTTAGGCTCAAGAGTCCTTAAATCCTCTAAGACTTTAGAAGCAGCTCTACTCTACTGAAGTCCAAAAATTAGCGGCATCCGATGCTAGTGAACAGACGGAGAACATGATGACATTGGCAGTGCTGGTGCACTACCTGCAACACAGGATCATACAGCACCTCCCCACATCATCTCTAGGGCAACAAAAGCAGATGAAGAACACTAGACCGAAACCTTCCCCAGCCAGAAACTGAAGAGATTGGTTCTGCTCCCCTGAGAAAGGTGACAAAGGGACAATTTGGTAAAAGAACATAAAATGGGTAGCAGTCTGAAGAACACCAAGTGAGATTTTCAGACCCATTTCTCCCAGAGCAAGAAGGGACTTCAGTTAATTTGACATGAACCAAATGATGTTCCCGTAAGAGCCTCTGC
The DNA here is from genome assembly GCF_026119805.1 of Tympanuchus pallidicinctus. Taxonomy (NCBI): domain Eukaryota; kingdom Metazoa; phylum Chordata; class Aves; order Galliformes; family Phasianidae; genus Tympanuchus; species Tympanuchus pallidicinctus. The sequence continues at coordinate 23,652,416 of NW_026294739.1, forward strand.
TCTCACTTACAGAGACTTTGTGCTCTCCATCTTCCCAGGCCTCTTGGCCTACCAGATTTCAAGAGCGGAACAAATTCACAAAGATCTCACATACCATCCTGCTCGGGTTTATTTCCCTCTGCCTGTGGGTGGCCATGCTTTGTAATGATCTTAGCTACTTTCAGCATCTGGCTGCTGAATTTCTAGCTGACATGACGAGACAGCCAGGGGTCATCTTGTATGCCCCAGCACGTGATGAGATCCTGCAGCCCAGGAGGCTGATGCTGCTCTCAGACGTGGGCTCGCTGCCAAAGGAGATAACAGCGGGCTCGAAGATGTGCCACATCAACTGTCTCAATGCAGGAGGCTCTGTTTTCCTTTGGAGTAGGCGTTTGCACTACAGCAGTACGTCTGGTAAACGTTCCAGCAGCCAGATCATGCTGGAAATGTCAGCAGGCTGCCCAGCACTCCTGGCCTTCATCCCCCTCTTCACTGCTGACCTTGGGTCTGCCTATGCAGCTCCATACATGCAGGAAACCCAGCAGTTAGAGCATCTCAAGGACCTCACAGGTGAAACGAGCACATTTTCCCTGTAGAGTTAGACTTGGTAATTAGGCTGTGGAAATCAGTGTCCCAGAATGCTGCTGTGGCCAGGATTTCAGCAGTACTCACAAACAAGACCAGATAATTAAAGTTAGTATCAAAAGATATAACTGCTAAATCTAACAGAAGAGCTTGAAAAAAACATAAGCATACAAGCTTTAGTATGAACTGCCTTCTCACCACCAGAGTTTACACTCTCGTGGCAGCAGGTGAACTTGCAGCTCTTTCCTCACCCTGTGGTTCTCCAGCACTCTGTCACTTCCCAGCCCGTTCCAGGCATGCTCTGAGCACCGCTGGGTGACAGCTCATGACTGAGGGGCTCTGCATCCAGCCATGCTCAGGCGGCACCCTGGGGATCGCGACAGGGGGCTGATGAGCAGCGAGATGAGACATCTTTGTCCATGCTGCACCTCCAGGACTGAGATGTGGGGCAGTGTCTGCGAGCCCAGCCCAGAAGACCACCTCTCGCCCCAGTTGCTTTTATAGCAAGTTAATTCAGACTTCAAAATCATCTCTTATATGCAACAACTGCACACAGGTGTTGAAATGAAAAAACAATTGTCACCATGGAAAGACGAACCTAAGCAGAGAACTGTATGTATGCAGGTGTTCTGGAGCTGCTCACCACAGCCCATGGTGAATGTCATTCTGCCACCAGCCTCCTGCTATCCCACCACCATCCCCCTGCCATCCCACCGCCATCTCGCCACGCTGTCCTGGAGCAGCACAGCAGGTCAGAGTGCGACACGTGGGCCCACGGCAGCTGCCAGAGCAGAGCCAAGTTGGCCCTGCAGCCCCAGTGAGCAACAGCCCTCCCCGGCCACGCTGCTCCCTCCTCACCCAGGTGGCTCTGCAGGATCTTCCATGCCAAACACGGTAATAAATCAAACCTTATCAGAGCTGAACTATAAATCTGTGAAGACTCCGATAATTTCCAGCCCTGGGAATAACACCACAAAAGTACTTTTTAAACTAATTACTCAGATTCCGAAGTGCTGCCCTAATGAGCCTTCCTTCTGCCCAGAACTTACTAAGAGAAAAAAAAAACCTACCTTCAGCACAGTAATTACTGCTTTCCCCTTCAAACTTCTAACTGGAGATCAATGCTGCATTTTAAGACTCATTGATTTACAATTAGCCTGGCTTTCCTGCTAAAGTGTTTTTAAAGCAGAGTTTACTTTTATTTTATTTTGAAATCTCAAAGATCTGGTTCTTGGATTTTACATCCTCATGAGAGGTGTGCTGGAAGCTAAAAGAGGAAGGCACACATCTGAGCAGAGGAAGGAAAACAGGATTTTAGTTAGGCTGGGACAGAAGGAAAGAAAAGAGACATTTAGATAGCTAAGGGATAAACACGAAAAGAAACTGAGAGGGAGAGAACCAAAGCTAAAAGGAAGGAAGGGAAAGTGGAAAAAGAAATGCAAATGCAAGGAGGAGAAATGAACTGTGGGCTGGGATAGCCAAGTCACCGTCAGGCAGATGGAGGCACTCACTGCCTCTGCTGTTTATTAGCATCCTTGAGAGAAAAAAAAGCAGCAGCTTTGTGCATCTCTGCAAAACAAAGCGCCAGTTAAAAATAGTGTGTGCAGCAGGGACAGAGCGCCAACGCGAGGGTCCTGGCAGCCCTTGCATTTGTACAATCTGTCCCACGAGGAGAGCAGAAGAAAGTGAAGCAATTAAGAATTTCATGCTGATTGCTTCAAACATGCTTCTCTACGCCACAAAGATAATAGCATCACGGATACATTCGCCTCCTCTCTCCCTGCCTCTTCTTATCCCAGCAGCAACTACTCCTCACCCCCCTGCTGCTCTCCTGGTGGAGAGCAGAGGCTGCACGGAGCACACTGCACGGCAGCCAGCCCAGCTCCGAGCAGAGCTCAGCCTGCCAACCACCTGCCAACCTCGCCACGCTTGGTGCAGGGCTGCTCCGTGCCTTCTTGGCAGGAAATGAGCTACGCTGGACACACTGCTTCAGCACTCCCCGTCCTTCCTTCACCTCCTGGTTCTTCTTCCAAGACAAACATTTGGAAGGTCTGCTAGGATTAGCAGAAGAAGCAACACGACAGGAGCCAAACTGGGAAGCGGAGAAGCAAGGAAAATTGCCTACGACCGTTTATAAATTTTGGAGCTGCCTCAGCCTGCCATTTCATCCACTGCTCTCATAACTTTTGTTCTTTACTACTGTCGGGTCCCAGGAGTCAGTGGCAGACGATGATCCCAGAGTGATGAAAGTGAAAAAAAGAAAACAGAAAAGCCAGTAACATCTCTCCTTTTTTTATATCATTTTACAGAAAGCTGCTTAGCCCCATTTCAAAGACTAATATGAAAAAAGTGCAATTAAATCCTCGAAAAACTGACAGATCAGCAAAACAAAACCACCCGGAGGAGAGCACGATTGAGCCTCATTAAGAAAGAGTTCAGTCTGTTTTTAAAACCTTTCTTAACACTTAGCTGGGTACCTCTCAGCAGCAACCGCTCCCAATGCGCCCGGCATAATTAGTGTCAGAACGGAAAGGAAAAAATCAACCTAGGAAACAGAAATTAAAACACCAGATTTAAGTGAGAGAAAAGGGTTCAGCTGCAGCAAAACCATCTAAATTCTAACAATAACCTCTCCTTTCTGTCTGCAGCAAAGAGCTACAGCCCCACTGTATGCATAGACAAATACGTGCCAATTAAAAAGAAAAGTGGCCGGAGCAAATCTGCGCTGTAAAATTTCTATCACTAACCACTCCCAGTCCCCAAACAATATCTGCATGGCAGTCACATCCACCCATGAGGTCAGGTTAATGACAGATGGACAGTAAATTACACTGACCTCGACAGCAATTATAACTATCACAGTTGACAATAAGGAAATTAAGATACAGGGACAAATTCTGTGCGCTCTCAGCAGCTGGATCCTGTGCAGGCTGTGCATGCAGACACACTGCCATATCCCACCGCTACATCGCAGCCTATAACAAGAGCTATACAGCTGAGATCTATTATTTCACAGTGGGGGTGGGGAAGAAACGCATGGGAGATAGAAAAGATGGCAGAGAGATGAAGCCATTTTATTAAATCAGGCAAATTCTAATTTATTCTGGGGAGATGGAGGAGAGAAAATGGATTCACTCTCAGCATGCTCCCTCTGTACCGTCTGATCCAATCCCCACCGCCTTGCCAGAGGGGGAGGGGGTGGTGGAGTTCTGCAATTCTCCCACAACTGGGGAAAAAGACTACAAAATAAGGTGATTTTCTGTTTGGGGTTTGAAGCTGCCGTGGGGACAAAGCCTGACTGGGGAGCGTGGGGCTTGAGGGCTTTGCTGCTCAGCTCCTGCGGGGCACAAGCGCTGCCAGGGAAGCACGCCCTGCAGTCCTGCACTCTGCCATGCTTGGCGCACACCAAAGCATGCACCTCAACAAGTTCCAGAACTGTCACCATCGCTTTCCTTTGCCGGGTAAGGGATGCTGGGGTCAAAGCACCACGTGGGCAATGCTGCTAAGGTCAGCAGAGCTCCACAGTGCTCCACATTGTGCTACGGCACTGGCAGCGCTCCTCCACAGCTCTCAGCAGCAACTGCTCAAGAATGGCACCAGGAGCCGGGCCCTCCTGCTGCAGCCGGCACCTCAGGACGCTCACGGGCAAGGCTGTGTGGCTCTGGCTGTGAGCCATGGGCATCTGCTCTCCTCACCACCCGTGGCTGAGGTTATCTGAAGTGACACCGGGACCTGGAGGCCATCAAGGAGCTCCCACGCCAGGAGATCATGGTGACAGCCAGGTGCAAACGCGGCTCATTGCAGGCGGAGCAGCCAGCTGAGCTCCCTGCCTTATGGACAGGGTGACACGCACAGCTGCCCATGAAAGCAGAATAAGACCAGCAATCTCCTCCCTGAAACCACCATTGTTCGTCTAGCTCAGAACAGAGTAAATACTGCATGAGCACATGGTCCCAATGTCCAACAGAACAGGCAAGACAGCCATGAGAACACTGCAAGTGCCTGAGAAGACACCCACTGTCCTCCCGAGTTCCCTAGGCCGGTCAGACAAACGTCAGGGTTTGTCTGCTTAGGAATGACAGGCGACTGCACAGCTGCCAGTTCCTCCCAGCTGCGAGCAGCCCTTTCCTCCTCTGCCACTGCCCCTGCCCAGCCCCAGTGCTGCAGCTTCCCAGCCCGGCGCAACAAAGCGTCCCCAGCCCCGCTCCCCAGCGCCGGGCAGTGTGAAAGCAGAGGCACTGGGGCAGAACTAAGCCCTGCGCTGGGAGCAAATCCCCCTCCCTGTGCTCCCAGAGAGGCCCTGTCAGCGCCGTGGGGCAGCCCCGGCTCCCTGCGAGGGGGCAGCGCAGAGGGGACGGAGCGCAGGGCGGGAGGTCAGGGACGGCGGCCTGGCAGGAGGCCGAGTGGGTTTGTTGGGTGCAAATTCCTAACTGAAGAAATTCCTGTTTTGCATCCAACTCTGGTGTGGGCGATGAAGCTGATTTTATGACTTATTTATTTATTTCATCTTTGATGAACAGAAGGTTAATATAAGAACAACTCCTTGGCAAACCTTTAAGGGTAACTCAAGCGACACTGATGTGAATCAATGTTCCCTTTGTGAACGCATTACTTGGCAGAAACTGGCTTTTTGTAACCCCCTTAAACCTAGCTGGCAAAACAAAAAGAGAAAAAAAAAACGTCCTTCAAACAAAAGGATGAGGTGAAAATAAAGAGAGAGTCGACTGCACTTTATTCTCTTTCATAGAAGCAAATGGATTTGGTGCTTTTTATACATTAATCAATCAATATCACTGACTGTACATCAGCAGCACAGCCAAGTTATGAATGACCTTTCTGGCAAAGAGGACACTTTTAATGCTCATAAGACTGCTCATAGCTTAGCAACTTTCCGAATTTATGCCTGCATGATTACCCCTTGGAGGCAGGCGCCCGTTAGCACTGCACTACATATGACAAGGTTAGTCCTTTCCAATTTGTGCAGAAGAAAGGAAACTGTTGACTGTGTGCGCTCCACTTATGCAGTTGGCTGCTGCCTTCTGGAAGGCAAGGACGAGCGCTGGGTGCCAGGTCGCACCTGGCCTGCCACATTCCTTCAGAGCTGAAGAAACCTCAAGGGCTCCAGACCTGGTGCCAGACTCACAGGCGAGAGTCCCCTTGTGCAAAAACCTCAGGGAATAGAGGGAGAGAGCCGAGCCCTGAACCAGCTCTTCCAAAGGCAGCCAAGGGACCTGCAGAGCATTCCTGTCGCTGCACTAACGTGAGCACAGCGTGTGCCGGGGCCGGGCTGTGCACAAAGTCCCCCTGTTCTCACTGGAGCTGGTACCGCTGCCCCATGGAGCCAGGAGCACAGCTGCAAGTCATCCTAACAACAGACTCTGGGCAACTTCCAACCCCTGTATTCCCTCTTACATTATTTAACAGAAAACAAAAAGGGATTCAGACCTCATTGCCAAGGGGTCACCATGTGCCTGTAAGCTACGGCCCAGCCCCAGCAGGAGCCCAGGAGTTGGGGTACTGCCACGCATGAGGTCCCTGTTCCACAGTGCTGACTTTGAGGCATTCTCAGAAGCGAGCGCAGCCCCACAGGCCCAGTGCTCTGCAGCTGCTCCAGCCCCTCTGCCCAGCACCAGATTCCTCCTCCCAGCACGGGGCCCTGGCAAGCCCACTGCGAGGAGCCCATCAGCTTGGTCCTTCCAGGACCATCCTTTTTTTTTTTTTTTTTTTTAAATCACTGTATTCTTCCACTCAATTTCTAACACTGCTTTTCCTTTCATGCAATATTACAGAGGGGAAAAAAAAACAAACAATGGCACGTGGCACCATTAAGAGTAACATTCCCTCTGACAGTGCCCAACACGCGTCTTACTGGCTATGAGTTCCCTGCAGGGGCTACAAGTGGATGTCCTCAGCCCTGGCTCTCAGTGTTTCTCCCCAGCAGCACCCAGCTCTGCAGGACATGAAGCACTGTGTCCAATGAGGGACGCTACAAAGCCTCACAGTGCCATTCAGAAAGCACCTATGAGATGTGCAGGTGCTTCCTGCCTCTTCAGCATTTTCCTGCTCCTGGTGCTCTGCAGAGACCCTGGCCATCCTGGTGAAATTTCCTCCGTCCTCTTTCAGCACCGCGGCCCATTGGCGCAGGATGGCCTCAGCCCGGCACGCAGCTCCCTCAGCTGCAACCTCCAACCCCACCAGGACTGGAGCAGAATAAACCCTGAGCGATCCTCCGCACCACACACACAAAAGGGGAGGGAGGAAAAGAAAGGAGAAAAGTGAGTAGGTGATGTGGAAAGGAGAGGTGGCTGCACAAGTGAAGTGGAACGGACAGGCACTGTGCGCTGCCAGATTGCCCGCCTGCTGCAAAAGCCAAAATTAATGCCATTGTTTTGCCACAAAGGAGGCAGCAAAGTAGCAGCGGAGGCCAGAGAACAATCCTAAACACCAAGCCCTAATTCACCCTTCCTAACAATAAAAAGGAGGATGGAAAAGGCCAAAATGCTCCAGCTTAATTGGTAACCAAATGAGAGAGAGTAGTTCCCAGAAAAGGAGCGGCAGCTCCCACTCCGCATGAATGCCGGCAATCAGAAAAGCAAAGAAAGACGCTCTGAAGTCACGTTGAGTCCATCCCCACTTTCTGTCCAGGGCCACTCTGTCATCTGTGCCCAGCACTGCACAACAGCAGGGCCCCACACACTGTGGCAGGCAAAATTTGGTGGCTCAGAGCTTTAAGGCAAGGAGTCCCACCGCGGGCCTGGCTCAGGCATTTGGGGGGTCTCAGCAGCACACTATGCACAGGAAGGGGCCAGGGAACCCTGCAAGCAGAGTGAAGGAGCCCACACCTGAAACAGCATGTGTGTAAGAAACACGTTAGGACACATGGAATGGGACAGAAACACTGAATGTTTACTTCATGAAGTGGCTTCTGATGAATGAAAGGAGGAGAGGGTATGAAGCGCTGTCTACACAGAAAAGAAGATTAGAGCTGCTTGGTCTGCAAAGAAAATCAGACAGCCTTGACAACAGCGACCAAGGTTCAAAGGAACGGAACCAATACTGTTCTTCTCATCCTCCAGCCTCTGGAGAACTGACAATGAACAGAAAAAAAAATTCAAATTTGGAGCAAATACAGATAATGCTTTCTCATACAACTTCCAATTAACCTTTGAAACGCATAGCCTAAGCAATCATGGAGATCAAAACCAAGAATGCATGGCAGCAGCATCAAGATGGTGCCGACAGGAATAAGTAAGAGACCCTTCTCTGAGGGAGCTTCTTACTTGTTTACAGGTCCCCAGACTCCCTTCTGAATCAGCTGCAGCTTGACACTGGTGTTGCCACACATGTTATTAAGCAATTTCAAGCTCTTGGTGGAAAAAAAACAATCACAGTAGCTCCAGTTTGGGGGACTTTTTAACCAGAGGTTCAACAGGCCTTACAGAAGGATAAGAAAGCAAATGAAAGGCTGCTAGCAAGTGCATAGGAGACTGTGCCTCTGACATGCAAGTCAAAGTATGTGTAACAGCGCTGGGTACGTTGGAGCAGTTTGGGCCAGTCATTACTTCCAGACGTGTGCTGGCTGCTGTGAAACCTCCATTCACAAATCACCCCGCTGATAAGGTACACAATCTCATTTTGCCTATGGCTCTTAAAGAAGAACAAAATCAATTTCAGAAAGCAAACTCCGTATCTCTTGCAATTAAATCTATACTCCTAATAAATGAGCTGCAGCATGAGAGTATCTTCCATGTTCACGATGCTTCATACGAACAAAGATCTCAAAGCACTTCTTCATTTTTATCAGGCACTCTCTGGCGTCTTGTCAGCTAGATAAAGACCACCAGACCTGTTGCTTTCAGAAGGCAGAAGGGAGAGGAATTGATGCTCTGCAGGAATACTCCTTGTTAGGAGGGAAAAAGCGGAGGATGTTCTCTTCCAGTGCTCACCATGACACAGTGGACTTGTGTTGGCCTTCATAGATGATTCTTTTGTATAGAAAAATGAAACCTATGCCGCAATCCACAGCCTCATGTGTAATAGCAACAAGTTTAAAGTTCACCTTCCAAACAGGGTGGCACATGAGCGTGTCGATGCCATGGGTCTAGGACTGCAAGGACTGGAAAAGCTCCTTACCACCTCTTTCTGCCTGGGAAAGGCTTTGCCTGACCAGCTGCGACAGAAGCCTGCTGGTTAAAAGTAGAAACGGTTGGACTGGGAGGACTTTCCTCGCATATTGGGCACTTAAAGGACACTTGTGTGTCCCTGAAGATCTAAAGGACAGTCCAGTAAAAAAGACTCAACCTCTCTCTTCTAACAACCAAGTTGAAGGAATTCACTTTCTCAACCACATCAAAGAGTATGCAGATACTCTTCTTGTTCCATCAGTGAAAGTCTGAATGTGGAAGCGATGTACTTCTACCAGTTCATGTCAGCACTGTGCTGCTGTGCAGCTTTCTGGAGTCTCAGTTCCAGCTTTTTAGAACTGAGAACTGCTAAAACAAATCAGCAATATCTTTTTAGTTTCTTAGCAAAAAATCTTTAAAACATCACAATACTAATGCAGTGCTAATGGCTGCTTAGTACCCTTGCCAATCCAAGGCCCAGAGGTCACTGGTGACCTGTCTGTCACTGTTTGCATTGAACATCTGGACACGAGTTCCCTCTGCAGCAAGAAGCCAATGCAACTCTGTCTTGTGAAAAACCCATAGGAAGGTTCTGTTCCAAGCAGTGGTGTAAATGCACTACAGGAAGAGGAATGAAGGGATCCTGCCCTGTAGTTTCCACTGTGATGAAAAGATGGAGCTGGAGACCAGAAATCCAGTGCAGCTCTACTGTGTGATGAACAGAAACAATGCCATGAAAGCACCCTGTGCACCCATCCTAATCACACAGTTTTATCTTCTGCAGGAAGCATAGATTTGCTTTCTCCAACACGCGCTGTCATGGGCCAGCAAAACCTGGTAGTGCCCCAGTCAGACTCAGAGACAGCTCTGTTTACATTGGTTCAGGTGATCTTTTCTATATAAAAGACGTCAGTTTATTTTAAAAGTGCACATTTTTTTCAAGAAAAAGGACTTATGAAAAGATACAGAATTACAGCTATACTGAGGGAGATTGCAGCCAGCCTTGTGTACACAGCTCTGAAGAAACACCAACCATCACATCCTCTTTCCCTGTTCTTCCTACATCTCAATGAAAATGGAGAAGGAACACAACTTGGCGTTTCTGCCTAGCAGCATCCTGCCAAACCGGTCCCTATGAGCTACCAGTTACTGAGGGAGACTTCCAGAATCAGGTCCAGCCCCCCTGAGCTGGCAAGCTCCTGCCCATCGCTTCCCAGCGCCCTGTGAATGCTTCCTCCAACAAGGAAACTGCAGTATGTTGCTGGCACTGGCAATGTTTTTGGGTGCCATCACAAAAGTTCCAGTCCTGTTCCTGATCCTGAAGAGCAAAGAACAGCAGCAGTCTCAGAACACGGTTACAAGTCTGGACACAGTGTCTGGCTTCAAGAACAACTTCCATTTTTATGGCCCATCGCAGCGCTCAGCCAGAAAGGCTCACTGCTGACAGTGCGTGCAGATGGGCAGGAAACAGCTGAGCGGTGGAAAGTGCCACCTTCACGGGGTGCTGCTGTGACACAAACCGTGAGCATGCAGCCAAGGCAAACCTCATCCAGGGGAAACAGCCTCTGACTCTCCTTTGGTGAGAGCCTGTACGACTGAGAGCAGATGAGACAGCACAGCACCGTGCTCCCACGCCTGCCAGCAGTCATTCAGCGAGACTCCATGCTGTCAGCTGCAGCAAACCCTGGGGCACCACCTGCCACGTGGGGGTCCTGCTCCCATTTCCCACCTTCCTTGGTGCAGCCCAGCACACCCCTGCATGGCACTGCATGGCTGTGAGGCAGCAGGGAGCCTGGCCCAGCCACTGCCGTGGGCACAGCTGTGCCATCAGGGGAGCGGAGCACTGCCTCTCCTCACTCCCATCCACCGTTTGCTTGTGGGCGAGTTCCTTGTTCTCCTGAGCACGAAGCCTCTGTCCAGCTGAACATGACTAAGATTTTTTCTTTCTGCCACCATCCCCACCTAACGTGTCACCAGGCAAATTAGCAGCAAAGAAGGAATCAAGGAATCAGCACTTTTCTGGTCTGGATCTCCGGCCCCCGCGGCTCAGGTCAACAGCAGAACAGGAGGAAAGGCTCAGAGTTAATGCACCAACAAAAGCATCCAAGTGAGGTAACCCCGAACTCATTAATCTGTTAACACAGAAGAAGGCTTGTTCACCTCAGGTGTATTTAATTTGGAGCCTGGTGATGTAGGCAGACAACAGCAAGTGCAACAACGGCTACAAGCAGCCAAACCTCTAGGAAAGGCACTGGAGAAGAATTGCTCCCATGCAATATTGTGGAAAGGATAGTCGTGAATTAGGGTTGACAGGAGAACACAGTCTGCTGGAACAGTTCCTATCTGTATCCAAACTTTTGCAACTTTTCTCCTTGCAATGAGAACATAGTAGCAGCAGCTCAGGCGCCCTGCTGGGTGAAGTGAGGGGCAGAACAGAACCAGCACGGATGTGTGGAGCAGACTTCAAACATGAGCTGAATACGCTGCTAAGATGAACCTTGTGCTGCCCATGCTGACATCTAACCCTTCTCCAATACATCCAGAGACTCAGCAGCATATCTACCACCATTCAGCATTCAGCAGTGCTTCCATGGCCTCACAGAGGTCCTTCGGTCTTGAATTCAAGACTGCACCACTGCAAGAACCACCTGAAGTCCTCTGGAAGTTCCCTATTCTGAAAGTGAGAGTAAGAAGAGAGAAAAAGGGGACAGGAGCAGAAAGTGCAGCTGGCACCAGCAGCAGAGATTTTGATGACCAAAATCAGTACCAAGAGTGAGGGATAGGTACAGCACACAACTTTCCTGTCCCAAAGGAAAGAGCAGTGGGTCTGAATGCAGCGGGGAGGCTGCTGACAACTCGGTTCAGTCTGACTCCAGACTTTGTTTTGATGGGGATAAAAACATAGAGTAGGAGAGGGACCAAGATCTTCCCAGTGCTTTGCTATGGCATCTGGTGTTTTTCCCTGTACTTTTTTGAAGTGGAAAGAGCTTTAAGATGCAACCGAACAAGAAAAACATTCTGGAACAAGTCGGCCATCAGAGCTTCCTCTCTTTCTGCTTAATGAAAGCCATGAGCTCCCAATGACAAGTGTCTGCTGGAGCTAGATGGGGAGTTTATGAGATTCCTGCCACGTTTCAGTGATATTACAGCATGCCTTTGGTCTGCCTTCCCCAGCCCTGCTATCTAACCACTTCCTTCCCACCAGGCGCCTCCCATTAGAGTTTCATTAAGCGAATGCTCGGGGCTTTGTGTGGATCTCTGTCACCCCCCCGCCACGCATTACCAGGGGCACATGAAAAAGTCACGATAAACTTTAATAAAAACAAAATTAAAATGATTAAACCTTTCATATCCTTTAGAGATTATCTATACGCTGCTGGTTGGCCAAAACAGAGCTAGGACACAACCACTTTCTACTGCAAACTCAAAACCAACCCAAAAAATAAGTAACAAAGGAAATATGTTTCAGCCAGATATTAAAGGGGAACAAACTTTATCCCTGAGTTCTTTGAAGCCAGACCAGAGCTCGACTGTCCCATGGTGTCCTATAAGCACAAAGACAGAAAGATGCCACTGAGACAGGGATAGTGTTCTGCAAAGTTTGGACAAGGGAACACACGCAAGGAAGAATAGCTGCAAACAACGCTAGGGAATGACTCCAAGACAGAGAAGTCCCTCCAGCTTCCGAAGAGACGGACCTTCTTAAATTATGTGGCTTTATCTTCTCATCAGCAGCCTTCCAAAAGAACCATCAACGGCAACCCCAACCTCTTGATGCAAGTGGTTTATCTTTTTAATCTTGAGAACCGTGAAAAAAACGTGAAACTAAAACAGAAGTTTCCACCTGCCTCTGCATCCGTCTGTAAAGAAGAGAGCTTGCTACCTACTCAGGCTCTGAACACATCCTCCAGAGGAGAGACCTAGGGCAGAAACACTGCAGCTCCCATTAGGAACTTGCTGGAAAGGTAGAAGTTCCTTAAGGCATTCAATCCACACGAAAAATGAAAAAATTCCAGGGTTCAGCAGAACAACAGAGGAAAGCAACAAGCTGCCCTCCTGTTTTAAATGAGCACACATGACATGAAATCTTGGAAAACAAGATGATAATCCTGCATGTGGGGGCATTTGGTGGGGTTGGCGCAGAGATCAGAAATGCTTCAGCAAAAGGGACCTGCAAGTTTAATCAGCTTAACCCACATATCGCCATGAGCTGTTTTCCCTCTTTGTTGCTATTTCACGTATGTTATTGCACGGCGGGTGAATGTTTTCTCAAAACAGGACAACAGCTCATCTCACTCCCTACGTCTGAGGACCAGACGACAGGCACGGATTTCCTCTTCAGACAACAAAGCTGCTGCACACCCTGCGCCGCAGGACAGAGCCCGCAGAGCTGCGCGCACAACGCTGGGCCCGCGGCCCTTCTGGCCCACTCCCAAGGACCTGCTGAGAGCGGGCTGCTGCACCGCGCCTCTCTGACAATTTACACACCGATGATTTGGTTGCATTTACATGCAACACTTCAGAAACAACTAAGCAGGCTGCTGCCTTCAGGGGTTTGCAGATAACATATTGGAAAAACACAATATTGGGTTGCAGGAAGAGAGGGAGAGGCAAAAAGCCCTGGAGAAGCTAATGAAGCTGGGCAGCATTTGATGTTTGCACACGGGAGCTCAGATTGTCATTCTGGTTGGTAGATTATTAAATGTGTCAATCAAGGACACGCCTGGAAATGGCAAGGGGAAGCCTGTGAAACGAGGTTAGCTGTTCAACACCAGAGGAAGGAATCCAGTTTGGAGGAGGAGGGGACAACCAGCAGCAGCATGAGGCAGAGGACCATCTGATTATCAGAGACAAAAGTAGTGGGAAGAGGTGGCATGCAAAGATTCTTTTGGGGATCTTCTTGTAGCAGGTGGGAAATCTTCTGCTTATTCCTCAAAATACACCTTGTATCTTCCCTCGGCGAGGGCTGCTTCCCTGTCTTGAAGAGCTGCACCACGCAGGTGTTCCAACCTGACAGGAGCTGCTCCTCTCTGTGCGGGCTCTGCAGTACAAATCCTGCACACTGTACTTTGGCACTGTACAAGTAATCTGCTTTGGGAAGTTTTTAATTGCTGTGTGCAATTATGTCCCATGAAAAAGTAGAGAGAGCCTTATAAAAATCTTATTGCTTTGTGAAACCCTCCATTACCTCAATCAGAAGGAGCAGTAACATGCATTTCTCCAGCATTAGCAATGACTGAGTAGAGGGCATCACATATTAATAAACTTGAGTTATTTCAAGCAGAGAGGAATATTATTTGGCATTACCAATCTTAATTTTAAAAGTTTTTAAGTTCACTGGAAGTATGGAGACTGCAATCATGTAACATACACTCCAAAGGAGCTTCTGGCATCCCTGTTGAAACAACACATTAATAATTACTTCGTGCTTGATGACTGTGAATGAGAAGTGCCTTCATGGCTGCCACTCTGCAAGGCTGAAAAGTAACAGGACAGCTCCTCTCCCTGAAAGTTTCCTTCCCCTTTCTACACCATTTGCGTCACTTAATTTTACAGATGTCCTGATCACCATTCCTAAGTCCAGAGCACAGCCACCACAGGAAGGGACGAACTGGAGAGGTTGGATTGGAGAGAAGGAAACTGAGAGTGCAGCACCTCTGGCCTCAAGGGAAGGGTAACCCACTGTGAGACTTGCAAAGTCACAGATTTATATTGACAAATGTGTCCAACGTCAAGATTCCCTTCTACTAAATAGATCTAAGAGAAGCCTCTTCATACTGCAAACTGCATCCTGAGTATTTCACAAACAGATCTGCTCCAGATCCCATGGGAATTTGCTTGCATTCTCATTTACCATCACTTTTCCCTAGCAGTGATGCCTCCATTGCCCTGGTGCAGCTACGGAAACTGCTTTTAGGAAAGAGGAACAATAGCAAAGTGTTTCATATGACTCAGAGTGAAAACAGAGGTGCAAGCAACATAAGCACGCAGCTGTCTGCAGCCACCACAGATGAAACCAAGCTGAGTTTGGTAACCACTATTTTAAACCACAAGGGATTTTCTCATCTGGCAACAGTTTTAGCTATATTTGTTTACATACTTGGTTTCATTAGAAACTCACATCCTGATTTCAGGCTCGCAGTCCTTCAGAAGGCTGAACATGTGAGCAACACGTGGAGGGACAGCGCGCTCACCTCTGCTCACAGGGCAAAAGGGGGAGAGCTGCTGCAATGGAGTACTCCGTTCTTCCAGGAGCTCTGGGAACAGAGCAGATTTCTACCAGAACAGTTTTACAGTAAAGGTATTCATGCAGATAGCTTATTCAATCTGATCAGAGCAGCCAGTCCTCACTGTGCGCTGCACAGTGCTGGATGCTCCGCTGAGGCCAGGATGGGCAAGGGAGGACGCAAAGGCAGCGATCCTCCTGCTGACACTGAGCTCCGGCTCCTTCCCTGCCCAAACAAAGCGTTCTTTGACTGCACTTGGCTGAGTTCAGCAACTGCTTCCAGAGAGCCTGCCCTCAGACTTCACATGCAAGGACCCCTAACAATGACCTTGTGTGTTGGAAGAGGATGGCTGCTCAGGATTTGGCAGAGATTAGGAGAACTGCTGAAATAGTACATCAAGCACAGGGGGCTGGTTCTCAGCAGAGCATCCCTTTGCTCTACAAAACACATAAAAATTTTTTCAGAACAAGAAGTGGTATTACTGGCTGGCTTAGTTTGGTCATAGGGGAACACTCCTGTGTCCGGCAGGACAAAGGGGCTCTCCAGAAGTACACAGAGCTAGGAAAAAGCAACTAAAGCCCCACTGAAGAGAAGTTATTCTTTCGTTTGCTAGCTATGCAAGATAGTCTATAGGATGACTCACATTGCTGAGCTGAGATGGCAGCTTTTCCACTGGAATATAACATGACTTCAGAAGCTCTGCACTGGCCTCAAGCACAACCCTAAGATCACCACGCTTGACTTTTTTTTTCCTAAGTATTCTCAGCAATCACATAGATTATGTCCATATTACGGTACTCAGACTTCCTCGGAAAAGAAGAAAGGAGCGCACCTGAAGGTCAGGAGCAATAGGTAAAGGAGGAAACATTAATTACAATCGCCACTCACCCTAAGAGAAACAGGCTCAGCTACTGTGTCCGTAACAAACGCACATCCCACAGCAAAGAGCAATGCTACAGGCAAGCAGTGGGCTGCGTCCCACGGCATCCCGCTCCCACAGCCTGCGTTACAGAACGGGCTGCCTGCACTCACTGCCTTCTAGAAGGAAACTCCTGCATAGCCTCATTGAAAATTTGGTGTGGGTTCCCTTCATTCTTTCATTTCTATCATTATCTAATGAGTCCTAAGTGCATCCATCCCAACATCTTGAGAAGCTTTCGGTTTTTATTACTGTTTTTTCCTAACCCCCCATCATTAAAAATCAATTAGCTTATGGGTAACATTATACAGATGCCTCTGCAGCAAGAGGCTGACATCTGCAGTGGCAGCATCCTGGATACTACAGCAACAGTCCAAAAATACCCCACAGAAGAAAATAAACTCCCTCCTCCTAAAGCTGTGCTCTCTGATCAACAAAAGCACTGAACGTCCAGGCTGGGCCCACCTCCCTCCTCCTGTGCAATTAGCACACTTCTCAGAGCAAGCAGAAAAGTTTAATTGTCTTTAATTATCCAGCTCAAGGAGGACTGAATTTCTTGCTTGATGTCCATATAATTTCCCCGACAATGACTTCACCATCCCTTTACTGGAAGTTGAGTGTAGCTT
This sequence comes from Tympanuchus pallidicinctus, assembly GCF_026119805.1. Lineage (NCBI taxonomy): Eukaryota > Metazoa > Chordata > Aves > Galliformes > Phasianidae > Tympanuchus > Tympanuchus pallidicinctus. Next base: position 23,668,875 of record NW_026294739.1, read on the forward strand.
CTTTGCCATAAAAGACACAAAAGTTTCAGTGAGGGCTGTGCTGCTGGCACAAGCAGACACAAAGGTCCTTGTATCTGCAGGCTGCTCTTAGGCTGCTGCATGTGTTTTCTGAGGGGTGGGAGGGAATGAGTTGCAACTAATGTGCAATCAAGAATCATCACAATTACAAATGTAAATGAACAGGCAATTGGCACTGACCTTTGTAGATTGTTAGAGGACTAATTAAGGTATGATCAGACATTCTCTTCCAACAGATTGAGATGCTTCTACACAAGCAAATATCTACATACCACCCCAGAGACAGCAATGCTTTTTCCCACATGCTTGCACACAGCAGCGAGTTAAGTACACACGGACACACACTGAACCCTGGCACCTTCTCCCTGCTACAAAGCACTGGAGGACAGAGGGGAACAACGTGACTCCATGTACATGGTGCACACATCCTGTTTAACAAAGGTACAGCAAAAGGGCTGAGCTATCTTTTATTGCTCTAACCAACAGATTTATGCAAAGTTAAGAGATGAAAACACTAGCAAAAGCTGGAAGAGTTTAGGGAACAAAAAAAAAAAAAAAAAAAAAAGAGGTAAAGAACCTTGAAGCAATTCTAGCAAAGTCACAGAAGTCTCCAGATCAGAAAGTGCAACTGTGGCTGCAGCAGGAGGGCAGCTCCTCACCTTGACACACACTGTGCCAGGGCTGTACCTCATTAGCAGCACTGGACCCCCACCACCCACACACCCCCACTCCTCCAGGCACAGTGGGGCAGTGTGGTTGCAGGAGTGGGGTGAGGAGTGGTGCCGGCACTGAGATGGAGCTGCTCCTGCCTGAGCACGCAGCTCTGCAGGAAGGGACGCTGCAGAGCCTCGGTGGCATGGGCTGGGACTGGGCTCCCTCCTGAATTTTTGCCGAAGGTGGAAGAGGGTGAGGATTAAAAAAGGTTTTAAGAGTCTGCAGAAAGAGCAGTGGTAACAAAAGGGGACTCACTCTGGAGAAAATGAAAGCCAATATTGTATTTGTAAGGAAACCGAATTCTAAACAAATATAATTAACCAGAAGAGGAGAGAGAATCACAGCAATGATTACCAGGGAGTAATAGCAGGCATCAAAACAAACCAGTGCACTTGTAATGCAGCACATCAGCAAAAAGTCACTGTCCCTGTGGGCCCCGCTGCCAGAGAAGTGTCACAGATCAGAAAAGCACTTTCTACTCAAGGCGTCTGAAACACAGGAAAGATTTTCTCGTGTTATCAGTTATCACAAGAGACTTCTCATCACAGAGCAGCAAGGAAGGTCTGCCTAGCTCACAGAAAGGAGGACAAACAACATGAGAGGGATACAGCAGAGACAGCACCACGCCGTACAACAGGCAGAACCGTAAAGTGCGCGGTAAGCAGAACCACGGCACTGGGCCCAGGGCTGCACAGAACCCATGCATGGAACCCATGCGGGAGCACGGCGGATGAGGGCAGGTGGATCTCGGACCCGAGACAAAGCAGAGGCCTCAGTGGGCCCTGGGACACACCTGGCCCTGCCACACAGCACTGTAGCACAGAGCTGCAGCAGAGCAGCAGGCAGCGAAATGTGCAACAGCAGCACCTCACAGCACCGAGAGTCTGAAAGTTTGGAGAACAAAGGAGAGGTTGTCCTGCTCAGAGCAGAGCCTTTGTGCACAAAGAGGGAGCATGGGACGAGGCAGCTCTGGGAAGCCAGGTGCTGCACCGCACGGGGCCGGCCTCACCCGTGAGATTTCCCCTCAGCGATTAATTAAGATTTTTAGTTTTAAGGAATTACCTTTTTTTAAGTGGTTGACAAAACCTTTTCCTTTGTAGCTGGTGAGTTTCTGTACTTGCTACCTGCAATACCATAATCCTGGCAGATGCGCAAAGAGATACTTCTGAAGTAAAAAGCAAACAAAGTTTCAAGACTGTTCTGTGTGTCACAGATGTTGCTCTTTTTGCTTTTAAGAAAACTCACAAACCGTACAACTGTGGTCAACACGTCCTTTCAGAATCGGAATGTTATTTCAGAGCGGAGCATCATGGAGAGGAGAGGCAGAATTGCTCTCAGAGCTCCTGTCCCCTCCAGGACAGCACGCTGTCCCTGTCACTGTGACCTTTGGGAAGGCACAGTGCACGCCTGCGACTCTGCTGGGCCTCCACAGTCACTGATGGGGCACTTTTTTCCAGACAATGTGGTTTAATTCCTAATAAAAAATTTCCTGGTTTACTTTGTGTCTGTTTTGCAATTGTTTCAGATCATTCCTACCAACAGGCTTACCAGCAAAGCAACCCAAGTGTTAATTCAAGGGGCATTTCTAAGACCCGCAGGTGTTCTCCTCCAGCTGCTTTCCTTTCTCAGCAGCTTTAAGCTCCAATCACTCTTCCCTGCCTCTCCCTATGGCTGTTCATTGCAGAAAATCAGCTCCGCAGAGCATTGCTCTGGGAGACTCAGCTACTTCCACAGCAGCCGTGGATGAAAGCTCTGGCTGCAGCTCAGAGGTTGGCATGATGACCTCCACCCATGTGCGTGCCTGCAGCTCAGGCATCACACCTGGCAGCACACACAGCAGCCTTCTTGGGTGAGCTCTCCTCCTCCCTTCAAACAGGCCTTCACGAGATTTCATTTTTTTCCTAACATAAAAAAAGCTTTCAAAACTTTTAAATGATTAAATAAAGTACAATTTTTGTTTTGGTCACACTTGCTGGCTCCTTTAGGGAATTTCTGTTGCAAGATTCATGGTTGCAATCCCTTCCCTTCACCTTTTGCACAAGGAAATGCTTGCCCCGTGCCATTCGCTTTGCTCACTTGTCAAGAGGAGATGTGGATAACTGGCAAGCACATCTTTCCATTCTCCTGCCTAATCCTCAGCCACATCTTTCTCCAGGTCTGAAGTGACTGCCATGCTAAAATCAACAAACCAGTCAGACAAGAAGAAGGCAGTGGTGCTCAAGACATCATTTGACACGAGAAACATCTACAGAAAGTAGAGTAGGCTGATCTGCTACAGTTGCCCAAACGTTTAGACAATCAAAACTTCACCGCTTAAGACTCTAACCCGAACATACACAGCTCTCTACATCAAAGCTGCATTTAGTCCTACTGGAACTGAGAGAATCACTTATGAGTATGAAAGGAAGCACATGCATAACTTTAGGGCCACAACCATAAGCCCTGTGAGGCAGAGCTATCTGTGACACCACGAGTACAACAGCGGTCCTGTCACATTCCATACTTATTATTCACAAACAACAGGCATCATCCCCACAGCAGGAAAGAAAAAGAAGGGAATCACCGCACTTGCCAAGAAACACCGCAGTTGGCCCTAATGCTGCAAGTCAAACCGCGCTGCACACAAGCAACAGCCTGAGGCTGCTCATGCAAGAGAAGCAGCACTCACCCACATCGGCAGCCGGACACTTGCGGATGGTGAAGATCTGTCCCAGGTCTTCCTCTTCTTCAGGGAGACCCTTCTGCAGACGCTGCAGCTTGCGGAGGCTCTCACTCCGCTGGTGCTTCATGGAGCGCACGTGCTGGATGAGGTTCAGCTTGGCCTTGGTGGAGTAGTTACAGAGGACACAGTGGTAATAGCAGCTTTCACCCTCAACCCCGCTCTCGTGATGCTGAAGGTGCTGTGAAGAACAAAGCAGAGAGATGTGAATTCTGTGCACCATCTCCATTCTCTTCACTGCAAACTGCTAAAAGAGCCACATGGGAATTAGGTAAGAATCCACTTTTTCAGAAAGAAACACAACGACCAGGACTGTTCACTCTCAAGATACCACATGCTCTTCAGATTAAAAAGTGAGGAAAACATAGCACGATGAAATGAAAAAGATGGGTAGGATCAACTTCAGTGAAAGAAAATACCAGATCCAACATTAAGAACTATTTACAACACAAACATAACTAACTCCTTCACATTTAAAGCTGGGGGGCACCCAATTTCACGTCAAACAGATACACCCTCATGAGAACACCGTCCCCCCAGCACACCGTGCTCTGCTCAGGTGCCACCCCAGGGCCCTGGAAGCAGTGCTGGCAGAGGGGCAGCACGCCGCTGGCTGTCAGCAGCAGGGCTGGCAAAGGAGAACACCTGTCAGCCCCTGATGCTGTGCTGTCACACAATGCAGCCAATCTGAAAGTATACTTTGATTGCTTGGCAAAAATCCATCAATTGCTTAGCAGAGACGTCCGCACTGGGACCGTACTAGAGGAGGGAATGCCTATTCCACGTTGCAGACCCCGGGGAGGCAGCAATTGTCTCTTACAACCATAGAGGAGCTCCCTGCCTGCAGGCATGCCGGTGTGCAGCGCGGCCTCCCTCACTCGGTTGGGGCAGCGGCCATCCCCAGAGATTCTGTAATATTCCCCGCTCCTGCAGCAAGGGCTCGTCACAAGCATAGGAAAAACAGCTACCGAAGGCACGGGAGGCTCTGGCTGAAGGCTGCTTGGTGCTTCCAGCACAGACCTACGTTACAGCTAAGCGGCAATCCACGCCAGCTCTGACCGTCCAGCCCCAAGAGCCCATGTTTGGCTTCTGTGTCACCTCATGGAACCTTTCCTCACCACATGCCCATAAGCTGGTCAACCTGGATATGATCAATCAAAATTTTTTTTGTCAATCAAAAATATTGTCTACGTGCAGCCAGGACCTTCTGGTAAAAATTCTGACTGGCATTATCTCAGTTACAGCTCAGATAAGATTAAAGACATATTACCCAGCTCTGTGTGCTTAGCTAACACGGAGGAAGGAGAGCCCTCTGAGTCTAGGAATGATTAAAAATAGGATAGGAGCTGATGCTGAGGCTTCTTATTGGGAGTGCAAGAGAAGAGAATAAATGTATTCTAGATCTGGCTAATTAGACTAGCCTCTTTTGGGATCACGATGTATTTAATTAAATTCACTGTAATATTTGAAGAATCCACCAGGGCACTAATCCCACTGGTGCCCTCAGAAGATTTTTTTGCTGTTTTCCCTCATAAGAACTTATTCCTCCCCTTATTCCTATTGTTTGCATGCATTACCCTCTTCCTGAGCCAGAAAAAGAGCAACGGCTTAAGACATGAAAAACGAAGGTTAGTGAAGCAGCCACCAAAGCCGTGCACAGCCCTGCTCAACCAGCCCCGCTCTGCTCTGCTTCCATCCCATTTCTGCAGTAAAACCTCCTCCTGCCCTCCTGCACTGAGCTGAAGGAGGAAGCTGAGGCAGAAATGCATCAGGGACACAACCTGTCCTACAAACACCTCATTTGGGGCCAGCAGGTGTCAAAGAGCTCAGAAATGGATCTTCGGCAAGATGGCACAGAAATCCCAAGTAAGCAATCACAGAACCATCTGGTCATGGGTTCAAGGACGCATCAAGGATGTGGCTCTGTGGGAACCAGGAGCGCAGCCTGAACTGCCAAAATCCCTGCAGTGTGAAGATGCCCCAACCACCACCACCACCACCTTGTGATATCTTCCTCTGTGGTTCGCATCTGTCTTGCAGCAGAGGCCAGAATGAGACAAGGCACAAAAGGAAGGAGCTGAGTTACTGGAAATGATGGGACACCAGATGTTAAGTGCAGTTACTGCCCATCATAACGTGAATCTTTCTCATCTATTCGTATCACAGAAAACACTGAAAATATTAAACTAGAACTCTGTAAGAAGACAAATCAACTTGAAAATCAAAGAAATACATCGTTCCTAGGAAAACCAACTGACTTCTGTCAGAGAACATTGATTTCTGCAAGTCTGAGCAGGGTGTTCACCTCCCTCCCTTTCAACGATAGGAAACTTCCAACATCTGGTTCTTCATGCATGGCATGCAAAATATTGATCAGCTTTAGTCAAAGCTCCACTTTAAATCAGAGACAGACAGAGGAACGCTCTGATGGAAACCATACGACTCACAAGTAACGTTTCCCCAGGGGACAGGAGCTGTTTCTGTACGTACACAAACCACTGCACACCACCATACAGCTCATAACACCTTTCCCTGCACACAGATCACACCAAACCTGGCCCATCTTCCATATGAGGAACGCTTGTTCTCTCACGGCAAAGGATGTTGTTCAAATATCCCATCAATCTCACCGGCCATCACAGCTTCCCCCTGAGCTTTACCACAGATCTTGCTCTCTGGAGTACCCACTCCCCACCAGTTATGGAAAGAAAGATCGGTAATTTCCTGCCAACATCAACTACCTCCTCGGACACACTGCTGTGAAGGCCTGCGTGCAGTGAGAGCCAGGACGATCCCTGCCTGGCAGAGCTGCATCGCACAGCCTAAGCTGAGCTCCCAGCACACGGTGGGAATGCTGGCACCCAGCAGCGCCCAGAACATCTCATTCTGTTTCTCACCTGGGTAGCAGTATTTGGGTTAATTCCATGGCAGAGCCACTCACCAGCTGCCATGCCTATGCCAGCCAGGATGGCTCCAGCCCTGCCCCAAAAAAGCACCAGGTCAGTGTTTCAGACCAGGTAAGGAAATACCATAGAACCACTCCACCCTTGTTACGTTCTGCGTTTAGCTTGAAAGAATCAGCACAATTAGGAGGATCTGAGTGTAGAAACAGTTTGAATTGGCAGCAGAGAAAGGCAGCGTGCCCACGGGCCAACACAGCCATCCCTGCAGGGCTCCGCAGGGCACACAGCCCCCAGCAGTGCTCCTCACACAGGGGAGCATGCGGTGGGATGGCACAGACAGGGATCAGAGCACGGCCACGAGCTGGGCACCGAGCAGTGCTGTGTGGGACTGCCGCGCCTCCCCTGACCCAGCCTGGCTGGGAGATGGTTTCTGCTAATAAGTAACAGCACAGTACACCATATGACTGTGGAAATGTAACTTTTAAACAAACTAAGGAATGACGTTATACCCATTTTTCTCTCTCTCCACCCCCATCCCACACGTCTCCAAACTGTTTATTTTATCATCCGTCTTTTCCCCATCCAGCACTGCCGCACCCACCATATTTTTCAATAATCGTGGAACTTAATTAAACAGCTGTATTAATCTGTCTGGCTGCAGGCAGTGCTGCTCATCCCCATGCCATGTATGTGGCCTAATTTTTCAGAGATTAGACTGTTTTAATAAAAACAGAGAATTCATGCGGCCACCGCAACACCAGCGATACACTCTCTGCCCAGCAACTTCACTGGTGTTTTGGTAGGCAATGTTTAACATTTCATGCAATCTCTAAAAACTTTCATATTTTAAACAGAAATCAAACCTCGGTCTGCTCGAGACCTCTTGGTGTTAGGTTCCATACAGCACGAGCTCAATCCCCGCAGTAATGTCGCTTGTTACAGTGCTCTGTTGGTGGAAGGGATGAAAGGTGTTTCCCAAAATCTATTTGCTATGTTCAGTGGGTCAGACATATATCTGAACTGCACCCCTAGTTCACTGAGGATGTGCAATAACCACTTTGAACCATCTTATGCTTGAAAGGAGCACCACCCTGACCTCCTCCTGTGCACAGCGCAGTCCCTGGCCAGCACGGCCCTGCTGACCCACAGCAGCCTCGAGGCATACAGACTCATGGCAGCACAGCAGGGATGGCGCCCAGCATCAAACCACATCTGGTTCTCTGAAAGCCAATGCCAGAACACAGCCATGCCCAGGAGGAGCTGCTGGAGGCACATCAGCACATCCTCAGAAGAGGAGGATGCCAAGGGGCAGACTTCCTCAGTGTGAAGACAGACACAGGTAATTAGCAGGGCTCGGAATGAAGTGCCTCATGCCAGCAAGAGCTGTGCCCAGGATGACATGGTCCCAGAGAGCTGGAGGTGAGGCTGCAAGTTCTCATGGAGAGGAACCAGACCCGCAGCAGACCTCAGCAGTGTCTGCTGCCTCCCCACGCCTCCAATCTGCCACATGAGATAAATCACGCATTCCTAGAAGAGAGGAATTTGAATATTTAATGAAAGTCAGGTGGAAGCAGCTGCCTGATCCTGATCCGTTCCAAGTACTCCGTAAAAGTCAGGGCTACCCATCCATCTTGCTCTCCTTTCACACCTGTGGGCCTGGTTGGAATTTCCTGCAGCCGCTGGGAGGACGCGCGGGTGCTGGAAGGGCTGCAGTACCGCAACCGCCCCAGCCCAGATGTTGTGAAAGGAGGAGAAAATCGATTGTCCATACGGCAGGTTCAAAAGACGAACTTCTGCTCCTCTGTATTCCAATGTCCTGCAGTTGTTTACTGCTTCTGAAGAAGTAATGTTACAAAACCTTTGGCTCCTTGCAGCCTCCTCAGCTCCTTACGTAACAGCCCCCCCCAGCAGCCTGCCGATGGCCACATGCCTCTGCACTGCAGCTGAGGCAACCTGGATGGCCTCACAGCGAGCATCGCCACCCACCACAAAGGCTCCTTGGTATCATCCAAGCCCCTATAAACACCACTACCAGATGAAAACAAGGAGATTCTGCGCAACAAATCTGGATGTTGATTTGATTTTTGGTTTCTTTCTTTGTTTTTCTTCTCAGAAGGCTGGAAATGCAGAACTCTCTCCTGCCAAAGAAGCTGACATACTTGACGCAAGGCCCTGAATCACACAGCAAGGCTCTAGGGGCACTGCTATGAGCCCCGGGTAAGAGCCAGTCCCTACACTCCACCCTCTGAATACGTATTTTCACATTCAGAAACATCAAGCCCCTTTCCTCGCAGAGGATCCCAGCAGCAGTGCGCAGGGCAGCTCAGCAGAGACCTGGCACACTTAGGGCAAAGTCAGACGTATTGTGCAAGGCAGAACAACTGTCAGTATCCCCCAGAGACAGCTGAGCACCCCCGAAGGACAGGAGCTACGCCCTGGGTCTGGGCAGGGACACAGGCACGAGGCTGGCACCAGCTACCTCACAACACTGTGGGGTTCCCCCAGCAGCCCCAAGGCCAGCCAGCAGCACCCTGCGTTTGCTCCGCCAGCCCTTGAAGCCTCATTAAAAGCCAAATATTGCTCAGCCTAAAGATGGAGAGCTCAGCATGGATTTTACTGAACGTTAAATCAACCAGCAAGCGTAGCCAGCAAACTCTGTGGCACTTTAACTTTAAATAATGCAATAATTATTGAATTTCCTTTTTATAACCGAAGTGCTGGAATGTAAACAATGGGGCTGTAATTGCAGGAAGGGGGGATCAATAGAGGCAATCGTTTTCAGCCATGTTAATTGTAAATACAATTGCTCCAAGATGTCAGCCTCGTTCTTCTCGCTCCCAGAATCATCCTAACGGATGACAGAGTCCAACTTCCCCATTACAGCTGTTCGTTCCTTTAAGAGGTTCTCAATCAGGTCTGATCAATCTGTCAAGATAATGCATGGAGTAAGTAAGACTCTTCCAAACACAAGCTCCCAATCAATAGGCCGGACTTGCTTAATGAGGAGGGGCTAAAGCCCAGAGGGAGGCACAGCCCCCGCTTCGCTCTGCTCCGGCAGCCAACTTCTGCACAGGGCCCTGCTGAGCCCACCAGCTCTTAACAAGGACATTGTTAATGCGGGCTGTGATGAGCAGGTCTCCTCATATTCACAGTCCCCCAGGGTCGGTAGACAAAAAATGACACAGATTAGCAGAAAACAAGCGCCAGAAAAGGTTGAAAGTAAGCTCTCTGCCACACACACACACCTTTTTAATTGTGCAACAGACTTGAAAGCGCTAATTAATCATTCCTTCGCAGATCCCAGAAGATGAAAATCTGCGAAGGACCGGTGGAAGCCCAACAGCTTTGCTAAGAAATTCCCTGCACGCCTGAAGAACAGGTCTGCAGGTTGAGCTGTGCTCACAGCACTGCATGTCAGCCATAAAGCTGCTGGGAGGAGAGGAGACTGGAGGGCAGCGGGGTCACAAAGACGCCATTCTGCATCTGTGTTACTTTGTTCTGGTAGCACATGTATCCATCCCTGTACAGCTGGACAGCACACCACACACCCACTGGGCTCAAAAGGGAGAATAGAGAGCAGCCCATCGGCTGCTCACTGCCATGGAACTTCCTTTCCTCCGCTGTTGCACTGCTGGAGCAGCAACCACCACATCTCTCGGACAGCTGCAACTTTTGAGAATTTTCCAGACCCCTGAAATCTTCACAGCTCTCCCCAGGGAGGCACCAGCAAAAGCACTGCTATATGTGGAGATGAGCAGAGGAGTGCACGTATCGATCTCACTAATTATAGTGATAAAAAACAAAGCACAGCTGAGAGTACATTTCCTATCAGCTGTTCTGGAAAGTGCTGCCCTCAACCTGCGCTCCTGCTCTGGCCCAGCCCTGCTGCTCCCAGGGGGCTGCACAGGGATTTGCTGCTGCTCACTGCGTCCCTCTGACAAACAAGAACCCCAAAACCTTCCCATGAAGTCTACTCTGCTACAAATGAGGGAAATGACATCAGCTACACATCACTTGGCTCTTCCTGCATAGCAGTGCAGTGGTTTGGAGATAGTAGGATAGAAACAGCAACAAAATGTTCGGCGCGACAGAATCCTATCACTAAAGGCAGGCCAGTCTTCTCGTCAGAGCTTTTCTAACTCTGAGCTCTTGGACAGCCAAGAGCAGAGGAACTCCGGAAGCTGCTCCTCTCCAGGCCTCAGGAAAAGCAGCAGCAGAACAGCTGAACACGAAGACAAGGCGCTAACCAAACACAGCCTCAAAGATCCCACTACCAACAGCTTTTCTGTAACATACTTTGTATGCGTACTTTAAAATAATGACTTCAGGGCAAGTTGTTAAGCTGTGAACACACAGGTGAACTAGAGCAGCCTGTGAATATGGAAAAGCACTGAAAATGGCAAATTACATAATAAAAAGGGCTGGGAGGAAATTGAATAGTCAGCAGGATAAAAATCTGTTGCCCACATTGCAATTACGTGGCTGCTGAGCGAATGAAGAAGGCTTTCCTTAACACAGAACAAGTGGGACAATCCACACAGGTGATGCATTACTTCCTCCTGCAGCACCAGGCCCGGCCACGCGTTACCCTCAGCGGGATGGCAGAGGAGGTCCTGCAGCACAGCAAACACAGCACTGGGCTGGGAGAGCTGCCACAGAGACGGAACTACTGAATGAATCCCCTTCTGTGTGTGCGGAGACTGCTTTGAGATAAGAAATAAACTAATGCCTGTGAAAATGCCATTTTACACCTTTTGGAAGTGAAGCCATCACTTAAATTGAAATAACATTAATTGAATGTGGAACTTACGCTTTAACTTCACTTGGCACTTCAGATTTCTCTCTAAGCCAAAAACCACATCACTCCTGCATCAGCTCTTGCTCTGATGCTGCTTGCTCCAGTTGTGTACCTGATTTTTCAACGAAAACTCTGAAGTCAATACATTTTCATAATTCATTACTTCTTTACTTTGAGGTATAATTAGTTATTAAAAGGAATTCCAGAACAAATCAGAGCCCACACGTTATTCTTAAGAACAAGCTGCAGCTTACACGTCCCCTTTCAGTCCCAGCCCCTCCTGCAGCAGGTGCACTCTTCTTCCTCCTTACTTTCTGCACTCAATACTCCTTTAGTAGCAGGAACACTCCTCGCTCCCCCGCAGGGCTCAGACCCCACCTTCACCACGGATAGCACAGCTCCAGGTATTCCTCCCTCAGGGCTGCGATCCACCACCTCAACTCCTCTGACAACTCCATACAGTTCTGCCATCTCAGCTGTGTTTCTCTGAAGGAAGAGGCCACAGAGCATTCAGTGCCCTGCACCGCTGCCCACAGCCGAGGCACAGCGCGCCAGGCAGCTGTGAGGGACTCGTGCCGAGGACAAAGCCATGCTGACAACTTGCTCCCTTCACTGAGCAGCCGGGCATCAGCATGCAGGAGGGTGGAGGTGGGACAGTCCCCAGGCAGTCCTCCACGGCCCTTTCAAGTTGTGGTTCAGCTCCTGTTGCCCACAGTGCATCACGACCACCGTGTGCTCACACTGCTGCAGGGCTGCCCCACAGGGAAGGCGATGCTGGCAGCATGCAGTGCTCCTGTGGACCTAAACACAGCAAAGGGACCATTGTAATAATGCTCCAAAAACCATGTGGGAAATTGAACCAGCCACAGAAAACCACACTAACTTAACGTTATTTAATAAAATACTACAGACATAGATCAGCTCCCCTCGCCCTGTATTTATTGTTTCATTTATCTCTAGAGAAGTTAGAAGCGTTATGATAGACTGAAGATTTCCTTGTTTTCATATAGTTTCTTTATAACTTCCTACAGCAACATACCACACTGAATCCCAACAGATAACCATACAATAACAACAACAACACACTAGACAATTTTTTAATCCTCTCCATAAATCAAAGAATATCAATACCAAAGATGGGTGACACGAGCTCCCTTAACACAGGCCAGCCAGGATGCACGTAGGAACAGACCAAGCTCACCCTTTACTGCCAGCGCTCCCAGAGAAACACTTCCCACTTTTTTCCAACTAACCGGAGCTCTAAGTGCAACCCGGGCCGGCGAACGCCCATCCTTCTGCCTCGTCACAGCATCCCCAGCACAGCAACACATAAGCCTGGGACACAGAGCCATCAGCCCTTCCCAAACACCATCTGCTCAAAGTCGTGAGGATCATTACCACCTCCTGCTTAATTCTCTCCTCCAGCATCCCACACAGCGTACACCTCCTTTCTCAGCGCCCCAGTCACAATGGCCACACAGATCAGCTCAGGACAGTCCTGGACAACGCACTGCCTGCACTCTGGGGCACACTGGAAGTTAGTATGGTGAAAGGAAAGCTGGTGGCAATGCAGGTGTGTAACTGCGATGGTGTAAAGGCACGTGCCCAAAGGAAAGCGCACCAAATGAGTCCAACAAAATGGAAGCAGGAAGAGGAAACGTATTGTAATTCCAAGAGATTGGAGCTGGGCCTTGGATGGGAAGTGAAAACTGGTAGGGAGAGATTAAAAATAAAAAAATCAGTGAAGACACCCCAGTAGAGCAGCCCTTCTTCTGAGGTACAGCCTGCATGGCTGGGCACCAAGCTGGGCATCTAAAATCACAGCCTTTGATGCAGATCCAGCGCTTCTGTATATCCAACACAAGGATAGGAGCATCATTTGATTTCAGACAAGCACTGTGAAGGTAAGTTCATTAAGTGGCTGTGAAACACACAAACAGAACACAGAACACCACAGAAATGCCCATGAGAAAATAAATAATTCTTCATTCAGCGAAAGCTTTGGATTGTATTAGACAAAGCCTGGGGCAATGCAATGAAAGACGAAGATAAAAAGAAATGGAATAATTACTCATTCACAGAATAAGGCAAGAATCCTACTGGAAAAATATGTATGGAAGTACTTATAATTAAGAACTAGCATAATGCCTGCACACAAAGGAAGGGCTGAACTAAGGCAACCTGATGTATGATACATTCTATGTTAAAGATGGTTGTGAGAACTTCCATGAACTGAATGGACACTAAATGTGCCTTAAGAATTGTGTAAATAAATTGAGGCAATTGCTCCATACCCCACACCACCAAGCAATCACTCTGCAAGGAAGGCCCCCAGGGGCTGCTGGCGCCCAGCCTCCCAGCTGCAGCCTCTCCCACATTTAACTGGAAGAGCTCTTCAGCCTTGAACAGGCAATGGTTCCTGACACACATTCTCAGGCCCAGATTCCACAGAAAGGACATGTCAGTGGCCCACAATTCACAGCAGCAGATCTGCTTAGCTTGTGTTATACACACATCCCCAAAGCAGCCTGGATCTATGCATGGGTTGATTTTGCCATATCAGGCTGTCAGCCTGTAGGATTGCCAAGAACAGAGGTAATTTCTTTCCATAACCCACAGATGCTGGTACAGTAAGTGCAAATGTGGCCTCAGACATCCTGGGAAGCTGGGGCTGGCCCAGCCTCACTTCCTTGCTGCAGACTTTTTCAAGCCCCTCAGTGGAAAACATCAGCAAAGATTGTCTGGTTTTTGATCCCTCCATCTGACACCCATGCAAGACATCATCCTTAATAGAACGGCAGAAACTAAATTTGTACAGCAAGGGCAGTGAGGCTCTGGAACAGGTTCCCTAGTATTGAGATTGACACCTCATCCCTGAAGACTTTCGAGGCGAGGCTGGATCAGACCCTGGGCAACCTGAGGTGGCTGTGGTGTCCCTGTTCATAGCACACGAGTTGGAATAGATGGCCTTCAGAGGTCCCTTCCAACTCCAAGGATTCTAAGTGACCTGCACTTCACTATCAGAAAAATCACAGTGAGTGTGATTGTACAGAGCTTGAGAGCTGCCTGTGGATGCTGATGGACTCAGCTGCACTGCCAGCACAACCCTCTGAGCACCACGCAAATGGGAAACTGCACCTGAAATAGAAGAGACAGCCTGAAATACTTCCTGCCCCCCCCTTCCTGTCACCCTCCATTGAGAATCACTTTGAGGCCAAGGAGAGCACAGAAAAAAAAAAAAAAAAAGAAATCTCTATGCTAGAGCATATTTACAGTTGAGCTGTAAGCTTCCTGAGTTTGTATACAGTGCTTTCTTTCAGTGCAACAATAACGCTGATTCGTGTATTAAAGTCCTATGTGTATCTAAAGATTAATTCAATTGTCATATACTTCTACAGGGGGACCTAGAGGAGACCAGAATTGCTCTATTAGTTCCCAACTATTCCCTACAGGAGAGACTACACGGAAAAAAAAGGAAAATACAGATTTCGTGGAAGGCCACTGAAGAATAACAACCATGATGACAAATGCCTCTGCTGTTTGGTGCCTCTTTGAGAGCATCCACACCCACTTGGATTTGCTGTATACAGGTAAAGAAGCTCCTGGGGAAAGCCTGGTGCACTATTTACTGGTTTTAACAATTCTGGATCTGCAATCCACAATGTCAAGTCTCTGCAGACATACACGGGGTAAATGACAAATACTGTGAAGCAGCATTAAGAGTACTTGCTGACTACTGCAATTCAGAAATAAAATGGAAGCAGCAAAACCTTTTGGGGAACAGTGCCCACTCACTGCATAGAAGTGTAAAGAGATGGTAGATGTCTAAATTCTTTTTATTAAATTGCAAGTGTAACTGCATCTTCTTTAGTGACCTTAAGATTCTCATTTCTGGTAGCACGTGTGACGAGCTTTTTTGCAAAAACACATGCTCAGAGCTGGTGCCTGTTACTGAAGAGGATTTCTTGTCCTAATAATTCACTTGCCCAGCCCAAAGACAGACATTTTAACAGGTCCTCCTGGGCAATACAGTGAATATACCAGAAAATCCAGGTAAGTCAAAAACAAACAATAAAAATAGTTTCGTGAGAACGTATGCCAACAATAAAAGCAGGTGTGCTCCTCTGGGGGACCGCAGGAAACATGCGCAGCAGACAGCCTGTAACCTGGACCTCGTAACCTGAAATACACCATCTGCAAGACTCCAAAATCTCTGTTCTCCCTCCACCTATGTCAAATACACACTCAAGAACTAGCTCCGACACCCCTGTCTCCCCAAAATGACTTCCAGCAGTACACAAGCATCATCATCAGCTCAACTGCTAAGAATCCAGCTGGTGGATTCTTAGTGGTCAAGGGCCAAAACCACTCGGAGTGCTGACTCTCTTCGTGCCTCCTCTGGCACCGCTCTCTGGTTGCTTAACACGCAGCACAAGAGGCATACCTGCAGCCACCCATGGAAGTAAAGTGACCCCAGCGGTGGGCACTGAGAAGCCAACTGCCCTCGCAGGGCTAGGGAGGCCCTGGTCCAGGGCTGGCAGCATGCAGTAGAGCCCAGCTCCAGCAAAGGGGCTGCCTGTGCCCACAGTGCCCCCCAGCCCCAGGGCAGCTGCTGCCGCGCGTGCCCCGAGCAGAGCACGGCTGTGGAGCCGCAGAGCCAGCACCCAGCTGTGAGACAAACGCTGCGCTCCTTCCCCACCAAAAAGCCCGAGGCCTCCTGCATGTACGCTAACCACAAGCCTTTGAGAGGCTCGTGTATTTACAAACCAAGGCATGTTGAAATCAAAGGGGATACCAGATGACATAATTCACATTAAAATGTCAACGGGCTGACAATTTATAGAGCCGATCCACCAAAGGTGGGGGAACTAAGACGCGGTAATTGTTTAATTCCCGCTTAAACCAGCAGCAGCTCTACCTTCAAAGGCTGCGAGGCGCTGGCCCCAGTCATGATGCCAGCAGCTGGTGCCTGGCCAGGCATCGGGGAACAGCGTTAACTACTGATAGGCACTCCTGCAGCAGGGCACCAGGCTGGATGTGGCCCTGAGAAACACTGCCCACAGCACAGCAAGCATCTGCCTCTGTGGCAAGGACAACCTGCTGTCAAGGGCAGAGACTGGTGTGACAGCAGCTGGCAGCGCCTGGCCACGCTGCCCCTACCCAGCACGCAGCACAGGGCAGCCCTGACCTGGCCCGTGCTACGGCACATGCAGTGCTCCAGTCACATTGCTGCAAGGCAATCATTGACTTTCTAACCCACGTAGATCTCACAGCTTTGCCTCATCCCATTGTGAGATGCAGCACCTGAGCCATCCTGTGTGGCTCAGCCCATCCTACAGGGCTGCTGGTGACACGGCTGGCAGCCTGCAACGGCATGGAAGGAAGGCACGAGAGAAATATGCACTTGTGGGAAGAATGTTACCTGAACAAACCACAGCCAATAAATTTTCTATAAATGCTGGCTAATGCTGTCCCTTTGAGAGCAATGGGAAGGGACTGCGCGGGCTCCAGAGCCCTCTGCACAGACTTGCTGTCTGTACATAAACAGTAACACCTCATTCTCTCTTCTACCTCATTAACTGAAACGCATTAAAACAAGTGTGCACTGGGAGCAGAAAATGAGACTGTTAAACCAAGCTGATATAATCCTCATCAGCTGTGGGAAATGAGAACACATCCATTACACTGAATCAAGTACGCCAACTGTGATTTACCGATAATGTTAAGACCCCGAGAAAGATGCTCTTTCCCTGGACTGCACCTTTGCTGCTTCTTTCACACACACCGTTCTATCGGGCATCTTTGGGACCACATCACCTGTGGTACCCAAAGCAGTGTCAGCGTGTTCTGATTCCACGCTTTGAGAGCAATGCTGTGGGCCTTTGACCCACACCGCAGACAGCTCTGCATGGCTTCTGTTCCCAGAAGAGATTTTCACTAAGCTGTATAAAAGCAGAATAAAATGCTGAACTAGAAGGGCATACACCCAGAAAACATCCCAGAAATCGGGGTATTTAAGGATCAGAGTCTCAAATTGGGATGTTCAGATGCAGCATGACAGTATTTGACAACAGCATCAGTTACCTAGGGTCAGATACACAGCTTAAGCCTTCACTCCGAGCCTCAGTGATACCAGCCTTCACAATAGCGTTCAGGGAGACAAAACACTGCATCACACAAAGTCACCATCAGCATTGGGTTTTCCGAAAGCCCCAGATTCTCCAGTTTCGTACCAAACACAGCAGATCAAATCGCAGACTGAGCCTCAGAGCGGTGACAGGAGATGTCACAAAGACCACTGACTTTCAGCTCCACATGAGGATAACAAACATGACCTCCTGGACGAGATGCGACTTGCTCAAGATGAGAGAAACCTTCATGCATTCATTTTTTCTTACCCTGGGGAGACACAGTAAGGGAACCTGCCTGATGGCACAGGAGCTGCTGGCTGGAACCAGACGGACCACATTTCACAGACAGCAGCTTCAGGCACCGCAGGAGTGCACTGGATTTGAACTGCTGACCTTAAAGGAGAGGCTCAGGTTTCCAAATTGTGCTCTCCTCGAGCCAGAGTGCGCTCCTGGGGAAGCAGGCAGCAGCCTCCTCTCCCCGACACCTCCACCTCTCTTCAGTGCTTCCACAGCAAGAATGTAAACAATCCCTCTAATACTTGCCACTGCTGTATCAGATGTTTCAAACCAACGGTACACACGAAGCAGTGTTTCTCTGCACGCAGCTTGTTTTGAGCCAAGTCTAGACTGAACTCCAAGGCTTTGCTTCCTGATACAATCCTTGAGAAACTAACAACACAAGCCAGGGTCTCAAACAGCAATTTCCAACAGCCTGTGCAGGCATTCTGAACAGCGTCCACAAAGTCTGTTTAACCAGCGTGATGTGTGCAACAGAATCACAAAGAAACAGGCATTTAAAGTGACATCTGTTGGATTAATTAGCTGTGTAATTAGCCTCCCCTCTGTGGAAATAGGCTTTGTTACTGCTGCCTGAAACTTCCCCAGGTGATTTTCTTTGTAACTATCGTTCTCCAAGCATGAGAAAGAAGTGGGTGGGACAGGGCTGTAATGCATATTCAGGAAAAGAGGCAGAAATAGTCTGGAGGCCATTATGCATCTGAAGAGAAGGGACAGCAGGTCAGAGGACCAAACAGACCATGTGCATCAATCTTCGCAGGTTCTGTAGCCTCAGGATGAAAGGAATGGATAAAAATGCAAGTGTGTTTTTTTTTTTTTTTTTTTAATACATTCTCTCAAATTAGATCAGAGCATCCTGGCCTCCATCTCCTGCCTCAGCTTTCTGCTCTTCCCACTTCCCCTGCCTGAGATCTGACTTCCAGCCAGCTGCACAACAACAGCAGCCATGCTTCTGCCCAAGCCACAGCACCCTGCTCCACAGGGCACATTCTGTTTGAGGCAGCAAAGCAATCAGGATCCTGGGATTAACTGCACTTCACAGGTGATTCAAATGGCCAAGTAAAGGGACTCCTTAGAAATCCATGCCTCTATTTCAACCACAGAGCAAAAGAGGGTCAGAAGGGATCAAGACACGCATTTTTAGTGTCAAGACAAAAGCAGTGTAACAGCTGAGATGTAAGACAACTCCTACATAAATCAAGCCAGTACCGAAGCAAATATTTTTACTGCAAATTGATCCCAGCAGCCTTACCATATTGTGCCACAACATTGACTGTTAATTCCTTGCAGCTTGCGGCAAGGGGAAGAATTCAAAGTGCAGTTGAGGGAAGGAGTGCTGGAGAATTTTGATACAAGTGCAAAAAAAAAAATAAATAAATCAACCTACTCCAATGCCTGCTAATTACCTGTGCACAGACACGCTAAGTGCCCCCCAGAGCCACACAGGACAGAGTCCACTCCTCACCAGGAATCACCAACACACTGCCTTGCCACATCTTGGCAGAGAGACCTGCAAACACGCTAAAGACAGCAAGGCACAAAATAAGCATTCACTTATGAGATGGCAGCAGCGTTCTGGGTGCTGCTGTCCCTCCCCAGCCCACACAGCCACACATCAGCACCACGCTTGCCCTCTGCAGTGCAGCTGCTGCCTTGGCAGAGAGGCAAGGTAACCTGGAGACAGGTATCTTCAAACAGCTGCAGCACTGCTTAGCGAGCTCATCCAACTGCACCTGAAGGCACAGCTTTCGGAGAACCTGTTGCACAAGTGTAACTTATTGCCTAATTCAAATTGCAGAACTTGACTGCACACAATGCAGCCCAAGACCAGAAGTTTTAAGGACCGGCAGGTATAAGAACACAAAGCACTACAGTAATGAGTTATGTATCACACACACATTGCTTATTTCATCGATTTCTTAGGAGACTGAAAAACTAGAACTTCCCATGCTACTTTCACAGTAATTTTTAGAAGTTCAGCTGTTAGGAAATTTTACTCAGAAACAGCTTAGTTATCTAGGAGGAGAGAAGATAACAGCTCTTGTAATCTGGCAGCACTAGCACAGCCCAACAGAAAGCAGGAGTCCTTTCCTTGTCACACTGTACAGGTTGGGAAAGCACCCAATGGCATCCTTCCCAGCTTACCCATCAACCCACCGTGAGAAATGAACGTTTCCAGACAGCCATTATTTAATGCAGCATGCCATCAGAGCCTGCAGCTGCACTCAGTCACCTAGCAAGGGCTGCTGCCCAGCACTCTGAAAGCCTGGTGCCCACAGCAGAAACCTGCTGTCCAGGCAGGACCATGGCACTGAAGACACTCTGCATTGAATGCAGATTTGCAGCAGACACCACCAAGCGTGAGCATACAGCCTGAAGTGCCACTCTGCTGCCAACTGCAGCCTGGAACAAAGATCTCCTCCACCTGCTTGCTCCAGCCCTCCCACCCAGGCCGCTCCAGTCCCAGCTGCTGGTCCACACGAACAACAGGCTCCTGTCCTACCACCTTTTTGTGGCCTTGTTACCTGCCACAAAACCTCCAATCAGCTCTTCTGGCTGGAGCTCCTCTTTACAGTGCTATGTCTGCAGGCAGGAGGGTATGTGGGCACACATTTCTGCATCAGCCTTCACTCACAGAGGCTGACTGTCTGAAAAACAAAATGCAGGTCTTTGGGATCCCAACTGGAATCTCTGGCACAGGTTCACCCTCCACACTCTCCTCTGCAGAGCAACAACTTCCCCCAGCAGTACAGGAGGGACCCACGCCCCTGACTTCATTATGGCCTTCAAATATTTAAAGGAAGACTATAAACAGGAAGAAAATCAACTTTTTACATAGGTAGATAGTGGTAGGACAAGGGGAAAGGTTTTGAAACTAAAAGAGGGGAGCTTTAGATTAGATGCCAGGGGGAACACTGGGAGGGCAGGTAGCACAGCTGCCCAGAGGGGCTGTGGATGCCCAGTCCCTGGAGGTGCTCAAGGCCAGGCTGGATGGGGCCCCGGGCAACGTGGCCGTGCTTTGATCTGGCAGCTGGCAGCCCTGCCCACAGCAGGGGTTGAAACTCGATGATCCCTGAATGCCAAACAATTCTGTTATTCTGTGAAGGTCTGCTAGAGATTCTGTCACCAGCCCTAAATCAGAGCAATGACCACAGCCAACTTGTCCTCATTTCCACCACCATCGGAGGCTCCACACTGTCAAGCCCCTGCTTAAACTACTTGGCTTTTATTTTTCTTCTCTGTTTGAGCAATTCTAAATCTCAATTTTAAACCTTGCTTTACAGCAAGCTGTGGCTATGTGTTGGGCTAACTGCTGACACCTGATGCCGGACACTGGCTGCTGCTCCAGCTGCAGTCTCTGATTTGTTGCTCAGGTTGCTTTTACACCAGGCTGCTGGCTGCTCGTGGCACAGTACTTACCAGAGAACTGTTGACAGAACAGTCTAAGTGCCTAAAGGCCATAAATAAAACATTCAGCAGGCAGTACTGAGTATTCTCCATAGTTTTGATTTCAAAATGAAGTATATAGAGAAAGTATGAATTTTTTGAATTCTGTACTACTTCACTATTAAACACCTGAAGGAAGGTCAAAAAACCCCAAAACACACACACCACCACCACCTCCTTCAGTGGCAGAATAACGTGAAGGAGCAGCCTGGCAATCAAAAATTGCAGTCCTACGAGGGAGGCTTCTGAAAGGGTTAAATGGACAGCGAGTGGCTTTTGTCTTAAAATACTCTGCTGTCCCAGCAGGGCATTAAGGCAGAACCTGACAACAGGGATTCAGTCCTCCTGTAAGTTGCTTTATGGTAAACAGCAGCTTTGCTCTCTGTGCTGCTGAGCCTGCAGTGCTCTGGGAGCAGCGCTGGCCAAGGAAGGGCGCCTGGCCCCAGCAAAGCCCCACGGCCCTCTCAGCCCCGGGACCACAGTGCGCAGCTCAGAGAACTTCTGGGGCTGCGAGTCCAGCAGCGCCTCGTGCCCAGCCCACATTTACACACTGTGGTCCTCAGAGTGCTTTTAGTTCATAAGCTCATCCTCCATTATGAGTTCATCCAAGGCCAGAGGATGGCAGAATGAAAGGTTTTAAAACAATTTGGAGGGGAGACTTTTAATGGATCTTTGCTTGTGAAGATGCCATAGGAATGTTAAGTGTAGGCCTTGTAGGAAAGCAGTTATAAGCCCCCTTAATCTGCAATTTAAATGGGCTTCCAGCAAAATCCACGTTCTCAATTCAGAGCTCAGATGCTGCATCTGCAGTTTAAAATATAAACTTACAAAAAGAAACAGTCTGTAAATTAAAGGTTAATACGGCTCTAAATCCTCTGGAATATGCATGACAGACTCTGTGGGCACCCTGACCCTACAAGCCCTAAAACACAAACACCGAGGGAAATTTTTGTTGCAAATCAAACCTCAACCACACTTCCCTCTGCCTCTGTCACACCATACAGGCACTTCAGAGCGGGGTGACACCGACTGCACGGCCCTGGCAGTCCCCAATGCTCCCAGAGGGTCCCCGTCTGGTCCCAGCACCTGGGGGCACAGCAGCACCAAACAGACCCCCCTGCAGCATTCTGTGTGTTCAGCAGATGGAGAGATGTGGAGCATCTCCTACACTTCTGGTAGGCTGATTAAATTTAAAAATAAAAAGAAACAAAAAAGTTTCCACTTCAGTTTCCTGTATCATTAAAAGACAAGAACTTTTTTTTTGCATCTCAGTGATGCCAATAATTCTCCGATTTTCTTTTCCTCTCTCTGAAACTTGAAAACCCAAGATATCTTCTTCAATGTCCTTGCCTGGAAAAATGTTGCGCTTTCATACACTGATGCCCCACAGAAACACCAACTGCCAGCCAAGCAGAGGGGTGAGATCTCAGCTTTGCCATATTACAGAATTCTGGCCCTGTTATCTCACATTAATGCAAAAATAGTGGCCAGATGTTAATGAAGTGGCAATTTGTCATGCTTATCTCAAAGCATCTTATGCATATTAAAGCCAACCAACCCCTGAAGATGACAAACAATACCACAACAGAGTCAGGGACAAGCAGCGTGCTGTCCAGTGTGGATGCCAGCAGATGGGAGTACTGGTAAGGCAGCAGCCATAATGGGTGCTATCAAGGATTGATCCCCTTCAAATTCATGCAGAAAGCAGCCACTTCCAGTGGAGTTTGTAAGAGGAAAAAGGGCAGATGCATAACAAATCTTCCCCAGTTCATAATCAAAGCTTCCAGCTACCAGCTATTTGAGAACCTATGGAGCCAGAGTTTGCATCTCAATTACCATTTAATGAGCACCGATGTACCAGCTCCTCACGTATCTGTCCCGCTCCTTTTTCAATCCATCTGCATGTCTGCTCTCTATAACAACCCACACCTGCAATGAGTTCACAGACAAACGATGTGCCACACAAAAGTGTATTTTGCTAATCATACCAGGTGCTCCTTATTTTTCTTTCAGAGTAAGGTGAACAACTGCTGCCCATTCCTCTGCCCTGCAGCAGCTTGGACCTGTGCATTAAGCTAATTCCAAAGTGTTTTTACTGCCTTCACATAAGTCACTCTATTCAGCTATCTGCCACTTCCCTGGACTTTTGCTAGATGTTCCATTTTTAATCTTACCCAAGATTAATCTCTCTTGTTCAGCCTCGGCTCTCAAAGGACACAAGTGCATTCCCACAGGGTGGGCTGTAGGAGGCAAGAGCTGCCTGGTGGTGGAAAGGGACTGCCACCACCTCCAGCTGGGTTTGCAGCTGCCCTTCCATTCTGGTCATCTTTGCTCCTTTCCACAACAGCACAAACCCAGGAAGTTTCATTGTTGCTAGTTCCTCCAGTACAGACATTAAGGAGCCTTCTTCCCTTTTGCTCCACTTGCTAAGAACCCCTCTGCATCCTGCAGCCCAAATCCCATCCCACCCCACCTTCTCCAGATCTCATTCTCTGAGTTAACTTAGCACTCGGAAAGGCAGAAAAGAAAGACACCAAATGAACTTGAATGCATGCACTCGGCAGTCTGGCCAGCAATGTCTTTCTTCAGTTGTTCTTTGTTTACACCTCTTCTGATGGAGCTGCAGGTTCTGAACTAGAGGTTTGAACGTCTTCTACAGCTTCCTGAAAACTTGGCTCTTGCTCTCGCATTGATCCCTTCTGGAAATTCCACCTGTGCAATAGCTGTTGGGAACTCACGCCTGACCTCTTGCTGCAAGTCTGCATCAGACTTTTGTGCTCAGGAGGACACAAGACTCGCTTCTGCTGCACTACGCCTGCATTGGTGAGGAGTCCGCACAATCCCCACCAGTCTGCTCAAACCACTGGCACAACTCAACCCCAGTGGTGTGCCGCACTCTCAGGCTGTCCTAACTGGGACAAGAGGAGCCCTCCCTGCTGCCATCTATCCCAAATCCTCACAGCCACCTCCTGCCACCACGCGTTTGCAGCGGCACTCCTGCTTCCCAGGAAATTCCTCCGAGAAAATAAATATCACCAGTCTCACAAAAGAGATGAAACAACATGGCCAGAGGTACAGGTGTAGCATTCTCCCAGCAAAAGACAGATAAATAACAGAATTTCCAATTTAGCCCCAGGACTTTAGCGGGACAGTGGGGACTCCGGGGAACAAGAGGACAAAGGATCACCAGACCCCGCTGGTTCCTCAGGCCTCACAGCTGTGCTACTGACATGGGAAGAGGGCGGATGAGAACCATTATGACGTGCAGGACAAAGATGGCAGCAGAATACCAAACCTCCTCCAACACAGGAAGCAGTGCAGGAGATGCCCGAAAGATTCACTGGACCACGGGTAACAGCATCTCCACATTTCTGGCAATAGGTAGCAGCAACAGAAGAGGCTCATGGGCAACGCAAGCAGCCAAAACCAGGTAATTTAAGATGAAAATGGCAAAAAAGCAGAATAAGGAGGATTGTGTGTGATAAGCCTAGCATGTACTCTCACCCAGCAGCATCTGGAGAGGATTTTCTCCAGCAGGCAGGGAAGAACTCGATTACATCCAGTTAACTGTGCTCTAAACTGATTATGCATGTGCCAGGCTAATGGATTACATTAGCAAGAGGAAAAATAACATCCAATCAATCTCAATTTACTGCAGACCACACCAAGGCCTGAGAGAAGAGAAACCATTCTGTGAACTACCCCCACTACCACTGCACCTTTTCAGCTATCAAAAGAGACACAGCATTACAACCACTCTGATGATGGCAAGCACTGCATGGAGGACTCAGAAAACAGCCTGCTTTATCCACAGAGGTCAAGCACCGACTCCCCTAAAAATCCCAAGCAGTGAATCCTGCCTTCTGCTGTCCTCTACCATTGCAGGCAGGTGAGCTGTTGGGCAGAGCAACACGAGCTACGTTTTATCATAATCTGAGGTTTATCAAAACAAAGAAAATCCCATACTGTGCATTTCAAGACTTTATACAGACACACGAGTAAGCACACTGTAATGCAATGGAAAGAACAGCACTGGCAGCACAGTAGCTAAATCCTAGGGTGCAGCAGGTGAGGATATGCTTGAATGCTACAGCTATGGGCACAGAAACAAATGAAAGAGTCTGCTTACCCTCAGAAGGCCTCAGGTAGGCAGGGATCTCCAGCAACATGCACCCTCACCTCCTCTGCTAACCCTTAAACAAGCTCTGGGAGGGGTGGATCCTGGCTCCAGCCCTTCTCATCACTTGGGTACACTGCATGCACCTGAGCTCTCCAAGGCTGGCTCTGCTTTCTCCCCAGGTGCTCCATTACTGCTTCAAGCTGTGATTCAAAATTTTTATTACACTCGTGTATGGACCACACAACAGGTTTCACTATTCTGTGTGTGTTATTCTTTGGTGTTCCACTGCTTTCACATCAGAAACAAAGCAGGACTGTAGCAACTCTGAGCACTGCCAGGCCTCTTAAGATCTTCAAAAAACAACGTTTCCTCTTCACCCAGCAGAGCATTACAGGAACCTTAGTGCATGAGGTACAGGAGTTTGCGCACGCCCTCCAATCTTTTCCTTTCTCCAGCTGCAGTGTGTCTACAGCCCTAGTGCTCCAGTTGGTTCTTCTCCAGCAAAAACCACTACCAATGAAGAGTCTGGACATTTCAGTAATTTAAGAGAACAACGTTAAGTGTCAAAACTCAGAGCTTTCAAATATATCTTTTGGTTTGAATTCCACACTGTTACAATGGGAAAGATTAACGCAGTGGAAGGGCGACACAGGAGTGTAACAACAAAGGGACGAGCACAGATAGGATGGTATTTCAAAGGGAAAGCAGAAGTGCTCATCCACCTCCAAAGATCGAGGCTCACAGGAAGGACTCCACCAAGGAGGGATCCCCAGCCAGAGCCCCTTCCCCAGTGGCAGTCAGCCCTTCAATGAGGTCTAAGAGCTGCAGCCAGGCTCCGTCCCTTCTGGCCCCACAGCTGAACTGCTTCACCTGTGCTCCCAGGGCTGACCAGGTCCTTTCCCCAGCTGCTCAATCCGTGCTTCAGGACGTGACTCAACACTTAGACACACACACAAGATTTGATTCCTCAGCTGGTGTTAGAAAGTGTCGGTGCAACACTTACAACCCCAGCTTCCAAGGTGATTTTATTGTCTCAGTCCCTTGCATATCTGAGCAGAGGCACGAGGGAAGACCCAATTGCTTCAGAGCTAGACTCCTGTGTTATGCTGGTTCCCATCACAGACACTTTGGTCTTGCTGGCAAGCTCAGCAGAATTGTATTCTGCTCTTCAACTGACCACTTCCCTGTCAATTTCAGAGAAGTCCAACAATCACATTTCTAGGCAAGCCTTCTGAAATGGTCCTGCTGACATTCTTCCTCCCTGAACAATGCTGGAGCTGCTCACTCCTAGGAAAATCCCGGGAGTTTTGGAAGATAATGTATCTGCACCATGACGTGGGTGGGATACTGTAGCGCTCAATGCCAGGTTTTAAAGTGCATAAATAAAAATAACTGAGAAACAGTCAAAAAGCAAAAAATATCATCTGCTTAGACATGTCTTTCGATATAAAAAAATCTCACTGCATTTGAAGAAAAGTGGGGAAAAGGACAGATGAAAAACAAAAAAAGTGAAAGAAAGAAGGCAATCAGCAGCATAGCATGTGTGAATGGAAGGTATGCAGCTGCTTAGATTTATGGCAATTCGTACCTGATTGATCATACTAAAGCCATTATGGGATGATTAGAGAAAAAGGTGAAGCTTTAAGTCCAGTGAAAATCAATAGAAACGTCTGGAGCAATTCTGCTGCACAAGTGAAAGGACTATTTACTGTATCCGGAGCTCCTCTTGGGTTACAGCCCACAGGGTTCAGGCCAGCAAGGGGAGGGGGTTGTGAGCCAGAGAAATAAGTCAGGGAGAGGAAGATGGCTATAAAGACACAAAATGAGGCCAAAACAAACAAACACACAAAGGGAGAAAGGAAAACAAGATGGCAGTCCCAGGCCAAGTATTACCAGGGATGAAATCCTGCAGTGCCTCCAAACTGTCTGCTCATACGCACAATCATATGTGCACGCACACAAGGTTTCTCTTCCCAGCTTCTCCCTTTTCCAGCGTCAAGCAACACTTTCCTTACAGATTAACATATACAGAGCATAAATACACAGTGATGGCAGCCCTCTTCCACCCTTTCTTCCCTCCTTGCTCACTCCACTCAGCACTCTCCATGCCAGAATAACCCATTTCTTTCAGAAGAGCAAAAGCCTTCAGGTTCTCCTGAAGCATCTCAAATGGGTTAACAATCTACCTTACAGAAGGGAGTAAACCATGGCTAATAACATCTTGCACATTTTCAAAAATGAATGTCATTTGTTGCACATAAAAGTGTCATCTGACACACGTGCAATACTAAGACACTGGAGACCCCAATAAAGCATTCTGAAATCAATGCTTGCTGGCCAAAGGCTTTAAAGTCTGCAGGTGCTGCGATAACAAAAGCCAAAAGCCTGCATTGCACAAGTGAGACTGGGTCCTGCTGGAGAGAGCTGAGCAGCTTGTCTCCAAAGGATCACAATCCACTGAGGTTCAAAGGAGATCTTCCTTTGTTCCAGCACTCGGGCAGTGAAGGAAGACAAAGCAAAGCCACCCCTTACCTTATAGAGCTTCAAGCTGGCCTCATGCCTCGAGTTTACTGTGTGAAGACGCAGCTTCTCTAGACTGTTGGTGTAGTAGTCACAAGCATTGCATTTCAGATGTACCGGATTCCCAATGGCCACACACTTCAGCCTCCACTCGTTGGCCTTCCCACCCTCCTTGATGTGTGCTACCAGCTGGTATTTCTGTACATGCTTGTCCGTCTTACAGTGGAGCTGGAAGTTTGCCTTGAGCTGCGTGTTGTAGCGGCACAGCTTGCACTGGTATGAGTCTCCCATCACTGCCTTCCACTCATCTTCAGGGAGGCTGCGCTCCACGTTCATGTGAAGGCCCAGCATGTCCAAATTATCTGTAGTGAACTTGTTGCACACAGCACACTGGAAGAGCTTCAGTGATGGGTCATTTGTCTGCGTGAAACTTTCACCCAAGTTCATTAGCTCCTCAGACACCAGCTGTCCACCGCCTAACCGCATGTCCAGGGGGATCTCTCCACCCACTGCACGAAGGAAAAAGGGGAGAAAGAGGTCAGAAAAGCTCAATCCTTCACTTGCCAGAAGAACAGCACAGAGCGGAACATATGCTCCCAGTGCAACTCTTGCACTCACCAAAATCATAGCAAAAGCAAAGCACTGCTGTCCCTTCATTTATCCCTCAGTTCTGTACTACATCTGCGGGGAAAAAAAAGAGCAGCCAGCATGTAAGGCTGGGACAGGACTGCAGCAGCTCTTGCTACCTACCTTGTAGACACCAAGCTCCGAATTTTGTCCTACCCTCTGCTCATGAAAGGTGACAAGAAAAGCTCTACTTCTTACAGTGCTTCTGAGAAGGAAAAGTTCCTTGGTGCTGCACTGAAATTCTGTGTTCGTATCAGGAACAGGACAATACTTTATCCTATTTTTAATTGCTTACCTGAAGAAGCAAGAAACGTTGCCTTGTGCAGTACCTGAGCACGGTCTCAAAAAGGAAAAACAAGCAAAGAACAGACCTTGGCCACAAGTATGAGTATTACACACTTACAGCCACGTGAGCACTGCAGTTAGGTCACCACACTGCAGTCAGAAGCACGCAACATGCAGAACATGGCACGTACAAAACCCAGTCTGAACAGAGCCACTCAGATCCGCTCTCTCGTCCAACAGTTTAAAATGGCAGCCTTCTAAAAACAGTGTTTATAGATGCTTTGTACATACAACCATTATTACTAATGGGAGTGCATTAACACGTCAAGGAAAACCAGCAAGATGCTTGCTGTCTTTAAGTATCATAGATCTACCCTTCAAACTGAGAGATGAACTCTGTTCACTTACAGTAAGTGAATACAGCAAGCTCTTATTTACATCAGAGTTATCTGAAGTTAGGAACAGAGACTTTTTTCTAACATTAACTTTTTATGTGAAAGCACAGGGACCCACCACAAGCCTCTTCTTAGGACCTTTGCTCCACCTTGCTCTCTTTTTCCATTTTGAAGACACTTATGCAGCTTTTCGGTATTCTACTTTGATCTTATGTCACAGCTTGGCTTAAAAATCTGATTTTATCAAAGAAACCTTTAGGCCAGCAGTTACCCGGCCCACCAAAACGTTTCTTATGCTGAGAAACAGCCACCACTGCGAGGCTGCTCTGCACTGGGGCGGGTACCAGAACTGCATGCCAACCTTCCTGAAGGCACGCAGCCACAGCTGGCGCAGGCACTGCATGGGACGAGCCGAGTGCCAGCACTCTGCCCTTCTGCCAGCGCAGCCGCGCTCCTCTTTCTCAAATCATTTCATCTTGCCGTGCCACAGCACAATTCCACAGCTACTCCTGCACAGCTGCTCACCGCACACAGAGAGCCATCACTTGCCTTCCACAGCCCGCAGCTCCTAATCACAGTAATTTTTCTAAGCATTCCTCTTAGGACACATCTTGAAATCCTCTCTTCGAATCCATCTATCCTTAAAGCGTCGTGCAGTAAAAACCTGTAAGCAATATCTTCTGATTTATTAATATTCCTCTCAAGCTCAGTTTTGGACTGAAGAGTAAAAATGGGAAAAATGTGCTTGATTTCTAACAAAGTTCACAGCGTGCGTATGAGTTTAATGAGCTAAACTTGTGTCAAGTGCTTATTGACATGGGAAGGGCCTCCCTCCGTGATCCTCAGCTTGAGATTTATAACCATCAAGTGTACTGCTCACAAATCACTTTCCAGGCAAGCTCACAGATGCTCAAGGCCTCGTAATGCACCTCAAGAGGTTTCAGCTAAAGTACTCCCAACTTCTCTCATGCCAGCCTCCCTTACTTCAGCAAGGAGGCTCCAAGTCCCAAAAGGGGTGCATCTCAAGAAACCACCCACAGATGACTGCATAAGATTACATGCTGCTGTCAGCTATCTTACAAGCAATCGTCAGTTACAGCGGGTGGCAACTTGGAGCTACTGAAAATGTACCAGACAAGCTCATGTCCTTGACCTCCCAAAGATGCAAGCTGGGAAATGCAATAAAAAAAAAAAAGAAAAAAAAAAAAAAAGAAGATAATCACTTTAAGTTATAATCACTTGAGTTCCTCCATTTTCTTTTTCATTTTTTTTAGTATCTTGTGTTGTTGTTCTCTCATATGACTTTCACGTCCTTCTGGACTAATAATAAACTGTACTATGAATAGCTGAAGGAAAGGAGAACATGCATGAGACCAATGAACCAGCAATGTAGTGCATCAGTAATAATAGCATCAATGGATGGACAAGGGCAGAGAGGGCAGAGAGCAGCACAAATAAATTAGTTCAAAGGAAGGCAGGTAAGTGGCACATCTCTTTTCACATACTTTCTCAAGGCGCTGTGAAAAACCCTCAGCAACACCAAAAACAATGCAGAAATAAGTCACTTCCATCTGGCATGCCCTAAGTGCTGTGTGGGACTCCAGCATGAAAGCAGAGCTATTACAGAGCGCTGCAGTGGCTGCTGTCAGTCTCAGGGGACATAAAAGCAGCTTGGTGGAGGAACCTTGACAGAAACTTATTCCTTACCCTATTCTAATTCTTGGGCTAAACTTTGTGGGGATAACAGTGTGCCCCCCAGAGTGCCAACACAAACATGATGAATGCTTGCTGTCAGGAAAAATGCATTTGGTAATTTATTTCAAAGTGCTTTTGTCAGTTGATGAGAGAAATAATCTTCCCTCCCTATAGCCATTCTTCTTCGGTTTAATGACTCCCCTTCCTCTGTTCAGGCCTCAAATCTTATCTATTGTGCTGGTGTCACAGGGGTGGTTTCAGCTGAGTTTCTTCAGCAGAGGAACATCTACCGAACTCATCGCAGCTCTCAGAACACACTTACCTTTTCTCCTCAAGGCAACACAATATGCAGTGCACCACCTCAGCCTCCAGCTCTGGGAGCACTAGCAGCTCACAGAGCCACCTGGACAGTGCCTACGTCCCTTACCAAAGCAAGCCCAATCCATCAGGAAATGCAGGGAAGCATCCTGACTGCAGTAATAAGGAACACTCAGTGCATGTCAGCTACAACTACTGTTCTATTACTTTCCTTCTGGAACTTTTAGAAAATGAACCAAAAAAAGTGACATACTTTCTTAGGATGACAAAATGTTGTGGAAGAATGCAGAAGAGAATTCTCTGCTCCATCCCTACAGCACAGGCTCCATCCTTGGTCAACACACACGGGCAGTCCACTGCACTGCAGCTGCACTTCACCGTGAGTTGCAGGGACAGAACAAAGCCCGCGACACAAACACAACTCTCCCCTTACACACAGGAACAGTGGAAAACCCTTCAATCTCACCTAGAGATGGAGCCATTGCTGCCATGGGATTGGCAGGATCAAGCTGGAATCCACTCATCATGAACTGTGCATCTGAGGAAGTGCTATCCATCTTCAGGTTGGGAAGGTTCATGTTCTGTGCCAGGTAGTACTGGTAGAGCTCGGCCTCGGCAGGGGACGGCAGGCTCCCGAGGCCCAGGTGCCGGTTGTGTTGGATCTGGGACATGTTTTGCTGAAGCAGCATCATGTTGTGCATGTGCTTCTCACTGGTCATGTGAATACGAAGGTTTCTGGCTACATTGGTCTCATAGTCGCACACCTCACACCGCCACGTGGGTTTGGTTTTTGGTTTGGTGGGGGAGGGGGCCCCACAGGTGCTGCCAATGTTTGCTGCTGCAGCGGCTGCGGCTGCTGCAGCCGCTGCTGCCGCCCCGGCGGTGTGGCTGAAGACTTGCTCTCCCCCTCCGTTCTGCAGGTTTTGCATGTTGTTGAGATGCTTGTCAGACTGCATATGAATACTGAGGTTGCCTTTGGTAGTAGTGGAGTAGTTACAGACCTCGCAGCGGA
This sequence comes from Tympanuchus pallidicinctus, assembly GCF_026119805.1. Lineage (NCBI taxonomy): Eukaryota > Metazoa > Chordata > Aves > Galliformes > Phasianidae > Tympanuchus > Tympanuchus pallidicinctus. Next base: position 23,700,874 of record NW_026294739.1, read on the forward strand.
AGGGCTTGTAACCACAGGTGTAACTTTCACCCCGTGCCAGCCGTGGGTGCGGCTGCCCACTTTTGCAGTAGACACAGGAGCCCCCTGGCTCAGGATGTTTCTCCTTCATGTGCGCCTCAAGCGTCTGCTGGTACTTGTAGTGCCAATTGCACTTGGGACACTTGAGTGTCTTACATGAGTTGCGAGAATGCATCATAGTCATGTGGCCACCCAGCGACCGTGAGGAGCCCAGGACCGTGTCACACTTTGGGCACTCCACGCCACTCCCCGAGGGGCACTCCCCACCCCCAAGTTCACAGAGGGGGCCAGCATGCTGGTGATGGGAGATGTAGCTCCCGTCCTCGCCCTCTGTGCTCTCATTTGGTTCTGGTGCTGTGGCATTGTCTTTATTGGCACTTTCATCGATAAAGTCCAGCCTCCTGCTGCCCTCTGCCACATTGGCTCCGCCGCCCTCATTGTTAAAGCTTAAGTGATTCCTCCTGTTTGCACCATCAAAGACAAAGGAAGAAGCAGAATTAGAACTAGTAGAAGCTGTGCCCCGTGACAGGGTCTGGAGCACGTTAGGCATTAAGGGAGAGTTAGAAATGCTTTGGTTTGAGAGAGCAAGGTCCTTTTTGCTGCTGCTGCTGCTGCTGCCGCCTGCCACGGCCCCAGGGTCCTCCTGGGGCCTGTCCTCCAGTTCATCCTCCAACTCACTTGGAAACAGTCCTTTGCAACCCTCATCATCCTCATCTTCTTCCTCTTCCTCCTCCTCCTCTTCCTCCTCCTCCTCCTCCACCTCCTCTTCTTCCTCTTCCTCCACCTCTTCCACAGGCTCTGCCTTCTCTGAGAGGCTGTCCTGGTCGCCCCCCTCTTGCTTTTCCCCCTCTGCCACCCCAGGGTCCTTCCCCTCGGAGGATTTGGTGGGACTGGAAGCCAGCGGGCCCAGGGGGACTGAGGTAATTGGAGTCTTCAGAGCCGAGCTGGTCAGCCCACCCAGGTTGAGGAGCGCACCGGGGGCCAGGACGCCTGAAGGTGGCGGCTCCGCTCCGCCAGCTGGCCCAGCCTGCAGGGCCTGCTCGCCTTCCATGCGAATGCCACTGAATTTGCCATAAAAACTGTGTCCAGGGCCTATGAGGTTAGCTGTGGAAACAAGAGGGTGCTGAAAGGTTTTGTTTTTTGGTTCCAGAAAGCTGACGAGAGGTTCCTTGTCTTTGCCTATCCCTTGGATGATAGCGGAGATGTTCTTATTGCTAAGAATTTTCCGCTCCTCCTCACTCAGAGTCATTCGGTGGTCGTGCACCGCGTGGGTCACGAACGAGCGGACATACCCAAAGGAAAGCTTGCACAAGAAACACATCAGGATGGGCTTCCTCTTCCCGTAGAGCACAAAGCCATCGAATTTGGACAGGTCCACATTGTTGGGAACATCTTTGGATACGCAGGAGCTTTTGGCAGAACCATCGCTGTTCAGGTAATCCTTGTTGCTTTTGTGTCGCACATCGAAGACGCGGAAGCTGTGCAGGACGGGGCTGATGCCCGCCAGGGCTGAGGTATTCGGGAAGGTCTGGTCTGAGCCCTCAAACCACTTCCCGAAGGATGAGGCTATGTGGAAGGTGTTGATGATCTGCGGGTAGACAGGGGCGGTGCCGGAAGGCTCCCCCTGCTTGGAGAGAGAGTTCGGGAGCAGTGAGGGGAGAGCCCCGCTGCCACAGGCGGCCCCGCTCTGCACCAGCTGGCTGAGGCTCTCCACGATGTAGGCCGAGCCGTCCGGCTGGTAGACGATCTCGCCGGCCAGGTTCTCCACATCGCTCTCCTCGTCCCCATCCTCGCTGCTCTCGCTCCCGCTCTCCCCCCTCAGTGGTGGGGGTGGGCGGGCGCTGGCGCAGCGGTGTTCCATGTAGCTCTGCAGGCCGGCAAAGGAGGCCGCGCACTGCCCGCAGCTCACCTCCTTGCTGGCGGGCTCGGCGCCAGGGCCGGCCGCGGTGCTGCTCTCGGAGACGCGCTCGGGGAAAGGGACCCTCAGGCTGTCCAGGGGGCCGCGGCTCTCCACCGCAGGCTGCTCCATGCTGCCGGCCGTGTCGGGGAGGTGGGCGCTGTTGAGATCAGTCCATTGCTGGTGCTGAGAGATGCCGCACCCATTGTCCTTCCCGGGGATGACGGGCGAGTCACAGCCTTCCATGGCAGGGCCGGCACGGAGCGCTCATTGCACCCGGTACGGCTGGGACCTGCAGGCGGGGAGAGAGGAAGAGAGGCGGGTGAGTCAGAGAGCAGGCAGTTCCCTAAAGACCATGCACCACAAACGCCATGGGCATCCTGCTCTTCGGGATCGCGGGTGATGGCACGAGAACCGGTGCCCCAGGTGAGCTCTGGGGACAGAAGGCCTGGTGTAAGACGCTAATGCAGCACTGGGTGTGCAGCCACAGGAAACGAGCGATAGAAACTAACAGGTGCTTGCCCCTGCCACGCTTCCGTAATCTCGGATGGGAGCAGGAAAGGCAAGAGGCTGGTCAAAGCGACCTGGAGGTGTGGAGAAACCCTCGGTCCTTCTCTGGGGGGGATGGGTAGACTGCAGGAGCTGCACTGCCATCCCCAACACTTTCAACCTCAGAGAGATCTTCAAAACAATTTACAGAAAAGTGTCTGAGAAAAATTGAGTTAGGATGCTACAAAAGAACAGTGTTGAAGCTTTAAAGCTTTGCAAAAATTGTTCTCCCTTATCCATGGCTTCCTAACTCGGACACTACAGTTTTGGGGCTATTCCCCTCTGTTAGCAGCTCTGGGAGCACAGCTAACATCTTCAGCTCAGCTGCACACACGGAGCTCTGAGGCAGATCATGAGACCCAGAGAAACTCTCAAGAATTTCAGAGTCACAGCATTTAGTATGCACAGGAGATTTAATTGCTATGCTCTGGACAGAGTTTAAAAGGAGAGACGTCAGGAGAGAAACCAAACAGGAAATTCCAGATCTGACAAGGGTCCATCCTGAGGACTGGAAAGTGGTCAGCCCCACACGCTCCAGGAAGCTCCCAGAGATCCTGCAGGACACAGTGGGTGCACAGACCGCCTCTCCCAGCCCCCAGACACAAAGAGATGATGTGAGTCCTTGAGAAGGACGGCCACCTTCCCGCTATTGCTCCTCCACCAAATATGTGACCTGCAGAACTACCTGCAGCCAGGAGCTGCTGAGCACAGGCTGCACTCCAATGTCACAGCTTCACTTGCTGCATCCCAACATGACCTCCTGCACTGCAATCCTAACTGAGCCTGGGCAGAATGGCTTCCTAGAGATAACAGACCTGTGAGAATAGCTCCCCAAAAATGCTACTGATGTGAGCTGGAGCATGGTAATGCAGACCACAGATCAGCATGAGGTTGCACTGAATTGGGAAGAGGAACACTGTAATTCTGTTGCCAAAAAGCTCAGTTGTCTCAGATGCTGTTTTGCTTACCTTAGCTAACACAACGCTCTGACACTGCCTTGTGACAGCTTTTGCCCTCCCACTGAAAATTTGTCCTTCACTGCATGCTTGCCTTAAATCGATCCCAGATTCTTCTGCACTGAGGCTGCGTATTAATGTTCCTACGACATGACACATTCTCTCCACCTCACTGCTACCTTCTGCCTTGAGGACAGTGATCCAAATCAAACAAAAACAAATTCATATTGGGTGAAAAACCGTGTAAAGCCAAACTCCATAAGCCTCATGTTTCTGCTGAGAACACTGATGGGAGTATCTATGCAGACTTCAAAACAATGTAGAAAAAGAGTGCCTCACTTTCAAAACACCCAGACAAAACAACATGCAGTTTACCAGCCTGGACAAACAAGTCTCTTAGGAAAGTAGAAATTAAAAAAGATAAAATAGAAATCATCATTAAGCAGACAGTAGAACTGCAAAGCACAGCAAGCTCCCTGGGAACACGTGCAGATGTGACACAACATGAACCTGAGCATCTGCAGTACCAAGAACTCCCGATTGGCAGAAGACGCCTGACTGACAGCGGGGCCAAAAGGGCCAGCAGGGCTGGTGGGGCGGGAGGGTTAACAGCCTGATTGCAAAATCAATGTCATAAATGCTTGGTAAGTTACAGGAACATGCGGGAAGAGGAGGCCGCGATTGATAAAGGACTGCGGCTTTGATGCTGCACTGGGGACTTGTTTATTGACAAGAAAGCCGATCTCTTCTCCCAGCCAGGCCAGGCCAGGCAAACCTGCAAGCATTTACCAATTAATTGGTGGGCTTTGCTGCCGCGGGTGGCTTTAACGTGTCTCCCCCACTGCAAGCTAACCAGCACTGGAGGTGCGGCTGTGGGGGATCGGCACACAGACCTCAGCAGGTGCAGCATGGCCCCGCACACGGCCCCGCACCTTCTGCCCATCACTGCATCTCCAGTGCTACTTCCAGAAAGCGGTGCCGTAGGAGAAGGCACAGATTCATTTCCATTCACTCATGAACCCTAGCTATTTGTTTCTGTGAACTAAAAAGAACAACTCAGCTTGTAAGCAAACCCAGCTTTGAGCAGCAGTACAGTGCCTGCAGCTCGCTGTCATGGGCTCTGCCTCCCGCCCGTCCCCAGGCCATCCCCAGGTGACCCGGACAGAGTGCTGAGGACAGCCCCGACCCACACACTGCGCGCCCCCCACCCGCTCACGCTGTTTATCAGCCAGTCAATAAGAAAAGGTAGTTCTTACTTAAGGAGGCAGAAGTCAACTCGTCAGGTCGATCAGCACTCTGTCTGTAAACACGGCTTCCCGTAAAATCAATGAACTCCAGTTACGGAGAGAGCAGCCTGAGCGCCACAGACTCCCCGTGCTCCCGCGCCGGGCAGTGGGGAGGGCTCTCCCTCGGTCCCTGCTCAGCCCCACACCCCATGGCTGCCCCTGGTCCCACACCACTCCACGGGCCGCAGGCAGCACACCGGGCCGCTCCGTCCCTGCAGCTCCCCCGGCAGGCCGGAGTCTGGCAGATGGCTCTCCCAAGGCAGGCCGCTGCGGGCCACGGCCGCAGGGCAGGGCAGCAGACGCGGCGCTGCAGTGTCCCGCGGCCGGCCGGCCCTGTGTCCCGACGCCCCGTGCTGTCACCAGGTGCTGCTTTCAACCACGGCCGCTTCGCTGGCAGCCGCGCTCTGACGGGAGGCAGGCAGAGTGACCCCGCGCTGTCCTCGGCCCCCCCAGCCCCATCTCCCTGCACACAACCACAAATGCCATCTTTCAGCCACGCTGCTCCCAGCAGCGGCCGCAGCTCGGGGTGGCCCTGCGCTCCCCCCGGGCGGTGGCGGAGGGAGACGGCGGGAGGAGGGGTTCCTGCTGTTGCCCAGGCTTCCCGAGAATTAAATATGAACAGCCGTGCTGTGTAATTTTAAATTGTTAATTAGCACAGGGTTAATTAGGCGGCCCTTTCACAAGAGGCTGTTTGGCAGTAAACCAAGACTGGAAGCAATGAGGAAGGAGGAAAACAAAAGGAGAAAGAGACAGTGAGAAACTGTTCCCTCTGCTAATGACCCACATGGCACCATGAAAAAAGGGTGCTGAGGACAGGGAAAAGATACAAGCAGATGCATTACATCCACGGCCATTACCCTGGAAGACACCCAGGCGGCCCCCCCTGCTCTTCCCGCAGCACACAGCGCTGCCACGAGCGGGGTCTGCTCCTCGCGACCCGTCTGCAGCACACAGCTGGCTCTCTGATCCCAGGCTTTGTGCCGGGGCTGCACAGAAGACGTGGCTCACACGAGCACAGCCAGTGACTGGGCCTGAGCACCGCCTGCTCTACAAAGCTGCACAGTGGCCTCTAAACTTTGTAAATACACGCCTACCTGTTGTGCCAACAGCCACCCCATAAATCAATACCATACACACAGGCTGAGACTGCCCTTGATTAGCTCTAGCGCAGGTGCTGCTAGTTTGCAGGAGAAGAGGAAAAAGGCAGAGAGGACAAAGAAAGCACAAGGGTGAACGTGGGCTTGGAAGCCCTGCACACCCCTCCTTGGCACACTGCTCTCGGCCGGTGGAAATGTCCTCAGAGGGACACAGTACAGCGAGGTGCTCATGTCACAGCATCATTAAGGTTGGAAAAGACCTGTACAATCACCAGGTCCAACCGTCAGCTCATCACCACCATGCCCACTGACTCAACCACGTCTCGCTGAGATGCACCAGGCTCAGGAATGGAGAACAGAACCTTGGGTTGCCCCTTGGGCAGGAGCAAGGCAGTCATCCAATACATCTGGAGTGGCGACATGAACCCGGAGCACCAAAGCCTCCCGTGTCACTTCCCAGCACCTGGCATGCCACAAAGCACTCTTGGAACACGCAGAAAACTGTATATGGAAAAGCACAACAAAAATCATTACTTAGGATCAAGAATTCAGAAGTTAAGGAAGAACAGAATGTATGTTGCTGCCAAAGCAACTTTAATTTTGCTCCACTATGCATATGGATTATGATACTGTCTTTAATTACACGATCACACATTGCCTCACTTAGCAAGCAGTATGGTCACATATGAGGGTAAGACAAAGTTGCACGAGCATGTTGTCACTGTATGAGATTCATACAGTAGCTGTTATCACATAAATATGTGGAAAGTCACTTCCTAGAATAGAAAGATCTTCTGAAATTTCCCAAGCAACACGAGCTGGATACTCAAGCTTTGCAGAACACAGAGATTGCTTCAATTCCTAGTTTCACAAAATGCTTTATCTTCTAACAAACACAAGATATGCGTTTCAGCTCTTTCCCATTCATTAAGGTGCCAGAAAGATTGGCAGATGTTATTACTACAGCAAGAAATGCTGAGGATTCTGTAACAGGACATGAATTATTAGGATAAAATGGTACATATGAGCCAGAATTTATACATAATAGTGAATGTAGATGCACAGCACGAGTGGTCTCTAGTTACAGCTTTCCACCCACCATATCTGCATTCTGAGATTCTTCTTATGCAACTTCTAACAAGAAGACTGAAAATAACGATATTTATTTGCAGAGTTCAATAATTTAAAAATAACTTCTACAGTAATTTTCTTTTTTCACATAGTAGGTTGCATCTTGCACCTTTCCAAGCAAGGCAGAGTTGTGTTTTGGCACACACCTGATCACAGGGGAGCTGCCTCATCAACAAATGTGGTTTGCTGAGTATCCACAACCAGGTGCCCATGCTGCCAAGTCCTGAACAAGCTCTTTATCCGGCCTTCTTCCTCTTCTGAGCTTTAGCTCTACCTACTCAAATGCTTTAAGCCCAGCTTCAAAACTCCTGAAGTTTCTCTGCAGACACTGCTCAGTGCCAGACTGTTGTGTGCAGGGGAGATGTGCCAACTCCATTGCAGCAGGAGGGGAACGAGGAAGCCAGGCATGCCTGCTGCAGGACAAAGGATCCAACCAGCAGTGACCCACAGGCTGCATCACACACTGACAAGAGTCCAGGGGCTGCAAGTCCTCACCAATCAGTTCGCTACTGCACTGATGCCAAGAATTCAGTGGCTTCTGAGGGATTCAGGCAGGCCTGGATGGGACAAGGGTCCTGAAGAGGCTGAGGTAGGACACAGCGGTCACCAGGAAGGGAAACTGCATCAGGCACCTCTGACGGTCAGGATGGCCCTCGGCCTGCAGGATGGTCGCACGGAGGGCTCGTGGCCAGCAGCCAGCGGCTCTGAGGCCGGAGCTGACAGCACGACCAGCGCTGCACTGCGCACGCTCATTAAGAGGGCACAAAGCACAAGCAGTCTTACACCACGCTCACACGCATAGGCACAGCAAGTTCCTCAGATCCTCACAGGATCATTAGCATAAACAGCTTTTCAAGCAGCGGGAAGCAAAGGAAGCGTTGAACAAAACAGGGCTGAAAGCTGTAGGGCTCAAGCACTTGGCATGAAACTAAGAGAAAGGGTCTCCTTGAGAAGGTGAACCTTCCACATTATCCGCATTTTTTTCTGTCCTTCACACCAGCTGAAGTTGAGCCAACGAGTGCACTGCAAGATGGAGGCTGCTTTTCAGAAGGCATTTTGTTATGAACTATTATTCCGAGTTTGCTGATCCCTTTGAGCCAGCTACTGTACTACACACAAAAATATTTATGTAATTGTCAACCCACTGCTATTGAGAACAGAGTAAATCCAGAGAAGTGCCAGAGTGCTTCAAGCAAACAGCTGGGGAAAAGCTCGCTCATTCCTCCAGAGATGCTCTTTGGAGTGAAAGTATTTCATAGCAGAGGTGAACTAGCTGAGGTCGCAGTACTCTCTACAAAACAAAGCAAACCACTGCTATCAGTGGCATGTCATTCACATGCTCCTAGGACAGGCAGCTTGTTTTCACATCCTGCAGAAACCTCCCTCCTCTGTGTCAGACAGCAGAAGCTTCAGATTTTGTTTCAAAACATTGCATATTCCTTGATTCTTCAGTTTGCGCAATTCACTCCTTTGCTCTAAAACCCCGATGTTTCTTGTCAAACCTGGCTTCCAGCCTCTGCTGCAGCATAAAGAACTACACTCGCATCTGGTACCCATTTTCAGTGCAGTGTTACTGACCAAACTTCAAAAGCAAGCAAACAGCACTTGGGCCAAGCCGCTCCGCTCAGCTGTTCTCTCCACAGTTACTCTGGTCCCACACCTTGGGGAAATGGTCCCACTCTTTCTCTCCCTTGTGCCAGTCTGAAGCCTGCCATTCCTCCCCCTCCATTTTTTACCATCGTAGCATGTTCAATGAGAGCTACCACAGCTCCATGGAGCCACTTCTGCCTAACCACGAATGGCAGCAACATCCAACAGGGTCATGTGCTAGGCGACATCTAACCCACAGAGATGCCCTGAATTGTTTGTAGTTTCAAACACCACGACGACACCATCTTTGATACATTTGTCTGTACTTACACCACCAGATCACTGTTCCCTGTTCCAAGAAAGTGTAGCATTTGTAGCGAGACTACAGGATGCAAACCACAGCAATGAGTCCTGAAAGTGAGAAATTCCAGCTGGCTTTTGCGGCTTTGCTGATGGTTCATCCATTCCTTCTTCCAGTTACTGGACGTGCTGAGCAGTCCCACCCAATGAGAAACACATGGCACATTTGCACTGCTACAGAGAGCTAGCTCCTACAAACCACAGCAGCCAAGCCTCAACCAGCCCTGCAACAAGACTCCAAAAGCAGACGCAGCCAACCTTAGATGGCCCCACTCGGAAGCGAACGCGGTGCCGTCAGGCAGCGCTCCCCAAGCGGTGCTCCTCAGCACAGTCTGCAGACTCGCATGCCTAGGGAAGAAGTCTTGCCAACGCTCCTTCCTTTCTGCTGATTTACCCAAACAACACGTGTTCCAGAGCAGTGTCAAGGGCCAAAGAGAGGGTAAGAGTTTGATTCATATGTCATGCAGACCTCCTCTGCCAGGGCTCAGATCCAGTCCTTGTTAGGAAACAGACACCGCCTGGTCCCAGGCACAGCCACTCCTTCCCACCCTCTGGGAAAGCCTGTGGTGCTGCACAAGCAGAGCACGCTCAGAGACAGGATCTCATCAGCATGAGGTCATTTGGTAACCATTCTGCTCACTACTGAGACAAACACCACGATCTGCTAGTTCAGAATTACACACCGGTGGTGCAAAGCCACGCTGCAGAAGTCACAAGCACATGTGCTCCAATTCACTACCAGTGAATTCACCACCAGTGTCTGGCACGGAGTTACATTGCTGGAAGGGAATCTTCAAAAATAAATAAACGAAGAGAACCCTGAAACAGGTAGAAAAATTTGCCAGATGCTTGGGAAACCTTCCCAAGAAGGCTACACAACTGAGTAGAACTGAGAGGATTTCCACAAACAGAGCACCTGCAAACTCATCCACTTACAAAACACAGCCCTGCTATAAACTCCAGACACCTTACTTTGTTATTTATGTATTTTCTTTACCTGGGCAAAATAAACCCTTCTGATTGCAGCAACCAGGAGCCAATAACTACACGCCACTCAACAGGCTCAAAGTCTCAAGTTCATGCTCTCTGGGTTCACAGCAGGCAGCTGCTGCATCCCTGTAGCACTTCAGAGCAAACAGATCTCTCGTGGAAGTTTAACCATCTCACAAAGGAGAACTGACACCAATTCAGATAAATACAGGTTTCAAAGCACATGCCCAGTGGGCCTGTACAGACTCCCATACCCAGATACAACTGCATCCCAGCACACCTGCATGCAGCATCAGGCATCGTCAGAGCTGTCACTTCAGAGGTGGGGAAGGGACTTCCTACTCGTGCTTCTTGGGACCTCTAGGACTGCAAGCTGCTTGCCCTCTTGCTAATTATGGGGTTTTCTTTTTATTTCCTATTACCCTCCTGCTCTCCTGATGAGATTATCTTACCGGAACTGACACAGTTGTAGACTGTAGCCATACATGGAGCCTCTCAGGAGGCAATGCAATTTTATTTTCATTGATCAGAAATCAGCAGGGCAGTAAATGATGGGAAATTCCATTAGGAGAAATAGTGGGCCACGAGACTGAAAAATCTAGGTATGCCCAAATCCCACAAAGTCCTATCTCAGAGTCCCATCTGGATCCAGTCATCTTTTTTCCTCCCAAACGGATAAGCTACTACTGACTTGCTGTTCTGAATCGCCAACCGCTCTGCTGGAAGTTGAGGCAATGCTGTCAAAACAGCCCCAAGGGTTCACTTAGTTGAAACGAAAGACTTTGGTACACACAACAATGTTTAGCTCTCCCAGCTCAGCCTCACTGGCTGCTGTGGGATCAATGGGGTTTTATGAGCAAATGTCCTATTCCACAGCCAGCAGGCAGCACCCCTCGCTCAGGTCAGGCAGGTGTGAGACGTGCCCACTCTCCAGTGTTACTCAGCTCTCAGGTGGTCCCAGAGGAGCCAGGGAAAGCCAAGGAGAAGGCCTGGCCTCCAGCAAAGCATTACACCTGCACTACAGAAAGAACATTTCCTTTTCTTTAGGGGCAGAAACCTCGGGGCGTGCACTACTCCAGTGAAACCCCTTCTGACGAAGCACTACCAGATACTGTCACGAGCCCACATGGACTGGACCCAAACTGAGAACCACATCGCAATCCTACCTGAAAATACAATGCACACAGAGTTTTCGCACTCAATTCACATTCCTGGATTAAAATCCTGCCATTACGCATCTCCCAGCAAAAACCCTCTCTGACCTCGCCAGCTGTTTCCTTCCTGCTGACGGCCGCGTGGTGCCTGCGCCGCTCCCTCCTGCAGCACAATGGCCCCACCAGCACAGCACGGGTTAACAGGAGCTGACCGCAGCACAGTTGTTAAAGTAATCAATACCAGTGAGATACTAAAGCAGCATAAGCCACATTATTGATTGCCAAGCAGATGATAAAACTGTTTATTATGATAATTGCACGGTGCCTGCAAGATGCTTCTAGTGCTGTCTTGAGCTTTTTACAAAAATAAGCATTGCCAGGGGATAGGCTGCTGTCTGAAGACCTCCTGAACCCTGCTTAAAGTCCTCTACTCTGCTGTGCCACAGCAGAAATGCTGAGATACCTGCAGCTCCAAGCTTGGATGCAGGTCTCATTTCTAGAGACAGCCCCTGAGCATGGTGCATGCACTCAAAGCCTGCTCGTGCTCCTACACGCACAGACCTGCTCTTGCTGCTCTCTCGGGCAATGTCTTCCACGGAAGGAGAGCGGGACCAAAACTGTAAGTTCAGTTTTCAGGTCTCCTGATCAGATAAAAATCAAAACTCTTCTATTTCCCACTCCAAAACATTTTCTTCAGTACTTCAATTGCTTTTTCTCTCTACTCTACACTTTCTCCAGTTTGTTTACATCCTTGCTAAGAAGTTAAACAGAATTCCTCTCTCTGAGGCCAAAATTATTGTGCAACACATTGAAAACTACTTTTCAGATGACTGAAATCCAGATATACCTGGCTTAGGAGATTCACCTCTGCAAAGCTGGGCCTATGCATGCTGGCTGCACCTCAAGGAGGATGACACAGCAGCTCGTCACCGTGCCTCCAGGTGTCCGCATGATGAGCAGCTGATCTGCCAGGATAAAGTGAGACAACATTCTGACTATGAAGCTACCACGAATACCGAAAGTTCCTCCTGAGCTAAACACAGCAGCAGGCATTAACTGGCCTTCAGCAGACAAGCAAAATGCAAACTGCCAGATGGCATCCGCTCTAGCAAAAGCAACTCTTGCTTCAGGAACAGGAATGGAAACTAGAACATAAACTGGGCTCCACATTAACACTACTGTCAAATCACAGCTGAAAATGACTTCTAACAAGGCCGGAAGCTCCAGGGTTCTGTCAGCAGCTCTACGGGAACTAATTATGAAGTACAGGTCCCATTATCTCCCAGTACAGACAAGGCTGTGACAGCTATGTTGTAGTATGAACCCGAAGGACCATATGCTGTGGACTGCACACAGTCCTTGGTGCAGAACTCTACTATTCTGGCTGGGTGCTTTCAGGCCACTTGGGTCATGTTGTCCAGGTAATTATGGCCTACATTTACAAAATAAACTTTACGCCAGTCAAGGCAGTCCTATTGGCCTCAACCTGCATCATGCCAAGAACGGTGCTTCTGGCTGATGCTCTAGCCCCTCTTCCTCTTACCTTCTCCCAAGGGCACTGGGATGACCTCCCTGTTCCCCACCACCCCCCTCATTCCCTGTGCCCCCACACCAGCCCTCTTCCTGCATTCCCTCCTTTTTAAAGACTGATGAAAGATTTTACTTCTCCACCTTGCTCGCAGAGTAGATAAAAGGTTAATGGCAGAATTGGCAGTGTGATCAAAACTGCCACTTGGAGAGCAAGCAGCTCAAAAGCATGCAGCTGCTGCTCCAGAGATAGGAGATGTGGCCAAGAGCTGCTGAAAACTGTCCCACATCACCCCAAAATACCACTGACAGGCCATAAAGCTCACACCAAGGGCTAGGAGGACCAGGGCTACTCCCTCAGACTCCTGTCAGTAATTCTGAAGTTAAAGCAAGACCAAAACAAACCTTTGTATTTAGAATCTAAAGATAGGGAGGAGATATTCCTCCCCACCACTCTTTGAAGGACCAGCCACCGCCATTCCCTTCCTTTCAGGCCCAGGAGGAGCAGAACAGCTGATGAGCAGCCAGCACCCAGCATGGGTGTCAGGTTCTCCAAGACAATGCACTCTTTGTTCTGCTTAGGAAATCTACCACTATTTACAGCCAACTCCTGCTTCACACCTGCCCACGGTTACAAGCCCTTTGAAAGCCACTTCTCCATCCTAAGCACAACATGCAGCTTGCAGCTCAACTCCCTGTGTCACACATCTTGGTCTATGGCCACTCCTCAGCCACAGAGTGAACACAACTCCAGCTGCATGCAACAGCTGGCCGATTCGAGGCCCTGCAGGCCCTTCCCAGGCAGGGAGCCACGCAGCAGCAACTGTACTCATCAGGACAAGGGGTGGATTTCTGTTCAACAGCAGCATCTTTCCAGTTCTTCATAAACCACAGCTGACAAGAAACAAAGCAGCTCCAAGCAACGGGGCTTTTATCAGTGCAAAGCACGCTGCTCCCAGCACGGCTGCAGCACCGATACAGGAACCCACTGAGATCAGGGCTGCGGAGCATTCAGCTCAGCTCTGCTGTGCACCAACCACTGCTTGCCCTTCTCTGCAGGCCCTGGCAAAGCAGCCCCCTCCCAGCTTCCCCCCACCCACACTGTTCCCCAGGAGTGACCCCTGTGTGGCACAGCAGCAGCCGCCGTGTGAGCGCCGTGCTGCACGCCCTCCCAGACCCAGCACGTGGGCTGCGCTCTGCCTGCAGAGGAGCCAGGGACAGCAGCAGAGCGGTGTCCCAGCACCACTCACTTTTCTTGAAAACATCTGTTTTCATTATCAGTATTGCTTTTAATTAGCACTTAATTAATTAGCCTTAAGCCCTCACACAGCTGGAGGAAAATTCTGCTCCTAAACGAACAATTAATAGGTGCACTACGGGAATTTTTTCTCATCTTCAGCAGTGCGTTCCTCAGCAGAGCTGCAGGGTGAACTGCCCAGTGCGTGGCTCATCCCTGGGGCACCTCCAGCCTGCACAGCACGTACAGCCTGCACGGCACACACAGCCTGCACGGCACACACAGCCTGCACAACCCATGCAGCCCGCTGTCACCCAGTGCCTGCTCAGCACAAACGGCTCTGCGGCCCGAGCCTGAAGGGCAGAACTGTGGCAGGTCCATGCATTGCACTGAGCCGCCCCTATTCCTCCCCCGGTCACTGAGGAGGTCAGACAGCCTAATGCCCACCTCACATGTGGAAGACCCCCGATAATTTAGTTTGTTCAAGAGTTTGGGCAAAGCACAGTCCAAAAAGATAGAGCCCTAGGAGATACATAAGCAAACAGGTCTGTCTGTGGCGCAAGGACCAGAAATAGGGTCTCTGGATCAGGTGTTTGTTCACACAACCAGAACCAAGAGTGCTCATAGGAGCAGCTCCAGCACACCGCCTCAGCCACTTCTGAGAAAGCAAAGAAAAGGGGAAGGTGAAGGAAGCGAACACTTGCAGTGTCCAATGAGCTCAGATACCAATCAGACCACAAAGCACCTAGGGGGAAAAAAGGAAACACACAGCAATTAATTCTTGGCTTCCTGTTCTAGCTGTAGGCAAGGGAAGGTGCACGGTGGAGGAGCCTGCAACACGCGGAGCTGGGACCTGCTCCAACAGCCCAGGGCGACAGCGCTGGCTCCCAACATGGGAAACCCAGGGCGGCTCTCCAGCAGGTGAGGGCTGGGGCGGCTCCCTGGGGGAGGGAGCAATGTCAGCATCGTTTCTTCTGGCTGTCCTGAGGCAGGCCACAGGGCAACAAGTCCCTTAAAGAGAGAATGGGGGCAGGCTATAAAATACACCCAACTCCTGCTACTGATCTTCAGCTGGAAACTGAAATAGAAGCAAAGCGTCAACAAAGTACAAATAATTTCTCACTCTTTAAAGAATTTCTCAAAGAATAAAAGTAAAAGAAAGCAGGTGGAGAGGAAATAAACCCGTTCAACAACTGAACTAATGTATACACTGGTATAAACAAAGGAAGGAGCTGGAAGAGAAGGACGTGAGAAATCTCTCACTTCTATGTAGGCATTCAACAGGAGGCTTAAAATCCAGTTTCTCTTTCCAAAGATAGCTTGTTTCTCTCTCTTTGCAAGGTTCAAACAGAGAAGATACACGAAGAGTAAATCATACTCAACTGCTAGCTGTGCTGCAGGGAGAATGTCAGATTGTTGTGTATATACAATCACCACGATCAACATTTGCAAAGATGGCAGAAGTCAAACAAGTCACCTTTACGAAACAGAAAGTTAAAACAACACAACAAACCTCTGTCACAAAATAGTCGGGAACAATGCACACCTTCAAGACTTGTAACTTCATTATTACACCTCAACAAACTTCCAGTTTCTTTCCAACGGCTCCTCATAAAACATTTGTAACGGCAGGAACTCACTCAGCCTAGAGAAGCCCTGCCCCAAGCTGAAGCCTGCCAGCTGCCCCTTGGGAGCCAGCCAAGCAAGGGAAGAATAAATTTGCCACATCTTTTCCCTTCTTTCAGTTTTCTTCCCCTAGCAGGAAGGCAGTCACAGCATTTATTGGGAGCCAAAGCAGCCCTGTAACACCACAACCGAGAGGACAAGACTTTGGTGAGAGCCTTCAGAGATGGGCAGAAGTGCAAAAGCATCCAGCAATATGCCACTGACCTTGCAGGCAAGAAGTTCCAGACCCCAAACCTAGAGACTGCTAAGAACCCTCAGCCCATTGCACAGGGCATCTCCTTCCAGCTTCCTCCTGCTTGCTCTGCCCAGCCACAAGGCAGAAGCACCAGCTTCACAAGTTAGACAAAGAATGAACTGATTTACAAAACAACTCTCTAATTTACAAACTCTCCTTCTCACCCCACGCATCCCTTCCCTGCCAGGCAGGGAGAACCAGCAGGCAACCTGCCACGTTCTTGCAGGCCAGGTTTTAACTACTTGGATAAGTAAGGATAGAGAGAGAGCCTTCAGGAAGCTGAGCGAGAGAAAGCAAGGCCTGAAGGAACCATCAGATCATTCTGTCTGGCGCCCTGCATGTCAAGAGCTAAAAGGCTGCGGCTCCTCGTCAGCTATCCGCCGAGATGATCAGTTTGGGAGGCTGGAAAGTAGTTTGCACACCTGTTCATACACTTGTGGGGTCCATTTATCAATGAAAATAGGAAATATACACTTTTCAAAAGTCACATAATTACGCATAATTTTAAAATGCTGAGGACTTTATTGATTAGTTTCTCATTACAAAGAAGGATTAAAATAATACTACTTGAGGAGGTGTGTTTACATCATTTATATGAATGAAAGTGACGAGTCTGCACAAGCCAATCCCAGGCCCAGAAGCCGTGGTCTGAACACCCATCTCTAACTCTGTAAAGTCAACTCCACGGGAATTGAGTCACGACAGCAGTAACAAAGGTTCCTTGAGATTTCAGCCAAGAAGAACGTGCAGGTACAACCAAGCTGGGACCTCCATGAACTCTCCCCTCATACTTCTGTGCATGTCCATGCCAGGAGTTGCACACAAAGAAAGTGCTCAGAGATGACAAAAGAAATAGCAGCACTCATCTTTCACCTTCGCAGCATTATTCCTGCTTTGCAGAAAGCACCACTCGCAGGGAAAACGACATCCTCTGCCTGGTTAGAAAACAATTTATTTCTTGAATATTTCTGATAAAGATAACTTCATGGGTCACTTCCCGAGTTCCAGCATTTCTTCAGGCTGTATATTTCTGCCGGAGGCCATTTTCCACTACAGGAGGTAAATAGCTGAGCAGATCACAGGTCTAAGAGCAGGGAAATGGGCGCTCACCCCACCTGCAGCACAGTCCACATGTGTCACCGAACGACTTGGACAGCCCTGAACACGGCACTGTTCAGAGGAACACGTCACCGAGCTCTGCTGGAGCAGGAGCTCTCCGCTCCGGAGAAACGCAGTAAGCAAAGGCCAATGGCTTACAAAGTCAGTAGGAACACAAACATCAGTGAAACTGAACACAAGCCTCCAGCACCAAAACTACACAACAGTTTCCCTCTCCACTGAGCTTCTTTCCTCAAGGATACATGCTCTGGTAACAGCAATACGCTGGCTGCTTGGAAACAATGTCTCCAGGAAAGCTGAACCCTGCGTGTTCTCTGCATAGTGGTAACCTTTTGCTCACATAAAGACCAGCAGAACCATCCCGATCACCCTGCCTCAATGTCCTTCTGTCTATCCTCAGCTTGATTCAGGTCCTTCCTTTTCAGTGAAGCCGAGAGCCAAATCATAGCAAGAGTCATCTGGAGCCCAGCCAGCCTTGTATTTGATCTTTCAGCTCCAAGGGGACATAAAAACAGCATTCAAGTCTTTGGAACCAGTCCAACCCGTGACAGCAGCATCTGGTGGAACTGCTCCGCCCATCCTTTGCCTCGGATGACGCAAAACCCTTTCCTGGGTCTCTGCAATCTGGGTCTCCGCACCACCCAATACACCATCTTCTCCGACCTCGACTGAATCTCTTCCTTACCCATAACTCTTACAGGGATGTGATTGAGTTTAAGATATTTTACCAACAACATTTCCTAAAGTCCATTACTTAATTCCTCTCCTGGACCATATCTTGCAACAGGTAATTCTATGGATGATTCTCCAACCTACTTTAAAATATCTCTTGTAGAAATAGCATAGGATAGCATTGAAAAATACAGCTGGGAACAAGAAATTCAATTAAAATTGAATTTTAACAGACCACAAAGTGGGAATGAGAAGGAAGACGAAAACTAACAATGCATGACTACCTTTTCCTCCCCAAGGACTACAATTCTTGAAAAAAATGAATCAGTGTTTCAGTATTTTGCATTCTGAGATGCACAGAACCTGTAAAATGCACGCACATCGGAGGCTGTTGGGCATCTCTGGCCAGCTAGGCATTGGGATGCAGGAGCAGACGCTTCTCCTCCTGCTGCTCGCATCATGCGCAGCTCACGCCAGCAGTGCCTCCAGGGCTGGAGGAGGCTCTGTGAGTTTGCACAACAGGAAGCCGTGAGCATCACCAGAGGACCTCTACAAACAGTGGAACTGCTTCTCTTCAAAGCAGCCACAGTAAATGCGAAGCTGGATGCTCTGAAAGCTGAGCTGCAAACAGTTTCCCTTTTCTAAGCAGGGGAGATGATCTTGCTGGCAGCTGCTACCCTCAAGTTGAACTGTGAGATCCACAAGGCCTCTGAGCACTGCCCAAAAGCTGATGTGATGGCTCCGAATTCCCCACAGGACCAAAGACAGAAGGGAATTTCCTGGGTGTGATCATAAAGCAACAGTAATTGCAATTCTTACCCTCTGGTCTTCTTTAGAAGCTACACGCTGACGCACTGGAAGAACAATGAAAAACTGGAATCCAAGGATCTCCTGGGTCTCACCTTCATGTCTTCAGGCAGTGAAGTCTCGTGGCTGGATGAATGTACCAGCCATGAAACAAGACAAGCTTTCTGGCAGCAGCCTGAGTCAGAGTCATCCTTGTGCTCATCCTGAACGAGATCCTCTGATGAGTAAGAAGCTGATGTATTGTGGACTGTGGTACAAGGCGACAGTGATTGATTTTCTTTTTAATCACAAACTGCAACTGCCACAGCACAGCACAGCTTGGGCTACTGATCGAGCGCTGCTGGTGCTCAGAACTTCTTGCAGAATTCAGATACGGTACAAGTCAGAGGCTGGCACACACTCACTGCAGGTAAACCCTGGCACAACAGCCCGGATTAAAGGAGCAAGGTCTGGACACGAGGCAGCTGCTCTGATGAAAGCTCTGAAAGGCATGGGGGAGCAGACACCAGGCGACACATTGGGACCAGCACCCGATGCTGCTGTGAATCAGAGCACGTGGACTGCTGCCCAACCACCGTGAAACCCACTGCATTTGTGGGCACACAAGTCATGAGTCATGTACCTGCACTTACCTCTGGTCACCTGGTGGCTGCACGGAGCTGGAACATCACCCAGAGACCTGAGCTCCCTCCACACACACTGCCCCTTCCAGGGGACAGAACCGGGCGACGGGAGCCACTGCCACCCGCAGGAAGTGTTCCATTGCAGAACAGCCTTGGCCAGCCAGGCTCGGCGCCTGGCTCTGGGTCGGAGCCCTTCTCCCACAGCAGGCGGCCAGAGCTGTCCCCAGGCTTTGCTCCATGGGCCAGGCCTGCTGACCAACTCCTGGAGACAGCTGTGACTATCCTCTCTGTCACCCTCACTCTGGGGTAGAGACTGCTCACTCTGTTTCAGCGTACTTTCCCCCCTTGTTCTTTCTTTAAATGCAGTATAAGAATACTATTTCTTTAAAAACGGTAATAGAGCTGGTATAACTAAGACGTAAAACTTGAAATGTATTGCACAAATAGAAAAAACAGCAATTCATTCACAGACAGGAATGGCCAAGTACACCTGAGGCAGGTTCAACATCAAGTGCTCCTACCTACCCATCAGCTCACGGGCTGTGCTGCTGCGTGAGTGCAGAATAACAAATGCAGCACCTGCATGGAAAGGGCTGCGAGGAGCGGGACAGACTGCTGCGGTCTCATTAGCTTTATCTCAGTAACAAAGCTATGAGTGTTAAGAAAGGAAGAATAACTGAAGAGGCAGCAATGAGAGGAACCCAAGTTTACCCAAGATGCGCTGTGCACACAGACTCTGTATCTTTCCTTACTAACATAACCATCCCTTCCTCAACACCGCGTACACAGGGAATTCAGGAAGAGATGGGAGCCAGCCAAGATTTAAGAAAGACATGAAAACAGATCTAGAGAAGATGATTCAAAGAAAATGCTGCGCTGGACGGAAGTTATCTGAATGGTGTTACAGACCGTGGTGCTCACTAACCTCACTGGCAGAGTGGGATCTGCTGACAGCATCACATGGGAACACAACCAATGCAGCAGAAGTCCAAAACATTGCACAAGACAGCTGTGACTCGAGGACCGGAACATTGAAAAAGGATCTAAACTCAGGAGCGTAACATGAAAAATAGGAATTTCTGCACAAAATTCAGGATTTACCAATAAGGAATTACAAAGGAGGAGACAGACTGTCGTGCTTGGCAGGACTGCAGAACCAGCAACACAGCTCTGAAAAAGACACAAAGTGATCCTATGATACCGCTCTGGGTGTTCCTAAAGATAATGGCTAAGGCCACTGCAGGACCTCCATTGGAATTGCCTGGACAGCTGCGACCACATCACACAACTTCAGCTGGAGCAGGTGCAGAGGGCAGTCTGCAGAATGGCACAGGGACGGCTTCAGCACTGGAGCACAAAGCTGTATGATGCGACTGAGCCAGGCACTGGCTGAGAGCAGCTGTGTGCAGATGTGCACACGTGTGCATGAGATTGTGCACAGCGAGGTGGCAGAAGTCAGGAACTCCACCGGTGGAAGCAGCATGGCTGCAAGCCACGTCCGAGCAAGGAAGCCACGACATCAATATTTAGAGACAAACGCCTGCTCCAGCAGTGGCAGGAGGGAGTCTTAATGACCCAGCATTAGTGTTTCCAAGAAGAGGTAACTGAGGCAACCCTGAATACACAGAAGATCTGTTCTGGCAGATCTATATTTCCACTCTAGGTAGTTCTCACTGACAGAGCAGCCTTCAGACCGGAACGCTTCTGCTCCAGCAAACCGCTCGGCTCCCATGGACACAGCAGCCCAGGTTTAAAATTGCTCCAAAAGAGTGTTCTGAGGAAACCACGCAGTGAGGAGATGCAGAAGATGCATAGCGCTGGACGTGCAGCGTGAGCCCTGGTACAGCAACCACAGTGTCCCATGGAATTAACAGTCAGTACTTCCCTGCTTTCTCTAAGTTGGGTCTCCGGGTGACATAAGTGCTGCAGCCATGGTGCAGGCCTTGGGCCACACTACTGCAATTGCAATAACAGTTTATTGGTTTATAAGTTAACTTTCCTACTTTTCTTTGTTTATTTCTTTTGCTGGGAGATAAGTCAACAGGCCAAAGCGATTGTGTTGTTTATTATGCAATTGTTTGTCAGTTAATATTTGTGTTCCAGCGAGGCAAGGACCAGATAACAGCCCGCGTGGTTCTGCTCTCCATTGCAGACCTAGGGCTGTGCCCCACTCGCTGCCATACGCCCCTGGCTGCTGTCCCGCACGACACACAAACGACCACAAACGACCACAGGCCTTCAGGTTGAGCTCTGCTTCTTCTGGCTCCAACTTCTCCCACTGCAACATGAGAATAATGGTGGCAATTTCTTCTGGCAGCAGCCAGAACTAAAAGGATTAATCTGTTACATCTCTGTAAAAGTACTTCAATAATTAAGAGGAGCAACTGCTGAACAAGATTAGCAACAGACTAGAACAAAATATAACAAGCAACAGGGGCCTCTGCAGAAGCACTGCAGTGCCACACCTCCCGTGGCTGCGCAGCATCCCGCAGCGCTCCTGCCCCTTCACCCCACTGCTGACATGCAGAGGGCATCCGATGCTGATGTCTCCTTTACATTCTGCTCTGCCCTCCACCATTACCACTGCAGCTCTTCTCCATTTGACACCGAGGCCAGTTTGGCGCTGCTTTTTGCTGGACTGATTCAAGCTGAAGGAAGGAAGCACTGCTGGAGTGCTTTACTGGTGCTCAGGTCCCAAAGGCTCCCCAACTGGGCTCCCGGCCCCCTGGATGGGCACTTGCTGCAGGACACTGGGATGTGGTAAGGCCGTGCAGGCATGAGGGGCGGCAGGGGCAGCGTGCACAGATCAGGCGGCAGGTCAATGCCTGAGCAGCAGCTGGCAGAATGATGTGATTCACCAAGGGCAGTACGGATGCAGGGCAATGCACAGAGCCCATCCTACCAGCACTGCCCACCTGGGCCCTGTCCTTAACACGTTGGCGCTGCATCCTGCACACTGCCCCTATCTGCCCCCCCACAGAGGGCCCTGTGCTTTGCAGACAGTTCCAAGCCCTCAGGAGCAGCCCCAGCAGCAGCACTGCCCTCCCGCAGGGCTGGGCACAGCCTGCAGCCCTGAGCAGCCACGCATACTCACTGCATGCTGCTGAGTATATTTAAAACATGACCTGCAATATGACCTAAATTTTGCTTCTGCAAAATGGAAATCGTAGCTCTGAGCGTCCTCCTCAGGCATCACAGTTGCTTTGTTGCCTGCTCTATGTAGGACACTCCTACTTCTACTCCTACTTTCTACTCCTCCCAGGTTTGGGCAAACAAATGGAATACTAAGGGAATGGTGCCCCAAAGGGCAACGCCATGGCTGAACAGGAAGAAACTTGTTTGGCAGCAAACAATTGTAGGAGCTCCTTGCAAGGTCTGTATGGATGCAAGAAGGGCCAACACATCCCACCTGTGCCAGTCCCATAAAAAGAGAAAAGCAGAACAGGAAGGATCCATCCTAAAGGCCTTACGTGCTTCAAGTTTTCAGGATATGGAACAGAAGGACCACAATCCCCATGTTCTCTCCTCTTCACTGACTATGTGCAAGAAAATGAAGTGCTTTTGCACAGAGTTAATTCCATCAGCTTCCCAGAGGAATAGTCTGCAGGACTGCTCTGCAGGAAGGCCTGTACCTGATGGTACAGCACAGCAAGGCACGATCAGGTTCTCCTCTCCCCACCGCTGAGTGCGCTGGGAGAACCAGCACCGCTCATTCCCTCACACCTGCATCTCTGCAGCCCGGGGAAGGAGCAGGTGTTAAGGAGAGCCCAACAGTGGTTTAGCAGGAGCTGCACCTCTGGGAATGGATTCGATGTCAAGTGTCAGCAAGTAAATTGCTATTGGCTTCTCAATAAGCAGCAGTAGTGAGCTAAGTGTTTCCCTGTGTTGTGCAGGCTCTCTCCGACTCAATACAGTGGTATTGACAGCACAATCACAGAGTAATCCAGGCTCCACTAATATCTCAGCACTTCCTCATTGAAAATACACTTTCCACTTGGACATCAGCCCATTAGCACAGGCTGAGCCACAAGCGTCTCCCCCGGCCCGTGAGGATGTGCAGCACATGGCCCCAGCTGCTGCCCGGAGCGCAGCCGAGATCACAGAGAAGGGCCTCTTGTTCCAATGAGAAGTCACCAATGGAAACAGGATGAAAGGTAATCAGAAAGTCTTTACAACTCAAATCTCTGTAGATTCTGAAAAATTGGTATTTCCTTGCTAGACAACAGAAGTTCATTCAGGGAATTAACTCTCCTCTTGCCCCTTACCCTCCACCTGTCATCCTTCCTCACTATCTTATCTCTAAACTCAGACCATAGATTCCTCCAGGCAGAAGCCTCTCCTTTCATCCACTGAAAGCCAGAGACCTGCTCCCACACCACGGAAATCCCGACATTCAGCTCCCACCTGCAGGGCACAGTAATGCTCCTCTGCTGGCAGAGACACCACGTGCGGGATGTGATGCTGTAAGTCCTTTGGATGCCGTCACCTGGAGAAAGACCCTTGTGCTCTCCCACAGCTGCTGTCACACCACAGAGCATGCATTATCCCTATAACAGCTGCACTAGAGATCTAAGTAACGCCCAGGAAGGTTCCCCAGGAAGCTCTCAGCACATTCTGCACTAGCAGCCACTGCCCTGCATGGGGACGTCCCAGTGCCTTTGCTGGGGAACAAGAACCTTCACATCGCTTTGAGCCACGGTACTAAAAATCACCTAAGTTATTTGGGTATAGAGAAGAGAGAGAGAGAGGAAAATATGTGAAGAACATCAGGCCAAGTTAAACACGTGTATGTCACGAACATGCAAGAGATCTTAACTGTCTGAGCTGCATGCTTCTCGGTTAACTTATTACTAACTTCCCAGCAATGCAGACCACCTTTAACTAAATAGCAGAAACGACAGTGCCCACTTCCAAAAACCAACAACACAAAGATGAGAGCAGGAAACGAAAAGCAGGAGAACTGCCTGCAGAGGGGCCCTCTCCGGCTGTGCCGATGGCCCCAGGAGCTGTGGGCAGCATCAGCACGCAGAGCCCGATGGCACGCAGAGCCCAGGGCAGCAGCACACGCAGCGCTCACCGCTCGCAGTGCGGCTGGCGCAGGCACGCGGCCCCGCGTTCTCCACATTCAGAAGTTGCATTCATGTGGAAAGCTGGTGCCCCACAGCAAACAGCAAAGAGAGCGGCCTGCAGAATGGGCTGATACATTCGCTTCTGCTTTAATCTATTTTGGTAACAATAACAGTGAACCCAGTAGGACGGGCCGTGGGGAAGGCCAGCACACAGCACAGCCGCTGCCTCCCACTGCCCCACATAGCCTCCCCTGGGGACTCCCCAGGGACTTCACAACCACCACTGCTGTAAAAACCAGGTTAATGCAAGTGTGCCTTCCTGTTCTGCAGCGCATTCTGAGGTGCTCGGCACGGTGCCAGACCTTTAACCCAAACGATTCCCTGCTCCCCTGTGAGGAGCATCTTCCATCTCACCAAGCCTGCCGAGCATCAGCACTGCAGGCGAGCTCCAAATCACAGCACTCTGCACTTGGAGCTTCCGCTGCTGGCAGGAAGGCTGTGCTGTTTGCAACCCGACGGGGAGCAGATTTCTGGCGAGGAAACGGTTAATGCTGCTCCAGACAGCGATCTGATAAATGGCTCTGCAGAAAGCAGGTTCTCTCACTTTGAGATATGATGTCACTAACCTTTATTGATCCACAATCAGAGAACTTTGCTTATCTCTCTCCTGTGATATGCTGCCCTCCTGTACTCAACTAGTGTTTAATACACTGCTGGGCATCTTGCACTCTTTACAGCTCACACCACCCCTCCACCAGGGACAGGATTTTACGGCTGTGCCAGCATGGCCAACCTGTGGGATGCGGCACCACGTGCACAGTGAGCCCCAACCTACTGCAGCCAGGGCCAGGAGCACAGTCCTCAGCCAGCACCCAAGGGAGCACCATGCCTTCAGAAGGTGCTGCTCCTGCCTTTTGCCCTGCATGGCAGCACAGCATTTACCACAGGCCTGCATGCACCAGGCCCAGTGTTTTGCTGCATACACACGAGCAGCTCCTGGAGAACGGCTGAACAGTCAGGTGGCAAAACCTGTAAGTGGAACAATTACATCAGCCATGTGCAGTGATGGGTGGAGAGGAGCCTCGGAGATCCCCGCAGCGTGGGGGCATGTACAGCATGTTCCTGCAAGGTAACACACAAATGTCTATGAGCTACTGATGCGTGCTTTTGGTTTTTATTCTTCCAGGAGAAAAGTCTGCGCCTCAGTGGGGACGAACCAATGAAAACCCCACACAACCAGAGCTGTGCAGGACAGCAAAGAGACACTGAGCCACCACCGCAAGCGGTGGGAGACTGGGAACCCTGAGAGGGTGAGCAGAAAGCAAAGAGACGGACCAGACGATGACAGAGGTATTTAAATGCAGCAAGGGATACAAAGTGCATCGGCTGCTCCTACCCACAGCACCCAAAGCAAAGCAACGCCGCCCACGTTCGTGATGCGGTGCCACCAGCCGTCGCCGAATGCAAGAGATGGCACAGGCAGATGTGAGATGCAGTGAAACGCTCCAAGGTTTGCTTTGAAGGTTACATGAACCTTTTGTTTCGGTGGATAATTGCTTGAGTAAAGCTTTAGAAAAGAAGTGACAGATTAATATGTTTTCCAATAAGCTATGGCTTATTTTACTCTTTACTCATCACCGCCCCCCCGAAGAACCCAACCATTTTGTATTGATGCCGTGCAGGTTTCAGGTCAGGAGTCGGGGCATGTGATGAAGCAGTGCACTGGCACAGGACAGGCAGCTGTGCTCTGAGCAAAAGCATTCCTTTGGTACTGCCAGAGTTCTGCTCTAGGCCTTTATTTTGGGGACTATAAATAAACTGCTACACAGACAGGTCAGAAAAGAAGAAAATTAGGAAGAAATATCTACTTTGCAGTCAAATTACCACAAATTACTGTTCTGATCCAGTCTGGTGATTCTTATAGATTCAGACACACACTGAACTTTCTTTTTTTAATTAAAGGTCTCTTTTGAACTACATGCTTCTTAAAATAGTAAATTACACCCTTCTTCAATTCATGAAAATAAATTAGGAATGCTGTCCGAATTACCAACCTGGACAGAAAGCACAGAAATCCCAAACTTAGATTTCCTGCAAGTCAAGAGACATTTGGATTAGGAGTTTTGGGCTGTGACCTGTTAATATTCCTGCTCAGTCGTTAAGCTCTCACACAGAACTCCAAGCATTTCAGGATTCAAAGCAGCAGCAGCAGCTGCTGAATCACACTCTGTTACTTCAACAGCTGAAATCAACACAGACCAACCAGAAAAATGCTTTGGCAGACAGTGATCCTAAAAGCAAACCCCAATAAACACGGAGACGCTATTAATCAATGCTCTTCATCCCTGTGCCACCTCTCCCTGTCAGCCACGCAATATTTACGACAAAAGTCACCCTGGGTAACTCCTCTGCTTCACAGAGAGGTGCAGGAAGCAGCTACCAGCCTTCATGAACAGAAACACAGAAAAACGTGCTGAATTCCCAGCCAGTTACTGGCTTACAAAGAGCCAGGACTGATCTGCCACCCACAGGTGCTCACGAAGCGCCTTCCCCAGCAGCACAGCATGGCATGCAGGCAGAAGCTCCTGCAGACCAGACGCTGTGCCATGGGGCACGGGTA
The DNA here is from genome assembly GCF_026119805.1 of Tympanuchus pallidicinctus. Taxonomy (NCBI): domain Eukaryota; kingdom Metazoa; phylum Chordata; class Aves; order Galliformes; family Phasianidae; genus Tympanuchus; species Tympanuchus pallidicinctus. The sequence continues at coordinate 23,727,497 of NW_026294739.1, forward strand.
GCCTGGGCTCCAGTCACAACCACCCCAGGGCCAGGCCAGCCTTGGCACCCTGCACAGCATTGGCTCCTACATGGCCTTCCCTGCACCTCCAGGATCAGTACCTGCTGAGACAGCAGTCTGATGCCCTAAACAGCAGAGAAACCCAGTACCAATATGCCCCAACTCAGGACACTGCCATCATCAGGGTGAGCAGGATTCAAGTATGACAAATAACAAGGAACAGTCAGCTGCAACCCTCGAGCATCTTTTAGCTGAGGTTGTTCTCCTCAGTACCAAAGATTTTCTTCAGCTTTCCCATTGTGACTACTCCAGTAATTCACACATCTCTTCAAACAGGGGAGACAACCTCAGGCCTAAAAGCCTGGGACTTGTTCTTCACAGCCGCTGCTCATCTTCTGGTGTTAAGTCACCAGAAGTTTAAAGAAAGAATTCAGCCGGTCCAATTGCTCAGATGTTTCCTCCACAGGAGGGAAAAAAAAAAAAAAAAAAAAAAAAGCCTATGGTGTAAATATATCCCACTGCAGCTCAGCATCTCCCCTCCATTAGGGATAGATCATGAGTCGCAGCAGATCCCTGCCAAAACAGCAGTATTTGGAATAGTTACAATTGTTAATGTACATCCTCTGCAATAACTTCACAACATCAGGAAAACACAATTCAGCACAGCTGGCACAGAGGGGGCCAGCAAAGGAACTTCATTCCTGGAGGACACGACTTTTAAACAGAAGCTGTTCCAAGAGGCCGCCATCCCAGCCTCACCTACTGTTCCCCATCTCCACACCGCTGGAAAGTGAGAACACGAAGCAGCAGCGCGGGGTGTGCTGAAGGCAAAGCACGGAGCAAAGCGCCCCGCACAAAGCGAACAGCACTCACAGCACCGCGCCTCCGCGCTGCAGCCCCACAGCGGTGAGCACCTCCCTGTCCTACGGGGATGCTGCGGCAGGAGCAAGGCTCTGCCCCAAAAGGCAGAGCTTTTTCTTTTCTTTATTTAAAAGGTGCTGCTGGAGGTAGAAACACATGAAAGTCTGTGTAGGACAAGGGAAGGAATTATCCCTCCCATTGATTTTCGCTCTGGGGTATTAGAAAGAACACAGCATTTATCTGGAGATTTCTTCCCAAAGCTAACTACGGACTTTCAAACGTAAATGAGACTTGAAAGGGGCTTATCGGGCGAGCGATCTGCCGCAACCATCATCGGCGAAAGTGGGAGCCCCGGCGGGGAGCTCTGTGATGCCATTGTTCCTCTCCGGACATCTGAAAGCTGCCATTATTGTCCCCGACTTCAAACAGCAGCCAAGAGGGCACGGCCGAGGGACGACGACCGGGCAGGAGCTGCAGGACAGGGCGCTTTCCCGCACACCTTCTTCCCCTCCCGAAACCGTCGCTCCCGTCTCCCCGCCCTCGGCGGATCCCCTCGGCTCGCCCCGCGCCGGGCCGCCACGGGAGCGGGAGGAGACGGGCGGGGAACCCGGAGGTGGCGACGCCCGGCGCGGGCTGGCCGTGACCCCACAGCACCTCCGTGGCTCCGCCCCGGGCACAAAGCGCAGCGCCCCGTGCCGCGCAGCGCGAGGCCCCGGAGCCGGGCTGCCCCCGGCGGCAGGTAGGTGGGAGCCTGTAATTGGTGAGGCAGCAGATTAGAAATATCGGCAGCCTCTAAGTAAGACTTTAATTTACTGGCAGATCAATAGCGCTAGGGTTATATTGGCAAAGTGTCTACAACTCTATTGACTCACGCAATTCCTCTTATCAATTTATCAGAAATCTGGAAGCCAGAAGATATTGTTCGAAGAAAAAAGGCAGCAGGAGTTTGAACGCTTAGCATGGGCTGCCCAATCAGACTCTCAGCGCTAAGCATTTTACAGCAGATGTATCTGCTGCAAAGGAGGCTAATATATGATATGATTAAGAGCTAACTTGCCTCCCCACATGCCACGCAGCCTTTTCAAGCTGCTCCTCACCTCAGACCTTTGCACTGCACACATCACTACAACACAAGCAGTGCCAGCAGCCCCGATGGAATGTGGAAAACGGCACTCTGCATCACAAGGTCCTAAATTCGGACCAGCCGTCCAACCGCAGCCAGTCTGAACTCTGTTTCCCATAAAAGGAGCCTTACGGGACTTTCTCCAGCACTGAGCATCTGCTCACAGGGATTCCAGAAAAATCACTCCTTCCACACTTACGCAGAAAATGAGGAGAGGGCAGGTATACCCTCAAACCTTACTTCCCACCCTCAGACGAAGAACCTCGACGCACAGGGCCCATTCTTTTACCCCACAGGCTGCCTCAGCAGGAGTGTGGCTGAGTCAAGGATGCGGGCCAGGCTGCTCTGCTGGGGAGCAGAGAAGGAGCCGGGGGAAAGACCACACACCTCCTCTAGCTGCTGTGCCCCTCTGCATCCCCCAAACATCCTGTGCAGTCACCAGAGTGAGGCAGGGTACTCTGCTGCATCACATTTAGAAACCAACCCAAACGAACCCCCAAGCTCTGTCACCAGGAGAGCAGCACGCCCCAGCCCATCCCCGTGCTGAGAGCACGCAGGGGCACTCCCTGGAGCAGGGTCACACAGCCACCCCTGCAGGGCAGCCCCGTTCCTGGCAAGTTACAGACCGGGTGTTTAGCATCAGAACGAGCCCCTGGTGGCCTCCTTCATCCTATTCACAGCCACACTTGGTCTTTAACCGGGGCAACCCGATGCCAGAAAGAGAGCAGCAGAACTGTTTGCATTTGCTCAGTGTCACCACGAGCAAACTCAGGCACCAGGCACTGCTCCGGGCCCTGTGCACAGCTCACTGCTGCCCTGTGCCCTAACAACGGTGCCTGCCGCTGGGGCAGGAAACACGAATCTTCCCTTGGCCACATCCAGCCATGCCACAGCACATCTGTGAACATGGAGGAAGGATGGGGGCTGTCCTCGCAACCTCACAGGCCACAGCACTGCAGAGCATCCATTCTCCAGGGGGATGCCCAGGTCCTGCTGCCAGGGCCCACGCGGAGGGCAGGGAGCCCCCGGCACGACAGTGCTGCGTCCGCACGGCACCCGCGCAGGACAGTGCCTCGGCCACATCTCCATCATCACGGAGAGAGGAAACAGGTTGAGCTGCCCTGGAAAGCGGCTCACATAGCAGGTCCTGGGGCGTGGCCCGCAGCTCCTGCCTGCGCACTGCCCGGATGCATCCCGCAAGAGACCGGTTCAGCTGTAAATAAAGCTTCAACTTGATTGGAGACCGTCCCAATTGCTTAATGGCCCTCCTCTATTTAAATGCAGATTTGAACTTTTCACCCAGGGTCAGGCAGATGGGAGCCCGCCCGGCCCCAGCAGGGTCCAGGCGCCAGGCCCGCTCTGCCGCAGCGGGCAGCCCGACTCCCACCGCAAGGTGCAGCGGGGCCTGGGCGGCCGCCGCCTCTATGGGGAACCGCATCCGGAGGGCAACGGCGACTGCCCCAATGGAGTGCGGTCAGCGCTCAGCAGAAAGCAGAGCTGAGGCAAACCCCTCCGGAGCAGAAATAGGACCGTCGACGCAGGCCCCACAGCCACAGTTCAGCCAGGATATCGCAACCCACGGCATCGCCCGGACCTTTCTCCTCCAGCTCTGTGACAGGTGAGGCTGCCCGGCACGACACCGGCACAGGCTGCTGCCAGCCCCGTCTCGCTGTGCTGCTGCGTGCCAGCACACCCATCCTCACACCGACCAGGATGCAAAGAAATGAAACCCATGGAAATGCCAACCAGGGGGAGAAGAGCAGGGTAAAGTCAGCGCGTTCCGGAAGTACACACATGTACCATTCATTACAGATGCTGAGTAACAACATTCCGATCTGTACTTTCCAGGGAAAACACCTCTGAGCTGGACTGCAGGATGAGCTCCGGTGCCGTGGAGCCCTTCCCAAGAAGGCCTCCACTAAGTTGCTGCTTTCCTTACTCCTGACACAAAGCTCTTCCATGCAGGTCCTCTGAGCACCAAAGCTGGCAGATGGGTGGGACACAGATGTGGCCCTGCAGCCCAGGGTGGGCACAGTGAGCACCAGGATTGCTCAACTCCTCTTGTTAAGCTCACAACTCATGGGTGCTGTCTTAGCTATCACCCAGTGCACGCCTCTGCTGTCCTCTGCTCTCACCCAGCCAACCAGAGGCAGGCAGCCACCAGACCTGCCCAAGGACACAGCAAAGCCACCAGCACAGCACAAAACCAAGCACTGCCCTGCATTCCCTTAGCCATGTCAGCAGGGTTTACCCCATTCTGGAGTGAACGCCAGAGCTACCTGTGCTCCTGTAGGAAGAGAGCATACTGCACAGAAAAAGCAAGAGGAGTAGGGAGAAGGCCTCCACAAGTGCTGCTATGAAAAGAAGCAGTGACTTGCACAGTGGATGAGCTTTAAAAAACCACCCATGACAAGTGTGGTAAGAGAGCTTCATACACCAGGAATAACTGCCTCTCCTAGAGCTGTAATCATCGAGGTTGCTATGAGAAACTGACTTTCTCCCCCTGGACTAATCAAGACCATGTTATTCAGCATGGCATCAGGACAGGTCTACAATTCCACATCCCTTTGTCTTGCAGGATATGAAATGGAAAAGTGGAAGTCAGGGCAGGGGAAAAACATCTTCAGGGTCTAGAATCCAACCGATGGTAAACCACTGGGTATAAGAGATGCTTCAATGCAGAAGGGCATTAGAATCAAAAGCAAAGGTAAAATACAGTACCTCTTTATTTGGTAGTCATAACGTGATAGTGCAAATAGTAATAAGGGCTTTAGTCTCTACTAAAAGTCCCTTGAGCAGCAACCCACTGCTTTCAGCAGCTTTCCTGTAAGGCTTGGAGCGCCATGCCCACTTAAGTACATTTTTCTCTTGTTGCTGGATCCAGTGCTGCACCACTCACTTCACTGCACCATGAATTCACTCTTCCACAATCCCACTGACTCAGTTCGGAGTGAAGGCGGCTTGGCCTCAAGGCAGGAAGGAGGAAGGGGAAGCCCCATGCTCCTCAGTGGGAGCTCTGAGATGCAGCTCAATCCCCACCTCTGGCCCCAAGCACGGCAAGCAGCTCACCTGCACGCGACTCAACCCCAGAAGAAGCAAACACCTGCACAGACTGCAAGAAGTGGGAGGGAACACAAGATTAAAAGGAGCAAAATCCTCAAGTACAAGCTACACAGACACACGGTTCCCAGGAAGAGGAAATGCCTGCCTTCCCCTCCCCAAAAGCAAAATTCAAACTCCAAGCTGACGTCAAAGGCCAACAAATTCCACTCCATCCTTGTCATGCCCAGGTCACCAGAGAGTCTCTGGAGCCTCCTGTCTGGGGAGAGCCATTCATCCCCTTGCAGCTAACACTCCCCACTTCAACATTAGAAAGCAAACATCACCTGTTTGGTGAGCTTCGGTTGGTTTTCCTCATCTGCCAAAATGCAAGAGCCTGAGCCTGGTAGCAAAGCACTCACAGCACACTGCCAGCACATCGCAGCCAACCATGGGGAGCAGCCCGTGGGGCCAGGCCTCGCCTGCACGGCAGGGACAGCCCAGCGCCTGCATGCAGGCAGTGCTGCTGCGGGGGGGTGGGCAGGTCAGATGCCTGAATTGGGGAGAATAGAGACCTTTTGCTGAAGCTCCAGGAAGCAATGGGAAAAAACGCTAATTAACTCAGCAGCAAGTTGTTAGTATTTGCATATAAATGCCGCCACAAATCATTATAAACAAGCTAGGACAAGCTGGGTCCATTAGCATACACAAATCCAGCCCGGCCCGGGTGGGTCGAATGGAGGCCCGCTGCCAACTTCCAGGAGGGCAGCGGACAGCAGCCTTCTCTCTGCCAGCACTCCCCTTACCAGCATCAACAGAAGCCGCAGGGATAAGTTCTCTGCCCTTGTTAAAAAAACAAAACACAACCACATGCACAAAAACAGAGCAGAACAATAAAGGAGTAGGATAAATTCCTAGGCCTCACTTAACAGCAACGCAACAGCTGGAAGGTGGCGATGTCCCTGCAGCAGCTGCGCTCCCCACAGGGCAGCTGTGCTCCATGCAGTATCAGGGCAGTGCTGTAGGGATGGAGCTGCCCGCAGTCCAGCTGTGCACCGGGCCCAGGCAGGCTGACACCAAGCAGCGAGGAAACCTGGTGGTTTGGCAGTCTGAGACCGAGAGACACTGTGCACTGCGAAGTTCTTCCTCCAGTGGGATGAAGAAGGAGGCACAAGCTGTAGGGAATACCTCCCACAACTGGCACACCAAAAGAAGGTGCCCCAATGCCAAAAAAGTAACAGCCCAAGCAGGACAAGCCCCAGGAATGTTATTACAGCTTAACAAGTTCACTCTTCCAAACTTCCAAACGTCAGAGTAGTTTGCTTTATCACACTGCGTTTCATCGGAGCTGGCCTCCCTGCTCTCCATGCCCAATGGGCTGCTACGCAGAGAAAAGGGATAGGTGTTACAAGGAATGGACTACTTTTCCTCCCACAAAAAGCCAAAATTTGCAGTTTCACTGCTGTAGGGTTCTGCTGTTTTTTCCCCTCTCCAACTGGCATCTTAGGATTTAAAAGAAGACTCAAGCAATTACCAGTTTACATTTAGACTTAAGTAAAAAAAAAATCCACCGTCTAATTTTAAACAGGAAACTCTTCCTGGCACGATCCCAAGATCCCTTCCACAGTGACTTTTATGAAACACAAGTTTCTCATCCCCAGCTCCAAGCGCTGCTGGCTCCAGCAGAGCTCAGGCACAGCCCTGGCTGCCGGCTGTCCTGGGACTGCCCCCACCAGAAGCACGGAGCCCCTTCACAAATGGAAAGCATCCATTAAACCATGCCCAGGCAGGCGTTTTCAAAACAGTGTTTAGAAATTCATTACCTCTTATCTGCAGTCAATGAGCATGCCTGGCTTCTTAGAGAGGCTGCAGCATGACACATCTAAATGGGAGCCAAGTTTGAACGATCAAGTAAGATAGAAAGGACGGGCTGCTCCACCACAACAGATAATGCATACCTAAATGGTTTTACAAGAGTATTAAAGTTGAAATATTATAAACTAGATTTCTCTTTCACCTAAGCACAAAGAAATCACAAAAGCTGCTAAGAGCGTCTCCTAGTCTCATGTCCTTCACCACCTTTTTTAGAAGCTATCCTCCTTGTTGAGGCTCTTGAGTGTGTTTGCAGGTGTAATGAGTTTTATTTGTCCGGGCTGGGAAGTCAGTTGTTAAGCTCACATTTTCACTCTGGGTATGAAGTTTTTCTTCACTAATGACTTAGTACAGAACAAACCACTAAGAAATCTTCAATCTGTAGTAACAATCAGAATCTGATGGCTTTATACAGGAATTGCTCTTTAACGACCAGGAAAATGGGCAGCTATACAAAGACATCCATTACTGTTGGAGGACAAAGCTGAAGTGATGCGAAACTGAGCTGAACGTTGTACAGATGTAGCTAAATCACTATAGCAACTGATGGAGGCAAATTAGTGTAACACCCTACACGGACAATCAAGTCTCAGCCCAGGGAGGACGCGACAAAGCACTGCACACAACAAGCAGGGCCACAAGATGGGGATGCACCGTTTTATTCCCACTTGAAATATTTCAACAAATCCAGTAAAATTTTCTCACTTGGTGAGTCTTGAGTCAGTAAGAGTAGCTCTTAGCTACTATGGGCAGCAGGATCCCGCACAGGCAGCATCCAATGCAGTCGTGCAGGTCAGAACCCAGCGCAGCCACACAGCACTACAGTCAGAACGCGACGCAGCCGCGTGGCACCACTGCTGCGGCGGGCGGCTCCAGCGAGCTCCCTGCCAGCCTCTGGCACTCAGATGTGTGTGCAGACTGAGCCAGCATCTTCCTGCACATCCTCAACATGCCTGACTTACAAAGACAATAAGAATAGTATGCCAGCACAGCTGACATCCAGGAGCAACATCCAGCCCCAACACAACCTGCCAGGGAGAAGAACACGACACGCGCACAGGCAGCCCTCAGCCTTCACGGCAGCTGTGCATCTCCCCGTTACCCCTCCACTACAGACAATGAAACTCCAGAGCACTACAGCATTAGTAGGAATGTGAAGGACTGCTTCTAAATACTATCTTAAATTGCTTAAATACTAACAAAATTGGTTTTGAAACCTGCAGCAAGAATTTGTTTTGTAACTGCACAAAACGCTAAACAGGAAAGCAAAGGGTTTAAAACTGACTGGGACTATTGGGGTTCCAAATAAGACTACGCATATAGAATCATCGAATAGCCTGGGTTGAAAATGACCACAATGATCATCTAGCTTCACTCCCCCAGCTGTGTGCAGGTCACCAACCAGCAGATGAGGCTGCCCAGAGCCACATCCAGCCTGGCCTTCAATGCCTCCAGGGATGGGGCATCCACAGCCTCCTTGGGCAACCTGTTCCAGTGCCTCACCACTCCCTGGGGAAAGATGTCCCCCTAACATCTAACCTAAGCCTTCCCTGTCTCAGTTTAAAACCATCCCCTTCTGTCCTATCACTATTCACCCACATGAACAGGCGTTAAGCATCTCCAAGTCATTCTGGCTGCAGAGGAAGAGGACATGGAGATAGGCAGGGCAGACACGGCCTGGACAACAGGCAGAGGCTTCTTCACAGCGATGCTGACCACAGCTACTGTAGAGAGGCAGAGGGAAGCCAAGGGTTTTGTTTGTTTATTTATTGTTGGGACAAAACTAGACGTGACCCAGGCTAAGCAGCTGCTCAGCCATGCCTGCCTCTGGCAGGCGGAGGCAGCAGCAGGCAGCAGGTGGGCACCAAACCTGCAGCAGAAAGCAGCGCACCGCACAGGTGCAGGAACAGCCCAGCTCAGCCTGCTGCTGCACACAGCTCCGCGGGGAAAGCTGCAGGAGAAACTCGTGATCAGAGGCAGGAAACCCCACACAGCTGAGTGTAGAAGAACTGCCACTGCAGATTTCAGCAGTTTCAGTCTGCAGCCACAAACCAAAATGCTTTTTTTTTTTTTTTTTTTTTTTTTTTTTTTTTTTTTTTTTTCCTTTTTTTCCCCTCCTTTGGCAAAGTTTTTCTAACCCAGGTCTCTTCCCTAAACTATTTCCCCATGCCTCTGCATCAAAGACCCGTGCAAGCAAAAAGAAAAAGAAAGCATCCAAAGCAAGGCTGCTCTGAGCAGCAACTGGCTTCAAGCACATGCAACCACGGCCTTTTTAACACCACCTGCTTCTGACTGCTCTCAGTCCTGTGCACAACAAGGCATCACTAAGCTCTGCACAAGACCCACTTGCCAAGTCTCTGTGTACAGCAGTAAATGACAAATTCACGCACGCAAATGCCATATGGGTTTCTTATCATGGCATAAACCTGCATGTGGACGTTCTTATTTTAGTTTGGAATCAACCAGCTTTGGTACAGTCTATAACTGCTTCCAATTCAATTAAGCCAAACTAAAATAAACCATTCCTGAACTGAAAATAATGTCCACAGGGCATTCTAATGCGTAAGTAAATCCTTTGAAAAAATAATAATAAATCAATGCAAACTTCTCTAAGTAGGAAGGTTTGCTGGTAAGAAGAGCATATTTGTAACGAAAATCTTTGAAACAGTCAGAATTAGAAACCCAGCGTGGCTTTTACAAGACACTTCTCAGAGCTGAACTGCATTGTTTACTTAAGACAGTTAAAAGGATATCATCAGCGTGAAATGAAGTCAACTTCAAAGTCACACAGTTTCAAGTCCTAAACATGCCACAGCAATCTCATTTTAAGAAAACACATGCTCTATTTTTGTTAAAAGCGTTTCTCTTCCTCTGCTGTGCAAGAGGCTCATACGAGGAAGACGGAACCTTAAAACAAAACAAAAAACCTTTTACAATCAACACAATGAAAACGTTGAAAGTACAAAATCTGTCCCTTCCATGGCAGGATCCAAAGCAGCCATTTCCACCCAGAGGCCCCATTTGACTATTCTCTGCTCCTCCTGTGAAGGACCCATCCCACCATGCTCCCAGTCCTCTCTGTTGGCCCAGAGACACAAGCAGTCCCAGGAGCCACCATCAGCTGCCTGGCGCCCCATGTTCCACCCATTGTGCCTCTGCCCACTGCTGCCATGCCCTCCAGCTCCTGGGCCCACTGCTGGGAAGCTTTTCCAGGGCTACGCAGCCACCAAACCCATCCAGAGCCTACTGCTTGCTCTGGGGCCCCAAATCCAATGCTGGCAGCCCCCTGCAGAAGCCAGGAAAACCAGAGGCCAAAGGCAGAGAACAAATCCCGCAATGGAGCGCTACTCCCAGGCACCTCAGGCAGTTCCTTCTCGTCCCGGTGGTACGTCCCACATGGACAGGTCTGCACAACCTGCTCACTGTGCTCTGCAGAACAGCTCCCTCTGCACAGCACGAGGCAGCCCTGCTTATGCCCTCTGTCTTCTGCTAAGCACTGCGTGCTTGGGTGTTCCTTCCTCAGCCACTCAGCACTGTGCGACCACGCTGTCCCTCCCCTGGCACACCAGAAGGGGCCTGAATGCACTTCTGACAGACGGAGAACACAGCAGACAGCCTATCAGTGCTGAAGGCCAGCAACAGAGAAACCACAAAATCCACAAACTCCACAGGACAGCCATGGCTTCTTGCAGAACCTCATCAAACACATCTCACTGGTCACCACGTCCCACCCAGCAGCACAACAGAGCTGTGACAGAGATGGCCAAAAGAACAGCAGCGACCTCACACCTGCGAAAAGCAGCCAGACCACAGTCTGTGGGACAGAGATCCCAGCTGCAGGCAGCATACACCCCTGCTGAAATGCAAAGCAACACTACGCAGAAATGTACTGGGGAGCAAGCAGCTGCTCAGGGCTCTCCTAGTGGCACTGCCAGCAGCTCCCCACAGGAGCTTCAGGCACAGCCAGGAGCTCCGGAGGAACACCGAGTCCTGACCCCGTGAGGCTGAGCCTTCCTCTGCAAAGCGCTGGGAGCACTTCCTTGGGCACCTTCAGAATTTGGCTCTGTTGCTTAAACATCTGCAGTCTCAGGTGGAATCACAACAGGCCTGCCATGAAGGGCGCTTTTCATGCAGGGCTGTGCTGGAAGCAGACCCATCTGGTGAAATGCCAGGATCCCGTGCAAACCTCCAGGAAGAGGACGCAGGGAGGGGGCTGGTCAGAACAAGCAGCCAAGGAGAAAGCTCTTCAGACAGTCACCGCTGTTGGTCAAGCAACCACGCTGGGGATGGGCAACAGGGTGCGAGGCACTGGGATCCTCTCTGGGGCCAGGCCACACAGTATACATTCAAGCAGGGGTACAGCGCCCGGCAGTGGAACAGGGACTGGTATGGCTCCCAACGAGCCTGTCCTGAGGAGCAGGACGGGGCACAGTGGTGCACCTGCTGTGTCTGCATGTGGCTCTGTTGAGGCTCAGACCTCCAGAGCAAGAAGCCAACGTGGGCAGGTGCTGTCACCAGCACAGCGCATAGCCCTCCTCCCCCAAAGCACCCAGAGAAAATCCCTCTGCACAGTGCTGGGAAGACAAATGGGTCTGCAGCATGACTTGATTCTCCTGTGCCAGGAGGAGGAAGGCCCTCCTTCTCCACTGTCTGCAGTGTAACCATGGTTGGAACAGTGCAGCTCCAGGCAAGAGGATATTTACATACCCACCTGGAAGCAGTGGGAGCAACGCATAACAGCTTGTGAACTGTCTGGAGGGAAAGAAAAAAAAAAAAGAAGGAGAAAGGAACAAAGAACAAAATGTAAGAATGCAATGATGCTTTGGGAATTTAAGACACGCTATGATTTTTCATAACAAACCCCCACTTCAGTCTCTGCATGTGAACTGAGAATTATCCCACTGCACACTCCAACTGAGGCAAACATTTGGTGCTGTGCCCAAAGTCAGCGTCAGCCCTAACACGGATCCCTTGACTTCCAAACAAGCTCACAGTGTTAAGCTGCTTCCAACTGTCAGTACGGAGATGAAAAACAGCATAAAGAAAGGAACTCGGGGAGGAAGTATGCAAAACTGAGAGAACTACAATTAATGGGAAAAAACAAAAGAGGAAAAATTTGTGTCCAGACATCAGCAGGAGCTCTCGAGGAGCAAACGCCACAATGCTGCAGGCCCGTATCCCCTGGGGAAGGCTGGGATTCCCTTTCCTTGGTGCCGATGGTGCAGGCGCTGATTGTGGCACCCCGGGGAGCTGCAGGTCTGTGGGGCTCCTTTCTTGAGCACAGCAGGGCAGGAGCGCAGCCGAGCGCCCCCAGGGAGTGCAGGTCCCTGGCCCTGCCCCAGCACTGCCCAACAGCACGGGCACCGCAGCTCCCAGGGGCACGGCCGCTGCTCCTGCTGCCGCCCGTTCCTAATGGCTTTATGTAAATTGCACCCAGCTCCTGCAATTTGCTGCGCGCATTGCGCTGGGGGGGCTGGGGAGTGCTTGGCGTTCGGCATCAACAAAGCAGAAGGTTAATTTGAAACTCGCAGCCTCGCTGCCGCACGCTGGGCTCTCCCTCGCCCTCCCTCCCACTCTCCTTTCTGTGCAAAGCCTGACATCTACAGTTCTGTCTGGCACAGTCAGGGGCTGCTCGGCACGGCGCACGCGGGGACGCGGGCACAGCAGGGCAGGCGCACGGTGACCCTGGAGCCCAGGCCCTGCTGCTAAGGGCGCTGAGGATGGCAGCTGCCACTCACTGGCCCAGCACACCTTACACAGCCACTACTGCCATCACACACTGTCAGATGGAAAACACCCAAAGAGAACACCCACGTCATTCCACACAGCAGCAGCGCGCAGGAACTTACTACACGTAGGGCAGCCTTGCTGTGATGCTCTGTTTACCTCCCAGGGGCTGCGCATAGCGCTCTGCAACACAAGGTACAGGTGAGATGAGCTGTTACGAGCGTGCAGTCTGAACCACCCACAGAAATGGTTCTATAACACCAAGGAGCTGGGCTGCCACCATTGCCCTCCCATTGCTCTGAGCCGAGCCCAGTCCAGCCAACAGCATCCCAGCAAACCAGCAACAAGATGCACATGGCACAGCTCTCATCCCAACGATGTGCACCTGACCTAAAACCTAAGCTCTCACTCCAAACAACACACATTCGATCTCAGCTCTCTCCCTAATATTAACATGACCACAACGCTCATCCAAACGAGATGCACCTGGCCAAAGCTCTCTCCTCTATCAGGTGCACCTGGCTGCATTCGCACTCCCACTCCTCTCCTGCTGTGCCAGGAAGGCCAGACCCAGACCAGGAGCCATCTCCAGCCAGCTGGGACCCAGCCTGTCATCAGATGCACACTCCGAATTTTCCACCAAGCACCATGGTTTGCAGGAGGTTGTTGGTGGTGCCATGGGGTGAGGAAGGTTAAGGCTGCTGCCATCCAGCCGGGCCAGCTGCCCTCTTGGAGCCAGCCAAGTGGGGTTGCAGGGCCCAAGGTGCTGCAGGCCCACACAGGTCAGCTTCTCTGGTATAGGAGCAAGAGCCAACCTCTTAGTGCAGGATGCTGCCTCCACTGGTGCTCCTTCATCACCTGCATCAGAGGACCCAGCACAGCTCAGCGTAGGCGGTCTTATAACTCAAAGCCAGGAGACCATGGGGCTCATCTTCCCACTCCCCAGAAGCACGAGCTGTGCAATTCAGAGCACAACAAAATGTTTTTTTGCCCAAACATTACAGCTGCTCCGCTTTGACTGTTATTATCAAGAGGCACATTTGACACTTGTGACATAATGAAACTGCAATCGCCAGCTGACCACCCTCCTTCCTCACCGCAGCAAAGCTGAGGATGAAGCAAGGCCATCTGCAGCCACCTGGACAGAACCAACTTTTGTAGCAATGCTGACACTCTGCCCCTGAGGACATGCAGAGCTCACACCTGGTGCAGCCACGGCCACTCGCCGGCCCTGCTGTCAGCAGCGGTTGCTGTGGCGATGGATGGCTGCCGCCTGCCTGGCCCAGCGATGTGCCTGGCACTGCTCGCAGCCGGGCCCGGTGCAGCACACGGCAGCGGAGCATGAGGTGCCCGCAGGCGGTGGGAGCACACCCATCAAGGAGCCTGCTGCCAGGGAAGCCCTCGTCCACTTTTGTTTTCTAAAAAAAAATGCAACAACTGCCTAGGATGTATCTGTTTCTCCAATCCCTGCCTACATAAGAGCCCACCTCAGGAGCAGCCCGACGCGTTGAATCGTGGAGCAGACAAAGCAGGAGGCGGGCCGGGCAGCTGTTCCTGCCCTCACCTCACCCCCGGCATGAGGCGGTTATATTTAGGTACACCACAGCCTGCGGTGCGCAGCCCCCTCGGGCACAGGCAGGACGCACATTTTCCAGATGACAGACCGCAGCTCTGCCAGCGCCGCATGGAGCTCCGCACCCAGGCCTGCGCACAGCTGTCCCGCTTCCCGCTCATCGCCCCGACAGCGCGGCCACCACGCGTGGGCCTGGGCTGAGCTGAGGGCAGGGCCACGGGGCACCGAGCCGCAGGGAACAAAGCGCGGTGCAAGGAGCAGCCTGTGGCCCGGCCGCATGCAGCCCTGCGGCACAGCTACGGCGCGGGCACGCGGGAGCCCATGAGGCGCTGCCCTTGCCCAGCCCTTCCCAAGCGTGCCCATAGCTCCCGTGCAGAAATTCCGTGGCTCTGAGCAGCGCTCCCGGCCCAGCGCTGGCCAAAGGGCCGAGCGGCTCTCCAGCACTGAGCCCGGCACCGGCGGAGTGCGAGTTGCAGCACGGCCGTGCCAGAGAAAAGTCTGTGAAAAAGGCTGGTGCTCGGTTCTCAGCTTCTCCACGCAACAACGGTATTACTGCCGTCACTGCTGTCATTTTGGAAACCGGAATAAAGTGCGCGCAGGCTGACCTGCGCGGCTGTACACCCATCGGTGAGGTCACCGGTCCTTGTAAGGCCACCCGCAGCCCCGCAGCACAGCCCGGCCCCGTTCCACAGCCGCAGGCCGGTGCTGCCGGTGGGTGCCACGATGTCCCGGCGCCGCTGCCGCTCGGCGAGAGGGGAACCGCGGCGCAGCAGCATCCCGAGCGCGCTGCCTTCGCTCTGCCTTTTGTTTGCTTTTGTCAGCCGAAGGCCGCCTGCCGAGCGGGACACGGTTGGGGCAGCCCGGGGCCGGCGGCACGCTGCCCTCGCCCCGCGGGAGCCGGCCCGGCCCTGCCCGCCGCACTCCCCACCGAGGCGGCCCCGCACCGCTCCGCACCCCGTGGACGGCGGCGGCCCCGCACCGCAGGTGTCGGCCCCGAGCGGCTCCCCGGGACGCGGCCGCTCCCCGCGCCGAGCGTTTGCAGCACTCCTCGTGCGGCCGTGCGGGCTGCGCCGCGCCGTAATGCCCCGCGACTGTAAATCTATAACCGCTGCAATGATTTAGTGATTAAAAACATGATAACATATTGTGTAACTGCAAACCACAGAATCCCTGCCAACTCTCCTCCGAGATACAGGAACAAAAATACTGAAAATGCGTTGCTCGCAGCGGTCTTCCCAAACTCAACTGGAAGATTTTAATAATAATAACAACAATGAAAAAAGAAACCCCGACACCCTGACAGCAGAACGGGGCTGTGCACCACGCAAGGCTGGAAAATAAAATTAAGGGCAGAGTTTTAAATAAGGGTTCTGGCTGTAACAAATTGCGATCTCGACGTGCCTCTCTTTTTTCTCTTTTTAAGTTTGTCGTAACTGGAATAACTGGTCCTGTGTGATGTCTTGCATATTCAAAGTGCTTTGTAATAGGATACGGAGACCGAACCTTATTTGCCTAAACTCAATGGGTTTATTTTTTCCCCTCTTCCCCCCCCCCAATTTCTTCTTTCTTTTATTTTTCCCTTCCCCCCCTCTCCCCTAAAAGGCGGGGGGGAGCAGATGGGGGGGAGGCAAAGGGAGAGCTGTAAGCGGGGAGGAAAATACCTGGGAGCGGGGCTGCGGCGGAGCACAGAGAGGAGAGGCCAGAACTGTCCATGGATCGCTAAAGGCGGCGGTGGGAGCTCTGCCCTTTACGCGGCCGCCGTGACCCTACTCCGTCCCGCGTTTCCCGGCGCAGATCCCCGCAGCTCTGCGCGGAGCCGAACTCGCCGTGACCCCGTGGAGCTGCGGGCCGCTCCACTCCGTTCTGCTCCGCGCGGGGCCGCGGGAGTGCGGCGCTGCGGCGCCCGGAGCGCCCCGAGCAGCGCGGGTCGGGCACGGCCTCGGGGCGCAGGGCAGTGCAGGGCAGCGCAGCGTGTGCGGGGGGGCAGTGGAACAATTGCAAAAAAATTTAAAAAATTATAACCAAATACAACAGAACAACCCCAAGTGATAAATAATTCACACTTCCCAAAGCCCTGTGTGCGTGCACACGCACGGCGGCCCCGACCCGCGGACGGGCGGCGCTCCGGGCTCGGGGAAGGCGCCGGGGCTGCGCGGGGCGGCGGTGCGGAGCGGTCCCGGCGAAGGAGCGTTCGCAAATATTTAGATAAGCGCCGTGCCGTTCGGCATTAAGTAATTAAGAACTGAAACTGAGCACGGGGCGATCGGCCTACGGCGGCCGCTGCCCTCACCTCTCCCATCCCCCTCGGCCGCATTCTTTCCCAAACGGAGCGTGCCCGCGGAAAATAAAAATCGCCGCCGCTCTCCTTCGCAGTTCCGTCCCGGCGCACATTCCGGGGCCGAAGCTCGGCGGGCGGCGCGGCCCCGGCACCCGGCTCGGCCCGGAACGATTTTAAGTACTTCTTCGCCCCTTTGTTTTGAGAGCGGGGGCTGCGCGGAGCTGAGCGCTGTTCCCGCGGGCGGCCCCGCGCCGGGGCGGGCTGAGAGCTGCGGGCGGCGGCGCGGCCCCATCGCTGCGGAGCGCGCTCCCCGCGGGCCGCCCGCGCTGCGCGGCCGCGGGCCGGGCCCTCCGCCCGCCGCCCATCGATTATGCAGATGGCGCGGGTCGATGTCCGCCGCCGGCCCTCCGCTCCGCGCCGCTCCGCGCCCCCCGCCCGCCCCGCCGGCGGCGCACAAAGCCGGGCAGCGCCGCTCCGCGCCCCGCGGTAAGGCGGGCGGGGCGGGGGCTCCGCGGGCGCGCAGCGGCCCCCGCGGCGCCGACACCTGCGCGTCCCCGGCGGCGGCGGCGCGGGGCTCCGGGCCGGAGAGCGGCACAAAGTTTGCCGGGGGATCCGGGGCGGTGGGTGGGAGCGCGAGGGAGGGGGGGCCGGACCAGCCCCATGCAAAGCAGCCCGGGCGCCCCGAGCAGGAGGAGCCCGAGCGGGGGGACAGGGCAGAAAAGTTGCCACTTACGCGGTCGCTGCTCCGGCGGCGGCGGCGCTTTTAATCCCGGGCGGCGGCGCGGGGGCTACAGATCCCATGCAGGCTGCGGCGGCTGCGGCAGGAGCGCGCTCCGCGGAGGGGGCCGGGGCAGCAGCAGCGGGAGCCGGGGGCAGCGGCCGGAGCCGAGCGGGAGCCGCCGCCGCCGCCGCCGCTGCCCAGCAGCAGCATCGTCGTCGGGGAGTTTGCAGCCCCCCGGAGAGAGGGGGCCGCGGGCGGCGGCAGCAGCAGCGGCGGCGGCGGTCGGGTCGGGGCGGAGCGGCGCGGAGCGGAGCGGGCGGCGGGGCTGGCGGTCGCCGGAGCAGGAAGCGCCCGGACTCAGATCTGATGATTGGGAAGAAAAAAAACTCTTTGGATCTTTATTCTGCTAATTAGTTTCCTGCAAAAAATGGCTGATTAGTGCAGTGCGCATGTGCCTCATTACCCAGGCACGACGGGAAGGGCTAATTAGCCACCTTCTGGATCAATAAGATTCAGCCCAGGCGGCGGGGGAGGGAGCGAGCGAGCAGGAGCGGGCGGGGGGAGCGCAGCGGCGGCGGCGGCGCCGCACCGAAACTTGGGGCAGCGGCCGGCCCCCAGCCCGCGGCGGGGGGGCCCCGCTCCGCGCCGCGCCGGGAGGGGGCTGGCGGCCGCCGAGAGGCTCGGCTCCGCTCCGCGTCGTTCCGCGCCGTTCCGCGCCCCGCGGCCACCTGCCCCCGGCCCCGGGCGGGGCCGCGCCTCCCCGCGCAGGGCAGGGCGAGGACGACCCCCGCCGCCGAAGTTCCCCGGGAGGAGCCGGGAAAGTTGCGGGCGGCAGAGAGAGCACCTCGGGGCGGGCGCCCCGCGCGGCGCGGAGCGGAGCGGCCCCGCGGCATCGCATCCCCGCGGCGCTGGGCGCTGCCCGGCCCGGCCCGGCCCGTGCAAACTTTGCGGCCGCCTCCGCGCGGGACAGCTGATGGATGCGGGCGCGCCGGGAGCCGGGCTACAGGTTTCACCAGCCAGCGCTGGCAACAGCTTTGTCATTTTCTAAAAATAAGAAGCTAAAAGTTATTGTAGAAGAAGGGGCTTTTTTTGTCCCCTGCACAATATGCCTTTTGTGAGTTTAATGCCATTCTGGGGCTCTCTATAGCCCTGGACAATGGGGAACTCCAGGAGGCGGCTGTGCCTCTGCCTTTTTTCTTTCTTGCTTTCTCTTCCCCCCCCCCACCCCCTCCTCATTTCCCCCCCTTTTTTTCTTTTTCTTTTTTTTTTTTTTTTCCTTAGGCATGGATGCAACATTCCTGCAGTTCCAGCAGAACCTCTGGTTTGATTAAATAAATACTTCTCTGGTGTTACGGTAACATTTTTCATGTTGTGTTTGCATCCATTTGTGATTATTATTTAATTTTTCTATTTCGAGCAGCTTTTCCTTCCTAACCCAACCTTGGCAAAAAATATAGGTGGATGCTGGGAAGGGGGGAATCTCAATTTCAGGAGATGAACCAGCAAAGAATCTCTGTCCAGGATTCAGGAATATGTTTTCTTCATCCTCCTCTAAGAGACTGTTTTGGTTTTTTTTTTTACTGGCAGAAATGCAGCTGAATTAAATCATCTCTTGAAAATCTAAGGAAGCTTTTCAAATGTTTTTTTCTTTTTTGTTTTTTGTTTTTTTCCCCTCTCTTTTAAACAGTAACCCAAATAATTAACTTCCCGGTATGTTTCATAGCACTGAACAAGGAATGCAGTTGCGGTCAGTTTTTCCATTTGAGAGAACCTTAATGTAGATGTATTTTATAGCGAAGGTAATAAGCTGCATGTTTGTTGGTATTTCACTGAAATGTATCAAGCTTTCTGTATTTCTTAGCGTGGCGGCTGTCGCTGGGATTTTGACACAACCCTTTGGTGGGGTGGGGGGGGAAACAGCGCACGAACGGTTCCTAGAAATTGCGGGAGGCTGTGCTGGGTGCTACTGGAAGCGTCGTATGTTTGGGAGATATTCCCAGAGCTCGGGTTGAGGTTCAGCGTGCACCACAGTTGTCTGAATATTATAAATGCAGCACTGAGTGTGTACGGTTGAATTGTGCATGCTGTGGGTTCTTTGCTTTGTGAAATGGACGGACCCAGCACAGTGCTGGCTCCAATCTGGCAGCCGCTGCTCCAGATGTTTGCCTGGTTCTGTGGGGCAGGAACTTCAAAAAAAAAAAAAAAAAAAATCAACACAAAAATACCCAAAGCAAGAAGCCCTCCAGCAGGCAGAATTGTTCAGGGCTGCTCGGTGCATATGGAGGTGCATGTAATGTCTAACTGCTGTTCTGAGTGTGAGATGAAGGTGTTCTGGCAATGCCATCCCAGCGTTCGGTGTGACGCGCAGGGAGGCTGAGGGCAGTGGGGACTGGGTGCTGCCTGATATGGTTCTGTGGAGTAAAGAAAAAGTAAACAAGCGGGGAAGGTAGCGTGTGGACCTGTAAGAGATGCTGTGGGAACAGGCACCTGAGCCCAAGCACGCAGATGCAGTCTGGTAGTCTTGTGCATTTTCTTTGCATTTGTGTTGTGCCTTCCAGTTCTGCGTTGCCGTCCTTTAATTTCCCATGACAACATATGGATTCCATAAAGGCAAACATGCCGAAGTGCATCTGTCTGGGTCGCTAACACAAACCAAACCTCCCTCCCCTCGCAGCGCTGCTCCGGCCGCGCGCCGTGCCCTCCCGTGACAGCCGCTCCTGCATTCCTGTCCTTTTATGCTCCCACGGCGATCCCGAGCGCCCCAAAGGGAGGAGGGCAGCGGTCGCGGGGTCAGCGCCGGGAGCGGAAGGGTTAAGCGGGAGCGGGGGCAGCCCGTGGCTGCGGCCCCCAGGAGCAGCCCGGCTGGGGTCAAGGCCGAGGGCACTGCTGTCCCCTGGCGCGGGCAGAGCCGGCAGCGGCTGGGAGGGGAGCGCGGGCTGAGAGCGGGGCAAAGCTTTGCCCTCGTTCTGAGCACAGAGAAAGGCAGAGATCCCGTTTTCCCATTTCTGCCAGGGTGGCAGAAGCAGCAAGGTGTGCGTGTGTCCAGGTGTGCAAAGAAGGGTGAGAGCGAGGAATGCCCAGAGAGGCAAGCAGCCCCACGCAGCACCAAAACACATCCACGGAATCAAAAAGCAATTTGTACAGTAATGGTTGGGTACAGCCTTCAAACACACGTGTGTGCACGTTTCTCCTCTAGCAAATTTACTTCCATTAGGACTTCTTTGTGCTGGGTGAAAAGACAACCCAGTTCCAAAAATACAGGGAGAGCCCACCCTGCGCTGAGTGGAAACCCTGGCGGCCCTGCCTGCTGTGGACGCGCCTTGGTTCTGTCTGTGTGGCTCCATAGATTGGATTTCTGGTTCAAATATCTCTCACTGAGCTCAGTAAAGAGAACCTCTCGGTATCAGAGCTGCAGGAAAAATAAGATTTTTCCCATAAGAAACTTTTTAAAGGCACTTGAATTATGAGATGAACCCCCTCTTTTGTCTTGCAGCACGCCTAATGTATTTGCGCACAGAATCGTTTTGTTCATTTATATGTTATTTTGAACAAATGCAACTAAATACCTGTGCCATAAAAGAAAAATATGTGAGGATTAAGAGGAACAATGTCAATGCAGTGTTTGGCTTCTGTGGCAGTGCACGTGGCTTTCTGGACATTACTTTTCACAAAGATGCTTGGTGTTTTTGAGATGCACCATAGGGGTGAGCCGCTGCCCCGGCCCCACAAG
Source organism: Tympanuchus pallidicinctus (assembly GCF_026119805.1). NCBI lineage: Eukaryota > Metazoa > Chordata > Aves > Galliformes > Phasianidae > Tympanuchus > Tympanuchus pallidicinctus. Next base: position 23,748,421 of record NW_026294739.1, read on the forward strand.
GAGCTGTGCAGCGATCCTGCAGCAGTGCTGCTCAGCTCGAGGCTCATCCCGAAGCACGAGTGGGCAGACCTGTACGGGTGGCAGTGATTTCTGGGGAGCCTCGGCTGTGCCGCATTGTTCCTGAGGTAGCGTGTGGGGCTGGGATGGAGCCTGTGGGGCACGGGAGGCTGCAGGCTGCCCTGTGTGGTGCTGGGGAGAGCACGTGGCAGTAGGGAGGAGAAGGTTCCAGGCTGGCTTTTAAAATTCAGGCTTTAAAAATTATTGTGGGGAAGAAAATCTCCATAATATCATCCACTTACACAGCCTTGTGCTTCTTGGAAATACGTCTGAAGCATTAGAACAAAGCGCAGAGGGCTGGAGTCCTTGAAGGAGCTCCAAATGATAAAGTCTGCCATTCATTTTAAACACAGCGTGCATTGTGAAAACACAGGTCAATTTGAAGGCATTTGTCAGATTTCCAGTTCCCTCTCCTCCTTTGCAATGGAAATTTGCAATCAAATCCCTGCACTGGAGTTGGGATGTCTGCTCTATCGGTTACTACCTTAATGCTCAAAGCACTGCCCAGGTATGCTGCCTTTTTATTCAGGAAGTTTGTTTGCGTGAAGTTGCACACCAGAAGGGGGGAAGGCTGACATGAATTGGGCTGGAGCAGAAGCATTTATTTAGGAGTGGGGAAAGGGGGGAAAGTGCAGCTGATGAGAAGCGACTGATTGCAAAGGGCTGCATGAGCCGCAGAAGCGATCTGATACCATTTAAAGACGCCCAGCAAGAGGCAGGGATGGGGATATTCCAGCAGCAGCACGTTCATTGTTGGGATGCAGAAATGCATCAGGGCTTAGAACGGGGCTGGAGAGACGCACTGCTGAGCAATCCTGGCAGAGACGTGTGTTCCTTCTGGCAGCACGTCTGTATTGTTGTGGGCACGGGAGAGAGATGGGGGGAACGCACGTATTTAGAACAAATGCGTGCAGGAGGATCTGCGAGAGATTTGGAATGGGGGGGAATGTTCAGGGCAATTCAGAGCACCATTTCCTCTCTTCTTTTGTCTTCAGTAGTTTTGTACTCAGATATTAAGATAAACTCGCACATCCACTTTGTAGCCAAAGGGCTCAGTGCAGCCCTGGGGGCAGTGGGGCGCAGTGGGCGCTTTGCACCTCCGCTGTGGCTGCGGTCAGGCTCAGCAATAGCCCCGAGTCACCGAGCACATCTTCAATGGGACCGTGCTTTTTTGGCAGGCCCTATCACAAGACGAGCAGACGTGTCTGCGATAGAAATAAACACTTGGCATACATCTGTATGTTTTCTTGCTTTTTTGGAAAGAAACGAAGAAAAAAGTCTTGACATTTAATTAGGATACACTAACCTGATAAATATTGAACGTCATTTCTTTGTGAGCTGCTCTGTATGCTCAGTGTACTCTGTGGATGTATTCCACAATTGCACTTGTTTAATGCCTATATCACCTCATGCCTATTGTATTTATGTTGTCATCAATGTCAGATTTTAATTAAACAATTAAATCACTGTCACAGTAATTTCCCTAGAAAACTATTTTAAATGAAAAATCCCACAATAAATGTTTGGGGACCATCTCAAAAGGAAAGAGAGGAAAATAAGTTACAAAATAAAATTACAATTTGCACTAAGCTAGAAAGAAAAAAAAAAAAGGGTTTTCAGCACCGAGAAGGATCCTGTTTTACAGGGCCGTGTCCGCAGAACCCAGAGCGCAGCAATGGGGCACCGAACCAACGCGCTGCCCTGCGGTGCTGGGGTGCTCCCTGCAGGGCTGGGCAGGGACCCCATCGCCCCGGGGTCCGGGCTCCCCTCAGGGAACATCCCCACTGCCTCTCCTCTTCAAATTATTTTAGATTTAAAATGGAGATTTGCAGCAAGGCCTGCATCAAATTGTTCGATACGTTAAGCACCAATACCAGCTGCACTTATTGTATAGTAACTGTGTGCTCAGAGTCTATGCTGTAAGCAGTGGGAAATCTGATCCGATATAGCATCTTTGCTGCACTTAATCAAATAGTTCATCTTTGCCTCTTATACACGCATGTTTTTGTTCCTCTAAAACCTGAGCTTATACAAAAGGTGAAAACGAGAAGGGAGTGTGTACTTCGTATAAAATAAATCACAAATACGAGATGCAAAATTCATCAGACAAGGTATCTGAAATAATCATGCTCTCAAACGCACATTCAGAATATTACCTGTATTTAACATAAGCACATCTGACATTTGCAGCACAGCCTCAGACGTGAGGCGTACTTATTGAAATTCGGATGCCGGCATGTGATTTCAGGCAGCAACGTACCCTGCAGCTAACCCTGACCCTCCCCTATTAGCCCATGTGGCTGCTTTGATTCATGCCCTCTGAGGGCTGGAGCTGGGAGCCAAGGAGCTGGGAGCCAAGCACCAGGGAGCGGCGGCGGTGGAGGCTGCAAGGGCCCGAGCCTGGCCTTACAGAGCAGCAAGGAGGGACGGGGCTGCCTCCCTGCCCCCAGAGCCGGACAGGAATCCCAGGCAGCATTTCTTTTATGTCTGTACTGCATTTTTATTGGAATGCAGCTTTGCAGATCGGTTCAGCCTGGGATGCGTGTGGTTTCTATCAGCCCTGAAGTGTTTTACAGCTGGAGATGATTTGGGGGGCACATCGAGCCTGTCCGTCTGCAGCCAGGTCTGACATTTGTCTGCTGCTGTCTCTCTAATTCTTTTCTATGTTGCCTCCATCAAGAGGTGAGATTAACTGTATTGCACCGGGGGGGCAGGGGGATGGACGGGCGCGATGACACCAGGCCCATCCCTCCCTCCTCTTCATTTTAGCTTGCTTCTTGCAAAAGCAATCCACTAGCAGAGCCTCCTCCTTCTTGCAGCCAGAACGCATCAAGAGCTGCAGAGGTACCTGGTGAGTCCAGAACAAAGGGGCAACTGCAGAGCACTGCCTGCGGGAGTCCCCACCACAGCCCTTGTGCTTCGTTACGAGGCTGGGGCGCACAACCGGCCCCGTATGCAGCCAGCGAGTGCTGGGCTGGTGGTGGCAGGGAACTCCACCTATGGGGCACGAGCTGCACCAGAGCCTCCCTGAGCACTCGGAGCAGCTCCTGCTAGGAGCCAGCCAGCGGCATCCTGCTTTTGTCACGTACGGGGCTGCCATCACAAGTAACTTCACTGAACACAAGCACACAAATACGTATTTTTGTACACTGTAAAGGAAAGGGGAAAACAGATGGGGTTGCACAGAACCTCCTCCAGGCAGGAGTGGCTGTGCTGGAGGAAAGCATTGCTCATAATGACACTTAAGCCCAGACACTTGAATGCTAAAGGTTAAACTTACATTCTTCAAGAAAGGGCTCCTTGCCAGCTTGAACTGTGCTGTGTGTTCACTATTGCCTCCTCCTCCTCTTCATCCACTCTCAATCCACTTTTGGTATTTGTTGAAATAACTGAGGTTATTTTTGTGTTTTTTTTTCCCCTAAGACATGTTCTCTACACCAGTCCTCAGCCTTGTGTCTGTCACAGGGTTAAAAAAAAAAAAAAGGATCTGTCTAATGCCAGTGAGAAAGCTATGCATGCTTTCTGAGCTGAAAGTTACTGCAGCTTCAACCCAGAGCAGGGTAGTACGAGTATGATTCTCTCCTCCACTGACAGTCCATAGAATTTCATCCTCTAATTCCTGTGCCGAGCTTAATAAGCAGAACATATATTCCAAAAGGCCAAAAAGTTTATATGGATTTAAAATACAAACTGAAAGGCCCATATAAATACAATAAACAAGAGAGTGGAGAAAGAACTTTCGGAGACAACAGTGACTGTGGCTGGAGATGAAACTACTGGCGATGAATGACTCCAAATGCTCGAGTAAGAAAAGGACAGGCAGGGAAATGCCCACAGAGTAACATCACTGTAAGACAGATTACAGCGTAATATGAAGAAGCACAGATGCTGCGTGGATGCTGCATTTAGATCCTAATGATCAGAGAGCACCCTCCCCATATACTTTCATGCTTTTCCCCAGGGATGTTTCCCATTAAAAAAAAAAAAAAAAAAAGAACGGCAGAAGCATTATGGCTGCCTTTGGAAGCAGCCCCTTCCTCAGCACCACGTCAGTGCTGGAGGAGAACTGCTGGGCTGTGAACGGGGCTCCCCACGTCCTGTGGGCAGCTGGGGTGGCAGGTGGGGGTTTTGGGAGGGATGGGCTGCGGCCCTGAGGAGCGTGGAAAGGAACCACTGTGTGCTTGAGCACTGGAGTGCAATTTTATTCGGGTTCCTGATACAGGCAGTGACACTCATTTTCCTACTTCCTGCAGCAGGGAACGGGGTGCACAGAACTCAGCATCCCTCTTAAACAGCCGCTTGCTGCAGTGTATTTCTTGGCACAGCCCCGACTGTATCTTTTGGTCCCAGTGGAAGTTCACACTTTTTAATATCTCTTATTGCTTTGCAACTGCTGCCACCAGTCAGCAATCACAAACAGGAAGCGGTGACTCAGCAGAGCCACAACCGCGCACGGACAGCGGCCGGAGAGACGGCCAAACCCTGCCCAGCCCAGCGGGGGCTGAGGGCCAGGCGGCTGTGGGCTGCGATCCCCAGCCCGTAGCCTGGCTGCAGGGGCAACAGGACCAAGATCCTAATGCTGTGTGCCCACTGACAGCCAGCATGGGGAGAAGGGAGGGAAGGGAAGGGAAGGGAAGGGAAGGGAAGGGAAGGGAAGGGAAGGGAAGGGAAGGGAAGGGAAGGGAAGGGAAGGGAAGGGAAGGGAAGGGAAGGGAAGGGAAGGGAAGGGAAGGGAAGGGAAGGGAAGGGAAGGGAAGGGAAGGGAAGGGAAGGGAAGGGAAGGGAAGGGAAGGGAAGGGAAGGGAAGGGAAGGGAAGGGAAGGGAAGGGAAGGGAAGGGAAGGGAAGGGAAGGATCCCGGTGTCACTCAGGGCCTGGAGCAGTGCCTGGGACCAGCCCCGGGAACCACGAGCTCTGGTTTGTGCCCACCCTGGGGAAACAGGACGCTGGTGGCATTGCATGTGGTCCTCTAAGGACCGAGGCAGTGGCTGGGGGAAGCTCCACAGCGGCAGTGGTCTGTTTGCAGCCTGCTCCATTCGTGCTCTAACTGCACTTAGCAGCGAGTTTACTCCAGACTGAGTCTGCGTGAGTGTGTATGAGAGGGCTGAGGATTGGCTGCGGCAGGCGGAGGGCTCGCTGAAAGGCTCGTTAAGGAAGCACTACTGACCACGCAATCCAATTACATAATGCTTCAAAAAATAACTGTGCTGGGAGCCTTGCCTGGGCAGCGTGTTTCGGCAACAGAAAGAGGTATCAGATATCCACCTCCCAACCCAAGGCCGATAGGATATTTGTGCCACAATCTGACACTGTGCTTCAGCTGCAAACTGCTCGAAAGAGGAAACTTACTTCCAGGGGAAATGTCTGCTGTTCCCTTTCAAGGCAGTGCTGCACCCTGCAGACTGACGTTATTTGAGTCCTTGTAAAATTACCACTAATCTCTGCACTTGGAATGCCGTGCATTTTATGGGTCCTTGCTATGATGGCAGCTTTGTTTTGTGGGGTAAAGGAAAGTGCTGAGCTGGCACCTGGCTGTCAGCAGTAGCTGTGACCGCTCTCCCAGCTCAACTCTTGCAGCGTCTCCCTGCTGCTCCAGAAAGGGCACACATAGGGAGGATTAATGGGACCATCCTGTCACACCTGGAAAATGCCTGAAGAAACACTCCATCCAGCCTGAAAGCACACAGCCCCGTCCTGGACAGCCACGAGAGCGCTGTGCTGCCACTGGAGCTGCAGGAGCAGTGCTCCAGGCCCTTCCCGTGGCTCAGCTCATGCACTGTGCTTGGTGAGCAGCGACTGACAGAACCCTGTCTCCAAGCAGCGCTGTAGTTCTTACTGCAGTTACTAATTTTTACTGTTACGAATTCTATTTTTATTCTTACTGATTTTTATTTTTACTAATTCATTTGCAGTTACTAACTGCCAGGCTGCTCTGAGAGGCAACAGAGTAAAGGCACATTTCTAGTGAATGAGGAAAGAGGCAACTAAGAATATTCCTGCACTTACAGAGCTTCTATACCTGAACTTTGGTTGTTCAATTGCATGATGTAAGTGAGCCTCTATGCACACCATAAGCCCCCAGTATAATCTGTTCCCAGCTCAGGGCACAGCGGGGCTCTGTGCACCCCACTCAGTGCCCTGTGCTTTCACAGGTCCACAGCCTCCTCCAGGCCCTGAAAGAAGCAGGGACACAGCTGTCTGGGGGAACAACTGCCTGCAGGCCAGCAGCCTCTGCCTGTGCTGTCAGTGCCATCTTGACGGCTAAACTGCACTTTACAACAGATCTCAGCATGATCTCAGCCCCTGCATTTGGCACTTCTGCCCCTCACACCCTCACAGCCAGCTCCAAGTTGGGAGAGCTGCCCATGAGAACAACCATGGCAAGGAAAGGGTGGAGGCCACGCTCCAGCTCAGCGGCGCTCCATCAGCTGCCTTCCTCCCAGCTATTTCGAGACTGTTTACCTGGCAGGCGCACATGACCGGCCCTGAAGGAAGCGCTGACATCACCCCGTGCTGTGCCCACACTGCCTACAGCTCAACCCCTCCTGCACAGCCCGGGGCTTCGCCCTCTGTGCAGGCCGGGGTCAGCTGGGCACTGCTCCCCATGGGCATGCTGTGCCCGGCCTGGCAACACCACTTGGCACTGCCAGGTCCTCCACTTTTGGACCACCCTGAACCCACACTGACAGCCGGCTGAAATGCTGCGACGGTGGGCAGAGAACGCAGCTTTCAAACACCAACACACCTTTCATCTGCTGCAACGGCCTTAAAAGCATCACTGCTTTTCCTTTCAGCTCCAGCAGCTCTACAAAACCCTTCCCACACTGACGCCAGGCCTGCACACCAGCAGCCCCGTGCAGCCATGCCATGCTCGCCATCACCTCCCCACACAGCACGGCCACATGGCCGCGTTGCGGAGCACAGCCACACTGCCTGCCGCAGGTGCTGGGCCCTGCCAGGGCTGCTGGTCGTGGCAGCCGGGCTCTGGCCTCAAGCTGCTCTGTGGAAGCTTTCTCGGTGCATTTGGGCACGCGGCCAAAGTATGCAGCTTGAAGGAAATGTTTAATAAAGACGCAGGAGCCTCAAACTGTTTATTTTTCCTTGCAGAAAGGTGGAGGGATGATGTCCCTGGAAACCAACTCCTGAGGCAGGCAGAGGCCAGAGCGGCTGTGGAGCCTGTGGGACCAGGCAGCCTCGGCCTCTCCCTCCCCTCACAGCTCCGGCCTGTGGGGTCATAAACAGTGGGGGAAAAGGCAGCCTGTTAGGAACTCTATTAAGTCTCCATTAGTTAGGTGTGAACTCATTATCCTAATACACTCTGAGGCAGGATTCCACCGGCAGGACATTAGCAGTCTAATAAGCACGTTTGGTGCTGGGAGGGACGCACCTCGATGTCTGCAGCACATGTGCAGCCCTCACAGCACTCCAGCACTCCTCTGCGTGCACTGCCTGACCGCGCGCAGCACAGCCCCGACCCCACACACTCCTCAGCCTCTTCCTTCCTGTAAACCAACAGCATGCTGTCCCTCATATCTGCTCAGCTTAGAGACTGTGCAGAGGGGTAAGGGCACACCAGGTGGCCACGATGTGGGATGGGAGGAACAGAAAATGGCTGTGGGCGACCGCAGGGACTGGGGACAGAAGATGTACAGCCATCGCTGAAAGGAATTTGAGGTGTTTAACCAAAAAGAAAGAGATAACCGTGGCACGAGCGTGCCATGGCCTGCCTGCTCATCTGCCTTCTCCTAGGAGTGATCTTTCACTTGTGTCTGCGTGGGCATTTTCTGCTCTCTGTGACGGGAACTGCCTTCCATTGCCTGCACACTGTGAGGAAGTTACAGCCATCGAAATAACGAGCTTATAGGAAATCGATTAATTAATAATAGATAGGATGCAGGAGCAGGGCTTGAACTGATTGCTGAGTTAGCATAGTAAAAACCTGACCATATGTAGGAAATGGGCGTACTTCTGCAGGGCGCTGTGAGCTCTCTGGGAAGGGCTGAGCTCTGCAGCTGCATGATGCAGGCTGGCTGCCAGCACTTCTGGAAGCCTCTCATTTGTTAGCATCGTTTTCATCAACATACTCGTAAGCCGGTGTACAGCAATGGTCTCATTGTATTTAAATCTGCAAGGTTTTGTACCTGAAGATACAAAAGCACAGCATTTTGCCTGCTGGAGATTCCAAAAGAGGAATCTGACGCTCATGGCCATTACAGGAAGCCTTCCACCGCTCTCTCTCTTGGTACCCAATGGCCGCGTCCTTCTGCCAAAGCCCTGCTCAGAGCCCACAGAAGACAGAGCCTGCACTATCCTCTCTGTACATTTAATCACACCTCAAGGCTGCACAAAAGCGCAGTCCCCATGCAACTCTTCCCAAATCTAATTTTGAAGCCCATTTGTTCCTAAACAGGGCCAAACTTATACTGTTCCCTGAAAAAAACTGTCCAAGATCACAGAAGTATAATTTCAAAAATTATTTCAGGAGGAAGCATGATCTTGTTTCACAGAACTTTGCCCAAAAAAAGTATGAAATTAATGGTATTAGATGCCTAAAAATACTCTTGAGGCTCTGGGACTTGGAAGAAAGGCCTGGCTGCTATTCCTAGCTGCGCCACAGACTCTCTGTCTGCTCTGAAGGACCGGCACAGCAGTAACATGGGGCATGCTAAAAGTGCCCTGAGACAAAGACATAATGAGGACGGTCTCTCCTCCACTTTTTGTCCCATTTGCCCAGCCTGCAGAATGGGAATCACACTGATTTGACTTGAGGAAGCAGAGCATGTATGATGCTTCAGTAAATTCTCCTCATGCACACATAACACCCACATGGAGTACCATGAAACCATAGAGATTCACAGTGGTCTCTGATCATTCTCACTTGCTCTTCTCTCCCTTTCCTACTTCCATGGAATTAACTCAAAAGAATCTACTGCTCAGTACCTACTGCTGAGCAGCAACTACAGTTAGTAGGAAGGATTTCAAAGTCCAGCATCCTGCAACATTCAGGATTAGAAGTGTACCTTCAGCCCATGGGGCAGGACAGCAGTGCATCCCCCAATGGGATGCTACAGTTGCTTTTAACTCTGGAAAATTTTGACACATCCATGTTTTTTTCCATTATGTTTTATCCAAGAAAACCATTTTGTCATTTCAAGACGGTTTTAGGAGTATCTCCTCTCACATTGTTTTACTGTTCTCCTGTAAACCAGGGTACCTGTTTCTATGTGAAATGCAATGCAAAAACAGATTAAAAAAAACATCTGTGAAAGTTTCAACAACTTACAGTTGTAGGACACGCAATGATACAGCAGGAGTTCATTATCAAACATCTGAGCTGAACTTACTGCTGGCTTTTGTGCTTACAAAAAAGGGACATCCCAAAGCTTATTTGACAGGATCTCATATCCCTGTAATCCCCTATGTGTTTCAGCCCTGAAATAACTTTTGGCATAGTCATTTAAATTGCAAAATAGAAGATTTGAAATAGCACACTTCAGTGACAAATGGTAAAGTTCATGCCCCAGAGTCGCTCCTTCAGACTGATGGGTTTGTAATCTCACCCTGTCTCTCGAAAGTCTTTAGATCAAAGGCTAATGGCTACTTTGGTACGGGGAGGGGGAAGATGAGGAAGAAAGATGGCAGGGGCAATGGTGGGGCAAAATACGGCGGAAGTTCTGAAAAGATCCCAGATCCTGCTAGTCTTTTTTCATCAGTAACAGCGCTCCAAGATAAATAAAAAGGCAACAAAAATCTCCACTCATTCTGCAGAAGGAAGACATTGATGTTTCTATGTGGGACTCTGTCTGATGAAATGAAGTATTTAAATGACTTCTATTTACATAGTATTTTGAGAAATAATGCTAATTTGCAGAATTGGCATCTGGGGTACAAGTATACATACCCTGGGAGAGCACTTACGGAGCCTTTGTGAAGCTAAGTAATAAACACTTTGTCTTCACCACACTATTTATGGGTTGCTTGGGGGCATCCTGCTCTCTCTCTTTCTGCCCCTACCTGGGCATAAAATTATTGTAGAACTAGGCTTTAATAAGGCCAACAGTAAATCTGAATGACCACACATGCACAGCTATTCCCACTTCCCTGATCTCCAGCATTAATTATAAAGTGGAACTGTTTATACAAGTACATACCGCTTTCCTGACTTCTTTCTTGTTTATGTCTAAACCTTTATGGACATAAAACTTTGGAATTTGCTTTTGGAATAAAAGTGCAATTGAAACTGTAGTAACTGTGCTAGAAAACAACTTTGCTATTGCTGCCTCGATTCTGTGGTTTGCTTCTCCCCTGGAATCTCTCCTGCTCAGCAGTGTTGTTTCAGGTCACCTCCTCGCTGTCCTGTCTGGACGGCTCATTAGAAACTTGAGCTCTGGATGGCTCAAAGCAAATGCTCCAGTTTTTCCTCCTGTCTCCTCTGCTTTTCTCTTTACTCTGCACCACTTCTCAGCCCGCTATGAGCTCCCTTGTAGGCTGGCCAGGGGGTGATTTGCAGCGCTCCCTCATGCCTCTGCTGTAAAGCTGTGGTTAAATTCGTCACTCCTTCTACAATGTATTAAAATGGCAGTCTCTTTGTTCCTCTAGATTAGAACACTTGTCTGCGCCCTCAGACACTCTCTCTCTCACTCAGAACTTTCCTAAGAGAAACATTTTTCTTCTACACTAACTTATTACACAAACAAGAGACTTCCATCTGATGGCATACACATGTGTGGATACCAAACCGAAGTAACTCATGCTCCATAAGCGCTGAATTATTCCTTGTCACCCTGGCCTGACCGCTTGTTTAGCTGGGCTGTCAGATTATAAATTAATATGTTTGCTGTTTGGGGCTGAGAACTCTTTTTTTTTCCTATTTGTTCACCAGAACAGATTCCGTATACCCTGGGCGCCATACAAAAATAATAAATAATTATAGTACATAGGTAAGGTATTATTCTTGTCTTTCTTTCCCTTTGTTTTATCCCCTCCATCCTTTGCCCTTCCTCTGATCAATTCATCTTCCATTTATTTTCTATTTCTGTCTGCAGGTTTTACTCTATTATGTATTACTCTGATATTCCAGCCATGCCACGTGCTTCAAAAGTAAAAGTACAGAGGATTTACCAAGTGAAGACAGGGAATCAGCAAAAAACTCCAGGGGATAAGAAGAAACAATTTCTGTAAAGAAATTAAGAAAGGAATTGAGGTCCTACCTGATGTCGCCTCGTATGCTGAGCTGGATGCCTCGTAACTTCTGTCACATTTCTGTCACTCTTCACATACAGCACAGAAGCACGGAGACTTCATAGCCAGCACAACCACACAGACCTCTTCACGTAGGCAAGTCCTGGTGAATCAGGGTTTGACCCAGTCTCTCTGACAGGTTAGAACAGCTTTTAATTCTGGTGGGCCATGTCGCGATTGGCATGAATCAACTCTCTCTTCATTTCAGTGTCCAGCCAGTGGGAGCTGCACAGGCTGTGCATTAAGTCCGTTCAAATTCCTTTCCTCCTCGGCGAGGTATTCCTACCTAGAAAAAGAAGAATTAAAAATAAGACTGTGTTTGGCCTCTAACAGCCTCGAAATCTCCCAGGGTGTTTGTGCATTCCACTTTTGAGGGCACACTTCTGACCCCAGGTTTAACATCTAACCCCCCAGAAGCGCCTTTATAATAATGATGAATAATTAATCAAGGTAATACGTTGTGTTTTAAAAGTCACAGCATCTTAGCTAATAAAAAAAATGAAACACTTATTTACTTTTCTCCTTCTTAAAAAAACAAGCAAATAAGTATTTATGGAAAAGCAAAACATCACAGCCTCACACCACTACAGGAAGGGAGCTGTACCGCAGGCCATCCCCCGCCTGCCCCCGCCGGCAGAACACCTTGCTGACCCAGCGCCCCTCCACAGCACTGCCCTGCCTGTGTCTGCTGCAGCTCCAGACCAGCTCTAGAAAAGCTCCTATAGCACATGCACTGCTCAGGTGCAGGCTGGGCTCTCATCTTTCTTCCTTTTCCCCTCACGGCAAACACTATGATGTAACCAAAACACAACTGGATACAACTCTAATTAGAATTTGCAAACATTAATCAGACGTTTTGCCAAGAAAGCTGGTCCCAAGGATTCAGGAGAAAACAAGCCATGTATTCTTTTTGTGGATTTCCTCGCACCCCTGAGCTCTGTGCAACAAACAGGGCCGTTCGGAGCTCAGGGATCAGCTTGGTTGTCACAGGCAGGACTCAGAGCCACGGGGCCGAGCGCCCAGCCCTGCCAGTGCTGGAGCACGGCCACCCCAGGCAGCTCCCAGGGCGCTCAGGGCAGCGGCGGCGGGACATGTCCTGCTCCCAGCACCCTGCCCCTGACCTTCCTATTCCACATGGCTGTACGTTAGTGATGGGCAGTGCTAGCAGATGGCGAAGTTTGAGCCGGGCTAATTAAACATACTGAGCTAATAACCTTCCATTTTGGGACCGGTATAATTCATAATTCAATGTATTGCTGCTGAGACATTAACCTTTCAACAGCTGGCACCGTGCCCACTGCAGCCTTAGTGCTGACCATCTTTCAGGAAAATGAGTATTATTGTTAAAACAGGTCTAAATCATTCACGGCTTCAGCTTCTGTGTCAAACTGTACATGAAAATAAGTAGTAGGCTGGGTAATTTATTTACCTTTTGGTGGTTATTCTTATGATTTCATATCATATTCTGTGATTAATAAACATTGGCCAAGTGCCATTTTGTTGTCACTTTACCTTTCCATACTGCAGTGGTTATTCTGACTTTCATCTTTAACAGGTTCAAGACTGATGCAGGATTGTTTGGCACAGGCACAAACACTCATTTCAAGGAGGAAGAACTTACTGTAACCTAACTCCACAGCATTCAGCACAATTATTGTGACTACCAACCTGCCACAGTTCTGCATTTTGCTGTAACAAGTGCATCTCTGTGTAAATACTCAGATTAAAACACTTAATAAAAACAATGCACATAGTATATGCAGCTATATGAACAGGTTCTGGCTCAAAATACTGGATAGAAATACTGGATACTGGAAAGAAAGGTAGAAAGTTGAAATCTCAGCAGCCCCTTGTTGGGAACACGACAGACTGAGGGCACCCTTAGCTCTGACTGCTGGGGCCTGGCTGACTGACCATGTCACGTGAAAACAAAACACAACACTCAGCCCAACCGTCTGCATTATAGCTGGCAGTAACATCTATATGGCCGTAGGAAAATCTAGCAATATAAACCTGGCCTTTCTCCAGGCTCCACTCAGCAGGCGACACGGCAGCCCAGCCCTCACTTTCCCCAGGAGCTGACCAACAAAAGCTGAGGTTTTTATCCGTAGGGTGAAACGTCAACACCTGTTTGCCAAGTCTGTCTGCTGTTTATGCAGAGCCAGAAGAGGACAGGGCTCTACAGCTGGAATTTCATCTCATTTTTAGCCAGACTTTGATTGCTCATAGGAATGTAACAGTTTGCCACCTCTTATTCCAACATCCACTGTGAATTAGAACAGCAGCTCAGTCTGTGGATTTCCTATGCTTTTGCTATGCTGTGCTCTGAGCTCTGCGTGGATACAGAAGCAGAAGCCGGGCTGCTCACACGCACTGGGATCTGAGAACAGAGTTGTGCTACTCAACTCACAGTCTGTGCTGGAGCAACAAGCACAGCTCTTTGTGAACCCACAGCTGGAGGTTTCACATTTTATTCTATTGCGATTCAGAGATTCCAGACTGAGTAAAAAGTATTAACACAACCCGTGTTGTTGATGATGATGCAGATAGATATGTAACCTTGATTACATGAACGGTGCATAACTTGATGTCTGCTGGAGTCTGGGCAGGCCTTGGAGGAGTCACGACAAGAGTGTTCTACCTCTCAGTCCAGGTCCCACAGGGTCTCTGACCACCACAGCTGGCAACAGAACCCACCCCTCACAGCCCCTTACAGAACTATATGAAAAGTGAACGTTCTTCTGCATACCTCCTTTATACTGTACAGACGCAGCATCAGTCACAAAAAATATCTATTTATAAGGAGACAGCAGACAGCCTCTCACTCCTGTGAGTGCTAACCTGTCCCTGTTGCTCCATTCCCACAACACTGGCAGCCCTGCCCTGAGCCACTGCACCCGCTTTGTGTTTTGAGAAGCGTGGCTGAACCACAGCAACTGGACCAAAACCCCTTCAGCTCCTCGCTCCACTGGCAGCACAGCGTCCCTGCATTTCACTCCCTCTACTGGCTCCATTTTATACACTGATGATTTGCAAGACCTTAAATGTGTGTAAGCCTGGGACACCTCTGTGTCCAGCTCAGCCGTGGCAGCCTGCTCAGTGCTCCTCCGCATCAGTGCTGTGGCCACAGGGATGGAGCACGCCCTGCTTCCCCTGAGTGCTGGGACATGGGGCACTGCCTGCTCCCAAGCTGAGCTGAGCTCTGGGCCGGCTCTGCTGTCCCAAAAGGGAGCGGGGTTTCACCTCAACAGCTCCGTAATGACTGGCTGCAGAAACACTTGGGTACACACATGTAGAGTCATGACCTGTCATGTGAATGCTGCCCAGGTCTGTTCGCTTTGTCTATCTTCCAGAGAAAAACACGGTATATTAAGATATGTGCCCTGGGCGCCACGCTGCTGGAGGGTCCCACTGCACTGTCACCGGCACTGCCTGCAGCACGGCACAGCCAGTGGAGGGCCATGCTTCTCGGCGGAGCAGTTACACAGGAATCCCACTCAGTCCTTACGGCAGCATCGCTCCTGCTTCTCTTTAGTATCACTCAGTACTATTTTTACTTCTGCAGCGATGACTGCACAGCAGAAGGACTCTCATTTTGAGCTGCTCAGGAGAGCACTGTGGGACACGTGCACTGTGCCGCGGAGCACAGCCCCTGCCGCTGCCTGCACCGGCTCCCACACGGCCTGGGCCGCGCTTCCGCCATGAGCTGGGAACCTCCTGAGGCTGCCGAGGCTTCAGAACCCACAAACAATCCTTGAGGGCATGCAGTTTTTTTCTCCCTGGCTCCCTGCATGGGAATAGCATTTGCTTTCCTGCTGTAGTTCCTGTTGAAAAGGAAATTCATGGCAGCTCTCTTCTGTACCTATATTCTGTGAAGGGAAATGGCTTTCATAGGTAATATTTGAAACAGAAAAGAAGAAGGAAAGAAACAAATCAACTTTAACTCTGTAACGCCTTCTAGAGATACACTTACGTTTCAAAGAATACCAGCGCAGAGGCCTGCAGAGCTGGGTGCTTTGCCGGGCAGTCAGAAATATCAGCCTTCTTAGGCAATAATCCCTGGCGCATCTAAGCCAGAGCTGTATTCTTGAGCAAGTTCTTGCCTTCCAGTAGCCATGTGATTTTTTGTGGCAAGAATTACTCAATGTAGCTCCTCTCTGAAACGTCCTATCCAAAACATTCAAAACAAGCTTCAAACTGAGCATCTCCACCTTCTGCCAATACTACTTAGGCCAATATTATTGACACTTTACAAGTGGGAGAAATGAGATACTTTTCTTCTAGGGGAGGCAAAAGCTGCCAGTACGCTGGCACCTCACATCTTCAGTGACTGCCCACCACCAGAGAGAGCACCAAACAAACCAACGTCAAAGCAAAAGCTACCTTCTGCACCACGGTTCTATGCAATTTGAAAGTTCAGGTTTCTAATTGCTCTCTTGAGGCCTTATTACTTGTTGATGAGGTCCTTTTGGGAACAGCATCAAACCTATAATAATAAACACTCATTTCACTGGAAAGTTTGTAACAGCCATGCAGCTCTGCGTCTGCAAACCGGTGCTGTGATGGCATCCCAGAGCAGCCTGCTGCTGTTCCGCTGATGCGTCTGCTCTGCAGCCTGATTAAGGGTTGCGTGTTTCACCTTTGGCAAGGCCCTCGCTTTTCTGCATGTTCCGCTCTGCTTTCCAAGCCCACACAAAAAGGGACTCTCGTCCAGGGTTTGTCTCACGGAGCAGAAGTTGCGTGTGCACCATGTGTGCAGGCAGAGCTGTGGTTGGGCCCACGCACTGCAGCCACCTGACGGCTCTCCAGCTTCAGGGTGGGCTCCTCTCCCCAATGGCTGGTGGAGACCCAGCGAACATTTTTTGAGGCAAAAAACAGCCTCAATGTAGATGGATCACTTCATAGTCGACATTTACATTTGCTGAGCAGAACGTGTCAGCACCGCTGCCTCTCCCAGGCTGCAGCTCTCTGCTGAGGCTCCTACAGAATGTTTGCTGGTTCCTGAACCATGGCCAGCCTGAGGCCAGAGGCTGTGGTGTCCCCCCGGGGCCGCTCCCTGCCCATGGCATCCTGTTCCCATTGCCAATCAGCACTTGCCTCCTTAATTTTCAGAGGCACAAGGTTCTCCTAACTAATTAGTCTGAAGTGTAATTTTGTGTATAGGTATTTTGAAAGCATTTGGAAATAAATGCAGCCCACCATTTTATGGGCTGAGTTTCAGAAGAAGAGGGGAGATGCCGAGCTGCGGCAGTCTCAGGCGGCAGACGCTGTCAGGTCTCCGATCTTGGCCAGCCTTTGCAGCAGGGCGCCAGGTCTCCTTGAAGGCCTCCGTGATGAATCGGCCCGGAGCGAAGCCGGTGTTTATCTCGGCCCTGCCGCGGGGGATGGCTACCTGTTGGAAGGGCTGCGGTCGATGCGGACGAGGGCAGCCGTGCGTGAGCTGCTACACAGGGCTCGGTATCGATCAGAGCTAACGGCTGCCGATAGGAACGTGGGGCGGGCTGACAGCCGAAGAGAGGGAAGGAGGAAACGGCCTTCGCTGGTGGCAGCCGTACAGAGGAAAGCCGATAAAAAGTCAATTCCACTTAACAGAATGGCTGCTAACTAAATATTTTGGGGCTGGAGCTCAGCTTCCCAGACAGTGTCTGTGTGCCAGAACTGAGACATCAGGTGAGCGCAGTGCAGGATAAAGGATGCGGTGACAGCACGGCCTGCCAGCGCAACAGGGAACGCCGCCTCCTGGGGAGAAGACTGGGGGTATCTCAGCTCCCTGCAACCAAGGAGGCATGGAGCTCCCAGCCCCTTCCAGCTGAGACACATCTTGCAACAGCCTGATTCCACCAAGGCCCATTTCCATGCCAGGAGCAGATTAAGGAGCCCGCCACAGCCACCTTCTGCCTTCCTCAGCCTCAGTGCTGCTTTGGGCTCCACTACATTGTATGGCCATATCTTGTAAGACAGCACAAAGCAATGGAGAGCTGTTTTTCCTGGGCCCAACATTCAACATTTAGACAGCGTTTCAGGCCAACTTTTAGGCTGGCTCAGTGCTCAAGGCACCTAATATCAAGCAATTCTCCAACAGTTTGATTAATAGTGTCACAGTCATAGCTTCAGTTCAGGTTCAACCTTTTTAATGTTTCATTATTTTACAAAGTAATAAATCAGGACAGCAGGAAAAGACAGATGTAGGAATGTCCCTGCCTATCCATCTCCTCACGAAGACAATGGGTCAGAGGATAATTGTTTCCAGGGTTGGGGTAGCTGATATTAGAAAGCCCGCATTGAAGGAGTTTGTAACAGAGCTGGCTATAAAGGAGGGAAAAAGGAAGCTGGAAGGTGTCGGCGTGTCCTGCAGGGCTGGGCTGCGGGTATGGGAAGGAGCCGGTGGGGGCTCCCAGGAGCTGAGCAGGACAAGAAGTCCCATGGCAGAATGCAGGAAGGGCGGCTGCGCCAACGCTGCCCACGTCCCGGAGCAGAGCGGGATGCCGTGCACCTCTTCCACAGATCCCACCCAACCAGAGCCAGAGCAGCCGAGCCAGGATCACCACACAGCTCCCTGCTGAGCTCAGTACTGTGATGATGGAATTAAGGAACAACACATCCTAAAGGAAAAAAAGCCAAGTTGTGCACATTTGTGCAGATTCTAAAGAGTGGAAGGCAGAACTCACAGTTGAGACTGTGGAAAGTAATGTGGATGATGCAGAATGGAATAAAATATTGACATGTTTTTGTGAGACTAAAAAGTTATAGAGTGAAGCACAGAAGGGCTTGGGTTGGAGAGGATCTCAAGAATCATCAGGCTCCAGCCCCTGCCACAGGCAGGGTTAAAAATATAGGAGAAATCCGATTTGTGATGAAGGAGACGGGAAGAGCACAGGAATATGCAGTGAAACAGGAAGGATAAGACTGAAAGTGGTGAATGTCAAGCTTGCTTTGTTAGAAGGAGGAATGGAGAAAGAATAAGAGATCTGAATGAATACGGTGTAAAAATAAAAGGCTACAAAGTTCGTTACGGCACTGTGTTTTATAGGGGATGAAACGTGTGACAACAAAAAGAAGCGGCTGCAGGAATGTGAGTAAGAGGAGATGGCATCTTGGAAAGGATTTTTTGAGTTTAAACAGAGAATAATCATTCAAAAATGGTGAACAGTGAGGAATCTGTAGGGAGGGTGGCATTCTGGTTTGGTCATTTTAAATTGAAAGCTTCACAGAAAAGTAACAAAAATCCAATGAATGCACTTTGCTTTTCTTATCAACTGATTCGTTAAGTGCAGTGCAAATTCTGGGATGGCACACACAGATGAAAAGAAATTCATGTGCAGCACTGTGAGAACAAGCCAGACAGATGTTTGGAATTTTGGCCCCACTTTGCTTCTTACATCACAGAGCAAAGCAACTGTTATATAGAACAAACATTTTGCCACTTTGCAATTTACTTCAATTTAAATTTGCTTTTAAATTCCAGTTAGTTCAGTGAAGGGACCTGACAGCCCCAGTGCAGAGGCATCTACAAATTATCTGCTATTATAACTTAACCACTGTTAAAAGAGGTGTTAAGTCCTGATTATCAAAACGGTCCTTAGAACGCACGTACCGCGCTCTGGACAAACAGACACTTCATACAGTGAAGAAATCAGTTCTGTATTTCCATATGTTTTCCTGCAAAATATATGCAGTTCAAAACTGGACTGAAATCCACACATTAGAGCTAAAGCCTACTTCATTCTGCTTGCTTATCAAGACGCATCTCTATAGGATGTTATATTGTTATGTTTTAAAGCTGGCACAGTACAGGAAAAACTAATGAAATCTATTAGACTTACAGTACAAAAGAGGAGAGATTTCTAAGAAATACTGCACAAAAAGCACAGATTAAAAAAATGGAAGCAGCAGAGAACAGCAACTATGTGCCACAAAAGACAAATACAAAAAGCTCTGCTCTCTCTTACAAGACACCCACAGTCCTCCATCTGTCATCTCAGCCCTTCCTCTCCCAACTGTTCTTAAATTAAATGAATGCTTCTAATGGGAGATTTTCTCATGAAAGCTTATGAGAATTCATCCAAAGACAAATTAAAACAATGCTGCAGCAATCATGCAATCCACCTCTCTAACAAGTTACCTGGCTTCCATGTTTGCATTTAGAGGAGGGGAAAAAAAAGCAACAATACACACCCAAATAAGGAAAAAAACATGTAAAGAGCAAATCTTCCACAGGCTGCTCCCTGTCACCCTGCTTACAGTTGTGCAGCTGACACTGAAGGTTATACTGCATATGAGCCCACTGTACATCTGATGGGACGACTTCACTCTGCGGGCCTTGCAGTTTGAACATTTATAAAGGGACAACTGGCATTAAAACAACGTATTATTTTCTCTTTGTGTAAATAAAACTAGTTCATGCCACTGAGTTCAAAGTGCTTTCAAATCTACTTCCCTACTCTTCAGTGATCATTTCAGTTGCTTTTAGCATCTTATCTAAGTTGAATAATAAGCTGAGACTAACATTTTCACTTTTGTTTCTTGTTAGCTTAATTTTGGTGTCGCTGTGCAGTATTATAATGTTCTGTGTTGGGCTGAATGCATTTAATACCCACCAGCTGCATTCCAGATAGCCACAGTAGCAAAACTGTAATGAAATATTTCTATCAAAACCAGGTATAAAAGAGCACAGTTGCAAAGGAAATGTATCTTAAATTTGGACATAATCATCTGACAGCACCTCTTTAGTAACAGGTCTTCGTTTCCTCTACATTTCACCGTTTTGCTGTCTGAATTCCCAGCAGGTAGGTTCATACCACATGGGTTATTTTCCTAGCTAATAGTCACTCTAAATTTAGGTCTAGCAGCACAAAGAACTCAGAAGACAGACTGTCTCTGCCCCCGCAGCTCTCAGCTCAGCCAAGGCCGAGGCTGGCAGCTGCTGGCTGATGGACACGCGGCCGGGGCTCCGCAGCGGGCGGCCATCGGGCCCACGGCAGCACGGTGAGCGGCTCTCAGGCCAGCACAGCACTCCGCAGTGACCTCGCCGCCAGCCGGCCCTGAGTGGCCGCTGCAGTCACCTCCGCTCCAGCCCTCCATTTCACTACCTTTATTTTGCTTTTCCTGCTCCCTCTCAGCACCTGATTGCAATGCTCAGCCGAATTAAGAGTCTCCTTGGACTTCCTTCACTGTTCAGTTTAATCTCTTCTACTCCTTTCTTGTTCTCTCACTCTTTGCATGATTTCTGCACTCACCATCTTCATTACCAAAGTCACTCGGACCTTAAGAGTTCATCCTGAAAGGTAACAAAGATCCTCCCCAGGCTCTCCTGCCTCTGTTCCTTTCTGCAAGTGCTCTTTAGCAGTTCCTTCTGCTGCAGTTCCTCGCTGTTGTACTTAACCACCATGAGTGACAGAAATCCAATGCTGACCACTTCATTATCCGCCGACCTTGTCCCCCGGCCTCCTGCCCCTCCATCTCTCCTGGGCAGCCCGCCCTACGTCACAAGGCCTTGTTAAAGGTCAGGACCCCAAACCATCAGCATCGGTCGTGTTGTTTTACTGTATCACCAGAGAAATCAGGCCTGTCGGATCTCATTAAGCCCTATTTGTGGGTGGAACACCACTCCTGGAGCGGGATGAGCTGCTACCTTTGAAACGCAATCTTCACCAGATCAGATCAGTACAGCACAGGGATTATATTCCACCAGTCAATCTCTCATAATCACTCCCACTCTTATTGGCACGGCTACCGCTGTCCCTGCATGAGAAAGGAAATCCTCTTAAACAAATACTCTCCGCAGGAATAAGGCTTCCCCTCACATCAGGGCCGGGGCTCTCGCAGGACAGGTGCCTGCAGGGGCTGCGTGAAGGCTGACGGTGGGCTGGGCGCCACGCGCTGCGACTCCCTGCAGCCAAGCACGGAGCTGTGTCACACAGCACAGCACAGCACTGATGATGGAAACGCGTTAAGCGGTCCTCTCAACGCTCCTGTGAAATAAAGCAGGAACCATCACCGCCGCTCCGCAGCAGGGAAGTGACGCGACTTCCTGAGTGTGACTGAGCAAGCGAACGCCCGCGCTGACATGGTGATCGTTGCCAGCCTTAGAAGGACCCTTTAAATCACAGCTATTAGTGTCTTATCTGACACAAATGTAACAGGGAGAGAACTGTCCTCTCCAGGCTTATCCACAGTGCTAAGGCAGGAATGATGGTAACGTAGGTGGTGCCCTAAGGAATCTCCTGGGAACACAGTTATGTGCAGAGATACAAAGTTAGGTGGTAAGTAACACTGCGCTTCCTACATCAACTGCGTGTTCCAGAGTGGCTACATGTTGCAGAAGGCAAAAAATGATACAAACTTGCATGGATTCTGAAGACACTCAGAAATCTGTGTCCTATATGAGAGTAAATCAGAAAATAAACGGAGAAAAGAAACCAGCAAAATCCTTAAGAGTAGCATTTAGAACCAGGTCATGTCTGGTCAGGGCAAAGCAACCTCTGCACAATAGCACAGGATGAGGAAAGGCAGCATATTCAGTTCCAGAACTGTACATGCTTCAATTATTTAAGTGACTTGTAACGGCTGCCTCCTCTACCATGTTGTGGGACCACATCTATATCCTACAATGCATCTGTAAAATTACAGCTTTCTTAGCCTGAAAACTACCTTGTGAGCTGGTGGTTCTCCTGCTCAGGAAGGGTTTGCCACGGCCAGCTGACACCAGTGCTGCTAAAACCAACGGAATACAGATGGGAAAGGAACAATGATTTGAGGAAGGAGAGGCTAGACTTCTCTGGTCTGAGGAACTATATGGGAGCCAAGCCTCAAGATGAGATCTGGATGAGTTTTTATGTCATCTTACTTAGTTTTTGGTATTCAATATAATGTCCAGAAAGATGAACTTAGATGTTGCCCAGTGAGTGAATTACTTTTGTACAGACATTGTCCACATGTGGGGCACGGCAAATTCTAAAAAATTCTTAGAACAAAAAAATCATTAAAAATGAAGAAATCCTAAGAAATCCTCCTAGACAGAAAAATGAGAAAGATCTTGGCAGGTTTAACAGAGAGACCTCAACACACAGCATGTAGCTTCAGAATAATTTATTCAGAGTCCCGTGAGAAGTAGTAACTGCACAGGAACAGCACAGAGGTCAACAAGGAGATACACTGCGACCTCGAAAACCTGAGGGTAGGGCCCAAACCACAATGAAACACTACACCGACTTTGTGTAGTTCTCAGCCAGGCAGGTGCAGCTGCCTTTTTAAGGGACACAGTATGTACGAGAGGTGCAACAGCAAACAGCCTTCACGAAAACCAGCATACATTTTACTCCAGATTCTCAGGCAGGCTCTGGGAACAGACAAAAAAAGCCTGAAGTTCTGTTTTTTACATAGGCCACTAATTCTGATATTTTTGCATCAGTTTGGGTCACCTGGGTCATAAGATATGAGCTTTCAATTTTGCAAAGTTTCTTCCAAGTCATTCTCCTAAGAGCTCCTTTAATCTGTTCTTAACCAGAAACAGTGGGGCTATCTCAGCTGGCTGCCTTTTAAATTCTCGTGCCCATTTACAGACACTTACCAGAAAGAGGTACGGTTTTCAATAGGAAAAGAAAAGCTGAATTAAGCTAAAGCATGTTTTAATTTAATTTAATTTTTCCTAATACTAAGAATAAACATATATTATATCTGTCATTGCTTAAGATTTCAATATTTGCTTAATTAGCAATGCCAATGAGAATAGGTTGTACCTAATGATGGTGAGCATGCTCCTTTGGAAGGTTACAGAAGAGGCATCTTTCTACCCCAGAAGAAAAGCAGCACGGGATGCTCACTGAGGCGCCTTTCTCTGTGAAGCTGCAGTGAATTTGCTGCTTGACTGCAGCACTGAAACTATCTGTCAAGTCTAAAACAGAAAGAGAGTTTGAAAGGCAAACGCAATCTGTGATCAATACCCTAACAAATCCAAAGGAAGCCCCAGCTCCCGAAGGGTTAATCCAGAGAAGAAAAGGCATCCGAATGTTTAGCGAGCTAATGTGTTTATTGACAGGCAGGCCTTTAAGTCCTCAACAGGGAAAAGCGCGGACAAGTGAATGAAGTGAGAGTCAGACAAGCAGCTTTGCTGGAACGCGGTTGGCTTTGTGGCTCTGCTGCGTTTCGGATTCCCCCTGTGCCTTCACCACGGTGCCAGGCCAGTTCAGAGCCCACCGAGAGCAGCCCAGCACCTCACAGACAGACCCAGTGGCTCTGGGCACACCTCTGCAGGCCATTCTGCGTGAACATGGCACCCTCGGCATGCGCTGGTGCATCCAGCATCTCGTCTCTAAGACAGCGTCCAAACTGCTGATCCAAATTCTGCACTCAGAACCAGGACCCCAGCGCTTTGGTTGTATGGGGACGGCTGAGCACGGAGCACCGCTGCTCTGGCCAGAGCCTCAGCATGACAGCCGTGTGCTGCACTGCAGCTTGGTGCTGGTGGAGCGGCTGCAGACCACCTTAACTCCCCTACACCCAACCATGGGCCGCGGGTCAATGCCAGGGTCAGGGGTCGGTGTCCCGCCTGCTAATGGAGTGTAAGCTAACATTGTCCTCAAATTGCTGGAGTAAAAAGACAATGCCCACCTCCCGCTGATGGCCTTACCCTGGGGGGGGTATCGGCTTTATTGGAAAACTGCCAGGCTCAGAGGTGATAGAAGTGGCTGATAGCAGCTAAAGACTGTTTGATTGTTGCTGGAGAACTGGGCGGAAGCCGTCTGCAAGGCAGTTCATTGACTGATCCCACAGAGCTGTTTATTGACACCGGGTTTTCCTCACTCAATGGATCTCTTAGGCCCCGCGTGCCTCACAGCCTCGCTCTACAGGACAGCAGCTCCGGCCCAGCAATGCACCGCCAGCCCTGGGCTGAGCCTCCCACCACGGCACACTCCCAGCATGGGCTCACAGGGCCAAACAGCGGCATTCACCCCAACCGCATGGCCTCATGCCAGGGAACCATGGGATGAAATGGCACCTTCTGCAGAGGCACCACCTGAAACTGCACTGAAAAAACAAGAGAAATTGCAAAGGGAGGAGGGGAAAGACGCTACCAGAATTGGGGATAACAGTACTATGAGAATTTTGGTCTGTCCTAGGCTACAGCGCGCATTCAGTTCAACACGAGGCTGAAGGGAAGACTTGTCCTTTGGATGACAAACACCTGGCTGCCGGTACCACAGCTGCTATCATAAAGACACGACGACAGTATACTCCTTACGGATTTCCAAGCCCTACCACGTTGTTCTGCAACTGAACTAGACGTATCAATTAAGAGATGGTAAGAAGAAAAAACAAATTCATGCCCCATCCAGGTGACAACCTATCCACAACACTGATAGCAACAGAGCCCCATCAGCAAGAGAATGACTCAGCGAGCAGTGCTTCCCCAAAGCCTCAACAGCCTGTGATTAAAGGACTTTAATGATCTTTATGCTTTTTTTCTCTACTTCTTTCCTAATGATCCCTGACAATGTTTGATCATTTGATTACTGCTAAGCACTGAAATGATGCTAGAGAAAACTACTCACTGTAGCCCCAAGATCTCTCACCTGAGTGGTGACAGCTAGCTCCACGCTGTATGATGCCATGCCATTTTTTAATAGACAATTCCAAATTTTGCATCTGCTATAGAACATATCTTAGCTAATTTTCACATTTTAGTTTCACTGCAGAAATACTGCGTTGTACTGCATTTCAGAAGCTCTCGTAGTTCTGTTCTTGTGTGCAGAGATTATCAAGAGATGCCTGTGTCCCAAGTGCCTATTCAGGAAACAAATAAATACACTGGAAAATTGTTCCCTATAGGCTTGGCAATCTGGTTTAGAATAGACGTGGAGAGGCATGTGAGGAGGAACACCACAGTGGAGAGAAGAATGGGCAAACTGTATATTGGCACCTCTACAGATAAAAGGCGCAAATTGGAAATATCTGCATTTGAGAACTATTTTCTCAAACACCAATGCCACATCAGTGTGAAGCTGTTTCAAACAGTTTTTCCACAAATCACAGCTGAACTGAGAGGCAGGTGGGCTGCAGCAGAGCTCAGCCACAGGCAGAACAGTGCTGCGCTGCTCTGGGGCGAGAGGGAGCTGCTTCTGGTGCAAGGAGCTCTGGGCACCACGGCCTCCAGTGAGCATGGATCTCGGCAGCAAGGAAGTTTCTAACACAGCTGTTTCTGCTGCAATTTCCCAATGGCCACACTGGAAGCAAGAGGACTGTTTTGCAATGGCCTTCATCAGTCTGAGATCATCTGCAAGAGCTGGGGACAGCCTGTGCTTCAGACTGCACAGTGCTGAGCCCAGAAGAGCACTTCCCTTCTGCAAAACCCAGAGTCAGGGAGAGGCAGGGTGTGGGCAGAAGCAATGGAATCACAGAGCCATCGGGGTTAGAAGGGACTTCTGAAGCTCCCCCAGTCCAATCCCACTCCTCCCCCCCCTCCCCCAAAGCAGATCCCTACAGCAGCTTGCAATGTATCCAGTTGAGTTCCCAACATCTCCAGAAAAAGAGACTCCCCGCCTCTCTGGGCAGCTCTGCCAGTGCTCTGCCACCTTCACAGCAAAGTTCTATCTCATGCCCATATGGAACTCCTTGGGCTCCAGTCTGTGCCAGTGCCCCTTGTCCTGCTGCTGGGCACCACCAAACAAAGCCTGGCCCCATCCCCCTGACCCCTGCTCTTCAAATACTGATCGGCACTGACAGGATCCCCCTCAGCCTGTCCCTGTCTGGAGACACCCCAGGCAGAGCATCTCTGCAGCCCCCACTGGGCTCTCTCCAGCAGCTCCCTGTCTGCCTGGAATCCAGGAGCCCAGAACTGGACACGGAAGTCTGAGGGCCATGCTGGGGGTCAGCAGTGAGCTCAGTGATGGGACTCGGCAGCTCCAGCAGCGCAGCTCCATCCGTCCAAGGGTGGCACTGAGGCCCGGCTGTCAGAGATGGTGACAGTTGTGGGGTTTTTTTAGCTTTATCAAGGGGGATTATTTTTAACCCAAATTATTTTGCATTGTAAATGTTTAAATCCACATCAAATCCAGATTAATGCATAAAATAGTCCAAGAGGGTATTTACTGGAAAAAAATATCAATAAGTCACATTATTATGGTTAGCTCCCATACGAGTGTTTTAAAAATGGGAAAGTCTGAGATTTTGGCTAACACGTCACTTTAGGGAGAAGATTCAAATAAACCTCTCTCCAAAAGAGCCAAAGTTTAAATGCAAACTGGAACCCTCAGTACTTTTTCACAACACGCCTGGAATTAATAATGCAGATAAATCCTAAATAAATCAGGATTAGTGTTCACTGCATCTTGAGGTTTAATGCTCCATCTGAGGGTGGCAGGGCCGTGCTGGAGCTCATCGTGGGGCACGACGGGGGCACTGGGGACGCTGCAGGGCCGTCGGTGGCACACAGCCGTGGGATGGGGCCGGGGGCTCTGCAGCCTGGTGGTTTGGATCCGTGTTCAGAGGTCAGTGGGACTGCAGTATTTCACTGTCTTATCAGCAAAAAGATTACATTTCTCCTCACGGTTAAAGAGCTCAGCCCCACTCTGAAGGAAAACACAACCACGGCCGCCAGCACGCGGGCCAGGAGGAGCCACAGCTACAGGCGCAGAGCTGTGCCGGGCAGCCGCCCCACTCTGTCACGGCCCCACAGTGTCACGGTCTGCTCAGAGCCACACCAAGTGGGTTCTGCTGCCTTGCCATGCCCATGGCCACCCCTTACCTGGGCCCATCTGTCCCTGCTGCGCACAGTGCCCCACACTCAGGTGCTGGACCAGCCGGGAGCCTCACAGTGCTGCAGGCTTCCAAGAAATCTTCTCTCCCATCTGTTTCCTGTTCCTTTTTTCAACACTTCCTCGACTCTCATACCAGCCCTGCGCTCCTTGGAGACAGAAGGCAGAGCATTGCCTTCAGCCCCAGCAAATGGCTCACACCTGCACACAGCAGCCCATAGGCAGTGGGTGCTGCACACAGACGCAGGCAGCACACAGATCAATGCCCACTGGGCTGGGCCAGCAGCCACGGACCTGCAGCCAGGGTGACTGCTTTAAAAGAAACTTGGAAACGTGACCTTTGGGTGTAATATCTGCCCCCCGTGTCATCCTTTGCATGCGATGTGGGAGGTCATTAAGACATGAACGTAGAGCACAAAATGGCACAGCAACACGGTGTCAGAGCCCAGCAGGCAAAACCAAGAGAACGAAACGCCTCAGCGGCCGACGCGCTAACAGCCAAGCCTGGCTGTGCTTCCGAGAGAAGTACTGCTCACGTGTCTTTAAAAGGAGCAACTTCCAACACTGAAGACACTTGTGTGCAGCATGGATAGGAGCAAACCGTGTAACCTGAAAGCTCTCAGTAGTTCAGAGTGGTTCGCATTTCAGAGCAGCTCACTTGGCACCCCCAGAGCTTCCAATGTTACTCACGTCCTTGCTAAAAGAGGATATGAAAGCGGTTATAAAAAACAGGACTCAAACCATAACAAATTAGAAAGGGAAACATCTGTGACAATTAGTATAAGCCAGAAACTAATCTATATGGCCGACTTGTAGGAAAGCCGATGGCATCAAGCCCTATCACTGCTCCACTCACACATCACCGGGAGTTTTGAAGTTTGCCTTTGATTTAAGAAATTCTTGTAATTGATTATTACATACAGTAATTAGCCGTTCCTAAACAGAGGCTGTTAAAATGTCAATAATTGTGGAAAAACAAGTTCCATCCAATAGAACATATCTGGTGCACATTTGTAATCCAGCTTGTTGGCATAAAGAAGGTTACTTAACAGTAGAGATGTAGGCTAAACAGCACCTGTTAAATCTAAAGCTTTTTAAGCTAGCACTCGTATCCAATAGTTTTAGAGGAACCGTTTGGAAACCCATCAGTGCCTTGCGGGTAATGCTGAGACGTCTTCAAAACCAAGAGCGCCTCAGGAGATGGGGGCAGCCAGGCTGTGTGTTCACAAAATACCCAGCCCTGGCCTGTGCACCGACAGACAGCACTTCACATGGCAGCAGAGAGACGAAGGACGGAAATTCGCTTAGGGCTAATTAGCACGACTGTACTGAAAGCACCGTACTATTAATCGCCTCGGCAGCATTCACTGAAAACGCCTACATCTCCCAGTGCAACTTGTGGAAACGCTGTAAGCCTGCACTGAGCCCTGGCTTCCCAGAGTCCCTCCGAGACATGTCAGGACCCCAGACCGTGTGGGGACACCACTGTGGGGCCGGGTGACAGCTGGGGCTGGTGGAACATGGGGCGGCTCCATTGGCACTGCGGGGCTCGGCACCCCGTCCTCACCTGGGATGGCATGAGCCACCAGTGCGGCTGTGTGACTCTGGCAGGACGGGAAGCCACGCAGCCCTGCACAGCTCAAAGCAAAGCTTTCGACAGTGACGCAACACACAGGTGACGTACATGAAACACGTCCCTGCTGAACCCGAGAGGCAGAGCAGTGAGCAGCTTTGCTTTGGGAGCCGCCTCTGCAGCGCACTCCCACAGCGGCCAAGAGCGGCCTTTGCTTTTCTGCCTTTTTCTGAGGTACACATAACTGTAAAGGCCCAACTGGGATAAGGGAAGCTGGGAAACAAGGATCGTCATTCAGTCAGATTTTTAAACAGTGTAAAAATTAACCTTAATAAGTGAATAACAATTATACTCAATTTCGGCAAAGCAAATAAGGAATGGGAGAAGCACTGGCCAGAATGGAGTATAATGAAGCAATAAAAGTTTTACAAAGCAAAATGACAATGGACCTATTTCAGCAACCTGATTAATTGTGATTTTCATGGGTTTTACGTATATACTTAATATCTTTCCTGAAAGGATATGGATTTTTAATGCAAGTATATGTGCTTCAATGAATTGGGGCGTCTGTCTTCCACTGGATAATCATGAAATTAAACACAAAATGAACAGAGAAGGAAGAGGAATCTGATTTGACCAAGGCGTGAACACAGCCAGCCTATGGAAACAATACAATTTTAAAATTAAAATTTTACACTGAACACATATAGATTAAATGTTTTAATTTACATAAAGAAAAAAGATAAATAAGGATTTCTGAAAGCTCTTAATGCAAAATTCCCTAATAGATCAGTTAGGCATTAAAATTACATCTGATTTTTATTTGACTTTTCACAAAGAGTTTCTTTTCTTCGGCAGAAAAGAAATATGAATATTAAAAGGAACTACAGTTATGCTTTTATGAGAAAATTGCTTTCTTATTTGAAATTTTGACTTCTCTGGAGAGATGTCTGTACCAAAACCCCAAAACCGAACGCTGCGTTACCTACGGGCTGCAGCTCCACACACCTTCCAGGCCCTACATGACAAAACCCTACGGAGCGGAGCCATACAGCACGCCAGCAAACCACGAGCCCTGACCCACATGTGAGGACACACAGCCCGACCGGTGCTCTGAGCCTGGACTCATTGCGTGCGTTTGGAAACAAGCTCTTCCTCCCAGTGCTGAGAATGATTCTGCTCAGCAGCTGCTTCTCACTGCGGACCGAACCTGCGCACCTGCTTCTCTCCACTGCTGCCCCAGGGCCGGTTCCTGCCGCAGCCACCCAGCCCTGCTGGAGGAAGGCAGCTCCCTGCGGGCCTCGGCGCCCTGCGGCCAGAGCACGGCGGCAGGGCAGCAGGCAGAGAGCCCCAGCCCAGCCTTGGCTGCTGGGTGAGTGGCCTCCCCTCAAACACAAGGCCGGAAGGACATCGCCGCAACCCTGCACTGATGGAACCAGTGAGCGCCCGACCTCCCGGCCTGCGGAGCTGCCTCCCTGGTTTCTCTCTTGTGAACGCCCTGCTACGATTGTCTATGAGCTTTCCTAGGTGTCAAACCTCTTATGAAGGAATTTGGCCTTTTTAAGAAAAAAAAACATTTATGAAAAATCTGTATGTCTCTGGAAGTTGCAGATTCTGCACGGACACCAGACGTGTTCCTGTAAGTGCCACCCACATCAGATGATCACACTGCGGAAAGCAGAGGAGCTGCCATTCCCTGGGAGCTCTCGGCAGCGCCGGCTGGAGGCCCATCCAGAAGAGGTGCTCGGATGGGAGATGGTCAGTTTTGCTCAGCGTCAAAAAAGAGCTACTTTCAGAAAAACTGAAACGAGTTACATTTCAACATTTCTGATCTCTGTTTGTCTGCATTGAATTTGTCTTCCTTAGTTGTTCCCTAAGGATTTTACAGCCCAGCACTGTGCAGTCCATGCACAGTGCTACAAAACAACCCTGTTCACACCAATTGGTTTTTGGTGTAATAAACCACACAAAACGGAGTGAGCTCATTTTCAGCATCTGATATCATTAAAATATTTGCATGTAGAAAATAAGCTGCACTGGAGGTAGCTGCCTAATTTGACCAAACAGAAATTGCTGCATGTTTAAAAAGTAGTGCCTGAGGAGCTGATGGGGCTGTAAGTCAGAAGGATCCTGTTACGAAGATGTAACTCATAGACTGACCTGAAAATTACAGAAGCAGTTCAAGTAGTAAGTTCCAGATTTGTTGCAATTTTTTTACCATGTAGAAGTTACATTTCATTGGGTTTCCACACAACAAACAGCTACAACAGATGCCTCGTTCACGCAGTACAGAGAAGGCATTATATCCTGTGATTTTTTTTTCATTTTTTTGCAGACATTTTCAGCTCTGCCATCTCTTACTTTCTGTTCTCTAGTCAGACTATGCAGCAGATTATGTCTGTGAGTTCAAAAAAAGTATACAGTATATGTATCAATGTATCGGAGTGATAACAACGTTACAAAGATCAGTACCATCTTCTGGCTCATCTTTCTCCTTACATCCAAGCCCATCTGAAAGATCAGCGCAAGCAGCGATTTCTTGCAAAGCGCGCTGTTAAAATCAGCATAACAGAGTCTTCCCCACACCTCCTCCTATGGGTCTTTCAGCTCTTAACCAACTAATGATTTCTCTTTCCTCTTTCCTTTTTCTCCTCTGGAAAGAACTGGTTCTTGCACTTAGGGTCTCCCTCTCGGAATCCGTAATAGAGCAATAGATTTTTATGTCAGAAGAGATAACACAAGATTTAAGTTCAGTAGCTCACGGTGCAAAGGTCCCTGAATGAGGGCTGACAAGCTCCTGATCTGGAGCTGGGAGCCATGCAGGCTCCTACATTGAACCTCAACCAGGTTGGGGCTGTCCATGTCACCAAGTGCCGCTGTGCTGCCACTCCTGCACACAGCTGTCCTGTGCCAGAATGCATGGGACGATGCAGACACATTCCACGTTGGCTGGCTCTGCCACCCTGCACGCACAAATGCCATTCTGCTCATCTTGCATGCACAACTGGAGCTCTTCAGTTCAGTCCTGCATCATTTCTCACGACAACAGCACTCAATCTTCATTTAAAAGTGTTGTGGCATAGATTCCTTTGTCCCCCTACAGAATTTGTGCAGACTTTGGTTTCATCGGGTAAGAGATCAAGGTAAGCTTGTCACTGACAAGTAGACTGCTCAGACCGCCACTCCTTGTTGTAGCTCTTCTCTAAACTCTGTGCAGTTTGATCTTTGAGGAACAGTCGCCAAAACTAAACTCACTGATGCTAGCCAGAATTCTGACCACAGTGGTGTAACACTGTGTGTTCTGTCCCTCTGGCACACAGCCCACAGCCCCCCTAGCTCTTACAGTCACAGCCCTGCACTCTGCATCCCCCATCCCACTGACCGCTGCCCTGGGAAGGCAACAACTTGTAGTGGGGTGCAGCAATCGGGAACCGAAACGAGAGAGAGAAGAGCAGCTGGAAATGCAGAGGATTGGGAAAATAAATAAATATTAAATAAATTAATGCATGCATAATAACTGACTCTAGAGGCAGCATTTAGAGGGAAGGAGAGAAGCGCTAAGGAGCATGGAAAGTTAATGTTTTCCTATGGCGTTTAAAATGCAGTATTTTGCTTGGGACTATTTTCTGTGCTCATTCCTTGTGAGTATGTCATCTTCATCTTCATCACCTCCTCACCTCCATATTTTTGCTGCTGTCCCTTTTACTACACAGACAGCAGTATTTTCAGAGCATTTTCTTGTGATCCTACACAGCAACGCCCTCTCTAAAACCTGAATCCCTATTTAGATGCTATTGTCATCAAAGCCGTATACATTAACAATTATTATTAATAATAATTAATAATAACAGAATAAAGGCCTTCAACTGAGATCCCATTACCGTTGTAAAACACAACTTACACCAAGTGAATGATAAAGGGCACCACGTAGTTATAGGTAGAACTGAGAGGTGCAGTATTCTTGCCAGGGTTTGACAATGGAACAAGTAATAATGAGGTCAACCCGATGAACGGGTCCAATGATAATTCTGTAATAATCTGTGGTCACCCAACAGGTGTCTCTATGGCATCTACCTAAAAATCGCCTGCACAGGCATATACTATACAGATGCACGTATTTCATAGGGAGTACAAAAAGAAATCCAGGGTGATGCCTGATGTTAATGCTCTTTGAAGGGGCTAAAACAACGCTTAATTAACCTGTGCAGTGTTAATAACAGAGACAACACTGAACAATAAAATAAACAGGAAAGACTTGTATCCTCCATCCTGGGCCCGGCTCGCGTTATCTGGCTGGATTCTCCATATGGCCAGAAGGAAAAGCCATCTCCCTTTTGCCCACCAAACCACATATTTAATCCATGTGCTTATGTCAAACTTAATTACAGCACATTTGGCATAAAATAACAATCCACATCCTTGGAGAGGGGAATCTAAGTAGTTAATACATGTGATTGAATGAAATTGCTTTGCTGAATGTTTATGAGAAACCCAAGAGGAGTGAAATGTGGCAGCGATTTAACCCTTCGAATACCAGCTGCCCCTGGGGCACAGGACCCCTCGCCCTGCAGCATCAGCCTGCTGCACCGTCCTGCCCAAGGGCTGCAACCGACCCGTGCACAGCAAGAGACCGTCCTCTGAGCAGAAGGCCCGGGATGCCTGCTGGTGTCCCCAGTTCAGAAGGCACAGAACCAATGCTCGCAGCATGGCCGGCACGTCGGGCGGGGGAGCTCTGCTGCAAACCCCGAGGAACAGGGGCTGCATGGTAATGACATGAAAGGCAGAGCAGACATGATGGGGGCGCACAGGGAAAGGACGAGTGGCCACGGACAGGATTTCGAACACAGAAATTTCCAAGCAGACGGCAGGAAATGTATTTCATGGAAGCAGGAGGAATGTGTAACAGGTGTCCAGAGAGGCTGCGGGGATTTTAACGCCTGACTGGAGAAGGCCCTCAGCAACTTGATTTCTGTTGGCCTTGCTTTCAGCAGGGCTTTGGGCAAAGTGACCTCCCGAGGTCCCCTCTAACCTAAATTACACAGCAATAACCAGGAAGGCTAGAGATGTGGAGGTCATGCAGTCAACACCTGAGATCACAGAATGCGGAGTAAAGTTTCTGTATAAGAAATGGTTTCTGTAGATAGTGCAGGGGAAGAATAAAAAGCGTTCAGCAATGACCTTGATAGAAGGAGCAGGAACAAAGAGGAAATAGCTGAATGTGGCAAGAAGGTTATGAGCTCTGGTAATGGTCTGCTCCCGCTCTCATACAATGAGAATGGAAAATCTCCTATTAACTTCAGTGACACTAGACCAAGCTCTAAAAGAGCAGACACTAAAGTGGATGACAGCGTCAGAAAATAGGGGAGGAAAGAAGGAAAAATTTAAGTTTCACTTTCATCATGCTGAGCATGAGTTGACTGCTGAAATTCTACTGTTCAGTATTTTAAAAATGAAAATAAATAGTTTGCAACAAATACTGAGGAGTAACCGCGCTGAAATTAATTGGCTCTGCCTCTTTACAACGATTCCATGACGTTCATGTTGCCAGAGACTAACTCCTGGTGATTTATCAGAGTTATCCCTCCCCCTGCCCCGGCTGTAAGGAGGATGACAATAGCCTAACAACTGTCAGATGGCGTGAGCAATCCTCAGCAGTGCACACTATGGACCAACCCAACCGAGGAACAAGGCCGGATTTTACATCCCCATCCTTACACTTCTCACTGTGCTGGTAAGAAACACAATTCGTTTGGGCACTGAGAATGCACACATGTATATGTGAGCGTGTGTGCGTATGTCTTAGTGGCAGCAGGTTTATGGAGCACAGATCATTTCCAGAGCCTTCGATTTGTAAATATAGATGTTACACAACCACATACTTCCATGTCTTACAACAACAGTACGTGTTTTTGAAGTTAAAGAGTTTCTAAAAGACAGAGTTTCAGCTCAGGTGGCTGAAACACTGCCTGGCCTAAAGCGCGGATGATATTTTTCGGTATGGGGAAGGTTATAAGAGGAAAATACCAAGATTCATCAAAACCCCTTTGGAGCAAAGTTCTTTCATAGCCTGGGGTTACTGCTAGCTGCTATCGCTTGTTCTGTTTGTTGTGGTGTTCTCAGTTATTTATGCCTGGTGAAAAACCAGCAGCCTCTTCCTTTAGATCCACGGGCTGCGCTCCCTTCGCCAGCACGAAGCTGAACGACAAATATTGCGTGTCAACGTGTAACAGCAACTGAGCACTTCAGAACCAACCGAAGCTACGCAACAAAACCAACGACAGCCACCGACGGCTCTGTCCTACGCACCGCTGTCAGCAATACTGCACAGGGCGAGGTACTCGAGCACAGCCCAAACCAGCACCCGGATTTTGCCCAGGCCACACAGAAGTGCAGACCTGGAGCCAAAGCTCTGGCTCCCAGCTCTCAGATCAGCACGACACCCCGCAGAAGGTGCTCCCAATGCTTGTCGTAATTACCCACTGCCCCCACCCCTTACTGACTGCAAACAGAATAGTAACTGTCCTGGCATCTCACAGCCCCTGTGAGTTACATTCTGGTGTCTGCCAAGCCTGATGCCCTCTGTGCTGCAGTGCTGTTCCTCTTCCCATGTCTCTGGGAAGCCCCGTCTGATCTGACAGATCCCAGATTCCAGGCAGAGTTTTCCCATGCCATCGTCCCTCAGAATAGCTGTGCTCTTCGTATTTTTAGCAAGACTCTGCTGGGCCAATATGTTTGATTTTCCACTGATCCTACTCTAGTTCACGTCTCGCGCCCAGGCAGTTCTCCTGCATTTCTGCTGATATGTTTGGCAGGGGTGGAAGGGAAGAGGGACACAGGGTGGAGTCTTGAAGATGGTAGCTCTGAAAGCAAGAGCTGCTTTGCATATTTGGAGGTCTATAAAGCTGATTCTGAGAGAGAGAAAGACAGAGAAAGAGGTTTCTGTAAGTAGCTGAGACAATGAGAACAAGGCAGGCACTATGCCAAGCACGGGATGGCTGCCAAAACACATATCATTAGCTTGGACCAGCTATAAGCAAGGAAATGAGAAACATATGTTGGAGAGCAAGGTTAGGAGCGAGGGACTATGGGTCAGTGACAGTCGTCCGAAAACTTTTCCCTTGTTCTTCAGCTGTGGCCCGATGGTGTCAAATGTCACTGTGACAGCCCTCATTTCTCATGACGGTCAGGCTTATTTTGGCCTGGTTGGTTTTTGTTGTGTTTTTTTTTCCCCTCCCCTAATGGGAGTTATTGAGAGGAAGAAGAGAACAGACAAGTACGCCTTTGCTGTTTTTTTCCACGGTTATGGGAAAATAACCTTGTTTGCTGTGATGTTCTCTGAAATCCTCACCTCTTTGTAAAATAACGGTGTCTCAGGATTGGAATTCTGTCTGGCCCTTGTGAAAAGAAAAGGGTGGGTAGTGTATTCCTAAGTAGTTCTTGCTGTTCTTTCTTAAATATAATTAGATGCACCTCATTACCTCAAACTAAAGGCCTTTTGTAGTTCTTCAGGGCTGTATTTCCTGAAAGCCATGGCATGCCATGGCTTGCAGCATCCAGTCTTACTTTATCACATTAACAGCCTATTTTTAACATTTTTACCCTTTATCCAGGCTGTTTTCAAGTGATTTCATTCTTCTCCAAAGACTACACCCAGATGATGTGTTACTCACTGACATTTAATGAAGTGTCTGAAGTTCCTGCTCCCTTTCCCAGCACCATTATGTCTCTCCTTCCTTTGAAGGAGCTTCCACCAGGCAGTACCAGTTGGGCTCCACGATCTTTGTAGGTCCCCTACAACTGAACCTCCCCATATATTCTGCATTTAAGGCCGTTGCTGCTTTCCTCCCAACACTTAAATATTCCCAGATAGGCCAGCATAACAGGACTCTTAGACAGCATCTCCCAAGAGACTTTGTGTGACTGCTGTTCTGAAGCAGACTGCACTTCAGCTTGATAGATCCCCCCCAGTTCCCCAGGGCAGCGCCGTGGGATGGGCACACCGTAAAGGCCCAGATGGCCTCAGGTCCAAAATGCAGAAGAGGTTCACGCTGCTCGTGCGCTTGGAGATGTGTGAGTGTGGAAAGAAATGTGATGAAGCAAGGTTAACCAGATATAAAACACGAGCACCATTCTCCCACCAATGGAGACTCAAGATAAATGGTTTGAAACCCATTACTTACATTTAAAGACAATGACTTCAGCATAACTCCTTTTCAAACTCACAATCTAATTCCACTTTCTCTGCTGCTTAAAAAGGTCCAAACGTTTCTGCACACCCTCTATTTCTGGAGATGAGAGGGAAGGCTTCGTTTGGCTGCTTTCTATAAACCTCAGCCGACTCACTCGTGGTTTACAGTGTGGCTGCACAAACAGCTGCCTCAGCACAACTGCAAAGAAGGCACACTGCAGCCTGGGAATGGCAGAACGTAAGAACAGGCAGGGAGGCCAACGGCCCTAATGCTGAACATCAGCCTCAACACCTGGAGACGGCTGGACAGAGAGGGCGATGAGCAGTGCGTGCCTCGTGGCTCTGGGTGCTCAGCCCCGATTCTCGATGGCACGCGAGGCTGGGCAGCCTGCTGGTCGTCTGCTGCCACTTAGGGACACTGTGGGATGCTGCCCTCCCTCGCCACGTGGAGATTCCCTGCTCTGTGAGCAGCATCTTGACAGCTTGTCACCCACAGTGCCCAGCACAACAGCAGGGGCAAGAGAATGAACGTTCTCTTGTGTGAGCAGGGGGCAAAAATGAACAGAAAAGAGGGATGAGAGCCATGAAATCCAAAGAAGCCTTATTTTCCTCTCATCGTATAAATAATTGCTGTGAGATTCTGAGTGATCAAAAATACATTCTCCAGTTAGAAAACACCTAAGTAAAATTAAGTGTGGACTAAGAAGACTGAGGGAAACAATACTGGGTTAGCTCCACTCTGGAATGCATATTTAAGTTTTGCTACATTCCGAATAACAGTTGCAAAGAATTTCAATGTGCAGATGGATGCAGAAGGACTTCCACATTCACTTGGACTTATTTAAAAGATAAACTGGATGCCCCTGTTCACAGAGTGTGAACCATTCACCTCAAACATCACTTCTATGACACAAAGCTGGGGCCTTTGGCACTCCATGAAGCTGCTGTGCATGGCTGAACATCATATTCAGGCTTTTCCTTGAGCGCAGATAACAAACTGTCTCTTACCTGAAAAGAGAAGGGCTGTAGTGACAACCACGCTAATGCCCTAAGAGTGGGAGCTCCATCTCCTCCCCTGCCCCAGGGCACTGGAAGCGATCCCTCTGCTCAGCAGGCAGAGACATCCCTGGGGGGGGAACAACAACCACCCCTTCCACACAAACAGCCCCACACCTCCGGAGTTCTGCAGTGTGTGAAACACCCAGCTTAGGCACCGCTGCTACTCCCGGCCCCGAGCATCCTCAGGAACCCACCTGCAAGAAACCTGCCATGAGACCACCGGTCCCGATCGATTCTCTTGATCTACAGATGCTGCTTTCCAATTTGTCATTAGAAATAATACAACTGAGTCAGGCACTTTGAAAACACCACAGCTTGCACAATTCAACAATGCCACGCATAGTTAAACCAATCCATTTAGATTTTTGTTTTTGATATTGCCATAGAAGTCAGACTCATAACTACAGAAGATGGACGTGGACTGTAAATCAATACTTGAAAATCATTACATCAAACTATGAAGCCAGGAAGATGAAGGCATGACAGCTGAGTAGCGAAACAGTCCTGAGCCTACTCCCATACACAGCAGGTCCAAAAACAGAACCTATGAACAATTTTTAATTATAATGTATCAAAAATAGGTGTACTCTGTTGACCCCAGGGTCACCTCTGTCACCAGTTTAAATACAAACCCCTGAACCAGGAGAGCGGGCTGATGAAGGCAACAATGCAGGCTAAGGACAGTCGTTCCTTAGGTACCAATTTTAGCAGGGCATGGTGGCCCATGTCTTGGAGCCAGAAGCACAGCTCAAGAAAGGCTACCCACCATTTTGATTATTGCAGGGCAATTTAGAGTATTTGGAGCATATTTACGGACTTACAGTGATCTCAGGAGCTGCTCTCAAGGGCACACAAAAATCAGCTACATACATTCACTCCAGGACAGGAGCAAGTGGGCACAGTCTGTCATGTTGACCCCTGCACAACACAGGTATTCCCTAACCAAACTGCAGCCACCCAGCAGCTGGCTGCAGTCGATCTGTGTAGAAGCAGCCTGGCAAGGCCAAGAGCACATCCCAAATGTGCAGGACTTGCTTGGAAAAAATGGAGAAGATGGGCTTCATTCTGCCAGAAGCTCATTGCTTTGGGTAATGGTTTTCAGGCAAGAAATACAGATGGCATCGGTAGCATGTGAAAGCCAGAAAAACCCAGCAGTTAAAAGGAGCAAAGAGGAGACTGTCGAAAGGACTTAAATCAGTATTATTTCAGCATTCATGCAAATGGAATTGCTTGTGAATTGCATTGGACAACTATTCGGAAGATAAATAGGGCTCAGGGCACTTCAAGTCTGTTTTACCACTTTCTACTTTGCTGGGAAATTTCTCTTCTAGAAACCTCTGAATCTATCACTCAACAAGGAAGCCACTTGAAAGTTAGCAGTTGAGCCTTTCCAGGTAAAATAAAAGGTTGAGGAAAACTAATTGGCGGAGCAGGACACGGACATATCACC
This sequence comes from Tympanuchus pallidicinctus, assembly GCF_026119805.1. Classification (NCBI taxonomy): domain Eukaryota; kingdom Metazoa; phylum Chordata; class Aves; order Galliformes; family Phasianidae; genus Tympanuchus; species Tympanuchus pallidicinctus. The sequence continues at coordinate 23,787,740 of NW_026294739.1, forward strand.
AGCCTTTCGTACAGCAGGGAAGCCATCAAGGCTGGAATCTCACCGCTGCTGTAGCTGTTGGCTGAGCAGATGTCACTGAGCACCATGTCACAGACTGAAGTGCTGCCACGTCGGCCCCTGAGAACACGGCCAGGGCACGGCGCGTGCCGCACAGCTCTGCTGAGCGCAGCAGCGGATACGGGAAAATGACATGCAGAAACCTGATGATGATTACAATTAAACCCTATTTTAGACTTTAAAAATGAAATAATGACTAGGTTTACAAACAGTTCACAACACAGTTATAAGCAGTAGTGGCTTAATTCTTTATTCCATTCAGTACGTTCATAGAAAGTTATATAGAGCAATATTGGGTCCCACGGGAAAAATCACCTTGGTAATTTAATTGTTATTGTGGGCAAGCTATAGGAGAAGTGATTGTTGCAAAAAATAACCACTACTGTCTGGAAAAACTGGTAGTTTTGAGATTGCGACAACGGGGTTTTTTCAATAGGTGTCTTGATGTTTATAGGAAAGAGCTATCAAAAAGAAGGGGGACAAAGGAAGAACACCCTGTACAATTCCAACACCAGGCACAGGGAGAACACACAGCTGATAAAGGTGCGCTGCTCAAACTGAAGTGGGCTGGATCCTGGCTACTCTGGGAACAGCGCTGCGATGTCCGCACAGCAGCGGCGGAGGGGCTGGGCACCAACCTGAGCTGCTGCCACACCTCCTACCACAGACACAAATGGAAAAGGTCTGAAGTTTGAAATAAATCTGTCTTTCACTGTGCACAGCACGGTCACGTGGAGCAATCATGTTTCATATGCAGCTCCTCCTCCCCCTCTGCAGTGCCATGTTTTGCGTTAGTGATTCTGCATCACCAGAGGAAGCACAGCGAGCACCGGGACGGCAACAGCGAAAGAAGGAACACGATCGGATTCCTTTTGCTGGGATTTGGCAGATAAATGGGAAAGCTGAGTCTGAGAAACTGAAGAAACTGCCAGTAGCCCAGAGAACATAATTTGATGACGTTTTATTCTTAATCAGGTTATAAAAAAAAATTGAATTAAGTTGATTTATTTTGCCTTTCCTTCAGGCTGTCCCACTACAAAGCTACATAGGAAGGTGGATTAAAAGAAAAAAAAAAAAAAAAAAGAAAAAAAGAAAAAAAAAGACTGTTTTACAGAAGCTCAGTGTCTCACCAGTGCTGATGTGCAACCTGAGAGCCGGGGGCTCCCAGCAGCCCCTGCGAGCTGACAGGAGCCGGTCCTCCCTGAGAGGTGAAGGGCAGGTGGGCCGCGAAGGAAAGGCGCCCCGTAGGGCTGCTCCTCCTCCTCTGACTGCATCATTCACTCACTGATTTAAAACACAAACGGCCTCCAAGGCTTTGAAAGCTGTAATGCCCTCCATAAGCCAAACAACTGTGCTCCGGGAAATCGTAATGGAATATCTTCGCAAAAAGAGCACTTCAATAAAATACATTTCTCATACAGAAAGAGCATCTTTTGGGCAGAGGTGAGGAAGTGGATGAGACTCCAAGCCCGGTTTGAACAATACCTTGAGTAAGTTTTCTCTACTCTCAAATTCACAGCAAAGGCACGGAAACATTAAAAAAAACATTATTAACACAGCCGTGATTGATAAAGTAGGTATAGAAACTTCAAAAACACTTTCATCTAAATGCTTTGTTTCCATCCTGTCAGATGAACCCTGAGAACTCAGACGGAGTTGGTAACTCCAGGGAAAGCACCGATACTTGGGGGAGTGGGAACCGCTTCCACGCTCACAAATGGTCCTGTGGGCGCGAAGGCCTCTGCAGCTTCCAGGCCAGGCAAGATGACCTTTCCAGAACTTGTAAAATCAGATCAAATAAAAATAGATTCAGACTTTCTTAAAATGAAACCGCTTGAAAAAGGAGCCCAACAACTGAAACGCTGGAGGAAAACAGAACGTGCCTTAGCAAATATACTTCAAAATGAAATCTTAAACTTGGAGTAATGACAGTAGTTACGTCTCCATCTCTCTTCTCTCTTGCTCCCTGCCATTTCCAGATCACTCTTATCAGAGCTCTGTCAGCCCCTAAACTGACATTTTCCCATCCTGATCATTCCTAGGATAGAGAAGAAGGATTTTTTTTTCGCTTGGCTGATGCAAACAGCAGATCATCCTACAGAGAAACGTCAAGGACAGTTCGGAGTCCTAATCCCTGACCTGGCGGCCCTTTCCTAACTAGCTATTGACATTGAACTTAAAAAGCTGCAAAGCTGAGATGAGATAATGAATTCTGTTTGCTTTTAGCGTGCGGGAGGAGGAGGGTGAGAGAGGAGGAGGAAGGGCTCCGCATGTGAAGGTTCTGCTATGCTGCTGAGTGACTTTCATCTCTTAATATCTGAAATTTATTTAAGGAAAATAACTTGAGAAATAAAAGCTTTTTCCCCTGGAGTGCAGGTGAGTGGAAAGGACGATACTGGCTAACAGCATTCCTTCTGTTTTCAGAGGCTCTAACAAAGCTACCAGGGAATGAAGCCTGGCCAGCTCACGAGATGAAGAGCTTGCTAAATGTGCGCAGAATTCCTTGTGCTAACTCCACCTTTTGTTGCTGGTTTTCTTTCATTTTCCTTGCTCTGCTTCCTGTTGTTATCCAGCTCCCATGAGCCAAAGGGTCTGCCTGCCCTCTGTAACCGCGCAGCCACCCACAGCCCACAGCCACCCTTCTTCACTTCCACGCCTCAGTGCCCACCGGCTCACAGCCAGGACTCTGGGCTCCTCTGTTCCAACGCCTCCCAGCACCTCCTGTCCTGCGGCTCTGAGTTCTGTTCTTTACCCCTTTGGATTTGCAAACAATTATGTGTTGGTTTGGGAAGATTTAAGACAGGGCACTTATTATATTTAAATTCAGAGAGTTGCTCACCTTCTGCTCCAGCATCTCCTACCCCAAAACACTCCGCTTTACTCTAAGGTGGGAAACAACTCTGTTTTGCTACCATGATCCCAGGAACATCCAACTCTGAATGTCTGCCACCCACATTTTCAGAAAACTGACTCAGAACAGCTGAATGTCACGATGCACATTCCAAGACTTTGTATCTGAAAACAGTGTTTGCTGCTTGCTTTTGATACTTTGTTGCACCTTGATATTTTTACAAAGTTTTCTATTACGGGCTCATTAATCACACCCCACCGATAATGATTCCTGTATCTGGAGTATTTCCCAACATGGTATTTTTAGAGCTATGTATTCACAATTAATGTAATAATCCTAAGTTGCTGAGTGAAAGCAACACAATTACTGTTACTGTTATCAGAAATAGCAACAAAACCATACCTCTAAATCAGCCCAAATTCTGAGAATGCCATGAAAATGCATCTCCTTTAGATACAGCCAGAAGTGAGCACAGAGCAAAACGAAGCCAGTTCTGGGATGGCTCATTAAGGAAAGTGAACGGCTGCACTGAATTACATGGTGTCGTGTGAATATACTGACTTTCTTCTAAGGCACACAGGATATGCATAGAAAAAAATATTAAACTCCTTTACTTCTTCTGCATCCTTAAGTCATTTTGAAAAGGAGGTACTTGGAGAAATCAAATGACTTTTGGTTGCATTCGTCGAAGGATTACTTTACCAGTTTGTAAAAGTTATTCACCACTGTGAACTATAACAAAAATTTTAGCTATTTTCTCCCCAAGTGCTACCACAGAACAATGAGGCTTGGTCTCATCTTGGTCTGAAATGCCATAATAGAAAGTCAGAAACCGTGCACGAAATGCTGGCTCTTGCAAAGTCAATAGGACTTGACTACAAGTTAAAATTCATCTTAAAAGTTTAAATTCTTGCCTTCCGCTGACTATACCTACACAGGAATACTGATCAGGCAAGCATTAACCTCTATGCAACAGAGGGATTAGCTATAAAGGATTATCTACTTGCCCACAAATGCATAAATCAGATCAAAACTTGACAAATTTTGAGATGTAGCATTTTATCAGTCCCGCAACTGACCCTCCTCAAGGAGGAAAGCACAAACTCAAGCTGACAAGTGGGTCTGAAGTAGTCAGTTTCTTCACTTGTTGGATATGCCCACCCATTCTTTGGCAAACAGAAAAACAAAACAAAAAAAGAACAGTTGCTGAAACAGAGCTTTTCTATCATCTCTTCTCAGACATGCTAATCAACATAATTCATGGTAAGAAGGGAGGAAAATGAACATCCTCGCATGGATATTTCATCGAGATTCTGGTGAGCCTCATAAAGCAGCCTCTTTTAAAAACCATAAAATGAAACAAGACATATTTCTGGGGTTGTCAGCAGGTAGATCCACTGGTTTTGTGGTAAGTAATCTCTTTGGGAGGAAGTCTTTGCTCTGATGTCTGTGTTGAACGTTCCGCGGCTCCCCCAGCCGCACCAGCGCAGGGCGCTCGCTGGCGGAGGAGGCGGTGATGATATTGCTTCTAACAACCAGACTGAAGTATAGCCCGAGGCGATCTTCCAAAGCCCCCTCCAAACAGCCTCTAATTAATTTTAATCCTGCCACTCCAATGAGTCCCAAGAGTGCAGCAACCAAAACAAAAAAAAACCTTCATCAAGTCATTCAGAAAAGCTTTGACGGCGATGCTTCAAGATTTCAGAGCTCCAAGCAGAAAGTGCTACAGAAGCTTTTAAATCCGTTTTCCCTTCAGTTTCCTTATTTGCTGTCCTGCACACTGCGGGTAGCAGCACATCCCCACATGCTCCCCCAGATTTGGTCTCACCGCTGTGCTCTGCAGGTCTGCACCCCACGTCCTTCTGCAGCCCCCAGGCAGACGGGCTGTCGCAGCAGTGGAAGCAGAACCAAAACGCAGCAGACCAGCAGCAGTCTGACAGCAGACACCCAGCACTACGGCCTGAACGCTCTGTGCAGCTCCCGGCTTTAACCCAGGTGAACTATCTGCACGGGGCAGGAAGAAATGCTCTGAGCTTGTAAGCAGCCCCATCTATTTTGTCATTCTTTTGTAAGAAAACACAAACCCTCGTTCTACTGTTGCCTAGCAGGGTTGTTCAGATCATTGCTCACACAATCAGGTGAATATGAAATTTTGGGAATACTCTTGAAACTCAGCAATAAAAATACCTTGCACCACCTTTCCTCCAAGAAGAAATATAGAAAATAAATTACAACATTGCTACAGAAGATCTCCAAAACTTTGAGTTTTGGGTTTACAGATGCATGAGAATACTGGTAACAGAAAATGTTTGTAAACAGAACTGAAGTTCATGGAAAGGGAAGCTCAGGTAGGCGGCACAAGCAATTACATTGTGACTGGGATATGTGGAGAATACCTCCTTTTGAGTCGCTTTCCCAAAACACGTATTCCACTGTTGGTTTATTAGATCTGGATGCTTCATGGAAGAATTAAGCTATAAAGGTTTCTTGGCAGAAGGACGTGGGTTGGCTGGAGACGTGGGTGTGAGGAGACAGAGGCGTGCACAGTGGCCTGTTAATGACTTAATGGTGAAAGGAATGTGAAGAGGACTGGATCCGAAGCGCAGACCCGCATCCCACCATACGGGTTACAAACATACACTAAGGTCACTTGTTTTTTTTTTCCCCACGATTCCCACAGTTTTTGCTTCCTGCACAGAGCAGATGCACACATTTCTTCCCCCACTGCCCAACGCACAGACTCCTGTATTCACTTCATGCATTGAACACCACGTGTATGTGTGTGCAGCCAAGTTCCAGACAGGCTTCCCTTCCAGGCACTGTCGTTACTCTGCTGGGACCCGCAGCATGGAAGAAGAGCCTTTTGCCCACGACGGCAATCAGGAGAGGCCTATTGCATGATTGCTCAGAACGCTGCCCGTGTCCAAAGGGCTCAGAGCAGTTGCGAGTACAAATTCAGCCCCCTGCATCTCAAGCGAACCATGAAGAGAACGAAGAATGCCCAATTAGTAACAGTCTGTGAAGTCAGGCTGCAGCGAATTAACCAGTGTCACAAAGGGAAAAGGTGGCGAAGGAAGGGAAAGCGATCGCTTTTCCAAGGCGGCGCTCAACCATCCCGGCCATCCCGCACCTTCCCTCCTCCCGCCCCACCGCCCCCGGGCCGGCAAAGGGGTCCCGCGGCCCGGCCCGGCCTTCCCCGTCCTCTGCCGGGCCCCAGCAGGGGTCACTCGGCGCCCAGGAACGAGGAGGGCCCAACGGCCGGGGCCGGGCCCATCCGGCCGGGCCGCGCCGCCGCCCCGGTGCCGGCGCTGCGCCCGCAGCTCTGCGGCTCGGCCCCGCACGGAGCTCCTCAGCGCCGCGAGCCGCCGGCGGCGCCCCGCACGCGGAACGGCTCCCGCCCGAGCACCGCGGCTGGGGGTCCCGGTCGGCTGCGCGGAGGAAACTCCTCGCCCGGAGGCGGTGAAGCTCCGGCTCCGCCCGGAGCGGTGGGCGCCCATCCCTGGAGGTGCCCGAGGCCCTGGGCAGCCCGAACTGGGGAGCACTGGCCGGCAGCAGGGTGGGCTGGGGGCCCTTCCGACCCCACCGCGCCGCGCTTCTGTCGTCGGACCTCTGCAGAAATTGCTGGCCTGCCGCCGTGAGTCTAGGCGACATGGAAGCAGAAGGGCCGGTGCCTGACAACGTCAGCGCGGGAAGCTTACTAAGGAAGAAACACGAGTTTACTCCAGTGCTTCCAATGTGGGGTGAACACGCCACAGAGAACACCGAGGTGATGGACGCTGCCACAAACACAGGCACCACCAGGACAAATGCCACATGTGAATGTGGCACTGCTGATGATGGAGCCGTGGGGGCACATAGGAAAAAACCAAATCTGATGCCACGGGAGAACTTCAGAGTATTTAGGCTTTCTAAAGCCTACAATTTGAGTGAACGTGCACAGAAACTGTGAAAGGTACACACCTACAAAGGCCACGCAATGCTAATCTTAAAGTTTCAAATTTGGACTGGAGATTTTTGGAAAAAAACTTTGATGGAATTCCTCAATGAAAAGAAAGAAGTATTCCTAACCGAGTTCTCAGAAATGAATCAATTGCTTTGCCTGGGAAAAAGAAATAAATACAAAGGTCTGTGGCAGACACAAGGACTTCTCAGTCCAAATGGTTCCTGTCCAACGAGGGCAGAAGCAGCTGAGAACAGGTTCATGGTGGGAAGTGCGGAGGACTGTGCTGCTCCGCAGCGTGGGGGCAGAGGCTGAGCCCCCCAGCACAGCGGGGCAGGAGGAGCTCACAGCATGAAGGGCCAAACGCTGCCTCAGGAATGGCTCTGCAGTTCTTCCAAGGAACAGAAATACGGGATATTCTGTATTTACACCGATGTGATCCTCATGTACAGCAATGTCTTCTGCTTCCAAGGTCTACATATTCTATCCCATTGAATTCCTGGAGACCTTTTCAGTATTTACACGCTACCTCACTGCAAACAAATCTGTAGTATCTGGAACATTACAAAGTGTCCCTGCCAAATACAGTGATTCATTGCACTGCCTTAATAATGGGCAAGAAAAGAGGCTTTTGAGTTCCGTAACCCATAACAACTTTGAATAGAACAAAGGGCTCTCTCCAAAGTCAGCGAAGTTAATAGAGCTCTTTTCACCACAGCCCAACCTGAGTTTGTTGAACAACTAAATATAAGCTCCCTGCCTTCTCATTCGAGACACTCTCTAGCTGTGGCGATAGTAGCTGCTCATTTTCTGCATACTGCCATAATGAAACAAAATCATAGGAGGTTAAACAAAGGCGCTGACGGTCTATAGAGGTGATTGGAACCAATGAAACGGAACCGGTATCGCCTAACCGCCCGCTCCTCCAAATGCAGCCAGCGCTACCCCGGATATTCCTGAAGGATTTTTCAATCCTGTATCTGCTTAAAGAGCAACCATTAATCTATATCAAACAGTTCACTCAAGCACATTAAGGAAGCCATTTTCTCTCCCCCTTTTCCAAGGGCTGCCCAGCACAGCACCCTGCCTCTCTCAGCAGCATGGAGAGCAGCACAGGCAAAATCGCCAAGAGAAAAGCAGCCACAGACCATTCTTTGAACCCAGCTTTCAGGTCCTTCAGGACCCAACAGCAGTTCGCTGTTTTTTATAACTTTTTATTTTTCTCCTTACAGACAGATGCATGGAGAGGTCAATTTGCCCAAAGTGGTCAAAGTGAGGGACCCTCCCTTAACACCTGAACGCAAGCCGTTCTACTTATAACAAGAGTGATTTAATTTATTGGTATTTGTGTTGAAATAAAGCATTTTAATTATCTTAAATATCCACGTGGAAAAACCTCATCAACACTAAGAACTCACTCTGAAGATTCACTGTTCATGAATCTTTCAGCACACAGCTTGTGACAACTTGCTGCAGCTCAACATTCCTCTCCTTTCAGAATCACTTGCTCTCCCTGAGCAGAGGAAACAGGGTCCCTAGGAAACGTGACTGCGCGTTGGTTCCCACCTCACCCCCAGTTTCCATAATTTCAACAAAAATGGAAAGAACAGTAGAAGTCTCAGAGACATGCTGTGTTCCTACAGATGCTGAGAACTGCTTGTTGCCATAGGCAGCCTGGCAGCCGATCAGCCACCCACCTCTGCCAGCCGAGCCCAGCTCTGCAGGGCCAAAGGGAGGGACGAGCTGCTGTTACTGCTGTGGGAGAGACCTGGGGGCAGAGTGCAGCCTGCACGAATGCTGAGTGCTGTGGATATGTCTGCCCACAGACAAATAGGGGCTCTTGTTCAATAACATATTTCAGAAATGCACAGTAGATTAAGAAGGAGCTTCTGACACTAACAACTGAAGACCAAATTCAAACATCTCATAAAACCTTCAGTCTGCTTCTCTCCACATTTTGTGAAAGCATTATGAAGGACTGGGTTTCCCTGGCACAAGGAGATGCATTCTGCTGGTTTCTCCTCCTGCCAATAGGAGATAACCCGCTCAGCATGGGCAGTGCGAGATTACTGGGACTGCCAAGCAGGCTTAAGCAGCACTGGATGAGGTTGACTGCAGTCCATAGCATACAAAGGCAGAACAACTACACCTCCTTCTTCATTAGAAGGGTAAATGAGCGCCTAAATCTCCACAGCAGAATGCTCTGCACTCTGATGGGTGGGGGGAGAGACTCAGAATTGAGGAGGAAGCGCATCCGGAACCTCTATACTGCTCTTTTGTATTTCAATTTTCTTTGGCCAGTGGGGATGATTTTATAGCATCACAGTAGAACATTATCTTTTATACTTTGACAAAATGAAACCGAGTCCTTGGGATTTTTTCACCCATTGCTCTCTTGGCTACTTCACTGCAGTACTATTTCATTACTTATTGATTTTTCAGCATGCTGTCTGCATCGCTGTAATTTACACAAGTTCTGATAGCCCTCAGCGATTCTTAACACCTCAGGGTGAGATCATGGAGTTCACTCGAGATACCAAACGTAGGCAACAAGTTCTTCAGAGAAGATGACAAATTGACAAACTTTACAGTCAAAGAGGAAATTTGAGCAGCTGAAGGTATATCACACACTACATTATCACAATATTTTTGTCTAGCTTCACTGAATTACAGCAAATTTGCACCCTAGAAATACTCTCTTGCATATAACTAATAAAAGATTGCAAAGTCTATGGCTAAAACCCAAGAAATTAATAATGCATGTCCTTTATATGGCAGTGAAACTAACGCTATTTCTGTAGTAACTAGAGATAACCCCTGGTCTACAGATACGTTTGTTACCACAGAAAGACATCAAGGACAAGGACAGTGAACAACAAAGCGCTTCTCTTACACTGAGGTAAGCGAGTGTTTCTTCCTTGAGCACTTCTCCACACTTCTGCCCCTATCAGTAACTCTGAGGCACTCACATATGGCAAGAGAGGGGCTTCCTCTGAACAAAAAGGACAGCCCACCTTCATGTCCACCTCACAAAGCCATGCTGCAAGGATGTGTGTGCCCATCCCATGTTGCTTTGAACAGGGCTTCTTTTGCAGGAAAACTGGGTACTGCTTAATGACATGAGCTCGGATCTTATCAGGGGGTCTGACCCTACCATCGGCAGCCCTTCAAATCATCTTAGGAGGTCTGACTTGGTACTGACTCAGTCCTTCATCACTCTGAGTAAGCAACAAAATGCCTGAGACATTTCAGAAAGGTCCATTCCTGTGCAGTTGGAATAACACCACCAAGAGCGATTTTGACTTTTTACCTTGGCTTCCCTCTCATTGAAATACAACTTAAGGGAAAGAATGTTTTATGTGGAAGTCTGAGATGGCTTTTGGGTAAGGTCTGAAGGTCTCACAAACCTTATGCTATGGAGCGATGTTCCTACAGATGCAACAAGTATTTTATTCTGTAGTAAAATAGGAGACTGAATACAGTGATGGTGAAGTACATCCAACATCTACTAGGCCACCGATGCTCTCAACACACCAAAATCCCAAGAGAAGTAAGTTTAATTGCAAAAAAAAACCAAACATAAGACTTCATGTAATGAAAGACGAGAAGATTTTGATGGAATCTTTATGGGCGGCCATTTAGTGTACTCTGCCTGCAGCTGCACAGTAAAGGAATGACAAAAGCAATACAAATACCAGCACAGGGACCTTCCATGGCTTAACTAATGGGCTGGACAATTCAATCTCTTTCTTACGGCACCATACGGAAATACGGCCGAAGCTCTCTATGGTACAAAGCAGGAAGATCAGAAATTCCAAGGACAATCTGTCCCCAAGGTGACCAGCTAGGGAGCACCTTCCAGGCACGGAGCAGCTGGGCATGGCTCTGTGGATGGGCCGAGACGCCCCACCTGCACGGAGGGGCAGTGCCCTGTGGGACAGCTGGGAACGCTTGCAGGCTGCTGCTTCCAGAGGTCTGCCAGGGCTGTCTGTAATGGGGAGCCTGCCCTAAGGAGGCCTTAGAAAAGACCTTGGATATAAAGCAACACCTGTGAAATTCAGTTCAGAGGCTGCACAGAACCACCTGCCTCTTTGGTTGGGAAGCTCCATGCGGCTCTCCCTTCTCAACAGTACTTCGTTCACTCTAAAATGCTAAGCTGGAATTTAGCGGTTTGTTATTTACATCATTCCAGTGCTTTGGGCACTCCTGCAGGCTGCCACCAGCGCTGGGCCCTGTGATCCCAGCCCGCATGCCATGCAGCTCCTCCTGCAGCCCCTGGGCTTCCCTGCAGCACAGCAGGGCCAGCAGGGCAGCCTGTGTGTGAAGGCTGCCTGGGTTCGAGGAAACCGCCGTGATTAGGACACAAAAGCATTCTGGAATGCTAGAAACCAGACTTACAAACTGTGCTTCAGCCTCATTCGAACTGTTCAGAATACTGGAATTCTGCATGAATCCCCACAATTCTAGAAACTATATTCATTATACGTACGCAGAGTGATTTACTGAATAACTCAGAAAATCGAATAACACATCATAGCTTTCATTCCAGGAACATCAGTGTTTCATAAAACCCAGCTCAACTCTTCAGAAGAGATTTAATTTTGATGTAAATATTTTAAGTGATAAATAATCTATTTTTCTTGATAATTTGTCCCAGTGCTTAACCAGCCAACCCGTAACATCTCCACACCGTATCTCTCAAACTGATCTACAAACTTTCACTGCCTGGTTAAAACCTCTCTGATACAAATCTACACCCTCATTTTTTAAAATCTCTCATTACAAGAAGATCACAAGCATTCTTGCATTTAACCTCAGAAACTTCCCTGGTTCCTAAACGTCCTTTTGAAAGCGCGGATGGCTCTTAACACAGGGATCCCTCTGCCAGTGGAGGCTGTCCCCAGATGCAGAAGGGATGACCATGATGGCTTCTCAAAATGAGAGCACTAAAAACCCACAGATCAGGGGCAGGGAGTGCCATGAATGGCTGCAGGTAACAGGTAGCAGGGCACGGCGGCACTGGGCACACTGACAGCCATCAGCACGAAGCATAAGGAGCTGATCTCTGTTTCGACGTTTTTGACGTCAGGGAGAATGAACCAAATCAAACAGCCTTCTTTTTCTTTAATTGCAATTACTGTGGGGGTATAATCCTCAAATACGAGATACTTGCCTTTCCAGGATGGAAACAGACGGCAGCCTGCTCCCCGGCACTCCTGCAGGGGGGGGTGGCAGTGGGTGCTCCGGCACCTGGAGACCTTTTCTGAAGCTTCAAATGTTTCTTGCAAACCCTCTGTAGGTGTCTGTTAAGTGCAGAGTCCTTAAGGGTTTGAGTATGATCAAAATAAAGAGCAGCAAATCTGATCCCAGGGTGAATAAACAGGAGCTGTTCTTTCCTTCTACTTTTCTTTGGGAAACCTGAGCATAACATTAAAGATGGAAAAAACCTTTCCGACAGAATGTGGAAGTTGTGGAGTTAAATAAAAAGTTTTGAAACTCTAAAACCAGACAGCTGTGTAGTTCCTGGAAGGGCCAGAATGGCCTTGTTTTGCATGTGTCTTTCTGGGCTCACTTAGATTTTATTGTTTTTAATCAAACAAATACTTTAAGCTACTGCTCTTAATAGTGTCCAGAATTTACATAGCACCGTAGCTGCACGTGAGGCCAAGTGAATGATATTAGTATTTACTGACTCACAGTACGTTTTATTCCTTTACTTTAAAGTAGAACATGAATAAACTTTATAACTGCATCACTTCCTGACTTTGCTTTCATTATGATTCCAAAACTGTATTACATGCTCTCTGTGCTTTGCAGACGTGCACTTGTGCACTTGCATGTGCGTGCACACCCATACTTATTTACAATTTTGATTGCATGAAACTGCTTATCAACGTTGTGCGAATAATGCCAGGAAAAGATACTCTCCAGAAATCAATATGTTGAAAGTGCTGTTTTAGGGTTGCAGTAGTTGTTGGTTGTGTTTCTGAGTTATTCCTATTGACCTGAGTTCAAAAACAAGGTATTGATTTATAAAGTACCTTCAGTAAATAAATGCACATTCTTTCTGCTAACCCTAATAACCTGTAGCATACAGAGCAGGGTTTCAGCTCAGCTTAGAAAGGCGCTGCACAGTGTGGCAAGAGTTGTCCAAAAGCTGGCAGACCTTTTTGACAAAAGGGATAATGGAGACAATGTTAAGAAAGCAACGCAACTGACCGGGCTGTGAGCAGAAATTAAAAGAAGGAAAAAGAGGAAACTGATACGGTTATGACTCGCTTAAAAGGAAATCCTGTAAATTATTAATTTAGATTTGTTGTGCATTTGCAAATCACACATAGGAACAAAAGCACCCGGTGGTATAATCCAACAGCACACAATGATTTGCACTCACTTATGACCAGCTAGGAAGCGTTTTTAAACTTTCATGTTAAATGTAGAAATTAACTTCCCTGTCTGAAAGATAAAGCCTATAATAATTTGTAGAAATAGGCTGTAACTAAAACTCAAACACCCAGCAGGTTTTAGAACAATACTGTTACATCTAAATCGCCAGCACTTTGTATGTGAGGGAGAGAGCCATACAATGCAAACTGAGCACCACGGCACAGACCTGCACCGACTGCACTGCCAGCACTGACCCTGGGAGCACCACCATGGAGCTGCTCCAGCAGAGCAGGAGCAGACATCCCAGCACCACACCCCCGAACCACAGCACCTCCATCAGACTCACAAACTCTGCTTCAGCTGCTCTCTGGTTTGGGACTGTCATAACAGACGTGTTTGTCACCAGCACTGTGCTCCTCTACCACACAGCATGTTTTCAAGAGAAACATTTCCCAAGATTTCTCTTCGCCTTATGATGTCACGTGAAGCCAGTTACAGGAAATGAGGCAAATGGGAAGGATAACACAATACTCATGTCAACTTACCTCGCCTTTTTTGATAATCCATTCTGTAAGTCTTCCCTGATATTTACTGTCCCTGGAGTCAACATAAAGCTCTCCCAACACGAGAACATGGCTACTCACTGGGATTATAAATTCCTATTATGGTTGCACTCTTGCCATGAATTGCCACTGCTCTCAGAAGCTGTCGGTTTGGCTGCAAATCTCATGCCAGCACTTCATGGTGCCAGCAGCCCAAGCACAGCCAGCCCAGAGAATCTGAGCGACCAGGCAGGGTGACCTGCATCCAACGCATGCAGCCTGATTCACACAGCACTACTTCTGGCATCGCTTTCCAAACTGAGCCCTTACTGGGAGGTTCTTTCCTTCAAGACCAAGTTTGCATTGCCAGGAAACTGACAACGTGACAACAATAAGGAAGATCGTTATTAAAGTAAGAGAAACAGAATTATCAACAAAGCTCCACTCTCACTGTGTTTCAAAGGATAGTTTCTATTTAGCTCTTCCATAGCATCTTTCATCTTATTTCCCGCTGCAGACTTAAAGGAATTAGACAGTTCAAGAAGGCAAGTTGTAAAAACAACGCAGAGTGCTTTGCTCTGGAGCTCTTGCTTTGCTGCTGCTTAGAAATCAAATTGTTTAGAAGGCACCAATGCTCATTTGAATTTCCATATATTCAGAAAGATTATGCTGTCTATATATTGTCCTCATTTTTATTGCTACGGAATGATCTTGTCAAAAATCAATCGCTGTTTTACTACCGATCTTTATCTCTCATTACCATGAGGCAAACCCGTACCTGGTGCACAGCTCCAACCTACAAGCTTCTCAGCATGCTGCTTTCCCATGAGATCTGTGGGGCGCAGTCTGCCATGCAGGGAGGTGTTCCTTCAGTGCTGGGGGGTTCTGGCAGCCCCTGCACACCTTGTGCCGCCTGCACTCCTTGCACCCAGCCCAGCCCCGGCCCGCTGTGCTCAGTCACTGGCACACAACAGATAGGGCTGTTAGCAGGTGTGGGCCTGGCAGAACAGAGCACTAACAGAACCCTGCACAAACACAAAGCTTTTCAGAATGCTGCTCATTAGAGTCTTCTGATGCAGCTCATTATGAAGAGAAAGAAAAATGCATCCAGAATTAATGGAATATTTCAGTCAACAGACTTTTAGAACTGCATGTTCATTTTAACAGCATATGAATGTGAAATGACCCACCTACTCCTATTCCTTTCTTACTCCCCAGCCCTTGTATTACAAAATTTATGATCCTGCTACAAAGGACACATACAAACAAGTGTAAGTCCTCCAAGATCTGTTCTTCAGTGGTTTAATTGATGCTGTGGAAGCAGCAGTGTTTGTAACTCCTGGGAACCAGGACACTTCACAGACTGGCAAACTTTCCAGGGCATAAAATAAATATTCTTATATTCTTTTTTCACTGTGTATACAATCAGCACATAGTTACAGCAACACCACACTTACAAGAGTAAGGCCTTACTACCCCTTCTTAAAGATCTAAATGATTGCATTTCACAGACCGCAAGGCACAGACAAACCAACACAACGCCCAGTTCACCTCCCTGGTCTCAAGCTGTACTTAGCATAGGATCCAAACTGCAGCTGAGGACCCAAAGCAACACCTAAAGAGGAGGGCAGGACCCTACATCCCATATGGGGCAGCCATGACCCACTCCCACACCACGCATGG
Source organism: Tympanuchus pallidicinctus (assembly GCF_026119805.1). Classification (NCBI taxonomy): domain Eukaryota; kingdom Metazoa; phylum Chordata; class Aves; order Galliformes; family Phasianidae; genus Tympanuchus; species Tympanuchus pallidicinctus. Next base: position 23,803,200 of record NW_026294739.1, read on the forward strand.
GAGTTCTCACACAGAAAGACCCATATGTGTGCGACAGGAGTGTGAGTTCTGCATGTGATAAAATGAAGGGACTGCACTTCCTTTCCAACAGGACTACAGGAAGGTGAAGAAGTTCTGAGTTCTTCACAACAAGGCTCCTTAAAGTCATGCTTGGGACTGCAGCATGAGGACATCCCGGATAGCTCAGAACACCTCTGGAGGATTCCTGAGAAGGGACTGATTCCCCCCCTGGCAGAAAAGATTTGGCTGCACAGAGGACTGTTAACTCGAGTGATGGAATGCTTCCTGCGTGAGGAGGCAATTTAGAGCCTCACCAGAAGCACCAAATTAAAAAGTTCAGTTGATGCTACAGTTTCAGAACAGGAAACTAATTACACATGCTTCATAAAGCGTTACAGATGCAACCATAATCACAACAGGGCCGACGACAGCACACACATGACAGGAGGAAGGCCAGCAGCCCGTCAGAAGCCTCCTGCACGCCTTTCCCTCCTGGCTGCCCCCACGCTGCCCTGGCTCTGCCTCGCAGCAGGACTGACTGCGTTCGGAGCTGCAGCACATGTGAGTCACACTCAGCTCAGGGCAGCGCGTGTCCCCACGGCCCCGGGGCGACTCCTCATGCTGGAGCTGCTGGGGATGGGCAGAGGCTGAGGCGCAGCGAGGAGCTCCAGCTGCAGCATGGGCTGTCCTTGGCTGCTGGGGGACAGCGTGGTGGGCAGCACGTGGCTGCGCCTGTCCACGGCCCACGCCTGCAGCCTGCCTGTGGCCCACAGGCCTCCGTGAGACCTTCGTGCTGCTCGGGGCACAGAGGCACTCCACAAAAGTAGCCCATCTCCCCAGAAGCTTTTCTATGGGTCACACTGATAATAATGTTAGGGCTTCCCTTGCGCTGAGAGCGGCTGGCAGTCGGCTGAGAAGCCTGCAGCTCCTGGACGGATCGATCCTATCGATCCCAGAGGCTCCATGTCATTTCCAGGGGATTTGCTAAAGAAGCTACTTACATCCCTTTTTCATTTTCACCAACTCATTACCAGCTGCGGCTGCTCCGTGCATCCAGCAGCACCTGCAGGAATGACGCCGCCCGCCCCTCTCCATTCTCGTTTCCATACCTTTTCTACAGCAGAACGCGACTGCTCAGTCCAACTGGGCCAGGTCACGCCGAGCCCATCTCCCCCTTCCCATCCCTGCAGACACACACAGACACACACACACCGTTTTTTCTTTTTTAAAGGGCAGCCCAGCACCAGACTAAGCAACTGATCCCCCGGCTTAACTTTTAAATTAAGACCATTGTAAATTTGGGAACTTGAGAAGAGATAGAGAGGACACCCATAATCCTTTGCAAATGTCAAGTGGCTCTCAATATTGGTTACTTTTCAAAGGTAGCTAGGCTACAACGTGCGACGGTAATGAAAAAGCCGTGTCAGGCCCACTCCATAGGGCTTCAGTCAATATACATAATATTATTGAGCTTTGAAGGGATTACGGATTGTTTCTCTTGCTTCCTGCTATACGGCATCTCCCTGCTCCCAGCCCCGGCGGGTCCTGCTGCCCGCACGGATGGCAGAGCCCAGGACCAGACCCTGATCCCCAACATGGGCACCTCACAGCCTCACTGAGCCCAGCATGCGCTGAGCTTCCGTGGAAACAAAAGGTGAACACTCTTAGAGCCTCCTGTCGTTACCGAGACACAAGGGCAGACTGAAAAATGTTTATATAGTTGCAAAAAGACCATACTTCTCAACATACTGCTCCACAGAGTTAATCGATGTGCGTTCGGGCAAGAATTCTGTTACACAAATACCCATTAAATATGAGAAATGGTGCTAATCAGTGCTCACCTGGATCTCCCGGGGCTGCTCCCCAGGGCCCTGGCAGCTTTGGCCGCGGGCAGCGCAGTGCCAGACCCCATAGCAAGGCAGCTGCTCCCTGCGCCTGCTGCTCAGGATCTGCTCTTGCAGGACCAGCCCAACACAGGGAACATCACAGTCCGGCTTGGCAGCTGAGGCAGGGGACCAAAGTGCTTAACAACTGCCGACACTGACATATGGCAGGGACAAAGTCAGATTCCATAGAATCACGGAATCGATATTTACTCCAGAAAGCAGCACGAGCAGCAGTGGTACCACTCCACTCCAGCAGAAGTCCTGGCACAAGGCAATGCCCGGCAGGACCTCAAGCTCACTGCTCTGACTATGCTTGTCCCACTGGGGCCCTGCTGGCAGATTCACATTGAAAATCACCCGATGAGTAACTTTCCATTTCGTGAGAAGGCACAAAAAAGGGCAAGAAGAGACAAAAGAAATGAAACCACAACAAAAGTGCTTCTGCAGGTTCTAAGCCATTCATCCTAACCACGGCTTCCCCACTTTAGGGGCTGATTCAACGTCTGCTGAATTCAAAGAAAAACCATACAGATATGTCAGCAAATAAAGCCTTTGATTTCAAAGACTTATTTCGAAAAGAAAATGTTATATGAAATGCAACAATAAATAATAATCCAGCAATAATTTTGATAATCCTGCTATCTCACCAGAATTGAAGCAATCCCCACAAAAAACAGTTTTGCCTTATTATAGTACAAATTCCTTTGGATAAAAATGTAGTAAGATATGAGGATCCAAAACCCGAGACAGTCTGAATTCTTGGACTTGACTGCTCAGAGCAGCACGAAACCCAACAACCAATCTACGTGTTCTAAGTTTCTCTTGTGTCTGATGCCTGTGGAGACAGACACAGAGACAGCAACACAGAGCACTTTAGCTGCTGATATCCCTTATGTGGTACCCAGAGATATCAGACAGTTTTCTAACATCTTCTAAGTATTGTCATGGAAAACCCATGCAGACTTTACAGTACCCATAAAAGCACACCGGTGTGGCTGTGCTGCAGGAATCTACTGCCAAGAAACCATGTGAGAAATGGGAGGAGAAAGAACAGAGTTAGGAGAGCAGAGAAACCAATCCAAAGACTGGTGATAGGGACACTGCATGGAGAGAACGGGGGAAAAAGGTAACAAGGAGTGAAAAGGCATCTACATACTGACCAGGAGAACTTTTCACTGATAAAACCTCCTTCTAGACCTGCCACTGCAGCTTTCCCCTTGTGCTCCTTGCCCAGTGACGCAGGGACTCAAGACTAACCTGCACAGCCTGCAGCTCTCTCAGCACGGGGCTCTTAAGCAAGGTTTTAAAGACCCAGCACAAATAACCCAGATTCACTGGAATAAGTGAATAAAGTAAAATATCGACATTTTCCAGAATGACTGTGTAACAGATTAAAGTTTGAACACCCAGCTGTTGTACGTGCACCACTTTGGGGATTGTTTTCATTTTAATGGTAATTTTGATTTGAATGTTCAGGCCAAGCTGAACGTTCTTCAGAAATGATCTGTGTCACTCTCCTAACAGTTTCCATAAATAACTGACGGATCTTCACAATCTGACCTCTGAGTTGAAAGACCTGTAAGAAAAACCCCATCTCAATGAAAGGGAATGCAGCTTAAGCTTTTCAAGCCAGTGATTAAAAAAAAGCAGCAAGTCTCTGTCAGTTAAGACCAGTTAACAGATTGCTGGTAGTGCCCCTGCCCCAATACAGACACCTCTTCCTCGTAAGTAAAGATGGAGCTTTCAGTTCTGGAGAAGCGCAGGACGGGGATGAGGAGGGAGAGGTGTGTGCAGACCTTCACCGACAGAGCTTCAACTGCACCAGGCCGTGGGATGCAGCAGAATGGTGAAGTCATTCATCACATGTATTTAAAGTTGAATTTGCCGATATTTTATGGTATTGGATTTTATTTCTATTAACATTTTATGCTGAAATTACAGAATGATTCGTGAGTACTGAATTTTTGATTGCTTTTACACTTGCTGGGACACTATTAACGTTGATTTACGTTAATAGCACTGTAAGAAGATATTAACAATGAAATTTCCAAAAGCACTTAGCATCCCATAATTGGAGTTAAATGACAAAAAAAATGAGGTGATAGTAAAGCAGAAAGAGAGACAGAATTTTTGACAATACTCCCTCTAAACTGCAATCTTCAGGAACAATCCACACAGGACAATCTTATGAAAGGGTAAAGTCACCTACCAAGGAAGAGAGCACTTCCCTTACTGACTAAGCAACGCGACAGCAAACGGAGATGTGGGTCAGGTCCCACCTCACGCGGGCACTGGAGACGAACTGCAGAGAACAACACCAACATTACGTCTTCACACCAGATGGGTGCCACCGCACCACGTCTGCAGAGCACCTTTCTGGGCTGAAATGTAGGAAACAGCAGTGGGCGGCTGACGGAGGAACAGCACTAAGCAGAGCATCAATCAGCCACGCTCCATCATCAAGGCCGAGAGCATGACGTCTCTCAAAAGCAGCTGGGGGGAAACAGAGAGAGGTGGGGCAGCGAGCAGCAGAAGGAAGGTCTGCTCAACCTCGATGCTACATTGATCTCAGAACCCTGAGAGAACGCATCCGGAGAACCGAGGGAGGCCCCCAACGCAGCAGCTTCTCGCTGCCACTGCTGCGCACACAGCCCTGCGCTCGGCCGGCGGCGGCAGCGGAGCCCTTTGGGCGCAGGGAGAGGCGGCCGAAGGACAGACGGCTCTCGCTCCGCACTCTGGATTTTCCTTCATCTCAAACAATGCTACAACACCCTATTTTTTTTATTTTTTCATAAACAGAATTTCCAAAGATTCCACTTTGATATCATTCGTGTATTGTTTTAAAATCTTCTCCTTCCATTAAAAAAGCATCAAAGTGTCTTTTGTTAAAAAGTGCTGCAATGCACTTCTCTACTTCCAACACCTGCAGTTAAACTGCTCGTTTAGTCAAAGCACATGTAGGGCAATGTGACAAACTACATGAAAACTTGCAACAAAAGTAAACTTGAAACAAAAATATTAAAATAGACGAGAGGAACAAAACAAACACTTGATCTGTTTTGAGCTAATCTGGAAAAATGCAGAAAGTCTTTTGTTTAAGTGACAATGTTGTGAGGGGGTGAAGATCGCAACACATTTTCAGCCAGTTTTAATCAAGAAAATACCTACAAAAATGTTATGCTGGACGGAGATCACTGCGCAGATTTACTCCAACCAGGAAGAAGAGTTTGTCAGAGTTTTGCTAAAAAGAAATCAGACCAGCAACGTTTTACGGTCCGCTAAAACGTGGAGAACAGTCACATCAGAGCCAAACCGCACAGCAGCGAAATGCAAAGTGCTGACTGACCTTAGGAAGCAAGCATGGAGCGACAGCAGCTGATCAAAGCGATGACGCATTGGGAATGTCATTCAGAAATGACAAAAGTCAAGGAAATCTAAAACAGGATCAAACTCAGCTCCACTTCAGAACTACGGACTTACTGGTTTTATGCTCAGAGGGAATGCAGGGACCTTGCAGCCTAATGACCTCATTCCAAAATTTACGCCTGAAGCTTCTCTTACTTCCCCCTCCCCCCCCAAGAACAAATAATGCATAAAGAAAAACATTACTCTTCAAGTAAAGACCTCAGCTGACTGCTGGTGGGGGTGTAAGCTGGCTAAGTACCCCCTCCTGAATGGGAACAACCCGTACCCACCTGCATCTGCACAGCGCCAGGTTCCAGCCGTCGGTATGAGGAACCAGCTGAGTAACAAGGGCTTTGGTCTGACAACAGACAATACCTGTACTGGTCAGGGAATGCAGGATTTACTGTCATACTAAAGCAAAAGATGCTTCTGTTTTGAAAAATTAGAAAGGATGTCCCTTTACTAGAAAAATAACTATTTCATTCATAGAGCTCAATTTGGGCAATATCTATCTTCACCCACTTAAAAACAAAATAAGACAAACGAACCAACTAACCAACCCCACACAGCTCTACCAGCAGGAGCCATCTTTGATGATCTGTCAGCTAACCAAGGAAACAGACCAAAAGGAGCTGACGCGCTATGAAGTTTAATACACATCCTCCTTTCTCTAAAATCCAAACTACTCATGCAATTACAAGGTAGTTTTGTGGACTTCATACTCAACCCTATTTCAGTAAGAGAGAAAAGCATAAACGCACAGAAACAGCAAACTTTGGTGGCACCAGCTGATGCCTGTGCTCAGAATGGAGCGGTGGGCAGGCGGCTCAGCTGAGCTGTGCACTGGTATGTGGCTGGAACAAGACAGCAGGTCTGGTACGGTGCAGTGTCACTGTCAGAAGGCTGTGACAGACACACGGCCAAAGCAGCAGCGGAGCAGACTATGAACGGACGTTGAGTAATACGTAAGTAGCTGATACACAAATGGACAGCCAGGTGACAGTGTCAGGGAAACAAACAGAGGGGTGCCAAAGCTTAGAGCCACACAGAACCACGCAACCAGACAACGGCGGGTAAACATGAACGCACCAAGTGCTCCCGCTCCCTTTGTTCTCCTAGGTGCTCTCCTCCTGCTGCTCCCACCCCCTGCAGTTGAATGGCACTGCAGCTGGAGGGAACCCACCCACAAGGATGGGAGAACAGCTTTACGAAAGTGGTATTTTTGAAGCAGAAGTACCAAAAAAGGTGGAGCAGGTGCTAGTGAGGTACAGCGAGCACGAACGTTCCCTGTGCACACACACCCCCCTTTGCGGGCTGTGCCCTCCCAGCACACAATACCTGTGCTGCTGTCTACAGCCTGCAACATCTCACCTGGCAAAGCAGAGCCTATTACAGCCCTCCTTGCTTTGCTCAGTCTCTGCTCTGCAGCACACAAGGGAGATATCATGACCGGTTTCTCATGATGGACATGGTGCAGGGTTTGCAGCATGCCCCGGCCAGCCCACCTGCCTCACTCAGACTTGGGGTGCACAGAGCTGTGGCCCTCAGTGGAGCTGAGCTGCAGGGTCTGCTCTCAACTCCTGCTTCTGTGTGTACCGTCCTCTGCAAACCCGCTTCAGAGGCCCAGAGCCGTAATTAATCCACGTCACAGCAAAGATGTGGTGTCGGTAGAATTTATGACTGGCTCTGAGCCGCCGTGATGAGCAGGGGTACCTCAGCCCCTTGTGATATAAATGCCTCTGCTAATTGGACTGCAGGAGCTAATCAGAAGCGGGAGGGAGAACAAGCGCCATCGGCCTCCCGGCGGCTGCTGCGGGCTGATAACAGCAGCGGCGCTGCAGGGAAGGACGGCAGGGCTCGGCCGCCATGGCTGTGGCAGGGGTCAGCAATGGGCGGCCCCACAATGGTGGCACAGGGCTGTTCGGATGCTCTGCTCTACTGGCAGCAGCCTGAGGGACTGAGCAGCGCCCTTTGCACCGCCAGCCTCCCTGGGGCCCACGCTGTCAGCCCCCAGCCTGATAGAGGGGGCCAAGTCCTAGGTGGACCCACAGCTGTGTCCTCCACCACCTCCAGCACACGCCCTTCCCTGTAATCGCAGGAAAGCCGAGGAGGGAGGGACGATGCTGGGTGAGCTGCCACTGCCCGCTGGCGGGGCAGGGCTCTGTGGCCATGCAGGCCAGCCCGAAGGCAGCAGAGGGGCCATGCTGCTGCTGGGCCCTGGCTGCAGTCCCAGGCCCCAACCTTTGCCACCTCAGCCTCGCCTCACGTGCAGAGTGGGGCCCCAGCTGGAGGGCTTCAGCCCTGCTCCGTACCCGTATGGAACAGCACCTGCAAGAGAACACACCGCACAGCCTAGCGCTTTTCCACATTTAAGCATTTTCAGCCTTCTCCACGTCCTTCTCATCGCCCCTTATTTTCCTTTCGACCTTTCTTTCTTTCAAACGTGTTAATTTGAAAGCAAATCCCAGAAACGATGACCAGAGACAGCGATCCCTCCTCATGTAAACACTTTTCCATCTTTTTAAATCTTTCAGGAGACGCAACAGAAAATAACCCTTGTATTTATGCAAATTCTGAAGTGGCGTGCGATGATGGAAACAAAACAGAGCTGGACCGCAGCCAAGGCATGGCACTGGCGGGGCCTCTCAGCTGCTCGCCTCCCGATTCTTCGGAGGAAGCAGCTGTAGAGAAATGAAAATACAGAAGCCCCCGCGCCCGCCCGCCCGCGCATGCATTCCAGCACCCGTCACCTCGGAGGCGGCAGGACGCGGGCTCTGGACCCGGCTCTGCAGCAGCCGCTGCCCGGAACACCCTGTCGTCCCCCACAAGCCTCCCTTGTCCCGCGCTCCCGATTCCCCTTTCAGGAATTTACAAACATTTTCCGCAGATCAATATCTGTATTGATTATTCATTGTGTGCGAGTCGTGTGTCTTTGGTGATCCAACCTGGCAGAGTGAGCAGCCAAAGGCTGCTGCAGTTGCACACAAAAAAAATCCACAGAAGGCGAGAGGGACCCAGACCTCACCGGGCTTACCGCTGCCAGCCACGGAGACGGATGGAGAGGAAGGAAGAAAGAAAATGGGGAAGGCGGAAGGAGGAATGAGGGAACGAGGGAGCTGGGGAGAGGAAGCAAGAGCAGGAAAACAAAGTCACCGGTGGAGAACTGATGCCGGGGCATGCTGGCAGCCTGGAGAAATTTCCAGCCTTGTGCTCGCCGTTCTGCACGCAGATGTGGTGGACTTATTGCTCTGGGAGCGAAAAGTGACTCACAGTTTTGGTATCTGCTACGTAAGAGCATTGGGGGGATTCCTTGGCTGGCTGACAGAAAAGGAAGAAAGCAGCAGCAGAGGTAAAAAACGATTTCTTCCTCCTGTCTTCCTGGGAACGCGGCTCATCCGGGCTGACTGGAGCAGCTCCCTGCTCTCTTATGATATGCAAAAGGAGAATAATTAAAAGCACCAGCATCACTTGCAAAGTGAGTAAACACAAAGCCTTTCAAAACATGCTCTTCAGCTAATGAGAAGCTGTAATTTCTTATACTTAAAGGCAAAAAAGACACTGATGAGACTCAGTGGAGTGTGTGTGCATGCGCGTCTGCCTGTGTGTGCATGTGTTTGCAGATATGAGAGAATCGGTTAATTGTTGATGATGTTTAGAAAGGGGATTATGAGAAAAGACACTGAAATGATGACAGGAAACATCCTGGATCAGAGCCAAAGAAATAAAATAATCAAGGACAATCATGCCTGCAGCTCCGGAAAGCGCCGACTGCTCTGCCAGGGACTTGGAAGGAATTTCCCCGTGCTGCTGAGCTGCAGCTGGAATACACGCTTGGCACCAGGAGGGAGAACTGCAAAAAGCAGTTTGCTTAGAGCATGAAACAACAGAAGACACAAGTATGGAGCTGTGCTATAATTCAGAGGTTAAACAGCTTTGTCTGCTTCTGTATCGGACGGAGACTCATTTTTACCCACATCTGACCTGGTCTCTGAAAATGCAACTTCCAAAGCCCTCCGAAAGGAAGCAGAAGCTAATGATTCTCCATCCATATGCCTTTCCAGAACTGCTGTGACATTACAAAAACAAAGAAAAGGCAGCTTGAGGAATTAAGTTCTCTTGTGGCTGCAGGATCTGTGGGACCTTACCATGTGAACTGACTCTGCAAACAATTCCTTCCTTAATTCTGGAAACTGGAAACCACTTGCGCCAGGTAGGGGATTGCAACTCCCTGCCTCCAGGCTCACAGGAAAGGCAACAATCATCTGCAGTAACAGGAGCAAGCTTTACTTCCCACCTGGGCAACTGATTGCTGCCCTAAACGAATGGATTGTAATGTTTTCTTTCTCTTGGGCTGAGGTTGGGTGGGGAGAGAGGACAGAGGGAATTTTAAGCCTTCTGGTGACTGTTACGTTGTATGTGAGCTACAAAAATGCCATCCCTGTGCTTTGGATGTTAAACTTCGTCTTGCTTTGTTATTACTGAATTCTGGCGAATTACATTCTGGGCTTCTCCAGCAGCAGAAACACATGATCTATTAAAGTGGGAATCTTTGGGGACAAGGAGGCAGAGAAATGAGCCAATCATACATGGCTTTTCCACATTTCCTATTTTTCAGCATCTGCGGGAAGCTTTTTGGATGGTATGTATGCGTGTGCACCAGGGAGGGCAGGAGGGGAGGAGAGGGAAGAGGACGTGCAAGAGGGAGAAAGCGCATGGCAGCAGAGCCACTGGGTTTGGGCGTGTGTGCGATCGCTGCAGCGCGGTCTGGGCTCCATGCAGCCACCCCTTCCCGGCGCCGCGCTCTGCGCAGACCTGATCTGAATGTTAAATGCGAGAGGCTGGATTAGCATACTAACCAAGCCATGTCAACCCCAGGCAATCAGCAAATGGCCATCTCACTGCCACCGGTGCGGTGGAGCCTGCCAGAGCTGTAACTGTGTCCTTTGTCAGATCGCCTGCCATGCCTGCATTTGCCTTTTGTTTTCCAATCAGACTGCAGACGTTCATGAACAAGAATGAAAGGCAGAGACGCAAAACCTATAATGAAAACAAATGATACATTTAAACGGTGTTCAGGCTGAAAGGTGAGGTCTTGAGGCGCTGGGGCCAGAAGAGACGAAAATCCTTGCAGGCTGCAGAACGCCCGGAAACACGCAGCGTCCCTCCAGTGCCAGGCTCACGTGAGAGCGCTCCGTGCCAGCGGTCTGTGACAGGATGCTGAGCGTTGGCTGTGCGGAGATTCAAAGAGATGCCAGTAATTGGCCAGAAGAGAAGCCTTAATTGTTCCTGCTCTGGCTGCTGCTAATGTTATAATTACTACTATCACTACTAATGAACTTTAATTAGAAAAAAGCGTCAGCGCCTGTAAGCATAAACTTCTAAAATCCTTTGAGTCCCCTTCTGGCGTCCCTCACCCTTGTGAGCAGGGCTGGCCGTGCTGTGGGGCCGTGGTGTGGATGGGGCAGTGGGTGCTCACACGGCTTCCCCTGGCACGGCGCTGGTTACACCAACAGCTGCACAGATGCTGAGCCGTCACGCGGCTCTGGAGAATAAAGCGATTTAACCCAAACACGGCCTTTTCATCAGCATCTATGGAACAAGGGAAGTTCTGAAATAACCTCTACTGCATGATAGGTCTGTTTGGGCTTTTTTTAGGGTATTTGTGGGTGCGTTACACGCCACAAAGGCATATGTCAGCAGGATTTTTATGCGAATATGAATGCAGAAAGGAGGAGCCTGTGATCAAGCCCAGATCTCCCCGGGTAGCCTGAGCACACATCAGCCTGAGCCTTACTGATCTCTGCTCTGGAATTCAGGAACTGGGGCCCAGAGACACTCTCCCTGCTGCTCACCTCTAACTGTAGGAACCCAATCCCAGCACCACAGAAAAAGTGCTGCAGCCACAGGAATTTCCTGAGCACTGGAAACCTGTGCAATACATACTACTGGAAAGCAGGAATGTTAACAGAGAGAAATGAAAACGTATTTCAGACTCCTTTGTCATTTTTCCCATATTCATAGTGAAGGCTGAATGATACAGGCAAAGCCTCTTAGGCTGTGTGGCTAACAAGCTATCTCCACTAATTTCAGTGGAGTCATGCTGGTTTACACCAGCCAAGAGCCCACAGCCTGAATATTTTGAAGACACACAACTTAAAGATGTTATCTGTTGAAGAATTTGAAAGAAAACCTCTCATTACCTGCCACATGCCTGTTATCTCCCAGTAAGGGAAACAATAAGAGAATGAGCTAGTGTCTAAGGAAACCTCTCTAATTTATGCATGGTAGAGACATCTGTGTAGTTTCATCTGCGTTGACAAGTAGAAAAACACATCAAAATCATCAAGCATCTTCAAAATTTATCCTCATCCACAGCAAATCCTTACAATTAAACTTTTAACTGTAAACATTGCAAACAGTGATGAAATGCTTGCTGCTTACCATGGGCCCTACTGCTGGACTACTTATGCTGTGGGACCAGAGAGTTCTGGAGCCACTGGAATAAAATCCAACTTTCACTATAGTTTCTCAAAGAGCCTCTGTGCCAGTTAAAAGAGTATTCTGGGAGATCCCATGAGAACTGCCTGTCATATGCCAGCACATCGCCCAGATGATGAGCTGCAAGTATGTTCCCACTCTATTTTCAGTATTGAAATAAAATACAGGGAAGCTACCATAAAAAACACATTATAGTCTTATGCCAGAAGATCAAGACATACTTAAATTGAAGAACAATCCTCAGAAAATATTAGTAAATAGAAAGGATATGGCTTTGGGGAGCAGGATCTTACACGTGACGTTCCTTAAGGATGCTTCTTGCACACCCCATGACAGAGCCAACTGCAGGCCAAACATGCCAAGCCCAGAAACAAACAAGGGTTTTCCAACCCCTTTCTTGCCATCAGTAAAACCCACAATGTGCTTCACTGCCTGATTACAAAACAGAACTGCCTCACTCGAAGACAAAGCTGCAGCACAGACGTTTTTTGCCCTCTCCTATGGAAGCATGAATTTCTCTGGATGCAGCGGTTGCCATGGCCACGAACCAAACCAGCCCAGCCGCGGTGAAGCGCCGCCGGGCAGCACCTGTCCTCTCTCTGGGCGGGGGCTGCTGCTCGTGTTCTGCTTTTCCCAGGATGCCCAACAAGAGCTCTGAGCACACCGGGAGCGATGCCCAGCAGCAACGCCGCGTGCTCAGAGTGGGCCCTGACAGGCCTGCCCTGGGCTGCGTGGTGCCCTGGGAGGCAGAAGCACTCCTGCTGAGCCCTGCTCTGAGGCCAGGCTCCCTGTTGCCCCTTGGGATGCGGGAGGTGATGCCGGAGGGTGCGAACCACAAGTTCTGTGTCCCCTGAAATGCAGCAGTGCTCCTCGCTCCTCCCTCCTCCGTTTCTTAGCACTCACTGAAGAACAGGTGGTCAATAAACAGATAAATGCAATAGCAATAATAAAGTCTATGACAAATAGAGCAGCAGTATAAACAACAGCAGTCTTCTCACCACTGCACACTGAAATCAAAGCCTTCAGTACCAAGACCAAGGCTCTTTGAGATCCAAAGCGAAAAATAACAACACGCAGAAGTGAAGGTCACAGATGCTTACTCAATTCAGATACAGCCTTGTCTTCGCAGAACCAACACTGCTGGTTTTCCTGAAGCTGGTCAGGGATTTGGGCCTTTTCTTGAGGCAAGCGAGCCTTCAAATCTCTCAGCATTTGCCCACATAAAGCTGCACCTGCCTGTGCCAACCAGTTCTACAATTTTAAAGCATTACAGTTCATCTAAACAAAAGCCAGTTCTTGCCCGGATGTTTAGAAACACTTTTTGTCTCTTTCCCAAACTCCAGCCCGAGTGTTAAGTGTTACTGGAGCTCAGAAATATCTCCTACTGACAGAAACTACTACATTGGTATCATCCTTAATGCAGCATCGTTTTGCTTAAACCGAAAACACATCTGAGGAGGGCAGTCACATTTTGAGAATGAAAGTTTCTAAAAATTAAAGCTCAAAACAGCAGATGTGATGGAAATGGATACATGCCCTGGTTTCCAGCAACTGTATCACTTCTACATGTTTGCCACACAAATTATTTGGATACAATGTTCTGATCACCAGTAACACCCCAGGCACAGCTACCTGCTCACCATTTGTGCATAGCCACACGCCATAAATCAAACAGGCTTCTGCCTCATTCCCCCTCGCAGTGAGGAACTGCCCATCTAATCCCTCACAGCTTGTTTCTCGCCATTTCTATTTACAGATGCTTGAACCAAACACCCACAAAGTGTCCCAGCCTGGCCACTGGCTGCCCTCAGTCTGCTCCACTCACACACTGCCCTCCTGTCTCGCCCTCTCACAACCCAACCTTCTCGTGTGCAGGGCTGTGGGTCCCTCCGCACCTTCCTGCTTCCTCTGCTGCAGTCATTAAGGAAAACTGTAATAGGTGCGTCCCAAAATTTATTCCATTTGTAGATGTTTTTAAAGAATACAACAATTTAGAATACAACAAAATTAGTATGATAGCATATAAATGGCACAAAAAGTCACACAGCGTAATCTCCCTGAAATGTTTGAAACATTCTGCATTTCAGCCTCTTTTATCTTTCCCTTCCATCTCTCACCTTCTGCCTGCTTGTCTGTACCTTCTCTGTTTCATCAATCTTTCCTTCTCATTCTCAGATCAAAGTCGAGAACATTCGTTCAAGCTCAAGGAAGGTGGGTTTGCAGTGTTAATATTCCTCACTCAAATCTCTGGATTCAGTTTACAAAGTCTAAAGACCATCACACACCACACACAAAAGATACAAACCTTTGAAAAGGTTCCTGACTAAACAGGAAAAAGCAGAGACTTTACTTGGGATCTTCTGAGTAAGGACACAAGGCGAATGCTCGTCTTTGCCCATTGCAGAATTTCCCAGGGCTTCAATTTAATTTGTAAAGCTGATGATTCTCAAGAAATTGAAGCATGCACTTACGTTGTAAACAAAATACTTCAGTTAAAAACATGAAGAAATCAAGAGAGGAAGCTTCCATAAGGGATAAAAAAATAAATCAAGAAAAGAATCCAAACCCAAACTTGCACCTTTCATTTCTCAATCTAGACAGGTGTTGTGTGAATCCTACCATTAATCTTCCTACTGCTATCAATACTATACAAACACAGCTGTGGTATTATACAGTATCCCAGCTTTTATGAATGACTCTACAATTATTCAAGATGCACAGATAAATTAAGATCAGGTGATTCACAGACCCATTTGGACAACGGGTACATTTTCAGTGCCAAATCTAATGGAGAAAGTAGAGAGAGACTTCCAGACTAGTCAGAAGAGAAGGCTGATTTTTAACTCTGTTTCTTCTGCCAGCACATCATTTACTGTAAGTGTTGGAACCCGAATACTTAAGATCTGAAACAGATCATCGGAATATGATTTACTTTCAGCAATCCACATCCAATATGAAACAAGCCAGAAATCTTATTTTCTCATCTTTCCTTATGCCTGTTTGATTAGAGCAGAAATTAGGGACAACTTTCTTGCTGAGATTAAGCCAAGGACACTGATCATTTGGCCTGTCCTCTAATGACAGAAACTAAGAATTAGGGCTGAGACAAATAATTAAGCAATGGAGTGCCTAAGGTAACTCACTCGCCCACACAGAGCTATAACCTGACAAGGCATTGGCTTGAAGACACCCAGAAAAAAAATAGCACATTATAAATGGTCTTATTCAAAAAACACCTCTTCATTCATCTCACTACGTGGAAAACGAGAGGAGCTAAGACTACCACCCAGCAAACCATGTGCTAGGAAATACCTCATGCAGATGGCATGTATCAAAAAACAGTCATTTAAGAAATGACTGCCATTTGAGAAATACAGCCATTTAAGAAAGAGCAAGCAAATATTGCTGCTCCCCAGAACGGCAGAGGATGAAGGACGCAAAGAACTCTAAAATCTGTTTGAGACAGCAGCATGGTTGCATTACATGTAATCGCATCTCTTTTAATCCATGTTATTTGTATTACACTTTCCAGGAGGGCTACCAACACAAAACCTGCTTCTTCAAGGCTTAAGAAAATGAGGTCACAGAAGATCTCCCTACCTGAGGATGGGAATGCGAAGATCATGTACCAAGATCCAGCACCAATGAGTGGGGATGGAGCGATGGTTCTTACTCAGCCTGGGAATATTTGGTACAAATTCTCCAGATCAGCGCCTGCCAACAAAAGAATATGAAGTACATGAGGAATCCAGAAGACTTTGAATATCACACAAAAGAATCAAAAACTCTGATCATTGTTAGAGTAAACAATAATCTTAATCTGTGGTCAGCTCAAATTCAATCAACATTCCCAAACGTTCCAACTCTTGCAACTGCAACCCGACACACAGCACATCTGTACGACAGGTCCGTTCTGCGCAGAGCTGCACTTCCCAGTGCATTCTCCAGCTGTCTGCCTTCACACTGGAAAGACTGTACCAGTTTCACACAGGGACTTTGCCAATGAACAACCTGCAAGTTTATCAGTGTCACGGCCTCACTCTGACTTGTCTATCAGCAAAGAAGTTCTGCAGTCTCACTTTTCTGCTTAACCACTGCAGCCCAGCACTGCTTCCATGTAATAAGCAGGGGAGTGGATAACAAAAACAAATACAATGCAGAGTTAGAACACAGACGGAAGGAAGATACTGGAAATAAAAGTTACTTTCAGAAAAATGGATGTTTGTTGTTTCCAGACAATGAAAATGGAACAGGACGTAAATCTAGCAAGTGAAATGCAGAACCATGATAAGGCAAGCTAAGGATCCTGAAGAACAATTGCTAGAGTTAGAAGAGCTAATAAAAACTTCCCAAACACAAAAGCAGGAAGCCTGTCAGTCACCCAGCACAGCTGATGGACGATCAAGGCGCAAAGGGAGGAATTAAGAAAGATAAGGACACAGTAGCAAAATTAAATTAATTCTTTGCACTGACATTCGCTATGGAGGAGGTTGGGAAGGTTGGCACACCGGAGTGACACATCACCAAGAGCAGACAGTCCTCCTGCAAGAGTTCCAAAACAGCTCAAATATGAAACTGCCAAATTTTCTTTCTTTCTTTATATCAGAGAACTGGAAGGTGACAGATCTTTAAAAAGAGTCTTAGGACCAACCACTGGAACTGTAAAACAGAAAAATCAGATTGTCAGAAGGGGCAAATTAGTAGGAAACAGTGGGGCCTGAATTAGCACACGGGTACACGCTGTGTTCTGGCGGAGCCCCTGCGCTGAGGCTCCTGCACACAGATGCATGTCCTCCCAGAGAGCTGCACTCAGACAGGATTTGGTCGGACACCATGGAAGCAGATCTTCTACAAGCTTTTCTAGCACTAAATGTTCTTAAGGAAACTAAACTGTCATGGAGCACAGGATTAATGCTCCTGAAAATTCCTGCTAAAAAGATAGGGAAAAAAGGGAATGAACAAAGCATAGTAAGGGAGAGGAACAGAAGATTCTGCACTGTTCCAGCATACTCATAAATACACCAGAAACAGAAGACAGTGAGGTGGAACACAGATAAGGCAGCTAACACACAGTTTTTCAGAAAAGTCACATTTAAAACTGTCAGAGAGCAGCTCCTAAAAAACTCCCAGAAATTGGTGACTGGGAGATAAGATGCAGGCGTGCAGCCCTGATTAAACAGGAACCTGATTCCCAGTCCAAGGAAAGCTTTCACTTGCTGCAGTAAAGGAGATGGGTCAGAGAACAGCAATACTGGCATCACTGGGGTAAAGGGAGAGGGAAGGTTAAGCCCTACGCCTGCACGTCTGTTTTTCTGCACACAGAACAGCATCCCCAGTCCTTAGGGGACCCTTTGAGGAACAGCAGAGAAAGAGAAAGCTCAGACTTCTCATTTTGGCCATGTAACAGGATTAATTACTGAGACTCTGGCAGGTATGCGGATAGATTCCCTCAGTCACTGCCGCCGTGCTGGAGATGAGAGAACAGCCCCATAGCTGCCTGCAGATTAGTTACAGGAGAATACATTACTGCGTCCTCTGGCAGATCAGATGAAAGAAGCAGCGTTCCTTTCCCTGCAGGCTTTGCCACACATAGGAGAACCCCCCCCATCTCTGGCTGGCGGCAGGGCGGGCAGCACAGCCCTCCTGCCTATGGGAATCGCTCCCCGGAGCGGGATGCCAGCAGTAGAAACCCCTCAGCAGCCCGGGGTGCTCCGAGCAGGCAGGGCTGGGCCAGCGCTGGGCAGCCCTGGGGCCTCCTGCATGCTTGGGGAGACGCAGCAGGGGCACACG
Organism: Tympanuchus pallidicinctus; assembly: GCF_026119805.1. Taxonomy (NCBI): domain Eukaryota; kingdom Metazoa; phylum Chordata; class Aves; order Galliformes; family Phasianidae; genus Tympanuchus; species Tympanuchus pallidicinctus. The sequence continues at coordinate 23,820,779 of NW_026294739.1, forward strand.
GGGAGGCAGCCCTGACCCCATCACCCCCCCCCACACACACATGGGTTTGCAGGAAGGGGCTTCGGTGGGACCGGGGCTGTTCCCCGCACACAGAGCTGCCCACCGCTGCCCTGGGTTCGAGCTGCACACAGGAGCCGGTGCCCAGCCCCGACGTGACACGGGCCAGGCTCCAGGCCCAGGCCTCTCGCCACGTGGCACAGAGCAGCGGGCGGACGGCGGTTGCCTGGCCACCTGCCCAAGGCCGGCAGCAATGCGAGCAGCCCCCGCTCCGTGCGGGTACGGCTCCGGCAGCGCCTGCTCACGCTTTGTCCCGCCGCGTGCCCACACACTGGGCTGCCTGTGTTCGGCTGATGGCAATTAGCAGCGCGCTAAGCGCCGCGTGCCCCGCACTAATTCGGGCGGACGGGCATGTCGAACCCTGCCAGGAGTCACAGCCAGCCACGGGCCAGCGAGCCCCGGACGCTCCTAGAGCTGGCAGGCCCCGCGCAGTGCCCAGGGGCAGGCAGACCTGTGGCCTGTCTGTGCGTCGCTACCCCTCCTGGCCTGCGGAGCTCAACCAAAACATTACGGAAAATTCACTAAATGGAGGGTGCTGAAAATGGAGAGGAGCTCAGCCTGCTGCAGGAACAGAGTGGGGAGCGGCCCCTGGCTGTGCCCCAGGGCGAGGGCTCCGCTGCACTGCACAGCTCTGCCCGCACTGCGACAGACGGCAACTGCTGGAGGAAAGCCACCCACCAGTGCGGCATCTCAACAGGACACCTAATTATTACACCTAATTATGACAAGGCTGAGAGCTGCGGGTGCTCAGTCTGGAGAGAAGCTCTGGGAGGCCTCGCTGCAGCCCACCGGTGCCTGAAGGGGCTGAACCCTAGTGGAAGAAGGCTCAGGGTAAGCATGAGGGCTGTATGGGCTTTAAGGTCCCTCCCAACACAAACCACACTGCGGTTCTCTTATTTCTAATCCCAGTTTGTAGCTCTTACTGTGCCCAGCCAATGGGGCCTGGCCCAAGGGGTGCGCTGGGTGTGCAGCTGACTTCAAGCAGTGGGCATTTGATCTGTAATTGTTTTTCAATGATTGTATCTTTCCCGTGTTATTGCTTTACAAGACTAGGTTTTGTACAATATTGAAAATCAATGAAAATGCATGAAAAAATGTTTTTCCTCCCCTTCAGAACCTCAATAGCCTTGTTTGGATACCAGCACTGCTGCTGTACACCTGCACCCCCCCCAGCTGCAGGTTACCTGCTCCCACCCAGCCCAGCCCAGTGCTTCTTTCTTGTTTCCTTAGGTACATGAAAACCCAGGTAGAATAAAAGTGGAGGAAAAAAAACCAAACCATTACTACTGACTATCAGCTCCAGATTAGGATTGGGATATAGATGCTACATGAGGTAAAGAGCATGATGAGCTGAGACTAGGGTAGCTACTTAAAGAGATTAAGGGATTCACTTCAGTGTAATTGAAAGGACCAGCAGCCTCACCGCGGCCACTAATAGCTGAAGGAAAAGGAGCCCAGCACCACGCACTCCCCCAGAGGCAGTGCAGCTCCGGCCCATGGGTAGAGCTGACCTCCCATGGAACAGAGGTTAATGGCCATCGGTGCTTCAGGACAGCTGTGTGAATGCCTGCCCAAGCCCAGGTGCACCACTGATGGAAGCCCTGCTCTGCAGGAGCTTTCTGCAGTGAGGCACTAACAGTCAGCACAGCTGTACCACTGTGCATGTTTTGCCAAAGCCTCTTCTGGTATCAACCCACACACATCCTCCAGAGCTAACATAATTTTGTCACTCTGGACCACTGATAGGTCTGGCTACACAGTTTGTAATTCTTCAAGAATTAAAGTCTTATCTAAACATATCATTTAACTTTCCTACGGTAAAATAACAACTTTTAAGTAACTCTGTAACATGTTCTATAATCTTTTCTCAAGTGCGTATTATCTTACTGTCACAGTCCCACTTGCCCTGCAACAGCCCAGTCAAAGCAACAGATACGAAGGTAAACACAACTAGGAAGGATGGAGTGCCAGTGGCCCCTTTTCCAGCTCCACAACTTGTTTTTCCAAGCAGCCAGCTGCTCTGAAGACAGGCCATGCTAATTGTGAGATAGTTTGTGTGTTCTTACATGAAAATATTTTTCAGTCAAAGCAATGCATAAATTATTTATTCATTTGTATTTGCGTTTAAATAGTTGAAAAACGTCCAAATTAACCGCTTTGAAAATCGTTCCAAAATTCCCCCCTAGGCTATGACCTTGTGGCCAAGTTTAATCTCAACACAAATTGAAAGGAGGGTTTTGAGTTAAAACGTCAAATGGCTCTGAATGTGTTTTGCTTCAGAGAACGGAGTTATTCTTCTGCAAACTCAGCTAAGCACGCACCTCGAGGACTCAAGTTTGGTTTGCAAACACGACAGTTTTATCAGAGCTTTAATCTGACGCAGTGAGGTGGGTTCCCTGATGCTGCTGCTTCTGGACTCACCCAATAACGCACGAAGCTCATCCTTCCTTTTACAAAATGTTTCTAATTCTCACAGTTGTGTTGAAAAGAATTACATGTTAAAAACCAGGATCCAAACAAAAGCAGGAACCCCATCAGTTGCACTGATCAGTTCGTGTGTCAGAGCCGAAGCCGGGGAGCTCAGCTCACAACCACACAGTGCCTTTCTGCCCCCAGCACCCAGGGCAGAGCTCAGGGCTGATGTCTCAGTTCTGACCCAGCTGCCAACACCATGGGGGAAGCAGTGGGAGTGCTGTGCACTGCGCGACGGCTGCTCCCTTTATGTGCTTCTAAGGGCAGTGATTCTGACACATCCCACAGAGAAAATATCCCAGATCCTCCCCTCCACAAACACGGCAGTTTATACAGAAGAAAACCAAATTTCTAACAAACGCAAAAAAATTAAAATAGAAATCAGAAGAGCACAACAGGCACCGCAGCTACCTGTAGAAAAGGAACCTTCAAAAATGGAAGATGCAAAAATACATTCAAGGCCAACCGGAAATGCTCCCCAGTGCCAGGACCTGGGCAGGAGCCCCACACAGCCCCAGCCCCTCCCCGGGTGTGTGCTGAGCCCCAGGGCCTTGCAGTGCCCAGCCTGGGGGCCGGCACCACCTCCCCATCCCCAGAGCACTGCCCTCCTGCCTCCCTCCCCCGCCAAAGTCCCACGGAGCTCTCATTTCACTATTCCCAAATTCCCAGATGTCTCTCACCCTCCCAGCTCCCCACAGCCACGCACTGGCTCGCAGACTATATGCATCTTTACACCAACAGCAGCAGCAGGGGTACTGCTGTACAAAAGCAGGCACCAAGAGCAAAGATTATGTCTTCAGTATCTCGCAAGCTCATGCAGTGCATATATATCTTCTGTAAATAACCCGGTGTTTTCACATGGATTATTTAGACTTTCTGATGAAACTGCAGAAATGTCAATGCGGAGTGCGAGCGCCCAATCAGGCAGCAGCTCGCTGACCCCTGCCCTCCTCTTCTGCTGCGTGACTGCTATTATCTTCAAGGGGAAAAACCCTCCTTCTCTCTTGTTATGCCTTTTTTATGATCTAGGATTCTGTTAATAATGACCCCGTGTTACATAAAACAGATACATTAATGTCACCGAGTCCCAAAAGTACTGAATCAAGCTGACTCCTTCAGAAAGGAAGAAAGTGATGAATACGGGCGAGGGAAGCCTTAATAAGAGCACAGATCCGAAAGATGGGAAGGGCTCCACCAGATCACTTTCTCATTCCCACTTGAAATGGGATATTTAAAGGGCCACACAGGTAACAAAGATCAGAGCGACAGCGAAATTCTGTGAGCGTGCCATCAAAGAGAGCGAATCGCACCCGTGGTTCTGGGCGGCGCTGGAGGGCTGCGGCCCCTCACACCGCTGCTAATGGGGACGGCTGCTGGGGGCCGGGCCCCCGCCTCCATCGCACAGCAGCAGCGCGGCTCAGGCCGTGTCCCCACCATAGCATGGCTGGGGTCAGCCTGGCAGAGGAGCGGCCGCCCCCGACCCGGGCACATGGCCGGGGCTGATCTCATGTAGCTGGAGCAGATGTGACAATTAAAAGGCATTGTTAGTAGTGGAGAAATCTTAAAAAAGAACAATAATCTCTAATCAGAGGTATGACGATATTTAGTGGCAAAGCTATTAATATCTGAAAGCTTCAGATCTTGAAAAGAAAGTGCAGGACAGCCTGTAGAGGCCATCTGCTATAGAACGCAGTGCGGAACAGCACTGTGATCAGACAGCGGTGCTCAGACGTGCGGTACACAGCCGAGCATCAAAGAACTGCAAATTATATCCAGGGAACACAGGAATGGATTAACGAATTTGTGAGCACTCTCAAGTAGTTTAAAGGAAAAAAACAACGTGGGAAACCACAGACTGGTCACATCCTTCTGGCCAGGCACCAGAGCTCCTTCTATCAGCTGCCATTCGTATTCCCACCTCACTGAATTGGAGAAAAGGTAAAATCTCAAGGCCGAGATGAGGCATGTGAAGAGACAAGGCACCTGACATGGAGTCTTACAGAGATAAGGCTCAATCTGACCCAGCAGAAATGAAGGAGAGGAGGAGGGTCCTGCAGAGCCACAGCTCATTTTTGGGCTGGTTTTATTGTATATTACATTTAACGTGATCAGACATGGAGCCCTTGGCAGCCTCCCACCTCCTGCTCAGGGTCAGCATGGAGCATGTTTAAAATTAGCAGCATCTCCTCATTAATGTAGGTAGGTCAGAAGGCAGCGGTGCTGCTCACAACTTAGGCAGGCTGGTCACCTACCTGACAGGCTGGAGGAATGCCCGCTGCCCTCCAAAAAGCTGGGGGGTGTCGGGAAATCTGTTCTTAATGGCAGAAGAGGAAGTGGGATCAAGGCAGGGAACTCGCCATGGTACGGTACGGCTTCCAGAACAATGTAGGAGTTACCTCGTGGATGTGTGTAACAAACAGGAAAAGCCTGAAGCAAAGGGAAAGGTCTGACCGAGGGCTGTGTGCCCTTCCCCTGCCCTGGGAGCCGCAGAGCACACCGCAGCACAGCCAGAGCGCAGAGCAGCGCTGCAGCAGCTCGAGTGCCATTCAGTCCCATCTGTACAAACAAACCCAAACCTTGCTCCCCTGACACAGATCCTCCAGAGCATTAGCTCTATTAAAATTTGTATTTTGCAATTACTTCAGTTTGCTTTGCTTCCTTTCTAGGTTTTATGCTAAATTACATGGATGGAGAATCAAGCTGCACTTATGAAATCTGTTCTGCTGGGCCATGCCACTGTTAGAACAAATTTCCAATCGTGCGATACAATCCCCACCGCTTTGACTGACGGCTTCACCTCAGCCGAGTCAGCACATGTAACAGAGCAACATCCAACACTACCCACCGAATGAACCAATTCCTCAACTAACACAAAACACTGCGTGCCGGCCGTCCTTCTGAACCACTGCTGCAGGACACGCAGCAACGGTGAGCGCTCTGCCACACAGAATGCCGTCACCCAGCAGCTATCGCCAACTCCTTCCATCAATTTGGGCAAAGAAGTGGTGTTTCTGGGCCTCCATTCCTGGTTCACCAACAACATACAAAGCGGACACACCAACAGCGACCCCGGAAGCGGCAGAATTAATCTGTGAACAACTCTCAGCATTACGGACATGCTAAGCACAACTATTTTAAGTACCAAATGTCTCACATGATGGCAGGTAGCAGAAAGACAGCAGCACAACCACACTTCTGCTTTCTCTCATTACTGCGTGGACAATGCCAGCCCTCAAAGTATGCCAGGCCTCTTCCAGATCAGAAGAAAACGTGATCCCTACTCCAAGAGTGCCTAATCTAAGAAGTCAGAGATGAAAAGAGGGAAAGGAACTCAGGATACAAAGGAATCTATGTAGTGACATGCCCCAGCTTGTTATTTTAATTAAAAATATGCTAAGTCCTTCCTTTTGCCTCTTTCAGCCCTCTCGGCCGAGCTCTAAGCCTCAGTCCCAGGGTCTGCCTTGTGTCCTAGGGCTCTGTGCAGGAAGGGGCCCTGCAGCCATGCCGAACACACTGCACACGGCCCAAGCCCTGCGGTGCCTGACAGCAGCAGCGCCTCTCTCACCCACACACACATTCCTGCATAGCTCCATGAGTACATGGCTGCTCCAAAAGTAATGCCTCCTGTCCTATGGTACTGGCCCACAATACTAGAGGTGGATGCGGGTGGTCTGGCAGCGCAGGCTGAATATCCCTGCCAATACACTGCTACATTTTGGTGCCATGTGATAGATGGCAGCAGAGGGTGGTCTGACATAACGGCACCTAATGGGAAGTGCATATGAACAAAGATGTGTCACTGAATTCCTCCATGCAAAAACACAGCATCTAATGATATTCACTGACGCTTGTGAACACTAAAGAGACCAAAGAGTGGGTGTCAGCACAGTGAATGTCAGACTGCATGGGCAACACTTTCTTAACAAGTACGCCATCTTAGCAGCTGTGAAATAGAAGTCACCTCCACTGGTACAGATTGTTACAAGCACTGTGCGCAAGCTCTTGTTCATCACTGTAAAAATGTGCAGCTAACAAAGGTGACAACGCCAAAAAACAATGTAGCTGATAATCTGCTCCATCAAATAGCACTACTGTCTCCTCTGTATCTGTCGTAACATCCACGTAAAACAACAGGAGGCATTACTTTTGGAGCAACCTAGATTTTAACCATGAGAGTGAGCAGCAACTGCCGTGCCACTTACACCTTCCACAGCCCCCTTGGCTGAGGATCCCACCCCCCCAGCTCACACCTCCGCCCGTCCGCCAGCCCTGCATCTGGGAACGCTGCTGCAGAGGTCTGACAAGTGGCACACACAGCCGAGGTTCAGAGAGACACGGATCAATACTGCGCCCGCAGCCCTGCACGGAGGGATTAGCCATCCCAGGGAGAGCGCAGACGGCTGAACGTGGGAATCATGACTCCGAATACCACCAGGGGTTTATGAAGCTGGAAAGCAGCCTCCGACCTCCTGCCTCCAGCTGCCCTGGGGCAGCGTAGATTGTCCTCCTGAGGGGGCCAGGCAGACAGCGAGCAGCACGCCCAGTGCCTGGCAGTGAGGGACAACAACAGCAAGGGCAGGGAAAGGTGCTGGAGTGCAGACAGGAAAGGCGAGAGCTGAGTCCTGCGATGCTGAGCGAGAGAGCAGGGGACACAGGGCCAAATGCTGGTGACACCAAAGGAAGAAACAAACCGCGGCAATGGGGGAGACACTGCATCCTGTGCTGCCGCTGACATGAGCCTCTGCCTTATACATCCAAACACCACAGGAAAAAACACTCCTGCAGGCAGATACACAGTCAGGACAAGCCACTGAGCAGCAAGCTCACTGCCCCTGGCTTAGCTGAGCTCCTGCATTGTATCAGCCTTGTCGCTCCCTACTGCCCTCACCATGTGGTTGTAGTTGCTCTGCTGGAACTGCAGACGTGTTCTTATTTCTCATTACACTGTCATAGATGGGAAATAGGGACTGCAGAGGAGAAGAAGGGGAAGTAACTTTCCAAGAGCCCTTGAGGTGCAATGAACCCTACGGAACACATTCACATCATCAGAGAGAGAGACAGAGCTCCTTAACGATCTCCGCAGTTTTTGTGCAGCTTAAAGTCAATATGGGTTTTGCTTCCTGGACAGCTCAGCAAATGGTGACTCTGTGGCTGGGGCTGAGCAGTGTGTTTGGAGTGTGTCTTCACCCCGTGTTCCAGCAGCCCCGTGCTGGCTGTAAGCCAATCTGTGCATTGATTGTCCATGCAACTAGCAATGTCACTCTGCGAACGCAAATGAATTCCTTACAATCCAAATTTCACCCAAGGTGAAAGAAGAGCAATGAGACAACAGAGGAGCAGGAGAGCAAAGCTCAAACAATGCACCGAAAAATGCCTCCAGGTAATTCCAGGTCACACACCTCCATCAAGCGCTGCTTCTTTCTATTTCGCAGCCTGGCTTTTCTCAAGTGAGTTAGCACAGGAGGAAAAGAAGGTGTCGATGCTTCTCAGCACAGCAGCTGAACACAAAGCACAATAGAAAATTAGTGAAATGCCCTCTTACACTTATCTTCCTTAAACTCAGTCTCATTTATGACCGGAACACTCGCATTATTTCATCTTCCACAACTACTGATACTCGTCAGTTCTGGTACGGCCAACAGCTAAAGCTAAAGGCGAGGCGGAACCCCGAACCACGGCAGCACATCCACACGTATTGACGCGCTGTGCCCCAGCAGCGCTGCAGCTCAGTTCCACCCAGCACGGGGAGCGCGTTGCTCCCCACGGGGCCATCAATCTGTCCCTCCCCGCCCCCACCGCTCCTTCTCAGCATTAACCTAAAATATGGGCCACGCGCCTGCCCCACGCAGCTCCAGGAAGCAGGCCGTCCCCTCCTCCAGCACTGCCATGCAGGCAGTGTGTCACTGCAATTTTATGGCCGGCATTACGGCTCACGCCCCGCGCTGCCCAATCGCGCCGCGCCCAGCAGCACAGCCAGGCTCCCGCCTCCGCCAGCACCGCGACCCCTCCGCCAGCTCCGCCATAAATCTGCCCCACCTGATGGGAGATGGGCTTTTTAGGATCTCTCCGGGTGCTCGGAGGTAGCACTTCTATGAACTCCGTGCCACAATAAATAACGCTGCCCGCAATATGTCTTTGGGAACGTGTCAGTGGCGGCTGTCCTGCCATGAATTTTTATTCTTTCGCCGTCTGGAAGATAGATTCCAGATACAGCGTTTCCCCGCACTTAGTGTCAAATCTCTTTACCCCTTTGCCCCGGCAGAATGACAGGGACCACAAATAAAATAAAATAATAAAAAAGAAGCATAGAAAAAATGGCCTGAGAGCAGAGCAAGCACTAACCTCCCCCTGCATCTGAGCAGCTCTGGGATGACGGCTCTGGGTGGCTACAGACAGGCAGTGCGGAGAGCTGGGAGGCAGTCTGGGTGCACGACGGATGAGATTTCTTCACACGGATTCTACGCAAAGAAGCGTGAAGATAAAACTGCCACAAAGAGCACGATGCACACAGGGCAGGAGATGTGGCACACAGGTACCGGTGCCATCCGACTGCTGTGCCACAAATGGGGGAATGCAGAGCTGATCCCAACACAGGAGGGGATTTTGCAGTGAAAACAAACCTTACTGTGGACAAAAAATGCCACATGGAAAGTCCAACAAAATGCCTGCAAGATACCTGCAGATTTGGCACCACAGATGTGGTGTTGAGGTTAGATATGAAAGGAAGGATGTGTAACAGTTGCCAGAGGGAATTCAATGCAGAAAGAAATAGCCACTGGCACAAAAAAACGTTACACCGTTCATTTCGACTGCTGAAAACTAAAGGCAGTGCACAGCAAGGCTCAGCACTACGGCCAGCAGGGTTTGGTGCCTTCACTTCCACAAAGCACAGAGCCACAAACCACAGAGCGGCCCTGCAGGCAGTGCTGGGGACCAAGGGAACACTGCCTCCTGCACTGGGAAGGAGCACTGCGTGGCCCAGCACAGCACAGCGGCTGCCTGCCAGGGAGCAGCTCTGCAGAACTGGCCTACGGGCTCCAGGGTGCATCAAGGCCGTCTGTCAGCTGTCCTCTTCCAACTCAATGCCTTATACCCAAACAATGACTCTCTTCCACTTCAGGTTACTGTCTGGGCTGCCATCTGTGGTACGATACTATCTTAATTTGAAGACACTATTTAACTTCATTCACTGTGACGTAAGTGCATTTCACACCCCTTACATCTAAAGGACATGAGGACGAATTCTCCGGTACGCTCACATCAACACACGTGGCAGCTATGACACAAGACACCGGAGGCAGCACCATTCCACCACAGACACACAGCACAGAGCCGCATGACACCTTTGGAATGTCCCTCCCTGAGTTTCCCAATTCACATCAGAAATGGTGACACCACCGTTGGAACACAAGTACAGGATCTCCTCAGCATCTGTCCTCTTATTTCCACCCTGGGGGCCTCAGGGGCACTTCTGGCACCACCATCACACAGTGCTGGGCAGAGCTTGGAGCCACAGCAGCACTGAACAAAGCACCTGGAGCCCACGTTCCCCCAAGTGCTCAGCGACAGCCGCTGCCACGCAGCAGAGTTACTGGAGGAGATTTACAAGGTCACTGACAAATGCAAGTATTGATTGAGTATTAAAGTGTCTTGTGATTAATACAGCCTTCGAAGTAATTAGTGCAGAAGATCTCTTATATCTCACCATGTTTAAATAATGTATCTGTGCACACGCAGGCCCCCTGTCAATCACTGGCTGAGGCCAAACACCATCTCACCTGATCGCACGTTTGGAAGCTGGGCTTCCTGCCTGCTGAATATCTTTCAAAAACAGCAGCTCTTCCCTAATTGCCTGGGGTGACCTATATCTAGAGCCTCGCAGTTCACCATAGGGGTAGAAAGGAGAAGAAAGCTGGAATAGAGCTGCAGCATGCTATTCCTGAAAAGGGAATAAAACCTGGGAGAAATCAGCGGTGCTGCACAGAACTGGTGTGGGGACCATGGCAGGAACAAGCAAACAGCACTGCTCAGCCCAGATGCACAATTTTCATGTCTGATATCACCATACCATATCATCTTCATTTTCACCAAGGTAAGGGTTCTTCATACAGCAGTCAATGGTACAACTGGCAATAGTGAAATTGCAGTACTTTCTGTATTCAAAGAAAAAGCTAAGCCAAAATAGATGTGATTTCTCCCGAGTCTCCTAAGTTTTACCCAAGGGAAAAAGGTACTCGACTGACATCACTCCAGCTATTGCTGCGTTGGGCTCCCTAACAGATCCCAGAGATCTATAATTAGAATTTCTATTATTAGAATAATAGAAAGCAGGGCTGAAAAGGACCTCGGAAAGTCACTACATTGATCTTGCTACCCGCAGGCAGAATCAATTAAACCTAAGCAATCCCATATTCTGGCATCTCAGACTGGAAGGAGGGGTTGTGCTTCCCTGACAGCAAACTGGGCATAAGTCTTGGTCAATCTGCACTCCCTTGCAACCTCACTGCTGCAGTCAAAAGCCCCACTGTGCTCTGCTGGAGTGCATTTAGTGGCCACCAGGACCTGGGACGGAAACGACCTCCAGCAAGGGTCGCTTCGGTACAATCTGCAGCTCCACACCTCCCCATTCTTTTTGGCATACCAGGCACTCACCTCACGTCTTCTAATCTCTTCCTCATCATCTTCCTTACACACCTGCAGTCTCAGGGTTTCTCTGAAGCCCACTTAGAGATCGTTAAACATTTACCAGTTATTGGGTAAATAAGGTTGTCGGAAACAACTTTCCTTCAAACTCACTCCTTTTCGAACGCACGCTGATTCCAGCCCCAACAAAGAGAAGAGCTGCACTGCCAGCACTGCCCTACGCCCAAGGTGCTGCTCCCCTCATCCTCAGATGCGGTGTGTGGAGGCACAGGGCAGGAAGCATAAATTCAGAATTTGGAGAACGTGATCAACAGAACTTCTAAAAAACTGTAGTAACTGTAGCACAGAGGCACGAGGTAGCAGCACAGAGCTGCGTTGCAGACAAGAGTACGGATGGCGAAGACGCTTCCTGCAGGCCTCAGCCCCCAGCACAGGACCTGGCAACCCTGACCCTCAGCACCAGCCCGCTTCCTCCAGCACTGCCCAGCTGTGGGCACCCGGCTCCACCCATGCCAGCCATGGTACTGCTGTTAACAGGGCTCTTTCCAGAAAGCTGTCACAGAGAATGTGCATGCAGAAGGCTGAGGCAACTGACAAGAATGGCCTGTTCCTTCCTGAAGCACACATGGCATGGCTCAGGCTGAATACACAGAAATCAGAGGAGAAGTTCAAATTTGGTGTTTGCTGCATAATCATTTTTTTGTTGCCATTTCATTGCTGGCTATTTGCTTCAGCAGCTTCAATGCCAAGCTAACTTTAGGAGGACAATGCCGCAAAGGGCCCCAGGATACGCAGAACCCTCCAGTTTTGACTGAAATCAGAAGGGCATCAAACCAAAGAGCTTCCTGATCCGAGTTCTGTGTTCAAAACAAAGAGCCTAAAGCACTTACCCCAAAAGCAGGTACCAAGGGTAAAGCCTGGCCACGATTGAAACCCCACTGTAAATCTGGAAGGCGGTCTCACCACCGGCACGGAGCCACCCAAACCCAGCAGCACTCCTGCACAGAGCTCCCAGGTCACAGCGCAGGGCACAAAGCCCCCAGCACCCCCAGCTCACTGCTGCCACGCCGTGACCCCACCCAGGGGGGCTATGAGCAGTGAGCTGGGTGCTGCACTCCGGTTATTATTTATTTTCTGCTAATAATACATCTGAGGTTTGGGTAAGTAAGTAAGAGGAAGGAGAGCTCCTTCTTGGCCATCCTGCTGCCGACAATTAAGAAACCTCAAAGTAATTTTTGAAAATGTCAGCGTCTCATTTAGCAAACGGATAAATAATGAATGAAGCATAATCACTGTCCTGTGCTGGTGGTACAGCTTCGCGGTGTCATTAGTAAACTAACGGTATAATATCTTCATGTCACAGTTTAATTATATCTTGTAATTAGTTTCAGCAATGGATTGCACAGAGTCAGGCCCCCTGAGCTAAACAAAAGGTAATAGAACTTTCAGAGTCCTCGCATAAATCAATTATGAAGTGTCCTGTGCAACCGGAGGCTTGTTTGCTGTGATTTTATGTACAACGCAGAGGTGATCCCCGCAGCCAGTGGAGGCTGACAGCCTCCCTGCATGGCACTGGAGGGGAACCCACACACACACTGCAGGCACAGGGTGAGCTGGCACTACCATCCCCCCGTCATGAGGGAGCTGTGGGTGATGGAGCCGCACCGAGCAGAGCCCCTCGTGCAGCTCCTACAGCACTGCCTCGTGCAGAGCCCCTCGTGCTGCACAGAAGCGCGTGCATACATACCACAGGTACAGATGTCCCTGGGCAGTGGTGCTGTGCCACCCTAGCCTACAACCTGTCACAGCTCCAGGGATAAAGAGCCACCTCACTGGAATTAAATGAACAAAACGGTGTTTCACAGTTCAGCCCTAACAGCTGCCCTCACACTGCTGCTCCCCGCCTGGTGCATACATTCCACACTCCTCCTCTGCTCCGGCTGCGTGGTGCTGGAAGTTGCCCACATTACATGGGATGGAGGACAAGGCAAAAATAAATTCAAACCACTCCAAAAGCCTAATTTCAGTTCACTGCCACCTGCAAATAGCAGAGGCCCCAGCCGCAGTCACCCCACGCACAGCAAAGCACTGGGGACACACAAAGGCCCCACCAGGTGCCCGGCCCTGACTCAGCCCGTTGCGGTGCTCCTGGCAGTGAGAGCCACACACACACTGCCCACAGTTGTGCCACAGCGCACAGGTCGACGTGCAGAGCTGCTCAATAAGGCAGCCAGAATCCTCCTATTGTGAGCCCTTCAGCAAATTTAACAAAAGGAAAAGCACTGCCTGGAAAAAAGGGAAAAAAGTCCACTCCTCAGAGCGGTGCTGCAATCCGGCTGGTTGCCATGGAGATGTGATGACTTGTTCACATGGCAACATCCCTTCGGTCCAGCACTCGGTGATGGGAGCACGGCAGCGAGCGCAGCTCCACAGCAGCCGGGCAGGGAAGTGGGGCTGAGCAGAGCCACAGGCCGGGGACAACACACTGCATTGGCTGTGGCACAGAGCTGCCTTCCTGAGGCACAGGATGCCTCACTGCTACAGGAATGTGCTGCAGAGAGCACCGAGCTCTGTAAGAAGTGACCTCCGGAAAGCACTGCCAAAAACAGATGTGGGTGAGCGTGGGGGAACCACCAGACATCCCACACAACACCTAATGTGTTGGAAAGAAACCTGAAGAAATCGCTGCTACAGCAGTTACATGCAATCACATAATTTGTCACTCTCATTAAAATCCCAAGCCAGTAGCAAGTGGGAAATTGGGCAACATCTATCGAGTCGGAATAAATACCCACGACTGCAAAAACATACCAAGACTACACCTCCTGCCGTCCTTCCAAGAGATTCAAATGCTGTCTGCTGAGAGCACAGAGTGGTGACACTGCGGGGAGCACGGCGCCTGCTGCCCCACGGTGGGACAGAGGACAGCAAGGACGGGATGGGGCTCTGCCTTAAGCAGCATGAGCATGACACAACTGACAGGAGAAAGTCTCCTGAAATACAGAATTTGAGAAGAAATATCTTTAATATAAATTCTACTTTAACTTTGCTGCCTGTTTGTATTAGTGGTATCTTCCCCGTTCACCAACTTCAACAGGAATGTTTCGCTTAAAACCATATTTAGATGATGCCGTGACTCAGAGCAGCAGCAGCCCCATGCTTCACAACTCCTGACTATCTCACTCTCAGCAGCCAAACACAAACCCAGAAGAGCAGCCCACCCACACAAGGACCCTCACTTCCCCCAATCCCACAGCAGCCTCAGCCCACGGCCTCCCCCTGCTCACAGCTCCTTCTATCTCCTCCAGACCCACCCCTATGGCTGACAGCCATGCAGCCGCTGCCCCCAACCCCAGCACGGCTGCGCTGCTCCCTGCGAGGTAACGCGGGCATGGCAGGGTTGGCCGCTTTCATCTCTACTGCTGATGAAACAATAGCTTTGTCCTGCTCTCCAAAACATGGAGCAGTGCTTGCCTCCTTGGATGGCACACTGCATGTGGTGGAAAGGAAGACAAACATTCCAGTCTGTCAAGCTATCCTGACAGCCACACACTTGTTTCCTCCTGAGGACCAAAATAAACACAAAGGGCGTGAAGTCAGTAAGCACATGAAATCCCAGAGCTTGGCATAGTCTGCATTTCCCAACCAGAAGGCATCCAAGAGCAATCCTTCAGAGCCATCTTGCCATCCCCCTCTGCCCTGCACACAATGTACCTGCTCCATTCTGAGCACCACTCCCTGCCTGCTCTGCGGGCACAGCCAGGCCCAGGGGAAGTGCTCAGCACACGGCACAGCCACACCAGCATGCTGCCAGCTTGCAGGAGCTTTTCCAGAGCAGTAAACGTGTGCCCGCTGCAGCCAGCTGCAGAACAGAGCTGTAGCTGTATCTGACCAGAAAAAGCCAAAAGCACAGAGCAGGCTTCGTGTTGCCATTTTGCAAAGCCTGCTACATAACTGCAGGAAATACACAAGCAGTGTTTTTTTCTTCAATTTGTATCATGCACAGACTTTCAAACTGGGCACAGAAAGCCCTTTGTAACGTGCTTTCCTCACCTCCTCCTGCTCCACCCCTGCACATTCAGAGCACACCGCCAGTCCCCAGTGGCTCAGCACACACCCACCTGATCTCTCCTTGTTGCTTTTATAAATTGCAATATTACTATTAAAAAAATATCAATGTCAATGAAGAGCCGAGTAAAGGGAAAGGTTCACCTTTTAATGGCAACTCTCACTTTATATCGACACCTTACCGGAGGAATTTCAGCCCAGTTCTTGTAAGAACTCCAATACTGGAAAAGGAGCTCGGAGGCTCAACAGTAACACAACAGGTGTTTAAACAATTCCTTCTACCTACACTCTCATGTCGACTTTATTTTCAAGTTTCACTCAATGATGGAGTTGTTTCTTAGCTCCTTGTGTGCTTAGCCATTTAATTAAAGCAATCCATATTGAATTCATGTCCAGATGCCTTGACCAGCAGAGCCAGATCCTCATTGGCATGCCAGCTGCTCAAAGAAGAGCATGGCCCCGTGCATACTAATCAGAGGAGGCAGTGATTCATCAGCCTGCGATACTGCTTCAGCATCTACAAGCACTTATGACATGTAATTGGTGGTGCATAAGCAAGCCAGGCCACATTAAGAAGCCTACAGATAGTCAGAGATAAAAATTAATGACTTTTGCTTTGTGTAATCCTGTGTGCATCGGGGGGGGAGGGGAGATCGGGATTAATGGACAAATGTAAGTAGGCACAAAGGAACAAAGAGTTTCTCGGCCTTGTTTACATATTGAACAACAATAATAAAAGAAAAGTGACAAGTTATAGAAAAGGCGAGTGTGAATTTTCGGCACGAGTGAGTTGGAAGACTGCTTGCAGTTCATTATGGATGCAGAATTTCCATACTCATTATTCCGAAACAAACCTCCTCAGAAGGCCCTTCTGGGACCAATGGCAGCCGGTTTATTATTCATCTTCTGCTGGTATTAAGGATGTCGTTAGAAGAGCTGCACGGAGCCCTTGCTGCATGGCACACTGCAAGAGAGGGCTGTAACCACCCCGGGAGGAGCAGCCTATTTTTCATGAGACCACGGCAAGCACAGAGCCGGGGTCACAGTGGGGCACGGCTGTAAAATCAAGAGAGAAGAGGGAGGTAAATCAAGGACAGCAGACAAAGACATTACGTTATGTGCCCGTGACAGCAGCTCCTGTAGATCAAGTTCTCTTCAAAATATTCACTCATCAACATTGGCATTTGAGTCTCCCCCTTCCTGCCATAAATCCCCTTTCCCCCCCAACATCGGGAGCACATCCTCCCTAAAACAGTTTTGAAGAAACATGCAACACCTCTATTTTCATTTTTCCTTAACCACTGCTTTCTCTTTTGCTCAATAAAGCCTCAGCGAAACGCGTCCATCATGGAGAACAATGCAGCTGGAGTCACTTGAGCCGCCCTTATGCTCAAGGTGACAGAAGTGGGTACAGACAGCAGTGTGGCAGCGAGAGCAGGGACAGCCGCAGGTGCTGCCCAGCCCCACGCACAGGCAGAGCCCAGCAGACCCGTGCTCAGGTGCCACGGCTGAGGGCTGGCAGCAGGGCTTCCCCAGGGACAGCCGGCCCCGGTTTCGTGGCCGTGCTCATTCCCCAGCATGGAGACCAACACCACCCACTGTGCTCTTCAAAGATACGCTTCCGTGGGATTCCCATTTTGGTTCTGTTCTGCCACCGCACTCACCCAAGAGCAGCAGCTCAGTACCTGTTGAATGGAAGTTTCCACTCTGAAGCAGGGAAAAAATATTTTAGGAACTATTGATTTACCCCAATTGCATCTCTCCTAGTGCTATGAAAAACTGCCATTGCCATGGCAATACTGCAAAAAAATGGAAAACCCACTATTCTTCAGTGAAGTGCGCCGTTGATTTTAATACAGCAGACAGCAAACCTTTCCCACAGAAGTCAGCTCTGACTGCAGCACGATGCAGAAGCAGTGCTGCAGGAGCAAGTCCTGCTCGGGTGCTCAGCCAGGCGCTGCACGTTCCACCCCAGCGCTGTGTGCTGCTGGCAGTAAGCCTTCCTCCATGAGCTCTGTGCCTTGGAGGAGACGGGGATGCCCTGGGGATGCCCACAAACAGGGGCAGCCTGCACCAACTCCCACTCCCCACTGCCGTTCCATGACTACAGACAGTTCCTGCGCAGCTGGAGCACGGGGCCCTCCCAGACCTCCTCGGCCATAAGAGAGGGCAAAGCACTGCGATGTACAGAAAGTGAGAACCACTGCTCTGGGCAGGCAGCTGAGCAGAGCCTCAGAGCTGTCACCGTGTTTAAGGTCTGCGCCATGCACCTCTTGTTCTGCAAACCTTGCTCTTTGTTTATTTGTTATACCAGCTAACTTCATCTGTTGTGCAGAAATGTTTACTGAGGTGGCTGCATCCACAGCCACCAGCGCTCTGTTTACAGCTGGGGCTCTGCGGTGCAGCCAGCTAAGAGAGGATTAAATTACACTCTGTAGATTAAGAGTCTGAACACTATAAAACTCATAAGCCTTTGTATGCTAAGCAAGAACTTTGACTCCCATAGGAGCACGCAGCAGAGATTCTGCATACACACAGAATACTTGAGGTTTTTGATATTTCAGTGTATCCTTCACAAACAGAGATACGATCAAACTATTTTGAAATCTTTTATCGGTACAAGAAAGTTAAAGTGAACTGTGATGTCCAGCAATTTCCTCCTGGTTCCCCCACACAGCCGTGCAAGCAGCCTCACTGCAGTGCTGCTGCCCCAGATCCAGGGGCAGGGCTGCCAAACTGGGCAAACACACGCACACATATGGACACACACAGACACCTTTACCCATTCCCTTTCCTCCCTCCCCGGTCACCTCATACAATTTACAACACGCATGCAATCACTTCTCTCAAAAGAACTTTCACTTGAATCTTTTTCTGGATACTTCAATGGTATTCTGCTTAAACCCAAGACAAACAGCAAATATTTGGAGATGCAGGAAGTTAAAGAAGCTCAGAACTATAGTTAGAAATGTACGTATGGATCAGGTACAAAACAGAAAAGATTCAGTGTACGTTTGTGTGTTTGTGTCTGCGCGTGTGTATTTTCAGCTCAGATGGAAGCAGCTCTCCAAGGTTCCACATCATTCCTTATTCAACCTTACTTCCCATTTTCCCTCCATACCTTCAGGAGAAAAGCACCACATCATGTCAGTGTGTTGTGTACACAGATGCCTCCTGCAGCCTGACAGACTCAGCTGCTAACCTGTTCCAGGGACCACTGGGACCAGATGCCTTGACAGACCACTAACAGCTGTTCCCGGATTTAAAAATGCAAAATGAAAGCATTCTATGCAAAGCCATTCAAGAAATGTGTGATTTTCTTTATACACGACAGGTTGGACACTTTATGGAATCACAGAATCATGCAGGTTGGAAAAGACCTTTGAGATCCCCAGCCCACCCATCCCACCGTGCCCACTGACCATGCGCCCACACCCCCATGGCTCTGGGACACCTCTAGGGACAGTGACCCCACCGCCCCTGGGCAGTCCAGGCCGGTGCATCACCACTCCTGGGAGAAGAAACTGTTAATATCCCAAGCTGACCCTGCCCTGGCGCGCCGCGAGGCCATCCCCTCATCCTACTGCTGTTAGCTGGGAGCAGAGGCCGACCCCCACCTCGCCACAACCTCCTGTCAGGGAAGCGCAGGGAGCAACGATCACTGGGTAACTGCCTCAGACAGACAGAAAACGACGGGAAGAGAACCCGAAGTCACTATCTTTAAAGACAACAAGCAGATCTGAGTAATCTAATTTAGGGGAGATAAGAGCCTGCTGGTAGCACCACCCTTAGCTGGACAACCGCCTCCGCTCCAGCGCCAGCCCCACGCCGGCAGGTCAGCACACCGGCCCGCAGCTGACGCGCTTCTGAATTGCCTGAGTGCATTTCCCAACAAACCCAGCCTGCAGAATTGATTTCCAGCCGGCCGCGCTGTCCCTAACGCAATTACCCATCTGCAAGCTGGGGCACAGCAGCCCCCACGCTCAGAGCCGCGCAGCCGGGGGGCACCGCCGCAGCCTCCCCGCACACCTCGCTTTTAATTGTTTAAACAGCACAGGCTTCTTTTTTTTTTTTCTTTTTTCCTTTTTTTGGCTCTTTCTCAGCAGAGAATCATTATATCCCTGTTTAAAGAAGTCTAGAGGGACCGCAGAAGAAACTTTCCCTTCAAGCTTTGTGTGCTAATGAAAAAAATCAAGTCACGGCTCTCTAATAGGTGAATTCAATTTATAAGAAGCAAACACGATCATCTCGCCACCGTGCTGCAGCACAACACACCTCAGCAGGCCGTGCTGCACAAAGGCTCCTGGTGAACACAGCCCAGCACCGAGCCTGGGCAGCCCCCCAGAGATACCCCACAAGGCTGCCCAATGCTACACTCCCCTCTGCCCGCACCTCACAGCCACAGCATCACAGCCCACTGCAGCACTGCGCAGCAGCCAACGCTGCCTGTGCTCCGCCGGAACTGAGAACTCATTTCAATGCACTCCAACACACGGCCGTGTTCCTTAACGATGCTCACGCAGCTCCATCCCCGCACACAGCTCCCTCCTTGCAGCCGCTGACATGAGCTGCGTCTCATCCGAGGATCTCTTGGCTCACACGGCCAGACCTGAATTTCTCAATGATAACGTAACCCCAGACTTGTGTGCCAACAGAGAACAGCAACACAGACTTCACAATGCTTGCTGCAATTCACACTTTTTTCCTTCTCAGTGAGGGTTTGGATGAGCTCTGGACACCTGGAGGGAACCCCTGAGGTGTGTAATTCTGGGGCACATACAAAACCATACTGGGCCCATGGAAACACTCTGATGTGGGGCAGTGCTGATGAGCCAAGGGGACGTTCTCCTGCTTGGTTCTGGGTAAGGCCAACACCCCACGTCCTGCCAGCGCTGCAGCACCCACTGCCGGCACAGCAGCTCCCCCTATCCCTTCCCACCTCCACTAAGGAGCACCGAAGAAATACAAATACACCTTCAACTTTTCACAAAGTCCCTAATTCATCTGTGGCGCTAAAAACATCTTTGTAAACGAAAGCTCTATGCAGACAAAGCCGCCCGACAGGTTTTGTACTGAAGAACCAGTGCATGTGGGAGCTGCGCTGGGCTGTGCAGCCCAGCTCTGAGCAGCAGCATCGCAGGATGGGCAGAGCAGCAGCCGAGCACACAGCAGCACAGCACCAGGCAGGCACGGAGCACAGAGCAGCACAGCACCGTGCTGCTGCATGCTGCTGCCACTGCAGCTGTGGGCGGCCATCTGTCAGAGCCACGGCCTCATTTCCCTTTTCCTGTCTTTCCCCAAAGTAGGAGCAAGAGGGGCCAGATTCCAGATGTATTTTTCATCCTCCAATTAGCGGGCTCCAATTCATCACCCTGAGTATCTCCTGGCATCAGTGCCGAGATTCCCTCCTCACGCCTGGTAAATCGGTCTTCATTTAAAACCCTCTCTCTTAGCCCTAAATGGAAATCAATTCTGCAAGTTTAGCAAATAGTTAATTACTCCACAAAGAGGATTGATTGGCCTTTGATCACCAGAAAGCTCTGTAGTGCTATTAGTCTTTTTCATCTGTGATTAAACCACAGAGAAAAAGAAACAAAAACTAAATTAGGCTTCCCCTGTTATCCTACAAATATTTAATGACGGGATAATCTCCTGAAGGTGCGGCCAGGGGTGGAGGGGGGGATGCTCCATTCTGAGCAGCCCCAGGCCCTGGTGCTCACTGCACTGAGCGTGGCAGCAAACTTTGCAGGAGATGGGACTGAGCTCAGAGGGACACTTTGGAGCACACGCTCCTCTTGGCCTTTTCTTCTTTTCTCTTTGTAGCATATGTTTTAATGAAGATAAAGATTTTCCCAATGGAGACCTGATGTGAATAACAATAATGAAAGCTTTTTTTAAAGTCAGTTTGGGCTCTGCTGTCTCTCCCAACAGAATGAGATGGCGTCCCATTGCTTTGCAGCACTGTGCAGAGCTGTTCCACCCAGCGATAGGATCCTCCCACTCAGACAAATTTCTGACAGCCTCCCAGTACTCACCTTCTCCCAGTCGCAGCCTCAAGCACTGCACACTACTCGGTGGGGTCAGGGCTGGGCACAGGTTTAGCTGTGCTACTCACCTCCCAGTCCAGAGGATGGGCTGGGAATCTCTCTTATGCACTACTGGTGCAAACCTCAGCAAGCATGGGCAGCAGTGGGTGCGGAGCGGAGCCTTGGGCAGGTGAGAGGCAGCCTGAGCAGGGACAGGGCTGCGAGAAAGGGGATGCAGCATGTGAAGCCAGGGCTCGAGAAGTCTCCTAGCTCACTATGGAAAGTAGGGAAATTCTTGTAACTTTTTTTTAGCACCAAAATGTCACCATGGTCTTCACGTGGGGGAAAAGAGGCGCCTCCTGACAGGTTTTCAGCTCCCGAACGGCAAAGAGTCCTTGAGGGCCATGCTACATAATTGTTGTGCATGTGCACACGATGTGTTTTCCTTTCCCAAAGTGTCTCATTTGCAGAATGTCCCATCATCCCCTGTTGCTCTGGTCCCACAGCCACACACTCACACCTGTCAGGCAGCACCGCAGCACGTGGAGCTGGTGAGAGTGGGACGCCCGCTGCCCCTGCATGCAGAGCCCTGCACAGGGACCCAAAAACCCACTGCACCCACAGCAGTGCGCCGCGGGCTGACACAGCACACCCAGCTCCATGCGGAGGGAAGGATTTAAATCAACACCATGTGAACACCGTGTCTGCACACTGCCAGAACACGGGCTTGTGCTTTTGCTCCCTGCTGCACCGGGAGCCGAGGAGGCCGGGAAGAAGGGAAGCGTGCGGGCGGCAGAGCTGCGCCATGAAAAGCCGCTGCGGCACCACACAAAGGAAAGGTTTGTTTACACTGTGCCCATCGCAGGAGATGTGGTTACAGAAAACCCTGCCAACAAAACCCCCCCACCAGGGTGTGTTCCTGACATCCCCCTGGCTCCAGGCCCTCACCTAGCGTGGAGGTGGGGGGCTGTTTTGTTTTTTTAAAACAACGGCTCTGGAACAAAGGGCCGATTTGTGCGGCGCGCTGCAGGGACCACCTATTGCACGGGGCTGCAGACACATATGGTGCGGCACAATAACAAATAACAACTACAATACAGAAAGCTGCACCCACTTTGCTTGATGCGGTGTTCTCAAAGTTACACAGTAAGAAGCAATTATCCCAAAGTGGCAATTTTATTTGAAAATAACATTTAAATTAAAATGGGCATTTCAGGGCCTCCTGCTGAAGAGTGACACGGGCTGTTCGGGGGCCCACTGTCACTTTGTCAGCTGTCACACGCCGCCTCCTGCTAAATGGGCGCAGTTTGCCTTTACCCTTTATCCAGACTCTTAAAAATGCCGCACGCATTTTCTGACCAAGCAAGTGGGACCGCATCGCTGACAGCTGTTCCGGCCCGCACCCCGCAGAAGCGCTCTGCGTAAATCCATCCTTCCCACAAACAATTCACAGAGATAAAAGCCGAGCGGAGCAACAAAGAGCCCCTCTCACCTGCGTGCGCCCAGGGCCGGGCAGCACCATCAGGACGCAGCCCTGCGAGCCGCCTCAGGGCTTCAAACAGCACCTTGGTTCCCACAGCCCAGTGCAGCACAGGCACGCACTGGCAGATGCCACTGCAAGGCAGAAGCAAACCGTGAACTTTCCATAGCGTGCAGCTTGTCTGAACTGATTCATGAAAGTCATTGGTGGCATTGGGCAAGTAATTACAGAGTTCAACAGCCAAATATTCAAATATATAAGTATTTTAAAAATGAATGTCTTTCCACAAAACAGTAAAATACAAAGCCAGACCGAAAAGCTGAATTTGACACCACCACAATACTACACAACTGCTATTAGTCATTACTTGATGCAACAGCGCTGGCAGACCCTGGGATCAGGGACCCTTTGTGCAGCACTGCGGGCCAACAAACCAAAGCCAGGGCACAAGAATGAAACAAGAACAACGCTGTCTGAGCAGCACCTGTCCCACTGCGGCCATCCCTGCACCGCACGCAGCTCTGGGTGACCCCACAAGCGGTGCTGGTGAAGGATGGGTTTCCCAGCACAGGGCTCTGCTCAGCGCTGTACCTCGACTCCCTTCTGCAATCTGAACATGCGCTTCTGTGCTGGATTACGTTTCAAAGACTTTCAGAGCTGTGAGATTTTCACATGTATGGTAATGAAGACTACTTTAATACACAGAGAAGATGGAACATGTGCAGGAGAGCTACTGATAGGAAGTAAATTCTAATTTCTTCCTGCTTTTATTGCTGATTAAAGTCTGGAAATGTCTGTAGTTTGCTCAATTCTGTGTTGTGAGATCTCACAGAAACACTGACAATAGTTTAAGGCATTATCTGATCTGTGAAAGCACCTGTATTTAAAGAGAGGTAAAAGTCTTAACACCAACACATTAAACATGAAAGGGGTGTCTGGTTTACTTGTTCAAAGCAAGAGATTTGCTCCCAAGAGTGACACATCTATTACTAATTAAACAATTAATTTATTATGCAGCGCTTGCAGAAAACAACATATTTGAAGTCTGAAAACATCTGTTAAAGAATGGAAAATAATTTGGATACAAATAATTATCTTCACTATTTTCTTTACACTACAATATGCTTAATTCAATTCAAATGTTTTCCCAGAGCTAAATAACAGTGGCTGCCTCACTGCACGCACAAAGCAGAGCAGTGACGCGCAGTCCTGCTCCTGATCACACCTGTTTGAGTCACCGCAGTGCGTGCAGAAGGGACAGACAGATGTGTGCCCACAGCTTAACCTCCCACCTGCAGAACTGGCCGCAGCAGAAGAGGTTCTCCATCAGAAACTCCTACTACCCGTGTCCCCGGCCCCGCGCCATGCAGGGCACTGAGCTCCTGCAGTCCTCCAGCCCCAGCAGTGAGCTCCAAGGCACGCTGCCGTTAGAAGAGGAGCCAGCAAGACTTTAACCAAATGCTGCAGAAAACAGCTGACTGCACTGAACACGAGGGTCACGTTCACTGCCGTGCAAGATCAATCGTGCTGGGAGTTTGAAGCCCAACTATTTACTCAAAATATTCAGTGAAAATGAGACCCACACAACGGCTCCAAGTACTACGATGCAGGAACACCTCCCCCAGGTTCAGTTCCCCAGAGCCCCCCCCAGCCTGGCCTTGAAGTCCCACACTGCTGAGTCCCACCTTCTGGGGCAAATGATGCAGCTGCATGAACCCCATGTGCAGCACAGCCCTTCAGATAAAACTTGTCAATTTCCCTCTACCAGATCCCTGCAAATCCCAAAATTCAGTCCATTTTTCTCTTCCACATAACCAAAAATCTCTTGCAAGAAAATCCACCACACATAATATACATCACTGAACCAGAAGAACCAACCTGGAGACCCTTGCCTTCAATTCCAAGCTGGTTCTCCAGGTTACATGCCCTCCAGCCCATCAGCTGGACGTGCTGCAGGAGCCACCTTCCACCTGCATCCCTTTGACAGACAATTCCAATACAGTAACCACTGCTCTTCCCAGGACACCGCTCTTCGGCGTTCTGTAGCCATGCTTCCCCTTTCCTCCCGCCCTTCTCAGTCTTTAGAGAATGCTCTCTTCCTTTCTGTCTCTCTGGGGAGATCTGTCACAGCTCAGCTCTTGGCTCTTCTCGCTTCCCACAGTACCTCTGGGCACTCTCAACCAAAACACAACCTCAGTCATCTCCACGCCGTGCGTTCAGAGGTCCATCGCTCCATCTGAAGGTGTAACCCAGAGCGGCACCCAACACCTCGTCTGTGCCATCGCAGAGCTGCACCAGGCTCTTGCTGAGCTCTCCACCTCCCCTCCAAAGCTTCTTTTGCCATCAGCTTTCTCACCTCACATTTTGTTCCAGTCCTTCTCTAAGTCATCATATTTTTCCACATTCTGCTTTCCTTCTCCACAAGAACTCTAAACATTTTTTTACTAAATATCTGCAGTGCAAAAATTCCTGTCCAGGCACCCATCATTTCCCACACACAAAATGGGAAGATGCCCTCTCTGCTCTCAGCATCTCCGGATTCTTGAGAGCTGAGACAAAGATAATCTTCTGAGTTTATCATTCTGACACTGCAACCGTCTACAGGTGCTTCAGTTTTTAGTGCATACATAATGTATTTATCTCCTTTCTTTATAGCTCCTTATGATCTGTTCTCTCCTACTTCTCATTTGGTATCTGGAGGCCAATTTTGCCTCTGCATTCTTCTTATCATTCTCCATTACAGCTTTTTAAACAAGTCTTCAAGTTCTCATCTATCAAAAGGAGCAGAAATAAAATGCCTAAGAAGGTAAGGTGCTCCTTCATATTTGGGCAGAGGACAAACAACGACTCCGTAAAATTTTTTAACTAAAAGGCACATCACCACCTTTGCATTTTTACAAATCACTGTTTGCATTTAAGCAGTTATCTACAGAAACGTTGCCACACATGTGCGCTGACCTGCATCCACCGCGAGAGTTTGCCAATAAAGTACTTCATGTTTTAAGAATGCAACAGGAGAATTATTTTATGTACCAGAAACCCCTCCTACGGCAGCCCTGTGTCCTGACTAAAGGCCGTCTCCCAGAAGAATGGCAGCAGGCCCAGTGAAAGCAGCAGTGATTTCTGTAACGCCACACACAGGGAGATGCCCGGTTCCCACAAGGGCAGCTGCACGCATCAGGAGCACAGCGGTGGGACCCACACTGGTGTCTGAGCTGCGCAGTACCGCACAGAAAGCGGAGACACTGTCAGAAAGCAGAGCTCTCCTGACCCAGCAGCATCCCACCCTACCTCAAACTGCACCATTTACACAGGGAATGAAGCTGTCTATGGCTCAACAAGCAGTTCCCAGTCGCTTGCGGCACCGCAAGGTATCCTGCAAGAACAGGGGCGGAGAAGGAAAATAAGCCTGAACAAGGAAATTCACTCCTTACTCATTTTTTCACTTCCAGCTTTTAAAGATGCTGTGTATATTTTAAGTGAAATCAAAATCACAGTATGGAAACGGCCCAGAGCAGCAGGCGTGGAGGTAAGCACAGCAGCACAGTGACTGCGCTGCAGCTCGGCGAGGATCTGCAGCCCTGTGGCACAAGAAAAACAACCACGCAGAGCACAGCGAGAACTCAAAGAGTGATAAATCGATCTCAGTGCCGGAGAGGAGGGAACGAGGGGGGGGAGAGGCAGAGCCATGTGGGGCGGCTCACAGAGCACACGGGTCCAAGGAGCACGTCTGGGAGGAACAAACCGCCTCTGTCAGGGCTCTGGGAGGGAACCCCTGGGCAGAGCCATAAAGAGAAGACGCTTCCAGAAGAAGGATGGAAAAGGACCAGAAAACTTTTCTTCCCCTGCAGACGCGCCCTACCGAGAGCGGCTGCTGCTGGACTGACGCGGGGCGGCTCTGCCCACGGCCAACGCAGCGGGCTGCAAGGTGTGTGGGGCCGGCCTGGCACGGGCAGCTCCAGCTTCCTGCTGCAGCTCCACCCGCACCAAGAGCTGCTCACGCCGCCGTGTCACAGGAGGCAGCCTCGGTACTTCTGAGCGTGATTAGAAAAAGCCTGGAAAATGGGATCCTCGTGTTCATTATGAGGAAAGTAGTGCTTGAAATAAAGTCCCAAATATGTTTTGTAGCTGCCTTAGATATAATCATTATTAACGGCCTTAAGAGGTGCAAGAAATTTCTATAACTGGAATGTAACAAAGGAACAGAGTACTTGGGGAGAACAGTAGAAAAATCAAGCCCTTTTTTAAAAATATATTTTAAAGGTATACATTTCTTGCAATTTAAATTTACCACCAAACCTCCCAGCTTCTCCCCCAGTGTACCAATTCAGAGCTACTTAGAAGGAAAAAAAAGAAGAGAAAAAGGAAAATCATTAAACAACCCCCCAAAAAGAGGGCTCAATGAGGTCTCATTTCGTTGTAATGAGCTCCAATTTAACATGATCATTATTTCTGACATTAAAGGCCTGTGAATAGTGTCACATGCCCAGAAGCTATTTTTTTTTTACCCTCTAATGCCAGAAATAACAAGCTGCAGTTAAGGGACAGTGAATCAGGGTCTGTAAAATTACATTAAAATAGGAATTTCACTACTGATAGAATGACTCTTATCTAGCCAGCCCTTTCTGAAGGAGGTTTCTGAAGCACACGGTTATCGGATGCTGGGCTGGTACCTGCCATACAGCAACAGAGTGCTTCTGCAAAAAGACGACAAAACGCCAACGTCCTCCTGCCCAGTGCGGAGCTGCCCTCACGTGTCCCACGGTGAGCACAGGAGAGCAGCACTGGGTCAGAGCACGGGCTGAAGCTCAGCACCTGCCTGGATGCAGCCAGCAGGGCACGCTGAGGGAAACATCTGCAGGAACAAAAGGGAAATCCCTTCTGCTGGCAGCACACACCAGTTCCCAGCAACACGAAGGCTGCAGAACCCTAACATGTGAACCATGAACCTACTAGAATAAAAAAAGACATGCAAATCCAGAAGACTGAAATACCTTTCAAACGTCTCAGCCTGTTGCCCACCACTGTTTGCTTGATTAGTTTTTACCACAGTATTACTGAAGCAGGTCAGAAGAAGCCACACTCTGGATGCAGATTCTGGTGTGGGAGTGTTTTCTGTATCCATCATCCTCCCTCCCATGACTGTTCCTGATACTGTTTGCCTTTTCAACCAACACCAGGTAAGTGTCTGCTCCCAAAAGGTTAACTATCTTTTTCAAAACTTCTTTCTTGGTAAGCATTCATTTATTTCAAAAAAAGCACCAAAACACAACCACAGCACAGTACTGAAAGCACATAACTACCTTTTCCCCCTCACAGGCACACGTCTCCAGTTACAGACACCTCGCTCCCATTCTTACCATGCCAACCTCCTGCCATTCTCCACGCACACTCACACGGTGCCACGCAGTGCCTGCACAGCGCCCAGCACCCCCAGCTCTGCAGGGCTGTGCTGTGCTGCTCAGCACTTTTTGGGGATCCAACACGCTGTGTCGTTCACTGCTCCACAACCCACAGTCCTGAGAACGGCGTCACGGGAGCCCAACAGATCTGTGATGATCAACTTCCACCTGCAAACCGGGCTGATTCCCTCCATCACACTGAGCTTATTTGTGCATCCACGCATTCCATTTCATATATCCTTATTTCTCCACAACAGAAATAAGGTTTACTAGTCTAAAATACTTTACATCACCCTAGAGGCTTTTTAAAGAACTGTAATCACAATCAATTCCTTCAGCGCTGGGCCAATTTAAGCTACAGGTTACACAATACAGTAATTTGGCTATTTTGAATTTGAGTTCATTAACTCTTGGCATCTTGTCCTGACAATTTGTTAGAGTTGTTTTTATTGATTTGTTTGAAAACCTGCTCCCGACATTTTAATTTGAGACAGTTCTTCATACCTATTCCTACTCAAAATAAAAGCTGACACAGAAGCTCTCACAGCTGCTCCGCGGCTCCCAGCCACACAGGCAGTGCTGCAGAGCCGCTCACACTGCAGCTCAGGCACTCGGCACCCCTCAGCCCCGGCAGCCTCCAGTGCCCATGCATTTCAGTCAGAGTTTAGTGCGACCTTCGCCTTCTCTGCAATTTGCTCTTCTTTTTGTTTTTTTGGCTCCCGTTGCAAATTTATGTTTATTTGCCAAAGCTCACATCTCCTTTTCTTTAAATCTGATGCCCACTTAGTTTCTTTTTTACTTAAACTCTTGCCCTTACTCAGCTGTCTTAAGAGCCAGCTTGTTCCCCAGCATGGGCTTTTCACCCCAACCTCTGACACGGTGTATCTGAATTTCCACCATTCTACACAAAACATTTTAATCTTCTAGATGTTTTGTTTTCTAAAGAAATGCGGAAATAAAGAAGTCCTGTCTTCTGCAGTTCCCCTCTCAAAGTTGGACTTTGCTGCAGTTTTGGTGGTTTCTTTAGTTATTAGATCACTACATCAGCTATCGCCCACACTACGTCCTCTGCACCACAAGAAAAAATAAATCAGCAACAGTCTCTCCTATTCTCTCCAAGATGTTATGTCACACAAAAGCCATTTACAGTGTAAAATAAGTGCCATCTCTGCACTAGTCTGTTGCACAACATTCACACGCAGTCACTGCCTTGCCATGATGGGTCCAGAACTCCAGCTTGCCGTGAACCCTGGGCAGCCACAGGGGCTCACATTATGTGAAGTTGCATTTTTGCCTTAATTAATCCTACTGTTCCCTCAAGGTGAGGCTCTATTCTGTCTCAGCACACAGGGACAGCCCCACAGGAAGGGCCCTGCAGCTGTGTCCCACCTGGTCGGAGAGATCCCTTCTCAGACAGCCAACACCTTGGCAAAGCCCTGCAAATTTCACAGTCTCTTCTTTCTGCTGTTCAAGGTTTTTGCTTTGCTACGAGCAGCCTCCTGCTTTCTGCCATCTTACATTTTCCAAATTGTTCTTCATGGACCTGCTGAATGACCGAAGGGCCAAACCATCAGCAATCCTACAGTGGTGAACAGGAACACATCCAAAACCACCTAGCAATACAGGGCTTCAAGAGATGTCTCATTTCTGAGCTCATCTTCATCTTTTCCCTTCCACAGAGCAAAAATGGTTAAATACACAGCAGACACCAGGGCTATGCGCAAAGCAGATCTCTGGGAAGGCACTGTGTTTAGACCCAGAGCCATTATTTAAAAAAATAGCACAAGTGGAGCTGCCACGTGTCCAAATTCCACACATCCAGGAGGAACAGGCTTAATGGGAGAGTATGAGTTAGGACCTATTATTTGCAATCACCACTGAATATGCTGAGAGAACTAGGGATGGAAAGGCTACAGATGCACTTAGGGCAGATTTGGTGCTTTTCACTTCCCTATATCAAGTACACGTGGCATCAGATTTCCACACACAGAGTACAGATCCAAACAGAAGGGGATGGCTCCAGAATCAGCCAGAGAAAGGTACCAGCTGGTCACAGCAGCCATCTCTCTCTCTCTCTCTCTGCGTGAAATACTCTGGGTTATTTTCAACGCAACAATGGAAATGCATGCATCCTCACAGAACGTATCTGGTTGTGCACGCCACACAACGCAGGTGCGTTCATAACATCTGTCTCATCTGCAATCCATGCAGTACATGATAGCCTGCCTGGTAAAAACTGGAGATGGGACAGATTATTTCAGGGGGCTTTTTTGTCCAAGACACACTCAAGTGAGGCGATTTCCACGTGAAAAAAAATTATCAAATTAATGAATGACCCCAACTCTTCATCCCATGCATTTCTAACAGCAAATGCAAGTTGATAAGCAAGTTCCTGTATGACATGAAGATGTGTGCTCGTCATGCATAGGGAGGCAAGGGGCAGAAGAAAGTGCAAGTTGGTGCGCACCAGGGAAAGTCTCAGGTAGGTGCAAAACTGAAGGAGCTTTCAAGGGAAGGGGACCCAATTTGTGTCTTCATCGATAATTGGTTTGCTCGCATGGAGTGAGCAGGCGGCTCAGGCAGAAAAGGCACTGGAAGAAAGTGATGGAGTGAAACAGCAAGGGCTGTGATTCCCTGCCTGATGAGTTGGAGAGAAATTGTTAGTAACGGAGGTAGGTCCCAGAGGGATTCATTAAGTGACTGGCCCTTCACAATACCCTGCCACATCTGACCTGGAAACATTAACACTCGGCCAGTTTTACAACATCCAAGTGTGAGCATGTGGGAAGAAAAGAGCACGCATCAGCGAGCAGCGCATTCTGCACGTATGTGAGTGCACACATGGCCACAAGTCCTGCAGAGCACGGCTGTCCTGCACGCAAAGGAATCCCCGTTCTGCCTGGGGTGGAACATCCAGCACCCATCTGTCAGCAGCCGTGCCCCTGCTACGGCAGGGAAACCCTTCCAGCACCACGCAGCCACAGCTGGGAGCCAGAGGTGGCTCTCGGCAGCCAGGGAAGGATAGGATCAGAGAATCAGGAAGGTTGAAAAAGACCACTAAGATCACCTGGTCCAACCGCCCGCCAACCACCAATACTGACCACTAAACCATGTCCTAAATACTACATCTACCCCTTCCTCAAACACAGCCCAAAATAAAGAGCTCTGATGAGTCAAGATTCCAGCACCAGAAAGCTACCTGCTGCAGGAAGCTGTGACACAGGGACAGAGGCAGGTAGGTGCAGAAGGGGAATTACAACAGTTACATGAAGCTTAGCGAGATGCCCTCAATTTCTGTCATTTCATATATAATTCAAAACCGCTCAGCAGAGCTTCATTCTTTAGCTATCCCTGAAATGTGGAGTTTTAGAAATATAGCCAGAAAGAGCCGAGTCAGTGCACCAACAGTTATCCAGGAGAAAACAGCGTTCAAGTCTCCATCAGTGATCAGAGCCCACATGAATGGCACTGGCAGAGTCCAGCAGCAGGAGCCACACAGGAGGGAACCAAGAGACATGGCCAGTGCGCTCAGTTTAGCCCACATTAGCCAAATGATTCCTACAAATAAGACAGAGTCACCTCTCCAGAACTACATTCCTATCATCCCTATGACTATCGCTATCTTAGTTCTCCTGGAATCAGAGACATTTCACACCCTTCATTCACTTTCTACTGGAATGGAATCACAGGATTTCAAGCATTATCATTCAATCCAAAAGTGTTTTTAAAGGCTTAACAAAAACTTGAAGGCAGAAGAAAAACAAACAAACAAAAAAAAAAACAACAGAACCAAACAACTGGCACTACTGTGCAGGAAAAGGGAAAAACACTGCAACTAAGATGCAAAACAGTGGGGAAGAGACAAAGCAGAGAGATACTGGATGAAACTGGCAAGGTGCAGAGGAGAATTCTCTCATGTGCAGAGATAGCTGGCTGCCTGAGAGGGACAGTGCCAGCACGCAGAGATCGGACAGGCACAGGGCTGAGAGGGGAGCAGTAACTTTTACATTTTGAAACAGCAAAACAAAGGCAACAACACAAACATCAACTGAAATAAGGCACTAAACTTGCACAAGGAGAACAGCTGTCCTTCAGTAGTACTGTGCTGGAAGGCAGTCAGTTATTCATAGCCAGGCCAAACTGCTGGGGTCTAGGCACAGACAGGTTGAGCACACAATACAAAGTCTTGAAAACTTGTTAACATGCAGATAAAGGCGCTGCCCTTCCTATCCATAGCTTTCTTAGGTTTTCTCTTCAGGGCACAATTCAGGACACAAACAGTGCAGCACTCTGCACCCACACCTATGGCAGTGCAGGGCTGGCCATCGCCCTCTGACCTCTGCGCTGTTTTCTTTTTTACCTATTAGTGCATAACATCAGATTCATACAGGAAGCTTTTGACTTCAACAGTGTTTATCAAACGTGTTTTTGTTTTTGTGTCCGTCCCTGTCCCCCCCAATGGTTCAGCACAGTAACTCTCATTTTGTCACTGGGAGAGAATTCCCACTGAGCAGAGCCACCTACTCTGTCCCAGGTCAGCATTTTCTAACTTAAGCATGTGCCTGATCTAACAAGAGTCTCCTGAATTAACTTGCTTTTATGTTCAAAAAATAAAATAAAATAAAATAAAAAGCAAACTCTGCTTTGGGAAAACTCTGCCAACAAACAGCTTTTATTGTTTATGTATGACCGCTCTTCTTCTCCCAAAAGCTAAGCTCTCTGTAAGTATTTTTAATGGGCTGCTCTGTACCAGCAGACAATTTGCTAAAAGACAGAGATCAGGAGGACTTGGTAATCACATATTAGTATTTTTAAAAATAAAAACTGACTCGAAGTTTTTTGTCAATTAAATGCATCCAGCACATCATGTATGTGATGTAATGACAGCTCGAGACTAGAAATGCTTTTGATGCATTATTAACCATAAAAAAGGCATTAAATACCAAAGCTTGAATGCCATAGGGATGCATATTTCAATAGGAATTATTTTTCAATATATGCTTAAAGTTTATTTTGGTAAACAGATGACTGTGGGCTGTCACAGATGGAGACAGATTTACATTTAGTTGAAGGCTTTTTAAAAAGAAGGGCAATAGCTGGACTTGGTGAGCACACAGACAGGAACATAATTCCTTCTTCTGGCTCAAAGAAGGCTGAGCAGTAGCTCAGACACTGCCCCACTTTGGAATATTCATTTCAGGGTGATGGTTGGGAATCCAAGCAGGAAGCTACGGTAGAGAAACATGCGATGCCATCACCCAATCTGAAGGTGTTACAGCCATACATTCACCCGCTGAATGTGTGACTGGAACCCAGACCAAAGTTCAGAAGCGCTGTAAATGGAGCTGGCCCTTCTGCTGCTGCATCCAGCGAATCCTTGCAGAACGCCCTGCCCTGCACGGACAGCATTACAGCCACCTATGGCCATTTATACAAAGCCAAACAAGACAAGGGAAAGAAAAACCATGCAGGAGGACATCTGCCAGCAAATTTCTGCTCTCAGCTCACAAGCATTCTTGACTCTGATTCACAGAATCATTTCAGCTAACAGAATTAAAACCCACTGGAGGAAGGCAACACTTCTGCTGATGCACAGCCCCGTTCTTCACCCTGCCAGGCTGAGCAATTTGGTACCTTCCATTCCAGGAGAAGTGTCATTTCTGCATACCAGCATTAGCTATTTACTTCTGATATTCAAATTATGTCATCTGTTTCCACATATATGAACACATCCCTATGTAAAATACTATTAGATGCACATATATTAACGTAACTGATTTTCACTTGCCATTGGAGTTCAGTCCTAAAATATCAAACCCAGCCCTATCGGTTTTACAGGGACGTCACGAAAGTGAGGTCTGTGGGATCAGCCCCTTTATGTTTACATCTTCAAACATTTGTAGGCTGTTATCATGCCTTCTGGTACTCATCTCCTTGCCAAGCTACACATATTTAGCTCTTTTAATCTCTCCTCATAAATCAATCCCCTCAGCCCCTTAATCCTTTTTGTTGCTCTTCCCTAATCCCCTCTGCTTTGTTGATATCTCTCAGTGCCGCAGTGCCCAGAACCGAGCTCCATCCCCAGGTGCAGCTGCAGGGCCCGCACTGCAGTGCATCCCCCCACCCTGCAGCCCACCAGGAGCCCAGCTCCAGCCCACAGAAGCGCAGCAAGGCCGGCAGCCCCCGAGCCCCCCCAGGCCCCTCTCTGCTGGCTCAGGCCCGAGGCCCAGCACCATCACATGGAACGCCAAAGGCCCAGAGTAACACACGGTGTGAGCCCCACGCGCAGAGCCCTGCCTCAATGCTAACAATTATTCCAGGCCTGCAAGGCCTTTACCCGCTGCAGAGCTGTGGTGAAGTGGCAACTCTGATCTCACAGCTATGTAAACTGTCGTTTCTTTCCCAAAGCGCTCACGCACACGCACTGTTTTGATCAGAAGTGCCAGTTCACCATTTTGCTACCAAAGAATGTTGCAAAAAAGAAAAACATAGGTTAAGTTGCCTTTAATGTTTAATTCATATACAAGAACATATTGCACGTGGCAAAATATAAAGGAAGAGCCAATGTCAGCGGGTTATGCAGACTCTGCCAGACCTCCACTTTCAAAGAGACACAGCCTGGGGAATTACACAAATGGCCTCCCACTGCCCTCTTAGTTTCTTTTTATGGCAAAATGCTTTGCTTTTATCAATTCCTCCCCCTCCTAAGAGTCCCAGAGGCTCAGGCAAAACAAAAGGCAGATGCGCAAAATGCACCCTTCTCTGAATGGAGTGGGAGACTCAATCCGCAGGAAAGCAATCGACGGGTGGAAAGTGCTCTCAAAAAGTAAAAGCTGGTAAGCGTAGCCCATTTCTGCCTGGGTGAAGGAATTCGGCTTAGGCCAAAAGAAAAAACATACAGAAAAAATAGGGGACTGCTCTTTTCAAGCCCCCGCAGGCACTGCTGCATTAAACTGTGTCACCCTGGAGCAGGCAGAGAAGGAGCATGACTCTATTGTTGCAGATAACCAGCTGAACCAGACACGAGAAGGAAGCGATCCTGCAGCAGGATCCAGCAGCTCCTCGCAGGGAAAGGAGCTGAGCCAAGCGCAGGCACAGTGCCTGCCAGCTCTGACCCTGCTGCAGGCACCAGAAGGGCACAGCCCCGCGGAGCAGCAGCACAGACACCGCACCAAAGCTCTGGCAAAGCAGCTTCCTTCTGGAAAGGCAATTCCTCCATTCGGGCAAAACTTGCTAAGGTTTCCTCTTGGCAAAAACAGGCATAAAAACAGGAACATTTCTTTCCAGAGAAAACATTTCAGTTTTACATTTCAAAATGATTTTTCCCTTTCTTTCATTAGTAGACAGTATCACAGTCAATACTAAACATGTTTACTTGTTTTCATACAAAGAATTTATTTCTAATGCAATAGTGCCAGCCTCATGCTAATCCAAGACAAGCAGATTCGTAGCAGTCTCTCTCACCTGGCTAATTCAGGTGCCTCATATCCCCGCTCTGGCTCAATTCAGGGTTATGCTCTTGTAAGTTTGTAAGAATTTAAGCCAAGCTGAATGTCAGGAAAGAAAAAAAAAATCCCTCAGCTGTAGGTACTGTACATTTCTAGCTGTGGTTTATTTTATTACTGTTATTGTTATATTTAGATCAGAAGAAATCTCTTCAGCTGCTTTTAGACTGAAAATGGAAGGAATAAAAATAGGAAGTATTTTAATCTATAAAATCTTCATTTCAAAATAAAGTGGCTGTGCTCTGCCAGTGCCAACTCCCAGAGGCCGGCTGCTGCCTTGCTCAGGGCAGGGTAAGACGGTGCAGCGGCACTCCGGCTGGGACAGCCCCCGTGTGCAGCTCAGACACCACCTCACACCGCCCCGGTACTGAAAACCAAACGAAACCATCCCAGCACTCCCTCAGTCGCAGTGCTGGGGCACCAACGCCCTACCAACACCGTGGCAGCAGCTCCAGGGCAGCGTGCTCAGCGCCAGGCCACGCTCCCAGCACCCACAACCACAGCTGCCACCACAAACTCAGCGTGATCAGCAATTCCACGCAATGTCTGTAGAAGCCTCAGAACAGATTATGAAAAAGGCTGTGCCACATGCTACGTTCCCCCACCCCCAAACAGCTGGGTGGGAAAAAAGCAACAGAAGAATGGCTCCTATGGGCAGACCAAAGCACTCCCTTCTTGTCCGAGGAGCACAGTGCCACCTCCCCCCCACCCCGTCTCCTTTCCTCTCCTTGTAACACAGCTCTCACAAGAAGCACGCCGTGTTTCAGAGCACCGGCAGAACTGCGTGGTGGGAACCTGCGCTGCAACTGCACCCACAGAGGGACCCAGCAGAGCGGTGCAGGAAGGGCTGCGCAGTGCCACACCGCACACAGCTCAGCTCCTGCACACTAAGCAGGAAACTAAGCCAGATTTGGGAACATTCATTTTCTGTCTTAGATTGTTAGATGCTCTTATGTAATTTTTGATGGTAGAGAATGAAATATCAGTAATTGGCAGAGAAAGACATACAGAGTGATTAAGGAGCAAGAGAATTTTCCTGCCTGCCACCTTCTCAATCTCAAGATGTCACCAACTCACACACAAAAACCTAACTTAAGATTAAATCTATAATAATTTGCTCAAAATCAGATGACTGCACAGTCTGTCTGAAGCATTACCTACATAATTCAGTGTGAAACATTATCTTCAACTACGATGTCAACTAATGGTAATGACCAGCATCTCGAGTTTTCCACAAGGAAGAATGTTTGAATTCTGGATTCAAATTGCACACACACACCAAAAGCCTCTTTGGCTGAAGTACATCTACAACACATTCACCTATTGTGCAGACTGAGTCAAAACTGGCAATCCCAGCCACCATCACTGCCTTGTTATTCCCCACAAAGCCCCTCATCTCCCAGAGGTTCCTGCACTTCCCAGGAATGAACAGAGCTGCCACCTCCAAGCACTGCACAAAGCAAGGAGAAGCTGCTGGCACCCCCACTGCAGGCAGCTTCACATGAAGGAATTTGCTAAGCTGTGGGAAAAGTCTATTTTAAACTCTGGATTCTACTTTTTACAAACATAACCTACAGTCATAGGCCAATAGATACGGTTCCCATTAAAGTTTATTTATACTATGGAATTAATCTGTTTACAAGTTGTATTGGGAAGATGCGACTGAGCAGCAATTCATCGCACTTCTGGTTTAATACTCATCATTTAGCGCCAAGTAGAGGAACGTGGTTGAACAGAAGGACGTGGAAGCCTCCAGCCAGGCTGGAAGCATGCTGAGCAGCCCAACGGTGAGCATGTGGCTGTTGTCCTGCCCTGGAGCAGGCCCTGCACCCACCTTCAGCACACAGCACCGCATGGGTGCGCTGCCAAAGGTGCTCCCAATGCTCACCCAAGTCCCCTTGTCTGTTCTGCAGCTTTCATGCATACATACAACTAACAAAACTGACTGAGAACTGAGATGGTTCCTCTCTAAATCAGCATTTCAGAGAGCCTGCTCGCACATCCTCACAAAGCTTCTTTTTTTCACTGTGGTACTCCACAGAAAAGTATTAAAAGGTTCTACGCTAATAAGAATCAACAGGAAAAAAAATCTAAGTACAAGCACTTAAAAAAGTTATCATCTTTTTTTTGCCATAAATCCCCCAGTTGGGAAATGATAACTTACCATTTGCTGATCGGGCCTTAATCCAATTGCCTTCAGTTTCTCAGTGGATGAAGTACTGCCTTCTGACCTGGCTCACCTTCACTCAGAGGTGACACGAGCCAGCCGCTCTCTGCCCCTCGGCACACAGCTGCCCCCACATCGCAGCAGCCCCGCACACGGCGCCAGGCCGCCACGGAGGCACCGGCTCACATCACCCCGAGAGAGGAGTGCGGGGGACAGATGGCCACACTCCCAGCACCACGGGCACCTACTGTGCAGAAACATCTCTGATGGACAAATACCACCTCTGGTGACGGCAAGCAGCACGATGGGTCAGGGGGACACTGCACACCCGCACAGCCTCAGAGTCTGGGGGCACAGCTGCAGCACCCGCCTGCTGCCTCGCGCTGCTCTGTGGCTACAGAGGGCCCAGCACTCGCCAGGAGGTGAAAAGAACCCAAATGTGTGAAGATGGGAGGGCAGCCCACAGGCTGGCTGGGCACCCACTGCTCACCTTGCTCTCTCCCTGCCACATTAATTACCATCCCATCCACCTGGGCCAGAACGCAACCCTCACTGCATTAGTACTAATTAAGAAGAGTAAGCTTCCTGCTTCAGCTGCTTAAATCACTCTCCTCTACTCAGTCAGAGTAGGGGAATGCTGACAATCTCAGCAAGAGCGGACAGCAATGTTCCACAGAGCTCCAGACTGACAGGAGCTGCCTGGCCCAAGCCTTAGGGAGTACAGTACTGCAGGTAAGCAGACCTCGTACACACTAAGTATCGTTCTTAAGAATAACACTGAGTACCTATCTGGATACTAATATCCAATGGAATACAGAAATTCTTCTGAGCCATCCATGGTTAAGGACTGGGAAAGACAGGACTCTGTCCAGCCAAAACAGGAGAGAAGTCTGGCTGCTGAAGGGATCTGCACGGTATCTGCTAAGCAGTTCTGAGATAACCCAGCATCCCTGGGTTTTGCTGACAGCAGACAGGAGAGCTCTTTGCCCTGTCTCTTACTAGTGGCCAGCACAGGTGATCTTGTTGTGTGCTTTGTTAGCGCACACAGAAGCAGCTCAGGCTGTGAAGTAAGAAGTTCTCACTCTCAACTATTAGATTGTGTTTTAAAGTCTCTGGATTTTTTTCAAATGCTTTTTAAAAGCCAGGAAAAATGACAACGTATAAAAAGAGCGTTATTCATACTGCAAAGCAGGAGAAAAAGGCATCTCTCCCTTCTGCCTATCACTGGGATACCACCTTCAATTATCTCACGGCATTACCTCTCTGTAGGACCAGCTCTCCTCACCACGCAGACCAGACTGTGCTCAGCTGTACCTGCAGTCCCATACTCATATCCACAGCCCCGGGATGGGGGAAAAGGCTGTGACACCTGCACTGACTGCTGCTGTACAAGGAACAACAGTTTCTGCAAGACGTGGGATTGTCTCTACCTCAAGTACTCGTTACATCTGAGTGGTGGAGGCCTAGAGAGCAGTAAGGAGCTTCAGCTGCCCCAGTTCAGCAATATCCAAACCTTTGGCATTTGGTGTATAGTCCTCTGGAATGACAGATGTGCGCTAATCACTTGCTATTATTTTAATTTTTATTGCTGAACAACTTTCAGAATCAATAGAAAACCATGTTCTGCTCCAAAAAGGATGCAGCATGAAGAAAGCACACTCACGAGCAGTGGAAAACCCAAGATGTGCAAACCCAGAATGGCCAGGGGCCAACGTCCAGTGCTCACACAATGCTGATTTCTCCTTGCACCAGAGGGCTAAATCACATTAAGTCATCCACAGAAGCATTAAATAGTTTCCTGACATTACATTTCTATGTAAGCAGTTAAAGCTGTTGCCATAGGAACATTAACAAATATAGCAATGTGTATAATTGAGAATAAAAATGGACTGGAAAAACAGGACAAAAATGACCCACACGGCCACAAGGTTTGCGCTCCACACCCGCACGACACGATGTGTGCAGCTGGCACGTGGCAGGGCAGCACCAGGCTCCCACCCACCAGGCACACAGCCTGCCGAACCCCCAGCTCCCAGCCTCATAAATAGCAGGAACACATGTTCCCATTAGTCACTTGCTGGAGGGGAGCTGTGGGGTATGTGCTGACAGTCTAAGCACTGAGATCTAATTTGAATAGTATTTGCATATTCCAGGTAGACAAAGTGTAACTGTATTAAGAAACACAGGCACGGAGGATGTACAAAGTGAGACAGCAGTCTGACGACATTTACCTGAAATCAAACCTTTCCCCAGCACATTTCCTAATGCGTGTGCCAGGGCCCTCACAGCTGCTGCTGCCCGGCCCAGCCGGTCTCAGCGAGGCTCTTAATTAAACTTCCACTTGCCAGGAATGGTTTGTGTTTGCAGAAGTGAGGACACAGCTTTCCTCATGGGAACATCAGAGGGCTGCTCCCTCTGGATAACACCATTTCCTGGCTCCAGCAAGGAGGAGGTATTTCAAGGTAATCCAAATGCAATAAGTGTCCCTCACTGCTGTTGACTGAGCTGAAATTCTGCATGCTATCTCCAAGCATTCAGTTAGGACTAATGAGTGTCTAAAGCTGATGATAGGTCTGAATACAAGCCATCCCTCCTCACCAGCTTCCTCTTGATCTTTAGAAGCTCAGTGATCTCTGGCTGGAGAGTAACCTCTGGGAGCTCAAAGGTTAAGTTTTGGGAACGCAACAAGGGTCTGAGCAAGGCAGAGGAGAACTGTGCTGAGGTTATGTCAAGGCACTGCTGAGGTGGGAGAAAGCCCTGGCATTGCACAGGTGGCTGTGGCTGATGCTCCACTTCTGACAGCAGAGAGTGCCAGGAAGGTGCTGTGCCAGGGGCAGGACATCCCCGGTGCTCAGCATCACCCCTGCAGCTCCCTGTGGTCAACAGTTAGCAATTATCAGAACGTGGGCAAATACCAAATCCAACGCATTGCCATCTACCCACTGATCTACCGTGAATCTCCAATGCAAGAAAACAAAAGGCTGTACACACTATCCGCAAATCAATGCTACTTCATGCATTAGAGAAAAAAACAGTCCAGCCATTGTTTTCCCCATAGTTAGTGAGATAACGGTGAAAAAGGTTTTTCATATCCTCACATTCCCTCGTAGAGATAGTTTTATCCTCCCCTTCAGCCAACTGAGGGAACACTAGCTAGGCTATAATCTCCACACCAAAGTGCAAGACCTAGAAACAAAGTACAGTCACCTGGTAACATCGTAGCAAAACCCATCTAAAACAAAACAAAAAAACTTAGAAGAAAGAACCCAGAGCTTCAACTCAGCCATTCAGCTCTGGAACAACATTGTAATTCATCACTAATTGATACAAAAAGACTCAAAAATAGCCATCTCAGTTCCTAACACTTCCTCAGATCTTAAAGGTTTGCTGTTATCTGTAACATTACCCCAGGCACTTCTGTGCTATAAACATGCTGAGTTGTAACACCATGATGTGATGGGAAGTACACCAGCAATGGCAGGGTGGCAAAGTCTCCAGCTACCGCAGAGGATGAGCCCAAACGCAGAAGCCTAAAAGTAGGGATGAAGGAAAAACACTACTTACCTTGGAAGGCCTCAGGTAGGCAAGGATCTGCCGCAAGATATACCTCAATCCTTAAATGAGGTCTGGGAAGGAGTGGATCCTGGCTCCAGCCCTTCCATCACTTGGGTACTTTACATGTACCTGAGCTCACCTGGGCTGGCCCTGCCTCCCCACCAGGTGCTCCATCATTGCTTCAAGTTGTGACAGCATTTCTGCTACACAAGCCTTGCATTTCATTCCTACCCCCACTCAACTATGTGCAAAACACATCCTCTTCTATTCCGCTTAAATCAAACTGTCCACCATAAAATGGTACCTGAGTGCTCCCAGTTCAGAAAAAACTGAGTTCACTAAGCAGTGTGACCAGCTCCTACCTTCTCCCTCTTCCTGGGCAGGAAGCTGCCTCAGATGGACTCTCAGGCGCTGTGCCAGGTGTGCTCACGTCGCATGGGAGAGAGGTGAGTGCTCTGCCCTCCCACGTGGGGCTGCAGTCCTTTTCCCTCGGAGCTCTGCAGGTCACGTGGAGCACAAAATATTGCTGAAACCTTCACCGAAAATGTACTAACAAAATACCCCAAACCACGCACCATAAGTACACTGCTGCAGGACAGTGAGAGCACTGGATGCTGCTGCACTGCTAGGGTAATATGCAAGATGGACATCAGACCCTACACAGTATGAACCTTCTCTTATTCCCCATTTAGGGGGATCACCCTCCCTATGTTGTTTGTTCCACATTCATCCACAAGGACAAGGATATTTTCCCCACCCCACGGAGCACTTCTGCAGGACTTTCACAGAACGCCATTCCTCCCACCAGGAGCTCTGAGCAGAGCCAGCACAGAAGTCCAGGCAGGCTGTGCTGTTAGTAATCTGATCACAATATATTTAAAATAATCTTTTGTACAAGTTCAAAGGGAAGAGCTAAACACTGCTCTCAGCTCTTGGCAATGACTTTTGCAACACTGCAATGAGTTATCACATTTTGACCTTTACATCTAACTCACCTTCTGCGATTTGCTGAAAAATCTTCGACCACCACATAAGCAAAAATAGCACGAAGACTACTAGAAGACAAGTGCAGGTTGTGCTGCCAGCATATGGCAGCAGAACAAATGCAAACATCAGGTATCTGTACAGGAAGCAACTCAACTACTTCCTAGTGTTGGATTTAATAGCAAATTACCAGAGACACTACACATTACTACAATCTGCACATCAAACCAGGCAGAAAGCAACCTGCAATTATACAATTAGATTGATACACAAGCTTCCCGCCAGTGTTTATTTCTGCTGCCAATCACGCTGCTTACTGGAAAACAAGGGCTCTCAGCATCTGCCGTGCCTCGCACTTTTTCTCCTCTATTCTTTTCCATTTCGAGGGGAAATCACACTGCACTCCTCCAGCAGCCCGGTGAAGCTGCCTTTGTGATCCCCTCACGCTGAGGCGCGTTCTGGCTGCGCAGGAGCACAGCTCTGCCTGCAGTGAGTGCTCCATCCCAGCAGCAGCAAGCTGCGTGAGACACGGCAATGGGATGGAGAGACAAACTGATTTTATTAGCTGATGAAGGCAGCTCATTGGAAGCCAACAAAATCCTTGATTCCAAATGAAAAACATTAAATTTCAATCATACTCTCATGCTCTGCCCTGCCAAAAAAAAAAAAAACCAAGAGAAGTGAATACAGTTGAAGTTGTTATATCAAGGTTGGTTTCCTCATAATACAGTGCCTGGAGACGAATGAATATCGAATGCATCTCAGATAATTCACAAAAGGTCTGCTAGCTTAAGTTCAAGGCACTTGTGATCTTTAGGTCTCTCTGATAGCTTATTTTCCCCACCCAGCCTTTAATGCCACCCTGTTCAAATGGTTCTGTTTTCTGTCTCACAAGCATCGCTCAACTTGCAGACACCTATCAGAGCCTGATGCTATGGCCATACACCTCTTCTTACTTCCCTGACATATGCTGGGAGTACAGCACAGCACAGAGGAAGCAGTCTAGGAGGTTTCTGGAATGCGTAGAGGACAACTTCCTGATACAGCTGGTCAGAGAGCCCACGAGAGGAACTGCCCCACTAGACCTGCTGTTCACAAACAGGGAAGGTTTGGTGGGAGATGTGGAGGTTGGAGGCTGTCTTGGGCAGAGTGACCATGAAATGATAGACTTCGTGATTCATGGTGGAGCCTGGAGGGGGAATAGTAAAATTGCTACCTTGGACTTCAGGAGGGCGGACTTTGAATTGTTCAGGGGACTAATAAGGGGAGTCCCCTGGCATTCAGTCTTAGCGAGTAAGGGGGTCCGAGAGAGCTGGTTGCTCTTCAAGAAGGAAGTCTTAAGGGCGCAGGAGCAGGCAATCCCCCTGAGCTGCAAAATGAGCCGGCGGGGAAGAAGAC
Organism: Tympanuchus pallidicinctus; assembly: GCF_026119805.1. NCBI lineage: Eukaryota > Metazoa > Chordata > Aves > Galliformes > Phasianidae > Tympanuchus > Tympanuchus pallidicinctus. The sequence goes on from NW_026294739.1 coordinate 23,864,536, forward strand.
CGGCGTGGATGAATAGGGATCTGTTCCTGAGGCTCCGGGAGAAAAAGAGAACCTACCGCCTGTGGAAAGAGGGACAGGCCACTCAAAATGAATACAAGGAAGTTGTTAGGATATGTAGAGGTGAAATCAGAAAGGCAAAAGCCCAGCTTGAATTTAACCTAGCCGCTGGGGTGAAAAGGAATAAGAAACTCTTTTATAAATACATTAACAGTAAGAGGAGGACAAAGGAGAATATCCACTCTTTGCTGGATGAGGCTGGGAATGTGACTACTGAGGATAAGGAAAAGGCAGAGGTTCTGAATGCCTTCTTTACGTCTGTCTTTAAAAGTCAGACCAGTTATCCTCAGGATACTCCTCTCTCTGACCTGGTAATCTCGGCTGGGGAGCGCACTAACCCCCCCGTGATTCTGGAGGAAACAGTCAGAGACCTACTGCTCCAACTGGACTGCCACAAGTCGATGGGACCAGATGAGATCCACCCAAGAGTGCTGAGGGAACTGGCGGAGGTGAGAGCCGAGCCGCTTTCCATCATCTGTCAGCGCTCCTTGTTGACTGGTGAGGTCCCAGAAGACTGGAGGCTTGCCGATGTGACTCCCATTTATAAGAAAGGTCGTAAGGAGGATCCGGGGAACTACAGGCCTGTTAGCCTGACCTCGGTGCCAGGGAAGGTTATGGAGCAGATTGTCTTGAGGGAGATCATGCGGCATGTGCAGGGTGACCGGGGGATCAGGCCTAGCCAGCATGGGTTCATGAAGGGCAGGTCCTGTTTGACCAACCTGATCTCCTTCTATGATCTAGTGACCCATCTGGTGGATGAGGGAAAGGCTGTTGATGTGGTCTACCTAGACTTCAGCAAAGCCTTTGACACTGTCTCCCACAGCATTCTCCTGCAGAAGCTGGCAGCCAGAGGCTTGGATGGATACACTCTTGGCTGGGTAAGAAGCTGGTTGGAGGGCCGGGCACAGAGAGTGGTGGTAAATGGAGTCAAATCCAGCTGGCGACCGGTTGTGAGTGGTGTTCCCCAGGGGTCGGTGCTGGGGCCTGTCCTCTTCAATATCTTTATTGATGACCTCGATGAGGGCATCGAGTGCACCCTCAGTAAATTCGCAGATGACACCAAATTGGCTGGAAGTGTGGATCTGCCTGGGGGTAGCGAGGCCCTACAGAGGGATCTGGACAGGCTGGAGAGTTGGGCTGAAGCCAATAGGATGAGTTTCAACAAGGCCAAATGCCGGGTCCTGCACTTCGGCCACAACAACCCCAGGCGACCCTACAGGCTTGGGGCGGTGTGGCTGGAGGACTGCGTAGAGGAAATGGACCTGGGGGTATTGATTGATGCTCGGCTGAACATGAGCCGACAGTGTGCCCAGGTGGCCAAGAAGGCCAATGGCATCCTGGCTTGCATCAGAAACAGTGTTGCAAGCAGGAGCAGAGAGGTGATTGTTCCCCTGTATTCAGCACTGGTGAGGCCGCACCTCGAGTACTGTGTCCAGTTTTGGGCCCCTCACTGCAAGAAAGATATTGAGGCCCTGGAACGTGTTCAAAGGAGGGCAACAAAGCTGGTGAGGGTTCTGGAACACAGGCCATATGAGGAGAGGCTGAAGGAGCTGGGAATGTTCAGCCTGGAGAAGAGGAGGCTCAGGGGAGACCTCATTGCTCTCTATAACTTCCTGAAGGGAGGCTGTAGTGAGCTGGGGGTCGGCCTCTTCTCTCGTGTCATTAGTGATAGGACCAGGGGGAATGGCTTCAAGCTACGGCAGGGGAGATTCAGGCTGGACATTAGGAAGTATTACTTTTCAGAAAGGGTGGTCAGGCACTGGAACGGACTGCCCAGGGAGGTGGTGGAGTCACCGACCCTGGGGGTGTTCAAGGAAAGACTGGATGTTGTATTGAGGGACATGGTTTAGTAGGAGCTATTGGGAATAGGTGAACGGTTGGACTGGATGATCTTTTAGGTCTTTTCCAACCTTGGTGATTCTATGATTCTATGATTCTATGATTCGTAAAGCAAGTCCGTGCCCCACACTGATTACAGATACAGCAGCAGCTGTATTTGTACTGCACACCCAGTCAGCACAGCCCACAGACACGCACTGACCTGCTTGAGCAGAGCCACCCTAAAGAGCCGCTGGACCCCACATGCAGCCCAACACAACCAGGCAGCAGAGGCAGTGTGGGTGCAGCCCCATGGGGAGAACAGCTTCACGCTGTGAAGGCAATGGACGCAAACCTGCAGGAGTGTAGTGTGCACAGGAACCAGCCCCATTCCTCAGCTCCACAGTGGGCCAGCTGCATATCAGATCTGTGACTTTCAGCATTTATGCATGCACAGACACAGACGATAATTATTACATGTACTTTGCACATAGATGCAAATAACATTTCAGTCAATATCCCTCTTTTCACTAATTATTTTTAGATTTCTGGATTTTATTTAGCTTTCCTTTTACCAAATGTAGCCACAAAACAGAGCCTTTCATTCCACAGTAGATGCTCAGAGGTGGCTCTCAAGGCCATGTGCAGCACTGAGCAGTTCAAAGCACAGGCTTTGGGGAGGGCTTCGGCACAGCCCAGCCCCACGGGCAGCACAAACCAGGCACTCCCACTGCAACCCACTCACTCCTTCCTACCTCCAGCTCCTTCCCCTCTCACTCCTTATTCCTTAGGGCCAACCACTATGCTGGGGGATCCCCTGCTCCCACGCACACCTGCAGACCAGCTGACCCTACTATCGACAACTGGAAATTCCTTCCGCTCCTCTCCTTCAAGCATACACACGCTGACTTCATAACAGCTGGTCCTCCTTCTGTACATGTGTCAGAGTTCCCATTTCTGACCATTTCTTGTGACCATGAAAACATCTTTGTCAGACACTACTGTAGCTTCTGCAAGCAGACTGATGGATTCCGATGGAACAGCTCACCAGAGGACAAGCTCCCCAGTTCTCCTACACACGAGCCAGTCCGTGTAACAACAGCCACGTGTCTGCTTACAGGAACACACATATGCAGCTTTCCTATCAACAGCAACCTCAGAGTTCTGCTAACACGAGTGCAGGCAGATTCAGAAGGCCCAAAGGTACCCAACAGGCAGTGACACACGACACAAGCCAGCCTGGACGGGTGGGGGTTATTTTACTGAGGTGGAAAATTTATACTTGAATTATGTCACACAGAAATTGCACCAAGTTATTAAAACAGAGGATCTTCACACCAGCGAGCTGCTTTTTCAGACAATAACATTGGGCAACCAAAATGATGCAGCTTTGTGTACCGGTGGGTGCAGCTGTGTAACCCAACAAGGAGGCAGGTCTGGCCTGCAGGCATTCCGATGGGCAGCAGGCCCCTGTAAGAACAAGAGTGTTCTGAAAGACAAATTCTTTCCTTTTGAGCTGAGCCATACAAGGTACTTTAGAACTGTTCTTCGGAATTGAGCTCAAGAGCTTTTCTCCAAAGAAACAAGAACAGTAGAAATCTCCTACATCACCATTTCAACATGAAAAAAATACTCTGGATGTCATTATACACGGGTTTAGGAAAAAAGTCAAATTCAGACCCAATCTAACAGACAACACTTCACAGCATTTTAGAGTCAAGATGGTAATTTGAAATGATACGTAATTTATCTGACTGAAGAAACACTTTAATCACTGAGTAGCATTTGAGCAGTATCTAGACTCTTTAAACCTGAAGCATCTGCACAGCAAAAGTTTGCACTCTCTTGCTTTCCCAGAAACCGCGTGATGTACGTGAAATATGAAGCTTGCATTTAGCACAACGTGGACCCTGTACCTGACAAAATACAGTAAAACAATTCAAGCAGGATTGCTCTTCGGCATCACTGGTGAGTCAGGAAGTCTTGATGATGTTGGAGTCATCACCACCATGATCCTTAGGTAAGACATTAACCGTGTCTTGCAATCTGTCTCACCAAAACATCTTTTAAATGAGACACAGCATTTGGATTTACAGAGGAAGGTGCACTACCTGTCACTTTTGTATCACAGCAAAGCCTCTTCTGTCGGGGATCAGAAGGCCAGCAAGACTCACATCTGCATTTTCAAAACGCGCAGCGATTCAGCCATGCCTGCTGCTTGCTGAAAGAAATCCGGGACTACAACCAAATGCTGGAGCTTGGGAAGACGTGGGAAGGCACAGGGCTGCAGTGCCACAGCAGGGCTGCAGTGCCATAGCAGGGCTGCAGGGCCATAGCAGGGCTGCAGGGCCACAGCAGGGCTGCCCGCCTCGGCGCAGTGACGCCCGCACAGCCTCACACTGCTCCCATTTGGAACCACTCAAATCACCTCACGCTCCTTTCCCTTTCTCACCAGGCAAAGAAAATTTTATGTATTTAACAGACATTTAGTAGGCTGCAAACAAACGGATCAAATTGTACTCTTCCATTTTTATCGTAATCTAAGAAGAAAGCACTTACCATCAATGCACAAAGGGCTCAGCCATGCTAGGGAAGAACAGCACGGCAGTAAGAGCAAAGGTAGAAAATGGAGGATGCAGATTATAAAATTCAGTCACATTTTAAAATTTTCTGCTACAATAATTCACTTTATGTAGAATTAATGTGGCTGATTGAACGTTTGTGCTGTAATTTACTTATAATTAACATTTTATGGTGAACAGATTTCACCATCTCCTTCATGCTGTGAACTCTGAGCCATAGGTCAAAAATAAAGATGAAACAGATAAGCACAAAATATTCTCACTGAAATATTAATGAGATTTTAATTTACTACTTTAAAAATACATCTTTCATCAATGCCTGTATATCAAATCATTATTTTAATTTTTTTACATTATATTAAAAATATAATGAACTTTCCTAACTGGTTGAAAGACCCTGAAATGTCTATTGTGAAGAGACAGCTCAGGGGAACAAAAAGGTCCAAACACTCACAGCTATCAAATATCTCAGATGGTGGCTGGATGAGAGTTGGCTTAAACTCCCGATAATGCCTTCACTGTTAGCCATCAGCAAAATGGGGGCTCTTCCATGGTGCAGCCAGGCAATGCTATTTGTCCTGCCACGACAGAACCGTATCCCAGAGTGTAAGGCCAGTCTCTAATAACATTTAGCTGCCACAAACTTCTCCATGTTTTTCAACACAAATTCCTACATTCACTACAGATGTAAAAGAAACACAAAGCGATGCTTCAAGCAGCCATTCTTATCTTCTAAGGCCAGTTTGGGCTAAATTTAAAGCCCAACAGAACAATGTTTTGCTATTAGGAAAGACACCACAAGTCACAGGAAAAATACTCTTCTTCATGGTCTAGAAAGAAGAAAACTTGTGTGATATCTCAAATCCACTAAAACGTGTGTTAAAGCTGTCTTTGTTATTACCCAAGGATGACAGACCACATCTGAATAAATCACCAGGCCATCTGCAATTCATATGATTTCCTATACTACGATGTGCTACCAAACAGGCAACTGAGGACATTCCCGGAACGGCCTGGTGACAGAGAATGAAGATACGGGATGACAATGAAAAAGTCAGCAGAAAATCATAAGTCAATGGAACTATTTTATGCTTTTTACTTCCTAGCCTGCACCAGTCCATTCAAAAGGCTCATTACAATTTCAAATGAAAAGCTGAATAACACAAGCATTATAAATCTCTTACAAACAAATACATCAAGAAAAATATACATGTAATTTTCCTTCTTAAATTGCACTGCTTTTTTTGCTAAAGGTTTGTTTGCTGAGAACCAGCAACATTTGTTTTTAGGCTAACACTGCCTTTTTTGTTAATTTATTTAAGTGAAGGCCGGCGTTTTCCTCCCTGGTCCCTCTGCAGCTGGAAGAATGCAGAGCAGGTACCCCTCAGTGCTCTCCACACAGCATTAGGCCCTTTCTTTTCATTCCTCCCCACCTTTAAAGGCACGAGGAGCACACAAGCGAGTTATCTACCACCACGAGGAATCTCAGGAGAACTCAGCCCCAGCTTCCTGCAGCACCCCACCACCGAAGGCCTCCCAGGGGTCGAACAGAGTCAGGAAGGGCTCTGGTGGACTCAGAAGGTCCTGCAAGACCCCCCCAGCCCTCTGTTGGTATCAGGGCCGTTAAAAATAAAGCTTCAGTTTTAAACATTTCCTTGATGTTTCTTTTAGACTGATAAAAACAATTAGTCTAGCTGCAGTAATAGCAGAAAAAAAAGGTAACATGCGAACGGCTACCCCGGTGTGAGCAGGGTGAACGCAGTGCTCCGAGCACAGCAAGTAAAACAGACAGAAGTTGTGCAAACACACAGTACAGCCGCAGCCACACCTGTGTCAGAGCCCCAGCAGCACCTCCGCACCACGACGCACTGCCCAGCAGCCACCGGCGCCACGTGCCCTGACAGCTGGGCCTGGCCGGGGCCCATGGGGCACAGCAGACCAGGCTGACCCAGTAGGTCAGGCCGGGCCCAGCACATCGGGTCAGGCTGCAGGGTGAGGAGCTGCAGAGTGGAGCCGCCTGAGGACTGCAGCCGGAGCCGTGTCCCAGCCATGACAGGCCGTGGAGCGCCACCGTCTCATCCCTACATGTGCTACTAACAGGGGGAACCACCCTGATGGACGGCACTGCGTCTCCCAGCATCTCTGCTACCATTTTCTAGCACGGGTTTTTCCAGCACACAGCTGTGCTTCCGCTCCAATACTGGGCTAAGGAGTTGGAGTGGCTTTCACGGTCATCTGCCTGAAGAGCTGAACGCAAAATCTGTATAAATATCTTAAGTTCTAATTGCTGGATCCCAGAAACAGTATTTGTTAAGTGCCAAAGGAATCCTTTGCACTTGCCAGAACCATTTCAGTCCATGTTCATCATTTGAACTTTCAATAACTGAAGTGTTTGTGGTGGTTTGGGGATTTTTTAACTTATTTTCTGGCACATCCAATACGGAGACCACGCAATAGCTCATGCACCATCCACAGTTAAGCAAGAAATGTTGACAAAATTCACAGAAAATGGCAGCATTCAAGACCCAACTCAATGTAAATAATTCACGGCAATAAAAGCAAATGCCACGTTCACCTGCAGAGACACAGAGGTGCGTCTGCTCCTACGGCCTCAGAGCCAGCAGCTGTCCCTGCCACAAGGAAGCGGCAGTGGCACAAATACATAAACACACACACACTTCAAAACAACAAGGAAATCTCACCAGATGTAGCACATGTCCACTCAGTCCCTTATTTTTTCCTAAGTGCCTTTCCTTAGTGAAAGCCATCAAATATCATTGTGAATTAGTAATAATTTTTTTAGCACTGCTGAAGAATTAAAGCGGGAGAGAAAGGGAAGGCATGCGAGGGAGAGAAAAGAAGGAGAGAAAGAGAGAGGTTAAGCTCAAAGGCAGGGAGAGCGAAATGGACCAGATTATACAAAATTAAAAAGCAAATACGCGCAGACAATTTGTGCCGAGTGATTGCAAGCAATTACAGTCCGGCTTTTCTGGAGGGAAAATTGGGGAGGGGGGGGGAAGGTTATTTCAGCTTAAAAGGAGACTTTATTCATTCCTGATCAGCTTCTCCTACTATTCTCTCTTTTATTCTTGGATATCAATTTAAAAAAAAATCACCCTTCAGATGTTACATGCCTAACCCTGGGAATCCCACCCCTGGGCAGAGAGGGAGGATTTCAGCTTCCAATCGGCTCTTTCTATAGCCCTGAAAAAGCAATTTCCTCATAAAGGATAAAAAAAAAAAAAAAGAAAATGAAAAAAGAAAATGAAAAGAGAGAAAGAGAAAGAGAAAGAGAAAGAGAAAGAGAAAGAGAAAGAGAAAGAGAAAGAGAAAGAGAAAGAGAGAATGAGAAAGAGAAAGAGAGAAAAAGAGAAAGAGAAAGAGAAAGAGAAAGAGAAAGAGAAAGAAAAAGAAAAAGAAAAAGAAAAAGAAAAAGAAAAAGAAAAAGAAAAAGAAAAAGAAAAAGAAAAAGAAAAAGAAAAAGAAAAAGAAAAAGAAAAAGAAAAAGAAAAAGAAAAAGAAAAAGAAAAAGAAAAAGAAAAAGAAAAAGGGAAAGAAGAAAAAGGGGGGGGAAGGGGTAAAGAAGGGAAGAATGAAAGAAAAGGAGTGCATAAAAAAGGAAAACCACAACAAGGGCACACATTTCTCTTGGAGGAGAGCTTCAATTTTACTGTAATTGTCTGAAGAAGAGCTGCTTTGATCTGCAGAATTACTACTATGCTTCAGATGCCCTGCTAGTGTCACAGCTGTGCTTGGCATGGCGCGCTGCAGCAATGAGGCAACGCAGGCTGTACCCAGCCATGCCCCTCCAGCAGCCCCAGCAGCCCCACGGCTGCACCGTGCCCAGAGCCCCACTCTGCCAAAGCAAAGGGAAAGGCTTTCAGGCCTTCGTTATATCTCCTGTATTGCATCATTGCCCATTGCTCCAAATTATTTTTCTCTATTATCTGGAACTATACAATCAAACTATACAATGTTCATTTAACCCAAAGAGGATGAAACACTCCGGGGCTGAGCACGGTGATGGTGCTGCACCATCATGCCCCAGTACGGCACACACAGCCCCAGTACGGCACACACAGCCCCAATACGGCACACACAGACCCACCACAGCACACACAGTCCCCGCTGTGGATCCCCGACCCGATCTTGGTGTACCCCTGGCTGCTGTAAGAGGCCCACAGCCATACCAACACTCCCTGCTGCCTGCAGGTGATGGCTGTTGGTGGGCCCAGAGTCCCACAGGCACAACAAAGTCCATCTGCTTTCCTGTTCTCCTGCCTACGTGCATCTCCGTACTTGTACGAAAATATCCTCCATGAACACAGCCCGTGATACTTGGTCTACTATTTTTTTCTCCATTTTTACAAATCCAAATAAGCTGAGGGTAAACGAGATAACCTGTACAGCAGGGAACTACGTGTTGTTTCAGTTCCCTCGCCTGTTTCTTGTGTGCCTCAGCCATTCCGAAAAAAACTTTTAGAAAATGTCCATTTAAGATTACTGAAATTATTTGAAACATCCACAGTTAACGATGGCTCCCCCTGCCCGTCCCGCAGGGCCCCACTGCTACACCACCAGTGGGGTGAGGAGCAGAGCAGCCACAGCCACACCGTGCTGGAAGGAAGCAGAGGTAAGCGGCACCAACACACTGCTCCTACATCAGCATGCCAGCCACATACAGCTCAGTATCTTAGGAACCAAGCAGACTGAAAGCGAGTTTGGGATCCAAGAAATTCAGGATTTTCTTGGGGTTTGGTGCACACGTGTCACACTGGAAGAAATCCTGCTCTGTACTCTCATCTTGCTGCTTACAGTTTACTCTAAATGTCCCAGGCTCTGTGAAGAGCTGCTATTTCTGTTTGAAGAATAATTTTTTAACCAAACACAGAGAGGAGTTCATCTTCTAATGCAAGAATTTTTGACCACGAGGCCCAGTGCTGAGGTCCATCACAGACAGCAGGCAGTCGCTGCTGGCAGGATGCTGGTGACCATGGACGCTCAGTGAGCGGCGGCACTTGGAGATCACACAGCTTTCCAGTTTGTAAAGCACTCTGCCTACAAAGTTTTCAAGATCTTGACATCTCCCCACTATTATACAGAGAAAGACTACTTTGTGTGAATAAAGGTTTCTAAAATCCTATTTGTGCAATTTTTCTCTGCTTGTATTCAGTCAGATTCCTGGTAACTGGCAGTCCGCCTTCGCGTGAAGTCTGTGAGAAATGGCACAAATAATTTCTTAAAAAACCTCTAACATCCATCTGAAATAGTTTGCCTGTAAAATATGTAGCGTGCACAAATACACCACGATGCGGAGCGGCGCAGGGGATTTATCGGCATTAGTCTGCGATCAGCCACATAAGTCATGCAGGGCTTCACTACTCGTAAGGACTGCAGCCATCTCAAACTCATCAATAACACCTTTAGGCCGCTGCATCCTAGCATGAACGGCACAGCTATCTAAGCCATAAACAGACACGATTTTTCAGTCAAAGAGTAATAGGCAAATAGCTGGATTTAACTCATTTTGTGTTCTTCAGGTAGTAAAATAAGCACATATTTAATGTACATACCAAAAAGTACAGTCCTAATAAGGAAAGAGTCATATCTCCCAGTTAGCCATAGATGGCTGTATTTTGTGTCTGTACAGCTAAAACTGTATGTGCATGCATAAAATACAGATAAATATCTGTAAAGAGAGATCTGCATATCTTCAGTGGCCAATGAAGTAGAGGACTGGATAAGAGTAAGACAAAGTACATGATAAAAATAATCCTAATTTCCACACACAGTGATGAACTGAAGTAAAATTACTGCTTAAAAATGAGATCTTGAGGCTGTACCACGTCCTCTCGCAGTGCTCCTAGAGGTTGCCGTTGGTCACTGTTCTTTTGCTTTATTATTTCACTAATTGGTCGTTAAGAAGTCTGTGTTTCTAATTCTGCCTTTACCAGCAACACACTGTGGGTCAGCAAGTAAATTAATCTATCTCTACACCTCAGTTTCTCCAAAAGCGAGACATGGAAACACATATCCATCACTGGGTCCTGTAGGAGCTAATCTGTTAATGTTTGTATCAATCAAGTTGTCAAGAGCTATTTAAGTGCTTATTATTACTCATACAATAATTCTCTCCTTCAGGGCTCTGTAAGTTTGTAAATGCCTCTCTCATCACATAAGCGAAGTTCTTTGGGGGACAAGTGTGCTGATCTGGATTACAGCTGACCGAGCAGATCTCTGTTCGTGGGTTCCTCACATCAAGCTCCCACGAGCAAGGCAAAGCATTCCCTTTTTGCCCCCGTGCTACAAAACACTTCACCCTCCCTCATTTCACCATACCACATTCCTTGGCTGCACCAGACCAGGGAATCAGCACAACTGAAGGCTGTACTCATGCCCTACATGAAGTGCTACCAAGGGCACAGCCTTCAGCAAGCATCTTCTCCTAAAGGACAAGTGTTACACAAGGGCCTGTGCTACTGCAATCCTCTGCCCAGACCCATCCTCCTGTTAGTCCTAAGAATTGCGGGAGAGCTCCTTTTGCCCACAGCAACCTTTGCTCTGCCCACTGCAGCGAGAAGCCCTTCATTCAGGCCATGCAGCACTCAGGCACCTCAGTGAGAGGTTCCACTCTGCCCTGCTCCTCCAGCCAGGTGGCAGAGGGATGAGGCTTTGAGGAACAGCTGTGGTGCTGCCAGAAGCCCAGTGCCGGGAGCTCGCAGCCACCAGTGAGCGCTGCAGCAGCTCTGCGCTGCCTTGCACAGCAGTGGGAGCCTGCAGGTTTCTCATCCCTTCTTGGTCGTGATGCACCACATTCATGGCAACATCCACCAGTGTACCAGGTCTGACAGAAGAGCTGGTGCTCTTATCCATACGATTCAGCCAGCCCTGAAGACTTGCACAGGAAAGCACAAGCCAGCGGGACTGCAGAGCCTGCCTGCGCCGGGGCTGTGCTGGCAGCAGGAGCTGCCCCTACGTCTTCTCACACAATTAATTCTTTCTGCTGGCACCACTGGAACCAAACACAACTTATAAAACACAAACCAGATCTCCATAAGAAACACAACTAAAAAAGTGACACTTTAATTATTATCTTTATGCTCCAGCAATATCCCATCAGAACGAGGAGCAGATAACTCAGTGCTGGCTCAGCCCCTCCACAGCACCAGGAGACGTTGGTGTCATTCGCACCGGGCGCTCATGTGAGTGCAATGCATGTGTATGCAGCCCACAGTTATTTATCAACCGTTTGTGCATGTGCTTTCTTGCCAATTTATTTAATTTATAAACACTTATGTTGCAGAGCCTGAGTTGATAGATTCCCAAAGACAAGCAGCGATGCGCTGCTGAGCACCATCCCCACAGCCCGGCCGGCCCCAGGCCTTCCCACACCGCTGCCCACAGAGCTGGGAATCCGGGAAGGGAGAATTTCAGGCAAATCTCCTTTGTGTGATTTTCTCCACAGTGGTCTCAAACAGACCAGATCTTCCAGCCTCCAGAGATCAGCGTAATGAGCCTTTTGCCCACAACAATTGATCCTTGGGATATTAGTGAGATTCTGTTCTGAAACATGTGGCTGCTAATATGTCAGCAAATTATGTAACTTCCAATTTTTTTGTAGTTCCAACAGAAGCTGTGCTACGTGCACAATTACAAATCTCTCAGTAAATTGTGTAATAAATAAATAAATGACTCTGCATAATTACCTGTTAAACAGCTAATTTTCCCACTGCTCCAGCTCTGACAGCCAGCTGTGTGAGCTCCAAGTCCAGCCGTTGTGCTGCAGAACACTGCAGGGTTCTTTTCACACTAACCCCAGCAATGACCCTCTTCATTGCAGAGTAACTGGACTAGGTGGCCTTCAAAGGTCCCTTCCCACCCGAACCACTCCAGGACTTTAAGCAGAATGTATGTTTCAAGTGCGTATCTGTTTATATTTACTCTATGCACCAGGCACAATGCAGGCAAATGGCATGAGCTAACCACATGGCTGGATGTGCTGGCTATACATATTACTGACATTTCACTCTTTCTATTACCTTCAAGTACCTTCGGCTACGTGATACATGAGCAGAACAGCAGAACAAACGTGCCCGTGTATTCTGTGAGGTCCAACTGTCCTTTCCCTTCCCTACACCACATACATGCTTTAAACAGCACTTTAACTATATGTGAAATCAACGTTTGTAATGATTTTGATCTCTCTTTCATGTTCCTGAATAGAGCAGACCCAAACCTCAGGTCCGAGATTTCTGCTCCCTACTTTCTAAAATGGTTTGAGTCTTTCTCTGCCAGGAGCTCAATGTCTGTTCTTCACTTTCAAGGGTATTTTATTTATTTTTGTGACTTTCAGATACAAAATTGGCAAGTACAAATTTAGATAATGAGCCTTAATAACAGTTTCTCCCATAAAGTTACCTATTTATCTCCTATTGCAGTGGTTAAGAAGGCAGGAAAATGATGGATAAATACAGGAGCGGTGATAACTCGGGCCTGATAGCGAACAATTTAGAACAGTCTTTACCCGTGGGGGGGATGACTGGAACCCACTCACTCCCTGCAAACCCTTCCCAGGCTCTCAGACTCCTCCCTCCCCATGGCAGCAATGTTCTCTGCAGACAGATCCACGTGCTCTCATCTGAACCTCTTGCCCAGACCATCCCAGCCCACACCGCTCACCCGCAGCCTCCACCTCCCCCTGCCTGCTGCCCTGCTCACTCTGGCGGCTGTGCCCTGTAGGAACGGGGCTTCAAGTTAGCAGCAGCAAGGACAGTTCTGCCAGCGATTCCCACATAAACATTCTTCACGCCGATCAAAACCACCAGCGGAGAGGAAACCAGAGTCCCGTTCCCTCACTGCTCTCTCACCCTGTCCCAGAGAGCTGTGGGCAGTCGAGGAACAGCCTCATGAAGTACGGGCACCCTCAGCACCGACAGCAGCAACGTCAGCATTCACTCCTTAATTATTTATCTGTTCTTAATGGCAGTAAGAAACATATAGCGAGTGCTTTCTTTGCTCAGAAGATGCTGATGCAGAAAATTCTGAAAACCACTCGTTATTTCCCTCTGGTTTGTTATTTACAGAGTCATCCGTGTGCAGTCACGGCGTCCGGAGGAGCCCTGCCTGCATCCCTGCATCCCTGCAGCACTAATTAGTAATGCAATCCCACAAAGAGTGAAGTTGCCCGAAACCTCCCCTCACTCACAATGATTTATGTTCAATTTGTACAAATGGAGAAAATGAGATTTCAAATTTCAATGCCATTTCTGCAATGAGGTGATTAAAAGAGAGAGAGGTATTGCGTTCTACTGTATAGAATATTGATCCCAGTGCTATTTTCCTTAGCAATAACCATTAGCTCACTATTATTTGCAAACCTCTAATGCGAACCTGGAGATGTAATTTACATTTGTGCTTTACTTATTTGCTTTAACAAAACAACACAAAAGCTTTGGGTCTTTCAATCTATCCTCATTGTCAATAAAATTAGCAGTTCATAAAAAAATTAATGTATATGCAAAACCATCACTTCCGTGTAAACTACGCGAAGACTGTAAATGTTGCTCAGAACAAAAGGGAGATAAACTATTAAAAGCCTCTGGCCATTTAACAAATTGAATACCAAGCGAATTAAGATGGAGTTCTCCTTTGTCCCCTTCTTTAATTTCTGGGCCCCTGGGAGCCTGCAGAAGTTTCAGAGCAGCGCGAGCGTCTCCCTGGAGCTGCGCAGGGTGGGCAGCCGGGGGGCACAGCTCTGCTCACACCCTGCCCCCAGCCCGACTGGCACGGGGGCAGCCTGCACTACATGCAATGGGCACGTGTGGGACCACGGGCACACACAGGGCCACGGCACGCAGATGCTCCCCGGGGGGGCCAAGAGGAGCCACCCAGGGCTCTGCAGGCGGGCGGAGGGCCCACATCGGGCATCAGCTGCTCCTGGCCTGGTGCAGCCCAGGAGATGAGAACAAGAGAAGGAGAGGGAGAAAGGGGGGGAAAGAAAAAGCTAATGACCCATAATTGCCATGATAGTGGAATAGGGCCCAGGCAGCTGTTTTACATTCCTGGTATGTATAGTATGCAAATATCTACAAAGGGCCGACACAGTTTCTCTATTGTGGATCCTGAGGGTAACCAAATTAGCCTTTGGCAACCATGGTAATTGGGAGGTGCTGTTCCCATTAGGAGTCCTGCAAATTATGAAGAAAAATGGACCAAAGGCTTTGTCACAAATAATAATACCAAGAAGAAAAGAGCAGGCGGCCGTCTTTGCTTTTCTTTCTTTTTCTTTTTGCTTTTATTTCTACATTGTGTTGTTAATATCTCCCTGTTTAGCACTAACAGAACAGCGGCCAGCGTCCCGCGGGACAGTCTGGGGCACGGCAGTGCTGGGGGCAGCAGCCGGCAGGGAGCTCCCAGCACGCAGCAGGCAGTGTCCAGCGAGGAGCCCCAGCGGGCAGCAGCTGGCAGCCCTGCCGTGCCCACACTGCCAGGCCCAGCGGCACTGCTTCTTCCACAGCACACAGAAGCATGCTGTCTGGCAGCCGAGCTTCTTCTCCCCGACTCCGACTCACACAGCTCAATACAGATTTGTTCTACGAATCGCGCATCTTTGCTGCACAAGAGGCTACATTTTCCACTAATGGTTTGAATTTGTCTTTCACTCTTCCCACCTTCTTTGATCACTCCATACTTCTGAATGCCAGCACGCAGAACAGTTTGATTGTTATCATCTATTAAAAAACTCTTATCTGCCAACCTTCAAGTGGATCTCTGAACTCAGAAGCCATAGTGGGTGCCAAGGACAAGCAGTGTCAGTCCCCCCCGCCCCGCGCTGCCTGCCGTGCCCAGCAGCTCTTTGGCACAAGGATGCCCAGCAGCTCTTTGGCCCAGGGGATGTTAACTTTTACTCCAACTTTTGCTCCTGTCAAGATTTGAGAAAGCACAGCAATTACAGTTAACGTAACTCTCAAACAGAAAAGAATGAAACACGTTTCTGATTTACAGCCCAGAGAACAGAATGAACAGGAGCTGAGACAGAACGAAAAAATCAAATGTTTGACCACAACATAAAAAATAGGTGAGAAAAAACATGCTGGTAGGAAGGCTAGCAGGGGCATCTCCCATGGCACGGCAGAGCCACGGTCATATGCCGACCAACAGCCTGAGCACAGCCATGTGCTGCTCTGGTTTCTCGACGTCAATTCAAAGGACAAAACTAAAGGCAGTATCAGGTGAGCAAACAATCATTTTCAGGATTCATCTGAATTGCAGAACATGGCATTTCTCAGCAGAGAAGCTAATGCTGTCTGATGCAGGAACACAGCGGGAGACCTCCAGGGTCTCACCTGAGGCTTCAGAGAGCCTTTCCCTGAACAAAACCTCTACTTTCTCCATACAAAGCTCAGTCAAAACACACCTCTTCAGGTAAGGTGAAAGCTGGGAATAGCCCAGTGCACACAAGGATTAACTGGCAGTTCTAAAGACACATTTGAGACTGAATCAACTACCACTCTATGTAGTGGCTTCAGGAATCTGTACCTTCTGTACACAGACCTGAACCCCACACAGCCCAGCTCACAACTCAGCTCACAGCCTTGGACAAGGAGCACAGCAAGCTCTGAACCACAGTCAGCGCCAGCGGCACGGGGACAGCTGTGAGACCCCATGGCCGAGCCTTATCCAATCCACCAGAGAAAGTACAAAATGAGTCCCACATAGAGCGCTGGCTTTAATTTTTCACACACAGATTGATTCTTCATCTTAAAACCACACTAGGAAGTGCCTTAACCCCAGATCTTTATTTTTTCATCGTTTCCCCTCAGGGCCTCTTTAAATAGCCGGCAGAAGAGTCACTTCCCCGGTAGGTGCAGTTGGCACGCCTGCAAGTGTACTTAAAGTTTGTGTCTGATCAAGTTATGTGTATTGGATCTGAAACCAGTTAGTCAATTCCTTCAGGTCCCTAAGTGGCGATTTGTGGTAATGTCTACATCAATACTAACAGAGCGGTTTGCTAGCTGGTTTACGTAAAGCAAATGTCTGAGGGATGGTAGGGCTGCCTCCACTGTCGGGAACAGAGACGTGGCTGAGACGAGCAGGGCACAGAGGCAGCTCCGGCAGGAGCTGGGTTCTGCCCAACATACGGCCCACAGTCACCTGCCCTGGGCAGCCCCACCATGTCTCAATCCCACTCTGCTGCACTGCTGTACATTCACACCTGTCTGCTTTCATTGCAACTGCAGTCCTCGTCGCCCCCAGCTCTGCTAACTGCTGGCTTCCAAAGGGTGCAGAGAGGCTGTGAATTCAGACTTTACAAGAAAGGAGTATAGGCAGGATCACAGGAGAAAAAGGGGAAAGAAAGAAAGAGATGTTTATTCAAGAGAAGGTTGTGAGAGTATTTGTTTATGGTAAATACATTTTTTAAACTACCAGTACTTTTTGCAGGCATATTAACATATAGCATGCATTATGTTATTGCTTTTTGGGCTAGCTCTTATTTTTATATTCATTTTAGCTGTTCTTTTTAGATCAAATAGCAAGTGATTGGCAGGCATCCTGTAAATCTGAAGGAATGCTTATTTGTTTTCCACCTTTTTCTCTTATATCTTCAGAGATTAGTGCACGTAATATCTTAATGTTACGGCATAAATATGAATGAGAGTGAGAGCGATTATATTTATATACTTGCAGTGCATGCGACAGTGATATCTCTGTGATTAGATGCAAGAGCATGAGGGAAATGCATTTAACATGCAAGGGGCTCCGGGGGCAGGAGGAGGCAGCCTCACGCCGCTGGGACCTGGCTGCGTGTCAGCGCTGGAGCCAGGTCTGAGAGCAGTGAGGGCAGCACTGCCAGTCCAGCTGTGACCAGTGCCTCCGAAAAACAACACTGGGACTGAGGATTACCTGCGGTCAAAAAGTATTGTTTTAGAAGCGTCACAGAAAACTGAAATTTCCGTCTTATATCTGAGTTGGATTTACCGTAGGTTATGCAATTCTTTTACAAGCCAAAAAGCTACGTTATAAAAAACTTTCAATACACAGTAAAAGAGGAAAAACACTGAACTGTAATACTCAAATTGCACAAATTAAGATCCAAAGACCATCTCGATAATCGTCTTCACAAAGACTATGCAGACACCTGCTTGTGCAAATCACACAAATAAGCAGACGTTTTTATGTAGAAAAAGAAGTAGCAGTGGGATGGACGCACACAGAGCAAACACAGATGGCATTACTGCAAAAAGTAACGTATGCGCGGAGCCAGGCCTGGGCCCACCACTCCAATGCAGTTGGTTCAGCGTGCGGCCCCCGGAACGCTGCCCACCCCAGGCTGGGGCTGTGAACCCCTCACCAGGGCACCCCAGAGCCCAGCACGGCACCTCCAAGCTCCTAGCGGTGCTGCCGCCCCGTGCCACCGCGTTCCAGAGCCCCTGCGTTATGCAGGTGGAGCACACGCTGGCTGTGTGCTTGTGGGATCAACCCAGCCGCAGAGAGCTGATGTCATTCACTGCTCAAACACACTGCTTCGTGTGCTCCAGAAAGTCGGGTTTTCTCCAGGACACGCCACCACAGAATGGAAAAGCCATCTCTTTGCCAATCAAGAAAAGCACCTCTACGTCCTGCTCTCCAACTGTACAGCCCCAAATGCTCCCAAAGTTTTCTGGTTTGAGTTGCTCACCATGTGTGCACTCCCGGGATTTTGATCTGTTCACAGCAGTGTGCTCTCACTGCAGCATGCAGTACTGCAGCAATGACCTGCACTGGAGGTGGAAAGGTGGAAAGGACCGTGCTCTGAGTAACAACTGCACCGGACCAACTATCTGGACACTGCTCAGGCAGGGCCTCAGTTCCTTCCCAAATTTCAGTCCCTGCAGCCAGCAGGAGAGCCACAGCCCCGTGCCCGACCCCTGGGCCACGTGTGGTGGGTGAGGGCTGTGTGAGGGCCATCAGTACGGGAGCAGCCGGAGGCACACAGCCACACTGCCAGAGGCGGGAAAGGGAAAAGCACTCGTCTAACTAAGCTGCAGTGAGGATCCTTCTGTCTCCCGAGTGCCTCACATTAAAAGAAAATAAAAATCACAAATATTCTTCGATTAACTTCAGAGGTGGATTACAATGAACCCGACAGACAACGGGAAAGGCGGAATTTCATTCGCAGAGCCCAGGTGATGCGGTTCTGAGGGCCCCATCTCCTGGCTCCCTCCCGGACCCCACACCATGAGTCCCTGTGTACCAGATGGGGACAGTGGGAGGAGGGCCGGCACTGACCCACACCGCTCCCAGCACAGCTCACGAAGCCCCGGGTAAGCAAACACTCTCCTTCCTTCAGAGAAGCTGAGGCTGCCCGGGGGCATGAGCATGGCCACGTCCTTCCCCAGAGCCAATCCATGAGCACAGGTGTGAAAAAAAAGCAGCCGTGATTTAATAATAAAAAAAAAAAATCAAGCAGGAAGACAGCATGAAAGCAGATAAAGAGAGGAAGTGGGCCAAAGGGAGACAAAGCGAGGCGCCGAACCCACCTGGCGAGCAGGGCAGGCCATCCCATCCCTGAGCCCTGCGGCGGGAGGGAGAGCGTTGGCTGGAGAGCGTCTCCTGCGCCGGTGCGGCTCTGAGCGCTCCGAGCCTTCCCTCGCCCCGCCGTGCGGTGCAGATTGGCTGCTGAGTGGCGGGGAGGGGGCGAACGGGCGGATGGTGGGGAGCTGGCTGGGGGGGCAGAGTTTGTGTTTGGGTGGTTTTTTTTTTAAGCTACATACATTGAATGAAAAACGCTCGGTTTATTCCTTTTGGGTCATACGAGAGAGCCACTGGCAAAGATAATAATGTACGAAGCAAAAGAACGAGAAAGAGACGGAGAGGGAGGGAGGAGAGAAGGAGGGAGAAAGGGAAGGAGAGAAGCAAAAGGCTTTCTATTATTCGGGACACTGGTGATGCACACTGAGGCAGTTGGAAGATTAAATTAAGTATTATATCTGCTGACCCCATTGCCATGGTTACCGGACAGCGGAAAATATTAATCAAGCCAAGCCTTTACAGCTGAACATACCAGAAAAAATGCTAAATATAAGTGTATATGTACGTACTTGCCGCTCTGCCATGCTAATGGGGAGCGCCAGCGACCAAACCACTCGGTACCATCGAGATAAACAAATTTAAAACCTCCTTTACCGCACGGAGAGGGCTGACGTCACCATGCGAGCGCAGCGCAGGAGTGGAGCCTGCAGCACATTGCTCCTCTGACCGATGGAGAAAGGCCAGCATGTGTGTGTGTGCCTGCAGGATGCACACACCACGCACCTGTGCTAAGGGACAGCACTGGGCACCTGTGGGGTACAGTGGTGCTGCACAGGGACCGCGGCCGTGAGGCACTGCAGCACAGAGCTCAGCACAGCTCCCGCTGCGTGAGACGCACAGACACCGAGCCTGCAACCCCAAGGTGTGCTGGGCAGCTGCGAGGCAGGCATCGGCCTCCCACTGCTCTTCACATTCAGGCTTATGCCCAGAAGTGGGAGCAGCAGCACAAAGTAAACCATCTCCTTCAATGCAGGGAGTCACTGCCATCACTACAGAAGGAGCCTCAACCTCTCATTCTCTGCTTTAACTTCTTACTCCAAGGAAGTGCCCGTATGAAGTCTTCCTCCCTGTCAACATGTCCACTTCTGCTTTGTTGTCTGTTTCTGTCTTTATTTTACAGACAAGTTAGATGAAACTACTGCTGACTTCCATAATTTTCCCTAAAGTATTCAAAATACATACAACAGCAAGGTGACATCCTTTGCTGTGATCTATTGACATATTGAGGTGCTAGGGAAGAGATACAAGAACAAATTGGAAAACAGAAGAACGAGAAGTCACCAGACCCAATGTAAAAGATGAGCATTTTAAAGGAGGTTAAGATTGAAGCAGTTATTACACAAATAAACGTGTTTCATTTCAGCTGCCTGCACTTGGCATCTGGCGCTGACCGAGGGCAGCATGATGCTGCAGCAGCAGAAGGCCCAGGAAATCCCTCTGGGCAGAAATGCACACACTCATTGGAATTGCTCTAGCACATTCAAGAACGCTGACAAGCCTGACACCTACACCCGATCCGTGTGTGCAGCTCCACACCTCGCATGGCACACAGCAGAGCTCCCAGCACAGGTAGGCATAGGGCAGAGCACACTTAGGCACCCACAGCCTGCAGCCGCCCCACAGCCACCCCACAGGCTGCCACTCCATGCTGCCCACAACGCAGCAGATTGAGATCGTGGATACAAATATGCATAGAAAGTATTTTTTAGATTATCCAAAACAAACGTTCTGGTTCATTTACAGTTCCGTAAAGACAGAGCCACATTTACTGAAGGCATAAGCAAGCACATCTTCTTCATTTTTAAAATGCTAATGAAGAATGAGATTGTTATTTGTTCTTGGTCTATTTTGTGATTTTAGCCAATAGCTTTAGTGATAATTATCAACTGTTTATGTTTAGATAAAAGCAGCCCATATGGCAACAGCAGAACAATCTGATGTTTAGATCCTCGGCTACATGTTTTCTCTAAATAATATGATTCAATAACTGTAACAAATTATTTCATCAGCCTAAAAGCAGATACCAATATATAACAAGCGAGAGTGCCATTTATTCATTATCTACAAATAATAAATACCTTCCCAAGTACATTTAACGCTCAGGAAAATATAGAAATATAAAAACACAGATATTAACCCGTAAACATTTACGCAAGCGCATTTTAACCTTTACTTCCTATTTTCCATGCACACACACCCAGTGTCGGGCGGGTTGCACCAATCGAGGGCCCCGCGCAGCTCCGCCTGCACCAACACCAGCCTGCGGCTCCTCTCACTGCGCACCGCCCCCCAAACTCCTCCACGACGCTGCACATCTTCAGGGCTCAGGAAGGCCCCTCCTGGGAAGGACCCGGTCGCCGGGCCTCGCTCAGCTGTTCCATTCTGAAAACATTCGCAAGGCTCACACGAATGGCACGCTCAACACTACGGCCAAGTGGAACGTACCCGCAGAGAAAGGCGTCAGCAAAGCCCTGCCTGGGATTTCCTGCCCCCTTCGAAAGGTCCTCCTGGGGCACGGCCGTCCTGCTCGAACAAAGGAGCAGGCCTGACACAACGCCAGGCAGGAGACAGCTCAGGCGCCCGCTGCCCGGCCGGCAGCCCCTGCCCGAGGGGGAATGATTACCCCAGGCTGGCCAGCACGGCCGGCTTAGGGCAGCTGTGTCATATAAATTGTCAGCAATGACCATAAGCACTCAGAGAAACAATTTAATTCCTCACTCCCGCCATCATGGGCTGATATATTCTTTCAAGGTCATTACCCAAGGCTAGGAGGGTCGCATGATTAACGAGAGACATGTCCAATGAGGGCTGCTGTGCCTGAGCAGGCCTTATATTAATTAGACAGAAGGGGTGAAAAATAAGCGGTGCCTCGTAAGGAGGGGCCAAACCCAAACCTCCATGTCTGCTGTATCTTCCAAAGCTGCACCCCACCCTGCTCTCTCTCTGCGTAGCAGCTCACAGGTCGGATGCACAAAATAACCTTCTCTCCTCAGCTAAAGGACCTGGGCTCTCACCCCTTTGTTTTGCGCTTCTCCTCCTCCTCCCCTCATTCACTGACTTGCCCCATGAGAGGACAAAAGATACCGCTCACAATTAACTATGCCCCTCAGGAGCAAAGAAAAAGACTGTCCCACAGGCTCCAGAACCCGTTTGTTCCAAGCAGTCAGAGAAAATACCAGAACACGTGCTGACCCATCACTCAAACTTTGAGCAATCCAATCCTGTTCACAACGACACAAAACCAGCCCTTCAGATCTCGCTTTGCAAGCTGAAGCCAGCAAAACTGACAACCACCTTCAAAGTGCAAAAAAAATCAAAATTAAAAAAAATGCCCAAACTGAAACCTGGGCTGCTGCTAACAATGCTGTCACCACGGAACGTGTGCCTGGGTCAGCTGCAGATGGAAGCTGCCCATCCCTCTGTCATCACCTCTTTTAGGAGGAACAGAAGGAATGATCATACATTGAGATTCCAACGAATAGGGGAGAAATTGAATCCTCAGTAAGCATCCTCAGAGCTTTCTGAATTGTGAGCACATACGCAAACATGAACTGAGGGTAGCCGGATACAAGTAAGAATCCTTCAAACAACTTGGTACCGTTATTTTCTCCGCATTCATTCAGCACCAACAGCAACTTCCAGGCAAGCAGACCTTTGCACAGCTGTAGCAGCTCAGCAGGGGCAGCCCTGCAGCTCACCTCCATCCCACGCACTGTGCCAGGGGAAGCCCCTTGCCCCTGCACTATCAACATGGAGGGAAGACCCCCACCCTACCCTTGCCAGAGTACACCATTGCAATGAGGGTGATTGTACTATAGTGCCATACAACTCTGCTGTTCACGTTTTCTCTAACAAAAAATACATTTTGAACATTTGTCACACTCCTCTTAGATTGTCTTTAGATGTTCTATAAAAAATAGACAAAGATTTTGCCATACTATAGAATGAGAAATAAACAACTGAAGAATAACTAGCATGCTGATGAAAAGCAAATAACAATGCTAACAACAATAAATTAGGGCCCTGCAGCCAAGCAGCTCCATAACCTTTATATGTAGGCAGCGAGGGCCCCTCCGATGGCTGTGGCTGTGTCCCAGCCCCGCTACCACAAAGCCCCTCCAAGGAAACACCACAAAAAGCATGCCTGCACACACAGCTTACGGTCCTTCCCTGCCAGCTTGATGGTCCACGTTTCACAACCCTGCTTTCCTCTGAACGTACCAGATGGATTTCTGCCACTCTGCCTCCCAGGCAGTGCGTCCCGTCGGCTCCCCTCCCTCCTGCCGTGTCACAGGCTTTCGGCACGCCCTGGCCATACCAAACCGAGTCCGTGCCACCAAGCCAGGGAGATGTGCTGTCAGCAAAGACAGCCCAGGACTGGTTACATTGCTTGGAGAAGTCTTTGGACATCATCTCAAACTCAGATTTTCCCATAAAGATCTGGAGATCAGTCTACTTGCTCTGGATTACAACACATGGAACTTAGCTTGGTTTATCCGTTCACAGAGGAGGATCCTCCACCCAATGTTCTCCATGCTCAGGCTCTGCTGGCAGCTCTGTCTGATGTTTATGAGTAAGGATAAAAGTACCTTAAAAGACAACAATGATCTCTGGATTCGCCAGAACAAGAAGGCCCAATTTTCCAAAATCTGTGTCATTCGAATGTGCTCAATGAAATTACCTCAACAGTTCGGCGAAGTTACATTCAAGTGCTGCTGGCAGCCCTGAGTGATGTCACCCCGCCAACCCTCGCTGTTCTTGCTGCTCCAGTGCAACAGCCACAGTGCATGCGCACACACACACACAGAGTACCTGGTAACTGCAAGCCCACAGCACCAATGAGTGACACCACGGAAGGGATCCCTATGGGGCAGCCTCCCGCACTCCACTACAGTTTTCTTCTTCCCAAGGGTGTCCAACAGCAATTTGCCTTTAAAAATTCTTCTGATTTCCTTTAAATACCTCTGGTTTATCAGAAACGCAAAAATTTGGCCATCATCTCATTCTCCAGTCATCTATCTCTACAGTTACTGTCCCTGTGAAAATGCTGATCATGGATAAATGCTACATTAGCCCCAAATTCTTTTTATTACACGGGTTTGTATTAGTGATAACGAGAAACTTCCCTGTTTGGTAACTAACGCAGCTTAGGCCTTTCCAAGGAAGATCTCTCTTCATATCCATCTACTGCCTTTGAAATCTAGTGGGAAGATCTGCAGATAAATCCCACTGCTTTACGTAGGTACAGGTAGGAACGGCGGTCATGGTGAAGGCAGAGCAGCTTGCACTACACACTGTGCTGCGCGCAGCTGCACATCCACATTCACATGCAGAACCCACGCACCATGCACTTGCCGCGCAGCCACAACACACAGCTCACACCCTGAGCAATTCTACAGCACACACAGGATTTGTGTAACCAAATGCAACAGAAGTGGTTTGGAGGGATTTACCAGGTGCCTGTATGCTGAACATCTGCAGACGCACTCTGTGAGAGCCGTTCTAAGAGAGGGTGGAATTCGCCGTGTGAAGGGCATCCTTCAGCACCAGGACTGCCATAGCAGAGCTCCCCGAGCTGACAGCAGAGGTGCCAGGACAGGAAGGATCCTCCCAGCCCAGCCCAGCCCTGCCCTGCCTCCCAGCAGCACCCACATAACAGGAATGTCACCGGGCACGGCCAGGAAGGCAGCCTGGGGGAGAGGCTGAATCTCGTCCTACTTGTCATGTGCCCCTTGTGTATTAGAGCAGGATTTGCGTTCCATCTATTTAAGTGACTGTGAGTGTTACTGCCTGCTCGCATACAGTATGAAAATACACAGAACGGTCAAAGACATGTAAATACAGACAGAATCCTGTTTATCTGGCAGACCACATAAAGGCTAAGAAATGGAAAATGCACTCACGCCCATCTGACACCCTGGCTGAGCGCACGCACAGAGCTCTCAGCAGCAGGGGCTGCAGGCTGCCTTCGGGCTCCCTCTCTCCCTCTGAGCGCAGGACTGCGCAGCCCGGCCGCGCTCGGCTCAGAAGCTGCAGTGTGCCTCTCTGCCTCCCCGTGCCTCCCCCACTCCATCTCTCTCAGCCTCATGTTCAGCAGTTATTTTAGCTTAATGTGGTGACATCACAGCTCTCTTAGCGAGATAAAGCCCTCACCGTGAATACAGAATATGGCTCTGGTGATCGCTTTCAAATGACGGGATTTAGGGAGGTCTGATATCTCCTGTTCATCGCTATAGCACTAGATGCCGTGTTCTGGTACAGCCCAACGCAGCGTTGCTGTGCGTCTGCTCGGCTCTGCTGCAGTGTGTGGGTGCTGTGCAGTGTCGCGTTCTGTGTGGGGAGTGAGATGCGAGAGAGACTCTTCCAGTAAGTTTGCTCCTTTTCAAATAGCAGACACCTGTCTGCTGCAGCCACCTGCATGTGGCAGGGGCTGCACCAGGAGCGGATGGTTCTTGGCTGGGGAGAGGCAAATGCTGGAAGATACCTCATTTCTTAGCACCACAGAGCAGCCAAAAAAGCCTTAGTATTTTAAAATGAAAACACGTTTTTAAAGTTACCTAAAAACCCCTAAGAAACAACCTTTATCTGTAATTCCTCCACCCTCTTTATCAGATTTGTAATAGCCTCAAAGGTTTTCATCATTTTGTTCTGCATTCCTCTAAAATGAGAAACAAACAAATAGCATATGATATTATAAAAACTTAACAATGGACCAGATAAGGAATGTAACAGGAGAAAAATAATGCAGTCAAATCAGCTTTCCGTTATTAACAACTGTGCCCCGAGGTCTGTGGGCAGAGTCCCAAAACCGAAATTACCTTACGTCGTGAGGTTACCAATAAAGACAGCTTGGGACAGCAGAAGCGCTCCGTGTTTTCAAGGGGGTTTTAGACCAACATCTATATGATTAACACTTCCATCCGAAGGTTTATTACTTCATTATAATATTTTCCATCATAATTGAATAGGTAAGGCACCTGGCTATTAAATATAAACCCATCCCTCTGGATGATCAGATTATCACTTGAATTTAAAATCTCTCTGAACCATTAATAACACCTCACGAATACAAGGATGTATGCGGTCCCCTTGCTGAGGACTCGCATGCCGGGCCCACGCTGACCCTGTCCTCACACCATGGGGCCAGCACCCAGCTCGCAGCCACTCCACATGGGGGCTGGGAACCCCACCCACCACCAGGCCTCGCAGGTGGCTTCAACATCAGGACGGGGGGAGCTGGGGCGTGCTTGGCCACGGCAATGCATCCCCGGCCTCCAGTGCCAGCACTGTGACCCCACACCGGGATGGCAGGGAATGAAGGAATGAAGTCGGAGAAAGGGGGAGAAGGGCCCCGGCTTCCTCACAGGTAATTAAAGGCACCGCTTTCAAGGTTGCATGGGCAAAAGACAGTAGGGCCTAATGAAGCATCGATCGGCCAGCACTGAGGTAGAGAGGCACTGACATTCATCCAGAGGTAGTCTGGCTGGTGTGAAGCACCACGCCGGGAACTGTCCCCGCGCTGTCTGCCCCTCCCTGCCCGCGCTGCGCGGGGGACACCCGGTGCTGAGGGCGGGCGCCTGGCCTCGCTCCCTCTGCTCGACCCAGCACCCACAAGGGCACGCGGCCGTGGCAGCTCCATTCCCCGGGAGCCTCCACCAATCAGCGCAACGGGGAGCGCGCGAGGTCAGCCTGGGGACGGGAACCGCAGGGATTGGTGGCGGCGCTCGGGGCCATTTGTAAGCAAAACCTGTGTTATTGCCAGGTTCTCATCCTTCCATCGCTGTCGGTTTGTGCCGGCACCGGGTATCTGCAAACAGCACAGCCCTCGGAGGCTGCTGGAAAATTAACGGGGAGAACTGCACGTATATTTACAGCATTTCTGTGCAAAACAAAACGAAGAGGGTACTTACATGGACACAATTAAGGCAATTAAGGCCCTGGAGGTGCTGACACAAGGCTCGCCGCTTGCCCAGCCGGGCGCTGCGCTCCCATTCAGCGCGGCTGCGCTCCCTGTGCCTGCCAGCACTGCCCTCGCCTCACCCGGCCCTTTTTGTGTCCCCAGTGTTTGCATTTGTGGAACGTCTGAATGGCCATAAAGGAGCAGGAAATGATAGTGGTGCCAAGGAGCTAGGGGGGCCGGGGGGAGGGCGCGCATCGATCGCCGACAACTCGGGCATTATCCGGAGGGGATTTGCTCGCGGTCCTGCGCTCCTCGGTGCTACGAGAGGCCCCGCGCTAACAATAGCGTGTCCCCTCGGAGCAGAAAACACAAAGGGAATTTGCTCTGATTCAATCCACACAGTGAGGCCCCTCTGGGGCTAAAGAGGGTCACTTTTACCCTGGCTAAAATAAAGAAAAAAGGCTTTTCCCTCTCGCACACACAGGCATGCACGGCACACACGATCCAAGGGAGAAGGCGGCCTGCCTCCACTCGACGAGGTGCTCGGAAATCACCAGCTTCCGCCCTCGTTTCTTCCACTCGGACTTTAGAATTTGTCAGAATTTGCTAGAAAAAAAAAATTAAATAAGATACGCAGAATGTGATCAAAGCTCAGCAGAGCGGCCCCCTCCTTTGATTCTATTTACTCCCGTAACGAGCGCCTCTGCGAGGGGACCTCTGCAACGCTGCCCTAATAACAAAGGAGGTGACACCGTTAAGGGCAGGATTATAAACGGGATTTTAAAAGACCTGCGAGCGCCCGGCTACGGGGCGGCTGCTGTGTTGCAGGCAGATTTGTTTCCTCATACTTTGCCTTTTCTGTGCAAAACAGCAGTGCACGTTCTACTTCTAAACCCAACAGCTTTCGTCGAGAACAGGTCCGCAAAGAATGGCAGTAATTGTGTGCAACACCTGCCAAAATTAAAAAAAAGTTTTCCCTAAAAATGGCTAAAATGCAGCCGAGCAGATTCCATCTGCATTAATTTGGCCGAACAACAAGATATTGCTGGGGACAAACTCGGAATAAAGCAGCCCGGGTTCCCCGAATTGGCACAGCTCAGCCCAAACAATGGCTGCTTCCTATTCACCTTAACCCAGCTTTTCAAAAGAACATCCCCAGAAACACAAAGCATCAGCGGGAAATGGCAATTTTATGAATCCTAATCAATCAAAGGGCTTATTAACTCAATGTGAAGCAAGATTAAAATCTTTAATTATAAATCGTGCTAAAAGGAAAAACAAAATGTACTTATGGTACATTGAAAATTCCGGATATTAACATAGTTGCCATTATCTCTCTCAATATTAAATTTCCCCTCCCTGCCCTGCAACATGCTCACCTTTTTCTGTTCCTAAAGAACAGAACTGCGGAGCAAACTCATTTTTCTCCTTTCCAGGCTTATTAAAACGTGCTCCTTCTCCCCACACCCCCTGGGTTGCGCTGAGCGGGGTGGGGTACAGGGGGGTCAGGAAACCCCATTACAGCCACTAGGGCAGAGGCGGGGGGCGGCTGTTTATTAAGTGGGCCGAGCCAGAGTTACAGATTATTTTTTTGGGGCCACAATCAAACGTGAAGCATTTCTGCTAATGAAAACGGCATGCATGTCTGTGCAAGTGCGCGTGATTGGCAGGGCTGCAGATTGCTAGCCACAGGAAGGGTCCTTGCTTTAAGCTACGGTGTGAGAAAGGCTATGGGTGCTTTTCTATCAGGCAGACATTTGGGAAATGACCACAGCAAATGTAATCACAGTTGGAAGGGGGATGGGGGCGGCGGCGAGGCAGAGCGGAGAATGAGATCCGCATGTTTTATTTATTTGTTCAAAGTCACGGCCATCCCATTGTGTGCCCCTCTGGTTCTGTCATGCCTGGCCCCGCAGCCCACCCCCTGCGCTGCCCCATTGTTAGCGCGGCAGGCAGAGCCCAGCAGCACACCTAACTTCCCCGGGCAGGGCAGGACGGAGAGCCCCGTCCATGTGAAAATGAGCCGGGAACTGCACGGTCTGTTTTGTTTGGAGATGTGCCTCCTGGGTAGGAACGGAGCTACCTATTGGCAGCCGTCACAATGCTTTGGCCTCACACATTCGCCCCTCTATGGAAGAAAAAAAAAAAATATATATATATATAATATAATATATATATTACACTTGAAATTAAAGATTTTTGCGCTTTTTTTTTTTTTTTTTTTTTTTTTTTCTCCAAAGGAGAAAGAAATTTCCTTTGGAACAACAAATGCCAGGACGTGCTCAGATCAGGATTCTGGGTTGCGTCCATTTTTTTTTGCACAGAATTCCTGCTTCCCTTCTCACTCCGTTCCTCTCAATACATTGTTTCCTGGGGTTTATTTCTCCCACTCTCCCACAACTAAGAGCAGCTTTTCTCGAATTGGGGTTTTTCAGATTTGCCGTCAGTTTTGCGACCGCATTTGAAACCCCGTAACACGGCTCCCTTCTGCGAAGCTTAAGGATAAACAGAGCCGGTTAATCTGAAATACGCTTTTCATTTGAAAAGAGAGGCAATTCTCATCGCACGTTTCAGAACCGACCAGCGAGCTGCGGAGCGCTCGGAGCGGCGAGCCGCACGGCACCCCTTACGGACGGGAAGGAAGGCACGCGCCCGCCCCGCTGCCGGCGCCGCCCGCCCGCATCCCCAGCTCCGCCGCGGCTCCGGCGGTTCGGCGCGGCGCTCCGCTCCGCTCCCCGCGAGGCCGAACGCGCACGGCGCCCGCCGCCCGAGGACGGGGAAGCCGCGACACGCCGGCACCCGGCTGAGGCCGGCACGCGGCGGAAGGCTCCCGGCCGCGGGAAAGAGAACTTTGATCACGGAACCGAGCCGGAGCAGAAGCCCTTTTTGCTGAGCACGCGTTTCTCAGACTTTCCTTTCTTCCCACAAACGCACGCCCGCACCTACGTACACTTTGCATATCTGCTCCCGTGCTGAATATTTATGCTACATACGGTACACACGGAATACGGGAGACCAGATTATTTTCCGCAGATAAATGCTACGTGTGCTTCCCGGCTCCCACACCGACGTTCGGAGAATTCTTTTAAAACCTTAAATGCCACGTAACTGTGATACTCCTTTGAAGATGATCATTAGACCTAATAAACAGGATTCTGGAGGCACAGATCTCTTCCTCTTCAGCTCTCACAACCGCCTTTCAGTAAATTCAGAAAAGATCCTTTGTGCCTAACTGGGTTTTCATTTCATCACCCTTAAATTTGTTAAGCTTGACTTCTGACACTTTAGAGGCTCAGCCTTTTTTAAGTACGATAATATAATAAATATTTGTGTTGCCGAAGAAGTGACTCTGTCGTGTTATATAAAGCACCGTCCCTTTTTCATTCGTTTGTTATAAATAATTCACACAACTATGTGCATTTTATAAACAACATCTTTAGGAAACTGATATTATCGAACATTTTTGAGGCAATGCTCAGAAACACACACATATGTGCAGAGTATTTATTGGAGGGTATTTGAATCTGTAAACAAAAAATTAACAAAAGCAGAAAAATTAAGATACCCTATGTAGATACTTCTGTTAATACAACGTGTTTTCAGGCTTCCTTATACAAATTAGTCATCCAAATGACAAAAAGATTTCACAGACTGCAACCACCTATCTAAAATCATATTATTTGCCTCATTTTCCCCTGCAATTTCCATGCTCAGCTCGCCTGGAAGAAAGCAGACAGGTTCAGGAGGTGCGGTGCTGCGTGTCAGTGCAGCAGGAACAGCCCAGCCAACAGCATTTCTCCTCGCATGTTCCAAAGGAGTTTCAAGTCCTTTCCATAATGTATTTGAAGAAAATAGTTTTGTTTTGTTGTTTAAATTAGAAATCACATAAAGTAAGTGCATTACAATCCAAAATTACTTCCCTTAAAATACTGATGTGCAGCATGATTGGTTCACTTAGAAGAAATTAATATTTTCAAGTTAAATCTAGTATATGGAAACCTCTTCTTATTTTCCAACACAAAACACACTAAAATCACTCAGCAGAGAAATCACACACCTGAGACAAACACGGACATCGCAGAACCACCAAAAGACACACGTGCATTTCCGCACATTTTGCTGCCAATGTGACTTTCACAAGTACACCATTCCTATTCCATTCCTCAGTCCTCCTGAAACAATATCTAAAGTTAACGAAACGAGCTTTTCTTGTATTGTTAGAAATTGCAGTTTGGAAAAACTTTTCATAAATTCAGTCTGCAACATCCCTCAGAAGCTCTTTTTAACTCTTCCAGATGCCGGGAGTTCCCTGCAGTTTGGCTTTGCAGCACCGAAGCGACCGTAAAATGCCATTATTGTGGAGAACAACAAAACCCCACTTCTGTTAGCAGACGCCTCCGCACACGGTCGCGCGGCCGGGCACAAAAAGGCAGCGCGGCGTAAGCGGTTCCCGCTCGGTTAATCCGGACTCACGCCGCCCCGCGCTCGCCGCGCAGCCCTGCCTCTGGGCCGCCACAGGCCTGGCCGGACCCCGGGCCCCGGCTGCCGCCCGCGTCCCGCTGTCAGGGGCCATCGATCGGCCCTCCCGCGGCCGCCCCGAGGCGAGGGCAGCTCCCGCAGGAGGGGCCCGGCCGTGTCAGGGCAGCGGTATTGAGTCGTGAGCCGAATGACTGCTCATTGAGGGAAACGGGTATTGGCGTCCAAATCATCCCGAGACACCCTCGGTAACGCTTAAACAAGTCCGCTGTGCTAATGTCAGGTCGCAGGGGACGCATTTAGCCTCTCTGCTGACCATTAGCCCCTTTGATGGAGTGGCCGATAAACCCGACAGGACAGGCCGGGCAGCACTGGTGGCCGCGCGGGGCTGACGGCACTGCAGGGCCATCCGCGGGCGCCGGGGCGGATGCAGAGGGAGCGCGGGGCCTCGCACTGAGCTGCGTCAGGGGCAGCCTGAGCCACCGAAGGAGGCCCAGCAGTCACCACGCCTGCCTGCCTGCCATGGGAAAATCAGCAACTCCAAGTCTTCGCTTTCATCTCTTTCCTCCACGCGCCTGCTCTACCAGCAGGCCATTTGGGAACCCATTTCCTAACGTCCTTCTATGAGGAAGGACAAAGAGTTTGTCGCTGCTCAGAACGAAGAGCTTGCTACGTCACTGACAGCACTGTGGATGCAATACTGGGAAGGCAGCTCCTAGGAGTGGTTTATCTCATGCCGTGCTCTTAAAGGCAATCTAAGAAGAATAAAACCAACCCAAGTCCTCCACAAGGAGAACGATTCCTGGGGAAACGAATCACCTTCCAAAACATGCATTTTGTATTCATCAATAAATACAAAAAAAACGACTAATAAATTCAACCTTAGCTGTTTTCAGAGAAAGTGTTAATAATTGCATTTATACTATTTGAGGAAATTATATTTAAATCTTTCACTACATGTGAGCTTACCAGTATTTACTTTCTTAAGTTTCTGCCAGTAAAAAGGGCCCCGGGTTTGACAGAGCAAATTTCCCAGCATTTGGAAGCTTTTATCCCAATTTTAACACCTTATCTCTTTTCCTCTAGAGAATTAACTGATATTGCATTAAAACAGAAAATGATATAGAATTTTAAACAGTCCGCACAACTGGAAAACTGACAGAACCTTCAAATGCTCCACTGGCAGGAAACTTCAGCCCCAACATTCACGTTCCAATACACGGTATATGAGCACATACCTACATTTACACACATCTATATGCTCACATGAACAGCAACTGTACAGTAGCTAAATTTGTCCACGTTTTTTAAATAAAGCCTCTTAACATTAAGTACTGCATCAATTAGAAAAAAAAAGCAAACCCAAACAAACATTAAAACCACTGCTACTTTCCCCTGATAGCCCAAAAAAGGTGACGCAGCCGAGGAATGTCAGCACGACCCACACCATTCCGACACCATTTGTATATTCAGCCCAGCCTTAAAAGCTTTTAATAAAAGCTACATTTTTGTCACTAATGTGTTTTCTAATATTCATAACTTGCTCAAATGTAAAGATATTTTTTAAAAGCCATTTAAAAAGACACAACAGTTTTGTAATACATTTCTTACTAACTTCGTTACCGCTGCACTCATACCAACCAGAAAACAAAAGAAAGCTCTGCTATCCATGCAATGCCATTTGTTGAATGATTCTTGCTGTATTCAGGCCGAGCCCATCTCACACCTGGAGCCTGAAAGCTGCCCCCTGACCATCACTGGTGAAATTATTCCTGCATTTTATTTTTCACAATGATTAAAAAAAATATCTAAAATTAATGGCAATGCCATTATATTTTTCCCTGCAGGTCCTGTTACTTTAAGATAATAAAAACTGTCTGATATCTTCCACGAGTGCGTGCTCTCGGGGCACGAGGGCACACAGATAAGTAATAATTCAGTATACTAAAGGTGAAAATAAAATGCGGAGGAAAAAATCTCCTCCTGCTGCAGGAAGCACAGCCCAGCGGTGCAGCACAGACACTGGACATGGACACCCCTGGGAGCAGCCCTGGGAGCAGCCCTGGGAGCAGCTCCGCACCTCCCACAGCACTTCCCGGCAGCACCCCTCCCTTCTGACATCCAGTGGCAATACAGCGTACCGATATTTTAGATTAATATCTGTGTCAGAACTACACTCCGCAGGAGCAGCACTGCCTCTCTAAAAGAGAAACTGCAAAGCTCCAAAATGTCAAGGTCCCAACCAGATTCTTACCACCTTGCTCACAAAGTTTCCCCAAAGCCATTGTGAGTTTTCCACGCACAGCTCAGGTGGGTCCCTGCCTTCTCCACCAACTGACCCCTGACCGCACATCACCACGAGCGCTGCAAGTCGTCACAGCCCACCCCGTGTCCCCCCCGGTAGCCACGGCCAGGCCCTGCTCCTCCACAGGGCTCGGTGCTGCAGAACACAGCCCCCCCAGAATCTTCCTCAGGTACATCTGGATAGGCACAGGTGGCAGCTGAGAGACACAAACACAGAGAAGAGGTCTGAATCCAGCCCTGATTGCCAGTTGTTAATTTAACAGAACGGTTTTGTATTATTAGAGATTGTCCACAGCAAAATTGTGCCTTCTGTGTGTATACAGATTTACACAGACACTGGACTCCATGGAGAAGGAATTGCTTTCCTACCGCTCACACAGCACTCAGCTCAATGCAGCCAGCTTCCACAGGAGCTGCTCTGTAGCACAGACAGCAACATCAGTAACATCAGGGCTCTGGGCATCAGCCTCAGGAGCCCAAAGCACTGTCTGAATAGCACCAGCCCTAAAGTATCCGCACCATATCCACAGCCTAATGATGAAATTTTCAAATAGAACTGGAAGTAACTGAACTTCCACCTTTGAATCTGCACAGAAATTGCATTACAGCAATCATTTAGCTCTCCCTGTGATAGATAACGTACGTATAATACAGTAGATTCTACCTCAAAAAAAAAAAAAAAAAAAAAAAAAAAAAAAAAAAGAGATCTCTTGAAAAAATTCAAAAATTTCTAACCCCTTATCGCAGAAGGAGCACAAAGGAAAATTGTTTTTAAACACATAATAAAATCCTAGAAGCTGCATCAACACAATCGCTCCTTTTATGACAGCCGACCACGGCACATCTCCCAGAGGGAAGCCCTTCTTCCCTGTGCCCTGGGACGCGCCCTGCCCACAAGGAGGGCTGGTGAGCAGTGACCCCCGGGCACGAGGCGCTGGCTGAAGCTCGGGGCCACATCTCCAGGCCCCTCCCTCCACCTCCCGCCCCAGCGGAGCAGCGGCGCTGAGCCGCAGCCACGGAGTCGCGCACCGCGCACCCCTCGCCCCTCTGCCACGTGCTGCCCACGCAGCGCCCGCACGTCGCTCCCTGTGAGCCCACCTCTGCTGCGCCACAGCTGCACGCTGCTAATAATTAACTTGTTAATACTTCAAAGTACATTCATTTCCTTCTTCTTTTCTTCCCCCCCTCTATCTTTTCATCTGATGTCCAAAATCCTATATAACCACTCCACTGTTTTTAATTGCTCATTTCGCTCAACATATTAAACATGCTTACATTCGTGCTTTTTGATTTCATCTTTTGCAAATCACCTGCATGGTCATCTGTTCTCATTTCTGCAGGATGCTTTCATGCTAACCAGCAAGGTCACTGTGAAACTTGTATTGATTTTCTTCCTAAATATCCCACTGTACAAATACATATTTTACCAGCGGTCCTGAAGCCATCCCTGAGACCTAACGCAAACACGAGGCGACGCAGCCGCAAGAGCCTTCAGAACACAGAGTCGCAAATGGACTTCTGCAGATTCCTACTGGAAAAAACTGGCTGCTTAACCCTTTTTTGGCTGAGCGGGGAAATTGATTTTCCAAGGGAGCAGCCACGGATATGAACTGGGCACAGACACTCATCGTCGGGTAATAGACTGCCCGCCCTGGAGAGTGGTCACTGCAGCCCGAGCAGCAGCGTGACATTTATCTTGCAAACGTGCTCAAATACGGTATATTTTGTTTGGTTGATTGATTTTAGCATTCCTTTCATTATTTCAATCCAGAGATATTCAGTATCTTTACTCAGAAATATATCAAATGTAGATTTTCTGAACTTATCACAAAAAAAATAGAATCTTTTAGCCATCGAGATAAATATCGGACGGGGAGCGCAGCGGGGCTCGGAGCCCAGCCTCATCTCTCTCATGCTCACCACAGTTGAAATACCAGGCCTGGAACGCAACAGAAGAATGCACTGCTAACTCAGGAATTTCACATTGCTAAATGATTTCATTTTTGCCAGAAACAACAACGTTCTTCCTGTGGCTGAGTAAGGCTGAGTAAGGACCAGCTCCCTCCCTAAGGCCAGGATCCTCAGGTAAAACCAGACTTCCCTTTTCTCCCAGCTCAGCCATCTATGCACCAAAACACTTAAATCCAGATTACAAAAAACCACACGACAAACAAACAGTGTGGATGGCCAGAAAACATGATTACGTGTGAGACGGTGCTTCGGGCACACATTTATGGGAAACGACCGCTGAGTCGCTGTGCCAGACACAGTCCAAGGCAAAAATGTATGCAGGCAACAGGGAGTTAAGTAAATAATTTTTTTCTTTTCTTTGTCGATGTGTTTAGTTCTCTTCCTGCCAAGACTCATTTCACTCTGCTATCTTGTGAGAGACACATATGGTGCAGTGAAATTGCCATCCAAGAAAGCATGTCCCAGCCTGTTGAGACATCATCAAATAAGATTAAAGCAAAGTAAAAATAAAAAGATAGAACGATTTTTTTTTCTTTTTCTTGTACAGAGAACATCTGATGAAAGTCACCAAGGTACTTGAATGCTTCTAAAGGTTTTGCAACCATTTCTTTACTTTGTCTGGTTAAGAAAAAGGCAGAAATAACAACCCAATATCTCCTTTTTCTTCAAGTCAGTGAAAAAATGTGTTTCATAATAAACCTGATGTATATGAATAAAATACAATATTGCTTTCTGTGCATCTGAGGAAGCAACGCGCGCGCACACACACACACACACACACACACACACACAAATTCCACAGGCTTTCGTTCTGGTTACCTCTCTACAACCATCTCTGACCCTGCATGCCATTTCTGGGCTGGGACAAAAAGCAGTTCTGTTAATCCAGCCCCCAGAAGGGCACACACTGCTGCCCCCACAGTTGGCTCCGGTGTCACCCTGGCTACCAGCTTTTACACCAAAAAATAACATTCATCATTTGAGAAATACAGACATTCATGCTGCAGCATTAAAGAAGAGAGAAAGAAACTGAAAATTGTTTCCCATTTCCGTAATGCTTGTGAGGGCCTCGGGATGCCAAGTGGACGAAGGAGACGTAATGGGCTCTTCACCTCCAGGGTCTCCTCAGTTTCTACGTTCAAAAAAAAGCATGGGGCAAACAAACCCCAGCCAACCTCACCAGCTCCTGCTGGGGCACCTGGGACAGGACCCAGGCTGGGGCAGCTCACAGGGCACAGCAGCACGAGCTGCTGAGAAGCAACTTGTCAGCTACTCTTCACTGCCTCGAACTCATGCTCTGCAAAGACTCCTGAACCACCGTCTGTCCAGCACCACAAAAGCACAACAAACACAGTGCAGGCGGCGTGCTCCACACCACACGGGAACAATGTGGAGTACAGCAGCCTGCTCAAGGCAAAAATGAAGTCGCAAGGGATAAGACGAAGCCAAAAATCAAATTAGCATTGTCAATCACCATAAAACTAAACTGAGGGGGAGCATCTTAAACATGGAAAACAATCAGCAAAAAATGGAGCTCGACTCTGGGAACCGGAACTGCTCTATGCATCTCTTTGCCACCTGTTCCAGCCCGACCCATGCATCTTCAGGCTCTGGTTTCCAACGCGGTCAGAGCTGGACTGCAGGAAAGCAACAATGCATCAGTAGCAGAGATTATCCCTGGCCTTAATAAGCTGTTGTTGGCTTTCATAACAACTGCAGCCTAGGACGAGTCACACCGAGCTCAAAGACAATCTTACCAATAGCCTGGAGCAAGGATTATAGAAACAAGAATCCAAGGGGGGGCGGGAGGCAGCAAAAATCCCAAGGAACAGGGGCTAATGTAAAATCGTTTACATATTAACCTTCTTCCCTTCTGACAGTGGTCAAGTTCTGATTCAAAATACAAATTATCTCCAATTACTTCAAAAGAGGCAGTCGCAGAGCTGTCACTTAACCTTCACCATCTGTTTGGCTCAAAAGCAAGCTGTACAGCCTGCCACTTTGACCTCGCCTCTCTCTCCGCACTGGACAGGCAGCAAAGGAGGAGCCGAGGCCCCATTGTTCTCGGAGCAGCCCCACGGCAGGGCCGGGCGAGGCGCGGGCCATGGGGAAGATGAGCTGCAGGCAGCTCGGGGCGCTGTGAGCCCGCCAGCACCCGGCCCGCCTCAGCAACGGGGGGTGAAAAGGCGAAGGCTGACTCACAATGCAGGCTGGCTTACAGATTTGTGTACACTTTTCCATCTAGCATCTAGATATACATAGAAAAGCATCAGCTCTTTGAAATGTCTAAGGGAAAACAAGTCCAGGAAATGAAATCGCTTTCTAGGAAAGAGTGTAGCACAAAATGATTGGGTAAACAAAACAAAACAAGGTAGATGCTGTGGGAAAGTAAAACTTCCAAGTTCCAGCTGCAGAGATCAGACCAAGGCTGCCCCCCACCACTGCCCGCTGCATGTTCCAGTCTCGGCCACGGCTTGGAGGGAAGGCCGGGGCCGAGGGCTCAAGCAAAGCCCAGGGAAGGGGCAGAGGAAAGCCAGGAGCGCCCGCCCTGGCAGCAGGCAGGGGCAGAGCGTCAGAACCCAGCTCACAGCCCAACCTCAAAGACCAGAGGTGTTGGAGTAAAGAGATGTGTCAGGGAAAGAGATTCCAAAGGGCTGCAGCGCACAGTAATAGGGTGCAAATTTTTGAATACTTCAGGGTCTGTGGGCCATTTCTAATGCTTCTGCTGAGAAACATTACAGCATTTCCACTGGCTCTGATCTTTATTTTCAGTTTTATTACCCGCTGCATAACAGCTCTCTCCAAGAGAGAAAGAAAGAAAGCAGATCCCCCTGTAAACAGGAGCAACTCCAACTCCTGAGCGTTTCACACAACGCAGTTCAGCGTGAGGACATCTCTGTTCATGAAAGCAGCTCTGAAACGACCATCTTGTAGCCACGCACACTGCGCGACGTTTGACATCACTCGATGCGTGCGGGCAGAGCTGCCCCCTTGCCTCCCCGTCCCGAACCCAAGAGCAGCACACTGCAGCGCACCGCCGGGTGACAAGGGCCACAAACCTTCCATTTCCATAGCAGATGGGAACAAATCAATTAAGTACACAGCACTGCAGTGCCACTCGTAACGAGTACCCGACACACAGCACCGAGTACTTTGCTCGGGGGGAGCAAGGAAAGCCTGCTGCAGAGGGTGCAGGATCAGATCACCATCCCCAGCAAGTAGCCTTCCACTCTGCAGGATCTGAATTCCTTTGCTGCTGTTTTTAAAACACAAACGGAAGGCTGAGCTCCACACGCAGCACACAGGGGGCAGAGAGCTCCCTGTGCTCTGTGCTGGAACAGCCTGACAACAGCTGCAGCCACAGTGAAATGTTTAATTTTACTTAAAACATTCTCTCAGGCCTATGTATTATTTGAAGTATAATGTACAGAATTATCTAATGAATTCTCAAATCAAATACTCTCATTTTGCTGCAGGCCATTTCCCGAGAACAAACTAAAGGCACACAAGCTTCTTTCTGTGCCTGAACGTTGAATTTAAACATATGTCCAGTGGACACCAGCTTCTTACAGACTGCCTCTCCCATTCATTCTTCTGTATCTCTGGCCAGCGCAAACCCCCTTAAATTAAAAACAAACAGAGGATCGAGATAACAAAAAAATACGGCAGGACTGCCAAACACAAAAGCACAGAAAGGTCCCTGGGCTGCAGACAGAGATGTGGTGGCAGTGAGCGCGTCGCCTCAGAGCAGCATCTGGCTCTGATTAGGTAACGAGCTGCAGCATCTGCAAACTTGTCAGTGCTCAGCCCACAACAAAGTCCGGCCGCAATCTGTGCTTAAAAGGGAACTAGCTGTTACATTCTGTAAGACAAACATTATCTGTTCCATCGCAGGGTGCCTTTTCATTAAAAGCTGGCTGTAAGAGGAGAAATTAAACGTGCCTGTTACATGTTACTTTTCATCGCAAAGAAAAAACTCTCTGGCTTTGTCAGAAGGCTTTTTATTTGTCTTTCCTCTGTGAAAGGGCTGTAAGATAACAGGAGTGATTCCACAGCCTTCAACAAGCAGCCACTGTGAACCCTGGGTGCTGCTATAATATAAAACTTTGCTGCATTTCTCTCATATGAGAACCAAAACAACGCTGCTGTGCACCAAACTGCAGGGCAGGGCTCCGGCCGCTGCCACACCAACGGCTCTGCGAACACACGGCTCTCAGCTGGCATTTACCTCTTTGCTCCATTTCGTAACTGCTGAACTAAAATTGAACCCTCTCTTAAGTATGTATTTACTTTGGCTGTGCATCTGACTAAGACAGCTTCCCTATCTTACTGTTTTTCCTTCCTTTTCTCTCTTGGTGCATTGGAATTATCCTCTTCTACACTCCCTGTGTTACTGAATAACAGCTGCAGTCCCCAGCGCCTGTGCTGTAACCAGGCACGTATTTATACAGCTCCTTTAGAAAATGGCACCGCGTGCCCTGTGCAAGACCAAAGTCCAACATAACTGAGGAAGAACCGAATTACTGAATCCAAAAAGTTCAATTTCTATCCAAACTCACAGATATTTTCAAACATCTAATGAAACACACCTCTGAGTACTTCCAAAAAATAGTCTCTCATAAAACGAAGCATTAGTCCAGCAATACCAGAGACACCGATAGAGACACGTCCCTTTGCACCACACTTGGAAACCATCAGAAACCACGGAACGTGCACACACTGCACTGCGAACAGTTTGCATCTGCAAATATCCGGACAGCCCCTGCGCGGGGCAGCGCGAGCTGCGGGCAGCCTGAGCGCGAGCCACAGCAACTGCGCTGGGCGGGAGGGAGAACAGCGAGCAGCCACGAAGTCCCAGCAGAACAGGAAAACTCCACTTTCCCCAGCACAGCGCCAAAACGAGGACGCGAGGTGGAAAGCAGAAGTGTTACAAGAACTGCCCTTTTTTTTCAACCTCGCCATGAAATCTGGCCTATTTATTAGTTGTGAAATACAAACCCCGTTATCAACAATCTGAAGGAAATGGATTGATGTTAAGTGATACTTCAGAATCCGCCCCGTAGCAAAGCCGCCGCGCCATTACAGACAGATAAGCAGAAAATCCTTCCTGCAAATAAAGGACCTCCCCGATGTTCGATAAACCGCGCTGCCGCGCACAGCACGCACCGCGCCGAACCCCCGGCCGGCACCCCGCCTCCACACGCGGCCGGACGAAGCAGGGGCGCCGAAGGAGGGCGGCCGGCCCGAGCGGAGCTGCCAGGCCGCAACTCGCACTCCTATGAATGCCATCGGCGGGCCCCGAGATCGCGTGCGCCACGATGGGCGCCACGGCCGCCCGCCGCCTCCTCAGAACTTCGTAAATCAAGAGTGGGAGAGGCTCGATGCCGAGCGCCACCGACCTGAACTCCGCGTGAGCAGCAGCAACCGCACAGGAAACATTTCTCACAGAAATCGAGCTCTGGGCGACCGGGACGCGGAATGGCGGCGGCCTCGAGGTGCCGGGCGGCCGCTGAGGGAACGCCGCGCCGTGCCACGTGCCCGCGCAGCCTGCCGCGCGCCCGGCCGGCCCCGCCGAGCCGAACCGAGCCGAGCCGAGCCGAGCCGAGCCGAGCCGAGCCCCGCGAGCGGCCCCTCGGCCGGCCCCCCAACACGTGCAACGGCACGTGAGCGGCCGGCGGTTTGGAAGGATGAAATGCAAGTTTGCAGCCGTTGATAAAATCTTTTACTTTCGACATTATAATTGTTTTTCTCCTCTCCAAATGCGCTCTTTATCCAAAAAGGATGGGGGTTGCACAGCTCTGCGCGATCGCTGCCCGGATGGAGGTGCGACGAGAACCGAAGCGCAACTCGCACAAAGCGCACGTGAGCGGAGCCCAGGCCGCGTGGAAGCGCTCCCGCCCCGGCTGCGTCCCGGCCTCGCGCCCCTCTGCACCGAGGCGGCCCGCGGGAGCGGCGGCAGCGCCACGCGGCTCCGGCACGGCGCTGCTCCGGCGGCTCCCCGTACTCTTCGGCTCTGCCCGCGTCGCAGCTTTCTTCAGATGGCCGCGATTGCCATTAAGGCCCGGCAGAGCCGGCGCTGCCCTCAGACCGCATTCAGTCCTCGACAAAGGGCCGCGCATTTTAAAAGCGACGCGGTTCGTCCGTTGCCGTGATTTATTATTATTTGTATTACAGCGGTAGCCGGAGGCCCCGCCAGGGTTCCTTTGTCCTGGGCATTGTACAGAAACACCGCGACGCGCTGCTCGGAGAAAGTTAAATCTAGCCTAAAAGGCTCCAGCCCCGGGCTCTGCCGGTATTTCCTCGCTCCGTGCGTTAACCATTTTCACCGTTCTAAGGGGCATCTCCCAAACCCCAGCATTTCTTTTCCCCGCTTGCAGGGACATCCCTGTAACACAGCGACAGGCCGCAAGCCCTTCCTGCACAACCTGCTGGGGTTTTAGAAAGTATCTGGGATTCAATTACATGCAAGAGGAATTAAAAGTGTGGAGATGCTATTAACCAAACAAGCAGAGCTGATCGCTTATGTTATGTGATTCTCACCTCTTTAACTGAAAGAAGAAAAAAAAAAAAAAAAAGCAAAAAACAGCGGCTCTAAATGAGGGAAAAAAAAATTCAGAAATGCAGTAAAACAAGAAACGTGGTATGGATAGGGACACAGTGTTAGGGTAGGCACAAAGGAAAGGTGCGTAGATGGCATACATCATCCTTGAAAGCAAGAGTGGAAAAGCAGCTGGGGATGATTCACAGTAGATTTTTCTGTAATAACATTCTCCTACGTTTCTTTAGTTGGAAAACTCAGTTTATAGGTCAGTTAACAAGTATTAAAACCACAAGAGAACATGAAACGCACCACCTTTTCCTTTTGATCCTTTTCCCTTTTGGATGAAAGTTTTGAAGTTCGGAATATAAAATCCCTGAATTTTAGTTATGTTTTATGCCCCCGTGAAGGCATTAAAACAAAAGTTTGTGGGCTGAAGAAATATCCCCTAACTAGCAGAGAATTGAAGAAAGCTGTCGTGCCCCACACACCTGTGCGCCAGGTGTGC
The DNA here is from genome assembly GCF_026119805.1 of Tympanuchus pallidicinctus. NCBI lineage: Eukaryota > Metazoa > Chordata > Aves > Galliformes > Phasianidae > Tympanuchus > Tympanuchus pallidicinctus. Next base: position 23,907,261 of record NW_026294739.1, read on the forward strand.
TTCTGCCCAAATGGAACACCTCATTTACAAAACAAATCTGCCCAGAAAATTACCTGCCCCTCTTGATTGCTGCAAATGGTTTTCATCAACCTGCATTGAACTGTACTGCGTTCCCTCCAAATTTACAGCATCGGGTATAAGAGTCATTGTAGGAGGGGAAGGCATAGAAGCAATGTTTAAAAGCCATTAAATAAATAAAGGGTCCCCGTTGCGCATGGTCAGTGCCTTGGGTGTCCATTCGTTAAGGTAGTTCCCTGCTGAGCGCGCTGCATAACCCACCACCAAGCACAGAATTGGCTTGGCTTAAAGGTTTTAAAGGCCCCGTTCTCTTGCAGGATGCTTCGGTTTTGAAATCTATCAAAGGAATCTCAAAACAAATTACATGGTAAATTATTATCTCTGTTCTGGCCTCCTCTCTACACCCCACTGTTCAGCATGAATGACGATGGGAGAGCTGCCTGTGAAAGCCTGGAGATAAGCAGATTACAGAATGTCAGGTGCCTCGGGCTACTCGAAATTTCACAGCCAAACTTCGCCGGCCGAATCAGTTCATCTCACTAATATGGGTCACAGGCTATTTCAATTAATGCACCTCTAATGACTAACATTTGTTCCTTAATGTGAAAGGAATAAATACAGAGATGCACAAAGCAGCAGCATCCAGCAGAACTCCCTCCCTGTCCTTCTGTGCTTCAGTAACGCTGTGTTTACTTTCTCCAACCAAGTAACCGATATGGAGGAAACAGGCTGGCAAAGCATAGGATTTCTTTCAGAGAGAAACCTTTTATGTAGCTTTCCTATCATCACCAATGCGTTTCTGGCAGCTTTCAGTGTCCTCTAGATCCCTGTGTACTGAATAACAAGACCTGATATGAAAACAGAATGCAGAAAACAAATTAGCATTTTGAAAATAAAAGGCATGGCTTTTAATCCTATTAAGATCACGGATTTTTTTTTCCTAAAGTTCCCTGAAAGATACACCGATGTTTCCATTAACATAAATGCTGAAATCAGCATTTCCTTTGAAAGAAGTTGTTAATATTTGGAAATGGTAGGATTTCCAATCCTAGATTTGATTGTTATTCTATGCTACCCTGTGAGTGCCAAGGTCATGGGGAGATTCACCTGCACACTGAGCTAAATGAATGCACTCGGCCACAATACATGTATAATTTAACATTCTCCTCTCAAGTACCACCATGCATTCCTAAAAATATTTTATTACAATAACAAATTGGTTTCAAAATCATGCATTATGTATTCTGAAATTAGGTCTGCCAATGAAACCCGTGTATACAAACATACAAGCAACCATGCAGGACAGAACGCAGAAATTATAGGTTCTAGAAGAGCTGACAGGAACAATTAATTCTTCCCGTAACTCCAAAAAGTCCTTTCCTTTAATCTGCAACTTAAAAAGAACAAAACAGCCAATTGCTGTGAAATGCATGTAGGAATCGAACAGCGCGTCCATTTCCAGATGTCTTTATCAAAAGAAAATGTTGAACTGCAAAGTGCTCCGCCTATGAAAGCCCCCGCCTGGGAGCTCCTTTCTCACGGGCTTGGGGACACAGCACAGGGCTTCTCCAGTGTTTATGAGAGCACTAATTGCGTTTCAAAACTTTACCATTAGAACATTTTTAATATTGTTTTTTCTTCAGATCGAGCTCCTCCCAATCTTTAATATGAATTTATTAAAAACAAAAAACAACAACAACAAAAAACCCTTCTGGTAAATTCTTGATAAATGAAAGTCATCCTCTGCGATTTCTTTTTTAGTTATTTAGCCAGAGAGCTAAAAAATTCATAATATTGCTGAACTTTCAGGAGGAAATGCTGTAACGTTAATGCACTTTCATGATAGATGGTTGCTTCTGATTTGCAAGCTTCATTTTAAGTTAAGTATACATTGATAAAGCATCCTTTTACAGCCCAAATATTCTTTTTTTCTCATGCAAAATAAGCATGTTTCTTGGTCAAGTGACATTTTGTTAAAATGGACTTGAGGTAGCTAGTTATGAATAATTGAGGTTAAAATGTTTCTGTGATTCCCTCAATGCCTTTTTTTATTTTAAAACATTTATATCACGTCAAAAAGGACTTATTCTTCCAAAGGTAACTTTCCATTAAAATAATGGAGAAAAATGACATTTCTAATTGCGATAGCAGCCCCGAGTCCCTAACTAAAGCCAAAGGCTCTTCCCACAGAAGCACGGCGTTTGTGATGGTGAGTTCATTGCTGTGGTGTAAAAATACACGATGTGAACTGTTCAGACCAGGGCAAATAAGATGGATTGGATGCCCATTGGAGAGCAGCAGCCCTGGCTACGCCTCCCGGCCTCTGTTTGCTGCTGTGCATTTCGCTCTTAATAAACACTGCTATGTTTATTTGTTTTTCTGTTATTTCCTAAAAACAGAGGCTGGCAGATATTCCCATTCATTATACTTTGTTCCACTGCAAACTTCAGGAAATCTCAATAACAACTTGCAAATGCACGTTCGATTGTTATTTTTGTTCCAAGAGGAAACGATGCGCACTATTTGCAGCACGGCGCCCGGTGAGGCCAAAGGCTCTGCGTCACCTCTGGAGCTTCTGATCCAGCCAACATTTCATAGCATTAAAACCTTCACGCTCTCCTTTTCAGACACGAGTGCAAACGTCGCTCCCCAATTGTTTTGCTGTGATTTCGTTTAGATGTTCTGCTGTGATGAGACGTGCAGCTTTTTCAGCAGCAAAATTATGATAAATAATTTTCTCTAATCTAATCAGCAGTATCTGAAAATGGTAAACGTTAGCAGCTTCATCTGTGATTTCTTAAAAAGCCTTTTGTATCACTATGCAGACTGACACACTGAAGCTTTGCTTTTAAAGCAATAATTAAGAAATTGTTGACAAATTAAATGTCAGTGACAATTTTAAACAATTGTAAATGTTCTTCCCCCTTTCTTTTCCGAGGGTGAGAATGACAAAAAGGGAAATCCAAACTGCCATTTAGAGAGGGGACGAGACTTTGAGAATGTTGTTTTTGTACCAAAGAGATGTGATTCATGTAAGAAGCAAACCCCACACTATGGGTTTTTAACCGCTCTGCCTTGTAATCCAGAGGTTAAATGATTAAACCCATTCCTGCACTTTTCAGTTCAGCTGCAGATACGTTTCCTTGCATTTAGCTGTGGGCAATTTTAAGCTGCGTGTGAAGCGCTTTTTTATTTGTTATTGAAGTCCGTTGCCATCTTTCAAAATTGTTTGTTACACGTATCTGAAGGCATACACGCATTACGACAGCACGCCAAAATAAAAACAAGATTATAAAAATTAGATATTCTGTTCTAAAATCCGCGTTCGTTTTCACAAGGTGTTTTACTCAACGAAAATTACAAATGGCACTGCGTTAAATCATTAAATACAACCATTATTTTTCTCGTTGCGGCTTAAGGAGGGAACGAAACAAAAATATTTCCCAAATGTTGCTGCACGGCCCCATCGAAAGCCTGGAGCTGCAGGGCTGTGCGGGTTGTGCCTGCAGTGGGGCAGTGCTGGAGGGCCGGGAGCAGCAGCACGCTGCCTCACAGACACACGTGGGAAGTTTGGGAGGCACGCAGGAGACGCGCGGTGTTGAGCGGCTTTTCTCCTCGCTCACTAATTATGCCTCACAAGAAAGGCAGGGCTGCCCGGGCTGGAGTATCACCATTGCGCGCTGCCGCGCTGTTGGCTGTGAGTGTTTTGTGATTTTGCATTCTGTAGCTTAGGTTAAAAGGCGGCAGGTACTGCATCAGCTCACAGAGCCTCTGAACAGCTGCTGGCTGGCAAGGAAACATCTGAAAGCTCAAATGAAAGAGGTTTCTACTTGTTTTTCCCACTCAGGCTCCTGGAACTGGCTGGTGAGCTGCCTGACACTGGGAAAAGCATGCGGGCTCTGAGGGGATGAAAGACAGAAGAAGAAAGCACAAACCCACAGCGCCCCAGTGCCTTCCAGCCAGTTCTGCAGCCTGGCTCCAGCCGTGCCCATGGTGCCCAGCCCCATCCTGGGGAGTTACTGCCTGTGGGGCCCATCCCCAGCTTCTCCTTCCAATTCGCCTTCTATTGAATTTTTCATCTGGGCTGCTGGAAGTAACTGACAAACGCGTGGTTTGGATGGAAGTGTGCCACAAGCCCTGACGCATCACTCTTCCATCCTCATTGCGCATTTGGTCCACGGAAGCTCTCCCTGCACGGAGCTCCCAGCCCGGCTGTTTCACACCCGCGTTGCACAGCAAAGCGCTTGGCTACACCATGCCAGTGCCACCACTGCGTCTGTCTGCCACCAGACCCACACGGCCATCGCCGACACCGCTTCAGCTGGGGAGCAGCGCCAGCCGCCCAGCGCTCCGGCCATGGAGAGCAGCAGCTCAAGCTGTGGGGAGCAGCTCCTTCCGTGCGAATCCAGATGTGAGCGCCGCCGGGTCGGGTGGCACAAGGAGAGTTTTGGCAGTGAGGGCGCAGCTGTGCCTGCAGTGCTGAGCGCCCCGCGCGCGTCACAGAAACGATACTGAGGGGAGCTTTGGTAGCCTGAACACTAGGAAAATAAAAAAGCAAATCCATTGATTTGATACAAATCTGGTTTTGTAGCAGCATGTGAAAATAAATTTAAAAAGACTTAAAGCATGTTTTCAAGAGATAAGACACGCTCAGATAAGAGTGTGAAAATGTGCCACCTGAAGAAGTTCTAGGACAGCATCCAGGAAAAAAGGCTGCGTCTTACGTTTAAAATGTGGTTGTCTGCAATTTCCTTGAAATTCAGTAGATGACTTGTATCTTCCTTTCTTCTCCTCCATGTCAGTTCTGCTGCACCTTCCCCACTCCCCTACCACTGGAAAATCTTTTCTTTGAGACATGGCAACTTATTAGGGTTTTGCTAATTTTTCTTCACAGCTACGTGGTCTTCTAGAAATATTGCTTCCGTGAATGTTCTTCCAGGATGCCCAATAGGAAAGCAAGATGTATCATTTGCATACTAGCAGCAGTGAGGAAGCAGAAAGGTTCCCTGTCATCCAGCATTTTTGCTCAGTCCTCACACGTAGGACAGCACGGCCTGAAGGCTGAAGCCCTGCACAGCCACACTGCAGGAGTTGCCTGGGGTTCTTATCTCCAGATTGTCTCCAGAAACTCCTTCCTCAAGATATCAGTTGAGGAAAGTTTTTGCTTCCTTCTTTTTCTCTCAGAACCACCAGCTCTTCTATTTGATGTGTTTTAGGTGAAATGTCAGGCAATTATGGTGATGTACTTGCTTTTATATTACCCTCTCTCTTCCCTTGATGGCTTTTAAAAACACACGTATCCCTTATTTTCTCCCCTGCCCTTGTGTGAGCAGGAGATCACCTCTGGCACAGGTGAATGGAGGGCAGCTGCAGCCATACCTCATTCTCCCAAAGAGACTCCATGGCTACAGTAAATCTAAAGTGCTGTAATTCTCAAAATGATCACATGCATTTTAAATAGCAATTTAGAGTGATTCTGCTGCACATCCCTCCATAGGACCCACACCAAATTGCTTCTGTTTTACTGTTTCTTTTATATGTTTATTGGGGTTGATTAATTATGTAGCACAGAGTCTATAGGAACGAGCCATTTTTCAGCATAACAGGTTTACAGTAAAATTAGATTATAGTTTTATAAATCCCCAGGACAAAAAAATCATATATCCCATATGTGCAGGAAGGGGATATATTGCCCACAGCGTCCTTCTTTACAAGCAGTAGCAGCTCTTTCAGCCCTCCCTTTCTCAAATGGTCCAGTTAAAGAGCCTTCTGTCTGACAAACTATTGGCATGTGCTTGCCACTACATCTCCCTTTATCCTCTTTAGTGTATTTATGTAGCCCCCCGAGGTCCTTTCCTCTTCTGGAAAGGAAGGCCTCTGAGACTTGATAGATGGCACTGCTGTTGTTCAGAGAAATTTGTGGGCTAACAGAGGGTTCAGTGAGTTGTGAGCTCTGTCATCTCTGAACCTGGAACCTAGACATCCCTATTCCTATGGCCAAGACGTTTCCTTCGCTCCAGCCACGCTGTCCTGCATGAATGCAGACTGAAAAGTGTAATTTTAGATGGAATGAAATGCACCACTCCCAAAGACGGGGAGAGCAAGGCCTTGGAAAACCACAGGACTTCTTTTTCCTCTGTTTTAAAGAAAGACAGTGTTTTCTCTTGGCGTTGTTAAAAAACAATTCCCATTTAGGTGGTGACAGGCAGGACTCTGTAATCTGTACATACAATTTAATCCTTTAAAGAATCAGCAGAACCCACATCAATCAAGCCTTCATCAACTTGTAAAAACAATATTTTGATTCAATCAGATTCAAAGCCCCGAAATTCCCAACTAATTAATGCAGGGTCACTCGGAGACTGCGAAGCAATGGCTAGCAGAGTGGTCAAATATTTACCCCCAGACACAGTAGACATTAGGACAACCAAAGGACCTGAAGAGTGGGCAAGAATAGGTAATGTGACTCTCGCTGCAGCAGGTTTCATTCACTACAACTATTTGGATAAAGAATTATTACCGAGCAGAGGAAAAAAAGACAAAAAAAAAGAAACTAAAGCCTCTGCCATAAGCAGCATTCTCACATCCCGCTTAAGGGCTGTTAAATGGTCAGTGACCCAGGCAACATCCTTCTCATTTTTTGGATTTTAACATGCATGTCTCCAGACAGTTGAGTTGTTTTGCTTACAGTCCTTCCTTATAGCACTCACAATAAATTACATTATGAGAACACAGACAGCAAAGAATTACTGAAGAGTCCGAGCCACCAAGACCTCTCGGCCTACTTTGTGTTCCTAGAAATGCATCTTGAATTCAGCTCATTCCTCCGAGCACTGCTGAACACACTCGTGCCGCGCAGTACGGCTGCACACACAGCAGGTGCCCGCGCTGCTGAGCCCCACATTTCGGGGGCAGCTGCAGTTCGTTTGTGCAGCTTTCAGCTCTGTCTCAGGAAAAAGATATTTTGTGTGTTCCACTCCAAAGCTAAAATTTCACTGATTCTTTTAAAATGCATTCGTTAAAACAGTCATAATTTGTTAATGCGTAATATCTATAATCATGCACATATGCGCACATGGGGCCTGCATGCAGCTGAGTGCATTCTTTGACCCTGCGTGCGTGTGTAAAGACACATAATGTACACCTACTGTGCGTGCGTGACAGCGGCGGGCAGGCTGTGTGTCAGGGAGAAATAAGAACACATCAGTGCAGGTCTTCACAACACCCTAGCACTAAAACTCACAAATCCATCATGAGAGAACTTCTGACGTCTCCTGGCAGAGGGGGGTTCTGAAACGCAGCCCAAGCGAGCTGCTCCAGCTCATGGCCGTGCGCTGCGCCGCACCGCCGGCAGAGCCTGCATCGCGGGCCCCATCGGCCCCTGCTACAGATCCTCCAGCAGGTGAGGATGTCACTTACTGCACAAAACAATGAAGCGGTTTCCACTTCTCCTTCAAGATTCCTTTTCAGTCTTGTGCTTTTTCATATTTCGGTATTTTTGCTATTTGCACTCCAGAGCTACGCAAGGGACAGAACCCGATTATACTTTGTATTACGTTTATATAATTATATATAAACGTATAATTATAGCTTTTGCTTCTCTGCTTAAATTCATCATACTGAGATATGTATTCTGGATAGATATGACTTCAGATTAATGACTCTGCAATTAATTCCTCCTCACATAAGAAAGTTTTTGAAAAGTTTCAGAGCAGCTATGTAATAATTCACCATTTTTACGTTGCCCGTGTTTTGAGACAGCCTGGGAAGGCATTCCAGACTCTGATGAATTTTTTGGAAGCCATTCAGCAGAACCCATGCTGATGGAACTTCTCTGGAATGCCCATCAGTGGCTGGGAATACCAAATATATGCCGGAAGGGAGCCCTCTCCAACACTACTGTAATGCTAGGAGTGGTAATAATAGCAGAGATAATTATAAAGGAAAGGACAGAGATCTAGGCAATTCCTCTTGAAAAGAATGTGTCAGGGACTCGTCACTAATCTGTCTCCACATGCATAGGAAGGAGCAGACCAGTGGCCCTGGGCTGAAGGAGCAGTTACCTGTTCTCATCTCTCATATCTCTCATAAGAGAGATGTCTTACAACAGAGAGGCAAAAATTACCGCACCTACTTAAAACGTGAGGCACAACAGCCACCATTAAGGCATCTCCTCTTTAACGTACATTATTAGTACTACTCAGCATCATAAAACAATATCAGAAATCCTGTTTACTTTCCTGAACTGCTGTGATTTCCTTCGATTTTCGCACCTCACAAACCACCAAGGAAGCAGGCTCAGGCTGTTCTGAGGCAGTTTCCCATTCTGCTCTCAGGCATTACTGCAGTCCTGGTGCGTGGGGATCCTGAATTTATTCAGACCTTAGAAATTGCAGCCACATATGTCATTTTTGCACCAGGTTGACCTTTTCAGCAGACAGGCCATTCTGGCACAGGCAAGGAAAAAGCAGCAGGGCCACCTGCTCCATCCATCCCAGGAGCTGGGGGCTGCACGCAGAAAGGAGCGCAGTGCTACAGAACTGCATTGTTCCCAGCTTCCCGAACAGCCAACCCAGAAAAACGTGCAAACTGCTCGAATCACTGCAGGCTGAGAAATTCTGGGATGGCAGCAGTATCCCTTCTGTTTTTCTTTTTTTTTAAAACGAAGGATCACACTGTGGAATCCTTCCGATCCCCAACAGTTTCTGTCAGTGTTCTCCCTGCAGGGTCAGGCTGGGCGCTGCCTCTGTTCCCTGCCCACCTTCCCAGGCTCAAAGGCCAGTGGGAGCTTTCGGAGCAGATGCTGCAGCTGGAGATTCAAGTGCTGACAGGCAGGCACTGATGAACATACCTGCCATATATCCACCTTTGGAATCCACAGGCTACAGGTTCCCATAAATATTTCAATCAGAAAATGACAAAAACGTTTTCAAAATCTGAGCCACTGAGGAGAGACAAGAAACTGACAAAAACTACTCTGAAAGGTTTCTAGATGACTACAGAGACCTTTCCTTCTCCTTTAATTTGCCATATTGCGGCTGGTAAAGGAAGAAAGAGCTGATAAACACAACAGGGCCCATTCCCACACCACTGATCCATTCTGTTTGGAGAAAGAACTGATAAACATACTGACACACAGAAAGCTCATTACTTGTATGGACAAAAAACTGAGTTATTTTATCTGCTTATGGCCACAGTATGCACAAACCTACAGAACTGCTCAGCTCACTGGAAAGGCTCAGGACAGTACATCGCTGTGCACAGGGCTACTCTGAAACAGCCCATAAAATGTCAGGAATATCGTGTATGTTTTTCTTTCATCATTCTTCTCTTTGGATTTTACTTACACTCCATTCTGCCCTCAGACTGAGGGTAATACACTGAGGATGAAAAAGAGCACATTTCGCGGTGTCTCTTGGAAAGCACTTGAATAAATATTAATATATATTAATATATATATCTATATTAATATATTAATGCGCCCTACATTGGAATAGGTACAAAGCAGTGGGGACGTCATCGGAAAGAAACATCTGTCCTGGAGCTGTTAGCACCAACGCAGTCAATGTTCTAAACAACGATTTTCACGTTGAAAGCAAATTTTCATACTGAAACTCAATTCTTTTACAAAGCTGTTTCACCTCGGATCTTAACCCGGCATCCGATCCATAGCTGTTTTTCAATACGAACATTTTGGGAATTATTCTTAGACGTATTCAAAGAACTTTCTTTCCCTTGGCATCATTCCTGCAGCGCTTCTGCAAACCAGAACAGCCCCATGCAGTGGGATGAAGCTATTTTTAAACTGTAGAATACAATAAATGTTAACAATCACCGATAATTTACAAGGTGTCCCGGATGTTCGTGATCAAATCAGCTCACAGAGGGAAGTTCTTTCTTCCAACATTTTTGCCACTGGTATTTACAAAAATAACAGAAATTAAGGAAGTTCCAAACTCCTGCTGGTGAAATACTTTACCAGAAGACAAATCTTTCACATCTTATTTCAAAGCAAAGCGTGTTGCTGATATCACTCCTCCTACTTTTCTGCCTCAGAGCTCCTCCAGAAGAGCGGGTGACCAATACTGTACCAGAAGAAACTCATCCTCACGTCTCTGAGCTCCGTCCACTCCCTCTCTTTTCAGCATCACTGTGCACTTGCAGCCTCTGCCTTTGGGTCGTCCCAATTACTTTGCTAGCTTTCTCCCCCAGAATCCTGCAAGGCCATCAGGTTTGTCACCTGCTTGCCTCTGGATGCCGCATCACGCCGACACACTGCCCTACTTCCTCTGCCCAGCACAGGGGTTGCCTCGTGCTTCTGCCTGGGGTCAACGTTTCTGCCCTCCTGCCCTGTGCCACTGCTCCCACCATTACCTTCCCTTTAAGACAGTCCTCACACCTCTCCATGTACCTTCAGTCCCCACTTACTGCCTCTACAGTCAGCATGTCCTCAGCAGCTTTATTTCTAGTGACCTCCATCATGAGTTTTGTATCAAGAATTGCCCTGGAAATTAGTTTTTATCTCACTGTCTAGAAGACTTGATTATTTTCACCCCCCATCAGGAAATAAAGAGCTCAAAGGAACAGAAGACAGGCACGTGCCAAGACCAAGGAGCTCATTTCTGTATAGGCTTGCTCGTTTTTTTCTTTATGATCCTCTCCATATATCTAAAACTGGACCATAAGCTCTCTGGAGTAGGGCTTGGCTTTTCTATATGCTCCAGTGAAACGAATTACATAATAAAAATAACTGATGTTTGAAATGTAATTGGTCACAAGAATTTGCAAATCAGTAAGATAAAACCAGAACAGCTCCGTAAATCAGGAGATGATGAATTGGCCCAGAGTAAAATAAGCTGAGCAGCCCCTGTCAATATGTCACAAGAGCGTATATTTACAATTCAGAGGCACTCTGCCTTAGTGCAATTTGCAGATTTCTGATTCTAATCTCCAAAAGCAAAAGACTCATCATAGAACAACAGCTGGATTATGAGCACAGGGGATCTAGAAAGCACTCGCACACCTGCTCAGAGGTTAACATTTGATTTCTCTATTGCACGGTCATCTTGGATGGAAATAACCAATATACAAAATTAATTCCTACTTCTCAACAGTGGCCGCAACTATGAAAAACTACATGCTGCCAAAAAGCAAGTAAGGAAACAAGCCAAATATTGCTTCTGCCATGACTAAAATCTGACAATGAAATCACATGACTGTAGGAAAAGAACACCCCCCAAATTAAAAAAAAAAAAAAAAAAACGCATTAAAAATTAACCTTTCCCTCCAGGTGCAGCGTACCCCCTTTTAGATGTTGGGCATAAAGAGGTTTTGCTGTACACCAGGTGTCTGTGGCACTTTGGCCACAAGGCGCTGATGACTGCATGACCGAAAGAAGCGCACAGCCGAGGCCGCGAGGCCCTGCAGGCGCAGCCAGGCGGCAGGGATGAGCAGCGCTCCTTTCGGCCCCCGCCTCGCGACTCAGAGCTGCCAAGTTCTCCAGCCAGACTGCGGTGCTGAGCAGAAGAACGCGGGGAGAGAGCGCTGACCCGGAACTCCACCACACTCGTTTCTTAAGACTCGCTTCAGCAGATCAGAAACGCCGTCTTCCCAGTCCGGTTAAAAAAGGTGGTGGTGTCACACTGAGAAGTGGGACCTGCATGGCGTCTGCATCGCCGTCTTGGACGTAGCTGCATCAAAACCATCCACATACCAACAGCAGTGGTTTCAGATGCAGAAAAGGCACTTGGGATTTCTCAGGATGTACAGATTTCTGCAATGCTGGGGGAGGAGATGGAGGGAAGAGGTGCTCACAGCCAGCATCAGCGATGCCCCACAGCTCTGCCTTCCTTACCTGCTGCCAACCTCACTAGCAGTGACCTAACACTGTCAGTTCTTTGTTTCTCGTACCTGTATTGACATCTGTAATGGAGAAAAAGAAGTATTTTCCCTGGCGAGCTGTAAACCCAACCGCCTTACAGAGAACCAAAACTCTAATCCTATCTACATGACTGTCTGCTGTGCAAAGAAAAGCGAGCCCGTTTGTGAGATGCTTATTTACCTAATAGACTATAAAAGGTATCGAGGGAGTCATTCCATTCAATTGGGTCAATCTTAGGTATGTAAATATGTATTTAAATTTGGTAAATATGTACAGTATTTAGAGCCTGTGAAGAACGATTCTTTTGTGGAATGAGGCACCTATTTCAAAAAGGTTTACACTGCTCCAGGTAAATTAAACTCCTTCACATGCCAATAATGAAAGCTGAAGTCTGCTGGAAAAAAAGAGATGCCCTCTTTTGTTAACTGACGTGAGCAAACATTGCAGAGCTTTGCAGCATTCTAATTGTGGTTATTAATTAAATGTATTTCAATAAGATTAACTTAGGGGATTTGATATAATATCTAATTTTAAAGGTACAAATAAACATTAGTTTCACATGGGAAATCATTCATTCCTGAAAACAATTTCATTATTTAACACACGTTGGTCTTCTTGCATGAATCCTAACTATGGAAAAAAAGCCATTACAGACACACGTATGCATTTCCTCCCCTTAGCCTCAAAATGTGAAAAATTCCCAAAAATAAAATTATTGGTAACCTTTTCTTGTTTGTTCATAGGGAAAAAATATAATTATGATCTTGGTGCCTTCATCAGCCTCCAGCTGGAGCGCCTCACCGGAGAATAAATCTGTTGGTACCAAATTGCTGCTCCCACTGCAGTCTGGCCCTCAGTGTGCTGTGCAACGATGTTAAGTGGATCTTTGTTAAAGAAATCGCTTTCTTAAAGAGTTCCCCAGCAAAAGCATCAGACTGCTTGAAACGCATCTGTTAGGACTCCGCACAGAACAGCTGTGCATAAGGACTTCAATTGGAGGCACATCTACCTGCGCTCAGTTTTGCAGGAGCCCTTCCAGCAGCAGGAGAGCAGGGATGGGGTTCTGGGAGGCTTCAAAGGGACGCCGGCAGGCACACCTGCCTTTTGCTCATGCAACTTACCAACGTGCAAATGGCATTTCAGAACTTCCCTTTTCACAGCAGGAAAGCAGCACATCAGAAATGCCCATCCTCTTTGGAATTTCCAGACACGGTGTTTATAAACAGATTTTATCTACGTTTTCTATAGCATGTTTATAAACACACATTGATAAAAGTAGGAGTTTAAAAACACACATGAAATCAAACAGTAAGTTTACATTTTATTAAACGTAAACTATACCAAGGTATTTCTAAATACAGTAATTGGAAATTCTTAATTTCTGTCTCCCAATGGGCTTGTGACAACCAGGTAACGGCACAACTGCATTTTCGTATGCCTGCCCCAGCCGCATTCAGCAGTGCTGGTGTGGGGAGCACGGTGTGTGAGACGGCCCACGTGGCTCAGGGGATGGACCTAACGACTGAAACTGCCCAAATGCATCCATAATTTTCTTTTCCTTTCCATCATTTCCTTTGCTCCTCTTAATGGAACAATGGAAAGCACACCGGCCATATCCAAACCCAGAAAGGACGTCTTCCTAAGTTCTTATTTTAACTGGGACTCAGCCCTAAGCAAACAGGAACGGCTGAGGAGAAACTCACTGTCTGTCTGAGGCCTCGTGTGCATTCAGGAGGTTCATACAATATATGGAGGCAGAGCTGAGCTTCCCCACGGCACGGAGTGGTCCTTCCCCACTCAGAGGTGATCCCCAACAAGTGGGGTCCCCACTCCCACTGCAGTCCCTGTGTCAGAACGCAGGGCTGTGGTCCGGTGCTGGTGGCCACGTGTGCCCTGCAGTGAGCAGCACTGCTCATTCCCTGCATAGTTTCATGCTCTGTCAGTGTGGAGAGAATGTGGGACACCTAATATTAGTATCATAATAAATCAGCTTTTGCAATCAGTCCCGACACCTTCAGCTGACTGCTGTTTTCCATTAGAATCTTCTCTTAGATCAAGTTATACAATGAAATTCAGCTTTCTGCTGCCTCCATTTTCAACAGATTATAATGAACAACACCTTCCATTTGCATAATACCTTTAGTAGCGTGTCAGGGAAGAATAAAGTACTCTTTCTAACAAAAGCCTGCTAAGAGTGGAAGACAGAGAAATCAAGCAAAAAAAATCTTATGAACTACTATTGAATTTCAACATTCTGCTTGCTTATCATATCGTATAAATAATTCAGACTCAGAAATCTTATTTTCAGAACTGTTTACTGACACAGCAGAAACCCACATGAGGGGTTGTTGCTGTGTGTGAGCGCACCCCTGCACAGACCCGGGAGCTGAGCGAGGGGGACATCAGCTCTGAAAAGCTGGTCGTGAATTAACTGCCCTGTAATCAACAGGCACTGAAGTCTTTGTTTCAAACAGTTAAATCCATCGTGTTTAATTTTTCATGCTAAAATGGCTGCTTATTGCAAAAAAAAAGAAGGATTGCACTTTCAGAAATGTAGCTGTGTTACCTCACAGCTCTCCCACAGCCAAGCACTGCATGGAAGGGACCTGCAGTGTGGGGCTCACCAGAGGCTGGAAAATGGGAGGTGAGGGCAAAGCTCCTGTGGAGAAACATATCTGAAATCCCCACAACTGCTCCTCAAAGCGCCTCTCACACCTCCACACCACGCAGCCACTGCTTTCCTCAGCGCTCAGCAGAGTATGACAGACATCCCTGGCCTTTCTTCCCTGCGTACCTTAAATACTGCTAGCAACCATTACACCTCTTACAGTGAGAAAAAGCGTTGAGTGGAAAGTTTTGTTACTTAATGTAAGAACGGTTCGGGGAAAGACATAAAAGCTATAAGAAATTTTAAATGCAATTATCTTGGATTAGAATATTTGGCTTGAGAGATCTGCAGGGTATTGTTTCTGATAAGACAGCCCCACTTGACAAAGGCTGTCACCACTCCAGGTCTCTCTGCTGTCAACTAAAGATGAAAGGACATCACAAAGAATTAACTTCAGCTTTTAAACATTTTGAAATGTCAAAGAGGTCATAGCTGATCTATTTCCTCATACAGCATATTCACTTGATGAAATTTGTGGTAACAATGTGTTTTTACTTTTCATTCAAATTGGTCTAAAATCCCAGTAATTGATCACAGCCTAATGAGAGCTGACACGGCCCGGCGCGATTGGCCGAGCTTTGTATCAATCACAGCTGCTGCAGGTCCATGCTGTGCATATTAGACTTTCTAATAGCACTAATTGGTGACTGCGGAAAAAAACCTGCTAAATCTCCCAGTTTAGTTTCCAGAACCATTTATTTGGTTTCCAGTTACACCAAAGCCAATTTAAGCCCTTTTACAACGAACACCTTCCCACATACAGGACCCATTGTTTGTGCTTCTCGGCAGCCGTCTAAACAGTCCTTAAAATATTCAGTGAGATGGCTCCAAATTATGAAGTGCTCCACCCTGGGAGATGGCAGAAGTAAAAGTGGATGCGAAATGTTTGTATTGACCTTTTCGAAGCGCTAGCCAAGGAGGTGGAACACCTTACAGCCATCTTATGCGAGGAGAGGTGAAAATTTTAAACCTTACTAAAAAAACCCACGTGACCACGTTTGCTAGAAAGTGATTTTATATTTTCAGAACATACTGGCATTGCTAAATATGAAAGTCGTCGGTGAAAGCAAGTCAAAACACTGCGGTATCATGCTAATTCTGTCCCCCCACCCCCTACGATTTGGAGAGAAAGGTCAACGGGGCTGTCACTTCCCTCTAACTGATGCTCAGAGGCCGTGTGCACTGAGCATGATGCATTTAAAAGAAACCAAGCAATCGGCCATTTTCTGCATCAACTGTATTAATCATAAACCCTCCATCTTGAGCTAAACCAGACATTAGGTGTGCAGGAAGGAAGGCAAAGTTTTCTCCCTGCTTGAAACTGAAGATGCATTTCCCATTTTGGACACGTTCCTTACACTACGGAAAAGGGTAATAATATTAACTGCAATTTGTGAGATAGACTGCCGAGGAAACAGGCATTTAGCTCCAGATAAAACTGAAGGAGTGAAACCTCTGCTCATGATAAACAACAGGTTGACACATATAAGAAACCAGGTGCAGCAAGCACCGGAGTGAGGCTACGGGCTGGGAGTGCGGCTGCACACCTCATTTCTTCCTGCATTCCACATCATTCCTGCACAAACTGGAGCCCTTAACCACAATATATGACTTCGGGACACATATCCGTACGTACAGAGGAGAGAATATCTGACATATATATATAGATATACATATATATAGATATACATATATAGAAGATGGAAAGTGGCACTGAGCAGTCTGGGATATTTTGTATTTCAAATCATCGTAATAAAAAGAACAAGAGGAGATAAAGCTGAGAACTAAAAATGCTGAGGTTTGGAACAGACCTTCCTAAGTATGGTGTTTGTTCCAGCCTGAGACAAAAATAATCCTGAGCGTATTACCAGGACTCTTCAGCACTACTTCATATATTCCACTGAGCCATTTTTATTTGCTTAGTGGAAATAGCTCAGGAGAAACACCCATCACCATGTTTCTCTCATACATTTAAAACAGACGGAACACGCAGGAAAACATATTTTAATAAAGCTACAGTCTGCATTTGCAATTATATGCTAAAAATGAAATAATTTACTGTACAATTACTTAAATATATTTCTTTAAAGTCACTGTTACACCCCAGGTAAATTTGATCCCAATTCAATTAGTCATTGGCATCAGTGGCACTTAAGCCTCTAATTATACTGAGTGTCATCTCACTGCTTTGCCAAACACAGACATCTGAACCACACATTTTATCACTTTGGTCACCCTGTTAACCAACAAGTTCCTTACACAAATTACAAAGCAATCTATGCAACTGTATTTTCATAGCCTATTTGTGAGGTATGCATTCCCCATTCTCACCCTTATTTAATTGATATGCAAATGTGGCTCTCGGAAGCCACTGAGTCCAGGAGGAGCGAATGGTGGAGCAGTGTGGTGTAAGATTTTCAGTGCAGCAAAACCAAATTGCACCAACACTCCAACCTCCTTCAGACCGCAAGATAAGAACAGGAGTGCATGAATGCACGATTTATCTCACAGGTACCGACCCGTATTTCTCTTAAACACGCACAAGACTTAGTTGACCGCTTTGCATACACCAAGAGTTTAGATCGATGGGCAATGCCGCAACCCCCCAAAACCTCGCTCATCAGAGCTAGGCGTCTACAACAAAATACAGCAGAGGTGCTCCACATCCCTCTCTCTCCCTGGGCAGTTCTTGTATGGAGAGAAGCAGAACAATAAGTGTTGGTATTTGGTCAGTCGTTACCTGCTTAGAGCTTACTGGTGAGCTGCGCACTGATCCTGCCTGCGCACAGAAGCAGATTTTATGACGAGGAAGGAGCAGCCATTCCCCAAGGCAGCCTCAAGGAGCAAGGAGCTCCTGAACTACCAGAAACGTTTTGAGTGATTCTTTCAAAATTTCTACCAGGGTCTCAGGAAAAGAAAAGAAAGAAAGATCAAAATTCTTAACACTGAAAGCATTTTGGATAAAACCAAGCCCCTGCAAGAAGCAGGGAGGTCCCTAAGCTTTCTCACTTTCTTTTGGGGGCTAAAATGTATTGCTCTGAACTTGCAAGCATTTTGAAATAGAGATTTCTAAAAAAGGAGGAGGAAAGTCTTTGAAAAATACAATTTCCTCATCATGTTAGATTTAATGGTAATAATACACATTTTTTATTTTCAGTCCTATGATAAAAAGCCAAATAAATTAGTGTAGAGGGGTTTCACATACGGCAGGTGAACTCCAAAGCCTCTATTTGCTAATTAAAGGGGTTTGAGGTTAATCAGTTTAGAATTTCTTTGATTTACATAACCATTTTTTATTCAGTGAGGGAACACACTGAAATTAATGATGAGGCATATCTTAACTGTAAGTTTTATGTTCTGTTTTTCCACTTGCCCAAGATTTGGGTACCACAGTAGCAGGCATCCCAGTATTAGGGAAAAGTAACACACATCCAGTGGAATTCTCATGAGTCCACAGCACTCCCTGAGCCAAACAGGCAGAGCAGATTCTCTGCCACAAAACGTAAGCACAGAAAACCTGAATTTACCAACAGCTAATAAACAGAGCCTAAAAAACATTCACAATGGGTACGATTTGTGTTAGTAGCTGCTAATCCTGCAGTGTTCAGTTCTGCAACAGAATCACCACGGTGCTAACAGCAAGCACGCAGCTGCTGCCTCACAGTCCTGAGCCGCTGCCCTCTCTGCTGCTCTGCTCACGCTCGCTCTTCACCAGGACCTTCTCAAAGCCCAGCCTGTGACTGCAGACCCTTCCTGTGGCAGTGTGCAGATATGAGCACACACACCTGGTTACACTGCGCGCTCCTTGCAGTTGCATACCTTTAGAACACGTGGGCATGCATGCACTTGCTTAGCAGAGAGTATGACAGGGCTCCAGTCCCTGGGCTTGAGGTTCCACCAGCACAAACAGCAAAATAGTGGTGAGATAATCCAGCCACTTACACATGGAGTAGACATGCTGGTTTAATTACATTTCCACTATCATCTTCCTTCCACAATCTTGATATTCAGAGATCCTCCCTTTTTCTTTTTAGAGTACAAGTTATCTCGAGGTAACCAAAGTCCCATTTAAAGGCTGATTTTTATCAAATGCTTTGCGAAGTTGAGAGGAATTTAATTAAAGCATTCAAATCTGCTTTACGTTATCAGCCGCCATAATCATTTTTCACCTCCAAGTTTTCCGGACGAAGCAACTCCCAGGAATCCCAACCGCTGGAAGTCTGACATGGGCTTTGTTATTATCGATATGATCCTTTCTTGTTTACAACGTATAACACCCAGAGGGCTATAACAAACCCTGGTCCACAAGGCAGTGAACGATACACAAATAAATAAAGCCACAGGGCAGATTATTTGCTGGTATACAGCACCATTGCTTCCCTGGCTTCAGTAGGGTTGCTCGTACCGGTTTAGTAGCCAAGCCCCCCTCCCAGAGCAGTAACACGGCGATGGCAGCGCTCGTACAGCTCTATCCATCTCAATCCTCATGAAAGTTTCTAGGCACTCATTAATTAGATCTTCTAAAACTTCTGCTGAGTTAGCGATGTGGAACTGTAATAACCGCTCACGTCCAACACCTCCACTACCAGGAATCTCAGGGAACAAAACACCATCCTGCTCTCTACCCACTGTTATTTCCTGAAGCACCAAAGTGTTCCCCAGAAATCTTGGAGCAGCGCTGCACTGCAGCCAGGTGCTTCTTTCAGACCGAGCAGGACGCAGCACGAGGCGCACGCTGCTGCAGGTCCATCTCACAGCCCTGGTTTCCACGGGCCTCAGAGCTGTGCTCCCTTACACACGGCAACCAAAGTTCAAAGTGCTTTAGTTGATTTCGGCTCTCAGTTTGACGTTTTCTCCTGCTTTTATTTTGTATCAGACCAGAAGGATTCTTGAATGGACACAACCACAGGTAAAACCGCTTCTTCCCCAAACCAGACAGACGCGCCAGCAGAGCTCAAGTCCCCTCCTGGTGCCAACCCCTGGTCAGCCCTTCTGTGTTAACAAACCAGTGTCTCCTTGGAACGTGCTGTGCTCAAAATTGGGTTTACTCTTT
Organism: Tympanuchus pallidicinctus; assembly: GCF_026119805.1. Taxonomy (NCBI): domain Eukaryota; kingdom Metazoa; phylum Chordata; class Aves; order Galliformes; family Phasianidae; genus Tympanuchus; species Tympanuchus pallidicinctus. The sequence goes on from NW_026294739.1 coordinate 23,926,881, forward strand.
CAAAAAGGAGACAGTTGGCATTAAAATGACTTGTCGGAAAAGCATATTATATTTTTGAAGTGCAACATATTTTTTTCTCTAATTCAAAACTGCAAATGTTAAACTTAAAGACTCTTCATAGCACACGGCAGTGACAGGCAAAGCTCCCAGAGGGGTGACTGCCTTCAAAGACAGGTAAATGAGGGCCCATATAAAACAGCCAAGTATTGATGTTGTAGTAAAATTCAAGAAAAACACATTGGCAGACAAGTAAATTTGTCACTAATAATTTAATGTAATTTCCCTAAAATGGAGGTAATAGGTACTCAGGGAATACACCTCCAGGGTTTACATCAAATGTGCACGTGGAAAATTGTGAAATAATATATTTTTTTTAAATGTAGATGCTTTGGCTGACATGTTAGTTTATGATGAAAATTGTTCTCCTGAAATGATAAAGGGGAGGGAAAAATATAAGCCTCCAAACATGTACAACTTGTATCTTCTAAAACCATCCCCAAAATGACAACTCAGATACAGAGACTGCTGAACACCGAGATCGTTTGTTTGTGTTTTAGTTTCCCCTTTAAAATGATGGACTGCAATTACCAAATAGTAATGAACCAATCATGTTGCAAACACTATTTCCTGTGTCATTTTGAGTTATAGAATCTAATATCAAGCTCATTTAAAATATTCCAAAATTGCATATTTTTCTCTGCAGTGAAGTGACAGCTCAAATTGTGTTTAGTTGCAACCATATGACCATGAGCAAATCAAGTATAAAAATTTCATTTTCTCTAAGTGCTAATGCAGTATTTTTAGCTCAGCTCCTACGACGGTTTGCTTTGCCCTGCACAGGATGGTGCTGGATGCTGCTGCAGCACCATTATCAATTATAACGCGCTTCCTGTAAATTTTAAATAATGCTTATGCATGGCTCACGTAGGTAAGATTCAGAGGGAGAAAGCAGAGCAAAAATACTCTCTGCTTCTTCAAACAGATAGTGCTATTTTCAGCTATAAATTGAAATTTCACCGTGCAGCCTTAATATGAAAAAGGTCTGCGTTTTTTTCTAGGGCAATAAGAAAACAGGAAAAAAAAGGAAAACAAGAAAGAAAAGCTGCAGCTGCCAGAGTTTGGATACCGAGCAGAAGAGGAAATGGAATCCAGAAAAAGTAGTACGAGTTGATATGAAAAACAGAGCCCTAGAATCCCCATCATAATGTAGGAAATGGATGAAGATAAATAGCCCCCAATAAAGAAGGCATTATCTGCAGCTACTGCAGCCTGACTTCGCACCGCTGCTGCGGGAAGGCGGCCCGTCCCCAGCGCTGCGCTGTGTGCGGGACTCCGTCCTGCTGCTGCTCTGAGTGCACGCCTGTGAAGGAGCCGATCAGCCATGAAACCTCTCCCGCATTGCCGGGCCCGTATGAAGACGTTATGCGAAACAAGAGTGCAAAACAATATTTGCCAAAACCTCGTCACCATCAGGGCCTCATGCCGCAACCCGGGCACGCGGACCACAAAAGAAAACTGACATGGGAAATCAAGATATACTAAAATCTTTCTGTCCCGTTTGCCGTCAGTGAACATCGTGTCCACTGCCTTTTTCTCTGCAAGCACACGAGGTACTCAGACACCTACACAGAGACAGAGAGCCCACAACTAAGAACAACACGTTAAGCTTCCTCTGCTCCTTTCCTGACCATCTCTGTGCTGTTATAACCACAGGGTATGGAAAAACCTTACCAGTGCAGCTGGTCAGAGCAGGTAAGCAACACACCCGGATTCCAGGTGTTTTCTTCTTAAATGAGAAAGCCTCTTTAATGCTGCATTCCTGGTGTTTATGGCTCCTACAAATAGTAGGACATCTGAAATTTTTGTAATACATTTTGAGTTTAATAAGAATAAAGGCACCCCATTTTTCAAAAGCAATAAAGAAAGGTGTGCTGGCCACAAAGCCAACCACTGAACCAAATGGGAAGAACCAGCTCAGGTTAAAAAAAAAGGGGCAAAGTATGAATATTTATGAATATATGAACAAGGTAGACAAAAAAGATCGTTCACGTGTCACGTTGAAGTGAAGATGCACATAAGACAATAATTTTTAAATGACAGTTAAAAAATGAAAATAAAGCTGTCATTTTTCTTCCTCTGCTGGATTGGAGGAATCTGGGAAAGAGGAACAGAGCAGAGATTTGGTGGAGTCAAATAGAAACCAAAGTGTGTGGCTGAAGAGTCAGCTGGCCCCACCAAGGCTACATGGAGTAGAAAAGGACACCTGGTGTGTTTTGTGAGCTGTCATAAAACATTTTAGGTTCGTTTTTGCAACGTCCAACTAACAAGTCTTAGACCTGAGCATATCCTTGTGCCTCCCACTTGCTACTTTCTCCTGCAATTCCAGTTCCCCTTTCAGACGTTGCCCTGAGCACATTTTAGCCCTGGATCCTCCCCAGCTCCTTCATACCTCTTCCTCCCGCAGCACCAACAGGGGAATGCAGCATCACACTGCAACTAATAGAAGGCAATGATATCCAGACAAAAGACATTTTAAGCTATAATTTTAAATAAATCCATCGCAAGCAATGAGCATTTTGCTAATAATGCTTTAGAATCCAATTTTTGTCACTTGCTCAAAAAACACTGAGGTAATCGTAGATCAGTATGGGCCTCTGCAAAATATTTAATATCTGGCCCTGGTTATTCCTTTCCTTCCTATAATATATTGTGTACGAATCCTTTCCAGAAAGCAAATGGTACAATGGTAGCGCTGTGAAACAAGCTGACAACAGCCAGGAAATTGAAAGTTCAGGCAGAGGATTCCTCCTTAATTTACACCACTGCTGAGAGGGGTAAGCAGGGACCGAGTTAAGGACAGTGGAGGGCTTAACTTTTAATTTCCTGGATGTTATCATTTTAAATAGAAGCCCTGCTGTTATTTAAATCTATCTGTGAAGGAAAAGGAAGGTAAGAAAAAGAAATTAAGATTATTTCTTTGAGCAACAGAAGCTGAATGGTATAAGCAAAATAACCACCACAAACCAAGCTGAGCAGCCAAGGCGTGCGAGTCTCTCTGATGATGTTGGATGCCAGATGGCAGCTGTGGCCATGCAAAGTGCAGCCAAGCCCCAGGTCCCACACATTCACACTCACTTTGCAGTACAGGGCTGTGACCTCCGTGCAGCCCAGATCCTGCTCAGCACAGACGTGGGCAGCGGCGCTGCTATGGGGACCTGATGGCTCCTCTGCTCTAGCCCAGCTCGTGGCAGCTCCTGGTGCTCTGCCAGAGGCCATGTGTTGCTGACTCTCAGTCAAGGCAGTTTTCCTCCAGATCTATGCTGAAAATCCACATTTTGTCACCAAAGGTAAACAGGCCATTATCTTGGCATATGTTTTGCAAAGAGACATGGGAAAATTCACAAAAGATGCTGCACTGTGCTCAAGCAAGTTCTCGACCTGCCTGAGGCCAGGTTCTGGAGCTTGTGCTGGTACTGAATCCCCAGCTGAGATCCTCTGTGCTTCTACTAAGTTTATACATTAAAAAAAAAAACCCACAGCAAATTGATGCCCAGCAATTTACAGTAACAACTGCCTGGAACAGAGATAAAAGCAGTCTCATGAAAATGAAATTAATAGGAAGGGTATTTTTAAAGTTTGATGAGTTCTTATATACTGAGTATTTCAATACCTGTGTCTCACACGAGAATGAATGACATTCATTTTCATAGGAAAATGTTATGAAAATTGATTCTGAAAAAGGTATAAAAGATTAAGGGAAAATTTTCAATTTGATTACTTCATTAAAAACGTTAAATAACAAAAGTAGAAAAATGGGAGCAGAAAGCCCTCACAATTTTTCACAAACTTCACAGTAACTGCAGCAGATGAAATGGGACTTCAGAAGTGCCAGCACAGGGAGAGTGGTTCAGGCACGCCTCTGATTTATTTCCCTCTCCTGCACAAAAGTGCTGACATACATCTTGAAGCGCATTTTGACATATCATTGTATACTACACCATTTACTCCATAGGTAATTGTACAATTTCCACTGGAAGAAAATTCTCAGGTCTCATTGAAAGAATACTCCTAGTAATGGATGACACTTGAATAATTAATTATACCTCCCCATTCTTCTGGGCCCAGACTCAGGAGTTAGCTTCTATGCTTCTCCTTACACTGCTTGGTATTTTTCAATGTTCATCTCTGTTATAAAGTTGACTTTTTAAGTCCTAAGGCTTAAATTTCATCTTTCAAAAGCCAAGAACATTTCTTGTCCTAAATCACGGTAACGTGGAACAGCCTGCAGTTCCTACATTGCATCAACTTTTGGAAATGTCATTGCTTTATACTATTTGAAACAACATGGTTTGAATGCTGAAATGATCCCAAGATCCACCAAGAATGCTGAAGAATGCTTCCCTTGTCAGTAAGGTTTCAATTCCCATTTTATCACGCTAATCGTTAATGTACAATCAATAAGATAAACTATTTAATCCATAATATCACCAACATCAAAGCTTTTACTTACAGGTTTGTAAGCCTTACGTCAGCCCCACCTATAAAGAAAGCTCACAAGTTATGTATGTCATTGCTGAAGTACTGGGATCAGCAGGGCCACCAGTTAAAGCACCATTACACGGCAGGCCACTTAAACAGTGATCATTCTTTACTCAGCCATCTTCCCATTGCTCAGATATCAATGTCACTGCTCTGCACGCACAGAGAAGGGCAGAGAGGCAGGTAGGCAGGAGCATTTGCCATGACAAGCCGAGTGCACTGACTCCTTTAGGAGCGCAGCAAGCTAGAATCCATTACTTTCCACACTGTGAACCAAAGCTGGGAGTAGTTACACATAGCTTACTTACAGAAAGTCCTGTCATCGTGCCCTGCAGGAGATCACTAGCAATGAATTGCTGTGGACTGTTAACCAGTCACATTTGAACTACCTGCAACTGATGGGACAGTTAAAATTTCCCTCTGAACTCTTGGGCTACAACACATTGCAACACACAAGGCTCTTTACTTACAACTGGTGGGTTAGAACGCTTCCCTACTGGTAGGTCTGAGTCTCCTTGGGGCGAGGAAACATTACAAAAATACAAAGGGCCACTCCCAGCCCCCCATAAAAATGCTGAAAAACAAACAACAAAACCAGGTCTGCAACCAGCTGGGAAAATATTCCAAGCTCTCTTTAAAGTTTGGCACTGAATGAAAATAGCCAAGCACCAGGATACGGAGAGATGAGCAGATACATTTTAGCTAGCATCGCTTACTCTGTAGCTGCAGGTAAATACCTACATCCAGGACTTCAGAGCTATCCTTTACTTTGCAGCATGCTGGCAAGGGTAGATCGCATTGAGATACTCTCTCCCTTCCAGCTGTGCAGGAAACAGAGCTGTTCTGCTCAGGTATGTGAACCGAGGTCTGGCTGCCTGGCACAGGGCATAACGATGCCTCAGCCATTCTGTAGATCATTTAAAAATCCCATGGTACCACTCTGCTGAATATAGATAAAAACCTTCCCTTTCATCTACAAGAAAGAAGGTGATATCAAAACAGCCCTCTCCTCTGTGCTCAGTTTCCAAAGTACCTTGGTGCTACTGGCTGTGCACCAAGTCACCATCAGAACTGCAGGGGTACACTATAAATCATGAAGCGATATCACACCACGTAAAAAATGTCAGCTGTTGCTTTCCATGTCACAGCCGTGCATTGGTATGTTTGTCAAGAGTATGCTTCAAGAACGACGCGTCCATTGTATTTTTAGCATTTAAGTACCTACTTCTGCAGAAATGCTAATGGCAAAAGCTTTGACAACACTTCTGCCCCATGCCACTTGTCGTTTTGCATCATTTAAGGTCATGGCCTTTTATGTAAGGGTGGAGAGGCTTTCAGGCATTCTTTCATTTTGGAAAAAAATACACTTCATACATACAAACTGGATACAAACATTCATGCAAACAATGGATAAAGGTAGGTCTTCAGTAGGGAGAGTTGTTAGCGGTGGGAGAGAACAACAGCAGTACCACCTATTGAAAGTGACATCTTGGAGGACGATGCAGAAAGGGAAGGAAGAGGAATCCAAGGCAGAGCCGAGGTCTGGGCAACAGAAGAGTCTCCAAGAACACACAGCCTAGCTCTTACCATTAGAACTTATTCCAGCATTTCTTCCTTCCTTCGGGAAGCTGACATTAAACAATGGGTTTATCAATACAATATTAGGATCTCCATTAGGAATCAGAAGTACCATTTCTAACAATTTCTAACTGACCAAATACAGGAGCAATGCAAGAGCTTATTCCAAATCAAGAATATAAATTAGTTCATTAACAGAAGGCAAAAGCTGTGCCCACACCACATGATTATTTTTACCAAGGTAATTATAACCAGCACTTCAAGTAGCAGAGTCATATTTCGTTTCTGGCTTTGAACTAAGAAAACATACTGTAAAAAGTAATTGGCTTCTATATCCAGCAGGAAAGTAAAGACAAACTGTAGAGTATGTTCAAAACCACAACATCTGGTTATAGTAATAACCTAATAAAGAGAGAATTCTAACTGACTGATTTCCTTCTGTCATTCCAAATGCCAACAGAAGAGACGTGTCATCAAATATTTTTTAGTCCTTCAACATCTGAGCGATGAACTTAACAGATCAATTTATAGTCACAGCCTGCTGAAGTGAAAGGGTCTGCATCTGAGGAGATCCCCATTGGAAAAGGAAGGACAGTACCATGAAGGGCTGTGTGAGCGTCCTGAATTCTGAAACAGAAGGACTCCCCCGTCCTGGTAACCTGCACCACTTGAGGTAAACTTTGTAAACTGACAGGCTGCAGCATCCAGCAGCAACTGGGACAGTTACACGTCAGTGGAAAAGCAGCAGAACAGCAGAGCCAACTCTACTTCAGTTACATGTCCTGAGAGCAGGGGCAGAAATAAGGGCTGCACTACCCGGCTGCCCAGGACTGGCACAGCAAACACTCATCTACAAAATCCTTAAAAAAAACACTGTGTAAAACAGCATAAAAACCCAGGTCCATAGAAATTATAGCAATAAAGTGGGCAACTTTTATTTTCAATTTGCTAATAATTTCTTAAGAAACTTTGAGTGGTTTTCCCAGTTAGAGAGCAGCTTTGCTATGAAAAGAACAGGTATACATGAGAGGAACTGAGGAGCAGCCAACTGACGGTACTTCATGTTTAATTTTCCCAAAGTATCTTTCTAAGAAAGCTGCATAAACAGATGTTAGGATAAGAGACACCACATACTGGTGGAAGGGAGCAAACGACATCTTAGCCAGACATTCTCCAAATTATCTGTGAACTTCAGGAACAAAGAACTAGTTTCAAAGTTAAAGGTGGCAATTTAGAGCGTGCTATTAAGGAAAGCATCCAAATCAGAGAACGAGCAAAACAAAAAGGATCACAAGATAAAATTCTCATCCACTCAAAATTATTTCTATTCACTCCTTTTCTACCACAGCCTCTCCCCCAGAATACCCTCCTTCCATTCCCTTCAGCTGGATGACAGTGTCACTGGAATACCCTGAAGGACAGTGCTGTGAGCCCTGCCTTCCTGCTCGCAGGGACCAGGACCAGGCAGTGCAGCTGCAGGGGCTCACAGGAACACAGCTGCCCCCCAGCATGGCTAAAATCTGTTCAGGTGGAACTGTGAATACTGAAGCGATTTCCACTTCTCCGTCCTTATCAGTGAAACAGTTTGTCCTGTGTGAGGAGTAAGTTCATCCTCGACTGTAGAAGTCCAGCTCTTGCTGCCTGCATTGGTGCTTTAAATTGATTTCCACATTTTAAGACAAAAAAACTCCCTTTGTGTTTATTTTTGGAGGAAAGCTTTCCTCCAGCACGAGAAGAAAACTCCTTTGCACCAAATAAATGTACATCCCACGCTCAGAGAAAATGCTGTGACAAAGGGCGTGAAATGTTCCTGCTATACAACGAGTTTGCAAAAATACATCACAAAGAAGATTGTTTTGCAGCCATAAATTAACAGATGTGATCATTTTTGCTTTTTGAAAGAACAACGTTAATCTTCACAGATTATCTGTGAGCAAAATAATACCTTTTCACAAGGTAGGACAGGTCTTCAAGATTGCTCTCACACACTTGATCACAGAGAAGAAAATACGAGGGTACGTCCATGCTGGGATATTATCACCAGCAAATTCTTGAGATACCTGAACAGGTCTCCCACAAATGAGAAACGTGCATGAATTTTACAGGACTTTGTGTGCACGTTCATCAAACAGCACGCCTACCTCCAAGTGCTCTCATGTACAAAAGAAGAACTGCTTAAAAAAAAAAAAGGGCTGTTTTTTTTTCTTTCTGACAAACGGGCATGAAATAACAGGCTGACATCTGCCTCTGCGGGTCATTCCAGTCAGGCTGCTGCATGTCAGAATTCAAACTGCTCCATCCATCAATGGCAGACCAAAAATTAACGTAGCTTGGAAACTCTGCAGCGAGACAGTAACAGCCCAATTTAAAGTCTGACCTTCGGAGAATGGTGGGGTAAGATGGAAAAATTATTTCATGCCCTGTACCAAAGCCAACAACACAGTTCAGAGGGATTTTCAGTTAAGTTTTTTTTAATATATGAAATAAAGTTTGCCAGAATATAGCCATTAAACTGTGATGTCGGATAAAAGAAACATTACAAAGATTTCTAATTTGTAAGGTAATATCAATTACGTTTGCAGAGTTGCAGTTTTACAGCATTTAGAATTTTAATTTCTCTGAATTACTGATTAACACGCAAAAGAAAATCAAAAGAAAACCAAAATCCAGCTTGCATTCAGCTTATAAACGAGGCTCTTTTCTTCCTGATTGGCTGTCTAGAAACTATAGCTCATCAACATGAAAACAACTGATGGAAATAGGCTGCAGGTTCTGCCAGATGTAGAACTTCTCATCAAACTAAACAAGAAGGCTGCAGAAATAAGCACCACATCAGCACGAGACAACTGCTCGTGCTTTCTCAACATTCCAGCATTGAAGGATTTTGTAAAGCAATCGATCCATAAGTTGTCTAAGAATCAGAGGCGTGCAGAGCAATGCACAGCAGTGCAGATCCGAGGCTCCGTCAGCCTCCCAGCTCTGTGCTCTTGTGTAACAGTGACTGACCCCCTGGAAAAGCACCTGCCACGACTGCTAATTGCTCAATTTGCTCCTTTCAGTGGAAGCTTAATAACACGTATCTCATATTTCTATTTACTGTTGTAAATAGCAGAGCTACAGTTGGATTTTATCAAACTAGTTGAAGTTTCAAACTATTTCACAGTAAAATTCCCTAAAACTGCCAGATGACCTCCACACGTACACCCAAACTTGAGAAACATTATTTTTTATACTTCAACATCTGTGTCTCCCAAGCTTTTATCTGGAGGTGATCTAAAAAGTCCCTTTGTTGTTTTCCTCACAACGTGTTTTTCTAACATCACAAACCACTTCCCCTTGGTAAGCGCTGTTCAACTTTGCAATAGAATCAAAAGATGTCATTAGCTAATTAGAAGAGAATAGAATGGTTTGGTACAAGAGGTTGACAAAATGACAATCAGCAGGATTTACTGTAACAAGTAAATACGATCCTGCTGCACCGCACAGCTTTTCAAACCTGCAAGTCAGCTTTCCTCATCACGTACATTAAAATTCCACCTAAGCAGAGAACTTCTCACCTAATCCATAGCGTTTCCCAAAAGTACACAAAAACTGGAGTTTGCAACAAAATCATTCCATTATATTTTTTACTGCATGACTTCAGAGCCAGTGAGATACCAAAGCTGTGACCCACAACCGTTACCATCTCTTTTGGAAGAGCTGCAGCTGGCAGCAAGGAAAACTGAACAATTGGCTTAGATCTAAACGTATGCTTTAATGGAATTGTGCAGCCATCAAAGAGTGAATGGAAGGAGCTGATTTCCTTACGGGACAGTGACAAAGGGATCAGTGAAATTCCAGGTTCCTGAGAGACTGCCTCAGAACCACTCTGATTTCACACTTGGTAAACTGGGACAGCAATGGAAAAGAGTCCTATCTTAACTTTCAGTACAATAAAAAAAAATCAAATTATCAAATTTGCACAATAATCTGCCAGCAAGCCACAGACAGAATCTGTCAAGAAGGAGCTGAGTACATCTAAAAGTACACTGGCCGAGTAATCAGCGTGGGGATGGTGTGGGCTGGGAGCCAGCAGGAGTCAGCTCCACACCAAACGCCTCCCAGTGTGTGGGATGCTGGCAGCACCCGGGGGGACACAAAGGCCAAAAAAGAACAACAGCCCCATCGACCAGCAGGGCAGGAGCCACTTGGAAACCAGGAGCAGTTTGGATATTACTGGTTGTATAATACCTAAATACAAAATAATCACACTAAGGAATGAAGAGACAAACTATTTCAGAACTACGAAAACAAGAAGTTCAGAAGATCTCTTTGTAACGCAGAGAATCGAATGCTCTTTGTCAGAAAAAAGAACAGGAAACTGGTTTTGTGTTACTGCTGATGAGACCAATATAGGAAAACTGCACAGCTCTGATGTCCAGCACCAAAAACTGGAGAAAAATCCTTACAGAGAAAGAAAAAAAGAGCCATATTTAGCTTATCAAAAAGCAAGGATAAAGGTACAAAAGTACCTCCACGTACTGGATAGTAAAAGATTGTGTCTCACCAAAGAACCCAGAACAAGGGCCAGCACCCAGGGGCTGAAGCTGAGGGAAGCCAAACAAAAAGGCATATGCTTTTTATATCTGCCTGAAAAGCAAGGAATGGCAGAACCTTCCTGTCTCAATGTGGGTATCTTCAGACAAGTTTAAACAGTACAAGAGATACTCTGTTTAAATGCAAGTTTATAGGTTTAATATAGAATTAACAAGACTAATTTTGCCAGCGTATGTTGTACAGGATGTCATTAGCTGATTTAATACTCCCTTCTGGCCTTAAAATCTATAATCAATGAAATAATCCATTAGTTGCCCTTTATGGGTTTCTCTCCTGTTCCTGTGAAGAACCCGGAGGAGCGCAGCCAAGGAAGCGTTCGCAGAAGGTGCTTCTGGGTCTGGAGCAGTAGGGAGCTGAACGACTGCGCTCTAATTATCACTGAGAGAATATATTGGGCTGCTGAGCAGAGCCGTAATGATGTTATGACCAAATACGCTGGCAAAGGTTTTGCAAGCTATTAAGAACTCTGAAAATTTCAAGTTATTACAGGCCGTCTGACCGGGACAAGGAATTATTTTCTACATTTTATCTTCTGCAAATGACCTTGTTTTAAGCTTATAGAAACAAACAAAAGTCCTCAATTCTTGCAAGAATATTAACATTAATTATAATTACTGGCGACTAGTTACATCTGAAAAACACGTTTAATAAACCTGATGGTTAGCGCTGGCAGTAAGCACGTGCAGCTCTTTACAGTATCCTTGTATTTTATTCTCCAAATAAAACGTAATTATTACAAACTGGAGAAATGGTGCCATTATCCCATTATACTAATGGAAATTATTTACTTTTTTGTTTGTTTTCCACAGAATGCACGTGGTACATGGAAACAGATGAATTATTTCTAACTAGTCCCAGGACTCAACAGCACACAATCAGTCCACAGCTTTCTCGCCAATGAATTGGATTTAATGAATTGCAATTATTTTAAGAGGAAAAAAGTGTTTATTTATTAACATTAATCACCACACTAAGTTAAATTATACGGAATATCTCCCACTTCTCTCAAAGTAATCACAGCTGTAGTCAGTATCCTCCTAAAGGAAACTGTCAAAACGAACAGATCTCTAAGTACAGCTCTGAAATAGCTGAACTGCTTTGCCTCGTTGGAAGGGTCACACCTGAGAGGAAGGTATGCTCAAGGAAGTGGGAAAAAATCATACGTACGAGATGTACTTTATTTTACTTACAGAATTGTTTGGAGAATAAGAAGCAAATTGAAACTCCACCCTTCATTCTCATGCATTGCTGAAGGACGTGGGAGCAGGGGGTGCTGACAGAACGGGATGAAGCCGCACACACGGCACGCAGCGCTCACTCACTGCACGCGGCTCGACAGCACAGCGCCTCGGGGCGGCTGACGCTGCTGCCATCCCTCACCGACTTTCCCCATTTCTGCCTTCCCTTCTCTCTGTGCCGCAGCACAACTAAGGGCACCCCTGGCCCTGTCCCGGTGTCTGCGGGTGGGATATACCAGAAATGAAGACAACCGCTGCCACAGGCTCACTGTGCCATGTACCTGCTCACCCCCACCACTGCAATCTGCAGACCTCTCTTACAGCCTGCCAAAAACAAGTCTCATTCATTTACAAAATAGCATTTCCTAACGCAGCTAACAAATTAACCTATAAATATTTTGATTGCAACTATTTAGAAGCAAACCTCAATTCACAGCATCCCCCCATATGAAGACCCTGTGTGGCTGTGCAGCATCTCAACACCTCCATGTACACCAACAGCAGAGAGCAGTTCTGGATGCCGCATAAAGGATCCATATTTTGGAATATGTTGTTCAGTCCAAATTATTTTCTCTCTCATCCTTTAAATTATTCATGTAATACCAAGGTTCTGTTTTTAAGAGCAAGTCTACTCCTCAACAACAAAGGCAAAATTAGCCACAGAAAAGAGCAGGAAACAATTTAAAAAAAAAAAAAAAAACAAAACATTAAATAAAACTGTTAAATATAAACTAAATTTATATTCCACTTCCCTAGCATTTATGACCATGGACACTCAGAGTTAGGAGTATTGTCACTAGAAACATTCTACAAATTTCCCTCTATATATACATACAGATACACATACATACATGCACACTCGTATAGGGGTTGGTTTTTGTTTAAGTTGAAGCTTAGAAATAGGGTGGGGGGAGGGAGAACTGAGGCCGTTATTCACTAAATAACATAGGAGATTTTCAACACTACATTATGGGGAAAACCAGTGACAGAATACCTGCAAAGATATAAAAGAATAGAAGGAGAGTGGTACAACAGTTATCTTTACACAGCTGCGATACTAATTAAGATCACGAGTGCCTTTGCTGGATCAGCAGCAGCAGTTTTGTACCAGAAGTGAAGGGGAGGAACAGAACAATCAGATCTTGTTCAGATGTAGCAGCAATGTGTGAAGTTGCCCACCTTGTATGAGGGATAGGAACCCAGAAATCCCATTTCTCACGCAGAAAGTTATGCATGTCTGTAACAGAGCCCTTTTTCTTTTCTTTTTCACTCTCTTCCTACCTTTCCTTGTCTCCAGAAAATTTCATACTCTATTAGAGAGGAAACAGCCCGGTCTGCTGACTGGGGAAGTTTTTGTAACACAGACAGAACAGCGAGTGCGGTATCTCTAGAAGCACTCAGAACACGAATTGCTTGCTGCTTGGGAAGCCCAAGGAAATCAGGTTAGGACAACCAAGCCTTCCAGACCGGCGCTACAGGAGGAAGCTCCCAGGACACGCTGCACAGAGCTGCTCCGCTCCGTTCTTCCATGGGACTGAGGATGGCACTATGAGAATCTGTTGCAGTTCCAACCAAGCACGTGAGCGTGTGCAGACAACCTATGGAATGGGGACCTACATGCATTTATGATGTACGGGCTGCTTCTCAGCTGCTACTTTTACCTACGTGAAATGGCCACGTTTGTGCGTGTTTGCATTTCTATTGCCGTGGAGCAGCCATGCATGATGCATGTGATGTGCAAACCGGATTTATGCAGGTTGAAATACTTCAGTATTTGATTCTTGCTCTTGACAGAGAGCAGGGCCTCCATTGAAAGCTCGTTTAATAAAAATAATGCAATGCAAATGAACCCAAATCAGAAAAATTAGATTGATGGAAGTAGCTCGGTCGCTGTAATTACACAAGGTGTATTATTTCCTAAATTCTCTTTGCATTAAATATATACCATACATTTATCAAGCATAATTAGCAGTTTAGGTGACAAGGATTTGATTTTCCTCCTGCAATAAAAATCCCTCTACACAGGTACGTACTTCAGAAAGGCAATACAAACATTTTCTCACTATCACTGTTTACTTCTCTAAGAAAAATGTCATAGGATCAAAGAATCAGAGGGGGAACGCTATTTAGGACTTTAAAAGCAGAAGATGAGGAAGATGGCGAGGTCAACCTTCTGCGGATTTCATAGGCATAAAATAGAATTAAATCAGTCAAAGCTTTTAAGGTTGTTAGTCAAATAAATCGTATTTGAAAGCAAAATAATTGATGATTCCCTAGTACAGCTTTGTTCCTTCATAATCAGCATTTCATTTTTTCAAATAAAGAAATAAACTGACGAACAAACAGCAACAGAAACAGAAATTAAAAAAGAAGCTGTGACAAAGCCAGATGTGGTCTATAGGCATTCCAGTGAAAGCAATGGGTTTGCAGGAAGGCAGACGGAGCACGCTCAACAAAAATCTCTAAAAGCTCTTTCTTTTTTCTTTTTTCCTTTTGATAATTTACCTCTGTCTAAACCTAATTTAAGAACATTCTGGAGAATATTTTAAACCACAAAAACTTAAAGCGATGCTACATGGAGTTGAAGTGTAAGGCGAATATTAACACGCTATTCTCAGATCTTTACTGATACTCTTCAAGCTGGCTTTCTGATTGACAGACTGTTTTCAATCTGAATTTTCTGCCTTCGGTTTCCATTTCTACTTATCTTTCTTACGTTTTCTAGGCAAGCTCCATCCTTTAGAGCAGCAGAAGTTCCCTTTCTTTGCCCAGGACTGTACCAGCCAGTAGAGAAGGTCGTATCTTCCCAACTGTTCCAAAGATGAGCTAAACACCTGACACTTCTTATTCCCATATAAACTGTGTTGGTTTTTAAGTCTGGTGAACACCCAGATCAAAGTTGTGGCGACTGACGTTAACTGCGCACAAAGCAGCCCCTTAAATTGTAGGCACACTGGAAAAGAGGCAAAAGGTCTGAGACAGGGTGCACTGCTGGCTATTTCCACAAGTAACATTTACAATAACGTTAAGTTACTGAACAGCCGACGCTTTCCAGGTCTATTTAAAATACCACAGTGTTGATTATCTCACACCTTGCACTGAGGCACGCAGCCCTTTGTGGCAGCAGCCAACGAAAGCCAGGCTGGGCAGCACACACTCATCTGCCTCCATAGCACCAGCACTGCCCTCCTGCTTCCTTCTCCACCAGCAGTTTTCAGCAGAACCAAGAGCCAAAAACAAGTGCTCTACCCTTAACCGCAGGTCTGCCTCTCTCTGTGTTAGCACTTGGTTTCATTTATCTCTGCTGTACGCCACAGGGCAATTCAATGGTTATTTTATACACTCTAATCTTAATGTTCCTAGATTCCTTCACTTTCTGAAAATAAATTTAACCAGAAATGTGTTTGTTTTTAAAGATATATGAAAAAGCAAAGCATGTTTCCAAAGCATTAGCAAGCTGTAAACTCTGGATCTGTACAGAACTCGAGGTTTTCCAGGTTGTGTGTTTCAGGTTGGTTAGCATCATGTCCACCTTGACTGAGAAGGGGAGAGAGAAAAGAGTTCTTGCAGGTTGCATAGCTCAGGTACATCTCTATCTATTTACAAATAATGTATTTATTGCACATGCCTCATGTATATTATTATTATTACAAAAACACAGCTGGCTTCCCACAAATGCCATCAGCCATCAGGACAAGGGGCATCTTTGTTTATTTCAATGAATTTCCATCTATGTTTCATGGACTCAGGAGTGCCATTTTTCGCAAAGAAAATAGCAAAATATTGAACACACAAGCTACAAAACCTGCCTGGCTCCACCAGAACGTACCTGGCCAGACTTCAACCGTCAGTAAGGAGGCGCAGGTACCAGCCCCAGAGAGCAAATATTTGCAGGACAGGACACAATTTACTAAGCAGAGGCACATTACGAGCTATTAATTACATTTAAGAATTTCATTAGCCCATGCAGACACTTACGAAACACTTCTGCTGCCTTCTCACTGAAATGAAATGTGATGACACCAGCCACACCGAGCTCTCACACCAACATGAAAACATTTCCAATACAACAGAGATAAGGGAGCTTCATGCTGGGTTGGGGGGGGGAGGACACGTGGGGTTTTGTTTGTTTTTCAGGCTGTGGATTTTTTTGTTTGTTGTGGTTTTTTATAGCTTCCAAGATAATATAAAAATAATGGCAGAAAGCACTTTCAGTTTTTCCTCTCAAAATCCCCCAGGATTATATGGGGGACCTCAAGTCAAAAACCTTCACTTTAGAACAATAAATAAATAAACCCGCTAAAGCCTTCCCAAGGCTGGCCAACTGTAGCATAAGTAATGCAGGAGGCTGAGAGATGCCAGATAAATTTGATTACTATAAAAGATGGGAATATGTTTCTTTCCTCAGAGAATTCACAAAAAGGGGTCAAAAACAAAGCAGCACTGAAAGAGAACAACTTCACTGCACCGGAGCTCAAGGCGACAATACGGAACATTCGGTGGGAAGGTTTTAACACGGGGGTGCAGATGCCTCCTACTCTTCTATTTCTGAAAAGGGAAAATAGGAAAGAGCCCAAACAAAATGGGATTCTCTCCCCCTTTTAGGAAAGTTGTTCTGATCATTGTGTCATCAATTTAGTAAACAGTTCAAGAGCTGCTTTCTTCTTGCCCATTCGCCCAATCTCACAGTACCTCAAGCATGTTTCATTAGGAAAGTAAACCTTTCACTTTATGCTATTCTTCCTATTTGCCAGATTGCCAAGTCATTTATATCGAACACATTCAGAGAACATCATTAGGAGATTAGACCTCCCAGATTTTCCTCATTAAGGGAAGTGACTCGCTGCTAATTGTTACAGCCCTGTGTAACGATGAGATGCAGAGATCACCTGAGCGCACTTCTCCAGCTAAACGATAGTCCCAGTTTCACACTGCTACAGTTTCCCCCATAAATACCCAAGCTCTTACAACAGCTAACCTCTCTGGAGTCACCTCTTCCTTCATCCACCCTAGCCTTGCACTCAGCTTCTTCCCTTACACGTGGTGCCTGTCATGCTGTGCTCAGCCAACACACCCACACCCCAGCTAAGGGCACCCTTGCAGCTAACAGGAAAAGATACTCTTACTAGATACTATTAGATTTCACCTATTTTCATTACTTTTTCAAAGCCCTCCAGTTCTTTCTATTTAATATCCCAAACTTTACTCCTAAGAGCATCCCTCAGTCCTGTTTCAGTAAATCTGTTAGCCACTTTTACAGAAGGCTTACAAGAACAAAAAGTTGATCTCTGAGGAAAAATTAATTTCCACCCAGCCCGATAAATTCCTTTTCAGCACACAAAACCTCCTTATTCATACCACACTTCATGTACAAGCTTCATCATCTGCATCTCAAATAAATACTTTCCATCATGGCATTGTACTCGACAGGACACTTTCCGTTAGTAATATATTCTTAGTAGTAAAGGAAGAAAAAGTTTTTATGAAACAGTTTATGGCAAGTTCATTACTGTAAAATAACGATACTTAAGCTCAAGTAAATGTACAAACACCCAGGAAACTTCCATGGGATACTGACTGATACGGCATCTGAAGAGATTTTCCTAACACACCATTGTTAAAGACTTATTGCTTTCAAAGACAAGCACAGGAGCGTTCCTCATTAAGGACTGGCACGTGTCTGAGATGGTGTGAGAACAAAGAGCCTCTCGCAGCAGCGACTGCAGACCACAGCAACGGTGCTCACCGCGCGTCAGCTGGGAAGTTCTCATTTCATACATCATTTACAGCGTGCTGCAGTGATCCCTGAAATCTGCCTGTGCTATTACATAAAGACCTCTTCCCCACCCAGAACATTCATCCGGGAGTGCAAATTGTTAGCTGTTTTGGTCAGAGTTATTGCTGCCGAAATTTGAATGTGCCACCACGGCATGGATGTCAGAGAAGCAAAGCATGCTCAGTAGTACATGATGAAGACAAAAGCTTATATTCTCATCAACAATATGGCATATTGTGTTTGAATACAGCAAAATTAAATTATACAGTCTACATCATAAGTGAATCTACTGTAGAAAAAATACACAATAGCAAGAAATGAGCTAATGCACATGCTTGCCTCAATATTTTTAAGCACAGATTTGCATTCGTATCCCCTATTTTCAGAAATTACCTTCCCAGGACAGTGACAGACCCACAACAAAGCCCCTCCTTTCAAGAACATATTTGTGCAGAACACACTCACATATTCTGCAGCCATTAACACAGGTAGATCACTTGTTTTTGCCACTGTCCCAGATAAATTATGAAGATTATCATTGATTATAAAGCCATTGCTGTTGGCATAGTCTCTAAAATAACTGAACTCCATCATTCACCAACCTAGGTACTGAACACTTAAATTCACACCACGGCCACAATTCACACAACTTCAGACTGAAAGCTGATAAACAAACAACTTTTGCATAGAACTCATTTAAGTGTTCCTAAATACTTGCACTCAGAGCTCAGCTTGGAAACAAAGAAGAGAGGCTTTCTTACCGTGTGCAAAGGCCTTCTGGGCTGGAGGGTGTAGCAGAGGGGAGAAGGGCTGCTTCCTGGGCATTAACTCAACAATTGCACTTCTTGTTCAGGATAAATCCAGAAAGTATCTAGCACAAATAAACAAAAACACAATTTTAGCTCAGTCTGGGTGGGAACAGACAGGTATTTTTCTTGCTACTTGACAGATAAATTCTTCCTGGTCTCCTTTCCAGCCTAGAAGTAAAGGTGTGCTCTGTGAAAGCAGCCACAGCACCAGTCTGGCACTGCACTGCAGCCAGCACAGGGAGAGCAACAGCGAGGCACCCAGCAAACACAGCCCGTCCTGCTGCTCCCTAACGCATGGATGCAGGCATTGAAAACGAAATACCAAGTTGTAACAAAAGCTGCAGAAGGAAGAATATGTTTGAAAAAAGCACCAGTTAATATTTTCAGAAAGATAAGGCCCCGGAGCCAATCATTATGGAACATACGAGAGAAGTACTAAATATAGATTATATCATTCTCCTCCTTTTGTGTGTCAAAGCCATATCTTAATTTTGTTTTCAAATCTGCCAATCAGGGCATAACTAATCACACAAAAAACATTTCAGCTTTCAAACGTCTGTCACACGTCAGGATCACCCACACCACACTGGCGTTTCCAGGGGAAAGTCGAGGGGCGCGTGGACCACCTCCCATGGATCCCTCACATCTCTGCCCTCCAAACTTCATTATTCAAATATTCAGATACTATTAAGAGTGAATGCATCCAGCCAGCAAACTCCTTCTCTCTGGAAAATGATTTTGCTGAGGAAAAGCAGCTTCACACAATAGTGGACTCTTATATTTCCTTCTAGAAGAGTGGGGAAGAGACTGCAGGGTTTGCAAAACAGAGGAGACCAGAACAGGTCCTGGAGTCAACCATACAATTTTAAACGGCCCAAACACACCCCCGTCATCTCCAAACACTGACCTATATCAGGTTTTAATTTCAAGTCACATCCCAAATTATTTCTAACAGCGAGAAGTGATGTCATCTGCAAGTGACATGATAGGTCTCTGCCCTTGGGCTGCATGCCTGGGGTTCCCCTGCTCCTCTGACCTTAGCTGTAAATCCATTCTTATTCTCTCCTGATGTTTCCTGAACTGAAGGAGAGAAAAATCTAGTGGGAGAAAGCGGTCCCTTGTAATGAGAGGCATTTCTGCCATGACACGAGGAGGGGGCCTCAGTGGTGCCCCAGAGTTAGCTGTGCACACAGCAGTTCCACCTCGGTACTGCTGCCCATCAGTGGGCACCTGAAGGGAAGAATACTTTCTGGAGTGTAAATTTTTCTCATAGTAATAGATACTCATTAGTACCTATTAGATTGAATAAAGAGCTTTTCACCACATCTACAGCCACATCACTGCAATGATGTGGAAATCGTCTTCAAAAATCATTGTTTGGACGCAGTGAGGAAAGGTATCAGCTCCCTGCTATCAACGCTTATAGTTCAATATGAACTATGAATATTCAATATGAACATAGCATTGCCCCAAGTTCATTATGTATTGCCAGGGTCTGCAGCAAGGAAGTCTTATCACTCCTGAAACGTGCCTTCACAAAGTGCCAGTAATTGCCCACGTTATGCACTCATACACCCTCCTTCTGTTATGCCAGAATACTTCTGCATTTGTTGCATCCCTGAAAAAAATAATTTTAAGGAAATGAAATGTCAATCTACCATTACTTCAATATTCCTATTATTTGTAACATGTCAAAACACATGTAATATATCAAAATATGGTAAGGCATACGAACCAAATGGCTTTGAGTTCAGACAATTTCTGACGGTAGCACAGCACAAGAACATAAGAAAGGCTCTGAAATCTCAGGTCATTCAATGAAAGTTTGCAGAAAGCTCCCTAAGTTCCTGCCCAGCTGCGGTGAAACAGCCAGGCACAGGAGGAAATCTTTTAGTAAACATTACATAAATACAAGTGGCTATCTAGTTACAGTTACACAGTAAGTACCTAAATCTGCTCCTCTGCATTCACAGCACAGTGCCTTGAAAAACAGTCTCAGATACAAGCTATTGACATTGCAGTATCGTTAGCTGAAAACCTAAAGGGAACTACATGTACCAGCATCACTGTAACAAAAAATGCAGGGAAAGAGGAGACGGTGCTTCTGTACAGTCCTCTGGTGCAGGCTCCACGGCCTCCGCCACATCACAGAAGTGAAGGCTCTACAGTCAGCACATCGTGCTTCACAAAATGAGTTCACCCAAAGAACATCCAGCACTGCGTGTGCCAGCACATGGACAGCCAGCAACAAGATCTGTCTTAACATCTAAGAGCTACAGAACCAGCAGAGCTGATACACAGAGTGCGATAGAAGTGATCTGTGATGAGAACCCCGCAGTCACCTTTGGCACTTCTGCCCTGGAATCTTCTGCATAACCCTGAGTTGCAAATGCTTACCTGAATGGAGCAAGCAGGTGTGGCAGGGCAGATCCCACGGTAAAGATCTACAGCCCTAAACTGTTCCACCTTCACTGCAAACCTCTCAACTCAAAAATCAATAACATACTGAGTAACAAACTATAAGCCAGAAAAATTCTCTGGAAAAAAAAACAATTCGGAATTGTGAGTCATGGAGCTGCACATTTCTGACACAAGTTCACGAAATGAAAACCTCATTAAAGCTTTAGCCAAAATTTCTAACTCATCAAAGGCCCACATTCTGAATAGCAATGAGTTTCATGAAAAAGAAGCAATTTTTCCTTGTCTGCATGTCTGTAAAACATCTCTTGGGTTACAAAACCAAATCTGATGACACTGAAAAGTCTTTCAGGAACAAAGACAGACAAGTAAAACAACTACCAGATCTCTTTAATTCCATGCAAAAGTGTCAACAGCAAAATCACTGCATCTCTTCTGTAGCGGAATATTAAACAGTTCATTAATATCCATTTTCCCTTCTTCTCTTTTCAGAGGCTACTAAAATTGTTTCTGTTTGATTTTACATGAGTGAAACTCCTCCCAAATGAAACAGGTACAAGTGTCTTGAAAGAACATTCAAGTGTACATCATTCAAGACCTTGGCAGTCCCTATCTCCGAGAAACAACAATAGCATCCCACTAACAATGACTTGCTTAACTATTCATTTTTGTAAATAATGGAACTGAAAATTATCTAGTGATGGATTTACACTTTTACAATGCATCTCAGGGATGAAAATGAATAGGGATGCAGAAATTATGTATATTACAATGGGTGACACACGGAACTTAAGATTCCAGCTAGCTCCACAGAAGAACACAAGCTGGAAAACAGCACTACCATTTTTAGCGTTTACCTTTGTCTAATATTACTCTGAGATATCCTATACATATTGTTTGTGTTATGCTAGCACTTAAAGACTCCAATTAAAATCCAAACACAGTTATATTAGGCCACAGTGGTATGAAAATCACAATAGGTGTCACAGCCATTTTCATCCACAACAACCACAATAATTTGCCTCTTTCTCAGACACGCCTTCCTTCCCATTGCAGCTGCCCACGGAATCTAACGTATCAGGTCTTATGGTGAGGAGGAGTGCTAAAAGGATGGCCCAGGCTGTCTCTTCGGACTTGGCTTTATTGGGAAACCACATTACTGTTCCCAGTGGAGGCACACGGCCGCGGAGCACAAAGCCGCTGACACGAGGCTTGCTTCCTCACCACCTTTCCTGAGCAGAAGCCCACGGAACCACAACAGCCTGCAGTCCTTCAGCTGAGAAACCCCGCTCCCCTGGGGTGCAGGGCTGCAGTTTT
This sequence comes from Tympanuchus pallidicinctus, assembly GCF_026119805.1. Lineage (NCBI taxonomy): Eukaryota > Metazoa > Chordata > Aves > Galliformes > Phasianidae > Tympanuchus > Tympanuchus pallidicinctus. The sequence continues at coordinate 23,949,152 of NW_026294739.1, forward strand.
ACAGAAAATTGATACATTTTCATTTTCTTCTCATTGCTCCTCCTTCTTAAGATTTTTTTTTCTTTTCTTTCAGCATAAGTACTGATTTTACTAAATAGCCCAATTTACCTTACTGTAGGCTATCATTTTGCTATTAGTATGCTTGTACAATGAACAGTTTAGCCTGGGAACCAGGTATGATCTGTTAGAAAGATAATCTAAGTTACAGGTGCATCTTTCACATGCGCCTTGCCAGTTGGATAATTCAGCACCCGTTTGTTTTGACTTGCAGACGAGGATCCCTCAAATTAACAGTTATCGAAAAATAAGGTCATTCTGAGGCAAGAAATTGACAAAGCTGACAACTTCTCTCACAGCAGCACCAATAAGCTTCCATTCAAAGGGAGTTGATAAAGATTATTATAAGCAGTTTTCCAGACACAGGACTTTAGGAGACAATATATAAATATTTTAAATGGTAAAATATAGGTGCTGGCTTTTTCTGTACCGTGTCCAGAAAATCTGCACAAACACATCAAATTCTCCACCTAGGGAATTTACTTTATTGTTACGTTTGCATTTAAAACAAATGTACGTGACCTATTTGGGGCTAATATAACTAAAAGGAACCTATTTGTTGTTTATTATTTATAGAAGATTCACTTCAGATTAGGCCTTCTGCAGACGTGTGTATCTGTGTGGCACCATAAAGTGTCTCCAGATATCTCCCAGCACTAAAACAGACGAGGCAATGACAAGTTAGGATGTATCCCAGTACGCACAGTATTTTATAAAAGCTAAGATTAAAAGCTGTTTTTTCCTCTTCAGAAAGGCCACATGAAAGAGCTAGCACCATGGCTAATGCATTGACCTTCTGTGTCTGATAATGACAAGTTCAAGTTCCAAGAGTTGGATAAGACGTGGAACTAAAGTAAGTGCACTCAAGCAACGAGTTCCTGCTCTGACAGAATCCCACTCACAAAACCAGCCTTCCAGAAAGAACGAGCAAAACAAATATTATTTTTTTATATATTTAACCATGGACTTCTTCTACACCAGCATATCTCAGAACTGTTCAGTCTAAGGCACCGATGGTCCCTTTTACTTTTTCATAGCAGATTTGAAATTATTTCACACAAGTAAGAGATGGTAAATTTCTAAAAGAGAGGTGTAAAATTGCTGCTCGTGTGTACAGATTCTTATTTTCAGCTTTTTTTTCTTGTAAACAGAGAGAAAAACATAGAAAATCATGTGTACCACACAAGAGAGGCAGCGTCTATTCACAGCCAACCAGGAAATCAGAACTGCATTTTCACATGACAAGCAGACCTCCTGAAGTGAACTGCTCTGGAGATCTAGCATGTTTTTGTTTTTAGAGGGGGATATGTGTCTGTGTTTAGCACATTATATTGTAAATAAATATTCAGAATTACACATGGATACCGTAACACCGCTCCGCTTAATTTTTGAGGGAAACAGTAAAAGCTAGAAGACATGCTGGGGCTCAGCTTGGTATAAATCAACATACCTGTCAGTTCTTAAGCATCAAATCATACCCAGAGCTGTGCAGGGAGTGATCCTCACCTCAGCCAGCACATAGGACAGAACATGAGTGCAAAAACAACACCGTTCCAAAAGGAGCTCCTTCAAACATGGCTCTTGAACCGGCATTTTAATTTTCTTCCCCTGGCCAGTCTGAGCTCACCTCAGAAACAGACAGTTATTTAGAAAGAACAATTCACCTTATGCACATCCAAAGCTTTGGTGCCTTTCATTCCAGGAAATTCATGCACACAAATTTTTTTTCTTCCTTGGAAAAAAAAATCAAATTAAAAAAAAAAAATAACAATACAATGGTACTGAGTTAAAAAAAAAAAAAAAGAAGCGCATTAAAAGAACACTAACATTTCTAAAACAAGAGCTCACGCTGAAGTTAAGAAATGGCCACAATTAAACTTGTCCAGGAAGACAGATTAAGGTCAAACATGTCTATTAATTTTGGGTATCCACTTTAAACCACCTTAGACCTACGTTTTATATTTTACTTTTTCATCAGCACAGCATTCCATAACTGCAGTGACTTCAGCCCAGCACAGCCCAGGCTGCACAGTGCCACAGGGACAGGCAGCCGAGGGTTGCCAGCTCTGTGCAAGCAGTCTCTTGCACAGGCAGAAAAAAAAAATCTGAATTTCAAAGAGGCCTTCAGTTTATGTACTTGCAGCCCCTACTCCTTTCCCTGTTTGCTACACTGATTTCAGCTTCCACTGCTCTGCTAGCCAGACCTCCACAGCAGCCAAATCCAGACCACCAGCCGTCACCCCCATGACTTTTTCGCACCCAGGGACAGCCCCTCAGCAGCACGCCGTCCCCACACCCCACGGCTGTCCCAACGGGCCCGTGAGCACAGCCGGGCCGGCCCCTATCTGGAAGCCGGGCACCCAGCCGTGGCCTTCTGCAGTGCTCAGAGCACCGGCACGAGCGGCACGGCGCGGCTGCACAGACGAGAGCGTCCCGCCCTCGCACCTTCGCTCCGCCGCAGTCACCTCCCTCGGCGGTACGGGCCAAAACACGACGAGCGGTGCCGCTTAACGCTGGCACCACGTGCCGGTTGAGGCCATCAGGACAGGGCACCGTAGCAGCCCACGGCCTGCTGGGGCGCCCACAGCCCGCCCAGGGAAAACAGCCTGCCCCGTGGGGCCGCGGCCCGCCCCAGGCCGTGCTGCGAGCTGCCGCCTCACGCAGGGGCGCGGGCTGAGCGTGGCACCGCCTGCAGCCACACCTGGGGATTCTGCCATAGGGCTGTCAAAATAAAGGATGTATTCGCACTTTGTAGCACGTTTTCTTTGGGTTTTGATACATCTCTCACTAATTCTAATTATCAAAGAGACTTTCTTCCTAAACAAAGGCTGCTGCTTCCTCATCCAAGAGCGACGTTAGGATGCTAAATGAGGAATGCGATCAGAGCGCCTTGCCAAACAAAGGGAGAAGTCAAACACAGACACTTGTGATTCCCCCGCTGGATCAAGCAGAGGGAGAGGAGCTGCAGAGAAAAAAAGCCGACGTTTCAAACACGTTTCTGTAATCAACAGTTCCTGCAAGCAAGGTTCAGAAAATTACAGGAAAAATGATCTTTTTCTGTAAATATCCCTTGTTGTTTTCTTGTTTAAGATGACTTTTTTCTGTTTTTTTGTTTTGTTTTGTTTTGTTTTGTTTTTTGTTTGGTTTGGTTTGGTTTCTTTTTTACACATCAGTCTTTGGCTTTTTTTCTTCCTCTTAGCTTAGAAAAAGGAAAAGCTATCCTGAAGTTTTAAAAAATTTGGCACAGTAAATTACAGTCTGTCATGTAACTTCTTCATTCAGATAAATTCTGAAGTGTCTGTTATGCACCCAAGACAGAACGATTTCTGCTACTAAGAAAATACATTTTTCCTAAGACATAAGTTATTTGTTAATAGGTCTACACACTCATTATGTGAAAACACAGTCTTCTAAAAGCTTATTATTTTCTTAATAAATTGGATATTAAATAGTTATTTGGACAATTTTAAAGTTAATGTTTATAATACAAACAATAACAATCCTTATAAAAACAGCTACTTCCTAACACCAGCACCGCTTTCTGCTTCCACTAAATGAATGCACCTTTGCCATCCCAGTCTACTCTGATCTGTGCAGCGAGTTTGAGTCCTCAACATCCGTTAGGAGAGACGAGAGAGAACTCTGCTACTCTTTATCTTGCTGTTCTTCATGCTTAAACTTACAAGGCAGTGTTTGCCAACCAACATCAGTGTTTTTCTTTCTTTCCTCCTTCCTTTATCTACTTGGCTCTTAGTGCCATCACAGTTATTTGGAGGTGTACAGAACTCCCATCACGTATATTCTGTTTACAAATAAGCATCTGCAGAAGGTGAAGCTAAAATCATGTCAGCAGAACACAGTTAAAGCTAATGCTTTAAGGCAGATAGCATGGAAACAAGGCAAATAATGTCATCTTTGTTTATTAATAGCCATTTCCCTCCCAGTGCAAGAGGGTTACCTTTCTTACTTCCTCTTATTCCTTTATTTGGTAGAGATGCCAGACAAAGTCTCTACTTTTAAGTCTATAAAGTATATGTTCAGGTTGCTTATTCCTTCTCATCTTTCTGTAAGATGAGAAACGTCACATTTTGCTTAGACTCAATGTTGCTAGTTTCATTTCTTTCAGAATATGCTTAAATCTTCTATTTTGGATCAGGTTCTTCTTTGCATTCAAAGTTATTCTAAAAAATTATAAGTATTGTAATGTTTGATACATTGTTTTAAACCAAGCATGGTAAAATTCAGGAGGTGATCTTCAAACCTGCACACGAAACTCGCACTTCTTCTTCCTATGAGCGTACACAAGACAGGAAACTGCAGAAGAAAGAAGCGTGGAGTTTTTTGTTTGTGGGTTGGTTTTTGTGTTGTTTCCATTTTTAATAACTCAGGCAGTAAGCATTTGATAGCAACAGCTGCCAAAAGTGCATAAGCAAATCAGGTTTAAAAGGCAGTGTCCAAAGGTGTATCAGTTTCTTACAGCCATCTTTCATGAAAATTAATTCGTTCCAGCCTGAAACGTGGCTCTGACACACCTATGAGCTACTGCTGGCCATCCACACACACTGGCTCACCACCAGTTTTACTGCCAGAGGAGATCAGGTCAGAGATGGCTTGTGTTGTCAGATCAGTCACTGACTTACCTCAATTGCCTTTGGCAAATCATTTAACCTCTCTGGATTACAGTTTTTATACCAGTAGAATAGATCTTCATCAAGGTAGGAGGAGTTTAGCCCATTAATTAATTAATGTAACTATTAAAACGCTCATACTTTAATACCAATCTCCATCTACTCTAATTATAATTCTAATACAATATTAAAAGTAACCAAAACAAAAACCAAAAAAGCCACTGCCTAGTAGATAGAACCGAGCTGTTTCTCTATAGGTGAGAGCTATTTCAAAGCAGCTTTCTGCCCGTTGCACCTTAATGACGACAAATTAAGGAGCACGAGGCTTTCCGTTTGCAGCTCGTGAGAGGTAACAAAAAGCACAGCAGCCTTTGTCTGGATGTGACAACTTGCATGCTTTGGAATACTGCTGTAAGTTTTAATGAGCTAAATTATTTAAAAATATATATTATGAAAATTCTCGTGACCTGAAACCTGACAGACTGTGTTTGAGCCTCAAACGGAATGTTCCTGCCTAGATCTAACCCTGGAAAGCAGAGTATATCACAGAAATGCTGACAGAACATTAGCTACACTGAAGTGTGCTAACGGGTACCACTATAATACACTCTATTCCAGAATAATTTTTCTTTTTATTATTTCATTAAGTTGTATCTCACTAAAGTTCCTCCTAGGATCTCTCTACAGCACCAAATTTTTCATTGAGAAAACTATAAATCATGGGCCTAAATTACAATTTAATTATAAACGCCTTCCCTTCTAATGCTGCCTGGGACCTTTTACCCTCCTACATAATTCTAAAAAATGACCCCTGTCATAATTTCCTTCACTAGAATAATATGCAGAGATCTAATCCTGAATCCTGCTGTCTTATAATTTAATATAAGAGGTAATTATTATTCAAAAGATAATGTTGCAGATATTGAAAATATTCTGAAGTTTAAGTCTAAAAAAACCTTGACTTGGTATGTAAAAGCCTCTTATTTGACTCCCGTAGAAAAGGAAGTAAATAAAAAGGTTTTAAGATTGCCTGCAAAATGCTAGCAGTATTATTTGTAGCCGGAATTTGTCTACTATAAATTCCATAACCTTTGAACTACAGAGAAGACACTCACACACACAGCAAAACCAGGAAGGCACCAGATCATTTATTATTGATTTCTGCTTTTTGCCATAGGTTAGACAAAAATTCTTCGACTGCTGCTCTCGAGCTGAAAAAAATATTTGAGGTGGCTCTGCATTGCTGGGTGCAAGGAGGTGCACATCAGCCGGAGCAAACAAAGAAAAAACCTCCTTCTTACAATTCAGAAATTTATCACAGCAAGGCACAGCCATGCTTGTCCAAAGCATCCCTGCAGAGGAGAAATTTAATACTATTAAAACTTTAAGGAATTCACGCTTCCTTTTTTTTTAAGTCAGAAAAGCAAAGCCTCAACGTCAATTCATCCTGCACACGAGGCAGTGAATTTAACCACGTTCGCAGAACACAGCTATTACTGCCTGTCTCCATTCCCTTCACAAAGACCTTGACCTTAAAATCTTGTTTTTCCTTTTTCCTAAAACTGAGATTTCATCAATTAAGAAGTGTTTTCTCTTTAGCCAACTCTTAGGTTATGCAAGAACATCTGCCAAAGATGCGAGCTGATCGTACGGATGGAGAAAAGAGGTCAGGATGTGCATAAGGAAAAGGACTTGGCAGAAGGAATTCCAGAACATCCTAAGAATGAAATTCAGAGAACAACTGCAATCCTTTTTCAGTCACAAATTCAGGGAGCGCGCCCCATTTTTTTCAAGCAAATGAGATACGAGATGAGCTTCCTTGCTCCTAACTGTGTGCAGCACCATCAGTAAGACCAAATAAAACACCGCAACTGACAGATTCAACATCCTGAAGAGGTTCAGGCCAGTGAGGTGGGCAGGAAATGGGGTTCACAAGAGGTAATTATCGCCCATGTTCACCCTTCCTAGGTGAGGCAGAACATCACTATTCGGCTCAATAAAAAAATCAAACTATATATTGTAGAGCACCAGTTTACTACCCTCTTTGTTTTTGCTTGGGGAGCAGTTCATTTAAGATGTAATAAATTGAAGGTTTTTTCCTGTCCTTCCATAAATCTAGGGACAGTGCAAATGAGGTGTTCCTCATTACGAAAGAAGAAAAGGGGCTCCCTAGGTAGTGACATGGACTGGTAGCATTAAAGCACTCATTAAAAGGAGCTCTGTTCTTTTTTGTAATAAGGAATATTACTTAATAGCACTACAAGCATGGTTCACTTCATATTGCTGAAGTGAGCTTTTGGGGTGCAGTGAAGAGTAAAAAAGGAGAAAGTACCACAAACATAATAAAATAAAGAGATGGAATTTTGCCTGTAACAAATTAATAATAAGTAAGGAAGTGTCATTGTCTGCCTGCATGTAACAGCATTGCTTCGTGCAACAGAAAGATGTAAGGATCTCAGGGGATTTGTGGAAGATGCTAGACTATACTTTCAAATGAACAAACAAAACCAGAGTAGATGGGCACAGGTAGACAGACAGAGATTGCCAGCAGATGATTTTCTAACGTGGGGATCCAAGAAAACACAAAGCTGAAGCAATTTGGAAGGAGAAGTGCTACTAGCAAACCAGGATGGGTTACTGTGATGGGGGATGTACAGCACCGAAAAGAACAGAGTGGAGCAACAAGAACAGTAATTTTATATTTCCACTTCCAACAAAAGTCTCTCCACAACAGCAGAGGTAAAGGTTTGGACATTTAGAGAATCTGAATTTCATCTCTCTGGGGATCAGAAGTGAAATTTCAGTTGTGGAATACCTCTGTTTGCTTTTCTCTGTGCACAACAGGAAATCTCTATCAAACACACATATTAGATACGAAGCTCATACGTAAGATACGAAGCACACGAAGAAAGAATGATGCTTCCCCACTGCTGGCATCCTGTCTCACGTGGGTTCACCTCAGATGCTTTGGAAGAAGACAAAAAAAAGGTCTGGTGATTATCTTTGCATTTGCATTCTACTCTGTAATGCCATTTGCTTCAGAACCTACAAGGCTGCGTCTGCAAGTAAGCACACCATGGCTTCCCATTGGACACAGCATTTCACAAGAGGGTTCTGTAGGAAGCTGTGGTTTGTACTGCATCAAATCCTCCCTACCAACCTCAGGATTGAGTGTGCAAAACAACACTTAGAGATGAAGGTCAGAAAACAAAGGCACTGTGCAGAGGGAACAACTGGAGATCTTGAATTAACTTTTTTTTTAAAAAAACTTTTGCAATCCTTGTGCCATTCAGAAAGGAGAATAAGGAGCGTTAATTGAGCAGGTATTATAGCTGTTGGAAGTGTTTTTGTTATAAGTCAATCACGTTGTCAAAACCATGATTAATCTGAGTAAGAGCTTTGCCTGAATTAGAAATGAAAAAACTGAGTTTACGTATTCCATTTACATTACATGTACATTAAGTTTACTTTAGAAATTATATTTTCAAAAAGCTATTGAAATCAGTAGGAAAGCATAGATTTTGTTTCTGACAAAACTTTCCTTTTGCTGCTCCTGCTCAACGCAGCCATCAGTGTGAGCAGCGTCCAGGCTGCAGTACCACAGCACAGCTTAGCAATGACTTCTGGAACTCTCCTCTCTCTTGCTTTTGTTGTCAGCAGGTCTGTTTTGCATAGAGAATGTTACTAAAGCACTGCAAAGCACCTAGACGTAAGTTCTTTACAGAAACAAACTTATTTCACACAAATGAATTTTCTTATATCTGCGCCTCGAGCAATTTCTCTCTTCTTCTTTTTCACCAAATCTGTTTTAATATTCATTCACAAAAGCACACTGAGGTCACATCGCTTCTCAGAGCAGAAGGATGACGAGGTCTGAAACCAACAGCAGGGCAGCTGGCTGAGAAACTACGCACAGATAACACGGCACCTCCGTGCCCATCTAAAGCTGTCCTGCACAACCTCATACAGTTTTCCTGGTCACCTCCCTCCTCTGTCAGATTACTGTGAACTGCACTGCCACCATGGAACCCAACGTCTCACAGGTTTCTGTTGCCTGAAAGTTCAGATAGCACAGTCTTTGCTTTACGATTCAGCACAGTACTTCAAACACTGTAAAGAGCCTGGGTTGGGGCAGGCCCCTGCCAAACCTCCTTTCACATCTCCCTCCGTTTTGGCTCCAATCAGTATGCCCTAAATACGATTCTTCACATATACACCTACACTCACCTAAACCACACTTCCTTGGCCTGCTTTTAAACAAAGCAGCCATGTGAGACTGGCAGAAACCTCCCTAAAAATCAGGATATGTGGCATCTGCTGCTTTGTCCCTGGCCGCAGCTGTTACTCTGCCACAGAAGTTGGTGCTTTGGAGAGACAATGCTTCTTCTGACAAATCTGTACAGTTTGTTAGTCATTCATTTCCTTGTCATCCTCCAGGCGCTTGCAAATAGTTTGGCTATTTCTTCCAGAATTTTTGCAGGAAGTGGAGCTGAGATGACTGATCTGCAACTGCTGTCCAAACTCCTCAGCTCCTGTTTAAGTCAATGACACTGCATTGCCTTCCAGTATTCTAACTCCCTTGCACAAGTTTTCAAAGACAGCCACTGCCTGTTCTGAGTTTAATCCAGCTTCACACATTCCTTTAATGAGGTTTGGAAGTGACGGTTGTAACAGCATCTATCTTGTACACTTTAGCCTGTTTTTAGTCTATTCAGAACTGAGATCTTATCCATTTGGCAAGTGCATCAATTATGGTAGCTGTTGTCCTATAGATGACCTTTAATAGAGAGGGATACGAAAACATTTGGCTGTCTGAAAATTATCATTTGCTCTCCACTGAATGGAGATCCCACACTTTTCTTTATTTTCCTATTCCTGCTATTGTTCTTAGTACCATTATCTTTGCTTTTTTAATGCATCTTGCTGGCTGGCTCCCATTTCATGAGTTGGCCTCTCTGATTTTATCAGAGCATTTTTCTGCTGTACTTTAACACTCACTCAGCAAGGTGGTTTCTTACACCTTGCATCCTCCCTCTGCTCTGGGATATTTTGCAATTGATAAAAAGATTTCATTTATATAATTATTCAGACTTCAGATCTGAATAACCCCCTGTAATTTTCATGTTAGATATCTGAGATATTCATGGTTGCTAATTATCCTTGTCTTTTAATTGCGTACTGAACTAAAAAACCTGCTAGCCTTTTGCCTATGATGTCTTCTGCATTCCTTTTGCATATTCCTTCTCCAGACACAGTGGTAAATGCTGCAACAAGAATTTGGTTTCTTACAACAACAGTTTTCACTGTTTTCCTGTCTGTAACTAGAGGCCACACCAAAAAAGAGAAAAAAGGACAAACAAAAGCTCAGGCTCCCAGCTGATAGCAGCACCCTTTGGCAGGGGTCCGAGAACACCCATCCTTCCAACTTTACAAGAACAGTTTTGCACAGGGAGCCCGGCCCCAGCACGTTTCTCTCACATTTAATAGGCCACTTTAGTAGCACGTTTACTTACTCCTCATCAAACAAGGATAATTGACAGCTTTCCACCCCTAGCATCCCACTCCGAGAAGGCAGTTTCCCCAGGAGCCGCCTCGTACAACCTCAAACACTTTATTACTGGTCAATTTGGGTTTCCTGCCCGCTTTAAGTGGCAGTGCTGAGGGTCTCTAACTCTCTCGTGTCTCGCTAATCAATATAAGCAGTCACTTCCACGGCATTTCCCTGCTACTCAGCAAGAGGGGCAACGGACTGCCATGGGCTGTAAATGACTGGATAGCTTTACTGTTGCATCAGGAAGTAACTCAAATTTCAGAAACAGGAGGAAGATCTGACTTTCTGGCTTCTTTTGAGCTTCTCTCTGCTTCTTGCTGTGAGAGCACCGAACGCCGTTGGCCGGGCTCCATGGCCGGGACCCGCTGTGCCCCTCGGCCGCAGCACTGGCCTGGCCCCACCGCCAGAGCTCAGGCACTGCCCTCAGAGGAGAGTGGCAGAACATTCTATCAAGTGTCGACCACAGCTTTACAGCCCCAGCACTACAGGTATGAGAAAGTTAGGATTAAACAATTATTGCCTCAAACTCACACAGTAAAATTTGTTTATGAGGTAAATTTTAACAAGAAACAAACAGCTAGTGTTGTTTATAAGCAAACTCAAGCTGTAAAAACCAGGGAATGCTTTGTAAATGCCAGCCCACGGGCCAGATGAGGTCCTGGGGGGAGCTCCCTGCTGTCTGCAGCTGGCTCTCACACGCACTCAGATCTGACCGGTTCCAGCAGCCAGGTGCAATCAAAGCCAGGCGCAGTGGTGAAAGGCATCTTCATTTGCTGCTAGTAAAGAGCTCTTCTCATGGGTCTTCCATTGCACGGAATGACCTCTCGGTAACATCCATATGGCAAACAGCCACATTGGCTACTAAAAGATACATCTATTATTTAGTGACAAATAACATCAAAAAGACCGCGCTGAACACAACACCGGTGTGCACGAGGCTGTGCCAGGCTCCACCAGTTGAGCCGAGTGGTGACCAAACACCTGAAACCCATCGCCAAAGCTGATGGGCACTGGATGTGTCAGGGCTCCTGGGCTGGCTCACGTGGGAGCCGTCCCTTCGCCTCTGGGACCTCTGCAGTGTGCAGGACCTGAGGAGCACCAGTGAACACTGCTGCTCTCGCTGAAGTCCTCACGCTTGGTGTACTCTGAGAAGGAAATGCTCCTTTTAGCTGATCCAACTTTACTAACCCTTAACAACAAAGAAACAAAAATCAGGGTAGGGGGAGAGAAAGAAGGAGGAGGACGGAGGATGTAACATTCTTTTTGACCGCGTGCTAAAAAAGTATAAATCCTTTACAAAGCGAATATACGCCTACTGCAAAGCACTGAGGTGAAAAGGGAGGTCTGAACATCCCTGCTCCCCCAGGATCTCTTCAAGCGAGCGTGTTTCTGTGGTGGTTGCCTTGTGGTTTCGTTGTTCACTACAGTTTCCCAGAGCCCTATATTTTACTGAAACATAAGTACAGGCCCACCAATTCGCTGACAAGCTGATCTATTGGCTCTAGGACACTGAGGGGAATTATGCTCCTGCCGCCCTGATGCTCTCCTTTGTTTAGAAAAAGAAGAGAGAAAGAGAGAGAGTGGAAAAAAAAAATCCTCAATCGTTTAGTACAAGTCATTTTACATGCTGGGATAATGAAGTATAAAAATGCCTTCAAAGGACTGATTTCCTACTTTTAACTCACTACCAGCCGAGCTCTTTGTGAGGCCCTCTGGAACATGCATTCCCAGCCCCACTCAAACAAAAGAGCTGCGAATTCATTAAACTATTTAATTATGCCTTTTTATTTTTCTCCATTAGCAAGCCCTGCCAGTACAAAGTAAATAAAGCCACCATGGTCTTTCCCCAGCAGACACACTGACTGTTTTTATTCTTTATTCAGTTTACAATATAAAGGGCTATTTTTTTCCCCCTCCTCCTATTCTTGGCTAGTTTCCTAATACAAGCCCTACAAACAGAAGCATCCAACTGTACATGCAATGCATGGAACTAGAGAGCAGCAGCAGCACTCAGCATTGCAAGCACATACCCTAGACAGCTTTCAAAGTACCAGCAGCCAGCGGCAGCCAAACAGCACTTTACAGCCAGGCGCGGAAAAGATATTAGCTTTTTTTTTTTATACTCTAGTAAATTTGCTTTTTACATCTATTTCTTTTCAGAAGGGCTTGTTATTGAGCTTACTGTCCACAAATTCCATTGATCTCAGGCTGTGACTCAATCCATATGCTCACGCTTTGACACCAGCACAGCAAGCAAGCGATACAAATCCTGTTCAGGCTACAAACTTATTGATTTTATAGATTTCCCCCAAAGTTGTGATAATGATATATCATTGTTAAATTTGGTAGAACAAACTGCTTTCCCAATCTGTCAATGCGAGCATGAAAACCAATTCACAGCCTTGTTTAGAAGGCTTTCCCTTCAGAAGAATAACTACTGCTAGCGGAAGCAGATCACCAATACCAGCCGCTGGCACAGGCGTGATGGATGTTACCCTTCCTGCTGCCCTTTGCTGACCTACAGCAGCCTGGGCTCCCACCTCACCTCCTGGTTATGAGAACCACCCTCGGTTTTCAGCAGCATTTTTCAAATTCATTATTTAAAACTTGCAGTATATGTAAACCACAGTAATAGCTTTTAAACATATTTCCTCTAAATATTTTAGATGCATTAAGACAACAAGAAAATTGATTTCTAACAAATCATTTTTGTTTGCTCTACTCCAACGCTCACACAAATGACAAAGCTATGCTTTTCCCTTCCATGGGAGGGAGACAGAATACTGACTCAGAGGAGCATCTTCACTTCCTGCATCATCACAGCTTCTCCATCTGACAGTGGTGGGAACAATGAAACATTCCACTTCATAACAAATGGCCTCCGCTGTGAAACACAGTTGGGCATTTTCCTCATGGCTTCTTTCTGCCAAAGCAGAAACTTGATCCGACGTTCGTCTCCTCACCAAGAGGCTTCCATTCCAGAGGTATTAGAACAAGGAAACTCAAGCTGTTTCTCAGGTTCTGAGAACACAGCATAAGCAGTACATCCATCCTTATGTGCTTATCATACCACAGAAAGGCAGTCATCAAAAAAGTCTGCACGGTGCAGAAGATGCACAAAAACTGTAAACAGCTGTTGTGTTTTTAACAAACCATGAAACAGCTCTAACAAAATGGGTTAGTGGAATTACAATGCATGCTTTCATTCACACATTCTCCTCAACTCTGAAGCAATTATTGGCACTCCAAAAAGAGAATTCAGGAACAAAAAAAAACTTACCAAAGAAACTGAAACCAATCAAGAGTCAAGAATTACAGTGTTAGAAAACAAAGATTAGGAAATCAATGTGAATAAGTAGTGCCTCTGTTGCATACCTTCTCTTTCCTACCCCAGCCTTTCTATCGGCTATTTCTCCCCATTCTCCCAGCACACTCCTGCTCAGCACAGAAACAGCAGTTGGTCTCATCTGACATCGTGCCATTAGCTCAGCACACAGCACTGTGAGAGTTCTCACAGGTTCTCCCAGGACTTGCTGGTGATGGCTCCACACACATCTGCCCTCACATCCCCGAGCAGTTAGCCGTGCTCCCGGGACGACGCCTCCGAGAGACATTCATGTCTCCTTTTCCTTTGATTTAATTCAAGCTGATAGATGCTGAGCTCTTTTACCTGCTGCGGCTTTTTTGAACTTTCTGCATGCCCTTTCCAAATATGCCTTTCTGAACTTCAGGGCGCTTTACATTTGAGCATGTGCCCGCAGTCTCTGTTGCCTAACTTCCAACTACAGTAAGGAATGGTTCCAACACACTCCTCACCTGTCTATGGTATTTCTGCTGTTTTTCTCACTACAGCAGAAATGCCGGGCTGACAGGTGATAGAGAAGAGCCCAACGCCAGTTCTTCTGTCTTTGTGTTGCTGAGGAGCTGTGCTTCGTGCTCACCCACCAGCCCGTGGGCAGGAAGCGGTATCACAACACGTCTGCACAGAAACAAATTATTTGTTGGACAGAGAAAGTACTGCCAGTAACACACGAGGCATTCAGATATCCTTTGTGTGAAGAAAGTGAAGACCTTAACAAAGACAAGTGTTATTACTAATCTCGCTTTTATGATGGGAAAGCTGAGACCCGGTGAAATTGCAGGATTTGCCCAAGGTCCCATGAGAGCAGTGATAATGTAATGCACCGTAATGATCTCACTATCAGATAACAAACTTTATTTTCCTCTTCTTAAAAACGTTCACAAAAGGAATGCCTTTGTGATGAAAGGCAAACAACGCCACAGGATCTACCAGTGGTCATCCTACATCTTCCAGAGGAAGCACGGGTGCTCATAAGAAAACCATTCTATTCAGCTATCTCCTTCCTCCCCATTCCTTCTGTTCAAGCGCTGCCTCTTTGTGGAGCAGCTATGACTCTCATATCCTCTATTGTTCCTTGCTTACAAGACAAATAATGGCATTTCCCCAATCAATCGGAGCAACAGTAAAGGCATCACGTGCTCCTCTAGCATATTTCAGATTACCTTTCACACTACGTGATATATAATTTATATGCCTCCACAACAGGAAAAATCCGATGGTGATACTCGGTGGAATTCCCACTCCGGGTAACGCAGCATTTGAGAGGATTCCCAGAACCACACGCTGCAGGTGATTAGAGGAGAGAACTGCTGCCTGCCAGAAGGGAACTAAATAGGCAACTCCGAATGCGGAATCAGAGTGTAAAGTTATCTGAAGAATATGAGATCATCCTGAAAACTATCTTAATTCATTCTTGGCCCCCCAAAAGCAATGGATTTGGACAAATCACAGAACCTTAGCCTTCAATTAATGTTTCTTGAAAAATAGGTCTATCCTTCCTTGCATCCCACTCTCTCACTTTCCTCCCCTCCCCCCCTTCCCCCCCTCCCCCCCCCCATGAAAAAAAAAAGGAAAAAGAAGAAAGTCCTTCCTGATAATTGCACTGGTCCAAATGTGCAGGGGCTTTCATACAGAATGATGGCTTCCCTTGTCTCCTGCATTTGTTCATCTCCTTTGGGAGGAGCAATTTACAGAAAGCATTATCGATTTTTGCCATAATAGGTACAGAGATGCCTCACTGTCCCTGCTCAGCCAGCTCACTCTCTGCATCACAACTGTCAGGCCAGTTTGTGAAGCCCGTCATTATTTTTTTTCAAGTAAATCCATCATGGGAGTGGGGGAAAGTGATGAAAATAAAATTATTTTCACCTTGCCATAAAAAAGAATGGCCATGTTCCCTAACAGAAATAAGTGCAAATGCTGTCAACTAAGAGAGCGGAAGGGAAATTCAAAGCAACTAAAAGCAGGCTGGGGGAGGAAGGGAAGGGAGGAGGGAGTGCGAGGAGGCATGGCAGTAGCTAATTTACTTTGAACACATTCTGGAATTTTCCTGTTAAAGCCACTATTTACAACTCTTCCAGTTGTTCTCCATGTTCACATTTTTCTGGAAGCACTGAAATCCATCCTTTCTGCAGGTATTTTCTTGGGCTTTTAAGGTGTTGAGGAGATTGTGGGTTTTGCAACGCCATTATTAAATATTATTGGTCTGCGGGATGAAATCTGCCTGTAAACCTCCCTCTGAATACAGACCACCCACCTGCTGCAGAGATTACCAGTTGCACTCTGCTCCTTTGTGTACAGAAACGTTTGGGGTTTCTCTCCCTCTCCCCGTTCACTGGGGCAGGCCAGGGCCACTAAACTCATTTTGTCCCTGATCAGCATGTGAATGTTGAGGGACACTTACTCCAAATGCTTCTGAAACTCAGAAAGCCTTTTAGAAATTGCATCTAAAAACAAACAGTCCCCCCGCCCCTCGGCTGCATTACTGACTCCCAGACAAGTCCTTTGGTATTCATCCCTCCTCCTTGATTAGTTTTTGCTGTACTCTTCATGTCGGTCACTTATCTCACATCTTTAAGGTCACAGGCTGCAGTACCCTATTCCAGCGCCCCGGCTTGTTTTTTATTCCTGAAGACAGCCTTGTTTTGGGCTCAGAGGGTTTAATCCAAGAATTGGCCCTGGATCTAATTCCCAGATCCTCAGTTCATTAGCCATGAAAAGTGATAGCTGCTTAAGATTTTTATGAGACATTGTTCCAAAAGCGGACCACAGAAACTGCACAATTGCCTGACACATTGTACAAAGCCCTGGCTGCTTTGGTACTGACAACAAGGAGCTTGATAGCAATCAAACAGCTTAATGAGAAGCAGCAAGTTTGCTCTTGGTAAGGAGCAGGGAAGCTGTGAAGTTTGTTTCCAAGTGGTGCTCCCTGTAAGGATGCTTTGGATAAGATTTAAATGGCCAGAGCCCTACTTCAGGAGGTTGGCAGAGAGGTACACAGTGGCCTGACCTCTCCCTACCCGCACTTGCAAACATTCCCTCATCCAGAGCTCATCTGTCCCATCCCTCCAGGCTCTTCAGCACACCCAGATATGGATGCTGAAGTTAGCTGTACCATTTCTGGCAATTGGGCCAGGAACACTGGCAGAAAGCTGCCAGACAGCTGCACGGAAATGTCAAAGGATTTCCTTCAGTCAGGCTGTAGCATAACCCCAGTCACCAGTCCCATACCCACGCAATGACAGGGACACAACAGCAGTCAACACAAGGCGAGATGTTTATAAGCAAAGCGGACACTCCGCTGAGTGCTGCATTAATACCACTCGCAGCTGTATTGCTGAGTGGCTTGGGAACCATGAAGGGCCAGCAGCAGGGCTTCATACCACACTGCTTATTCACTTCTTGTCTTTGGACCCACAGCCATTGCGCCAACTGCCTTCAGTGCTCTGCAAACATCTCTGAGCAGATCCTCATCAGACAGATTTATGTAGAAAGCTATATACCAAAGTGTAAGTTGTACAGGAAGCAGTTGGCTGCTTCTTAGAACGTGCCTACTGACATACAGTAACGCTGCTGCTTACAGTACACAGCAACCTTCATGAGAAAGCTGTTAAAGAAGGTCAGAGCTGGGGCAGCATTGGTACAGGGCTCGTGGTCTGTGCCACCCGTCCCCCACCACCGAGCCCACTGCAGACAGCACGAGCTGCATGCGCCTGGAGTTGCTACAGAAAATCAAAGACATCCTTGGCTTCTCACTAGAAAGCAAAAAATAAGCTTTGTAATATAGATCAAGCGTATCAAGAAATTTTAGCTCATTTATTAAATGTAGAGAACGGCTATTACCGCTATTTATCTAATACGCTCTGCTGTGCAAACAACAGGCCCAATTTCAATAGCAGGGTAATTCTGTCAATGAATTACCATCCTAAGGGAAAAATTACTTTAAATTAGTTTAGTTTGTTCTTTTGCTCTAACAAGTACATTCTAGATTGTAATTGTTTTTAAATCTCTGCTCTCTGGTGCGGACGCGCTGCCGGAGCAGGTGGCTGCCTTATGGCTCTCACCCCGCCAGCATCGCGCTGCGCTTAATTCATACATATGTTCAGACACATGCATCCGCGCCCACAACAGATGTATGCACAAAAGCACACAGACACATATGTGGCTGCTGTTTCATATAACAAGTACAGTAAAAACATTAGGATGAGGAAAATTTGGAAAACAGCCTGCAGAAAAATAACTTTCACTTTAGCTTTTAATTTTAAATACATTAAATTAGCCACGATCACAGGAGAAGTATGTGGTGAAACCAGATGAGTTCAAGTGTTTGCCGACCTCACGTTTACATTTTGGAATAAATGTTTTCCCATTCCACGAGTAATACAGGCAAACTACCCTCTGCCTTTGGAACATGCTAATAGCATCGAGTGTGGCTGCAGCCAAAAATGCTGAAGAAATGGCAACTTCCTACCCAAAGATTCTCTCATGCGTAAATGGGTTCAAATGCATTGATTTCAGTAACAGAACAGCTATTTACCAATTCTTGGCCAGTCAAGGCCAATACAGACGTCAGTAAGCGCGCAGCGCCGCATTACGTCGCATCTGACCCCACAGCACACTGAGCTCTGAGCAGCATCGATCCGCCGGAACCAGCGCCATGCAAGAGTCCGTCAGCATCTGCAAAGCAACAGCACTCAGGCTGCTGAACAAAGCAAACCAGAAATGAAGTCTGATCCTGAGCACAAGCCTCAGCTAGTTCACAAGTGAGTTCACTCAGCTCACAAGCACAAGCACAAGCTAGTTTGAGAACTAGCACGGACAGAACCAGTGGTGATCTACCTGCTCCTGTGTGAACTGCTAGAGATGCAAGGACGCAGCTCCCAGCGTTCCACCAACGCACACAGGACATTGGCTATAGCAGTGTCAAGTGCCGGCAGCTGTCTGACAGGACAGATTCCTCTAGGCAGAAGATCTCCCCACCACAGAGCAGCCAGGAAGCACACAGTGCACATCCCCGCGTGTTCCTCCCTGTGCTTCACGCCGTGGCACTGGACCTGGCTGGATGTTAGCTGTTGCAATCACCCACACTTATCTTAAGAGCAGGAAGCAGGATTTGTTTCCTGCATATTTTTCTACACTCTGGTCTTGTGAGAGACATGAACCCCACTGCTGGTCAGCGTGCACTTTAGCAGATCCTTTTGCTCTCACGTTTATTGAAGCCTGACAAGATGACGCTACAGTTCAAAGCTAGCCTTTAAGCACGCTGTTAACATTAAGAAAACATAATGTAACAAGGAATGAAGAGAACTGCTCGCCTTAGAAGAGTTAAATAGAATTGGAAGTGTAATTTAAAGGAATATTTAAACATACACGTAAGGCGAGCAATGCACTCTCCTCTCAGATAAACATCTACGGATTGAATTTCTTTGGTTTTGGTGGAGCAAACTCTGGAGAACTAGTGAAAGATTTTATTTTTTTTTAATGGAATTAAAATAGGAAGGGAGTATACAAGAAAGTGGATTATTTGTGGAAAAACACTCTCTGGCCTGAATGCTGGGGTAGAAATGAAGCCCGCTGCGCTTTCTCTGCATTCAGCCTCTGGCTGTCCAGCTGGTAACCAGATCATGTGGAACACAGCCCTCTGAAAGGTGGAAAAAGATCTGAAATATGAAGCACTGCTGTTTTTACTGCTAATTCTATAGAAAAAAACTATAAAATATTAAAGAAAGTATTTAAAAATATATTAAACAAAATTTGTACCATAATAGCTTGACCTGACATCAAAATGCAGCTTACAGCTTGTCTGTCCTGAGTTTCATAGTGTGGATAACAGAGGAACAGGCAGAACGTTCCACACAGCCTCCAGCATTCAGCAAAATAGGATTTGGGCTTCGTTAAAACAAATTCCAGGTGGAAAATCGGGCATGCTGATAAAAGCAGTGCAGGAAAGAGTGTTAGCTCTGATAGGGTAGGATGGGTATTGAATTCACTCTTTACATTACAAGACTTAATTAAAGAGGTTGACCTGAGGACCCCAAACAGTGACAAGCTAAGATTGCCATTTCTGGTACAATGTGGTATTACTAAATTCTTTTTAATATGACTCCAACTGGGATGTATATAGAATATCCTAATTCAGGGCAGAAGCACAGACCACATTCTGCATTGAGGCTCACAGATGAAACGAAGCGTGCTCAGATTCTGCGCACAAGCACTAACATGTATGAGCAGAGACCAGCTACTGCATCCATTCTATATGAATTTTTTAATTAATCTGAATGCTTTTAAGTGGCTTCCTGTAGTCATGAACATCATAATCTCTCCAATTCTGCTTCTTAACCAGAAGAAGCCCCCATGACAGGATAGGTGCTTGGGAACATCCCTAATGCATCCCTCGAACCAGCATGCGCATGGTCTGTGGTACAGCGTCAACACACCCTGTCAGCAGTTACGCTTGCAACAATTTCACTTATGAAGGAAACAAAAAAGGGCTTAATTCAATAGACATTCCAAAGACAAGCTCTTCTATCATTAATTTTGTGGCCTGAATCACACTCCTGTGCCCACTCTGCTACCTATGTTCAGAGCCAGCGCCCATCACTGTGCTCCTGTAAGCCTCCAAGAAGCTGCACAGAGCCAGTTCCAAACTGAAGATGAAACGTTCCTTAATTAGGATTCAAGGAGAGGAAACCATGGAGAGAAGGAGGAGTGGTGATGAGCACAGGTGGTCACTGTCAGCATGGCAGTGTGCTGCGCTTCTTTCAAAGTGCAACGGAAAATCAGTTTTCCAAACCAACTGCAATGTGTTCCCTCACCTTCACCAATGCCTTCTGCACCCCCACTGTCTCTGAAGGAGTCTGTTGTGCCTCAGGAAATGTTACTTAACCAAAATAAAGCAAAGATGTAGAGAAAACCTTGGAAATCATAGAACTGACAAGATATGCAAAAGTTAGGGTGTAAAAAAAATACTAAAATGCCATCTTTGCCCTATGGTAGCCTTCCTTCAGCAAGGCAGGCCCCAGTCAAAACTGTGGAAAAGGATTTTTGAACACAAACATATTAAGACTAAAAACATCTGGTCAATCAAATTTACAACTAAAGAAAAAGCATAGTAAAATTTTACTTTGTTTGAAGAATAAAGATGCATTTTTAAACACTTTATATACAGCACTGAAATTAAGGTATGGGTCTATACTCAGTCTTGCTTCAAATGCGAGACTGAACAGGGACAAGCAGCAAATGAAAGTGAGCCTCTTAGCTGTACACGTCCCTCGTCACTGAAGAGATCTAAAGTGCCTAAAGTCACTAAAGTGCCAAGTCACCCTAAGCCTGGGCTCACGCTTTCATTTCAGTGAGAATCACTCACTGGCACACACCTTGTCATTCCTGAAGGGATTGCCTGCTGCGGCCTCATTTTCCAGGGGTTTGTTCTCTCTTTGGTGAATTTTCTGCATAGTTCAACACTTTGAGTTTTCCAGTGCCTTTCTTCAGGAATCTGGTGTCATGTTAGCCAGAATTCTTCTTTAACTCAATGATTTCCCTTCCCTGTTATTATGCCATTATTTATATTGTGGCACCATCTGCAAGTTCTGTGCCAACAGAAGAAATGCCTTGAAGACCTACGCTACAGCAGGGTTGACATACAGACAGCGTTTTTGTCAAATTGGAGTAGTTCTGTTTTAAAGGACAGCAAACAAGTCCACTGCCTGACCACTCCAGAGCTGACCAGAAGTTACAGCACATTACTGAGGCCACTGTCCAAATACCTCCTGGACTTTGACAGGCATGAGACACCGACCACCTCTCCAGGAAGCCTGCTTCCCATGTCAGACCTCCCACACAGTGAGGACATTTTCCCTAACATCCCACCTGCCCCTCCTTGGCACAGCTTTGCACTGGGGCACAGGCTGCTGGCGTGGGCATGGCATTGTTCCCAATACCCAGCAGGCAAAGCTCGCAGCTGTGATGCCAGCCGAGGGAGAGTCCACCTCCAAGCTGAGGCTTCTGAAAGTAGAAACAACAACATAACATTCACAGAGCACGAGGCTCGAGGTGGTATGAAAGTACTCTGCTTTATCAAAGCATGGCCTCCCCATCACTTGTGCATCGAGCCCTTGATCACTTTGTTCTCTGCGGCAATACACCGCATATGTTAAATTTAGCAGGGGTACCAGATCATCTGCCTTTCATGTAGATTTGGGTCATCTTGCATGCATACATGAGGGTTTAAGGACCAAGATTCCTCAGAAAAATTCTCACTTGGCTGCCTAATTCTGAGACGCAGCTCCTAATGGAAAAGACCTTACATTCTGTACCGTAAGTGTAGTTGGATTTACAGGAGGTTCATACCATGGATTCTATAATATACACTTTTGGTCTTCTGCTTCTTCCGTCTGACCATCTGTGCAAGGTTTTCTGAACTATACAGTTGACAATCCTTCTCCAAAATCATGTGAAAACATCTGCAGATCCCAAACTCCCCCACAGAAGTCACACGACATGCAGCGCAGTGGTCCACATCTCGTAGAAGTATGAGCTGTCTGCCTTAGGGCATTATGGATTCTCCTAATCTCATCTGAGACAAGTACAAAATGCACATCTGACTTTTCCCTCCTTTAAATTAACCGACTGATGCAAAGAGAAGGATTCACAGCACTGGCTGAGCCTTCATAGCTGCTGCTTCATCTCCTGCTAGGTTTTGGTCCTGCTTTTCAAAAGGGCAGGATGAAGCTAAGGATGGGCTATTTCCTGTTGCTTGTACATCTCACATGCAAACCCCTGATGCTGAAGGGTATAAACTTCTATTTAATGTGACTTTGAAGCCAATTTCCAGAAATAACAAGCACGTTCTCTGACCAGCAATTCTGAGTTACTGCCTGCGCTGTATGACAGAGACAACAGGCACATTGCAACCCCGCTCTCAGCTCCCCAGCGCTGTCTTTCTCCCAGCCCTGTGCTAAGCTGCAGAGAGAAACCCAGGCTCTGCCACCCCCCACAGCAGGGCAGCACCAGTGTTGGCCCATCACAGCCAACAAACCACCCCAAGCCCAACCCTCTGCCTGCAGTTGCTATTCATTCATATTTAAGGTGTTTTCTTCTCATCAGAGGAAGATAGCAGTACATGTCTCATCCCTAGACAGGGACAAAAGGTTGCTAATCTGTGCTACAAAGACTTCATTCTCAGGACTGTGCCTCAGAACAACTGAAAATGCAGGAAAGTCTGTACAAATGCTCCACTCATTGTCCTACAAGATAACGGAGCCAGAGGACGATTCTACCTGAACACGGCCATGCAGATGGGGAGCGCTGGGAACAACAGAGGGCTGCTCCCAGATCCAGTAACCCACGCAGCAGCAAAGGGCCACCAAACGGCACGCAGGGATATTCCCACAACCGCTTCAGGGAGCACCCAGGACAGACTAGAACAGCTTGGCCTTGTAGGCTTTGGGCGAGAGAGAGCCCTGCACACCCTCAGCACGAGCCGAGCGGAGCCCACTGCATACACTGCCAGGTCAGCCTTCTGGGGGAGCAACACAGAACCCCGAGTCGGGTGCCGGGGGGCACGGGGCAGGAGCGAGCAGAGCCCCCCTGCGGGCACAGCCCCCCACCCGCTATAGGTGTCGCTGTGGGCCCATGCAGCGCACCTGGCGCAGCGCGGCTGTGCGGCACGAGCGCCTGCAAATTAATGATGTCAGCCTGTCTTCATATATCAAGCTAATTTGAAAGGGCTTTAATTTTCTTAAAGGATAAAAAAAGGTTTCTTTGCTAGATTAAACTTACGATTGTCATTCATATATTGTTTATAAGGTACTCATCTCCTCACTCTGTATTTTTTTGTTTTTGATTTTGTATACTAGTTAGCAGTGAAGACTTGTCTGCGTGTATCAGAAGGAATAAAGAGAGAAATGTCCTTAACTGTCAGTTTTAATAAGAGGAGTCAACATGCCTCTATTCAGGTTAAATATTGCCCTGTCACATTTCAATAGAGTCAACAGATTTTTTAAAGAAAAGTCAAAAGCACTGTGTTTGCAAAAAATAATAATAAAAATCCCTACCCCCCACCTCCTTGTCATAGAGTGTCAAAGCCTTTCTTTATTTGGGGGGGGTGGGGGGGCGTGGAGGCAGGACAGAAAATTCTTTTGTAAAATGTGAAAAATTACTACTCATAATTGGCACTGACATGAAAAAGGTTGGGTTTTTTTGTTAGAAAAACAAAGAAAATCTCTAATTTAATAATCACCTGCAAAGTGTTATTGTGATGGGAACAAAAAACACACAATCAAAGTCATCTCTTTTAAGTAACTATAGTGTTTTTAAGCAATCACTGCACTTTACTGCAGCTCATACACATAAACCAATGATGTGCAAAGTATAACAAGACACTCCAAATGACTGAAGTAAAGTTCCTCAAATAACAAGTGACAGGCTACACAGAAGAAGAGCAAGAAAGGCTGTGCCACGTAAAAAGCAGTCACAGAAAGGAAGTCAAGGCAGGAGACTCCGCAACAACCAATACACCAAAATCAGACGAGGATGGCAGGGCTCGAGCTGCCAGCACCCCTCACGGACTGCACAGGGCCTGTCCTGTGTGCGGCACTGCGGTGGTGCTGGGAGGAGGCGGGGGATGATCCTACGAAAAAGAAGCCCCACCACTGCCCCACAGTTTGAAGTTCTTCATCCATCTCCCGTTTCAAGTTGGAGGCCATTATTTGAATTACTTCTGCTCCACTCCCACTGGTGAAGGGAAACACGGACTGGAAGCTGCCTCCCAGTTCACGCTGCATAAATACCCAATCACAGTGGAACACAAAGACACCAGAAAGGAACACAGAGGTGGAGACCTTGCACAGTGCTGGAATGCGGCCCTCTGCAGTTCTGCCCTGGGACGAGCTTTGGGGACTGCATAAATCCCTAGGCTGGACGAGGGAGCAGGGCAACAGCCGGGCAGCACCGTGCCTCGCATTTGGCACACAGATGGGGTTTGGCAGAAATCCCACCACCTGCATTACTGCTTACGTGCAAAGGTCCCAAAGCAAAGCTCACATAGGTCAGTGACGCCAAAAGCACCTCTCCCAGTCAGGTAACTCAGATCCCTGAAACTCAGGTGGTTCCCAAGATTCTGTTTTACAAGCCATCTGCCAGATGCTTACATTTCATTTTGCAGACAGTCTAAATTTCATGAAATGGCTCCAAGATTTATTTGGTGAAACCAAACCCTGCTGCACATAAAGCAGGGCCTGAGTGAAAAAGCAGAGCAGTGTCTGTCCGTCCTTGCAAAGGAACGCAGTAATGCAGACACATCGGGATGGTTTTTCCATCCTGCTGAGAGTACGCTCCCTTTGGAGCCTGCCTCATTATTTACAAATTTGATAACCAGCAGGCTCGCTCCACACGGGCAGCCTGCCAACTGCCTGCCAGGAAGCACAGCTGGTAAGCACTGCTGGCACACACAGTACTCTTCCTCCCAGCTGGCACCGCAACACCAGAGCCCCATGTGGCTCAGAGCAGCAGCAACTGTTCTGCACCGTGCTGCAAGTCTGGCACTCAGAAACCCCAACCCGGCCACAAGCAGCAGCACTGAGGGCAGAAGGGGGCTGCTAGGGACCGGCTGCACGGACGCCAGGCGGCTCTCTGCCCCGAGGCCCACAGCACTGCTCTGCAGCAGGTACACATCTTTGCTTGGCAATACATTCTACTCAACCCTGTTCATTTCTAAGCTCACATTCAAGTAAAAAAATGTTTTCAGCACTGTATCTTCTGTACATGAAGGTGGGTAAAAAAATGGAGCTGGTTGGTCCCTCCCACCCAGTGCTGGGCTCCTGCATCTCACAGCTGAGCATTTCCTGTCATTACAGCCACGGGGACCTGCTCTCCTGGGAAGTTAATTTTCCTTGGCAGTTTTCTCAAATTCAACCCCTCGTATGCTTTTCTAAAGCAGACACTGCTAGTGTGACTTCATATAAACAGACAACAAGTATTTCAGAAATTAATCTTCGTCAGACAGGCTTCATTAATCTGTAAATTACTCCAGTTGTACATTAACCCAAAGGGCATAGCACTGAAATCCTGTGATGTCTTCTGACGTACAAAAGTAGTTCCAAATTTGCAGTCATTATCCAAATGAGCCTCTTGATAAGTCAAAAGCAATCACGTACTTGGTTTGTGAAGAAATCAGCAAAGAAATTTCACTAAATCCTTATCTTCACATGTAACATACGTTTAATTGCACAGCTCCATACGAAGCGATGCTCAGTCACGACTTCAGTACACTGAGGCATTATGAAATACTGGCAATGCCCACACTGACAACTGCTGAATCCAAAAATATTCAGCAGTTTGTTCAGAAAATCCCCCCAAAATGACTACATCAGCAGCGGGACTGAAGTGCCCTGGTGGCACGCACCACTCACTAAGGCTTTCTCCTCGGTCCTTCCTTTTCTATCATGTTTACTACTTTTCTTCTTCAATTTTTTTCCTTAACTTAAACCATTTCCATCTTTCTCACGATGATACATACAAAATGCTTTTCGCAGTGTGCCCAGAGCTGAGTTGTTTGAGTTCAGGGGTGCTTTTTCAGTACTAAGATGAAAAATGGCAGAAAATAACCCGGAATTTCTCTCAGTGGCTATGGGAACATAGCTGCATGCTTGAGCACACAGGCAGTTTACAAGCAGAGGTAGTTTCCCCATTGGCATCCACAGCCACAACATTCTGGCGTGCAGCTGAGCGCTGCCATTCTTGGTTGGGTGCAGTTACAAAGTCTCATAAAAACCAACACGTGCATGGTGGTGACTTTTCTGTCTCCAGCAAAGCTTGGAGAGCTTTGCTTTCAGTGCCAGCACTGTTCTCATAAAGCACAACCACTTTTCCATTTTTTTTCCTCCCCAGGTATGTAATATTTTCAACTTTGGAACAGCCCATTTGACTCTAGCAGGAATCCAAAATGCTTTAGCAGGAACAAAACTCTTAAGAGATTACTGCCCAGCACACCCTGGATTAAATCTCACAATTAGGAACTCAATTTGCATTCTCAAAGTGAAATTCATTGTTACAACCACAACTGCGGTTGACACAGTACAATAAGCTATTGTTGAAGTCATTCCTGCAAAAGGTCACACACTTAAACCCTTCCATTTCTCCTGACAACCCCTCAGGAAGGAGCCCGACGCTGCTCCACGCCAGTAGCCGCGCTGACCGCCTGCGTGGCCACAGCTCCCCCAGCGACAATCGCAGCTCTGGGACGAGGCAGAGGCCTCCAGCCCGGCACAGTCCTGACGTTTGGTGGGAATAGTTCCCACCTCCACCAGAGCATCTGCTGGCCAGGATCTAGAATTTCACCTGGCTAAGATGCGCTGACCTACAGCTCTCCTCTATGGATCGTCTCTGCTTGAGCAGCTTGCCACACACCTGCTGCTGCATCCCACCTCCTCCCAGCAGGTTCCAGGGAGGGTTCCTGGCACAGCCTCACCATGGGCTCACAGCATCCCACCTCCGAGGACCACACATCTCCTCTCACTGCACCGACCCGTGCTGTGGTACAGAGCCCAATAAACTTGGAGCACGTTGTTACTCAGCTGCACGTGATGTCAGTCTTAAAGTTATCCAGAGGTAGGATTGTCATGTTCATAAATCATTCTATCGCTGAGCAGTGAAAGAGGGGAACCTCCTGGTTACGGTTTTACTATAAATATCTCCTGTGGAGAAGATGCAGGCTCAACAGAATTCAGCTTTTAAACTGCTGCTAAGAATTACCTATAATTCTCCCCCCCACCCTTTTTAATCACACTAAATATGGTCACAGAGCAGGGTGGGAAGCGTGCGGTCCATACAGCATCAGCAATAACTCCTTTCTGTTCTGCCAGGCTTTGTGTCACACAGAAGGCATAATGTCTTATTGATGAGCTGATATTAAGCTATTTCTACAGTGTCAGAGCACAGTGACTCCTTTTCAGAGAATTTTTCAGAGAATTTTCCATGCAGCTTTGTCCAAGAAAAAGCACTTGGAGGAAATCAGCTACATTGCACAGCTGCTGCACGCAGACTGGTGACGCACAGCTCTGCGATGGAGCGGTGCAGGGCTTTGTCCAAAGCCCATCAGATCCAAGGAAGCGCTGCATGTGCTGCCACAGCCCCCCGCCTGTCTCCAAAAAGGAATTATGGCCTTTAGCATTTCTAAAATTACGTATACTGCATTTTACATGCATTTTCAGGCTATCAATTAGAGATTGCTGCTCTGTCTTTTCCTGATAGGTTGATATAAAATTCACTTTGGTGGCAAACATGATACCTTTGTGGATACTGCTGTGACTGATACGACTGAGTACAATTAGTGCTGCTGCCACGAGTGAATGTCATCCCAGTGTCTTTTGGCCCTGGAACATGGAAGTATGTTTACAAACATTTTCTCTCTCCTTCCCAAAACATTCTGGCTTGCCCCCCAAACCTGGTGATCTGATGAAGCCGTTGCTAGTTCTCGGGTAAGACAAAAGGTCCCCCTGGACCTCGACACAGCAGCAGTTGCCCTTGCACTGCACAGTGCCTCTGCAAGTCAGTGAGTAGAGGTTCAGAACTGGACCCCTCCCTGCAGACTCTGTTGAGACTAGGTTTGCTCTCTGGTGAGTAGGAAGTTGAAAATCCCTCCTAGTATCTCACCTAAGAGCACACAGGGGAACTCTGCTGCCACGTACCCAGGAACAGGAGAGAAACCAGCACACAACTGCTCCTGAGCTTTTCACTGGAGGGATGGAAACATGAAGTCTTGTTATACGATGCTGTGTTACTAAAAATGTTCCTCATAGATTTGCTCACGCTGACAATTTCTAAATGTTCCTTAAAAGCAGAATCAAAATAGCATGAAAAAATTCTCATTTCTTCTGTATGTATCTATTTATTCATTAAAAAAATATATACATATATTCCTGGTCCCTTACCTCCAGCACAGATCAGAAACCAGAGGGGTGGGCCAGAGCTCAGCGTTGTGAGCCAGTTCCTGCTGTGGTGAAATTTGGGGATGGTAGGGTGGCAAGAGACAAAGCTCCCTGATGGCTTCAGAGAGCTATAATCCACCTAACGAACCCAGTTATCGTTACAGCTAGAAGCAGATGGGAGACTAGGACTATTTTTTAAACAACATCTAGAAATTGTCAGCGTGAGCAAACCTATGAAGAACATTTTTAATAACATCATCACACAGTGAGATTTCGTTTCCACCCCTGCTGAGCAGCACAGGGCAGTGGCACACAGCACGCCGTGCAGCCGCAGCACACAGCCCAGCCTCACTTCCTGAAAGCAAAGGGTATCCTGAACTGCAGAAGTATTATTTAAAATTAGTTTTGTTTCTTGAGCTTCTATTGTACGTAACTAAAATTTAATAGGGAAAACCCAAAGAAAACCTGATTGGTGCTTAATTTTTAAATTAATCTCGTTCTGGTTTCAGAGCATGGTTGCAATTTGCAACAAAATCAAACTCTGTAACATTTCTTAGAAAAAGCATTTCCATTCCTTGTTTAGCTTTATCATTTGCACGTGCAAAACTAAAGAGGAAGAGAAATGGTAAAAGGAAAAAAGGTAATCTGTAAATAAATTCTGTATTTCTTCTTTTCCAAGGGTTTTGCACAGATCTGAAGTTCCACCCCGTGTTTCAGCCTGTAAGTACTTAAAGCACAGCATTTAATTTTTGTCAATTTCCCCACTTGCAAAATTTCACTGTATTGGAATTTAATATATGTTTCTCTGGATAAACCTCACAGAATGTTTAAATTAAATGCTATCATTTTTTAAAGTCTGAAGAAATCCACAAAATGAAAGCAATTAAAAACAGATAGTGTAACTAATAGGTTCAAGTTAGGTGTGTAATTATAAATATATTTTAATTAATTTCCTGCTGCATCCTAGTTATTATCCACATCTCACGGGAACCCATTTGTGCTCATTTGCCAACGGGGGAAACAAAGGCGATGGTGCCCAGGAAGGAGTGTGTTTCACCACCCGACGTGGGCAGCCACCACTGCTCTGCTGCACCCAGCAGGGCCAGCAGTGCCCAGCGCTGCTCTGCAGCTCCGCTCTCACTCCCATTCTTCGGCCTCTGTGAAACTTCAAAGCAAGTTTCCTTTGTGCCCCATAAGCCTTTCAATATTCCAGAAATTAGCTACGTACGCCTTCCTCGAGGACTTAAAGCAACCAGAACTCAACAGAATCTTCGAGATTTGAAGTGCACTGAGTGCATTAAGCAGCACCACAAAATTTCATTTCTGCTGCACAGCATAAAAGAACACGCACACACTCACCTCCCGGCATCGATTCCAGCGAGTTCTTCCCACACCTGCAAGAAGTGCCAACCCCTCCCGTGTGGGGCTGGGCACCCCACTGCTGGCACAGGCCGTGCTGCCCACCGGCACAGCCAGCACACCTGAGCGCGGGCAAAAGCAGCAGCAGCACAGCAGGCTGCAGAGCGCCAGGCTGCACCACGAGCCAGCAGCGAGCGGAGCATCTGCAGCACCAACTGCCTTCCCAACCCTCCAAGTTGTAGGGATTCTCCCTTTTATTTATAGCACAGAAAATACAGATTTTTAAAGCCTCCACGGACTGTATACATCTGGTTTTGCCATGACATTTTGCAGAATTACTACAAGTGATCTGGAGAACACACTGCACTTCCCCCAGCCGCACCACGCACGCTCATGCCACCAACTCCCTCAGCTTCAGCTGGAACCACTGCACATCCCCACATGGGAGAGGCACAACACCTTCACAGCAACACAGTGCTTCCATTAAACCATCTGCACGTCCTTTCCTGGCTTAGTCCCTCCACATCTTCTCTCCTGCTCTATGCTGCTTTCCCTTCTGCACTCCTTTATGCAGGGTATCATCCTGGTACCCAACACACAGATTTCTATGTTCTTCAGGTTCCTAAAGTTGTTTTCTGTTGCATGTGCTCTTGTCCCTCCTGACTTTGAGTTTACCCCGGTCAGCCATGTCCTGCCTACGTACCTTCTCCTTGATCCTTAAGGAAAATATAAAACCCAGCTTAAAAGTCTCATGGTGATTGCCATACGTTGCCAACCTGCTAGTTTTATCTTTTTCTTGTCCTATATTTTAATAGAAAATATAAAAAAAGATAAGTTTGTTATTTATCACCTACATTATATATTTGATATGCAGCTCAAGACAATTCCTCTTCTCTCACCTTATCCCGTTCTCATGAACCTTTAGAAGGTACCTGGCTGCTATTAGGAAAACTACTGCAGGAATTGCTCTGTGCCTCTGTGCTGCACCAGCAGCCTTTACACTGGAAACAGGGAAAGTAAGCAAAAATAATAGGACCGAATTGCTTGTATAGAATATTAAGCCCAAAATCCAAGCATATGGACTATCTACATTTGATCTCAGTACTTCCATCACACACGGAGAACACCGAGCACCACTCAGCAGCTCTGTGAGCACAGGACAGGTCTCCAGTGCGATTCATGGTCAGGAAAATCAGATCTGCTGCCTGCAAACAAAATAAATAATTGCACTGCAAGCAGTACCATCACTCCTCTGCTACCCAGAGTTTTGAGATAAAAGCACTCAGACTAAAAAAAAATAAGGGAAAAAAAAAAAAGGGTAAGCATTCCTACCAAGGACACCCATAACCTGTTCTGGATCTTAGGAGGGGGGAAAAAAAAAAATCTATAAATACAACAGAGACTTCTTTATTGCTGTCAAGAGCCAGGAAGGAGGCTTTTTGGACTGGAATATCATAAAGATAAAGAGCACCTTAGAACAAAAGCTTTCTGCAGAAAAGGGCAGTGTTTACTCTTCCAGTTTGAGAGCGTTTGAGGCAATCTCCCTTCTCACATTAACACTTGTTTGCACCACAAAAAGGTGTTTTTAAGGACACTGCAGCCAGTCTATCAGACACCCAGGTGCCACGGGAGCAGTGCCAGCCAGCACCTGGCCAGGCAGAACGGGCACAGGGCACCTCCAGCCCACTGCCGCCCATGGGCTATTACTGCATTACTGCTTTTTTGTAAGCTGGACAGGAAAATAACGCTGCACGGGGCGAGATGAGTGGGAGGCACAGACACTGCCCGCAGTTTGGTCTGGGCTCAGGTTGGAGACAGCACCGCTGCCTCCACCACCTGGCCTGTGCACCGAGCCCCTATTGTATTCAGGCAGCAGAGGAGAAAAATAGGGATATTAACCTCTAACACTGATGAAAATAATAGCCACAATAAAACAGGGATGAAGAACACAGCGGCAGTAATTATTCTGCTCTAGTTTACCCTGGAGTACATAGAGGAGGCAGGAGCTGGCCGAGCCCCTGCCCAGAGCCGCGCAGGAGGGCACAGCAGCGCGCAGGGGCAGCCTGCAGCCCAGCTCCCGCATGGGGAATTCCTGCAGAGCCGCCTGAGCAGATGAGAGGGGGCTGGAAAAGCAAACCTGTGACACAGAAATGGACCTCTGGGGAGTCCTGCACGCACCACAGGGATTCCAAATACTTCCATTTGTCCCTGCTGCACGCTGAGCAGTGTGCCTATGCGGGCAGATGGCATAACCGCATCTGGTTGATGTATAAGCACACACTGCCGAACATCAGGGCTACGACGTGCAAAGAGAGGAGTCAGTGGATGGTTTTTACACGTGGAAGAGTCGTGATCACTGCTACCAAAAATCAACTGCTTCTTTTCTCCTCCCCTTTTTATTTTCTACCCCCCCTCCCTTTTTTCTTCTTTCTTTTTTCCAAGATTCTTCACATCTGTAATTAATTTTTGACATATATGGCACAATTTCCTTCCATGAGTTATCTTAGTTCTTCTCAGGTTTAAATGTCACTCTTCTTTGAAATCTCCTCATTCAAAAATCAAGTTGGATCTAATAAAAAATTCAAAAGGTGCATCTAATAATAATGATATAATAGCAGCAAAAAACATGCACCTGCATTCATGCCAAAGAACAAGGGATGTGAGAGACAAAAATGTAGGGAAAAAAGAAATTAGAGGGAAAAAAAAAAAATCATGATATTGCTGAAGTGCTGCTCTCACACTAAGACCAGGGGGATTGGGATAAGGCTAAAGTTAATTGCATTTCCAGATGACAAACCTCTCACCTCTGAACTGAATGGCTCTTTATAAAAGCTATCAGTAATAAACTGTAAATCTCAGCTATGATTGCAAATAAAGGTCATCCCTTTCATGCTGCCACTTTCCCAGGCCTTATTATATTCCTGTCTGAACCTTTCTTACTTCTTAAGGTACGCTAGCCGCCCGTATAAGCAATCAGCAAGGCTTTTTGATTTTATTTTGAAAGACACAAGGCGATCGGATTTACATCCTGGCACCTCGCTTATCCAAAATAGAAAACCACTGAATTCTGACAAGAAGACACAATCCTGCTAGCAGAATTAATCTTCATCTTATATTAATGCAAAGAAAGGCAATCCCCTTCCTCCTCTTCTCTCCACTTCTGAAATTCACGTTCCCTTCTCCGCTGGCACAGATGGGTGCCCCCAGCTCTGCTCCCTCCCCACACAGTGCTGCTGTGGCCGCAGCGTGGGGCAGCCAGGCGCCGCTCCAGACACCGAGAGCACAGTGGGGACCCCCCAGATGTCCAGGACTGCACAGAGCTCCACAGGGACACACAGTGCTGGCACCCAGTCTGCCCAGGAAGCAAATCTCCCAATGCAAAAAAAAATAGAATATGGCATCAGCTCAAAGAATCACAGAAGCATTAAGGCTGGAAAAGACCTCAGAATCACTGAGTCCAACCACCCACCAACCCACCACCACCATGCCCACTCACTCAGTCCCTCGCTGTCTCACATGTGACCGTCAAGAACTTAAAGTCTTTGCTTCCCAATGTGATGCTGAGAGAAGATGGACCCTTCAGTGCCAACATACACTGAGCACTGAACAAACAGCTCAGGGAACAGTAGGAAGTCCATTCACACGGCTGTCCCACCAAGCCCCCGCACAATCGCTTTCTTTTCAGGAAGTCTTCTACATTTTTTTAGTGCACAATTTCAACCAAAGAAATGCCAAGACTGACAAAAAGGAGAGCAGACAGCATGTAGAAAGGTAAAAACAGCCCTTCTTCTGCAGTTTCTGAAGAATGCCAGAATCAGAATCGAGTACCCAGCCTGGGAACGGTGCTCACAGGCCCCAGGTTCATGAATCACAGAATGGCCAGGGTTGGAAGGGACCTCAAGGATCATGAATCTCCAGCCCCCCACCAGTAGCCCTAAACTCCCTCACTGCCAGCTGGAGCCAAGGAGCAGCTGCATTTGCACCCACAGCCAGGGCCAGGCCTGCTTCAACATCTGCCAAAGTTCCACAGCATTTATCTTTACAGACAAGATCTACTTACAGGCTGACAGCCACGACAGACTTGTTAATTGAAGAGGCATAATGAAACACAACCCGCAGGTTTATAAGGTGAACTGGGAATGGGAGAGTCCAGACCAACTTTACAGAATGCTTTTGCTTGCGGCACATGCGAGCAGGAGATGTGGGGAGAGCAGCAGCCTGATAAGCCTGCTGTACCCTTAAACGGGAGGAAAGAGGCTCAGATTGCACAGCCATAGAAGTGACTGGTGTAAGGAACAAATAGACTTGTCTATGGGATGGGATAATTATCTTCCATATCTTCAGGCTCTTGGAAAACGTGACAATGGCAGATCTGAATGAGGCTTCTGACAAGTCCCAGATGCAGTCAGGTCTTTTTTAGTTTAGCTTTTAATTTAAACTGCTCATTTTGAAAGTGATATACTGATAGCTCTAGTTGGAGGCAGGAAGTAAGCACTTGCTGAGAGCTTGAACAATGTCCCTCACTCATACATTGCACTAGCCCCAATACATCACTCTCCCAGCCCTGTGCAATCCTGCCAATACTCCACACTCCTATCTCCCCCATCCCTGAGCTTCTGTCTCAAGCACAGCACAAAGGCAAGTTGCCAGCCCAGGAGGTGCTGCCAGGTACAGCGATCTTCTCAGCACTTTGTTTCCCCAGATACTTTGTTTTCACAGACACCAACACAGCACGTGCTCCCTTCTCACTGCAAACACCTTTGTGAATGAGACTGCGAGGGCACACCAGTACTGCTTCATGCACACAGGCTTACCTCACCTGGGCACACTTACACATCTAAGCATCGCTGCTGCACAAGAGTAAGGAACAGTGAGATGATGCATGGGCCATGGGATTCATTGCTGCTCATGGGTTTCAGTTCCTTTCATTCTCAGCCAAATAATTTGATATAGGACAGTTAGTGGAGCAAGCTGAAGCCTGCGCACTGCAGAAGGCCTCACTTCACTGGAAGCAAACATCTTCCCCAGCTCCACAGGCCCAGAGCACACTCACCCACATTTCACCTCCCATTCCTTCTCACATCGAGAAACTCACATCTCGTTCCACACTTCTCTTTCAATGCTCTGTTGAAATGCCTGGAAAAATCAGGTAAGCCTTGTAAAGTAGTTGCAGGCATCTGCTGGCTGCAGCACAGGATAACCAAGAGCTTCCTTAGACCAGAGCATCCCTACTTCAGGCACACTCACCAGACATAAACCTAAGAAAGCACCTCATGTTGGGTACACTTCCTTTCTGTTGTGCCTCTAGCACCGGCCCCATGCTTGCAGTAGATCTCATTTAGCACTCATGAAGGTATGTGCTCACCCCCAGGGAATAAGGGAAGTATGTTCGGGGGTATTTCTACATCAAAAACGTGAGGGATCACAGCTTAATGGAGCTCTGGGGGAAGCTGGACAGATAGGAGTCCCAGTTCATCTCCTAAAGCTATCCCAGCACATGCCAGCTGACCCTGCTGTGTGCTCCCACTTCCTCTTTCACCTCAGCACAGCCCTCCCTGCACACAGCACCCGCTGGGAGCCCCCACGAGCCAGGGGTCAGCAGGGACAGCTGAGATCAGCCCTCCAGGCTCCGGGGAGCGCTCAGCACAGGCATGCAAGGGTTTATTTCTGGTTTGCTCTGCGCAGAGTTGCCCGAGGTTCTTCTGCCGAGGACAACTGAACAAGCACCTGGGCAAACAGGCTTTAAAACCTGACTTTGCAATGAAATGTGACTGTCTCTGTTGCGTCTAAGGCCAAATGCTCTTGACATGGAGGAGAATTAATTTGAGGTCTTACTGTAAGAGCCACAGCCTGAGAGGCTGCTCCTGACAATCCCTGTCTTTCTGCGAGTTCTCATCTCGGGGATTAGCGTGGCTCCCAGTTAGCACATTAACTGCAGCACAAAGAACAAAGTCTTCCCCAGCAAGGGGCAGCCATGGACCATGGCACACCTACTGCAACGAGCAAGAGCACGGTGCAGTTATTTGGGAGGGTCACATCACCTCACACCACCCCCTGAACAGTAAGAGCAGGGAGCCTTACCCTGGACTGCAAAGGCTGCAATAAATACTTGGAACAAAAATTGCTGACAAGATGGCACACACACACCCACAGGCTTCCCTCCATGCAGGCTGCAGCAGCCCTGCAGGGCTGGCAGAGGGACCTCAGGTGCATGAGGAGCCCGAGATGCCACTGTCACCCCATGGCATCAGCAGCCAAAGGGCGACGAGGTGTGCCTGGACACAGACCGCACGCTGCCGTGTGAACCGGCACTGCTGGACAAAGTAGCTACAGATCACAGAGCAAGCTTGGAACACAGAACAATTACTTTAAATAAAAGTTACACTGTATATGAAACATCCACGCATTCCTGAACCCTCACAATCCATGGGACCACCGAGAATGAATTTAAACCTCTGCTACCAGTATATCTCAAGGCAGCGGCACCCAAATAAAATACTGAAACGTAATCAGTCAAGAGAATACTTCAAGCTTAAAAATACCTCCTTTCTCGAAAATGGACAGTAAAGCCCTAGGCAACATAGCCACCGAGGTTTTATTACAAAGTACATTCCAGAATAATGGCTGAAAGTCTTGGGAATGCAGTGGATGAAAGAAGTAAACAAGCCTTTTTCTATCCCTTAATGATAAATTAAAAAGCAGTTCTTTGCTGTTCTGCCTCATCTTTTAATCACGCTGCATTCACACCCCTATAGTTAAGGTTTCGTAGGTATTCCCATCAAAAACACCTACTGCCAAAGGTTTTCTATTTCAGAGCAGTAGACATCCATGCCAGCCAACACAATCAGGCGAAAATCTCACTCCAAATCAAAATTCGAATTAAATGTTGAGAAAAAGCACTGCCTGATGTTACAGCTGTGCTTGCTGAGACCTGCACCCCTCACACTGCCTGTTCAGAAATTTAAGTAATTTCAAAATGCGGCCTTTTGGGATTTTAAGAATAATAGTGGAAATACTGTATGTGCTGTTGCTGCAGTCAGATAAGGAGCCAAATCTTAATCCTGCCATGCTATCTTGCCTCGGTGCAGATTATGTCTCACCACATCTGTGTACAAACGCTAGAACAAATAACAAACAGACACTTGCCTGAGAAAAGAGGAGATTTACAGGCTGCAGTGGGAAACGGTATCAGCTTAACAGTCTCTTAAGAATTTCTTGATTAAGAATACAGTTTTGTTTCTACTGTCAAGCAGGTAACACTGAAATATCAATAAGCATGCACAGCTGTTAATCCATTCTTTTTAATGAGATAATTTTGATCTTTCAGTTTTGTCTCCTAAACTTATTTTCAGAGGCAGATATAATTTCCAGGCTCTGAAACCAATTACCCACTTGCACTTATTTTCTTTTTCTCCCCCCAAAAACATGCTTGCCATATTAGAGAAGACATCAGAAAGTAAAAAATAATAATCTCACTTCCTCCTCTCAAAATGAAGGAAAAAAGGTGCTATGGATGCATACATCAGCTGGGGAGCTACAGAGAGGCCAGCCAGTGCCTCTGCACAAATGTCCTCCCTCAGATCAGCATTTGTTAACACAAAATCATACCCAGAGCCGAGCAGCACTGCAGCAGCGCTCAGTGGCTCTGGAGACATGGGCACGGCTGCCCTGCCCTCCCAGTGCCACCCCTGCTCCCACCCCACGACTCCCCTCCAGCAGCCCCACCTCAAGCCCCCCCGTCCTCCTGGGAACAGCCGCGCTTTGGGGCACAGCCTCAAGTTCCTTCTGACCATTAAAGCAGGGGAGAGCCATGCTAGCAGAGTACGCGGCACAGCCCAACACCTGCATCCCACAGCTGGTCCAGACTGGTGTATTCAAATGCAGTTTGAGGCAAACTGACAGCAATGACAATAGGAGATACTTACAACTAGTGTGCGACACAGCATCCCTATCCCGGGCATTATTTAATCGTAAGGAGCTCTCTATTCAATATTTTTCACAACCTTTCCTCATGTCAGAGCGCATCTTTAACCAGATGCAGTGCAGAAACCCACCCCACCCTCGTGGCAGTCACAAAAGCCCTCTCACCCTCACCTCCACCCAGACAAGTCAGTGACGTTAAATCAACAGAATACCGCAAGGTGGAAAAGGAAGAAACAACTAGGGACAAAATAAAACAAAGTTCTATTAATGCTAACTACACGTTTCCTTTTGCGTTTATACTGCTGCTCCCCTTAACCATCTCCAGCTGGGGACAGAGCAGCAGCTCACCACCTCTGCTACAGTGGGGCAAAACCCCGACACAGAGGGGACTGCTGGTCCTGATAAGCTGAAAACGAGGTAAGAGAAGAGCAGGAAGAGAACCAAAAAAGGATTTTAAGTAACAGCTGGCAGCTGAAGAGTTAACCACAACCTTCTTTCTTTTAACACAGCCTTCTGTAGTAGCTAATGAAGGTAATGAAATATGACATGTAGTTTGGCCCTTGACCACGGAGCGCACCTCCCTCCCCTCCGCCTCGTGAACAAAGCCAGAACAGATGGAGCTGTGGCTGCGGGGTCGGGCTGGCGGCCGCTGCCCCACACGGGTCGGGTGGCCTTGCCCCAGGGCGGGAGTCAGTGGGAGAAGGGTGCTCACAGCAAGGTGGGGCACAGGGAGCAAACCACATCCATCCACAGGGCAAGAGCAGCACCAAGGTCTGCTCCTTTGGACATACAGCCCCATGAGCATCACCAAAGGACACGTGGAAATCAGTTTTATGTGCCGGCCCAGTTATCTGCTGCTGGCCTAAACATAACAAAACACGCTCACCAAACAAAATGATGGTGAGCTATTGCACGAGCAGAGGAGAGGCTGCACACTGATAAAAACCACTCCTCCACCTCATGGCAGCAACCCACCACAAACAGCCAGTCCCTCCTCAGCAGAGCTGGAGGTGGGAAAGCCTTCTGAAGGGAAACATCCACCAAAAAAGGCTTCCAAGTTCTCAGCTGTTACAGAAGCAACTAAAAAGTTCCTCACCCAACCCTTGTGACCAACCAGACCTCTGGAGAGGAGTGGGCAGCTCCTGGCCCACACGGCCCCCAGAAAGGCTCCATTTGTCTCTGCCAGCCCAGTCCAGAGCCCCAGAGCACACAGCTGTGCCCCAGGCTCACCACAGCCACATAGGTGACACAGCAGCCACAGCTGGCGCCTGTTTCCTAAGCCCTCCCAGAGGTGCTCACCTGCTGGCCCATCTGCATGCAACACTGATCATTAAAGGAAAATCAGTTTGCCTTCTGCTTTCTCACTTAGTTGCCCATGGACTGCTCAAATTGCCAGAGATCTAAGAAACAAAACCTGAAATTAAGAATAATCCTGGAGAAGAGCCATTCAAGAAACTGCTAAATCAATAGATGCAGCCAAAGCGTCCTCCAGGCGAGCTGCAGGCTCAGCACAGTGAGCAGGGTGCCCATCCCACCGAGGTGAGGCAGAAGTCGCTTGGCTGAGGCATCCCCACAGCCAACCCAGCCCTCCTGCAGCAGCTCCTCTGCAAGCTCCCCAGCAATATAATTTGAGGGATTTTTTTTTTTTTTAAAGTACCTATAAAATAGTAAGGTATCAAAAAAATCTAGAAAACACTATAATTAAATTTAGTTTTTCAACCTTAATCTGTCCCTCTGTTGCATATGCATTGTTATATATGCTTGAATTATATGCTAATTCCCTATTCCTCTACAGGAGGCTGAACCCATTTAGTGAACACAGCGGAGCATGCGATGGGTTGGTGCTGAATAACAAAATCATCTGCTGGTTATGGAAGCACAGCCTTGTCTGAAGCCAAATTTGGATACATAACTTATGTGTGTGACCTTACCCACGGTGCCTTTGTTGCTTGCACGAAAAGAGGGGTTAATTGTGATTTATGGTGGCTTTACACCACACAAACAACACTGTATTTCACAAGGAAGATGTGAGGGTGTTTTCCCAGCTGTGCCTCAAGCACCTTAAGGATGGATCCAGCATGGGCTCAGCCTCACATCCAGCACTGCTCGGCGGCCAGGTGGTAATGCAGAGCTGGAGAGAGGGGATGGGGGTACAGCCAGTGCCAGGAGCACCACAGCCAGGCCAGAACCCTCCAGAGGATGCTGCAGAGGACACGGGCCAGGGCCAACACAGTCACAATGAGAGCACACACTGGGGCTGTCTCTGCACACCAGCACATCCAAAGCTGCTGGGTTTGGCCACTTGGCTTTACGCTCTGGTAGCCTAAAGGTGTGTGAAGCCACAGTGCCCAGATGTGACACGGGGCACACTGGTGAGCCAGGCCTTCAGCCTCACTAGCACAGCAATGGAGCAGGGCTGCAGCGGGCAGGAGAAATCCCCACGGCCCCGGCAGCACAGAGCCACGGGGAGGCCTGGAAATTGATAGCCAGCTTCAAACGTTATTTATCATTCGCAGCACAGACACTGACACGGGCCTTTTGAAAGGGGATACTGTACCTTTAACCTTGGCTCTGCACACACGGTAATTTGGGATGCGGGCCCCAGTTCATGGGGTGACCTTTCAGCGGGCGCAGGGGGAGGGGCCGTGCTGCACTTATTTATGAGGCGGTTGGCAATTTTTGACATCACATGCTAGCCCCATTATTCACATGCTACATGACACGAGATTGGCCCTTTTAATGCAACAACAATGCATCAAAAAATTTTATTTTCTGCTCTGACAGCAGGCTTGTCCTCCTTACCTCCCCAAAACATCATCTTTCCAGGTTAAAGGCCAAGGAACGTGATTTAAAAGCACACTGCTTCCACCAAACGTGGAGCACAGCACCAAAGCAGCCAGGTGCTGAGGCTGGAGTCCTCTCCATCCCCACAGACAGCTGCTGTGACCCCAGCACAGCGTTCAGCAGGAGGAATTTCTCCTCCCCACATGTAAGAAATGCACCACGAACTTATGAAGTCTACAGTCATCATTCCATCTGAAAGCAATTCCCTACGTGCAGCCTGAAGACTCTGCTCTGGGGTCTGCTGTGCTGTACACACACCCCACTGAGATCAGCACTGTTTGTGCATGCAGCCGGTGGCACTGCCAGCTCAGTGACCACGCAGTGACCACGCGCACAGCCACACCACACAAGGAACTGGCCCACGGAACTGAGCTCTCCTTCTATAGAACTTGAAATATCCGCTAATGCACTTAAAGATAATAAAATACAGTTCACAAAAATGCACTGCAACGCATGTATATTAAATCACTCATCAGCTAATTCCACAGAGAAAAGAAAACGGTCTGTATGTTTAACTTTTCCAAATATCCTTTGTTGTGGGCTGGCAAAGAGTCATTTTAAGGCAGTTGATTTATATTTATAAAAGCATTTCTAAAATCACTACAATTCCTTTACAAATCTATCACATGATGATATGAATGACACTGATCCCA
Organism: Tympanuchus pallidicinctus; assembly: GCF_026119805.1. Classification (NCBI taxonomy): domain Eukaryota; kingdom Metazoa; phylum Chordata; class Aves; order Galliformes; family Phasianidae; genus Tympanuchus; species Tympanuchus pallidicinctus. The sequence continues at coordinate 23,990,455 of NW_026294739.1, forward strand.
AAATATCATTACAAGTCAATAAGTGAGGCTAATTTTATCAGTATTTTTAATCAACTCCAACAGTGTTTCCTAAATGCACTGTCAAAAGCAGACATAATAAGTATTAGAGAAAAAGCATCTTGCTAGCAATGAGTAACTTCACAGGTCCCGAGGATGTTTATTTGATTTTTAGGGCAGAATCGTAGGCATGCTGCTCCTTCACCCAAGAAAGAAGATCTATAGAAGCATTTCCACATTCACCACCACTCAGTGTGCAAACAAAACAAAAACCAAACCCTCCGTGCCCTGCCAGCCCTGTCCCCTTCCCCTCACTGACTGGGACTTGAGCACTTCCCAAGCCAGACACCACTGCAGACTGGAAAGCTGTGACCTAAATCGCCTCATAGCTATGGGGGACGCCCACAAGGACGTGCATCTGCTGTGCTCGGGGACCCAGCCCAGACCCGGGGAACGGCACAGAACCCCCCGAGATCCATCTCTGGAGCTCCGCACAGAGGCGGTACAGCTACCAAAACCTGAAAGTCCACGTCCATCTTTGGATTAAGCTGTGGGGGCATGCAGGGCCTTAGTTCAACACACAGCAAAGTTGCTGTTGCGGCAGAAGACTGAGGAAACTTGTGCTGTCTCCTGTAGTCACACCATGCCTCACTCCAAGCTCTTTCCCCACAGCGCCAACTGCATTCTCCATCTGGCTCACTGCTCTCCACTGCAGAAGTGCTCACATCTCAGGAACACCTCATTAATGGCTGATGGAGCACTGTGCAATTCTCAATGACAAATGATGGACCATCAGCATTATTTACACTTCAGTATTGTTACTGTTACTTCAGAAAGTTTTAAACACATGTACTTCTCATGCTCCATGGGCTATTCATCAGCCTGTTCTGCCTTTTTTGCAGATCACCAGCCTTCACACACCCAGCACGGAGCCCAGCACACACAGCCCTGAGCCATGCAGGTACTGCTGCGCTGGTGGAGCAGGCAGGGAAGGGAGCAGCCAGGTTTATGAGCCAGAGCAGAGAGAAACATCTTCAGGAAAATCCTCCTCCAGGAGCGGGATGCAGAAAATCCTAAAGCGGTATTACATTTTTACAGATTTATGTGGGTTTTGAAGCCAAGTTCCAAGACTGGCAGAACACAGAGGGGGAATTATTTTCTTCTTATTAAAAGAATGAGAAGGCCCAACATTGATTTTGTCCTTCATCACCACACAGAAGAACTCCCAACTACCACACGGATGACGGTATGGATAATCACAACACCGTAAATCAAAGCGAATGTATTTATTAGAGTGACTCTCTTTGTTGTCCATGTGTGTGCTGTTTGTTGGCCCATACTGTTATTATTTTAATTTATGGGTTGCTTTTCTCCACTCCTTCCTGCCCCCACAGTACCAGAGCCTGTCCACAAGTTTTACTCACGCCGGTTAAAATCAGCATAATGAAATGTCACAGCAGCCCGACAGCTCTGTGAGGACACTGGGGCAGCACACCGTGGGACGCTGCCCGCAGGCGCCCTGCCGACCCGGCCTCACCCCGCAGCGCTGCCCACCGTGGTGGGGACCCAGCAGAGGCAGCTAACGAGAGCAGCCATGCGCAGGAGAGGAGCCTTTCCCAGCTTAACAGGTCTCAGTGTAATTAAGTGCAATAATTTTAACCAATTTGCAAATCCCACCTCATCTCCCATTTGGTTATAATCACATTCTCATTATTAATAATGCCATACTTCCGTATACTCAGTGCAACGCACAGTGGGATGATGGGCACGAGGAGCAGCACAGAGCTTCTCTCAGATCCCATCTGCCCCAGTGTAATTTAGGCCAGCCTTGACAACCTCATCTGCAGCCGCTAATGACAGCACGGACCCCAGGGAGTTCCCAGGCACAGGGATCCCACTCTGCCACCCAGAGCATGCAAACCTATGACTTGGGTGCTTGGAAAGCATGACACCTCCCCAGAATTCCTGCTTTGGGTTTCTCCGTTTGCTCTCTGCTCTGGTTTCTACCCTTCTGGGCTTCATTGCTTTAACTCTCTTTAAAAATAATGACATTTGGGGTTTCTCCTCTTTCAAAAGCTGGCTGTGCATGGCAGGGCCTGAGCAGCACAGTGAAAGGCTGGCAGGGGCAAGTCCCCAACCCCTTCCTCCAGTGATTTGAAAATGTACACCTGCAAGCCGCCAGGACAAGCTGCAGCATAAGCCTCATTCAGTAACAAAATATTTGCTGTAACACATGTATTTAAGGAGGACAGCACTCAGTCACCAATGACCAAAATCCTGACACCTGAAGTTCTCTTTTCTGAAGCCCCTCAGAGCGCTTCCAGCTGACCACAGCCCATCGGCAAACAAACACACGGAGCAGCACCACCATCCTCACGCTGCAGCCATACAAGCACTGTTCTTTGCTCTTTTGAGAGGAGAAGCAAGCAGCACTACATGAACACCCGTCCCTGCTGTGGGCAGCCACGATGCAAAAAACAAACAGCCCTCTGACAAGAGGCGGCCCTGACACATGGCAGGAGCCAAAGGAACAACTCGTACCCACCTCAGGAGCAGGGGAACGCACAGTAAAGAGAGGACATCAGAGAGCAGTATGGTTTGAGTTCACATCTGTTGTTCTGCAGATAAGTAAGGGCAAACACCAACAGCAAACCTCGCGCGTCTTGGCACCTCGAACAGTGCAATATTTACCTGTGTTGAGGTCACAGCTTGCTCCCAGACACGTTGTTCTCTCCTTAATGAGAATCCTCCCTCAGATGTGAGCAGCACACCTCGAGGCGCCGCAGCCCCACGCGGCAGCCTGTGGCTGTGCACCCCCTGAGGATGCAGCCCCACACATCGGCCTGAGGGGAATAGGCCTCCACACGGAGAGATGCCAACGTCCCCTGGGAATCTCAGACATTGCTGACAGATCCTCACAGGAGAACAGAAGAAAACAGAAAATCGGGAGAAAAAACAGCATCTCATCAGATCAGATTGGCCCCAGCCCTGTGAGAGGCCCGGCCAGAGCAGCGGCCCAGCAGGGCCCTGCACACAATGCTGAGGGGCCACAGCGAGGCCTTAAGGAGCAGCTGGAGCCGTGGCCTGGCACAGGCTGTGGGAGCCCAGCTCAGCTCCTTCACAGGGCAGCACAGAACCGAGGCTGGCAGTGTGCACTGCAGGGCGTGCTGCTGGTGAGGTTCTGACCAACGAGACCTGAATTGAGGGCACCTGCCTGGGGAACCAGAGCATCTGCACAGTGCTCAGTGCTGCTAGGAGTGCCAGCACAACAGCTGATCCTTCTAAGACTCACAGAATGTATTTTTATCAATATTATGATTAACTCACCACAAACCAATAGAACAGGCTTGCTTTTAAAAAAAGAATCCCCTCCCCCCTCCCTCCAATAATTGCCTCAGTCTTGGCTACAATGCAGAAAAGGACTTATGAGGAAGAGTCCACAGGAAAGCCATGAAGTGTACAAAAATGGATAAAGAAAACTTGTAATTACCCAGAGCATACTTATGCAAGAACACATTTGGACAAAAAACACATGGGTGAGGCGAAAGGGGAAGAAGGTGGAAATCAAGAGATCCTCCCACTTGTCATCTTTTAATACTAAATACAGGGGACAACTAAAGAAACTGATGGTTTGACTTACATAATGATCCTAAAGATCTCTTCCAACCTAAGTGACTGTATGAAATCTCTACACATCACTCTTAAGAAGGTAAATGGAAATAAGAACACTAAATTTCCACAATATCTCTGAGTGTCCCTGCATCCCTTCTCCAGGAGCAGTAACCTGTGTGTTCCATAGTGCTGCTGTCTCCGTGAGACTTCATAATGCCACGCAGGTGCCATTAATAGCTGTTATAAGAATTCTCAGCTCTTCTGGTCCTAACCAGAACCCCTCAACTCCCAACACTCACTCAGAAGCAATTAAAAGATCTGGTTTTGCTGCCTCTGTTAATTCTGACCTCAACAGATGGAGGAGCTCAACACCAACCCTTTTTCCCTCTTTATCAAGCACATACATGGCACAACAGCACTGCTGGGATACTTTCTACAGACAGTTCAGCTGAGGCACACAGGAAGGGTAAGCACGTTTTATTACAGCACACAGGCAAACACATGCAGTTGTAAGAACTGAGTCCAGGAGCTCCTGGCTCTGGCCAGGCTTCAGTCAGACTCCCCTGATTTGGGAACAGGGGGTGGTAGCAATTGGAATTTAGAGTGCCAGGTCGCATAACCAAAAGACTTGCTCTATCCCTGTACTCCACAGCTATGGCGAACGCAAAACTGAACAGAGGGGCCTGTATGTGAATACAGGGAAAAGCAGCATAGCTAGGAAACAGAATTTGCTCAAAATAGCAGACTCACAACAAAACTGGAAAAGCAATGCAGGAACAAAACCGCACATTCTGACAACTTCTACTATTACTGAGTTTACTTTGCTGTTTGATTTCAGTGGGTTTGATTTTGTTTTTTAACGAGGTCAAAGGCTTGGGTTCACAGAGCTCCTCTGCTGCCCAATGGCCGCCTGTGCCTCCGCTCACAGCAGGGCCTCCCATGTAGCTGCTAATCCACTCGGATGCTCAACAGCAGAGCCTCGAGTTTTCACGGATTTATGCCCTACGCTGCACACGGTTCCGTCTGTTTCACGGTTATTGTTCTCACCAAGTCTACTTCATCATTTAAATTATTAACAGCAGAATTACACTGACTGAGATCTCCTGGAATAGACAGCTTTAAAATACCAAGGCTTGTACTGTATTGATACAACTGAGTGGAACAGAAAAATCGGAAGAAATTTAGATTTAAGGGTCATTAAGCAATCTGTGCTTTTTCCAATTATTTTTTTTTCTTTGCATAAGAAAAACAGACAAAAAAAGTTGGAAAAGCTTCTGTAGATGGCCATCTGCAGACTGCCATACATACGTTCAAATACCTTCACGCAAACAGTAGCCTGGAGCTGCCTGACTGATGTGCCACACATCAGAGCACACACCATCTTCAATGCTTCCTGGCTCACCTCACTGCTCTCTGGCATGGCTCAGGGCAGCAGTGCATCACATGCGGCAGAACCCAGCAATTCCTCCATAAGCTGCAGCCACAGAGCCTCTGCAGCCAGGGCACTTCTCTTTTACCAAAGGGGACTACAGCATCTGCAAAGCATGGACCTTGTAGCAACACGTATTGCAAAGATGTAAATTTCACACCACTGTAAATCAAACCCAGTGACACAGGTGGGTGAAGGAGGAAGAGGAGGACAGGAGCACAGAGGAACTTCCAAGGCCCTAGTTCATTGATTCCTTCACTGTCACTTTCTCATTAGGAAGAGAAAGTTTCCCACCAGCCTGTTATACACCTACTGCTGCCAAATCATTCAGAATACTAAAAAGAAAAGTGTTAGAATGACAAATTCTCTGTAATTCACAGAGTTGCAAGCCAATTCCCCTCCCTTCTTTGATTATATTTTTCGAAGACAGAAAAGTGACTATGAAAAACCAGTTCTGTTTGAAAAAGGAGCAGAAAGCCACCTGCTGTCAGGGACAAGCCCTGTGTTGCCCCAAGCAGCTCTCCCCAGCCCCAAACACTGCCAGCAGAGGCAACTGAGCTGGTCCCAGAGGTAACAAAATTCATTAATAACAGACTAGAGAGTGCCCACATTCAGATCACACATATGGTTTGAATACAGGGAATTTGCTTTTCCCATGCACTGCATTACACGTTTATACTGAAATAAAAGCCATTTTTTCACCGAACTTCGTCTAGCATAATTGACAGATGGCTCTGATTCAGAAAAAAAGCAATCAGTGTATTCAAATAGTTCCTACCCAGGCCATGTTGCCTAGTCTTCAAATATTTTGTTACAGACACACTTTTTTAAGATAAGTTCCATGCAGCTTTTCATGGGAGATTTTCTTTTAAAAATAAGACCTAGCCTCCTAAAGCAACAGTTTCTCCTCAATTAAGTCAACATCCAACAGTGGTTCCACTATGCTAACAATGAAAGCTTCATGTACAACAAGAAGTTCTTTTCAAGCCAAAGGAAACTATGTTTCAATCACATCACTTACCCAAAACCACGCCACTCCACTGCTCGCTCAGCTTGGAGAGGTCCAGGTTACAGCTGGTTCAAGGCAGCTCCTCACAGCCACCAGGTGTTAGCAGCACCTGAGCACACAAGTTTAATTGCAGGCAGCACACATTGAATCCATAATAGAAAAAAAAATTCTTACTTGCACGGTGGGGTAGAGGAGGAGACAAATTGATTGTTTTACAGGGACTTTGTATCATCATTCATCAAGCAGTAAAGACTGAGGTATGCTCTTTCACTAGTGCAAGGCATAAGAAATCTCAAGTCACAGCTACAGGCCCCCCTAAGAAGCCTTCCACAACTGCCACAGGCACCAACTGCCCATAAGGCGATGCTTCCAGCACTCCAGAGCACAGGTCCCAAAGCAACCAGGCTGAGAATGAACCACTTTACACAACTTAAGAACAGCAACACCTTTAACGTTTAAATGACTTGTGTTGCACAAAGGTATTTCGTGAGAGAGAACTGTGGGGAGCAACAAGAGATAAAATATCCAAACATACTTTGCTCATGCCAGCATGGCTCACCCTCGCTGCTGGTTCACTACTACTCATGCTAAGCACTTACAACTGCTCTATCCTTACTTTTATTCCCTCCCTCTTATCCAAATAACCTTCCTGATAAATTGCTTCAGGACCTGCTCCTGTGTAGCATCAGGTAATATTGATCCCATCAACTGTTGTGCTCCAGCAGCTGATGCTTGTCTCATCAGCCAGCAGGCAAAGGAGCTGCATGTGGGCCTCTGTTCCAACAGACCTAGCAGCAGCAGGAGCAGCAATAAGGCCAAAGGAATCACTGAACTCCAGAAATGCAAAATCCAAAATGAGCTCTTTTATGGATAGCATTCAAACATCAGAAGCGCACAACAGAAATGTAAAGTGTGATTCTTCTTTACTTCCTGAGAAATAGCAAGCTATTCTTGTCTTTACCACTTTTCTCTTTCCTCATCTCTCATAATTAGACATATTACATCAATGGCCAACCGTCAGCTCTCAGAAGATCTAGCAGAGAGTGGGTTGCTCTATGCGTCACTCATCTGCTGCTGAATAAAGCATTTTTTCTCCTCCCGTCGTAATGACACTTCCAGTTGGAAATAGCTGTATTTTCTTGGAATAAATCAATCCAACAGAAAACACCCTGTAGAGGTTCATTACAGAAGCACAGAGCTGAGGCCGGAAGGTATGTCTGGAGGTTGTCTGGTCCAAGACCCCTGCTCAAGCTGGGCCACCTGCAGCAGGTTGCCCAAGGTCGTGCTCAGCTGGGTTGGAATGTCCCTAAGGATGGAGACTCCTCCACCTCTCCAAGCAACTTTGCCAGTGCCTGGCCACCTTCACAGCAAAAGAGGTTCTCCTTTTTGAAGTGGGATGTCCCATGTTTCAGACTACGTCCATTGTCCCATGCCTTTCATCTCACATAACGCATGGCCCTGATGGTTCCCAGGCACCTCGTGGCCTCGTGGCAGCAGGGCACGGGCACTGCAGGGAGTGGGGGGTAGACACTGATGTGTAAGTAGCTTGTTCTGCTCCTAGGGGTGCCCTTCCAGGCACACAGGTTCCTCAGTTTGCTTAAATTTGGTACTAACTTTGAAGAGCAGAATCTGAACAATTCCTTTCTTTTACTGTTATCTATGCAGGGAACAGTGGCTACTCTGTAAGAAGCCAGTAAGGAGCAAGGGCCAGCCAAGCTCAGAAGCTGTCTGTGGGGAGTTCTGCCGCTATTTGCTTTTTCCGTCTGTGCCAGAATACGTGCACTTTCAATTCAAACGAGGATCAGCACACAGCTCCTCCCTGAGCACACAGCTATGTACAGAACAGGTTCTGGAACGACAGTGGGCAGTGCCAGGAATGCTGAGAGTTCCAGCAGCAGCACTGGTGCTAAAGCCAGCAACAGAGATCACCGTGGAAAGTAACCTGAAGTGTATCTGTGCCTTGTTCTCTTGCACATCAACTTTTCCTGACTGTATCTGTAACAAGAGGGGCAATAATTACTTCACACGGTCCATTCTATCAGCATTCCCTGCACTGCCCACGAGCTCAGCATTAGCTCCGCACCGCACGCAGGAGGCAGAGGGCCACCAGGAGGCTGTGTGCCCACCTCCCTCTGCCCCTGGGGCCGCTGCAGCCGGGAGCACACGCAGGATCACAGCACAAAGCATTAGACATGCTCTGGAAACCCTTTGCCCAGCTGCTCATTAGTACTGCATTAGTCTGTAAACTCGAGCGCAAAGCGCCTAGTTCAAGTTGCTCTTTCTTGATGTACTTGAAAGGTCCTGTGAATTTATGGCAGGATAATGTGGAGCACAGCACCTATTTATGAGTTGATCATTTGTACGAAACCCCCCTCAAAGCGCCGAAGGTTACCATTCGACCACGAGCTGCACTTAGCTGCGCAGAGGGCAAGGAAGCCAAGTATATGAAAGTTAAAAGCATTAATAAAAGTGTGACTTATAAATTACTTCATCTTTGTCACCCTTTTTGAAATGGGGTGAGAGAGGCCAGGGTAAATTTATTTTTTAAGTGCTTTCTGAGACCTGCAAGGGTCAGCCCTGAAATGCTGTACTCTATAAATCATTCCATGCCTATCTGATAGATGTGAGTGCATCATAACATTAACAAATATTGATTTGTTTATCATTTGCAATGGTTTATAGCTAAATGCAGACTTTGTAACATTTTTAGGGAGAAAAAACTTTAATCTGAGAGAATGCAGAACAGAAGATGCATCGGCCACAGGAGGACAGAGCTGCCTGTTGGTTCTGCTGCCCGACCGTCACTCCATGCACACTGCACTCCTATTACAAAACCAGTTATTTCACCAGATGGCTAAAATTTTCAGGCATTTCACAAAACAGCTTGTATCGCTGCTCAGAACAACAGTGAAACCCTGCATTAGGGGCGCTCTGCTGAATCACAGCCACGAGAAGCAGAAAGTGGCAACTGCAGCAGGCAGCGGTGCAGGGATGCCAGCTCTGAAAGCTGAGATGGGGGAGCAGGCAGCACAGCGTCACCCAGCCTGGATCCCACCACCTGGTGGTCGTGAAGGTCAGAAGCCATCTACAGCCACTCCACACAACATCGCCTTCTGGTTTCCACCCATTTCATGAAATTACCAAAACCGAAGTGCGGGATGTGTAACTCACGTGCACCATGGAGCGCTGCACGTAACGCCCTGGAGGCACAACACGGACACGCTCTGCAGCGCCTCTGACCTGCTGCCAGCCCTGACCAGGGCCACCCCCACAGCCAGCCCCAGATTTCTGCCCAAAATCGGGGACCCAGGTGCAAGAATCGGCCCAGACACCCTGCAGGCAGCCTGGTGGGTAAGGGGCAGTGCTGGTGTCACTGGCTACCAGTGGCCACCGCTGGCCAGCACCATCCAGCAGCACAAGGGAGCTGCTCTTCCAGCACCCAGCCTGTGAGACTGCAGACCTGATAAAACACGGCAGCACCCACGTTTTTGTTTTCCACTTAGTTTAATATTATGCAGCAGGTTGTAAAGGCAGGGAAGACACCTGGAGCAACAGAAGCAAGTTGGGAAAAACTGCAATAAAAATCTCATTAACCTAATGAGGGAGACAAACCGTACGGCGAGTCTCCTCCTGATGCTTTGCATCATTAGGCATTAGGGTAAAAACAAACTTTTTCATTAAGCAGCCACAATAAAAACTGGGTTATTTTCTCTCCCTACCCCCTTTTTGTTTTTAATAGCACAACTCTTTGCTTTTATTTATTTTTGGAACTTGACAGGCTTGATATCCAATTTCTATGCAGAACCACCCACTATTCACATCTCAGAGAGCTAATGAAGTGTAATAAAATTGCCCCAGGAGACATGTATATGGAGACATGCACAAACTTTTCACGAGAATACTAACTGCAATTTCTTCAGGTGGGAAAGTAAAATTATGTAAGATAAATGAAAACAAAATCAAATAAACACCAACCATCAGCAGTGAAACTCCATTTGCAAAGGAGGAGCACCTCCTCTCCTGTGCCGCCGTCAGCATCGCTCCCGATTCCACTCCGCTTTTCTGTGAGCAGCCTCTGCTACGACACGCACGATTCAGGATGTCGTTAGGAAAAGCGGAGCACAGCAGGGCCGGGTGAAACGGCGCTGTGCCAAAGCAGCAACCAAGCGCTGGTAACACGCGTGCCAGATCGCCAGGCGCGGCTGCGGCGCAGGGAGGTGGCACCAAGCACTGTGCCATGCTGTGCCGTGCTGTGGGCACCGGGGCTGCGGCAGCGCCCACACCGAGCGGCTCTCAGCCACAAGACCCTCTCCTACCAATTACAGGTCGTCAATATTGACTATCTGAGGGATTTCCATGCTCGGGAAGCAAATTAGAAACTCAATACCTGAACTATTCCTAAATGCAGTTATCAACCTCAGAGTTTTATCTCATAAAACCAATTCAGCTTAGAGTTTAATTCTATTAAATTAGGGCTTAGAAATAAGATTTGCTCTGAGAACGAATGCATCATTAGTTTTAAAATGCAATATACTGAATCCCAAAATGTGCAGCACTACAGTTTGAAGAACAAATGAGTAGAGATGGCACCCACATGCACTTCTCCCGGAAAATATTTACCGGCCTTGGAGGAATCTGCCAGCTCGTTAGGCCAGCCGGGCTTTTGGTATACGGGACGTCCCCCTTCTTTAGGGAGCGATAATCCTCTTGTGCCTCTCCTTGGCACAAGTTTTTCCTTTGTTCTTAAAACCTTCTTATTTCAGCAGCTGACAGAGAAAAAAGAATCAGCATCCTCTTTCTTAATAAAAATGCCACAATGAGATCCTGTCGGGCTGGTGCCAGGCGTGTCAAAGGAGCAGGTACTAATGCAGGAGACCTCAAGAACTACCCGTTTGTGTAAGTTCCAGCCTATGGAAGAGTCACGTAGGGCTGTTTTTTTCAAATCAGACTTCCAGTACATGAAAAGTACCCTTCCATGGGGTGCATGTAATCTTTGAATAGGGCCCTTAGTTTCCTGTGGTATTGTATTAAAACGCATGTTTGATACAATAATACAGGGATAGAATATGTTCAGAGAGGACGAGGTAGCCCAACGGTGCCTGTCCCCTTGCATTATGAACCGCTGCGCACACTTTCATGCCGTAGCAGTCGAGCAGAGCGAGCCCAGCGCATGCCTGCAGCGTTAGCATTACGTGACTGAGACCTGGGAAAAATAGAAGGAAAAAGGCAAGCAGCAGCCCAGCGGCATGGGAAGTCCTCACCAGGAGTAGGATATTCTGGTGACACGTTTCACTGCAGATTTTAATCCAGATGTGGTATTTGAGACGAGCTAATGGAAGCGGGAGGTTCCTGCCCAAGCCTGGCCATCTCCCTCTGCATTTAAAACGTGCTGTTTCAAAAGGAAATAATGATGTCTCCAAACAGCACTGTGTTGTGAGTGAGCAATCTGCACTGTGCTGCTGTACCATCATAAAGTAATTGGTGGCCCATTGTCTCACATGTAGGCTGGGTTAAAGCTTTTAGAGATGTACTTTAATACATGTTAATTTGCTGGTTTTATTCAAGTGGACTATAACAGCTCCGTCCTAATAAGAAGTACAAAAATAAAACTAACTCAAATGATCTAATTATGATTTTTGGTAGCAGAAGATTCACGTGAAACATGATCAACGCTATACAGCCTGAAATACCTTCCAGTAAGCATTTAATGTAGCAATTAATTCAAAAATGCATGGCAGAGCTGTGGAAGTACAAAGGCAAAACTATCCACGTCCACCTGGCCGGTTAGCTCAGCAGCAGCTCTGGGGTGCTGCCCACACCATCATCCTCCCTCCAGTTGGGATCTGGTCTTACAATACTGAGCAAATGGTCAGGTAATAACATTTGTACTTTTCCATACGATTTTCCTCTTTCTTAATTTTAAAATTATATTTAGATCAAAACAACTCCTGTATTTTATGTGATTAGAAGCCTTTCTTTATCATATTCCATCTTCAGCAGCAGCAGCAAGCAGCTTCCCACGTGCCAGCAGCATTCCACCAAACAGTGCATAGCTGCACTCCAACCTGCATCTGCTGTGCTCGCTTTGCATTCAGTAGCACAGTCTACTCCAAACAGCCAAACAGAGCAGCTAGCTGAGATGCTACAGGGCTGCTGACATTTAGAAGTCTATTTTCAGTCCTATTTTACATAAGCTTCCAAAATGTAGCTTATGAGAACACAAAAATTGGAGAGAAGACGGGCTCACCAGTGTCTCTGGAAATGCCCATGACCTATTTGCAGCCATAAAGAACAGGAAAATTGTATGGCTTTGGCAGCAAAGTTACAGGAAGAAAAGAGCCGACCCCAGTACCAGCATAGGAACCCAGAGGGACAGCCACCATGAGTGTGGCCTTGGGAAGGGAGCTGCAGCCTGGAGCCACCAAACCGTGCACCGCTGCTGTGTTCTGGTAATGCGCCACGTCTGCTTGATTCCCTGGCCCCAGCAGATGCCCAGGGAAAATCCTCCGGGCTGAAGTGCAATTCCTTTTCCTGACTGCTCCTAACATGCAGCAAAACAGCCAGGAAACAAAGTGGTGTGATAAGTGTAGCACAGGGTAAATATTAACTTATGCATCTCTTAATGATGTGCTGTGCAAAAATCTGTAACGAGAGAATCAGAAGAGCGGGGGAAACAGCCCCAAAGTTTTTAAAAAACACCTTAAAACGAACTGGGATTAATCGAGGCATTACCTAAGTGGAGGGATTAAAGGAGAAAAAAAAGCACCTGAGTGAATTCAAGGCTATTAAAACTGACCGTGTTTGTGGATAAGCCACAGCCATAAACTGCCCATTGATACTTTACATTTGGTGCGGCTCTTTCAGCCTATAAACAAATTGTAAAAGATGGCAACAGCTAATTTAAAAAATAAAAAGCGAAGTGTTGTGGCAGAGCCTGAATTGAGTCTGACAGTCAAGGTCACGTAACTTTTCACTTTTATTTAAAGACATTGCTTTGATTACTGAAAAATATTGCACGATGCACACGCAAGTCCGAGGTCAGGACAGCCGCCTGTGCAGGCAGCAGCGACGGCTTACTGTCCGCTGCTTTAAAAGGAAAAACACCAATAATTGCTTAAATTGCCAAACATTGCGTAATTACTGAGCTACAGAAAATCGTCAGAAATCAGTGGTATAATTTTTTGAAATATTCTTTGAGTGTCACCCTTATGCCCCAAGCAGCCCTGTTACGGCTGTCAGTGATTCCCAGAAATGTTAGGGAAACGCTTGCTGCTTTATTTCGCGCACATGAAAAAAGCCTTCGCTGCATTATTTTTAATTACTTAATGGCATTTGTATTGTCCCGAGCCTTTTACCACAAACTTTGGGAAAAACCCTTAAAGGCAGCTCTGAAATTCACTACCTGTCAGGAAATTAGTTGAGGCTGCAATGCATGTCCTGTGCGGAAGTACTGCACGCACAGAAAGGATCTCCCATCCGCCGCAGCCCTCCCGGGCCCATTAAAGCCTTCGTAGGTGGATCTCACTTACATCTTTGTTTAAAAGAAAGAAATACGGGTTCTGAACAGAGCTGGAGACTATTTGATGTTCAGCCTCTATTGTCTTCAAGGCAGACCGGCACGAAAGCTCAGAATTAAACAGCCTTTGAATATAGTTTTCATGGAGATCATTGGAAGTGATACGAAATGCAGCAGCCCAGCACACGGGTCCAAGCTTCCCACATCCATCCGCTTTCGAAGTTTATAAAATGATGATAACCATTTGTCACGGACTTTTTATAAATTATGGGCAACAATCAGCCCTTTTCTTTATCAGGACCTGCAGCTTTCCTGGCTCCTTCCTTACTGCTGCACACAAACAAGTTCAAATGCTCACATTTTCCCAAAGAAACAGCTCCTGGAGTCACCAGCACTGCTTTAACCAACACAAAGACGAGGAGCCAGTATTCTAATGGTACAGAAAGGTGATCAGTGGGGAGCGGTGGGAGGTGATACATCACACTGGGGAGCAGAGGGCAATCCCCCCAGCTGGCCACAGCTCCAACAGCATTCCTCAGGGCTTTCCTGGATGCCTCCTATGGGTTATGAAGCACAAGGACTGGGATACAGCCAACGAACTTTCTGGCCTAGTAGCAGATCTCCATGCAGGCATCTTGGCTTGAATCTTTAAACTTAATGCTTTTTTCAATATAAATAGCAAACAGTTTCAAAACGTATTCTTTCACCATTTACTGACCTTCTCATTTTACACCCTTGTTCAGGATGTGTGAGCTTTGCCACTCTTTGTTACAGAAATGAGCTGTAGAAACCCATCACATTGCTCTGCATGCTCCCATCTCACCATGTGAAGCCATGCCCAAGGACGGGGAGCAGGAGCACAGGGCTCCTTCACACCACAGATGGGAAAACAAAGTGTGAAGGAACAAAAAAAGCTTTTTCCAGCACAGAAAGTACCTGAGGTGTATTTAGACCAAGTGTAGTTACTATGGGCTCTTCTGTCACTACGTCCTGTGGTCACAGAATCATAGAATCATTCAGGTAGGAAAATACCTCTGCAATCCCCAAGCCCAACCCATCCCATAATGCCCATAACCACATCCCTCAGTGCCCATCTCTGCGATCCCTGAACACCTCCATGTCCAGAGCACAGCTCTGCTCCACTCACTGGTTCATCCCAAGGCTGGAGCTGCCCCACTCCCTCCAGGTGCCATCTCTGTGCCCAGCATATCACCCACGGCACTGCTGAGCCCCAGGGAGGGGACATGCAGCACGAGGGCTGTGCGGAGCACTGGGGATGGGTGCTGAGCATCACTGCTGCAAATCCACCCTGTGTTCCCCACCTCCCACACGGTCTGACTTTGGAACCCACGCTGGGTTCAGATAAAATTCAGATAAAATTCCTACCCTATATGGCAGATGAACATTAAGAACTACGCCAATATTTTAGTTCAGACCAGCGATACTACTGTTATTAGAAAAAAATAATTACTATCTAAAAAATAATTGCTTATTGGCAGCAATAGTTTGGAAGGCACAGGAAACAGACACCCCACAAACACTGCAGATGCGCGTCTCCTCTTTCCACCTGCAGTTGCATGGCCTGTACTGAAATTTGGAGCAGTATCGTTTGAGGAGGTGCATTTAACACTTTTTGTAACTGCATTTAGGCAGAGCTGTCACTTGAGAAGATTATTTTAAAAGGGGATCATGAAAAAACCACTCAGATAAAATAGCGCGTCATGCCAGACTCATTGTGCTAAATATATTTCCTGCACACTTCGCGTTTTTGCTTCACTGTTCTCACACCGGGGCGTGCGGTGCTTCCTCGCTCGGCAGCACTCCCTGCTGAGCCTGTGGCAAATTCCAGAACACAAAGCACAAGTGGAGCCAGGGCAGCACTGCAGGAGGAAACACCCCAAGCACCACCAACCACTGCAGAAAATCAGCTAAAGGCGCCTGAAGTGCCAGCACCTGATGTGGCAGCCCTGCAGGCAAGGGTGAGCGCAGCACCTGCACCCACAGTCCCAACAGCACCCCGAGCTGTCACCTGGGGACACCCGGCTGTCTCATGGGGACACTGAGCAGCCACGTGGGGACACCGAAATGCCACATGGAGACAATGAGCTGCCATGTGGGGACATCGAAATTCCATGTGGGGACACTGAGCTGCCACATGGAGAGACTGAGCTGTCACATGGGACACTGAGCAGCCACGTGGAGACAGTGAAATTTATGTGGAGACACTGAGCTGCCACACAGGGACACCAAAATGCCACATGGGGACACTGAAATGCCACGTGGGGACACACTGTCAGCATGCAGGCACAGCGGTGCTCCCCGACCGCGGGCATGGAGCGCGCTGAGCCGGCAGCAGTGGGGCCCAGGGCACCTCCAACAAAGCAGCGCCTGCAGCCAGCCCTGCAGCCGGCCGTGCACTATTCATCTCCTTGTTCAGATGAAGGCAGGATGCATAAAGAGGAGCGAGAGAGAAAAGGAGCAAAGTTATAAAAGGAAAAAGGAGAAATCATAAATTAAAAGAGAGACAAAAAGCTCTTCTGGACATTTTTTTCTGCGCGAAGCAATATGGGAGGAGAAGCGTTGAGCATCGCTGTGTTTCTTCATCTAATGACACAGAAAATCTTTCCTGCAAGTAATTCAAGAAAACGATCTCCACAAAACATGAACAGCAACGCCAAATTTCTGGCATTAGCTGAGCTCCCAGAAGTGCCGCTGCTGGAGGCTGGCGCTCCCAAGGCACATTGAGGCAATCTGTGCGAGGGGAAAATCAGGAATGGGCAGAGAACGCAGCACTGTCCTCCCCAGCGCCGCTCACCTGGGGCTCAGCTCACCGCAAACCTCATTTCTGAGAGAAAAGTCCCTGCGACAAACCCAGCGCTGCCAAAGGCCGTTTGCCGACTGGGAACAAAGATCCGATCCACTTTAACTCGCCAAACACTTTGCCACTGTTTTGTATGCACTGCATCCGAGGAAGGAAGAAATAAAGGAGAGATTTTTAGGTCAAACGATTAAGGAGAAAAGGGATTTAAACCACCAATTTTTTAAAGTTCTAATTGTTTGCTTATTGACACCAATTTACGTGGAGCCTCTTAGCGAATAAAGGTTTTCACAGTACATGGCACTTCTTTATGTCAGTTTTTAGCCATCATGTCACAGCCTGGCTTGAAAAGAAGAAATGCTGAAAACTCGTAGGCCAGAAATGAACAGCCTATTAAGATCTGAAAAGCTGTCATCCCCACTGAAAAGACTTGCGTCAGCCACCGAGGATATATTTTAAACCGCCTGTCCGCAAGAAAACTTTAATAATGCAGCCTTGCTCTAATGTCTTGTGAGAGGAGAGGCAATTTTACTTCTTCTATTAACCCAACGTGATTACAATGGCTTATTTCATGGAATATTAAGTTCAAATTCTGCTCCCTGGGAGGACAATAAAAAAAAGAGTGTGCTTATGACATTGCCCGAAATAGCCACAAGGACCGCAACTCCTTGGTGCTTTTAATGCATCCAAGCAGTAATCCACCTTAATTTGCTAATGGTTAAGTAAATTAGCAACAAAATAATAAAATACAAAAAGGTATCAGCACAGAGGTAAAGTGCTTTCCTCTAAAAATATTAAAATAACAAAATGATGTTTGTGTGGAGATGGCAGTGGCCGTCAGCCCCTTCTCTCCCCCCACCAGGTCAGGGGCAGAAATAAACTCCGTTTGTCGGCCGGGCTGAGCCATGTGGCAACGGGATGTGCTGCGACCACAGCTGGAGGCTTCGTGCCAAGGGAAGTGTCTGTAACAGCCAGAGCTACCTGCAGGCTGGGGCTGCTCTGTGTGCCATGGGCTCAGCGCTGCGGGTGTTGGCCCTGGGGCAGCACACTGTGGGCATCCAACTGGCAGTGCTATGGGCATCGAACTGCAGGCATCATATAGTGGGCAGCATGCTATGGGCTGCATGCTATGGGCTTTGTGTTATGGGCTGTGTGCTATGGGCTACATGTTATGGGCTGTGTGCTATGGGCTGCATGCTATGGGCTGTGTGCTATGGGCTGCGTGTTATGGGCTGCATGCTATGGGCTGTGTGCTATGGGCTGCGTGTTATGGGCTGCATGCTATGGGCTGCAATCTATGGGCTGCGTGTTATGGGCTGCATGCTATGAGCTGCATGCTATGGGCACCACACTGCGGGCATCGCACTCTGGGAATTGCACTGCAGGAAGGCACTGCCCACCCAAAGGGCCACGGCCGCCCACCGCACACCAGGTGCAGGAGCCCCGCACACCATCCTGATGTGACTGGGGCACTCCTGCCCTCGCAGCCGGTGCTTCACCCGCACTGCCGCTCTGACCAAACACGCAGTGCTGTGGGTGCAGGTGTTCCCTTGCTGCCCCATCCTGCCATGCGGGGCTGAGGCCGGGCACAGGGCAGCAGTGGGATCCCCACCCAGCACGCTGCGCTTCGCCTCCTGTCCTTTCTTTCTCATGCTTTCTACCTATAACTTTTTCTTTTTTTTTCCCAAAGGTAGAAAAAGAAATCATTTTTTCATTAAAAAACAATTAAGTATACATGAATGTATGCAAATAGCTGGTGCAATTCTAAACAGCCACCGTTTATTTTTTCTACCTACCGCAACAATTTCAAAGCAAGAAGGCGAACTTAAAGAAATACATTCGACATTGCCTGCTGTGTAACATGAGGAGACTCCATAAAAGCAGAACAATATTTATTCCTCCTTTCCCTAACAGCTCCCTGCTTTATTGGGCCTGTGTTCCAAAGCGATCTGATAAGAAGGAGCGAGGCTAAATGGCAAATGGCAAACATCCCAAATCGCAACCTGATGTATTTCCCCAGCCCTGACCTTCAGATAAAAATCACAGAAATCTGCAAACCCACCAAATATGCAGCGCCGCACGCTTCCAGCGTTTTCAGACACAACATTCAGGGGCAAAAAAAAAAAAAAAAAAAAAAAAAAAGGAAGAAAAAAGAAAGAAGGGCGTTGCTATTTGGAAGCGCCCGGCCTTCCCTCCCTTAGAATTTAAGGCTTACGGTGGTGTGCAGCACATGCGGGGTGTGCAGAGCCTCCGTCGAGCCGAAGGGTTTCCTCCATCTGCGGGCACACAGCTGCCTGTCTGCAGCCATCAGAGAAATGCGCTGCGTGCAAAGAATTTATCCCACTGCTATATTATAGGTATATTTAGGGAAATACTTCAAACAGCAAAAAAATTTTGCACTGTGAAATTAGCTAAAATCATGACAACTGTAAGAAAAAAATTATACGGACAAAATTTGGGTCTGGTGGAAGAATTCTTTGATGTCTGGATTCCAATTTAACCCCGACTGAGTTCTAAGAATCAAACGACCAGAATATCTCCCACACCCCAAGCCTCCCTGTCACTGCTCGTCACTGTTTCATTCCGTTCCTCCCAGCCCCGCGCCCGTGCAGGACCCGCTCCCACATCTCCTCTCTGGGCACGGCTGCTGCCAACTCCCCATTCAGACATTCATTTAAACACGCGTGATAGCAGCAGAAAATACACCTAACAATATTTTCTTCACCGTGCACCTGCATTGTTCCACGGCACACGTGTAGGTCAGGCGCCGAGCGCTGAATGCACAGCAACATGTGCACATGTGAAATCTAAAAAATATTTTTCGTGGCGAGAAATGCCGCGTCGGTGCCCACACAGCAATGCAGTGAGCGTGGAAGCAGCACGGCTCCTAAATCAGAGCGCAGGCAGAGAACAAAACCTGCTGCCATGCACTCAGACGTTTCGGTGTCACTGCGCTGCCCACGGCAGGGGGACCACGCAGCACGGACCGTCACCTTCGTTTTACACAGGGACAGCAGCACGGAGCCTCCACCAGCCGTACACATTGTGTGCTGGATAAATAGCGTCAGCCCCTCCACTGCTGTGTTTTGCATAGAAATTCACTTTTTCTTCAGGTACTGAAGCGCTTCGTCCTATAAAGTGAACCGAGCTGCAGGATTTCTAAAGCGGTTCTAAAACATTAATAATATATCTGGGTTGTTTAAAGAATATTTCCAAATAACATGAAATATTCAGGCTGCCCCCCCCCGTCCCCACCCTCAGCACCATAAAAAGATAAGATTTATCATGAAATGTTTGAGGGATAATCAGCCATTTTTGGCCAATATATTTTAATATTTATATACCTGACATAGCTGAATATAAATGATACATCAGGATTTTCCATAGTGCGTGGAATTTATACAATTAACCGAGCGATCCCATGGCTTTAGGGCACGCAAGGTGCAAACAACGCTGCAGCGCTCTGCTGATTATTGTTATAAATCTTACAAACCACGCAGACGTTCAGGTGCGTTTTGTTTACACCGTTTCTTTTCAAATATTATATAAAACAGTTATTTATCATTAAAGGAGTTTCGCTTTCCCACTGCATTTATCTCATGAGCTCCAATTATATCACTATTTTAAAATACACTTGGCAAAATACATGTCTGAAATTTGCAGCAAAATTTGACCATTTTCAAGTTATTTCTAAGGATTTTTCAATCTAGCAACAAGGAAAGGTTTAAGCATTATCCGTACCCGAAATGTCTGATCAGAAAGAAGTTGGAGCAAGAAAAGCATTTGGCTGAGCCGCAGCGGCAGCTCGCAGAGCCGAGCAGTGCTGTCAGCACCCACAGCCCCGCTGCTGCTCGGACAGCAGTTCTCAGCCATATCTCAACAATCAAAAATACCGACTCTGAAAAGCTTAATCTGCAATTTTGCAGAAGAGAAAGCACGAGCAAATAAGCAGGTTTGGATTCTATAATGCGAATGCATTTTTCCTTGGAAATAGCTACATGCTCTGTGTTTTTATTCCTCTTCCATATAAATGTAGGATCACTGAGGGTCTGGACTTACAAATAAAAATTCCTAAAAACGTGCCTAACCGCTTGCAATGCTACAGTATTGTTTCAATTATTTTCATTGGGCCGTGCCCGTTTGTTGAGGTGCTGGAGCCGCCGAATGTGAAATCCGAAGCACGAACGGCTCTGAGCTGAGCTCTGAAAATCACGGGGTTGTCCACCCGTTAGTAAAAGGGAACGGAGCGCTGCAGCTGCTTATCAAATCAGTTTTATGTTTCTGAAATGAGTTCCTGCTGCTGAGCCTGAATTCAGAGCCGGTCAGAAAAAACAGATTGATGGAGCCCCAAACAACCCCTCGGAAAGCACACCAAGGTGCTCCCCGCACACACGCAGCCGCACGTGGCAGAGGGGTACCTTTGTTTGATACCTACAGAATCAGAGCGCGCTGCCTGCCTGGCTCTGTGTGTCCACGGGCAGAAAATCCTGCCCCAAAAAATTATAACTGTGTACATTTTTTTCTGCAGATTTTGTTTGCTTTGCCTCAAGTAAACAAGCAGCGTCCCTCCTGCTCGCTCGGCAATATCGGCACTCGGGTGTCTTGCTGCTATTGTTTTTCATTCAGAAAGCACACGTATTGCTTGCTGAGCACAATTCCATTTCTTCTGAAATTTACATTTTTTTCTGCAGTTAAAACAACTGAAGAAATAAACAGAAAAGGACAGTGTTGCTATTTACCATCCTTTTCCACATTGATACAAAAGCAGCCCAGCGAGAGACCCACAATTTTTTTTCGTTTTAGTACTTATTGACCTGTCCAATGGTTTCTTTTAAATGCACCTAAAATATAGCAATCTGGCACAGAAATGCAGAACTGTCTGCTGCCTTCAGACATCGGCAGTGTTTTGTTGCAAATCTGAAGGTGTTAAAATCGTATCGGCGGTGCCAAACAGCGCTAAACAGGAGCTGCAACTTTATTTTTAATGACGACTTTAAGGATCGGGGATCAGCGAGGTGAATGTAAAGACTGTTAATCTTAAATTTCTACAACCCCCAGTGTCAGGGCAGGCATGTATGGTGCATCAAGCATAACAAGACGAAAACGAGGAGGTGTTGGCGAGGAGGGGGTCCGCGACACTTGCTTTTCTTGAATCCCTCTGAATACATTTCACAATTCATCAGTTTTTGTCTTTCCTGCCACGAGTGAGGACAATCAGACCAGACACCCATTAGATTTTTCATGCAATTTTTTTTTTCCTTGTTCGTGACATGTTGGCAGGGAGGATGGCAATTCTGAAATCTTACCAAATGAGAAAAATGTCAGAAACGGAACTGACAGCTCGTGGTTACTATGGTGATAGGTGATATTGAAAAAAAATAAAATAAGACTCAGTTAATTCAAAAGGAATCAAGTTCAGTATTTTTAAGCCAGCTGATACAGATGAAAACTTAATCCCGACACCGGGATGTTATCTCGTTTTAGCTAAGAGGCAAAGAAACCATTTACTTGATTAAACAATTAACCGGCTCCAACTAAAAATATACAAAGGATATTATATTGGAAGCAAAAACTAAAAATATCTGCATTACGGATACGCTTTTCAAAATGAAACAGAAAGAGCAGATTAGGAAAAACAGCCTGCCCATGGGAGCTCTGCAGATTTCTCCTCCATAATCACCGTTACCTACACAGGGCCGGTGCTCCCGTGTCACTTTTAGAGAGAAAGAAGTGGTTTCATTCACTGACAAAGAGCAGCGCGGGGGGAAGCGGAGCTGCTGACGGATGTCCTCCGCAGATGGGCGGCCGTGCAGGTTCTGCAGGAACCTGGATGTCTCCATATTTGTGTTTATGTATTTTATGGGCTTTTTAAAAATTCCCCGGGGAGCTCTTTACCGGGCCAAAATAACGCGAGATCTGGTGCTCTCCTGGTACTTCCAGCTAGGAGCTGAAATACTGAAATACCAGGAGAACATCAGATCTCGTGTTATTTCAGCTGCATTAATGGCTCCCTGAGGAATTAACAAAGCCCGTGAAAAACAAACACAAATATTTGAGGCAGAAATATAAATGCTGGAGTATCCGCCGCTCCCACAGACTCACCGCACGCCTGCCCTGCCCTGCTGCATCTCACATCTCAAAGGGTTGTGTCACCAGCCACGTGGACAATTAATACCAGATTGCTTTTTTTTTGCCAGCCACCTCTGTGTTTTGGTGCAAATCCAACTGCTTTCCTCACAGTCCTCGAGGAAAATAATTTTAAAGCAAATGCTTGTGAAGTTTTAGGGACGTTGTCGCAAAAAAAACAACTTTCCGATTGCCAAAACCTCCACAGTAAATTGAATTTTGAACGTGGTCCATGGGTGGATGTGTGAAGAGCCGTGTCGGGAAGTGCGCTGAGACAAAAGGCAGCTCGGGTTTTGGAAGTTTATTGTATTTCCATATATGTGTGTTTAAGCTGAATCACAATGCCATCCCACATTTGAAAGGGACATTTAACCAGGCTAGAGGAAAGCACTGTAAGAAATCAGGTCTTTCCAGATCAGCAAATATGGAGAAAAAGCAGCATTCTTATTTATAACCATCAGTTGGTATTTAATGATGGAGAAAAAAAAAAGAAGAAAAAAAAAAAAGGAGGAAAATACCCTGGAAAAATGCAGCAGCTCCTGACAGGTTAGCAGCTCAGTGCGCACTGGGCAGACTGCATTGCCATCTACTGGGAGAGGGAAGGCAAAATCCCACTAAAACAGCTTGTGTTTCAAACGGCTGAAAATTAACTGGAAAAAAGCCTAATCCAACATTCGGCACCGAACAAAAAGCAAAAAATTGTCGCTGAAACATCAGATCCTTTTATAGCTCATTATGTGCCACTTCTGCCATCTCCTCCGGCGCTCCCTTGCTTCCCAGGCAGATCCTGTCCCCGCTCCGTCCTGCTGCTCTGCGGAGCACCTCAGTGGTGCCGGGAGACCCCCGGACCACCAGGACGGGCAGGTGGGATGCAGGCCCTGCCTGGGGCTGTGCAGGGGAGAAGACACAGCCTGGCCAGGCCCAGTGCTGGGACTGCAGCCGGGCTGAGCAGCGTGTCGTCGTAGTGCAGCCTGGTCCCAGCAGCACTGACGCAGCTCGCACCCACTGAAGCCAAGCAGCTCCACGCTCCTAAGTCACATCAGTGCCTCTTCATCTCCTGTCTTATCATCCACATTTTGGAGCCACCCCAGGGCTTGCCATGCAGAGCAGCAGATGCTCACACAGGGCAGACTGCCTCCTGAACACGCACCAATACACTGCACCAGGTAAAGAGCAACAACGGGGAGAATCCGCCACTGCCTTACAGACAGCACACTGTAAGGGCAGCTGCTCCCCGCAGCCCCCAGCTCAGCCCACCCGTCGCCCTGCAGATTGGTGCCCACTCCCTGTGCCTGGACCGTCGCTGCCCCCAGACCTGCAGCGTTCTCCTCAAGGACGCACAGAAGCTTTCAGAACAGCGGTGGCCTATAAATATCAATTGTTTCTGAAAGAGTTTCAGCCTACACCCACAATGCGGATCCTTCCCTGCTCACCGCAAGGAATGGAAACGATGCCACCCTGCTCCCAGCCCTGAACACAGGAGCAGAGAACGCTGGAACGGTGCTGGGTTGGATGAGCCCCTTGTCCCCTCGCCGCCAAACAAACGGAGTCACAAAGGCCGGATGCTCCCAGACCATGCTGAACTCTGTCCCCGTAGCTCAGTCCATTGGAATCAGCAGTTCCTAATGAGAGCTCTGTGTTTCCAATGCAAATAGGGTTTCTATCAGGACACATTTTCATCCCGGGTGTTTGCAGACAAAACATCTCCCCCACTATCAATGACGGCTCCCACATCTGATCGCATGTGTTACTGCATAAAAGTGGTTTGGGGGGAACATCAAAACAAGTTCTTTTATACTTGCACTAAAAAAACCTTGTCTAAACAACAGAATTATGCTAAGAGTAAAAAAATGCCATTTTAAAATAAATGCAATTGCAAAAAAAAAAAAAAAAGGGAAGGGAAGGGATCTGGGAGATAAGAGAATGATAAGGTAAATAAACCAAAAAGACAAGATATCACAAACCTCATTTTCAAGATAAAAACCAGTATAAATAACTGCTTGAGACTGTTTGAAACTGTTCATTATATATGAAAAGCAGAGTCTGTTTAGAATTGGAAGCCTATGGAAAAATACAGAGCAAAACTACTTAAAATTTTGTATCATGTGCCGACTGAGAACATGGCAAATCCAGTGCAAGGAGGTCTGTCATCCAAGCGTCAGCCCAGGATCTGCAAAATGGCCACGTGTACATACATACACATTGAAATGGAACCTATTTTTACATAAATTTCAAAAATGCTTTTTTTAATGTGGTCTACAGCATCGCCGGACATGGAGACAGAGGTGCAGATCACAGCAGACAGCTGATGTTAAGCATTATTAAAAGAAAATGAAAGCATTTTATTCTCATCTCCTTTTCCCTTTACAAAATTACGGCAAGGATAACACTGCCATAAAACTTCCACTGGCGTGGGGGGTTGTTGGTTATCCCTCAACATTTTTAATTTAAAGCCAGACGTTGCTTTTTTTCACACAGAAAATACGATTCGGAATTCTGGAGAAACAGGAGCCATGGCAATCTATTGTTTTGACGTATACATATGTATGTGTACGCACACACACACGTGTCACAACATGAAGCACTGCAGACGGGCAGGCACTGCTCAGACAGACCCACGGCATCGCTCAGACCGAGGGAGAAGCAGAGGTCACAGGAAAAGTGGGAGATAATACGGAAAGAATAAAACCACGATTAGAAACATGTAATCACATAAACCAACTGCACGTGGAAATAATGGCTTCAAACTGTTTTCAGAGATGTGTGAAGACAACAAAAGGAGAGCCCCGTCCCAGCCATGCCTCCGACGTCTCCCGCCGGCCCCGCGCCGCCGTGGGGCACCACGCAGCTCCTGTCACCCACGCGCAGCTCACGGCGCAGCGCGGCTCTCGCCGGACCACACAAACTCGCTCATTCAGAATAAATCTGCACAAACCCCAGCAGTTTCAAGGGACGCCGCCTGTGCGGTCCGCTGATATCTCAAAGAAACGAGCAACTATTTTCACATCTCATTCACGTAATGGATGAGCTGCAGAGCCGACGAATACTCTGGAAACCGTTCAGTTTGTCACATCTACATGAAAATTCTTTGATACTTCTACATTAAGCTTTCAAAGCAGAGCTATTTTGCCAGCCCACTGTATATACATTAGAGACCACGATGGTCGCAGAAGGTCTTTGTTGTTGTTTTTTTTTGTGGCAAAAAGCATACATGAATAATCCCGAATGAGCGGGCCGGGTCAGCGGCTGCGGGGTCAGAGCGGGGCTCTGTGCCACACGGACATCTCGGAGCAGCCCTGGGGCAGGCGGGCAGGAGGGGCTGCTGTTCTGCTCAGCTTCTGCACGTGGAGCTTAACCAGCCCTCCAGAAACGCACACACGTTGGGGTCTACTTCTTATCTTGTTTATACCATTTCAATACAGCCGAGTTCAATGAAATTAATCCTGATTTACAGCGGTGAGAGAGCAAAATAATGGTTCTAAGTGGTGTAACCTTTTACCATCTTTCAGTTGCCAAAGTCTACCAGCTGTTAAGTCTATCAATTTTGCTCTTTTCATTTTTTCAGGCACGTTCTACCTCCAATTTCTGCTCAAAACTCAATTCACTTCAATGGGATTTCTGTGCAAGGAGCACGGCTCGAGCGCGGGCGCTGCCACAAATCTGCTGCGGCTCTCAGCAGGCGTGAGGCCGAGCTGCAGCCCCAGGACGGGATGGGGAGGGGAGGAGGTGTCCGTGCAGAGCCCCCGTGCAGCAGTAACACATGGCAAGGTCTCATTTAGCACAGCTCCTTCGTTTAACAACGTGCACAGCTCTCTGCGTTCTCGTGCCGTTCACTTCCAACGTCCATCGCAGAGCAACCTGAGTTATTAGTGCTGCTGGCTATGCTTGAAAACCCGTACTGACCCCATTTCAAGGAAAGCGGGGGTAAATTAGTGATGTCATCAGTGGAAAGCACAATATTTTTGCTGTCAAAGATGCTTAAAAAGCTATTTAAACAAAGGCAAGAAAAACACCTAACTGTGAAAGTTATACAGAAACATGATCACCGAACTTTACATTTAGGAAGAATTAAGCTTTTAAAGAGTTTTTTTTCCACTGAAAAAGCCTCTAATGGTAGTTATCCAGGTGGCCCCTGGATTTATTGTTGGATTTCGCTTTGACTGCTATGGAGTTCCCAAGGGGACCATCACGTCAATAATTTCTAAGGCAACATTTTACTCCAGGTAACTGAAATTCCTCAGAAGATGAGAGCTTCAGCTTGGAGAATCTCGGATCTCGGATCTGAAATCACTCATACTGACTACACTAGAAATTCAAAAATAAATTACTATATAGCCTTCTGCTTTCAGCCATGTCAGAGGTCTCTCTCTATACATTTATAAACATTCTTTATACAACAATCCAGAAGTTAATTCCCCTTCAAGCTATTAAAACAATACATTTAATTATGTTCATAAAGGAGTGGCCCAGGACACAGCCAAAACCCACCACAACTTCAACGTGTATTTCATATTAACACACTTTTCTATTCTGAAAAATTAGTAATGTAGGTCAGACCCTGTCTTCATTCTGGAACTCCCTTCAGAGCGGTCAACAGCCCCTATTTATAAGGTCTGGGCTTTTGTGGAGAAGTCTATAATGTCTATTTTTGGTCAAGCTTAAAGGAAAAAGAAAAGGCACAAAGGTCTCCTGGTTTCCAGCACACAAAGCACATTTTGCTGTGAGGAAAAGCCGAGTTGGGCTTCTATCTAGACTAAACAAATTTCAGTATAAAATGATAAATGAATCGAGGAACTTACACTCTCAGATCCTAAATTATATTAAGTCACTGATTTTATGAAGCCAGAAAAAGGTCATTTCATGATACTTACAGCTACGCTAAATAACCAAAATTTATGCGATGATTTTAATTGTTAGCGTACTCAAAACCTTGAGAATCAATACAACTGGTAGCAGATCAGAGAAGTTGAACTAAGATGCAATTGTTCCCTGTAAGACCTATTACGTTTAATATCCATTGGCCGTGTTTGTTCCGCAGGTCACATAGAAAAATAAATGTGCTGTATTTCTTGCATTTGGTTAAAGGAAAGCGCCTAATGACACGTGTCCACATCCCCAGTGCTGTCCCCGTGCCGGAGTCTATATGGGCTGCCTTGCATAAACCAAAAGCCATCTGTCATAAATAATAAACACATACCGCGTGTAAACCCACCACCCCTCCTGCTCCCCAAAAGGGAGCCGTGCGAAGCAGGGTCTGTCCCAAAATATTCCTGCGAGTTGCTAAGTAGATATAAAAGAACACAGACCTAAAATAATCTGCAAATAACTGTAACATAAGCCCTGAAAAATGCTTTTGGAGCCGGAGAGAGGGGGAAGGAATGCTTCCAGCGCCCGGAGTCAGCCCAGGCGCCGAGCAGGGGCGCAGGGCTGGGGGATGCCGCTGGTCCTGAGTTTATTTTGTAAATTTGAGAGACGATTGCTACAAATCTTATTTAAATCAAGCTTCCTTGTGAGTATTTTCTTGTAATTGAACAAGTGTTGAACTGCACCGGGCTGTCACAGCTGTTACAATACATGAACCACACGTACAGTAACAGCTTTCGTTCCACATTTTTGCGGAGCAGTTTCCATAGCACTATGATCAGGGCGCGCATATTGTTACACCCCTCGCAGACTGGAAATAAACTCTGATGTTTAGGTCGCTTTCTCCAAGTGCATCTGGTACTTAAATTTCCTGAAAAAACATCAGCGGGCGACTGCGATGTAGGACCAAAAACTGCCGGGGTACAATGCCTCGTTTCGCTTCTTATAAATTGCATTTAGCCTTCACTCTCTTAAAATCCTAACTAAGCAGCATGCTGGTCGGGAACGCATTGTGCAGTATGCATCTGTGTTAACTGCCATCCCGAATTAAACACTATGGCAAACTTCCTATGCACAACAACATGCAATGTAACCAGGCTTCCCTTTGCACCATCACAGTGCCAAGCAGTGCTCCCACGTCGCTGTTGCTCAGCACAGCACCTCCGCACGCCCAAACCGTGCTGCTGGGAGCGGGCAGAGCACAGCCACTGTGCTGCTGGGAGAATAAGCACGGCTTTGCCCACTGTGATGGAGAAGACCTCACGAGCACTTGCTGGCACGGCCAAGGCGGGCTGTGGCTCACACCCTGCTGCCTCCACGGACCCGGCGTGCTCCCACCCATCCCTCGGAGGCAGCAGGTTGGGAATTAGCGACATCCAGCAATGCTGTTCACTTTAAATTTTAATAAGAAACAGAGACATCTTCTCTCTCTTTCTTTCGCTGTTCCTCCCTCTCTTCTGAGAACAGAAGGCTGCCGGTGAAAGGAATGGAAATCTGGAAAGAATTTGGGGTGGACTGGCCAACCCCCTTTCATTTCCTTCAGATGTTTACAATCTAGCACCTTTCTGAAGACAAAGATGGGAAAAAAGCTATTTTTCCTTTTGACTGAAGGGTGAGACAGGGGGGTATTAAAAACTGATCAATGTAATTTTTTTCACAGAAGTATTTGCACATCTGCGAAATAATGTAATTTATGAAAAAACTCTTTTTATATGACATTCATGATTACAGCCTGATCTGGAGAATTATTCAAATATAAAATTAAATACTCAAAAACTAGCTGTGCTGTGGATGACTGAGACTTTCCCAGCTGTGCATCGCACTTCTGTAATTCTATTCACAGTGCAGAAGTGGGGCTCTCCAGCTCTGCCCTCGTAAGAGGAATGCTGCATTTCCAAACAGCTCTGCGATCGGACGCTTCGTGTTTTGTCCTCATTACCATCCCAGTTGTTGGGTACGTTTTATCAGACTGTTCCCCCCTCCAAAAAAAAGAAAAAGAGGAATGTGTACGCACGGAAAGCGCTCTATAAATTATAGCGTATTTTATTATCACAGGGCTTAGGGAAAAATTGGCTCTTAAGAAAGGTTAGAAACCTTTAAAGTGAATTCTTCTGTTTGGCTGAACTGGCTCTGGTTAATGGGCTCCACCTGGGCCGGCACCGCTCCCAGGTGTCACTGCGGGGAAGGGAACGGCTCTGCTCCCTTCCATCCGTCCCCTTCCCGTCCGCGGGGCTCCGCTCACTTCCAGCCGCCCTGGGCAGCACCGCAGCGCAGGCTCAGCTCCACACCAAAGGGCACCGCTGCTCCCTCACCTGAACCAAACCCTCGCTACAGGTGCTTGGTGGCTTTCCTATAATCTACAGGCTACAGATAGCCTAATCTTGAAGCTACGTGTTCTTTCCCATGTATTGAGCCAATACTTTGATTAAAAGGGAAAATACCACCCTCAAACCAACCGAAACGCCACGGTGTAAACTGGCCGTTAAAATGAAGCACCAACAAACGGCCACGTCAGTACCAGGAGGATCTGCAGCTGGAGTTGAGCGGGGAGAGAGGAAAATAAGGGATAAGATATTGTTTCTGCTCCCTAAGACAGACGGACTTTAATAACACTTAACAGAATGATGCACATTAACGATCTCAGAAAGCACTTCTTATGCCTCATCCATCATGCGGAGGAGAAAATGAAGCCTTCGACAGCATTAGGAATTATTCTAGATCTTGTCAGTAATTCGCAGCTTCTCTGTAGTATCGTAACACAAATTTGTGTGTATGAGACACTGACCATTAATCTAAGGGCTTTTTTTCCCTCTCCACAGCGTGCCGAGAATGTATCAATTGTTTTGTGAGGAAATCTCACAGATGAAGCCTTACTAAATAAAACACGGAAGAGGAAAGAGATATAGACAGAAACATAAACAAGGGGAACTCGGAGACAAATTATTGTCCTTAAAACAAAAAAAAAAACAACACAATAAAATCTCCATATATGTGTTTTCTGAATGAGCGCAGCAGAAAGCAGCCAGAATGTGCATGACTATAAAGTTGTGCTCACACACACACAGACACACTGAATTTTCTGGGAGGCTTTTTCCCCCTTTTACCAGAGTGCAGGAAAACCCTCATCTCCTCCCAGGAGAGCCGTGGATTTTTACACATAGCAGCAAAACAAATTTCAATACAAAGTGCCACACTGTAAATAAACGAGGGCTTTTGGCAAAGCCTCTCCTGCAGCCAAAGCCGCTGATCGCAGAGCTGTTCCACCACAGCCTGCACTACAAAGGGAAAAGTCCATAAATATCTGTACAGCAAACTCCTCAAAAAACCCCTGTGAGTACACTCCAAATTCATTCCTATACACGCGGCGTAAAGATGAAAGCTAATGAGTTATATGAAGTTTATGATAAATTAAAACTGCTCTGCTTGCAGAGCCCATACAGCGAGCAGATGGATGTTTACACGGCCGTGATGGAGCGCTGCGCAGCACAACACTTGTCAGCCGGAATGAGGCGACTCTCCTCTGCTGTGCAGGAGCTGAATCGTCTCAGGAAAATAAAAGGACGGGATTTGATCAAATACTAATCAGGCAGCAATAATCAGCGGCGCAGCAGCCTAAAACGTACACTATTTTATCTCTATTGAATACTGAC
Organism: Tympanuchus pallidicinctus; assembly: GCF_026119805.1. NCBI lineage: Eukaryota > Metazoa > Chordata > Aves > Galliformes > Phasianidae > Tympanuchus > Tympanuchus pallidicinctus. Next base: position 24,021,475 of record NW_026294739.1, read on the forward strand.
ATACATCCAAAAAGTCCTCAAAGAAACTTGGATTTAGATAATGCATTGTGATTGCAGCAGATCTGCGGGATTAACGCCGTTCTCGATCTTCAAACAGAATAAGGACGAGCAGTTCTGGTTACTGCACGTATATTTGTATGTGAAAGACGTGACAAATATTTTTGGTTACTTAGAAGCCCACGTTTCTGTATTTTCAATTTTTCCAGACCAAAGACTGGGAAAGTGATTTGACAGTCACAGGTAATTACAGATTAAACTCATTAGAAATTATAAACGCTCATACAGTCTGCTAAAGCCCCGGACAAAACCTGGAGATCAGAAATCCAATAACGGAGCATCGATGTCTCTAACGGCCGGACAGATGCTCAGCGCACGGCGCTCGTGTTGGGAGCGGAACGCTGGAGATCACAGTCTGCATTAAATAACGAGGCACTGCTGTCAGATCACATCATTCGTATGAGCTGGTTTAATCCATCTTTGCCATTAAATTACATTCTTCGATAATTGTATAATTTTGTTGTTTATTCATCTTGCATAACACGGAAAAACATTGAAAATAAAGATAATATTCAGATGAGAGAGGCTGCTGCGAGCCGCTCGGTACAGCCCTCAGAAAGGATCACTGTCCAATTGATACATATAAGCAGCCAGGGCTGCTGCCACAGAATATAAATGTAAACAATGCTTTCAAATAAAATATTATCAGCAAGCTTTAATTTGGGGCTTATTTAACTAAATCACAAAGGAAAATACTGCAGAATGGTCACCTCAGAGACGGCACCCAGAGAAATGCCCTGTCCAGAATGGCAAAAGGACAGCCTGCGTTCCCCCGCTCCGTCTGACCCGGGAGGACAACAAAGAATCTGGCATGAATATGGATTTTTATAGAGAGTGCTGCTGGTAAACATACCAAATAAAATAGAGTGGATTATTCTAAAATAGTTTCTCCCTGACTCTCCATATGTTTAATACAACGTTATGAAAACCTGTATATAAATCAGAAACACGCTCAGCCCGTACAAAATTCTTTCTGGCACAGTAAAAGGCAGGCAGGTTCCAGCAGCAGCACACAGACAAACACTGCACTCCTCCAAGCTGCCCTGCCTGCCTGCAGCCCGCACTCGCCAGCACCGAGATAAAGACCCAATCTGCTCATCAAACACCTCCGGGCTCGGCCATCTAATAGGAACAAATTGGCAATGACTGCCCAAGCAAGTAACACAGGCCCACTGATTTGTAGATTGATACTGATGCCTAATGATCCCCTTGGGCAGATCAATAGCAACAATCCTCATCCCTGCCTTTCTTCTTTATTGGCACAGAGGACCCGGGGAGCGGCAGCCGCGTGCTCCCCAGCACAGCCACAGGGCAGCGGCCGCTCCTCTGACGGTGGTGGAGGCCACACACACCCGGGGGGGCAACCGTGCAGCGCCTTCCCCGCTCCCAGCCCTTAAGCCCCAGCCCTGCTCCTGGCTGCCCCAGCCCAGGACCCGCTGGCAAGGCCAGTCCTGAGCAAGGCCACCACCACCACAGTGCTGCTGGGACCGGCCCAGGCCACACGTGCCGCCTGGCAGCACCCGAACACCACAGGTAAGGGGAAAACCGGCGCCGCCAGCAGCACTTCTTAGAGACTGGGACTACTGAGGACATGAGGGACGCGAGGCGCTTCAGTGGCATGGAATGAGGCCACGGCCTGGTTGTTGGTTAGGAAACCAGGGCGCAGGGCAGGAGTGTCTGCCCTGCACACTGCTGTGCTGGGGTCACACTGCACCTCTCCCCACGGGGCGCACTGCAGCCACTGGGCAGTGTCAGCACAAGGCTGCCGGCCGGGCACCGCGAGCCGCTTCCATCCTCTCCTTCCCACTGCACCCCTTACAAGAATTAGGGTTTCTCTGTTTATTTATTCATCTAGTGAGTACAGCTAGCCCATTTGCAGATCCTTTTAAAGTCCCTGGTAATATCCAAGAAAAACGAATCGGGTTGATTTGCCTTCCTTTCTGCAGTGAATTAACAGTGGTGATGCTGTGCAGCTGTGGAAGCGGCCACTCACAGCTTGGGCTGCAGCACAGCTGTGTGGCAAACCGCCGTCGCGAGAGCCGTGGGCAAACCAGGCTGTCAGGGTACCCAGCCAGTGGGTAAGCAAGCAGCACAAAAAGCCATCCAAAAGTTTGCATCTGCCAAAGATGAAATACCAATCTCACAATTAGGGCTGCGATGTCACCCGAGGGCCTTCAGCCCTCTGCACACCCCAGGCTCAAACCCGGCCCTGCTCAGCACAATGCGGCCGCCCCGCGCTGCTTTGTTCAGGTGCGTTGTCCTTAAAACGTGGGAAAGCAAAAGGCAAAGGGCAAAGCTAAATTCTGCCTACTGCAAATTTCCAAAACATCTCTGCAAGGGACGATTTTCTTTTAATACCAAAACCGTCTTTCCCATCTCTTCTCCCACCTCGCCGCACATCGGCAGGTCACTGGGACCACGCTCCGCTCCCTGCGGCTCACGCAGCCACCGAGCCCCGCGCCGCGCCGCCGAACGCGCGGAGCCGCTGCGGGGGATCGCGGCACCGCGCCGAGCGCTGCGCGTTTAACATTTAAATTTCCCACTCGGAGCGGCGCGAACCCGCAATCAGCGCCGCTAACGAGGCGCGTCCCGCCGCCCTCGGCTCCCCCGGCCCCGCACCTCGGCGCCTCCACGCGCAGACGAGGGGGAACCGCCCCGCACCCCGCACCCCGAACCCCGCGCGGAGCAGAGCGAGGACGGAACGGAGCGCGGCGGCGCGGGGCCGCGCGAAGCCGGGAGGTGGGCAGGGAGCGCGCACGTGGCACGGAGCGGCCCGCGCCCATTTGCATATTCACATGAGCGGCGCTCGGAGCGCTTAAGCGGCGCCGAGTTCAGGTGCGCTCCCGCCGCCCCCGCCCCGCTCCGCGGCCCCGACGCGGCGGGAGGGACGCGCCGAGGGCTGCGCTTACCTCCGCCCGGCTGCCGCTCGCCCGAGGACCCGCCCGGAGCCGCCGGGGTTTTTGAGAGCCATCCTTCGGGGTTCGGTTTCCCTTCCTCTCCTCTCCTTCCTCCTCCTCCTCTCTCGGTGTTGTGGCTTATAAAAAAAATAGCGAAGACAACTCCATGTTGAGCGAGCAGTCAGGGCACGGCGAAGTCTGGGGCTACGGGGGGAGGGAGGAGAGGAGGGAGGGTCACAGCTCCATGCCTTACAAAAGGGAGCCAAAAGCCCGACATTTTTTTAATATCCGACACGAACGCTGCCGTGCACATGCACGGAACACACGTGCGTGGGGCGATGCGTGCGGCGCTAATTAGATTTTTGCCAAAAACCAGCGAGGTTTGGGAGGAACGCAATTAACGCCACGGCACAGAGGTAATGGGGGGACCCCGTCCCCGGGCTGTCCCCGCAGCTCCGCGCAGCCCTGTGCCACGCTCAGCATCACCCACACCACAGTGCCCTGGACCCGCTCAAAGCAACCACGCTGGAAGCCGAGGAGCGCAAATTAATTGCCATAGTTCCTAGTTGTGACGATGGCAGGGACAGAGAACCAGGCTCCCAGTGCAGCCGTCACCCCACAACGTCCCCAGAGCCCTGCACTGGGTGCCCATGGTGCAGGCCGGCACTGGGCACCAGCGCCCCGCACAGCCTGCTGCCAGCGGCCTGCCAGGAGGGTCTGCCTGCACGCACAGCACACACGTGCAGCACTTCTCCGACAGCCATCGCTGTTCCCAGGAGCGATGCAGGGTTGCGCTGCTGCCCAGCACGAGGTCTGGACCAGCACTGCACACCTCGCACCGTAATTGTAGTGAGGGCGTGAATTAAAGTTGGTTTCCTTATACTTTTTTTTTTCTTTTTTTTTTTTTTCATGGAGAATATTTAGGAAGGATTACATTTATTTTTGCAATTAGCAAAGGCAAATTTGCCTCCAAGCAGAACCATCACACACCACGCTCTGGCCCAGAGGATGTTTTGATGGAGAAGTCACAAAGCCCTGACAGTGGGACCCCGCGGCCAGGCAGCACCCAGGGCTGCGCAGGGCTGCAGTGGGGGCACCCAGCAGGGTCAGCGCTCAGCACAGCCCAGACAAAGGGCGCTCCCTGCTCTGACGAGATCGGGGCAGACACGCTCCGTACGAAAAATAATTTCTCTGCCTTCGTTTTTCTTCTTCTCCTTCAAAGGCAGCAGGGAAGCAGCCTTTTGTGCTCAGCTTGGCTGTCAGGGAAGGAAGGGGATTTAAGGACCTGACCACCGAGCTGAGCTGTCCTCCACCCAAAACATTTTTAAAAAAGAAAAGAAAAAAAAAAAAGAAAGAAAAAAAAAAAAACAGAAAGAAAAACAGAAAAAAAAAACCAGAATAATTCTTTGAGGAGACTCAAAGAGTCCCTGAAATAAAGAAGAAAGGGAAAAAACATCCAAAACATTAGACACAGAAACATTATATTTCAATATTATCATATGAATTAAATGTAATCCTTGAAGCGACTACTCCCAGGGGTCACATATTAGGCCATTTTTTTCTTTTTTTTTTTTATTTAATAGAGGTCATCCAGGCTGAAAAGCAGAACCCAAATGAAAAGCATCTTCAATGTGGTTATAACATGAGCTGCGCGAGGTCAGGCAGTGTCTTGTATGGCCTCATAAAAAATACATAACCAGACAGCCTAATAGTATTTCTTTGCATTCATTTTGGGATGGGAACTGGCGGCTGGGGGAGGGGCGGCGCGGGGCTGGCGGAGATAGGAACATATAAAACCCACATATACATTTCCATAATGCACAGCTTTTAATACATTTCAGTTAGGACGAAATGAACATTCGTTTTAGCAGATGCCTCGGTGAGCTTTTTTTAAAGGAACAACCGCAGGTGCCGTTGCTGCGGCCCTCAAAGCAGAGCTGGCACTCAGCGTAACCCCACGCACGGCTCGTGCACACGCAGGGCACACGTGGGGCACAGCGCTGCGGCCTTCCTCCCATCAGACATTTCTAAGGCACTCTGTCGTTTGTCCACGCGCAAACACCGCCCGATTAATTTGAATTATTTCTCTTCCGAAGAGAAATACAGACGGAAGAACCCCACCGCACGGCGCTGCTTTAATTCGCGCTCGCAGGGAGGGCTCTGCCGGCACGGAGCGATGCGGGCTGTGGAGATGTGCGGGGTGGGAGAGGGCGGCAGAAAGCAGAGGGCGGCGAGGGGCTGCGCAGCATCGCAGGGCGCTGTGCTGAGCGCTGCCCCGGAGCCGAGCGGAGCCGCCGGTGCTGGGAGCGCTGTGCTGCGCAGGTGCGCCCCAGTCCGGCACTGCGGAAACAGCTCTCCTGGTTACGGCCCATCCCCGGCCTGAAATTTACTGCTCCTCTGCATTATTAAAGAGACAGCTCGTGTGCGCGATGGGGGAGAGGAGCCGGGCGGGATAAATAACTGCGCACGGCTTTTTTAGTGCTATGTTTGTGTTCTCCGTAGTCTTTGTATTAAGATTCTGAGCATTAAAGCATGCTGGGTTAATAGGTTGTTATTCATTATTTGAATTATTTTCAAAAATAAAATCTGGTTTAGAGAAAGAGGATTTTTTTCCCCCCATGCTGACAGGCAGGAAGGGTGGGGGGCAGCGACTGCCCCATGGCATGGACCCCCCCAGCAGCTCCAGCAACAGTGCTGCACACTCACACGGATGCTGAGCAGGGTGGGAGCAGGGATCCGCTGCAGGGACAACCTGGGGGCTGTGGGACAGCACACAGGGGTTAAGATCCCACAGCAATTGCAGAGAAATGTACAACTCGGAGATCAGTGTGGGTAGAAATGAGCAGTGTTTGTCCCTGCTCCCCAGACCCGGCCGCCTGCTGCTCATCCCAAACCAAACCCAGGTGGGGTGCAGCTCTGTGGGCACTGCAAACATCCTGCAGCCATAGGGTCAGCACCCAGCTGCACCACCCGCACTTCCATTGGCACAAGGCAGACCTGAGGCTGTGCAAACCAGCTGAGCTGCTCATCTGGGTCACTGCCATCTCTGAACCAGGGTGCACCGGATGGCTTACGTGAGTCCCGAGCCATGGAGCGAGGCCCTGATCCCAGCCTGGACCCAGCAGCGTCAGTCAGTTAAAGCTCAAACATTATTAATTCTGTGCAGCAAACCAGCTGACTGCTCATCGGAGATGTCTCTGTGAATAGTGATCAATGATAAGAGAACCCTCCAGGTAAACCCAGAGCAGCACAGAGCTGCTGGGTTTACCTGGGTTGCACCTGGGTTGCAGAAGCACATGTTTCTGAAGGCGGGAAGTGGGCAGGGTTTGCTGTGTCCCAGTATTTTATTATCAGAGATTCCATGCAATCAGTCACTGGAGGGGTTTGAGGGCACTCTGAGGAGAACATGAGAGCACAGCAATGCTTCCACTGCCCATACCGACTGCTTTCTCCCCCAAGTTCAGAGACAGGCACTCCCTGGAAAGGTCTGTGTGTTCAGGTGCTGGCAGACCCAGCATGGCAGTGGGAGCCAAAGCACAGCAGTGCAATGGAACACACAGAGCAGCTGCATCGCTCCGAAGCGGCGCATCGTGCCCATCCTGCTCAGCGGGGGATGAGGGGCAGTCCAGAAAATACTTTGCATCTGTATACAGTGATCACCCAGAGCTGCATCCCAGACAGCATCTGAGCACTGTTTGTAACTCCTCGAACCACGCTGTGCTTATCACAAACCGACCACAGTGAGTTTTTACCATAGGTGCACAGAGTGGGTTTCAATACAGAATATGCAGGTACGTTTACAGTAGTGGACAGCAAAGTAAAATCATTGCGTCAGAGCAGAGGGACAGCCACCAGCCAATGCAGGAGAATGAAATCCAGATTTCTGTTAGTGCCAAATAAACAAGGAATTAACATGGAGCCATGGACAAGCAGCAAAGCAGGAGCCTCGCTGACCCTGCTCAGGTATTCTCGTCTGGCATCTTAATTTCCCAAATCATCAAAGCAGCCAGTGAGGCCTATCAGCACCTGAACATGCAGATACCTGTAACCACGGTACATCTATGTATGACCAAAGTATAAAGTTGCTGTTATCAAAGTACAGCTGGCCTGGCCTGCAGTGTACGTGACCGTTTTTGCATATACGTAATGTTAATCAAATGTCCCTCCTGTAAGCCATGATAATAGCAACAACTGTGACACTCCACGTTCTGGTTGGAATATCCAAAAGTTTTCGGGTAAATCCGAGGTGTGGAGGCTCCCGGGGCCGTGTTAAGCAGCTCTTGTGCTCAGCCTTCAGGTGGCAGAGCTTAAGTAACGAGAGTGTTAGAACCGTGACAACACTCTACTGGATTTAAAAATACAATTTTCAAAACTGATTGCCAAACTCTGATCTCAATAGCATGCCAATTTTGTCAGCTCTGCCAGCTGATCCCATAAAAAGTGTTATTTCTCTGTATAAACCCAGGTGAAGTTCGGCATCCAGAGAGGAGCGGTTTGACTCAAGGGTCCCTAATCCCCACAGCTCCCGTGCTAACACTGAGTGTTCTCTTGAAACAGCATCAAAAACGCAATTATAGAAACAACAGCCAAAATTATTTCTTGCATAACAGGATTGTATCAGCTCCAATGTGCCACATTACACACAGCGGTGGTGAACCTGCTCCATGTTTAGCTCTGTATCTCCTGTTCAGACTGCTGCAAGCAGCATGTGGGCAGCAGGGACAGGGACGTGCCAGGTAACACTGCCTGCAGGCAGCAATAACCCAGCCCAAATGTCACCCAGGTACGGCTGGAGGAGGCGAAGGTAACTGTGGGACTCCTCTGCTCCCACAGAGACCAACTTGGGGCAGTGAATGAGTGAGAGACTGAAGATGTGGCGAGGAAGGAGGTTGGTGACACACACCTCTCGCCTGGGAACAAAGGGCAGGACAGGCCAAGAGCAGCAACCAACTCCACACCCCAAAACCCGAGAGGCTCTAAAGCCACTGTGTGGCACAGAGCAGGCCCTGACAGCACGTCACTGCCGTGCCCCTGCTGTAGTTCCTGCACTGCAACTGACAAACAGAACTTCTTACAAAAAGTAAAATAAAACCAGTAACTAAGATATCCACAATAAACGTATGGGTGCATTTTAAGGTGTTCTTCTGGGAGTCAGAACACTGGATTGCTTTGTTCAACACAGGACTTACCCGATAAATTTTCTAAGTAATACCATTCTCAATTATTAAAGCACAGCTCGGGAGGCTTTTAGCTTCCAGAAAAGTACCTAAATTTTTAAGTCTCCATTAGTGTCCTAATGAAAGCTGTGAAGGGGCTTCGGGCTCTTGTTGGCTCCTCATTCCTACCACAGAGCTGTCAGAGGGATGGGTGCCCTATGGCGAAGGCACCAGCTGCCCCATCTGCCCCGACCCCATTGCCTGATACTCCGGTGGGATGAGGACAGTAATTCACGTCTCTCAGGACTCCTCTACCTCAGCTATTTAAAACAAAACTCTGCAAGACAGGGAGAAAAATTTTAGGTCCTCTCAAACCAGTGGGTTTTGGCACCAACTTCAAAAGGAGAATTGTAGGCTAAACAAGTTCAGGTATCTGAATAGTGAAACACAGATCTTGGCTGTGGTCTCTAAATGCTGTTACCGTGCTAATAATGTGGTGGCATATCCAAGACTACACTGCAGCCACAAAAATGTAAGGCCTTTGTTTCCAAACATCTGAATGCTTCCAGACCCATCTACATGGAAAAATGTGCCAGCAGCTCTCCAGGTCTGGTGTCACAGAAGCACTTCCTCCTCACTTCAACCAGAGGTGCTCAGTGGTGCGTGGAGGATGAGCAGAAGGAAAGCAAAGATCACCACTGGGGTTCAGGCCCCAAAGTACTGAAATTGGAAGCAAGAAATGCGGAGAGCAGGAGCCCAGACATCAGTGCCCCAGGGAAAGCTGTGCTGCGCAGTCACCTGGGTGCCAAAGCATCTGCAGGAGCAGCCCGGCTGGCATGAATCCACAGCACGTGTTGAGCACGGCTCTGTGCAGAACAGAGAGGTTCCTGGAAAAGATCCTGGGCCCCAGCCAGGCACGTGTGTGATGCGCTCAGTGTTCGTCCTGCCGGAAGAACCAACCATCCCAATCCCTGTGTGTCCCTACTGCGGCGCCCTGCTTCCACACAAGGAAGCCTGCAGATGGCCAAACAGAGAGCTAGGCCATCACTGCTTCCAACCAATGCACTAAAAAAACACCTCAAGCTCTGCAAATGGTGAACTGGCAGAATCATAGCACCGTTTTTTTGTTGCTGTTGCTTAAGTAGTTTAAAATTAAATAATCAAAATTGCAATTCTACAATTAGGAGATGGAATAATTGTGCTCATTTTTCAAAACCACTTTCAAATCTAAAATATTCCACTTCAGCTAATACAACAGCACTACTGCTGTCCTCCTGTCTTCATAAAGGATGCGGGTGTTGTTCTGCTCTGTAAATGACACAGAGTAATTCCGGTTGGATTTTGAAAACATTTGCAAGCTGAGGATTACCTTAAAAACACAAAGGCAAGGACATGAGACATCCACAGCTGCGACTCCCCAGATGACCTTAACTTGGAATAAGAAGCCTTTGTTTGATGGAGTGCAGTGGTTCCCTCGGTTCAGGCCAGCAGACCACTATACCCCGTGGCGGATTTCTCTGAGTCACCTTGTGGAACCACGCAGAACTGACTCATTCATAAATTTTACTGTTTCACGTAATTCTATAGCGTACAGTTTGGGAGCCAGCGGTTTGGTTTACAGCATTTTGAAGAAGTTGAAACAAAAAAGCCAATTATTCCAGATGAAGTGATTCATCCGTAGAACTGCGCTGGTGTAGGAGGTGTAACTTTCCTACATAAACAAGCCCCAAACAGCACAAGTCCTCCTGAAACTCAATGGTACTTGTGTTCTCAAGTCACGCAGATGCTTTGGAAAACATACGCATGCGTCTTGTTCTTGCAACTTCTGAGGCTGTTGAAAGATACAGGGAAATAAAAAACAGTGGGGCACCCTGGAGGACAGCATCAGCTTTCTGCTGTGCTTGGTGGTCCCCCGCTCCCTCCCCAGTGCCACCCAGAAGTGCCGGGTGAAGCAGAGCGGCTTTATGGGAGGTGCCTGAAAGCTTGGAATGAGAAAACTTCTGCAGTGAGTGCTGTCTTGTGGTGTCATGTCCCAAGCCAAATATATCCCCAGTAAAAGTCAAGCAAAAAAGCATCGTTTCCAACCGCAACAGTGGTGGGGATGGGGATGCCACAGGCCACAAACCGCTCCCATGCTTGCATTTATGTCAGTCAACAGTCAGCAAAAACTGCACTACTCCAGATGCAGAGCACAGCACCCCGGCACTCAGCCTGCTGCTGTCTGCCTTCCCCGCCTCCCACTGCCCGGCCCTGCCTTGATATATAACCTATAGGAAATAAACATACAATCTCTCAGAGGGGAACCAAGAAGGGCATTCCAAGAACAAATAGTCAGTTAAGCATTATCTGCAACTGCTGCGCTTACATCTTCAAACAGGAAAGCACAAAACTTTCCCTTCAAACAAAACAGCAGCTTACTGGTGTAGGTGCTGGCAGACAAGTCTCATGCACCACCGAACACATGTTCTAACCAACCAGATGATCGGTCCTGGAACTGTAAATACTGGAGGGTGTTGGCACTGCATCTTTGAAGAAAGTTACAAAATATACACATAGCACATACGTTCTGCTACACAGTTTATATAAGCTAGAAAGTCATGGCATTTGATGAGGTCAGTTTTTAAACAATGACATGGAAATGTATACAAGGAAAAATATTCTCAAAAATAATGTAAAGCTAGATATGGTTAAACAAAAAGCAAACCCCAGTATATTAAAAAACTATTGAAGACCACTGACCATTTACATCTCAGCGATCTGCTCTAGATGACAGAGGTGATAATGCGACCTCAGTCACACCAGGCTTCTCAACTTCTGAATGCACTGAAGTAACAAAAGAACGTTTATTAAAAAAGATACTCTGTGTAAAAATGATTGTTTAAATGATACTAAATACATCTGTGCAGTTCTTTAAACCTTATATCAAATACGATTGTACTTGCTTTCCATATCTTTGATTTTTAAATGCCTGGGGAGACCAAGAGCATGCTGGATAAGAGTTCCCTATCAGTGGCAAATGCTTTATGTTCATTAAACTGAAATACAATTAGCAGAGCTCAGCTGCACATCGCTGAGCTCCCGCTTCCACAAAGCTGAGAACTGCAGAGACTCGGACAGGACTCCCAGCAGCACGTCCCCATGGGCTGTTGGCTGCAAAGCCAAGCACGGCACCCGCAGCCGGCGATGGCGGAGGAAGAGCCCACGAGAACCAGTGCTGGCTGGCTATGCAGGTAACCTTGTGCCACGCTTTTTTCTTTCAGAAGAATTAAGGCCGTCCCTTGGTTTTCAAAGGAACTGAACAGTTTGCTGGGTGAACTGCGCTCTCCCCGATCATTAACCATGTCTGCATTTCCAACTCCATCACCACTACTTTCTTCAGCATTCCCTGCAATACCCCTGGGAAGGGATTATCACAAACGTTACCAATCTTCTCCTTTTCATCATCAACAAGATTGCCTTTGCAGGAGTCAAAAATAGCTGGGCTCTCAAAAAAGATTTTAAGCAAAATTTGAATTAAAATCATTCTCTTAGCATTCTTCTACTTCTGCATTTCACTGCTAAACTTGCATTTGAAATTCGGTAGCTTTGAGGTAATTAATCTGAATTGGTTAGATACTATATTTACACCTTGAAGTATTACTTACCAGCTACTCAAGATTCAAAACCCTCCCTCTCTCCTGCCAGGCTCTGCAGACCCCTCTTGCACAGCACTGCGAGGGCTGGGGAACGCCAGCAGCTCCCAGGGCCCTGAGCCGCAGCCGCACTGCCCACGAGTTGCTCCGCGCGTGGGCACCTCGACAGCAGCACAGCAGCTTTGAAAGCAGCTCGAGACCACTTTGCTTTATTGTTTCTTTGTGCGTGGTTGGATCATTAGCGTTTGTGATCTCAGATGGTAAACCAAATACGAGTTTTATCTCTGACAAAATCTTTTCTAATTAATTTGTCATGAAAGCAGGAAAGATTACCAAGAGCCAAACTTTGCTTTGTGTTTTTCAGAAAGGCTTCCCATGCCTGCATCAAGAGTAATACAATATAGAGTTGAGTTTTTCATTAGTGTTTGTTTTGTCTATCTGACAACCTACAGAAAAGCAAATAAACTCACAGGTACGCACTGCTTATGTTTTCCTAACGGTAATAATGTACTCGAAGTCCCTTCCCGCTCAGACTGCTGGTTGTCACCTCTCCTTCTTTCATTCTATTAAGCAAATCCTGTGATACTGTAGAAGGCCATTCCCATCAGCCAAAAAGTTCAACTAATCCCTAATTTCCTCTGTTAGCTTTGTACCCTTCCTTCCTGCGTTGGATTTGGGATGGGCCTTTTGGCTGTGAAAGGAGAACACATTTATACTCAAGGCACTGAAAGTAGAGAATATGTGGATTTAGCACCAAATAACTCACATCTGGAAACATGAAGCCAGGACTTCAGGAACTTTCGCTTTACACCTGACCTGACTACACACATCAAAATTCCCAACGTACATATGGTGGCATTTCCCAGAGCTACAGTTATTATTTAAAAACTGATCAGAAGTAAGGATTTAAGAGCAAATCAACAAAACCCACCAAAGTAACATACTGAACATGCGAAAAGGCAGTTCAACAAAATGAAAGGCGACAACTTAGGCCAAAAGGTGTCTTGGTTTATCAGCAACATACAGCCAGCCTGCAAGCCCCACGCACAGCCCTGTGCCCCCAGCCTGCATGTTGCCCCCCGCCCCTTTGGGAGCTCGCAGGTTGGCAGAGGACACAGATAACAGAGATGCTGAAAGGTCTCCTTCCACATGCAGGGAGCAGTGGGGGCCGTACAGCAGATATCGCGGTCCCAGCGAGCGCAGGACGGCACCAACCTGTGGCTGCCCCCCCCCGGCCTCCATTTGCCGGCAGCTGGCCCTGAGCTGACACAAAATGGAGGCGAGCGGAGCAAGGAAGAGGAAGGAAGGGAGGAAGAACGGCGCCGTGATTGGGAGGGCAGCAGAAAGAGAGATTGAGCGAGACAGGGAGAATGTCAGAGCTCAAGTCTGGCATTTGCCTATTTAAATTCAATCATGCAGCCCTCGCGGAGCTGGAAATGGATGGCCTGCGTTATGAATTTCTGATCAGACGGCTGATAGGTTATGAGCGGGGACGTAATCCCATTGAGGAAGCCTTTTTTCCCAAGCGAGGGCAAGCAATAACTGCCCTTCAGAGATGGCTCTTTGCTTTGCCCTTTTTATAATTTTTTCCTTTTCTTAAAAAAAAAAAAAAAAAAATCCAAATAAGCATTTTTATGATGATAAATGTGTAATAATGATTCATTCTGCCTGCATCTGAAATGGGATATGCCTTAGCAAATCAGACATGCGCTCAAAATAAACTGCCATATTTTTTCTTTTTTAAACCTAATTAGAATTCTCTCCTTCTCTAAGCTCATTTTGTACCAACACTAGTGATCTAAAAAGAAAGTGAAAAGAGCAACACATGTGTTGGGGCTGGTATTTTTAATACCCTGTAGGGTTTTCAACGTTCTATAGTTTACCTTTTTTAACATGATGTGTTTACATAAAAGGATAAAAAAAAATGTCCTCAATTGGCAAGAATTGCCAACGTACAATAGGATGAGACAGAAATCATTGCACAAGCCAGCGTTTTCCTACATCTGCCCCTATGACGTCTTTCAACACTGCTTTGTGTTAAGGTGAACGAATCAAACCAGCTGAGGACACAGACTTACAGCAGCCACGTTTCCGGCGAAGGGAGGATGCGCAGTGAGCTCAGCATCACACAGCAACACCCGGCAGAGCTGTGCTGAGCCCCAGCCATCACCAGCCCTGTGCTGCCGGGCGCTAAGTCCAGCGGGCATGGGGAGATGGACATCCTTGAGGAGGGTGAGTGTAGGGAAATAACATCTATGGGACCAGGAGGGCTGAGCAGTATCACGGCATCAGTGCTAAACAGAAAGTTGCTCTTGGGACTGAATCTTTAACATACTGGATACAGAAAGAAAATCTGTGAAATAGTTTGCATGTCTCCTGATACAAGAGACATGCTGCAATTCAGTAATGCTGTGGTGTCCCACGCTCAGCCCAAGGAGAGCAAATAATCACAGAATCATTCAGGCTGGAAAGGACAGCTGGGACCCCCAAACCCAACCCATCCCTCCCCCCACCATGCCCACTGACCGCGTCCCCAGGTGCCACATCTCCACGTCCCTCCAGGCACTGTGACTCCAGCACGCCCTGCACAGCCCATGCCACTGCCTGACCACTCTTCAGAGAAGAACCCGAACCTCCCCTGATGCAACATGAGGCCATCATTACTTGGGGCAAAGCCCTCCTGAGCCCATAAACCATGGGACTGCAGGACTACAACTCACAACCTCTGAATTTCAGACCATTTCGTTCACATTTTTCCCTGCTAATGCACTGCACAGAGCTGCCCCCGATGCCAGCACAGAGCAGCTCGGTCGCTTGCTGCCCCAGTGGTGGCTGCAGTGAGCCAGAAGTTACAGCGTGCAGAAATAAAGAAGGTATAAAGTGATTTTCCACCCATCTGATGACATGTCATAACTGCAAAGACTTTTTGAAATCCTGCATGCACAACACGAGGCTCTGACAGAACTCCCACACTGCAAGCGTATGGTATGTTTGTCCTGAGGAATGCAAAAGGCTGAAAAAGCAGTGCTTCGCCCATCTCATGTGCTCCAAACAGTTAATTTTGCTCGGTATCCTCACACCGAAATGGGCAAGAAACCTCAGAGCTGATAATTATGAAATAACATGGCCACAGGGGAGTTCCCTCCCCATTACCATTGGTTAGGGATTGTCTTATGTCCTGGAGCGGTAGAATGTTGATTATTTAATTGAAATTATATATATTAGCATGGATGTTCTTGTTAGCCATAAAATAAAACATCTAATATTTTCAATCTTGTTGCATCAACATCTTGTGGCAATGAATTTTGAGGGCTAAAAGCACATTATGTGAAAACATCATTGTTTAAATGTTCCTCCTCTCAGTGTCACTGCCTGGATTCCAGTGTTAGAGTAAGAAAAGGAACGTGAGAGGCAACAAATAACTGCCCACTGACCTTCTTTCTCTCTTTTTATTTTGTGTTGATTTAAAAAAAAATGCATTACCTGAGCATTACGCAGCACATCCCCAAACTTCTTTCATCCAGCTGCTCAGAAAGACTCTGTGCTCCAACAGAGCTTCAAGCCAAGCACGGCTGGTCTCCTTGAGGGGACAGGACAGATCAGTTCCCAGCGACCAAGTAAAGTTCCACAAAGACGTCTGTTTAATTACCCATGTCCTAATCAAACACAGGGCTCCCTGAGCTGGTGATTACAAACACTGCCACTTGTATTTGCAGTATCTGCTTTCCATATTTATTTGGTAAATCAAAAATAGAGGTTAGCAGAAGAAGTAAACCTGCAATAATAAAGGGTCTTCTTGTAAAAAGCTTTTAGTGTTTTTGTTAACTTACTATTAAATTTAAGCTCAGTGTTGCTAACTTTCACTTCTGCAGCTAATAACATTTATATTGCAATCCTATAATTACATTAACAAAAAAGGCGAATTTCCCCCATTTCTCACACTATTACCAATATTACCACATTAATGGTATATTAGCCAGCAAAACTGCAAATTGGGTCAACTCATCTTCCACTGATAGGGCACAAGTTTGTAAATTAGGCATCTTTGAAGTTTTCCAGTGCTTTCTGTGCAGCTGGAGGAGCAGCTGCCCATCAAACTGAGGGCGGGCAGGAGCACACGCTGCTGAGCCTCCCTTGTGGCTGCGGGGCCGGGACGCAGCAGCCGGAGCCCCACATCCCAGTGCAAAGGGAGAGGGACAGGAATCAGGGCGAAGGGGATCCCAACAGCAGCTCCAACATCAGACACACATCTTTGGAACATTCGATTTATGCAGCGGGAAGGAGCCATCAAAAATGTTCCATTTAAGAACTGTAAAGGCTTCCTGAGCTAGTGGAGCACAACAGAAACACTCAGTGATAAAGGACATCACAGCCCTTTATAAACTGAACCGGTGGTTTCCCAAATTTAATATGCATGAACAGTGCATGCGAGTCCTCTTAAATCCAAGTACCAAACCCTGCCTGTTTAATAAATCTCGCCAGTACTCCACTATTAGACAGGGGATTAAAACTAATCTATCAATCCCAAAACCAAGCACAGAGTGGATTAAAATGCAAAACACATGAGAGTATGAAGATGCTTAATGCTAAATAACAAACATTTCAATCACAGAAATCATTTTTATCTTCTTGTTTATGCTAAGTAGATACTATTAGGCTTAATATCTGTATTAACACAAGTGGGGGAAGAAACAGTTTTAAGGAGACCTAAATACTTGCACGCGCCTGTATTGCTTGCAGCAGACGCTCTCTTGTTGAAAGAGTGCAGCACGGCGTTTAAAATAATTGTTTACTCTGCAGGCCGGCTCAATGGTGCTTGACCTGCTTCTATTTTTTTAACCCAAAGCAACGCACCCATAGGGTCTTAAGAAAGACAGAACTCAAACCTGTTATTTGCATCATAATATCTGAATATCGCATTACCACCAACGCTGGTGATGTCACAGATGTGAGACTGCCATCCTGATGTTCAGTTCAGCTTCCTGATGGACTGTGGGCTGGGGTGCTTTGTATCTTTTTTTTTTTTTTAAAGAGTAAATGAAAAAGACCTCATCCAGCCATGGCATAAATATGAGATGCAAAATGAAGGGAGCCAAGCACAATTCCACCCCTTTATCTGAAACAGAGGAATGACCCGATGCAGTTTACCTGGTGCTTCACACCTCATCCAGTAATTCACCATTGTCACCCCCAGTTCACAACCACAGGCTGAGCTCCCATTTCCTAAAAAGAGCCAAATGCCTGCCCAAATCCACCCACAGCCAGAAACATCCCAAACCTGCAGAACCAGACCTTCAACCTCCATATCTGAGCAAAACTCCCCCCAAACCAATGAGAAATCACATGATTTGATAAGAAATAATGACCATCAGGGATTTGTTTGAGGTCACCATCACACGCCTCTCACTCGCAGGCTTGAGGGTTGAGAACTGATGTCTGCAGATGTGGAAGTGGCGCATCAACCCGGTGCTATTATGGCCAGCAGAATGTCTAACCAGGGGAGGCGAGCGGCCGGCGCGTGTGCAGGGCCGGATAATGTCTGGAGGGCTCAGGCTATAGCTGGAGAGGGAAATTTGGTGACAGGAGAGAAATCAAGAAAAGCCACCCGACCCCGACCTCCACACACTGACCGGTGCTGGCGGTGACTTGTCCGTGTGTTGCAGCAAGGGGCGATGGTGCTATTCAGCTGAACAACACAGGGAGGCTGCATGGTTCATGTTTATCCTTGCATCAGGAGGTAAACAGTTTTCTTTCTGAAGTGCCATCTCTCAGTGGTCCCCAGAATTCTTTGGCAACAGCACGCATCCTAGGGATGCAGGAGCTGACTGCAGGGGCATTCAGCCCACACCTTCACAATGCCCCATGCCAGCAGCACGGCCCAGCCAGCGGCGCTTTCCAAAGCACAGAATGGTTCGGTTCTGCTCTTTAAAGGCATTTTCGTTTTTCCCACTTAATGTAGTGCTCAATACTGAAGCTGCCAAGAGCGAGGTGAGAAGTCAGCATCATTACAAATAAACAGCTCACGGTTGTTAGCAAAGGCTGTACAAAATGAGCTAATGACATTATCATCAGTAATTGTGGAAGCGCTCATCAAAACACCATTTGGAGAGAGGAAATACCCTTGGCCATAGTAACACAGCTGGGAAAAGAGCTGCTGGGTGGGCAGGCAGCCTGTGGGCAGCAGAGGGGCTCAGGGCAGAAGAGAAGCAAAGCAGTGCAGTCACCTCCGAGCACGGAACGCCTTGGAACATATTGAACAGCCCCGCATTGAGGCAGGTCACCCAACGTGCCATTCAGCTCATCCCAGTCAGTTCCCAGCAGCAAGCTGGGCAGGAGCTGTTTTCTCCAGGAAAGCACCTTGTGGCAGACAAGCTGTCAAATGCAACCGAAGGGACTGCTGCAGGCGTGCCCACGTGCATCCAGGCGCAGCACGGAGCCACTCGCCGGGCGGCAGCACCCGCACTGCCGTGTGCCCACAGGTGTGGGTCTGCAGCTGTCAGCGGTGCATTTCCTACGCATTGTGTGGAGCTGCACGAGGACAGGCAGAGATCCCACAGCACCTGAAGCTGGCTTTTTTCACAACCGGCTGCACAGCCCCCGTGCTTTGGGAGCAGCACATGGCACCCAAAACAAGGCGCAGCACGTGCTGACCTCGCACAGCGCGGCCCCAGGGATGGCCCTGTCTGTCCCTGCACCGCGGCCCCGGAACAAAGGGGCACGTGGGACCCTGCTGCGCTGCCGGAGGAGCAGAGCAAGTGTGGCAAAGGTTTATGAGATTAATTCTTATCTCTCCGGGCAGTGGGTCAAGTCAGAACCGTCATTCAACCAACTCTATGGATAATCTCCCTTTATTACTTTCAATCAAACTAAGTGTCTGCAATCTGCAGTATGGTTACTAATTTATTGAAAGAAATTACTTGTAGGGCTTGATTATATAATAGACGAAATAGAAAATAGTCTGGGGTGCAGCCACAGAGTTTCTCTGTCTCTGCAGAGCGGAGCGCTGTGAGCACCAGGCAGTGCTCTGTGAGCCACTGCACAGACAGGAGCGGACATTGTGCCTGTCCACTTCCTAATTAAAATAAGAGAAAGAAAGAAATGCGATTAAGGCTACACTTGGTACTGAATCTAAAAAATTGCCATTTGCAAATATTTAACAAATGCTTTTTGTGGAAAATCAGATTTCCAGCCTATTCTTGCTAATGGAATTCTGCGGCAGCCCCTGGACAAAACAACGTAAAGCTGCCGGGATTGCGGAAATCATTCTCCTCCAGTGATGGATAATATAGCATGAGGTTTTGCTTGGTTTGATTAATTTCAGAATATTGCAGAGAAGCTGCATAATCCCTCAGATAGCACAGAAAAGAAGGAAGACATGATGAAGGAGGATAAAAGCGCGTCGTAATGAAGCGCAGGCTGTTTCATATATTACAGAGAAGCTCAAAACTAATGTTATTTTGTTGAGCAGTGGCCACAATAAGGGCCAACACTGGGATGCACTTTGCTGATGCAACTACACGATGTGAGCGGTTTGGGTCTGAAAGCAGAGAAACCTGCTCAGCACCTCCACAGCTGCAAGCAGAGACAGAGCAGAAACAGAAAATGCACGTTTCCTTTTCTCTGCTCACAACGGCCATTATTTATACAAGTACTGAATATGGAAAAGGCTCTGACAAATTTACAGTGCTGCAAATGGATGAGGAATGGATGAGGATGACAAACGATTCTGTGAGGGAGGCAGAGGATTCCCTTATTAAAGCATCAAATCTTCCCCTAAATATCACACGGACATCTTCGCCTCAGTCGCTCCACTCACACCAAAAATTACCCAAACCAATAAAGTCAAATTTTGCTCACGGATAAAAACTGGAAATTTGTCTGCTGTTATACTGTTAATTTCCACCGCGTAACTCGGCTTTGTTGTTTTGTTGTTGTAGTCGTTCTTTAATTCTGTGCTTGAAACCCATTTGAAATCTTTGTTTATAACAAATAAGAAGAAAAAGAAAAGCTGAAATGCAACAACAAAACCCAGAACCGCCTGCGGCCCCGCAGCGCAGCGCGGCCCCGCAGCCCCCACTAGCGGCCGCGCGTCCCCACGGCTGCGGCACCGCACGGCAACCGGCCCCGAGGGCTCGTCGGCCGCCCTGCTCACAGTCCATCCCTTCCTCCCGCACCCGACCCAGGAGAAACGGAGAGCGAACAGTTCTCCTGGCTGCGCCCCGGAACCGGGCACGCGGCAGCGGACAAAGCGTGGCCCATCATCGCCGCAAGGCAGCGCGGGCAGCCAGGAGGCGGCGGCTCCAGCGCAGCGGTGTGCTCTGACAGCACTGAGCAACTGAACCCCTCTGCTTTGGCCCACGATGGAAAACGAGAGTAAAAATTATTTTAATGCTAGAAAAAGAAAGTCAGAAGTAGTTATTAGTGGGTTTTTCTGAAAGTTTTACCGCTCAGCGTCAGGTCTGCAGATGAGTCATTTTGGTTTCAAAATGTTTCATCCAAGGAAGCACGAATCATTACAAGAACATCACAAACGGCCATCGGGACTTTCTACTGTTCAAATAAAGCAGGAGAGCCTCAAAGCTGCAGAGAACAAGGCCAGGCCTCGTTCCTTTCACTGTGTCCTCGCAGCCCACCTTGGGGAGTTTCATAGGCACAGACAGAATTAGAAAGGTGCCTACATTTAAAGCGTATTCTTTACATCACGAGGATCTGCACAGCTGGAAAACTCAGATGAACAGGAGGGCATTCTGTGTGGGTGGAAAAGCCCTGTTCTTGGGGCTCCTCTCATTTCCTGCTACCACCTCCTGTCCTGGTTTGGTGGTGCTCACTCAAGCAAACTGCAAGCTGTTCATTTCAACCTCTCTATTTCTATGAAGGATTAATGTCAATCCTTCACCTTTCAAGATGGACAAACAGACAAAAAAAAAAAGAGAGAGAAACTGGCCATGTCCCCATTGCAGTGCGTGAAGGAATCAAAGCCAAGCAAACCAAGGGCAATCCTAACTGATGCTCTCTAAAGGTCTCCAAAGAGATCAGCACAGCTTTTAGGAACTAAGGACACAACTGAGGACTCAACTGGCTTCCCTCATCAACACCTTTAACGGTGACAACGCACATCTGCAGCCACTGGAACTGAGAGCAGAGCAGGGAAGAAAGGCACCACGTTCTCCTATGGTTTCAGCTCACCGGTGAGGCAGCGCTCACCCAATGGGCTCCTCCTCGGGTCACAGGGCTGTCTGGCTTTTGGAAATGGATTGGAGAGACAGGCATGCCCTCAGCTGTAGTTGGAGCATCCAAGGATCCCTCCTGGCTTCAAGTTGCAATGAACAGTTACTTGTTGGGGCACAGAATTCTGTTCTGCGCTGCTAGAAAAAAAAAAAACCTAAGCCGAAGGAAATTTTGTTACTGAAAGTATCTCAATTCATGACTTTACTCATGTGAGCAGCTCCTTTGAAGTCAACATGATGACTCGCATGTGTAACTGTTTGCGGGATCAGACACCCAGTTTATCATTTCTCAGTTCTGCTTCAGCACTGAAGGATGATGAAAGTCTTTCGGTGGCACCGATTGGAGCCCGCGAGGCCCACAGAAGGAACTGACTTTGTGCGAGGGGTGCATCAAGGAGGGCAAAGCCATCCCAGCCATGGAGCAAAGGGAATCTTCCAGGAGCAACATGTGGGGCCAGGACTGCAGCAAGGAAAGTTACCAAGGTGGGATGTTAGAGAGAGTGAGGCTGAAGCTCCGTGGCCAGAAAAGTCCTGTTAGTCACACACAGTGACTGCATCATGAATGCTATAGGTGGCCTGAGATAATTCCTCTCCACTCAGCGCAGCACGGGCAAGCCAAAAAGTTGGACAGCCATGATGTGTAGTATGAGCAACGAATTTCAAACATAATAATGTATAATTAGAGGTGATTCAGAGCAAACCATCAAGAACGATTAGGGGTATGGACACATGACAAAAGACTGAAAGACTTCTTTAAAAAACCTTAAATAGCCAATAAGTAAGAGGAGGCAAAATAACAGCGTAGAAGACAACGAATAACCTACAGGGGTAGATCTGCACCTGGGCTATCTCATGGCATGAGTACCTGGGCATCCTCCTCAAAATTAAAGGTGACGCATTTGAGACCAATAAAGGGAATTTCTTTCCACAAATTCAAATTAAATTTGGGAACTCCTCAACTCCAAACACACTGAGCAGAGAAACACGTGAGGAAATGGAGTAGGCGTTTACACTAATATGAAAAACATACAGAATTACAGCAGTCAGAGGTGGGGGGGTTGTTTGTTTGCTGTTGTTTTGGTTGGTTTGCTTTTAAAGAAATATTACTGCCCTCAAGTCCTTAATTCACTTTCTGGTCACGGGGAATCCACAGGAAAAAGCAGCCCATGGCCAATGTGGGATCCGTTCCTTTTCTGCTGCATTCACTGCAGTC
The DNA here is from genome assembly GCF_026119805.1 of Tympanuchus pallidicinctus. Taxonomy (NCBI): domain Eukaryota; kingdom Metazoa; phylum Chordata; class Aves; order Galliformes; family Phasianidae; genus Tympanuchus; species Tympanuchus pallidicinctus. The sequence continues at coordinate 24,043,657 of NW_026294739.1, forward strand.
ATGGAGGACGAGGTCGGGGCTGAGGGCCACGCATGGCTCTGCAGACCCAATGATTTTGGCACCCGTTTCTCCCCACAGCCCCTGAGCTTCCCATCCCCTTCCTGCTTCACCTCCAGCGCCGGGTGCCGGCGCAGCAACGCGCACTGCAGACAGCGCTCGGAATCCCAGGAAATGGGATCCACATGAGAAAACATCCCCCTCGCTGCCTTTTTATTAAAGCTTGTCAGAAAGCATTTTCTCCCCTTACTTGTATGGAAAATAAACCCCTGTCCACTTAGAATTGTTTTGCTCAGCTTAATCAAAAACGCAAAAAGAAAATCCGCTTTCAAAAATTAGTTGTTGTTTTTCATGTTTTTGTGTTAAAGGTCAAAGATTTTCCATCAAGACAGATTTTTAGGCAAAAAACACCATTTTCTCATAACACCATTTGTAGCCTGGAACGAACCACAAGCAAAGACTTTTTTCCAACCATTTCTTGCTCCTCAGCTTAATTAGCTCCCAGGTCTTCCATTGCACTCAGCACACAGCACAGGACACAGAAGCCTTTTCTGCAGCCCTGAGGTCGATCCCACTGCACTTTGGCAGGGTTTGCTCCAGCATCTCTGCCACCAACACACACGGTGCCCAGTCCTCGGTAAGCAGAGCAGGAGGTGGTGCTTTCCCAGGGCCACACACCACAGCCCCGCCGCCGCCACACGTTAGTGGGGATATGGAAGTTTGGGAAGGACCCGTGCCTGGCACTCAGCCTTACTTCCACTCTCCCAGGACCAATGTGACTTGCCTGCAGCTCTAAGGGAGATCAGAGTATTTTCAACTTATCACAGCTGTGTGTTGCTTCCCAGTCGCTTCCCATCCAAACACATCACACGCTCTGTATACCTGCAGCACTTCTGCAAAGACCAAGTGCTGCCAGCAGAACCCCAGCAGCAGCAGCCAGCTGCTGCACCATGCCACGCGTGGCACATACAGCACACAGCACACAGCACACAGCACACAGCACACAGCACACCATGTGCAGCACCTGGCTCTCATTCCAACAAGAGCTCCGTGTGCTGTGGCAATGCCTGCAGGCCGCTGCCATTTGTTTGGTTTTGCTTTTGTTGGGAGTGCTGTCAGCCCACAAAATGAACCCTGGCAGAAATAAATACATAAGGAGAGCTAGATGAGACACAAGCCTGACTTCCATCAGTTTCTTGATGGTCTGAAGTTATATTTTTGCATGGAAGTCAATAGAATTCCATGCAGTATGCGTATTTCCAGTGGATGCAATATTTCCAAAAAAAAAAGCTATAAATAAATTATTAGTTGGGTAAAGCTGCATTTGTTCTTAAAGGAGAAGAGGATCAAAGTGAGGCAGTGCGAGAGAGAAAGCAGTGGATGTGACTGGATTAGGCTGCAAACACCTTTAACTCTCCTTTTATTACTGCACCTGTTAGATTCATTTTTAATGATTTTTAACCTCATAATTTTGTATTTTAAGTCTTTATTAAATCCCATCCACCTCCCTTGGGTAATGCATTTTGATATCTGTTTGTATATTCACTTTGGCACCTGGATGGTTGTGGTAAAAAAATCCTTCCGTAGCGCATTTAACAAGGCAGAGTCTGGAAAGAAAAAAGGCTCTCTGCAAGTCAGATGGAAATCCCTCGGGTTCGGCCTCAGAGCCGCGGCGCAGCGCCCGCTCCAGGTGAGCCCCAGGCACACAGGGCTGCCAGCATCGGAGCCCTGCGCTGCGCAGCCCCATCTAACACAGGCTGACGCACAACAGCCAGAGCAGCCCTGACCCCAGGCTGCAGGGCAGCGCCTTGCCTGGTTCATAGAGTCACCAAGGCTGGAAAAGACCTCTCTGGTCACCGAGAGGTGATCACCAAGAATTTGGAGAAGTGGCACTGGGAGACACGGTCAGCAGACATGGTGGGGGGCTGGGATCGGACCATGCGATCTCAGAGGTCTTTTCCAACCTGAACGGTCCCATGACTTCTTGTGCCCAGGCGGGCAGACGGCTCAGCACGCAGGCCAGCCCCAACACGCTGAGCCCACTGCCAAGGGCTGGGAGCGACAGAGGGGGCCAGGACTGCAGAGCTGTGCTGCGAAGGCTGGAGAAGCCCCAAGCAGTGAGTGGAAGGGAGCCATTTGAGTGCTGCTTTTCAGGCACACGGCAGTTTTCTAGTCTGCTACTAAAGGTGCCGCACTGCCCACGGAGGTGGCTGGGGACACGCAATGGCAGCAGCAGCAGCACAGGACCGAATTCCTGGTGCCACATTTCACCTACTTTGTTTTCTAGAATTAGCGGGGAGAGATGAGCTGAAGTCTCCTCATCCCCCCCAGCCCCACTGTGTGCAGAGGCACTCAGCTCTCAGCAGGCAGAGCTCCGGGAGCCCTCAGAGCCCACCTGCAGGGCTGGGAGCCCTGGCTGCAGCTCGGCGCTCAGCCCTGGGTCTGCTCCGAGAACACAGGGAAGTAATTCCCCTCAGCCCTACAGCTTTTCTATAGGCGACGCATCCAAAAAGGTTTCTAAATGTAAGAAAACAAGTATATAATTACATAATTAAGCAGATGCACTGCAATTTTTCTTTTATGTTACCCTTTATATTTTTAAAAGGCAACAGGACAGAGCTGTGCTAAAAAGCAATAAAGCACGGGTAATTTAATACCAAATTACATCCATATTGAAAAGTTTACATGAAGTTGAGAGCAGACAGAGGTCAGGTTTTCAGCAGGACTGCCTTTAATTGCGGCCATCAGTTTTAGCAATCCAGATCTCCGGATCAAAGAAAATATAATGCTTTTCCTCAACGCTGAATAGTGAAAGCAGACAGTAAGCATGGCACTATCTTGCACCAAAAGGTCATAAAAAAGATTATCAGAGGGGGAACATGTCTTGTATTCAGCACACATGCACCATACTGTATATTTTTAATAGTTACATTTTTCTAGCAGGTTTTTTTTAGCAACCAGGAACGTAAATTACAAATTTTACTACTAGTTCTCAAACACGCAGGGTTTCTCCTGTCCTCTAATAAATGTGCCATCTTTGTCTGTGTCTTTTTAATTTTTTTCTGTTGCTCTCAATCATAACTCAGCCCTGCAAAACAATCCCTCCTTCCTTAGGGAGGAGATGGGAGCTGAGACGCTGCCTTCCTTTCAAGGGGGGAGGAAAAAAAAAAAAAACACAAGGAAGAAAAAATCAAATGAGGAGTAAATTATCGGCAAATCAGATAGAAACAAGTTTCCTAGATCTGCAGATCCATTGTACAAATGAAGCAATTTCATCTCCGCTGGCTCTGGGGGGTGGGATTTAAGTGGCCAAGGGGGACCAGCGCGGGACGCGAGCAGACAGAGCATCACAACATTTGCATGCATAGACCACTCCAATCTGCACCAGGAGACTACTTGTGAGAATCCATCTTTTTTCACTTAACAAGATACAAAATATAAAACACATTTGCCTCTTATTAAGCCTTTCTCATAAGTGGTTCCAGGTCCACCATTTTTACAGAGGGGGAGAGGGAAGCTGGGTGCTCCCCCGGGAGTTTCACTGGAGTGACTGAGATGAGGTGCAGGCTGGGAGCCTTTATTGCTTTTTTTTTTAAATTCCCTTTTTTCCCCTCTTCTAAAAGCACAGAAGGAATAACATTTTAGATCATTAGCATGTACTTGGTCCCCCTGCTTCCCTCCCCGGCCCCATCCCACCGCTCTGCGCTCACCCCAGGGCTGTGCTCCCCTTCTGAGGAGCTGCCAGGACTGCCTTCCGAACCCCAAAAGGACCTGGGCCCACCGTTGTGTTTCACATACACAGAGAATTCTGCTCGTGTTTATGAGCACACGGGCCCGCAAACACGCAGCACGCTGAAGTTACTTTCTGCTGTGTAAGTGGTTTCTGTTTTGCTTTTTTAAAATATATTTTTTTTTTTAAATCTGATCTGTTAAAGAAAAAAACAAAAGGGTTCGTAGCAGCCTCCACTCACAGCTCTGTCACACAATCAGTAGTATTTTCATCGTCTCTACACTTGTTAAATATTAGATACAATATTAAAATATTGAAGGGAGAAAAGAAGGCTCGGCTCAGCCAACATTTACTGCACAGAGAGGAGGTGAGCCAGGGGTGTGCTCTGCAGCAAGCAGTGGTGAGATGCTGCTCAGATGCTGCTCACTCAGCCCAAAAAGAAAGAACCAAGCTGCTCCTCCACCTGGAGATGAGGTGTCAACAAGAACCCTTCAGAAATAAACCCAAACAATTCCCACTGCAAAGGAGAGCTGTGTCCTCCCTCCCAGCCTGCCCGAAGGAAACCTGGGGCACTGGTGCTGCTTGGGAGCCCAGGCTGAGAAACCAATCAGCCTGTGCTTCTATGCCAGAGCAGCACTGAAAGCATGAGGCAGAATGCTGTTATCCTCCTCAGTAATAGTCAGAGGGATGGAAAACAGAGCATGTTTTGGAGAGAGGGAAAACAAGGAAAGAAAGAAAGCAACCATTGCCTCTGCTACGTTCGGCACCAAAGGCTCTCAGGTATTTCCAACGCGTCTTTCACAAATCAGATAATAGCACCATCAGGGTTTGTTGGGCAATAGAGCCACAGCGCTACCTGGCCAATCACACCAGGCTCCAGCACAGACCCTGCTCATCTCTGCATTAAAGGGGGAGAAGAATTGGGGCACACAGGGACGTCACATCCCACCCACCAAACACAGCGCCCTCACCGCCCACAAGCACACCTCATCTGCTGTGCCGTCCTCCACCACCATCAGCTTCCTTCCAGCAGCCATTCTCAGCTCTGAGAGGAGGGAAGCAGAACTCTGCCCTGCAGCTCAGTCGCCCTGCCAGGCACCCAGCACAGCTGCAGGAGTCCAGAGCCGATAGCCAGCACAGCCCCACCTGCTCCAATGGCAGCAGGAGCACTCAGGTGCTGGTCCCCCACAGCCTCACCAGCTCACAGGAGTTAAAGATGAAGGCAATTTCTAATCCTGGAGAAACTCTCACACAAAGTGGCAGTGATGGTGCTGTTGCAGACTCTTACTCAAGTCTTCAGCTGCATCGTTATTTTGTTTTGCAGAAGTACACTCTTTTTGTCTATTAAGCTTCCTCTATTCAGTATCTTAGTATCATTAAATTGTTCAGCATGACTTCAAAACTGGGATTTGCTCCAAACGTTCGGAGAAACCAGGCTAAAACAGATGAAGATAACAACGGAGGGATACAAGCGCAAACCTCAGTCAGGGGGGCTTCCCTCTGACCCCTCACGTTCCCTTCTGTCACCCGACAGATGCTTCAGAATCCACTCCCACGGCTTGTTGTGTGCAGGCATTCACGTGATGCTCAGGAGGGTTTGGGGCAGGAGCAGGGACAGAATAACCTGGGCAGGATACAGGGCTGGGAGTTTAATCCCTTTGTGCCTCAGCCACGTAATCCATAAAACAGGGTAATAATACCCACTAATCTCAGTCGGCTTTAATTGATTATTTGTTAAGATCATCAAGAACCTTAGCAGGAAGACTTTAAAGACCTGTGAAGTCTACTAATTGTTTTATCATTATAATTGCTGACATATTATCTGACTTTTTCCCTTCTCCTTCCTGCCTCATACACCAGGGATGTTGCAAGGCACGCTTTCTGCCTTCCTCCATCTCCCAGCGCCAACACCACGGGGCCACATCCAGGCTGAAGTCTGGGGGTGCAAGGAATACGCATAGTTTTAGCAGTAGATCCATCAGGGTTGTGTCCTTCTGTTTAACTCATTATAGAGAAACAACAGTGAAAACAATACGGCACAGTCCTCTGCTGCAGCTAATGACAGCAAGCAAGGAAGTGCTGTATTAAAATGAATACAGCAAAGAGGAGATGATAACGTCGCTAACAGGAGGATTCTATCTGTAGCTTTTCATCATCAGATCTCAGAAGCCCTGCAGCAGAGTGCGAGCTTTTCTGCGTTCACTTTAACATACAGGTAAAGGCAATGGTGCAAAGTCAAGTGGCGGAGATCCAAGCAAGTCCCCAGGTCAACCTTAATGAGGCATTACTATAAAAAGCTACGACTGTTTATCACCGTTAACACAATAACAATTCCATGTTTATTAATATAATGCATATTATCATATTCAAACCATATGTTTGTCCACACATGGATTCATAGATGTTTTTAAATCACTTGATCCAAACTTTGCTGTAACCACACTCTAATAATATTCATCCTCTGAGCTCTAAGGCTTGTCACAGCCCTGAGCAGGGATGTTTCCTGCCCAGGTTACAGATAGCCTGAGATGAAGAATTTACCAGCTCCTCTGGTAACATCTCAGTGGAACGGATACCATTAAAATACCCGTGCTGTGTTCCTCACCTGAACACGGGGGTAGGAAGCTGAGCTTGCTCCATGCACACATACATGTCCCTACACAGGGAGGAGTTTCATGCAAACTTCTGCAAAAAGAAAATTAAAAGACACTTCCTGCACAGCGCTTTTGGGCAGCTCTTCGTGGATGGCATTTTAGTGCTTTTAGACCCAGAGAACAAACGACCGCAGTTTGTCACCAAAGCCCACCCAGAGCAGGATGCCCTGGAACTCTAGGGTGAAGGAGTTTGCATGGTCACGGCAGCACGCGGTCACCGCTTTGCTTGTCCAATATCAGAGGGAAGGTGTTTCGTGGCTGGTGCATTCGGAGGAAGCACAACCGAGATGACTTCTATTCCCATTCAGTCTTCTCAGCTCGCAGAGCCAAAGCCCTCCATGCAATGGCCAACACGAGCACCAACGGCCGAGCGCCGTGACTGCAGGTCTGCACGCAGTGCTGGGCCGTTCCATTCACACCGCGCACGCGGGCGGGCTGTGGAAGATCTCATTTTATTATGGCCTCAGGACACTGAGCTAGAATTGGTCTAGCAGGAAGGGAAACGTTATTGAGCCACAAGCTTTCTCTCAGATGGTTTTCTCTTCAGAAGTTTACTTTACCTCCCAAATTAAATTTTTTAGTAATATTCAGTACTTTTTTTTCTGAAAAACCTTAAGTTGTAGCAGTGTGTCCGCAGTTATTTATTACCTGCCTTGTGGTCAGAACAAATATGATTTTGTTATTCCATGTTGTCAATAGAAAAAGCACATATGGTTTTGGTTGACAAAATTATGATAAAATTCACTGTATCCTAAAAAATGATTGAAAAGTTTGCAGATGGTTTCTGGGCATAGTAGGGAGGGAGAGGATTGAGTTTCAACAAAAGACGTGCCAAATTTTTTTTCTCTTCTTACTGTTCACCCTGTTTCCACATCCCAGATTTTTTCTTATTAGATACTAGGGTAAAGCAGGTATTCAATCCAGAAGTCATATGTTTCTCCTTAGCTTTTGGCATTCCATCACACTTTGTCATGTTCACATTATGTTTTACCCAGGTTCATTCACAGATAAACAAGAAATGACATCATAAGCCTCAAGTCACAAACAGCAAAACACAAAGAACGGCAACCTAAAGAGCGACAAAATTGCACTCCAAAATTTTCATATTTGAGGAATGCCAGTTTGAGGCACTTGCTGAAGGCTTAAAATCAGTCTAAACTTTGTCTTCTTTTTTTTTTTTCCCTTAAAAACCAACCCCTGTTCTGCCACTTCCCAGGGGACAAAAAGGCAGAGAAAGGGCCAGGCGCTGCCCGCCCAGGCGAGACATTCGGTTATTTCTTGATAGCACTGGTAAGCCCCTTCCCATCAGCTCTGCTCAGACAGTAAAGCCAATCCCTTCTGTGGGCTCCCAGTAGCTGCTCGCAGCACTTTATGCATCTGTAAAAAAAAGACCCACGTAAACTGTGCTGTTTGTGTTTCATCTCCAAAACATCGTACAGAATCACCTGTCATTTGTAACACGCGTTTTTTGTCCTCATCTTTCTGGAGAAAACATTTGCTTAGCTTTCTGCTCGCACCTGAGCCCTGCAGTGATGGTCTGCAGGCTGGGACGGCCCTTTGGGTGTTTATGGGAATGGGGGGATTTTGATTTCACCACTCTACAGCAGGAACCGAGCCGGTTACTAAAACAGCTCCTATGTGTGAGGTTACGACTCACCTCACGCTCTCCATTAATTTGGGAACAGACTTCCACCTGTCGTGGCCATTTTTCTCTCCCTGACACTTATGGCAGTTGATGATCTGCTACATCACCACTTCCACAAGCTGCTTGTGCCGCCGTGCACACGTGTGCCTGGAGGTCCATGCCTGCACCGTGGCCTGGAGAAGGGAACCGTTTTTGCCGTATAATGATGGATAACACAAGCTGCTCAGCACCTGTCTCAGCTGGCAGCATGTCGCCACCTCTGTTGAGCCCAACGGTGCCCACCTGCTGCTGCCCTGCTGCCCGGCGACCTCTGCGCAGTGGCAGCAGCCCTGACAGCTCTGACCATTGTGAAGAACATCTGGAAGGTGTCATCTGAGTGTTAGCAATGCTCCCTGCCATGAGCTATGCCTGAACATGTTGATAACTTTTCCAACGTGGAATTCATTTTTTATAACAGGATACACGTGGAAGTTCATGTTTCAGTGGTGGACAGAAGTGGCTCTTTTCTTCTTCAAAAAGATTTGTGACCTCTTCTCCAGGCTACTGTAACATGATTTATTTGGGTCTCCTTTCACCGGCCACGGCATTACCAGAGAGCGCGCTGGCTTTCAGCTGCGAGTTAACGAGGGCTGTGCTCCATGACCAGCTCTGAGAGCTGCCAGAACGGCTGCAGGGCTCCAGGCTGCGGCGGGGCCATTGGAACTTGGCTGCTGGGCTGGGCAGCGGGGGGCACGCAGTGCTGCCCACTGGGTAATGCTCCACAGTGCAGGGCGAGGGCGCTTTGTACCAAAGTGCACAGAGGAATTGCTGGAAAACAGAGCAGCTGATGGACAGCTGGAAACAAGATGGGAAAGAACAGGGAGCCTGGGGAGCAGAGGAGCAAGCAGAACTGAAGCAGGAATGTGGCAAATGAGAATAAAACTGCACCAAATCTTGTAAAAAAGTTTTTGGTTTACTTTGAGATGGAGTGGTGAGAATACGCTTTGCTCCCGTGCTGCTCCCATCCTCGTTGCTCCAGGAAGCCACCACGTGGCCCAGTGCTGGAGACGTGAATCAGGCTCACCCAGCTACCCTGCCCCATCCCAAGGATCCCAGGTACACACAGTGAGGCACCTTTTGTGCACAGCTGTTGATTGCACAAAGGAAGAAGTTTCCGAGGCCTTTGCTGTGCAAATCCCTGAAGTGATCACAAAGCAGCACGCTCCACATTTCCATGCTTATTTCCAACACAGAACGTGACCTATGTGGGTTTTATCTCAATCTATTTTCTCATTCGAGCACTTATTAAAATAATCAGTTTAAATGTCACAGTGGTTCCAGACACATGCAGCAGCTGGAAGATGTTCAGCAAGAACTCGGAGAAGTCCTCATGCAACCCCACGTATTGGACACATCTCCAACACCGCGCACGCAGAGAAGCTGTGAGCCCTTCATTCTGAGCCCTTCAGCTTCCCAGGGCAGAGCCGTTCGTCCCTGCTGCCACCCAGACCTGGATCGGTGCCCGGCATCAGCACAGTTCCTCAGGGTGATGCTGAAGCCAAGGGCCTGCAGTTCAGAGGGAAGAATTCTACCCAATAAACCTTTCTGACATGCAATAAAATAACACATTTATTTACTTGCTTGAACCCACCAATGTGCTGTTCATTTCGGTGATTGATAGAATTGGGTTATAATAAGCATACTTTATTATTGAAAAATTTAATTTAAGGTTTAAACATAAAACAAATGGTATTTTGAAATCTATTTTAATGAAGACTATCAAAACCATTCCATTGCCATAAGGGAAAAATTCTGTCTCCATATCTGTTATGTATATATGCATGAAATCTTCAGCCTACAACTCTGAGTCGCCTGTCCTTCTATCAATCCATCATTCTGAAAATAGAATACAGAAAGCCTTATTTTTTCACTTAATTTTCATTAAATTCTTGAGGGAATTAAAATAACACAATAATGGGCAAATTCTGCCACTACAAATCCAAATGACAGCAATGAATCTACTTATGGGCAGAATTTGGCCAAAACTGCAGCTAGCATTGCCAAAAACAGAGCAGATACCAATAAAAGAGTACTTAGAGTTCAAGTATGTCAGGCAGGTAAATAATATACTGTGAGTTCATACAGGAAAAGGAGCGCCTTCAACCCATTGCACAGAGCAGCAGGCTGCCAGCAGCACCTGATGCCATCCTCCTGCCAACAGCCCCAAGAGGTTCTCCTTGTAGAGGAGACACGGGACGGCTGGTGGGCCTCAAGAAGGTCCAACAGCAAAACATCCTGTACTCAGAGGGCAGTGAGGCACTGGCACAGGATGCCGGAGAACTGTTGGTCCCAGCTGTCGGCTGGGCCCTAGGCAGCCTGATCTCATGGTTGGCATTGCCTACGGCACGGGGGTGGGAGCTCTACGATCACCAAGGTGGCTTCCAATCTCAGCCATTCTGTGGTTCTGTGATAGAATGTCCGGCCCAGTGCTCACCGCTGCGTTCTTTGGAATACAAACTCTTCCTGCTACACAATTAAGGAGCAGCCCTCTCTCAGGAGCGGGCCCAGCCGTACCACCGCGCTGTACACCGGGTTACTGGCCCGTTGCTGAGGCCAGGTGCATTTGGGCAGTGCCCAGCGTACACTCGGAAAGAATGTGCTGGAGGATGCACAGAGAAGAGCACTTGATGCAGCTTCCCCTGGCGCTTCCCAGAGACCTGCCAGCAGGCAGTGCAGACACCGCTTCCCCACCTCTAAAAGGTGACACAACGAGACCCGGCTCCAGGAGGGCCCTGCTGTGGGCACACGGCCCTGCAGTCCTGTCCTGGGCAGTGACCCCAGCACAAGGTGAAGCCTCTCCGCCCTGCACTGCCGGAGCTGCCCGCTCCCCTCTGCCTCCTCCTTGTTCTCAGATGTTTGGTGACAGGTGATACCTTTTTTACCTTGAATTCATTTAAAAAAAATAATTTGGGTCTGCCTGCTCGTTATAATTCCGTGTGTCAGCCAGGCGGTAGCCATGCGCTGAAGTTCAGGGGGTGGGAATAATAGAACTGCATTAAGGATGCTGGGAATGCTCTCATTCACATTTTCCTTAAATTTTTTAAATCACCTCAAACCATGGCAGAACACTGAAAGCGGAAGGTGCTGGCCGGATTCCTGCCTGATAATTTTTAAGTGATTGTCTGAATTCTAATTGGAAGCACTCGGCACCCGGTAAACCAACAGCGTCGTGGCTCGGCGGGTCAGACCTGCAGCGCATTCTGCCTTTTTGCGGAAAGGAAATTTATCTTTCGAAATGACTTATTCTTCCCTGGATGTTCCTTTGATGCAGGTCTATTGTTTCAGTGTAAAGAAAACGTATTCCTTTAACAGGTTTATGCCTTCAATGGAATTTGTGTAAGTAGGTTCCACTGCACAAACACAAAAAGCCCTAATACATGCAGGCTGGGTCTACATCACGCCGTCAGATGTCAAGTTTGATGGCTGATGGTACTTACACAGATTTACACAACAAAAAGTACATTAAAAGGACGTTAAGATTGTGAGTCAAAGTCACAAAAGCATGGAAATTCACATTTCAGGATTTAAACATCCAATATTGACATGGAATGCTGAATATTAAAATGGTGTCCCATTAGAGTTAAGGTACTGAATAATTTTTAATCTAGACTATTAATTTCCTGAAATTTGTTGTTCTCTCTGCCTCTTACGGCTTTCACGCTTTTAATTAAGTTTTTGTTGTGTGTATGTCCTTGTCTTGTAATTTCAGAGTTGCTCCTTCTGCGTCGAGTATAATTACATAATATATGCTGCATGTGTGATAGCTTAATTAGAAATGTTAACCGCTATATGTATTGAAATCATAAAAAGCTTCATGAAACTTTAAGAGTAAATGTTTCTACATATTTACTGAGGCTTACAAATGGTTGTTTCCAGTATTATTCTCTAATAAAAACAATTACACCCAACATCAGCTCAACTCGGAGTCAAATTATGAATAATAACGATAATTAGTACTTACAGAATGCTTATCACCACGGTGTTACCGTTCCCAGATGGAACAGACAGATTTGGGGTTAGGTAACGTGCACAAGGGCTCGCTTCTAGGCAGCGGAAAGGGGGGGAAGCCCCGCTCAGAACGGCGCGCTCCAAGCAGGCTCAGGCAGCAATATTAAACTGCTCGCTTTGATCGTTTGACCCCCCTCCCCCATGTGTCTGGCATTATTCTTACAAAACCCTGCAAGGATCCAAACCTTTCAGGCGCTGAATTGCTCTTAGGAGATGGTGGGCACTAAAATAAACGGGAATGGAAGGTGCTTAGGAACACGCGCGGCCAGAACGACGTCAAGTTAAAAATAATACAGTAAATTGTGTTTTGAAAATTTTTTGTGACATGAAAAAAAAATGATTCCCAAGTTTACATCTCTATGCCAGTCCTCACCCCGGCGTGAATTCTGCTCAGAGATTTTATAAGCCTTCGGAGCAGAAGCATGCAGCAGAACAGCAGCGTGCTGTAACTGCAACCAGCAGCCTCACAGCCCTGCGATGGCAGCAGAAATGTGCAAGAGAAGCCAGTGGATAAAAGCCCCAACGTGATGACTGCTCGCTGTGCTCAAAGGGGCTGGAATAGCTCACGAGGAGAGGAGCACCCAGAGAATGGCGCAGCGCAGTGAGATAAAGCAGGAACCACCGCCTGGAGTACAATTTACGTTTGCTAATTCCATTTCTATCTCACAGAAGGAGGCTCCATCTTACACAGCGGCGCAGCCATTTTGAGCTCACCAGGAGCAAACGAGGCAGCACAGAGCACCTTCCTCCAGTAAACCATGATGCTGACTCAGATGCTCAGTATTGGCCAGTAGATAATTATGGCCAACATCAATTAAAAGAGGCGTTTTCTTAATATCTCACAACCACTCTGCAATGCCTGGACCAAAGGCATTGCCGCCCTCCAAGAGTGCCCCCAGGCCAACATGTTGGCGTGCGAGCACTATGAGCAGCTCTGGGAGGAGTTTCTGTGGGGCTCCTCATAGCCATGAGCTGACATCCCCCACACCTCTCTGGTCATTTCTCAAATATTGTCTTTGGAGGCTAGGAGATGTTGATTAATACTTAAAAATAAGTTTTCTAAGGTGTGTTACATATAATCACAGAAGCATTCAGGTTGGAAAAGACCCCTGCAATCCCCAAGTCCAACCCCACCCCATCCCACCATACCCACTGACCATGTCCTTCAGTGCCCTCGAACACCCCCACAGACAGTGACCCCACCACATCCCAGGGCAGTCCATGCCAATACCTGACCAGTCTTTCTGAGAAGAAAGTGTTCCTAATATTGGAGGGCACTTTATTCCTTCCAGGTGTCCCTCCCTGTCTTATTTATGGTCTCACTTTTCTCCTCCGCGTGAGAAATCCTTGCTAGCTTTTAGCCAGCTGTAAGAGATCGGTAAGAAGCATTTGTAAAGGGAAAAAAAAAAAAAAAAAAGTGAGTCTTTTTTCTGACCATCCTTTGCCAACCATATTAGGGGGAGCGTTTCCTGGCTTGGAACAGCTTTGCAGCACCTCGCAGCTGACCTGTGGGCAGTATGCCGTGTGTTGTTACACAAACAACCAAAATACGGTCATGTCTGATAAACCTGCACTGCTGCCTGAGCCTTTCCATCAGGGACCTTCCCATAAGGGAAAAAAGAAAAAAAGAAAAAAACAAGGCAGAAGAATGTGAATCTCTGTTCCCAGGGGCTTTGGGAGAATCGCAGCAGAAAGCCCAGAACCAGCAGATCCCTCATCATCCCCGTGCTGGGGGTGTCGAGGCGGTGCACCACGGGGTCCCCCCACATGGCACCGTGCAGCTGCTGCAGCGCTCCCATCCCTCCAGCTGTGTGCAGCTGCCTCGTGTCGAGCTGCTGGCGCAGGGTGCAGCCCCCAGAAGCACAAGGCCTCGCAAAAGTTGCTTGAAAGAAAAAGACCCTCGGGTTGATCACAGCGCGGTGTCAGCCGGCAGCGTGTGCGCTGGAAGCTCTGCCCTGCCTGCCTAACGGCAGCTTATTCCTTTCCTTACACTGTCAACCATTGTTACTGATTGTTAATAGCATTAATATTTCCATCACTTAATTTATTTTATTAATCCCATTCAGGTTTACCATTACAGCATATGAACTGTAAATAGCAATAACAATGCCATCAAGGTTAATATCGCCGATGCTGAAGGGTATTATGCAAAGCGCCGCGCTGCAGACCCGCGAGCTGGGGGGGTTAAACAAAGGTCTTGTGCAGATTTACAGAGCGGCGCTATCTGGGGAAGAGGTGAAGATTTAATACCAGGAGCCTCCTTTAAATTTCCCATAATGTCCCTTTCTATCCCCCGACTGTAAAAATATCGCCAGAGAACGTTCTTAAGGAACGGCGTTTTTATCTTAAATTATTAAAAGTCTAATGGTGGCTCCAGCTCCCTCCTAACAGCACAGGCACTGCAAACAGGCAATTTGTCAGCGCTCAGAGCACAGCACAGGGGTGGGGGGAAGTCACACAAAGGAGGAGGTAAAGGTCTGTCCGGGGCGAGCAGAGTCCCCTCTGGTCCCAGTGGCACAGAGCACAGCCACCTCCCGCAGAAACCGAGGCTGAAAGTTTTCCAGCAAGAAAAAGGTCAAAATACCTCCATGTGAAAGTGGCACCAGCACTGGTGGATCCCAATGGGGAAGTGAGGGGATGTGGCACTGTAGTGGGCTGGGATGGCACGGGTGCCTGCCTTGCAAATATCACTGGGGAATAAGGCGGGGGGGGGAAGAAATCAGAATGAAAGTGGAAATCCTACAGAAACGCAGGGAGAATGCAGGAGGCCCTCATACAGAGGGCACTGAAAGCAGCACTTTGGGGAATTCTGCAGTAAGGCTCCATTTGCACCTCGGGGATGGATTTCTTAAGGCTACGGCCTGCGTCAGCTTCCTACGCCTGGACAGGGTGATTTAGCATTCACACCACTTTATTTGGGAGAAATCTGTAAAAGAGTTGGAGCTGTAAAATACCTTTCTGCTCATTTTTCATTGCTGCAGCGGCTGTTAAAGCACCGCTCACAGGGAGAAGGCTTCGTCCTGCGGTGGGAAGCGGCCCGCTGGCACGGCCCTCCTTCCTTTGTTACATCTGCCTCGCCTTCCTCCAGGAATTAAATTAGATATACAGGGGAAAAAAAAGAGAGGAGAGGGGGGAGAGGGAGGGCAAGAGCGGGAGGGAGAGAGGGAGGAAAAAAACGGTGCAGGCAGGCAGGAATATATTTCCTATGTCTGGGTAAGGGGAAGGATCCGAGGTAATTGCTTGCTTTTCTCATTGTTCTCAGCTGCCAAGCCGAGATTCATAGAGTGTCTGCAAAGATCGCTCTCTTTTTTCTTCTCCTTCTAATTCTTCACTCCCCCCCTCCTCACCACCAGACCCCCAGCCCCGATCCCTCCCTTCCCGGTGCTTATTCCACCCCAGGAAAAAAAAAGGAAAAAAAAAAAAGTAATTTGTCTGCTTTATTTATGATGCAATGAAGGTATGCTGAACGCATCGGGATAACCTGACACTGGTCAAACTATCTGTCAGCAGAGAAGAACTGCCTTCATACTCCAGCGAGTGCATAATTTAACCATTGCTCCTCCGCGGGGCAGCGCAGGGCCATCCATTCACGGCAGCGCTTCTGTCACCGCGCTGCGCACAATAAAAATCCGTTCTGTTGCACCCAGGCAAAAACTGGAATTTGACATGTTTTCAATCAAGCCTTTATCTTCTCATTTTCGCCAGTCATATACAGATTGTCTGCATGTAATAAAACTTCTGCTTGGAAAAATATAAAATGATTGGAGATATTCATAGGAAAGCCGGGTCCCAAAACAAGATGGAACGCACAAATCTGCCAGCAATGAAACCAATTCGGGATGGATTTAGGACCCTGAGAGACGCAGACAATTGGAGGAAGCAGCAGTGCTGTGGGTCGGGTAATCCTGCACCGCTCCGGGAAACGCAGCCCATGGAGCGCGGGGAGACCTGGAGGAGGAGGGAGTGGGAAAACTGCAGCAGAAATATTGGCCGTGCAAACCACAGATTGAAATAAAATAATGACATTAACCACAGCGGGGCTTAAAAACAATAACAGATAAACAATCTATTGGAGCCCCGCTGAAACAGGATGGAGCAAACAGGGAAGGCAGCAGTGGCTACACTCCCCCATTTTACAACAGCCACGACACTGCGGTGCCCGTTGCCACATCCACCAGGTCCTGCAGCCCCCACAGCCCCGCTGGCTGCTCCAGACCCAGATCTGGGACCAACCGAGTTTGAACAACTCAATTTTTTCTTTTGCCATCAAAAACAGTGGTGAGGATTAGGCCCTGAGCCACAAGCTCCTGTGCCACGAAGCCCCGCCGGGCAGGATTTCCTGAATATGGTGGATTTGAGCACACTGAAAATATTCCAATGGTTAATAGATGACAGAACAAAATATGGAAAAAAAGATTTTGACATATAATGCACTGCATGCAAAAGGGATCAGAAAAGGAACTCCAGGAAATAAGGAGCTTGATGAATAGGTTCTGCCTATGATCCTGTTTCTTTCTGATGCACACCAGCGTTTGCCTTTGCAATGTAAGGAAGCAGAAAGAGATTTTATGAATGGGAACAGCTACAGCACGGGGTGGCCACGCTGTGCCCTGCACCCAGGGACGGCAGCCCAGAGCCCCAGTTCAGCCTGCTGGGCCCATCTGCATTGGAATGGGCATTCAGAACTGATCGCCGTTTTTCATTTTATGATTATTTAGAAGTCAGCCCTTGCAGTCACGTTGTATACTCTCTCATGACTAAAATGCATGTTAAGATAAGAACAATGTATTTGGCAGAACAGAAAAACAAAGATATATATTGCATACGAGGAATCCATTTATGAAAGAACAGATCCTGCAGCAGATCTATCTAACGAGACACAGCGCTGTTTTGCCGTGGTTCCGGGAATCCCACTGCTGCACAGACAGACGAGTGTGCACGCATTTGTTACACCAAAATTGCTCTCCAGAAAGCAGTACAGTTGGAAACAACCCCCTTTGGTTTCCTGCTCACCTCTATTTTTTCCCTACACAACAAAGAAACAACACAAAATTGCAATTTGCCCACATCTCTTGTTAATCCACAACCACTTCAAAACATGACACCACAGATATGGACAAATTCAGCAAGCTTTAACATTACTGTAAAATTGCAACTCAAAATTAGTTAAAACAATTTAAATTTGTTATGTAAAAGCCACAATGAGACTGAACAGTTCTGAGTCCGCTTTTAACTTGAGCCGAATTCTTAAGGCTGCCAAAAACCTGCAAACAGACAGTAATACCTGAGACACTCATGTTGATTTAAAGCAGAAGCCCTAACACCACCATCACAGTTCTAGGCAGGTTGTTGCATCTCCTCAAACCCAGAGTGAAAGCCAGCCCAAATAAAACTGCAGGCCTTCCCTGCAAGCAGTGCAACACCAGTGAGTGCTGCTGATGGCAGAGTGCTGTGGCTGCCGTTGTGGCTGTGCACAAGGCTGACCCCAGAGTGCTCTGGCTGCAGCCGTGGCCCCACCTGGCCCAGCCCCAGAGCGCTGCCCACATTAAAACAAAGCAGTGTCCCAGATGTGCTGTCACCATAACCCTCCCATCCCTCCTCATCACGGAGTGAAGGCACCTTGCGCTGATGTAAGGGGACTGGCTGCAAATCATTTTACTTTAATAAGTGACATACAGCAAATGGAAACCTGCTCTACAGAATAAAAGAATTTCTGTTCCCATTTTGAAATGCTTGGGTTTTAAAAGAAAATGTGAACGCATTCTCAAAGAAAAAATAAATGAAAAGAGAGAACAGAGCAAATAGCAAAGGGAAACTTGAAGATCAGCGTCACAGCCCTCATTAGCGACGGAGAACGGCTTAAGTCGCCGTTCCGGCAGCACCCCGGGAGGTGACCGCGTGCGCGGCGTCGGCGTCGCCAAACCCAACGGCACAACGAGGACGGACCGCACCGCGGGACGCTTTCAGCCTTCCATGCCCTACGGACGGGGAAAGGCGCACGGTGACCCCGCGGTGGCTCCGACGCGAATCCGACGCGGCCGCGGGCCGCTCCCCCGGGGACACCGCGGCACCCCGGGACCCCCCGTCCCGCCCCCTCCCCCTTTCCCTCCCCCTCCCGCCGGGTCCAGCGGGGCGCAGCGCGGCGGCGGTCCGTGGTGAGCGAGCGCCCCCTGCGGGCAGCGCTCCGCGGCGCTGACCCCGAGCACGGCCTGACCCCCGGCGCGGCGCCCGGCACGCTCGGCCTTGAGATGGCGCACCGAGCAGCGGGGGGCGAGGAAGCGCGGGGCGTTTTTTTCCTACGTTACCGATAAATTACTCTCCCCGTTAATGGCTCGTGAGGGGAGCCTGAAAAATTTGGTATGGGATTCTCAAAAACGTGCAGGAGGCGGCTGGGGGGAGCGGGTGCCCACAGATGCCCCCAGAAATATCTCTCCCAAGTCCAACAGAAGGCGCTGCCAGCCCTTGTGCCCAAACTGAACCCAGACCGCATCCAGGATCTGAAATATTAAACGACCAGGGAAAAAATGCAACAAAGGGCAACTTCAGATTACGTGCAAGCACGGCGGAGGATTCCCAAACACCTCCCAGCAAAACACAGCCACGAGAGCGTGACCGAATAACAACCCTGAATGTCACCGCCCCAACCAATAATGGAAGCATGAGCGGCCCCTGATCGCCCTGCAGAGCTCCAGCGGCTCCGCGCTCCTCACTGAGCTGCACGCTGCTGCCAGCACAGCACACACACTCACACACTCACACTCACCCCTTTCCCCACTCTCCCAGGGCCTGGGAGGATCTTTCTTCTAGTTTTTTTTTTCCCTTTTCCCAGAAGGGAAAGTGTTTGTATTACAGGGTATGAAAGCAGTCCAACATGCAAGCATATTTAATTTGGAAAATGTGTGCCTAAATGCCACTTGTTATGGGATTAGTTAACAGCTGCACGGCTGCTACTGTGGAAAGAATTTTTTCCAGAAGTTAAAAAAAAAAAAAAAAAAAGGAAAAGAAAGAGAAGAATTTAACTGAGAATTGATATGCACCATGTCCCAACTTTCCCTGAGCATTTCCAAGTGACATCCATCTCTCAGCTCTCTATGGGGCTGTCCTCACTTCACTGTCAGCTGAAGCTCTCTGCACTTCCATAACTCCTCTTGAGTTGGTCGGCATAGAGCAGGAGCCGTCAGCGCTGGAAGGCAACAACCAGCTGCCAGGCATGCAACAGGCAGCACAGCACAGCACAGCACAGCACTGCACAGCACTGCAGAGCACAGCACAGCACAGCACTGCACAGCACAGCACTGCAGAGCACTGCACTGCAGAGCACAGCACAGCACAGCACAGCCCTGCCATTGTGAACAGCCGCGGTGTTCCACGGTATGCCAACAGCACGGCACAGATACACTCTAGATGAGTCATTAAAAACACCACCCTGTCCTGAGTGCCCTACCGTGTCCCCCAGTGATAAGTGCTATTCGTGAAGGAGAATCTCACTGTTGACAAATCAGGCAATGAGGCACACCCACAAGTCTTCCATGTCTGTTCGTACAGCCACAACCTCCCTACACAACAGCTGAGACGTTTCCATGCAGGTGCCAAGCAGCAGTGCCAGGGCTGCAGCACGCCTCCTCCAGCCCGAAGTGCCTCCCATGGACATCACACCCTGGGTCCTCCCAAGAGCAGCCCCTCTCCTCCTGGCCAGGAGACCCAAGACAGCAGGCTGCCCTAAGTCTTTGGGATTGAGCCCAAAGCCAGGCTGTCAAGATGGGGCCCAGCGCAGGAGCGACTCTGGAGTGAGCGGTCCCAGGGCCACCCTGGAGAAGCCTCCACCAGCTGTGGTTGGGGGAGGCCCAGCAGGAAGCTCCGGGCATTCGGATTTTTGGCCCAGCGTGGTTCTAGTCCTGCTGCAGCTGCCCTGGTTCCATGACAAACATGGTGACGAAGGACAGTGCCACCTAACGCTGCGGGTATTCCCATGATGTGTCTATCAGCAATGAGACAGAGACATACCATATGGCAGAAAATCTCTCTGTGGCTGTTCCTTTTGGATACCGTACACTGATTGCTTTCGTGTCATACGCACAAATATGATCATGCTGTGCTGACAGATACTCTGCAATTACAGGGACAAAGATGGACGCTGTGCAGAGGTTTTCTGCAGGAAATGATACCCTGCAATGGAGTGGGGGGTCATTAGGAGCGAGCTCCTCCAAGCCCAATTCCTGCTGCACCACTCTGCCACCCACAGCAACATCCCCTGTCCGAGCCCTGCTCTCCCTTCCTCACAGGCCCAAAGGACCCCGTGGTGTCACTGCAGAGCCCAAACATGGGGAAGGGACCACATTGTCATGCACATCCCCTGCAAGGATCCCCAGCACCAGAAGTCATGTACAGCTGTGCCAACACTTCAGGTGGGGAGCAATGTGCAGAAGCAAACTGCAACCCCCTTAATTGCGTCTTAAAAGAGTCTGAGGTGGGTGTGCTCAATTTTTCTCAACGCTACAACAGAATGCTCCCTTTCCAGCATTCTCTGCTAAAATTGACCATAGAAAAACACTGTTTCCAAAGCACGAGCACTGAATCTCCAGCATGGTGTGAGGAAGCCTTCTTACATTTGCAGACATTTAAAATCAGGGCCACTTTAAGAGAAACACATTACATGTATGCTCTGTCAGCTCAGAAATGAGAGGCATTTACCCTTGAGACAATAAAAAGGATCTGTTAAACCATGCCAAGAGGAGCACGGAGTTCCCAGTGCCAACC
Source organism: Tympanuchus pallidicinctus (assembly GCF_026119805.1). Lineage (NCBI taxonomy): Eukaryota > Metazoa > Chordata > Aves > Galliformes > Phasianidae > Tympanuchus > Tympanuchus pallidicinctus. The sequence continues at coordinate 24,064,487 of NW_026294739.1, forward strand.
TCCAGTCTGGCAGACGCTGCCGGGACGCCTCCTGCACAGCTCACACAGCGCTCACAGGGCACAGTTATTTCCACACCTGAATCTGACATTAAAACTAAAGTCGCATTAAATAAATAAATTCTTCACAACAAATTCAAAAGTTTGTGCAGTTAAAAAATTGTGTATGGGTTGTATTTGTGCCAATATTCTTATTAAATGGTGAAACTCACGCATACATTTAAGAAAAGCCCCCCGGGCTGAGCCACAGCTGTGTCCCAAAGCAGCACTGAGCTCATCACTGTGCACGGCACTGCAAAGGGGTGAGGAGGCAACAGGGACTGCAGGGAAAGGGCACGCAGGGCACAGCATGGGGGGGCTCAGGGGGGACGGGGTCACCTCCCCTCCTGCCTGCACAAAGCAAACCCCAGCTGCTAACCATGCGGAGTGAGAGCTGTGTGCTGAGATCTGGGGATGTTTAAAATATATCCTCAAACATCTTGCTGAGCGAAGGCAAGGCAAAGCAGAGTCCACCTCATACACCAACCTTCAAGGTAAAATTAATTATTAAATGGTAAAGCCAGGACGCGGAATGATTGCTATCAATATTTTAATACTTTCACTGCTAATTTCATTCTCCCTTCATAATCTGCTTTCTGAAAAGGCAACAGAGCAACCGGAGCATTGGCAACGAGCGCCCAGCCTCCGTGGGGTCAGTGTCTGCAGCAGAGCACAGAAGTTTTGTTACATACATTAACTACATTGCATATTTTATAGGCCCGCACCCTGCAGACACTCAGGGTCCAGCAGGGGGGCTCTGAGCACTGGCGGAGCTGTGAGTGTCCCTGTTCATGGCCACGAGTGGGGCCAGGTGGCCTTTAGAGGTCTCTTCCAATGCAAACCATTCCGTGCTTCTATAATTCTCTTTGCTCGGTGCAGCCTGAGCAAGCCAAAAGGTTGGGCACCCATAAACTCTGAGGCTGAAAAGCGCCTGCATTTGGGGTTTGGCTTCCAGCAACACGGCAGGCAACGTCACCCCCCCGAGGCAGCACGAAGCACAGCAGGGGCTCTGCTTTGCACCAACGCCAAAACTTGGACGCACCTCCCTGAGCATCCGCACAGCCAAGCACAGATGCACACCTGGCAGCAGCTGAGCGCTGCGGGGCCGAACCCACACGGAGCGGGCACCGGGCATCCCCACTGCCAGGCAAGGAATAGCGCTGCCACTGTATTTACTCATTATTAGTCTAATGAGGCTGTTTCCCGGGAGTTTAATTACCATAATAGAGACAATTCCTTTCTTAACCCTCTTTACAGCTTGGAACAGAAAGAGCCCGTGAAAGGGCAGTGAGGAACACGAGCGCCGGCCGGGAGGTGTCATGTTGGAAGCTGCTGGAGCAGAAAGGCAGCGGGGCCACGGCACGGGCTGCCAGCCCTGCGCCACCGCCCGGGGCAGTGCGGGACGGGCTGCGGGAGCGCGGGGCATTCGCGGCCCTTTGAAACCCAACTCCTCGTCATTTTCCATTTACTGTTTACTAATGGAACCAGATATGGCAACGGATTTCATTCTTTCTTACTTCCCCCCCCCCCCCCCCCACGCCGATTGTGCATTTTTTTAGACTTAAATCAACATATTTTCCATTCCATATTCAGCAAGAAATCAGAAAATTAAATGCTTTTCTTTCTTTCCTGGTATTGCTAAGAAATGTTTCCACACTGTTGCCACAACACACGCAGGGATTCACTGTGCAGCTTTACGGGTCTCCTGCCCCACAAAGACAAACCAGATGGCATTAAGGCAGCTCTGCTCGGCAGTGCCAGCCCTCACCAACATCTCGCAGCAGGTCAGCTCCCCCTTGCAGGCAGGGATCCCTGCACTACAGGGCAGACAGCAACACAAGCCTCCCTCGCACGTGGATGAAAACATAAACAAAAGTCGCTCTTCAAAACAGCGTTCTGGAATAGTGACAGATTTCTGAGGGCAGTGCCGGGTCGGCTGTGTGATCCCAGCAGGGCTGTGGGTCCAGACCCAGAGATCTGCTGTGTAGCATTGCGGAAATGAGAATCGTTAAAAGGTGGAGGCAAAGGGACAGCAAGGATGAAAAGCAGCAGATCTAAAAGGAGAAGAGAGGCAGTCAATGGAGGAAACAGCACAGAGCTGGACCGAGCAAACCAGAAGTCTCTCTTAGCCTGCTTCATTCATCCTTAGGTTCCACAGCCAACATACTACAAAACCAATTTCTACAAAGGGGACCTATAGGAAAGCGCAGAACGGCCTTGAGCCGGGGCCCAGGTTCCAAAACAACACAAGTCCGTGCCTGATTGTCCTCTAATCCACCACCTCACGACCAACCCTCATCCCAGCGCCAATACCTGCGCACTGCCCGGCCCCGAGCCGGAGACGTCCCAGTGCCGCCGGCGACACTCGGGCACACGGTGGCGCGCCAAGGGAAGCGCGGGGCTCTGCGGTGCCCCACGGTGCGGAACGAACTCAACACCTCCCCTGCAGGGCTCGGCACCCGGCAGCCCGAGGACTGCGCCGGCTGAGCACGTGCCGACAGAACTCCCGCAGCCCTCAGCAAACCCAGCCATAAAATAAACGCGCCGGTAACACGCAGCACGCCTGGCTCCACGTGCGCTCTCCTCCCTCGGTAACGGCTGCCGAGCGCACAGACCGCACTGCCCCGAGCGGAGCGCTCCGCGACCCCGCACCGCCCGCACAGCGCCAGGGGGCAGCCGCGTCCCGCAGCGAGGGGCGGAGCGGGGCGGCACGGAGCCGCAGAGCTGGGCTGCCCGCATCGCTGCCCGCGGGCGCTGGGAGCTGGGGCTCGCGAGTGTTTATCGATTGCCTTGGCGGGGAAACGTTGTTTGGTTTGGGGCTCGGTTGGGCTTTTTTCACTTTTTCATTCAGCCGCAGAGCTGCATAAGAAAGATGCGTTCAGTCCATATGTAACGCTTCAGAAAATGAAAGGCGGCACAAACGGGGCAGGTGTCAGCAGAGGGAAGGTCTGATGCTCTCCCCTGTAAATTTTACCTACTTCTCTCGCACCATCAATATTAGGAAGAAAGTAAAAGAACTTTTTAAAGCCCAGCCTCCCCCAGACCCTCGCATGGCGCCCAGCAGCAATGCCACATTCCCACAGAGCGGCGGCCCTCGGTCAGGGGACGCTCCTTTGCCACCAAGCGGACACAGCAGCGGTCACAAAGCAACATCTAGAAAGTCACAGCCCAAGTGCAGCCTCGAGCTGAACAGCACGCTGCGTGCCGAGCTTTCTAAAGCTATCTCCGAGGTAAACAACCTAAAACTGGCCTCCAAGCTGCCGTGTGCCTGCTTGGCTCCACGGGCACTCTGCCTTCATCCCAGTTCCTCACCCCCTGCCCTCACCACGGGCACGGCCCTGCTGGTCCCTGCACGCTCTTTGCCCTTCTCCTGCCCTCTGCGGGGCCACCAAACCCACCCCCACTGCCTCAGGGCAGCACCACCACATCGCACAGAGGGGGAAAGGGGACTCGATCATTGAGTCCGATTTTAAAAAGGGGAAAAAACACACAAAAACAAGAAGGAGGAAACTGACAAAGAGACTCAATCAAACCAGAAGCGGCAAAGGAGGGAAAACAGGCGGAAGACAGCAGTTGTTTCCTGAACCCTGGCTAAGCAGGGGGATCAAAATGGAGGAGGCACCAAGAGAGGAGCAGGGATGAAAGGGAGCGGCGGTGAGAAACAGAAGGGTACGTGAGTCTGAAAACGGCGAGAAAGAACAAGGAGAGAAGGGGAGAATGGAAACCTCTGATATCAGCAGGAAATGTTGTGATTCTGAAGATGAAACAACTCGCGGGGAAAGAAATTGGGAAAAAATCCCCGTGTGTATTCACACAGTGAACCCGAGCAGCGGCGGCCGGACGGCACGGATGGCACAGTGCCCTGTGAAGGATTCGCTGCGGGAAATGACACCCCTCCATCGCACCTCGCTGTTCAATGACTGCTCCTGCTCCAGCTGCAGACGTGGCTTAAAAACCCGAGGCGGAGGCCCACTCCCCCACGGGCAGACGATATATTCTGTGGCCGCAGTATTATTGCCATAAAGGGAATAGGAGAGATGGGGCACGAGGGATACTTAAAACTTCCAAACTCATTTGAGACAAATAACTGGGGACACGCTAGGAGTTTAAGAAAAGAAACACGACGGCCTTCTTACTTATCTCTGAAATGATGACAGCAGTGTTTATCGTGCGCATTTCCCCTGTCCCCTGGCAGGCTGTGGGCCGCATTCCTTTGGCCCGCCGCCAGCGCATTAGGAAGAAACGCCGGGGAGAGGGAAGGAATACATTTAGCAGAAAAAAGCTGCATTCCTTCCAACCTTTCTGCAGCTTCTTAAAAAAATACAAAAAGCCTCCTTCAAACTGCTCAGTGCCATACCAATTTCCTGTGTAGACCTGAATATTAGTGTATGTTTTTCTGTGTCTCCTAAGTTTCCCAAGTTACCTAATGCACGCTCAGCATGGAGCATTTTAAAATGAGTTAGTCTTTATTGAATTATGATTTCCAGCAGTCACTAATAACAAAATTCAAATTGCTCCAGCAGACGAGGATTTTGAGAATGCTGAGAAGAAACTGAGTTTTTAAGAGAATCTCGAAGAGCCACCCACTGCTTGTGTATAGTAACCGTGAGCCTCTTGATGGAATACTTCAAATAGTTAATTAGATTTACTCAAAAAAAGAAAAAAAAAGAAGAAAAAACCCTCAGTCATTAAGAGTTACCACTCTGGGAGACACTTGATAAAGGATTGTTATTGCTGTACCTACGGCTTAGTCAAAAGTGAAGCTAAAAAAAAAAACCTTCTTTTTTTTTTAATATAGTTTCAGGTTTTCCTCACACTGGCCCTGCAGTCGGTGTGATGCAATTAGCAACACATCCAAAGGGGAACAGGGAACTTTTATTCCATTAGGACTTTTTTTTTTTTTTTTTTTTTAACCTCAGGAATTCCTCCAGGCTGCTAAAAAGGTGTTTTTTCAAGCAAGGAATAATAGGGACACTTAGAGACCATGCGCAGTCACCATCCGTGAGGCTGAGAACCACAGATCACCTGCAAACTGAATTTGTTCTATTTTGTTAACCATTTATTTTGTCTTTACTGGCTGTTCAAAGGGAAGTGCGATAATCCCACTGTTCCTCACTTGCTCAGCAGGGAGTTTAATCTAATAAAGCTATTACAGCAGAATGGATTAAAGCAACGTGAAGCATTAGTAATTTGAGGAGCAGTTAAAGAATGTTAACGCTGAGACACTGCGCGTATTCTCCTAAAAACATTATCGCAGAGATGAAAGTAGGGCTTCTACTCAACGTGTCATTTTTCAGGCTCAGAATTCAATTCTTTCAGTCTCCTCAACCAGATGTTTATAGTGCAGAGCAAGATGCTGCCCATTACTTCAGAACTGCTGAAACCACAGGCCGACCAGAGCGTCGCCTTAGCCCAACTTTTGATTAATCCCTCTATTATAACAATGTCTTTGTTAGGAGACACGTGTGACCAGACCGTCCGGCGGGGCAGGCAGAGCCCTGTGCTGTGCTGGGCCGGCCGTGGCACGGACCTGACAGGCAGCAGCCAGCCCACAGCAGGTGTCAGGACTGATGATCTTTAAGGTCCCTTCCAACCAAAGCCCTTCTATGATTCTGTGATCTGCTGCTCTATCACAGCAGATCTGTATTCCTGATCTGTATCTACATTCCTGACCAGCACGGCCAGAGGATGTCAGTCCCAAGGGTCTGTGTGGGATTGCCCCAGAGACCCGCAGTGGGACTCGGCCGTGGCTCATGGGAAGGATCGGGCCCACGTGCCTCATCTCAGACTGGAAACTGCTGCCCCGAGGGCACAGGGCACATCTGGAGAGACCTCACAACGTGGCCGCACCAGGACACAGGGCAGCCTGAAGCAATGGAATCCCCAGCACAGTCACCGGCACTGCATCAACCAGCACTCATTCAGCACTCACAATTCCCCTTCTGATTTTCTTCACCAGACTTCCTGTAAAATAAGTATTTAACCCAGCTACACAGCAGCACAAGTAACGGCACTGGCAGCGGGATTTTTTTCTAGGAACTTTTGGAGAAACACAAGAACTGGACCTGAAGCAAGAAAACAGCTGGCAGCTTAAATACAGAAGAAAGAAAAAAAAAAAAAAAATCTATTGCCTGTCCATAATGCAAGTTCCTCCACTTAATTTGGTCACTGGTTAATTTGTTTCTTTGTTTAATATGATAGAAACCCCAGGGATCAAATCATTCACATTGAAATTATATTAGTACTTTATTTTCGTCATTTCTGATTGCTCTGAGCAAGCACTACAGGATAGTTTGATCACTGGATACAGAAAGTTACCATTTAATTAATATGAAAGGTGCCTAAATTTTGAATAATATTGAAGAAAAAAGCCTTAGGATGTGGCAGGAGACTCACATATATTATTAACTCCTACTGCTGCATTGACTGTCAGCTTTTAGGGGGCACTTTGAGACGTCAGCTTCAATCTGCAAAGCCTTACATTGTTCAGAACACTGGTCAGAAACGCCCATTTCTCACCAGGCACAGCCACGATGGAGATGCTCTGTGTGTCACCAGGGATGCTGTGTGACAGGGCTGCCAGAGGCTTTGTGCCCACTGGGATGGCACCACTCTTCGCAGGCATGGTCTTGGCTTCAAGGGCCAATCATCAATGTCAATTAAACAGTAAGTTTAAATCACATCATTCCATGAAGGTGTATTGATAGTCCGAGAATCATAGAATCATTCAGCTTGGAGAAGACCTCTACAACCTCTAAGTCCCACCCAAAACCATCCCACCATGCCCACAGCCACGTCCCTCAGTGTCACAGCCCTGCAGTTCTGGGACACCCCCAGGGACGGTGACCCCACCACCACCACGCAGCCTGTGCCGCTGCCTGACCGCTCTCCGGGAGGAGAAATTGTTCCTAATATGCAACCTGGTACAACATGAGGCCATCACCCCTCATCCTATCAGTTACCTGGGAAGAGAGAACAACCCACCTCACCGCAACTTCCCACAGCCCTGGGGCAGCACGGCCACCCTCGTACACAACACCACTGCCAGAGCTCCCTGCCCCGCTCCCAGCAGCGGGTTTCCATGCAACACTGAGCCCAGGCTGCCCTCGTCACAAGAGGAGTGATGCTGTGCTGTACAGTTGGTACAAGAGACAAAAGCGTGAGGGTAATTAGCACGAGAGGATAGAGAGGAGAGCAAGCAAACTGGGGCAACTGGCAACAGGATTGGAAATGAAAAAAAAACGATGTTAATAAGTAAAAATAAATTCACTTTAGAGGCAAAAAGTTAAAGCACTGTGGATTGACAGTATTCTAAACGAATAAAACTGGAAAGCAAAGCACGCTGTCGGACTGTCCTGCAGCATGCACAAAAGCAGAGGCTAAAAACAGCGTGTTTTTCTAATTAATTTAATAGGTTTAGAAAAGGTATTAATCTTCGCACCCTAGGATTCATGCCAGCCTCTAACCATCTGAGAGCAAAAGATGCACATCTGAGGAAGAGATCGTGCCGCACCAGTGCTCCCCCCGGACCAAGAGCAGCCGGCTCCAGGCCAAGCGCGTGCCTTGCAGAGTGCGGAGCCCAGCAGCCCCGGGGACGAGGCCAGCAGGCACCGCCTTCTCCCGCGGCACAGGCAGGTCCTCACTGAGACTCTGTGCATTTGCTGCAAGCAGGAGCAGCCCTGGCACCGCAAGGCAGCCTGCTGTGCCTCAGCAGGAAGGCACGTTATTTGTGATCCCAGGGCTCTGCCTCGGGAGGGTTGTTGCAGCGGGGTCCCAGCCAAGGGCTGCTTCTGCTCTGCTGCTCGTGCTGCTTCATGACGCCCCACAGAGCAGTGCACTCGCGATGGCACCGTCCCTGAGCTCCTGGCGTGGGCGCTTAATCCTCGGTGCAGCAGCACAGGGAAAGTACCCAGGTATTTCAAACGAACCTGCAAAGTATTTTTACCTAACCCGGATGCCTTTCATTTTGCCATACACTATTTGTGAATGCCTTGTACCATCTGTGCGCTTCTACCTGCTTCCATCATCCTTCATGGCTTACAGGCATTGTTTACTTGGCACGTGCCCTCTGCAGCTTGCACACACAAAACAAAAACCAACCGAACAGCCTGCTCTGACAGCAAACAGAATTTGATTCTATCTGTCCATTTTATTTTTTTCTTTTGTTTTGTGATATATTCACAGCAGTGATATGTTTGGCTTCCTTGTATGAATGGTTCCTTTCATTAAAAACATTAATTATTTCAACTTTAACGCCTACTGAGGCTTTCAAAGTCTAAAATGCCGCGAGCTATGAGGGACAAAAAATAAGGATACTGTTAAAAACATATATTATAAACGGTTCCTTAAACCCTGGTGTGGGATCCTTTTATCATCCCCTGTGCCGAGGTTAGCAGGTTATTAACCTGCACCCCGGGGGAGATGGGATGCACATCAATTATATCAATTGAATAGACAAATGAAAATCAAATTAAAAATTTAACACACGCAACCATAATTACAGCACAGCGCTTCCAACAGGAATTCCATCTGAGGAATGAAATGTAGAAATGCTTTCTCAATTTTAGCTGAAATCCACAGCAACAGGAGAAAGTACCCAGAGGTTGGTGACCTGATGGCACAGGAGGTTTCGGGGCGGCCCGTTCCCAGCGGTGTGACACCGTGCCACAGCCTGCCTGCAGCCCTGCACCTCCGAGCGGCGCATTCCCAGCACAGAACCAAGGCTCCCCCTGCTCCCCTTGCTGTGCAGAGCTCACGGTGAGAACCGCAACTGGGTTTGCACTGACTTGCAGAACATTAAGGGTTGCAAAGCCCTAAGCACCTGCCCCATTGCTGCCTGCAACATCCACGAAGGAGAGCAGCATCTCCTGAATTTCATCTGCCACACAGCAAGTCTCAAGATCACCATTACAACCTGAGACAAGGAAACCTACGCTTAGATTTTAAACTGTACAGTTCTGCTCCTCCGGGTGCCATACCCTGCGCCGCCTCTGTGCCTAAGGGAAAAGAGCATTCAGAGGCATCCTTTGGAAGAAGTCTTTCCTATGTCTGCCCCCCCCAAGAATTTCTGATTGCAATTTTAGACTGAGACACAAAAATATTTAGCTCATTTAAGTAATTGCGCTTATATTGTGTAATTACATGTATAAAAACAGTTGCAACCTGCCTTCCATGCTATTTGCACACCACAGCAGTGTTCCCAGTGAGGTTCCCCAGTGACTGCTAGGCTGAGTCCTCCCCTGCCACCGCAATGGGAGTCAGGCATGAGAGGTGTGATGGGCACAGACAGGAGACTTCAGTGCCTGCAGGAAAGGGCAGGGAGCAGAGAGCGGGCTGCAAAGAGCAAGGAGAAGACAGCCAGGACCTTAAGAGAGCTGCAGCCATGCAAACAGGTTTGTTCCTTGTTTGCCTGAATAAAAGAAAGCAAGAACAGCCCTTTCCCAAAAGGCTTGTGTCCTGAGACTAACAGCAGGCAGCTACAGACAGTTGAACATCTGTCTTTGAACAAGTGATCCATTTTGAGGTTGCAGAAACCAAAACCTCACCAGAAGCTGCACCAACGAGCACCTCTAGGACTCCCACAGAGGCTCAAGGAATACAACAGAAATCGTGTGGCTCCTGCAGATGCCAATCAGGGCTTTGCCTGACAGGGCAGAACCTCAGCTACGCCTGAGCAGCTCACTGCTCAGCAACACAGCAAGCAAGGCCAAGCATGAGATAGCAAGTCGGGAAGCAACCACGGCACAGGGACGGAAAGGGATTTGGACGGATCTCCTCATTGCCAACAAACATCATGTATGATGTTCTTTTCTTGCATTTGGTTTCAACACTTGTGAGACCAAACACTTGTCCCTTTCACATTTCCACACATCATCATCCACCTGAGCACCACGCAGTTGCTGTTGATGACAGAAAGTATCAGCGTGAGCCAAGGGAAAACGTGTGTTTTTAGCACAAAAAAATAGAGCGAGAGAAAAACACGACAGAACCAAAGCCTCCCCTTCCCTGCACAGACATGGCAAAGCCTCTGCCAGCAACGTTCCGTGGTCTGGCAGCAGCAGGACCCACAGCAGTGCCAGCCCACAGGCACGGTGCTGCCTGCACAGCTCAGCACAGGGCCAGCTGCATGGCAATGGCTCCAGTTATCTTAAAGCAAAGTTCGGGAGGAAGCAGAAGGCTCCGCTGCTCCCTGCGGGTTTGCCTGCACCTTTAGCACTTCATCATTTGGAAGCAGAGGACAATTACTCAGAAACAAACACGGAAGGAAAGCAGCACAGCGACAGAGCTGTGCCATTTTAATGCTATTTCTGTCTATATAAAATCTTCTGTAATTTGTTTACGACTCCCAGATTCAACAATAGTGTGCAAATGCAAACCCATTTATGTTAATGTCCCCTCTCTCTCAGATCAGATTCTGAATAAAAATTAGGTAAATACTCTGTTTGAAAATACACAAGATGAGAACTAGTTGGGAGGGAGCAAGAGAACCTCCAAATGCACCATCCTATCAACCACATTATTTTTTTTTTTTTACTTAATAACTTAAGTGTACTGTTAGTGAAATTACAACCTGCTTGTGACACAATAAATTTACAACAAAATTCATTCCATAAATTATTCAATTTGCTGACTGCAACTACACTGAGAAATATCACCACGAGCAGATGATTAGCATGTGAAAGGAAAGCCATCTCTAGACTGAAACAATCACTGTCACACCTCCATTTGAAGATGCCTGGTGGAGTTTTGTAAAATTACCATTAAGAATACACATTTAAGGCTTTGTAGTTTCTATAAAAGTGTTAAGTATTTGATTTACATTAGATTCATTTGTTCTTTCTTCAACTGTCTCTTTTTCCTACAAACTATAAACGTTTCAATAAATGCTGGCTCAATCAAGTGTGCATTAAAACAAAAGAATTTAAGCTCAATAAAAGTGATGAATCAGAACTAGAAGTGAACCTTCCCCTCCCTGCCCTCCCCTCGCACACAGTTGCTGCAGCAGGAGGAACAGACAGATTCATAGCAGAGATGTGCAAAAGTGGCATGTCCCACATGGCCATGCACTCATCAAGAGAGAGACCAGGGCCTGAACCATCGGCATGGAGGCTTGAAGCCCACAGGAAAGAGGAATACTTTCTCACCTTGATAAAGAGAGAGCTGGTGAGGAACGCTCCCATGCAGCACCATATCTTCAACCAGATAAACAGCAGAGCTCTCAACGGACAGAACTTGGCATCTCACAAATTAACCTGGGCCCATTTCTTCTGACTATCCACTGAATTAAAGTTTCAGCAACTAGACCAGCAGTCTTCCCAACAACGAACAGGAGGATAACACCACCAAATGCAAACAGAGATGCCGAAGCTCCGACAGCACGCACTGCAAGCACGAGCAAAACCAATGGAAATGCTTTCCCAGGCTGCTGAGATAGTTTTCCCAGCATTTGTAGCTCTTTCCGAGCCAAACAACCACTAGCAAGTAACCAGGTTTTAAATATCAGTAGGTGAACTCGCCACAGCCAAATATCCAAATATCCCATACACCATTACAGCATAACACTAACATCAATTCTTCACAGCAACCCCTTAAAAGTATTGCAACACAGTAAGAAAAAGAGTCAATCTTCCCCTATTACTCTCCTTATATGCTAATTGTCTTTCATCCCAAGATGGGGGAGTAACTGAAGGCATCCCTTACCTCTCTGCCAAGCAGCCCACGTCACAGCCAGCTGGGAGCTGATGGATGAGTTGTAAGCAGCATGCTCAGGTGATCTGGATGAGTTTATCAAAGTGCCTCCATGCTATGCCTCCATCCAGCCCTGTGAAATGTAGACATCTTGTTGTTAGAAGCATTTAAATGGCTCCCAGCATCTTTACCTCCTGCTGGGTTTCCCAGCTAGAAAAATTCAAGTTTATGTAAAGAATTTGTTTTCCTGGAAGGGAGGAGGAAGAATTCTTCTTGCATCTAGGCATCAAAAATTAAATTTTTAGACAGTAATTTTTAAAATAAATCCAACAGCAGTTCCCAGGTGAATCAAAACTCACTGCCATGACAAAATTTCACTTCTACAGATAGGAGTGTTTAAAAATAATAGCCACAATTTTAAAGCCAAATAGTGACATTAATCACTTCCTCATCAACTGTTCAGTCAGAACTAATGAAAGGAGAAAAAAAAAAAAGTGTTCTAGAAGCAGTGACCACAGGGGTAAAAAAAAAAAAAAGGCTTTTTGTTCCTTTACCCAGAAACTTTATTGGCTCTAGGTAAGACTGCACTTCTCTGTCCATTGACAGATGGCTTTATCTTCTCTTACACCGAGTTCATTATCAGCACTCAGACATGTTCCCTAACTCCTTCTCAAAGTCTCTCCCATCTGAAAGCAGTAACTTACATTATTCATAAGGATAATCGCAAATATGCAGAGAGCTACAGACATGTAATGGAGAGGCTGGCTTGTATCTGATCCAAATTCCATGTGCTCCATGGAGCTCACGACTCTCCCATAAATTCTGCTGCACAGGCATGCCTCCATCCCAGCCACTCCAGTCCCAGAGCAGTGGCAACCTGGGAGAAGGTTGTCATGCTCCCTCTCACATTTTATTTCTTCTGAAAGGTGGAAGCCCAATAGATGTATTCTGCCACCTTCCCAAGGATTCTCCAGTTGTCCTTGCACGCTGCCTCCTTCCTGTACACAAGGCACAAGGGGCATTTGCACCCCTAAAGGGATTCTGGAAGTTATGTGAAATACAACACTTTTAAGAGCACAAGGAAACAAAACCAAGTGACTGTGGTTGGCAGTGGCTCTGTGAAAAGGCCAAGGAAAGTCAGCACCCTGCTTAGCACTGACTACTGGACTGCTTCTCTGCAGTTCCTTCAGGTCCAGCGGTGAAAAGAAACCTCTTCTCATCTGTGCTGCAAGGAGCAGCCGGGCCAGCAGAGCCCCGTGCCCATTGCTGCAGGCTCTGATTGCTGGGCAGACCTGGGGGTGAAACCAGCTGAACGCACCTGGAACAGCCAGGGCCCAGGGCAGCGCCAGCAGGGCGGTGTTAAAGGGCAACAGGTAGGAGGGCAGGGACCCTGAAGGTCACGAGCTCTCCCACGGCAGGGGCTGTGCACTCCTGCATGACTGGAAACATCCCATCCTTGGGATATCATTGTTAAATAACAGTAATAAAGCAACAGATTAAGAAGATAGAGACATTTCTAAATCCCTCAAACTCGAGACCGAAAAACATTCCTTCTATTAAAATTCAAACCCACCCTGAGCAGATTCTTGTCATCAGATGCGTTCTAATAAGAAAGAAAGAGATGACACATTCATAGCCACAGTAACCAGTAATAACTGTGTAACTTCAGCAGAAGACAGAATCATGGAGACATTAATAACTGATGAGATCACAAAACATCTGGAGAAATGCGAGCTGATATAAAAGTAGCCAGCAGAGTCTTACAAAAGGGTAAATCTCGTTTGACAAATCTGCTGGAATTTTTTAAAGAGGTAATGCAGACTTCAGACAGGAAGAAAACATTGGACATAATCTATTTGGATTTTAAAAGGCTATTTGACACACTGCAGCCCACAGGCTGGTGAATTAAAGCACCGCCAGTCAAAAAATGCACCAACTCAGAGCACACAAATAAAATGAAGGCAGTTAACAGCTTGGTAGCATTAGGAGTGAAAAACTGGGGGGGGGGGGCTAGGGAGGCAATTGGGGCATCTTTTGTTCTATGTGTGAGATGGAGAGAAAGACATCACAGCACAACCAACCAACCAGATGGATCACATCACAGCATCATCGTGTGGAGAACACAGAGCAACGTACTGCATAATGGTCGCAATACTCATTTTGATTATACAGTGAGGAGTTTTAATATCAGAATCTTATGAACAACGATGCCTTTGGAAGAGACAGCAGTAGTAACTGGGGTGGGCTCTATGAATGGCAGCAATGCATTCCATAGCACACAGAAGAAGAAGCGCACAGGAGAAAAAGACCCATCATAAGATCTGCCTAGATGCTCTGGTCCCTGCTCCAGGTAACAGCCACAGCTGTGCAACGTCAGCAGGCGGGCGACCCACCATCATGGGCAGACCTGAGAGCGGCTGCTGCCCCGCAGGCACGTCTCACCTGGCTGGGTGTGCAGCACGGCCTGGGGCTGGGGGAGCTGCAGGGGAAAGCTAATGCAGAATTCATCCTTGGACACAACGCACAAGTCTTGATCCCGTTTTCTGCTTCTCGGCCGCAACACACTGATCTGATTATTCTTTGGGACAAAACATGGAAAAAAGACAAGTTCTTCCTATATGAAAATAAATTATCCCATGTAGATGTCCAAACAAATATATGAATATAGAACAATCATTCTGCAAAGCATTTTGCCATCTCTAGAGATAAGGAACAAGTATGAAATCAAGCCTCTATTTCCCACACTAATCCATGTTAATATTGCCATTAATAGCACTGATCTCAGCTCAGCTGCCCTCATGGGCTGGGATCTGGTGGCTGGCCCTGCCAGGAGGATGCTGTGAGGGCATCCTCACAGCAGGTGCTGTCAGAGCATTCTGGGACAAGATTCTCCTGAGATGAGACTTTAGGTGCAGCCACAGTGCAGGGGAGCAGAGGATCTGCACAAATAAAGAAATAAATGTACCAAGGCTTGTTTTCAAACACAGCCCACAGTGCAGCAGGCTGCTGAGGCAGCAGCGCAGGCTTGAATTTCAATTTTTATTTATTATTTTGTTGTGCTCCCTGTATTTTTCTTACAGCTCAGAGAAGGAAAAAAGCAATTTTCAAAAGTTTATAACTCAGCTCCACTGCAATGAAATGTCATTTGGGAGACCAAAAACTGGGGAAAGAAGGACATTTATGGCAAACCTCCATCGCTGGTGCTTTTTCTTCTCTTTACAAATGTCTGTAAATAACACCAAGAGAATTAATGCTTACAGAAAAAAAAAGCCACCAAAAAGCCACAGTGGAATACGTTAAGAAATCTCAATACTTTACACATCTCTCTATTTAAGTGCACAAATATACAGATGCTTGCTCCTGGGATGGAAGGAGGTGCAGAGTTTGGGGCCAGGAGATGAGGCAGTCCCAGCCCTCATTGCAGCATAGCATTGCACTGCAGCAGGCTCCATGTTGGCTGGCAGCATCCCAGCCACATGCACTGGTGGCAGCAAGAAAGAGAGGAACCACTGAGGTAAGCAGAAATTGTAATCTAACAGCCATGAGCAAAGCCATCCCAACTCTGCGCTGTTGAAATAAATGCTGAGCTGCCAGCAAAGCACAGAGTGGGATGCACGAGTCACTGCCCTGACCATGACAGCGAGTTTGCACAGATGAAAGAGCCGAGAAGCAGCACCTGCACCTTGGCTCAGCACTTTTGGGTCACACTGGATCTCAAACACAGCTCAGAAGCACTGAGCTCCAGGACACTCAGAGCAAGGCAGAGTTGTACCCGCACGCATTTGGACATCGTGTCGTTGTTCCTAGCAGTGAGCCCAGAAGCCCCTGTCCTGTCACTGAGCAGCACCCCCCTGAAAGATGAAAATCTGCAGCAGCCGGGCCCACGAACAGCCACACTGGCTCCAGCCCTGTTCCCACCCTCACACCCATCCCAACCCCATCCGCATCCCCAGCTACGTCCAAAACCATCCAGCACCATCCCCACACCACAGCTGCTGCACAGAAGTCACCAGTGCTGCGCAAGAATGGCCCAGAGGCACCATCAAGCATGGTGTGAAGCAGGAAGCAAGACACCAAAACAAGGATGTGCATGGTGACACATGAAGCAGGAGGTGCATGTGGAGTGTGGCATCCTTCCCAGCCACAATAGGGTCTTAAAATAACTCCTACAGAGGCTTTCCCTGTAAAAAGCAGTCAGTGAAAAGTTACACTAATTTAAACAAAATTAATAAAGAAATGTTCTGCTTCTTTTTATCATCTTTCTACCTCTCATCATTTATCATGCAAATTAAATTGCAGTAATAGGAAACGTAAAGAAAACAAACTCCGTAGTATATTGAAACCTCTATCCAGCAAGAGATAAGGGTGAATATTAGAAGGAAAGGTGCAGAAAATTAGCTGTCCATACAATAACTGGGAGGGAAACTGTTTTATTTAGCCTGGAGGGATTTTTGTTGCCAACTGACTAAATTAAAATCCAGTCTATTATACCCAGTATCATACCAGAAAACGCCTTTTCCTTGCACTTTTAGATAAATTTTCATTGATCTCATTTTATGCATGATTACATTTTTAATGAGATGTACAATATTTCCAAGCTCATTCTCAATGCCTTCCCTCTCTGCTGCCTGTGTTCCCCGTGCCCCCTCCCACCGTGCACGCTCCCTGCCTGTTGGATTAACACTTCTGATAAATTGCTAGACCAGAGAGGAGCATTACCGAGATGAAATAAATTACTTCCATCTTTTGCAGCTCCAAAGTCGTAAAGTAACCTTAAAAATGCCCGATGTCTAATTATGCCACCTTGCAATTCCTTCCCAAAGCAATCATTTTATCTCGTGTAATGATTTTATTTGTTATCGGTAACCCCGCGCTGCACACACACTGCTGCTAGGAGTCACCTTCCTCGCAGCAGCACCGACCACAGCAACCAGTGCTCTCCTGGAACCCGGAGCTCTGCGGCAAATAAAGGAGCTTTTACAGGCAAAGAACAAAGCAGGTGACCAGCCATGAGCTGGCCTGCTGCCAGAGCACGGGGATCTTGACTTTAAAATATTAGGCAATAATTGATTTTCAGCGTTGAAAACTTGGCTCATTCCCAAAAGTCTTAAACTTTATTTTCTTCCTTTGACTATTTTTGGTAAAGTCATTCCCCTTAAAACAAAGGGGGAAATTGCAGGAGCAAAACACATGAAAACGCTCTGCTTCCAGCCCACCATTAACTCCTGGCATTTTATTTCCAATCTGGTTTGAGGGTAAATTTGCTGTGGATGGGATTATTTGTCCAGCAGCAGGCAGAGGTCAGAAGCGCTGTATGGCCACAGGCGATGCCTGAGAACACAGCAAGAAGAGAAGAGCAGGGTGGATAGTAGGGAAAACTCTGAAAGAACAGTCAGGCAGGAGCTGAGGTTGTGGAGTCACCCCCTGGGGTGTCCCAGATCCGTGCAGACGTCCTATGAGGGACGTGGCTGAGGGCACGGTGGGGTGGGGTGGATCTGATAATCGCAGAGGTCTTGTCCAGTCTTTCTTTTCCAACCTTAATGTTTCTGGGATCCTATGAGAGGAAGGGACAACGGAGCAGCTTCAGCTCAAAGTGAAGCATCAAGAGGGCATTAGGGGCTCAGACCTGGGCTGGCGGATGTGAGGATGAGTAAAACATCCTGCAAACAATCAGAGGAAAGAAACTTCGATGTAAATCCACATTTCATGAAGAATTTACCATTATCCAGCACTGCTTTAAGGATTATTTCTATCAGAAGGCTCCCGGCACACGGACAAGATGGGCAATGCAAATCCTGCCAGATGTGTAAGGCCATGAAGAAAAATGCTTTCCTGCCCTCCCAAACAGATGAATGGGACCATTGCATTACCCATGAAAAATTATTGCTACCAAACCAGCATCATTATAGGCATCAGAAAATGGGAGTCTGAAATAAGAGCCAGAGTGTGAGAATAAAGGAAAACGTTCTAGAAAGGCTTGGAGAGGAAATACGCATCAGAGGGCAACATCTGACTGTCCAGATGTACCCCAGTTTCTATTAAGCTGTAGCTGTGAAGTACAGACAAGGTGTTTTCAGGCATAAGTGACAGGTCTTTGTGATGGGCTGAAATTCAAAAACTGTAGAACTTCCACAGCTGAACTCTACCAGGGAACCATTATAACAAAGCACCGCAGCTCAGCTGCTGCAACACACAAGCATGCAGAGATACACACAGCCACGCACTGGGATGCTCTGTAGATGAAGCAGATGGTGGACAGGGATCAGACTGACAAAGAACCATCCTGTGCAGCCTGAACGGGCTGCACATCCATGGGTAACTTTAGAGATGTGCTTCTTATAGGCAAGGCAGCTCAAACCCATCACAAAGCAGTAAGGGCAGACCAACAGAGCTAACATTTTAAATACAAAAATCTGCACATTCATGTGGCTTCCACATGTGCCCAACATGTCCATACACTGCTTACACTCGTTCTGGCTGCCTGCATTTCATACGTGGCTTTTTAAGCAAAATGTCGTAAAACCTAAACACAATTTCTCCGCGTTAGCTGCTACATGTGGTCCTGTATGAAATTTAAATCACTGAACCGCCACCGCTTCTTCAAAACATTGAGGTTTGTGACAAGATTTAGTATGGGAGTAACGTGCCGTTGGGTTAAATGGCAGCACATCGGTCCCAGGCACCTCTGGCAGAGGCCAGCAGCGGCGCCCAGGGACGTGAGCCCTGTGCCAGTGTCCAGGTGGGACCCTGCACAGGGAGCACTGCAAGGTGGGCTCTACCCAGAAACGCATCTGTGGGCACCGCTGCTCGCAGCAAACGTCCAGGTGCGATCCACACCAGCGCCTGCTGGGACCAGGGCTGTTTTAAAAATAATCCCAGACATTTGGCAGGAAAACTAGCAGAACTGCTGGTGGACTGCGTGCACCTTTTAACACACAAAAGCAATTACTGCCTCCATTTAAATGGGTCTCCAAATGGACCCCGTCCATCGGCAGGGAAGTCAGAGGGCTTGAGGAAGTTTATGTGTAGGGATGCAAATGTCGGGGCGGGTTGGGGCGAGCACAGTGCTGCACAGCCATGCCAGCTTGCGTCTCCTTTGACACAGGCACGACCAATCCCACACCCTATTATTGCTGCTACTGCTTTATTAAAATGCATAAAGCAGCCAGAAGCAAAGACACCAATAAATTCTTCTGTAAAAGCAGAAATGTTTTTTTCAAATGGCTCCCTTAACACTAATAATCACAGCTCTCTTATGTGTACTTGACTCTGGTTAACCTTTTTCTGGCACTTTTTAACTTCTCCGAGTCAGGTACTAATATGGAACTAATGTGGGGTTTATTTTCCCTATAGGAATAGCAGAAAGAGCACTGCACATTATCGTAATCACGCAAGCTCCTTCCAGAAACTGCAGGACTTTAGATCAAAGCATCTGCATTATGGCACAGGAAAAGAATTTAATAACAATTGTGGGACTAAGCATTTTTTTAATGTTAAGGGGTTTTTATTGAATATTAATCCTATAAAATGCTCCTGAAAGTTGGCAGAAGGAAAACTGATGTCCCAAATAGTTCCCGTGACTGTCCCCATTGTGGGGATGCAATTGCAGTGTAATCAAAATTCATCATGCCATTAGCAGAAGGACAACAGGAAAGGAGACACTTTCTCCCATATCATGCTGCTTGAAACAATACGAACTGCGAAAACAGAATTGAGCACATAATTGTCAGCCCTAGCTGAGCTCTTACAGTTTGCATGGCTTTTTAGTTCATAGCTTGCAATTTCTTTCAGTACAAGTCATACTCAATATTTGCACTTTCAATTGTACCTTCTATTAACGATTTTCACGGTGAGGATATCAAAGGGTGAGAACATCTCAACAAAATACAGCATGTTACCAGACCATATATTCTACTGTCACCTCATCTGGCTTTAAAACTCCCAAGCAATTGAGTTTTCTCCCACATCTCTGAGGGATACTTGCATAGTCACATGGAATTCACGACCGGTTGCTTACTTCCCTATTATGACATACAAATTTCTTTTGTTAAATTCAGCCCTCACCTCTGGATTACGAGATGGGCATCCTGCAAGATAACACCACTCCATTGCTGTGCACAGCCTCTGGCACTCCTGGCACTGATGCGTCCGCTCAGCCCCTGCGCGGCCAAGCTGCAAGAATTTAACTTTCATACCCTCTCTTCATAAGTCACCTTCTCAGGTCCCCACTCCTCACTGCTGCTCACAGAAAAGCACTGAGTTGGTGCTGCAGCACAGCACAACCCCAGCTGCAGCCCAGGACAGGGACACCATTGTTTTCCTGCTCCTTAGTGTGACTGTAGCTGCACTGCTCATTTTTCTTGTAGGACACCTTAAACTTGTACCAAACTTGCTGTCTGTTGTTACCCTGCAATGTCTGTCAGCACTGCTGCAGCTCAGGCCCCTTCCTATTGAATGTACCTATGATGGATTATTACTTTCATACACAGGCAGCAATACCATCTGTATTTTTCAAGGCTGAATTTCATTTTTCTCCTTCCCACTTTTATGAACAATTTGACATCATACCTGTATGAACCTCCTCCTCGCTACTCCTCATTCTGCAAGATCAGTCCAACGACGTTTACTTCATCACTCGAGCTATTAAAATATATTAAAGAAAATGCATAGAATTAATTTAGGATCAGTACATGGCTGTGCGCCAAATCTCATTATAAAAATAAACATTTTGCCTTTACTGTTCTCAGCCTTCATCATTTATTGAGTCTTCCACCATGGTGCACAGAACTTCCACCTATACCCCCAGAACCAGCGCTCACCAGCACTCAGAGAGGAACCCTTCCTTCTAGGTTGGGCAACTGGGGAAGTGTCTGAAGATGGGGAAGGTTCATGCAGGAAATATTACTTTTCCTCCCCTGCCAGACCTGTTGCAAGCATTTAACAATTTCTGTATCAGTATCACCACAAATACTGGGATAGGACTCGTCAGGTCCAAGCTCCTTACCACAAGACCCACATCTACAGGGCAACCTTGAGCCCCTGCACATCACTTTCGTAGCACCAACATTTTTTTCCTACTAAAGAGCACTCAGGAAACTTCAAGACTGCTGGTGGGAAGCTGGCCGTGTAACAGCCCTCTACTCAAGGCCAAGGCAGCCAGTTTTCAGGAGATGAACACACAGCAGTCCCTGCCTTTCCTGCAGGTTTTGTGTGGCTCAGAAGGAAGTGAATGCATTTAACCCTCCAGTACCAGACTGCAATATTTCTTTATTACCTTATCCATAAATCTCCTGAGCATTTCTCTTTTAAACATTCAAAGAGAAAACTTCAGAGCAACATAAAGGTAGGCATCTTATTGTAGTACGAGAACAAATAAAACAAAAGATTACCATCCTGACAATCTGTTAAAAAAATCAAACCAAAAATGCAAGGAGAAGTCTTGCCTGCATACCTGTTTTAATGTAGCATGCAGGCCATCCGAGATATATAAACAACAAAACCTCAAACACTGTCGACATCTGAGCGTTTTAAAGTTGCTGCAAGGCAATTTTTTTGCAAAAAGTCATATGATTATTTGTTATTGAGACTCTGAATCAACTTCAATCAACTGATAATTCAATGTCTGTTTCCAGAGAGCAAACCTCACGCTTTCAGTTTTAATGCTAATGAGTGCTGCTAGTGAGATGCTGCCCAGCTGGCCTGAAAGAGGCTGGAGTGGAATCCCTCGCAGAAGTGGAGGAAGATGCTCACATCCAGGTGGCCAAACATAGGAGAGGACAGAAAAGTTGGGCACATCAGCACCAAAAGGAATTCCAAAGACTGAACAGATTACTGTTAGAGTGAGATGGCCGTGTTACAAATAAGGGTACAAACAGAACAGAAGCACTCCATGAACACTGTTAGGAAACACCCAGACAGCACTCCCACACGGGATGAAGGCAGCGAACCAGCCTGGTGTACTTCTAGCCTAGGGGAGCATCAAGCTAAAACCTGACAGCCCCTGGACGCCTCGTGCTGCCACATGGTAAAAGAGTTGCCAGGAGAGTTCTCTGATCTGCCAACGTGAACTGAAAAAGTTAACAAGGGTCATTGCAGAACAGTGGAAGAATGTGAGATTATACCCATGCTCACAGAGAGCAGGCGAGACGACTTGTAACGACAGATTACTTAACCTGACATCAATCCTCACCAGAAAGTAATGAAAGTTAATAGAGAGTTTGATCAATAAAATATTAGAAGATGGGAATAAAATTAACTCAAGTCACAAATGTTTTGTACAGAGTCTTGTCGAACAAACATTGATTTTTAGCTTTTGCAGCACTGTCGGAGTCTGAGCCAGAGCCTCGGGTGCGGGTGGCTGCCCCAGGGCAGTGGGTGGGGGCACCGAGCCCCCCGAGCAGCTGGTCCCAAGCAGAGCCTCACTGCTGGACAGAGGTGAGAAGGCAACAAGCCCTGCCTTCCATAGGTAGATCTTGGAGAATTGGGTCACACCATCAATAGAAACACACACAAGACCCATTATAACACACAGTGCATGGGCCTGCTGTACCCTATCAGCTCTCCCCGCCCAACCAGGTGGGCACAACCACCATGGGCTGCAGCACCCCGACACACAGACAAAACCAGAAAACAAAACAGAAGTTTGGCCTCCATCTCCCAAAAGCAGAAGATCATCTGTAAGTCTTAGAAGGTGCTTCAATCCTGTACTGGGGCCTGGCTCCAAGCTGTGCAGAAGCAAAAAATAATGGCTTTTATTAGAGAGGATTGAGGCTGGCCTTTGGCAAGCCTTAGCAGGAGCTTCTGAGGAACAGAACCCTGTGCTGGGCAGGGGGACTGGAGCCTGTGAATACAGAGTTCAGTGCCCAGCTGCTCAGGTACACACAATTTCAGGCTAATTTTTATCAGTTAAATAAATTCTCCACAAGCAGATTTGCAACACGTGTGACTGACTCAACGTTGTAATTAGAAGCAGAGAATGATGAAGCTGGTTACTGACAAGAAAGCCAGGGCCAGTCTTGGGACCTTCTGGTCACACTCTGTAACCATCATGGGGAGGCCTGGCCTGGCACGTGGACCCCCAGCAGCCCACCAAGGGGTGCAGCCACGTCCTGGGAGGGCCCCAGTACCCCCATGGCAAGCAAGTGGTGACACCTGGGTGCAGCCAGGTCCCCACAGGCACCACAGCCTGCTGCAGCACTCCTACCCACAGCCGTGTCCAAAAGCACAAGGAAACAGGATCCGGCAGCTGCAAGAGTCAACTTCAAAGACAATGAAAGACATAACATTTTATTTGCCTACTGCTTTTTAACTTCTCAGGTCCGCTCAGGTAAGACTTTCAAATTTTTAATTAAAAATGAAAGCACAGCAGCTTCTGCAGTCATTTCTCTTTGAAGTTGGACATTTAAGCACAATATCTGCTACCTGTAGACTTTGCTACAGTTGTCAGTTTTGGAAAACTCTGCCCACCACACGTCTCAGCAGATCTGGATGTGTATTTGGTTTAAATCTAGTTTCATTTTAGCTAAAATTATTCACACATATTCTTCCAGCAATTTAAAAACCATCCTGAACTCCACAATGAATTCTTTTCGCATTTGACATTTCAGCCCGACGGATGTTTTTCCCATCACTGTGACAACGGTCTCCTTCCAGCTCAGTCACGGCCACTGCAGCTCAGTGCCTCCTCCCTCGCACACTGCTGCCCAGATGTGCACTGGGGGAGAGGGGCAGACAGCCCCCCACACACATCTCTAATGGCCGTGTTCCTTCTTAACCATGAAAGAGTACTTACACCCTGTGTCATTCAGCGTAATGGGATCCATCATCAACATACTATTTCTGCTGGAGGACTGCTATAATTCATAGCTGAAAGAGCTGGAACTTTTGAAGCCTCTCCTTAATTTTCAACAAAAGGCATTTGGTTCCAGGGAGACAGACGGGGCTCTTAAGAGCTGTTACCACCTCCAGTAATTATAAAAGGACAGAGGGGGAAACAAGAGAGAGGGATATGAACAAACTGGGTGTTTGTGCAGCGCGCAAAGCAGCTCCTCAGGTGCCGGCGTGGGGAGCTCAGCCGTAACCACTTCCAGTTGGAAAGAAAATTGAAGGAAGACGGAAGCGAGGAAAGGAGAAAATGCAATTAGAAACAGGAAAGAAGTCCACAGTAATGCGTTGACTGGAACACTGCAAAATGCAGGAGAAGAAAAAATAAAGATAGAAAACGTGGCCTCTTGTGAAAACAGCCCCAATTTGAACGAGTCAAACTCTTAAGCAAGCGTGGGAGCTGCTGACACGCTGGAAGCAGGAGCTTGGTCCTGCTCCTGGGAAGTGGATAAACAGCAGCCAATCTGCATTTCCTCATCTGGTGTGCTTTAAGTATTACTGGAAAAACAAAAATACTTAAAACAAGAGAAATGGGCTGAGCAGAGCCCAAAGAAATTAAATTATTCCAGCAGCAATTATTAGTTCTTAGTTATGGTTACCCTGAGTAGTGTAGTAAACACATGGACCGTACACACAGACTAGGAGCAGGCAAAAGCATTTTGCCTCGGAGAGAAAATTTAAGCTACGATTTGATGATGACAACTGAGCACCAAGGTGAGAACTGGGCAACCCACAATTAAACACGGCCCCAGCACAAGGCCAGGGGATCAGCAAGGCACAACCGCCTTCAACCTCCAGCACCCTGCCCCTAACCCTGAGCTGGGCAGGACAAAACACGACCACCGGCCTGTGTGCCCACACAGCAAGTTACCCCAGGCTGCCTGGTGCCAGCAGTGCTGTGGGAGCAGCACAGCAGCCTCTGCTCAGAGCCCCGCAGGGCCGTGCAGCACACAAGGGGTGCTGCAGTAACACAGCACAGGGCTCCGTCTTTATTTTTTAATAGAAGCCTTCACGATATGGAACTAATTATCGCCATCTGCCGTCCCATACTTATATTTCCTCCCTCACAGCTCATTCTTCAAAAACTCAGTAGCTTCCTCCCTTTACATTTGTAAATGCTGTTGACTATGGATAAAATCCATGTTTACTTTGTATTCAGGGCCCATAGGAAAGCTTGTTTTAATCATCAGCAGATGTTACATTCTGCTCTGCTGTGCTTGGCACACAACTTCAGAGAAAAATAAGAAAAAATCTTTATTTTAAATTTAAATTGTAGATTGTTACAGACGAAATAAAATGCCAAATTGTTATTGGAAACAATATGGCCACTGTAATAACTATAACTGACATTTACTTTTTACAATTATAATTTTTTTTCTGGTGCCGTTTAGCACAAGATGGTTTCCACATTTTGAGAAGGACTTTTTCCCCCTTTCCTCTGAAATGATTTGCAATCAAGCCACAGACATTTGTAATTTATTTTTATTTAATACTTTCCTACGAGTTTATGAAATACCAGGATTATTATGCTATATACAGTAGATAGTTTTTGAATACATACCCTCCCTCCGGACTCATATTTCCATACACATTATCCCTCTGAACTCATTTATAAACACCCATGATTCCTGCAGAGCCCGCTATAAACATGCAATATCTCTGCAGGCTGTTCCAGCCCTGCGGCCCTTTCATCTCCAGCTTTCCTCCGCTTCTGGTGAACCCACTTCATGAATTGGTGCTGTGCTCACTGCTGCTCAGAAGTAGAAAGGATTCACGTGTTTGCGCAGAGAAAAAGCTGCAACATCAGCCATGACCATACCTGGCTGCAGAGCGTTTTGCCCAGCTCAGCACCAAACCTTTCAACATCCACAGCAGCAAACAGCACCCGTCCGCTTTCCTCCTATGGAACCAAGACGCACAGACCCAAAATCCACCACGTGAGCCTGCAGAAGGCCACAGCATTACGGCCTGAACAGCACGAGGATGTCACAGAGGTAAATGAAAGGCTCGTAATGGAATTCAGTGTTCTTTTACAATTAAAAATCACATTTTTTTATGGGAGAAAAGCCGAGCACCGAAAGTAATGGGCATCTCATATGGTCAAATCGAACTGCCAGGGGACTGCTGCTGAACTCCCAGGCTTTAGAGGAGAGATGCAGCATTCTCTTCTCCACCCTTGACAAATGCACCCTTGCTCTGTTCGCAGCCTATCTGAAGCGTTACAGCCAAGGTAATTTTCTTCATCCATCACCCACAGCACATCACACGTCCCCATAAGAGCCACAGCCTCTCCTCCCAGGCAGCTCACTGCTCCTCCTCATGGCCACGAGCACACAGCACCCAGCTCCCAACCTCTAGCTTCCATCCCAGTGGGTAACCAGGCAGAAAACAATCCCAATGCTGCAGCAGAAAGGTATTCCTGTTTCCATCTATGTCATGCTCAACGCAGGCACATCGCCGTACCACTAAGGTATTATTCTGTGACGTTATAATTCCAGGTAGCTGCACGCTTCACACCACAAGACAGTCCCTAAGCATGCTGCCCAGCTCTGTGAACCTGTGCATCATTGTCTGTGGGTTTCTAGAGAAAGCTGAGCTCACAGCAGGGGGAGGTTGTGCTGCACCTGCCTGGTTCAGTGTCAGCGCAGCTTCTGAAGGTGCAGTTGTGGGGCTTTATATATGAGATAACGCATTTTACAGAAGTGCAGAAGTGCACACACAACTGTTCAGATGTTGTACATATTTGTGTAAATATTAACCAGAAGCAAGTTTTAACAGATTCACAAGAAAGTCTGAGATCTAAAAACAAAATCTCATGAGGAAATAAATCCTTTTCTCCTAAAAATTGCAAACTCCAGCACAATGCAAACCAGCTTGGAAGGCAGCAGACTTCTATTTTACATCACTAGCAGATACTGTTATGAATTAACAGCTCATTAAGAGAAAACCTTTGCAAACCATGAATCTAAAAAGAAAGTCAGAGAAACTGTCATCTGCAATTTCCAGTGCGCGAATAAATCTCCTGAGATGTCAGCAGACCGAGTCCTCAGCCAGAGCCAAACAAACAGGTGTCCCCCGGCCTCCTGACCTGTGACATCAGCAGTGCAATAAAACTCCTTCCACTCAGGAACAAAACCATTTGGTACTCGTGCATGGAGTAATACCTGCTTCTTAAGGTACGGAAACACACATAACAAATGCCTCCTTACATCCCAGAAGAAACAGAGACCCACGCTGTGAAGTATTCCCCCTTGGAATCCCGTAAATCATGCAGAAATTTTACTTGCCCTGGAACAGCTTTGAAAATCTGTTTGTGGTTCCTTGCACATTTTTTTAATGTATCTGGTCCATTCATAAATGAAATCCCAATGGAACAGTCTCTGTACATGTTATTTTAGAATAGATTTAAATTGCAGGCAGATTTGCTCTGAAAATTAAATTATTTTTGCACTTGAAAAAACTCTTCATATTGCCATCTCCGGCAGTAGGTCTGGAAGTTCAGGTGTCACCAGCTCTGTGCCATGGGGCCAGGCTGCGCCACCACCACACAGCACTGTGCCGTGCCCTTGGATGCTCTCCGCACTCAGCAGAGCAAAGCTCAGACTCACCTGCACTTCCCATGGAGCAGGGAAATCACTGAAAATCTTTCCTCTTTTTGAAATCTTAACCAATAAAGGAGAACCTTGCGGAGCCAAGTGAGGGCGCTGTCTCTGTGTGTCACACACACCGCCTCTGCCCTGGGCCTGGGGGAGCTGCCAGCCTGCAGCTTCTTGTGGAGAACCGTGCTTACGAGACACCACCGATGGAGGTCATGCACAGAAGAGGCAAAGCCCCGTGGTGCTTATTCTCATTCCAGAACTTAGAGCACAACGTGGAACCACATCACAGTAACCATTAAATGGCTGCGTGATGCCCTGCATAAAAAGCCCTGCTCGTGCAGTCAGCTGCTCACATTTAATGTCATTGACTGCCTCTCCGTCCATCCATCAATTCTTCTGCACTTGAAAAGCGAAGTCAATTTGGAAAGCTCTTCCAAGATAACCTTCAAAGTCATTTCCAAAAGGAACGCCTGTGATGTAGGCTGACAGCCCAGCCGCTGACGGCGCTGTGTCTTTGTGATGGGAGCTCATTGTTCTCATGCTGCCTTGCACCACTCCTGTGAGAGGAGCAGCTTCCTGGCGGCACGCGGTGCTGCGCCGTTCATTGAAACCAAGAAGCCTTTATTTCCTTTGTCACCTCCCTCAGCTCCTCGCAGTTCATCCCATCGCTGCGCTTTCATTAAGCTAATACAGTGTACACACATTGACACGGTAAATACCAACTAATAAAACAGACCACATTAATGTTGTGACATTCTCAAAAGGCAGCAAAATTAAAGCTGGGTTCATCGTTCCAGCCTTGCATAACACCTTGTGTGACACGGAGTGCCACAGGCGCATAAAGCACTGCAGATGGAAGGGAAGAGCGGACAGGGATACGCAAAAAGGCAGAACTGTACAGGATTTTTTTTTTTTTAATATATTTTTTCTGACAGCTCATTCCATTATCATTTATTTTCTGTACTTTGGATCATCACTGAAGAAATCCCATGTTCAGACAATTCGCAGTGATGGAATAAAACATATCAAAAACAGCGAACTGCAGGACTGCTGAATTATTCAAGAAACAGAAAATTATTAGAGGTCATGTTTATTCAGAAACAAAAGTGCCTTGTTAATTCACAGGACCCTCGACATTGCGATGATGTGATCTGACACTCTGCATAATACAGGCCACAGGAATTTTCTGTATTACTTCCAGTTTGAAGCTCAGTAGTCGCACTTCAACTGGAGCTTTTAGAAAATCATTCTTTCTTGATTTTAAAATATCCACCATAATGGCCATTAGGCTGTTCCAATGATTAATCACCTTGCCTGATTAACACATGCATTATTTCTAGACAAATTTTTGTCTACCTTTAATCTTATTCACTGAATCTCATTATCCATTTTGTTGCTAGTTTTTAGAGCTCTCTGCTCTCAGATTTCCCTCTCCTATGTAAGCACTTAGTGACCACGTTCAAGTCACCCCATGTCTTTCTGATAACATAAGAAGCTCAGAGTTTGGTTTTGGTTCGTTTTGGGTTTTTTGATCTGTCACCATAAGACACATTTTACACTTGTTTAATCATCTTCCTGAATTTTCAGTGTGTCCTTTTCAGCACCCTTCAAGTGTTGACACAGGAAAGGGACAGCATTCCAGAGGCATTTGCAGTGGCACAGAGAGAGAATCTCACAAACCTAAATCCTGCATGGCCAAACTCAGATCCTACACAGCATCCTTCAGGTCATGCACAGAAGGACTGCAGCAGTCCCCGAGCACTGGTATTACTGCAGAACTCTCCTTGGTGTGTTGCAGCAGCTGCCAGACCCTGTCCCAGTCACTTCTCCTGGGCAGCCCATAGCGCTGCAGCTGCTGAGGCAATGGGAGAGCCAGAGGGATGGGAAAGGATGCAAACTGTGGCTTCCAGCTGGAACTGGACTCCTCTAGAGCTTCATTTCAGTCCACACATATATTTCTTTCCGATCAGCCATAAAGCAACAAATAACAAGAAAATAGTCTACAGAATACATGTCATAATGCCTCAAAAGCACTGATCACACAACTATTTCTAACTCTTATTAAGGTCTCAAAAAGGAAGCATGCTTCTATTAATCCACGGATCAGCAAGATGACCTCTTATGGCAGCTTTTGAAACCAGCAGCATTTCTCAAACCCAATACATCACAGTTGGATTGGGTGATGGAAGCCTACTGGGCTGCAGACTGGCTGTGCTGGGGGAGCTGGTGGCACGAGGCTGGCAGCTGCTCATTGTACAGCCCTGCCCCACATTCCCATGTTAAGGGCAATGCCATTTCACAGAGCATTGAGACTAAGACCACAAAAACACAACAAGCTATATTCTACACTTACAGTATTTGAGTTGCTTTGATTGGAAGGAAGCAGACTGAAATTCCTATTAAATTATCTCCTACGTAACCCTGTGGTTTTGAGACCTTTATGTCTCCTATTTGAAGCAGAAGAAGAACCAAATGAAAATAGAAGTCATAACCACCAGAAGGAAATTGGTGAGCACCTCAGGAACTTCCACTATAGAAAAGCCCTGCTCTATCCACCACTCCTGCCACAGGCACCAATGCTGCAGCCGGGCACACCTGCAGCAGTGCCAGAGCCACGTCCCACTCCTGGGTCAGCCCCAGCAAGCAACAGAACTGCCCAGAGATGGCTGCCAGTTCTTCAGAGGAAGCAGCATTCTCCTACAGAGAGCCTGACCAAAGGCACCACCTTTCATTTCTTACAAATAGACAACTTTGAAATGGATTCTCTAAAATTATAACATTTCTTCACATCTTAATTAATGCCAAAAGCTTTGTTTTCTTTCTAGTAATGCATTAGAAAGCAGCTATTAATGTAATTTAAGTTTTGTATGGAACAGCATTTGTTTTCTATTTAAAAAAAAAAAAAAAAGTAGTTCTGAAATCCTGGCCTGTCAACATCGCTTAAAACATTCCCATTCCATGCCTCTACCTAATAAATTAAACCAGAGTTTTAATTGTGCCCATGCTTTGTGGTTCCTGGCAGTACAAAACGATCTTCTGTGAACGCACGTCCCAAAAAATCCTACTGAGTGATTAATTACTGGTCTGGAAGATATAAATATGCCTTTCAGCAAAGACAGTATGGACTGCTGGAAGCATCAGCCCTACGTTTCTCCATAGATCTCCTTCACCCAGCACACACCTTTTTAATTCAAACAAGATTCCACCTTCAGTATTTATTGGCAGCACAAAAAAAAACCCTTCTCTGCCCACTTGCCTCACTTAATAATACAAAGTACATTTGTTTGAAACTGAGGAACATGGGATGCATTTATTGGTATCTTTAAATTTCTCCAAGCTCTCCTCCTAAATGAGCCGCCCAACACGGCACACGCAGCCGGCGCCCAGTGCTGAGCCGGGCCCAGCCTGCTCCCCACCTCCTGCTGCTGTCCCTGCTCGCACCGCTGCTCTCTCACTGACCTTCTCCTGCACCAAACCAGCACGGAGGGAATCCTGCACTCTCCACAATCCGCCCCGTTTGCTGTGCAATAAACGTGCATTTGCCGTCCCACAGGAGGCCACTCCAGCGGCCCCAGGATGCTCCCAGCAGGCGAGGCAGCGAGCGGCGCCCTCTGCCACAGGAGGAGAAGAGCGAACGCCCATCTCCGTGGCATCAGGGCTGTGGCACAGGGTGACGCTGCAGGAGGGGAGATCACTGCTGAACTGCCCCAAGAGGGGAAGCGAGGGATGGCGATGCAGCGCAGCATTCTAAGAAACACCATTTATTTCAGTACAAGAAGGAACGAGGCCAAGACTAATTCAGCTCTTAATGCTTTGAAAAGACTTTTCCATAGTCGAGGAACAGACTGAAATATGAAAGGGAAACACGAGCCTGTTTTCAGAATAGAAGACCAGAGTTTTGCAACTCTGAGCGCCAAAATTCACTGAAATCACCGTTACCGTTGTGATTGCTCATTAACAATACACATCTTTCAGCTGACGTTTTTCATTTGGACCTTGTGAAAATCACAAATCAAACATATGTAAGGAGGCAGCTAACTTCAACAGAGGAAAGGTCTTTAAAAAACAAGAAAGAAAATAAACCTTTGATAAAATAATTGCTTCTACTGTTATTATTATTTTTTTTCTTTTGCTATTGCTTCAAAAACAATTTCTCTTTCTTTCTTGTTCATCTATCTGGTGTCCTGCTGGTGTGCAGATGAAAGGTCCGGCCTCTTTAAAATTTCATGCAGGGCTCTTTAGAACATCTCGGTCTTAAATGCCCATGGCAAAGACAACAAAATGTAACAGTAAATGGAGCACAGATGAAAAACCCTGTTTATGTACTTTATAAAGGTAGCTTGTGTGGCATAAGGTGTATTTTTACACCAAGCACAGGGGCAACAACCATTTTTAAAAGCACTGAACCACACAACTCATATTGACAAAGCACTGACCACAATTCAGCCTCACACACAAAAAAAACTTTAACTTATCAATCCTAGGTGCTGTACAGCTACGTTAGCTGAGAGGAATATCACTTCCTCCAGCTCCCTGAATGGAAATTGTAGCGAGGCGGTGGTCAGCCTCTGCTCCCTGGTTACAGTGACAGGCCGGGAGGGGATGGCCTCAGGGCAGGGGCAGGTTGGATATTAGGAAAACATTCTCCTCCCAGAGAGCAGTCAGGCAGCGGAACAGGGAGTGATGGGGTCCCCGTCCCTGGGGTGCTCAAGGACTGCGGAGATGTGGCACCGCAGGGTGCGCTTATGGGCACGGTGGGGTGGGTTGGTGTTCTCAGAGGTCCTTTACGACCTTAATGATGCCACGATTCTAAGAAGCTTTCTTCTACCCTCAGAGCAGAGGCTCTTCCAACACTGCAGCAAGCAGACCTGAAGAACAGAGGACACACACTTGTGGGTACTTCACAGGGTGCAAAGTGATGACCGATGGGGACGACAGCTGCGACGGGGACACGGCCCGCACGGCACACACAGCTCTGAACAACCCGCATCACGGGCGACCACCAGTGGTGCTCCAGCTCCCTCCTGGCCTCGTGGGTCTGATTCTGCACACCAGTCTTGCTTTCCCACAAATTCTGGAGCTAAGGCAAAGTAATCTCTAAGTGCATTCATTCATTAAAGTTTACCATATTAAATTCTCTGAGAATTTGAAAATATTTCTCAATAGCTGTGAGCATGTAGAGATCTACACTCATTGGCACAGGTGGTCCAGACTCATACATGGATCACTCAAACAAGGTGCTTCCAAACTTCCCAAAAAAGGTCCCATTTCCTTTTCTGGAAACAGGGCCTATTCCTGTTAACATGACTGGACTTCAGGAATTCTGCCACTCACAAATAACAAAGTTTCACTAAAATCAAGACCACAAGGCATCACAACCTGTTTCAGAGCCCAGCACCCCTGCATGGAACAACGTTGCAGACAAAGGACGACATCAGCGTGGGTGAGTCATGGATGCTCAGAGCTGAGTCACGGTTTATAATAAGAGGCTCTCTGTGGCCACGGGCCTTCTTCACACAGTGCTAATAAGACCAGAATGGCCCCTAATTGCATGAGCCACAATAGAGAAAACGATTGGCTCCTTGAGTCAAAACCGAGTGCGCACATCCAGAGCAAAAGCTCATGTGACTCTGCAGCCATTTTTTGTGAAGGTATCAATGGGAATACAAAGCATCAAATGTGTGCATTCCCAAACAACTAAAGAGCTGGAGAAGCCGCTTTGAGTAGAGATGAAGTTGAAAGGAACGTTATTTTCACACTAAGATACAGAAATTCAACAGTCTTTGAACTGTTTAAAGAAACATTTGAACAGATAGCAGACAAGGAAAAAAAATCAGCTTTAAGGAACTAAAGAAAGCTTAAAGGAACTGAAACAATGAAAGACATTAAACCAATTATGGTTTTGTATCAACTCGTAAAAAATTCTTCATGTTTTAAAGCAAGAAATAACACATCTGCTTGGAAAGTTCTATTACTTCATTATGACACACACGGAGACTTTCAAAAGATCTCTGGGTGTGCTGCTGTGGAAGGGATTAACTGAAGATCAATTGCCAATACTTTCAATTTGCATTCATTTTGCAATTTCCCAAAGCCCCGACTTCCTGCTTTCCTGCTCACATGCAAAAATCTGGCTGGCCAGGGAGCAGGACGCTCCCAGCCACCAGCAGCTCTCCAAACATGAAAAGCCCATCAAGTATGTCTTAACACGAGATGTGCTCCTCACGTCCAGGCACCGCCCCATCCCACAGCGAGGGCCGCACTGATGAGGAAACACGGGGTGGGCAGTTAGGCAGAATTTACCTATTTCCCATAGGCGCTTCAGGCCTTCCACTGGGTCTGCCAATACTTGGAGGAGAAAAATAACTGGAAAATACTGCAAGAAATAGGCAGGACACAGACTGCGCTTGGATACGAGGTAACCTCTCCACAGCCCGCGCACAGCTGAGCCCTTCAGGAATGGCGGACACCCTTAAGGAGCGATCTTAAGGCAGACAAAAGGCACTGCCGCAAGCGCCAGCCCCGGCACGAGAGCTGTGCTCCGCGTTGGCTGTGAGCGCAGCCTTACTTCTGAGCACGTGGATTGCGGGCACGTGAACGAGTTTTCTGTCAAAGCGAATTCAGTGGCTCTGCAACGAGCTTCCCATCAGCTCGTCCACCACAGCCCAGCCGCCAGGCTTCTCGAAACAAAAGAATACATTTTTCTTCTCAGACACATAAGGAAAAATTTTATTATGCTTTAGTGTACATCTATGATTAGAATAACAGAAGGAACAATTTATTTGTGAAGAAAAAGGCATAAGAAAACAACACCCAAGTCTTCATAGGCTGGGATAAAAGCATTTTAGCAAGGAGCATTTTAAGAAGTCATTAAACTCATATCCATCACTTCCTGAACCTAATGTCTTTCTGCTTCTTCTCTAGTATCTTCAAAAAAAAACAACACAGAAGCAGATCAGTAGTATTTGGCCTGTCACAGACTCATAATGAATTAAAGCCTTGCATGTTTAATCCCATCAGAAACATTCCCACACGCCCTGGTGACAAAGCGCACGCAAAGCACAACGCCGAGAGATAAAGCATGTTGAGAAGTCCACACAAACAGATTTTTAAAGTGTTTTAATGCAAGTTGGATGGCAGTGCTCCATTTTCCTGCACCATGCAGCAGCAAATTAAAACTGAGCATCCCGGGATTTGTAAAATCCAAAGGTACTCAGCATCTCCCAGCAGTCCCACAGCAATACTGCACACATCCCTGCTAGGGCAGGCTTCAGCAGCCCCAGCTGAGCAGCCACCCCCAGGCACAGAGCTCTGCAGGCACAGCACAACTCCCACCACGTCCCCACAGCAGCACAGACAGCACTGGTGGATCAGGAGGTGCTGGGGCTCACAAGGAGAAACTCAGCAGCGCCCAGCCCTGATTGTGAAAGGTGGAGCAGAGCTCTTGAGGACACTGCTTTGGAATGCATTCCTTTTTTGGAATGATAACACCAAAAAAGGAGCCCAATTTTTTTTTTTTTTTTTTTCCCCAGATCTTCTGCTAGATTAATACTCACACGAGATACCCAGTCTCAAATCATTTCATAAACATTAGGAGAAGAAGAATGCACTGATTGCATTGACTTAAACTTCCACTGGGCAGAAGTACCTCACGCCCTCCCAGCCTCCACTCGCTGTGCACCACCAGTCAGGCCAAGCCCACACTGCAGACCTGAGTTCCAATACAGTACAACAAGCACAAAGAGACAAACAAGTGAGCCTTCTCCTTCGTATTTTTCCCTGCTTAGACTGGATTCACCACTAGGAAAAAGACAGTTATCCCTGCTCCCAGCAGTACTTAGATAAGCACACATAGAATGCCCACAGGCTACAGTTTTTCATTTTCCTCTTGGCCGATCTACAACTAAGCTGCCAAAATAAACAAACTTGCCTTCTAGTCAGGCTCAAAATGAACCAGCAAACTGAATTTTTATGTCATAAAAGGAAGCAAAAAAATAAGCAGCAGCAGCTAAAATGCTTAAAATATCAACACGTTTTTTTTCCAAGAAGGAGGAAAAATAAATGCATGAAGACAAGTTATTAAGCAGTGCTTACAGATGGTAATTACTCAATCCTCAATGCATCTGACACAGTATTACAATTACAGACTTCATTCTAAAATCACCGGAGAAAGTTTGGCCCTGTGACACCAGGGAACAAAAAATAGATTTTTTAGGTCAGAAGAGGAAGCAGCACATATTTCGGAAGCCACCTCATCCAACTCATTCTTTGCAGAGCACCAGCTTCAATTAGCAACACATTTTGGAGTAGCATTTTTGCTTCAACACAGACAGGACAGCAGAGCCAGAGCCCAAAATCCTTTGGTTGCAGGTGACCATTAAAAGATACCTGTGCTCTCCTCCCCTGAGCCTCGTCTGGAAGAAAGCACAGAATTCAAATATTTCCATTTGTGGCCAACCCTGTGGCAAATAGTAAGATAAAAGATGAGGGAAAAAGTACAGTTTGCTCATTCTTGGCAGTGAGAATCACGAACAGCTGCTGGATCTCAGAATACAGTAGTGAGCTCTTCTGCACATCTCTTGCAGCAGCCAAGTCCTGCCTCAGCTTACCAACACCTGCGGCATCCCACAAGCTGTGTGCAACCAAGAGCCTCCCAGGCAGCAGCTGCAGGGACCACCTTGCACCAGAAACCCAGGGGGAGAACCCTGACCTGCAGCCACAGCCTCAGTCCTGCAGAGGACTTCTCATCACCCTACCGCCGTCACAGAACCACAGAACTGCAGGGGTTGGGAGGGATCTCTGGAGGTAATCGAGTCCAACCCACTGCTAAAGCAGGCTCCCAGATGGGCCTTCTGTGCACGTTGGAAGGCTGAGGGCAGGGGATTTGGTGTCACACAAAGAACATCATCACTGCTTGAGCTGCGAGGCCAGGATAATTTCCCATTTAATCTCAGAGAGATTTTGGCTGAACCCTACTTCTGACATTTCCACAACTAGAGGTGTTTGACACTGCATACCTAATAACATTCTTTTTACTTAGCGTTTTTGTGTGCAACCAATAACCTAGACTAAAAAGTAACATTGATGTATAGATAATGCACTACCAAACCCAAGATTTTTCTGCTATAGTATTTCATTTGCACACTGAGGTCATGTGGAGTATCTTTCCCTTTATAGGATAACTAAAGGCAAAGAGGAATCTGTTGCGATAACATGCAAATAAGTATGGTGCATTCATACGAGACCAAACCGCCGAGTAATAAAAAGGAAGGAAAACTACACAGCAGGACAGATATTTCCAGCATTAATGTAACATTTACACCTGCTGTGCAAACGCAAATTCTGTGTATGTGAATTAACACTTGTTCTTATTTTTCTCACCTTTTTTTTTATAGAGCAGAAGCCCTATGTGCATCTTTACTTGAACTGATATTAAGAAGTACCCTTAACTGCAAAGATTATTTCTATTTCTATCCACATGTGGAAAATGGGGTTGTTACAAACAGTTCCTGGGGGGCACTTTAAAAACTTGTGCCAAAAAATAAGAAACGTCAGTTTGCTTCTCATCCTTTTATCATTACAATACCTTAAAAAAAAAATAATAAATCACTTCCTCTAAATGCTCATCTAAACACAGGTAAGAAGGACTAAATCAATTTAATACTAGCTTGTCCATCTGCTTTTCCAGCAAAGCTCAACAAAGAGCTCTTGGACATTATGTGGATGGAGACTGCTCTCTTACTTCTTACCTTGGTTTCTTGCACCAACATTCTCTTAAGGCTGATCCTCCTTAAAGCAGCCCTGCACGTGCCATTGGTTCACGCGTTTATTTCCACAATTAGTCCTCCCACAATCTTTAACTAGTTTCCTGTAGGTAAAAATTTTAGCCTTTATATTTTACCTTGTCGGTAAAAATATACCTTTTTCATGATAACCTGATACGTTTTAATGTCCAAATGGACACTACGAAAGCAGACTGTTCTGGAAAAAAAACCACCACCATAGAGGCAGAGTATCGCCAAGCATACAACTATCACAGCAAACCTCAAGCAGATGACTGCACGACAGGTCGCAGGCTGACCCACTGCCCTCCTTTGCTTAATGTGTGTCACTCAACAACAAAAGGAAGGCGTTCTGCACCCTGAAGGTCCCCTCAGGAAATGCATCACTAAGCTCTCCGTCCCGGATGACAAAGGGAAACCAGTGCTCAGCTGCTTGTCAGCCGTGCTGGGATGGTCTCACGGAAAATCAGAGCTGCAACCACACTGGCAGCATTTCTTGATGCACGAGGTGAATGGACTTCAGACACAGCTGAGAACCCGCCAGCATTCACAAGTGCTGTGATGTTTCAACGACACACCTTCTCCTTTGAGCTGGGCTTTAGGGTGGTATGCATGTGCCCAACCATGAGACAACGCTTTCAGTTTGTGCCTTGAGGCATTCCTTGTTTCTTCTGATGCACCTTCACAAAGTATGATCGCCATCTTCTATTGTTCAGACTTATAACATGGCCATTACCCAAGTCTCATTTCTTTTTCTCTTCCATCAAATCTAACTTGTTCCTTTTTCCTGCCTGACATCATTAGGACACAACTTTGCCTTTTCATCCAACTAGATGCCTTGACCATGTCTTCATCCTATAGCTTCACAACTCCCACAGCCTTCTTCTCTCATTTAAAAAACAGCAACTAATCATTATCTTGACTCATTTATGATAATGTAAGAAATCCATCTTGTGGGAATCAAATGTGGTTTCTGCATTAGAAACATATTTTTTTAATTTCATGATCTCCGCTATCATAGTTCTTTTTGGGAGTCCTTCTACTTCACTTGGGGAAGATCTCTGATAGCTTACATCACTGATCCTCTAGATGAACCTTCCCAGGAAGGCACACTCTGTATATAGGTGTATAGATGTATATTTTGTCACACACACTGCAAAAAATATCCTGCACGAGAGCAAACCAGAGAACAAGTGATGGCCTCCCCCAAGAAGCGCCTGAAGAGACATGGGAAGGCCTGGCATCATCCCCCAGTGCTCTTTGTTCAACGAAGACTTCAAAGAAAATCACAGTATCAATACAAGGAGAGTACCAAGACATCTTGGAAACAACAGGACGGCTGCTGACTGACCAGATAACAAATAAAGTAACTCGCAAATAACAAATGCAAACCTTCTGATAAGATTGTGAACCTGGAGTACGCAGCCAGTGGGGAAACAGGGGAGGTGGGGGAGGCAAGGGGGAGAAAGCAGGGTATAAAGGCTGTCATGTTGTGTCCATAGGCGCTCCTGCTTGCGGGACGCCGCCATTGCAATCGGAATAAAATCTGCTTTTATCAGAGATACCGTCCTGACAAAATTACTTGGGTATTTCCAACAATCTTCACAGCTCTATTGTTTATCCTCTTCAATATACAAAAAAAAAAAAAAAAAAAAAAAAAGGATGCATCTTTATTTTCAAGCTGTTTCGCCATTTTCTGAGTTTGGAGTTAGCAGAAGGCCCCACTGTTTTGCTGCTGTTCCACCACTGAAATCCTCACCTTAACTTCACCGAAGCTGTTTGCCAACTCATTTCAAAGTATTTTCACCTTCTCCTATCACACAGTTGTTACACAGGAGCATCTCAACAAACAGATGCTCACTGCTCCCATGGAACCAAGCCCTTCTCAGGATGCCTGTCACAAGCCCACAGCAGACACAGCCATTGCTCCTGGGCCTGCTGACAGCGTCCCACCATCTCCCTTCTGTCCATCGTCTCTACCTGCTGCCAGGAGGGTGTCTGCAGGGCAAGCACTGCTGAGGAGCCACCAGCTGGGCAGCAGCTCTTGTGCATCCCACAGCACATCTGGCACTCACTCATCCTCATAGGTAAT
The DNA here is from genome assembly GCF_026119805.1 of Tympanuchus pallidicinctus. Classification (NCBI taxonomy): domain Eukaryota; kingdom Metazoa; phylum Chordata; class Aves; order Galliformes; family Phasianidae; genus Tympanuchus; species Tympanuchus pallidicinctus. The sequence goes on from NW_026294739.1 coordinate 24,103,567, forward strand.
TTTTACTGAATTCAAGAGAGGTCAGACACAATACAGCTCACTTGTTTACACTGCACCGCTTGCTATGACGCATACGTAAATCATACTTCAGTCGGCTCAGTAAGTAGAATCCAGATGCTTTCAAATTTCTGGTAATCTGACAGAAGCAGTGATAGAGGAGACTTCATTACCTTTGTTCAGCTAATTAGAATGAAAAGAAACTTGCAATACTTCTTTGCCAGCGTGAGCATTAGTGAACATACAGTAAGGCAACACAGTACCACCAGAAACTTCTCTGACAGATAATTTTGTCTTTTTGAAGTCTGACACAAAGCAGGAATAATTAGGGTGATAAAGTCAAAGCAGCCCCAGTAAATTCAGCTAAATCTGGTATCAACACAGCTGGGATACTTATTTGCATGTTTAAATTACTCAAGTGACTAATCTTATAATTTCTTTTTCAATTGCTGAATGCCTCACTTTTAACATTAGCCCCCTGAGAAGAAGAGACACAGTGCATGGTGCTGGTAAAGTTTAAAACTTGTTATTTTAGAAGATTGTCATAATATTGCATACATTATCTCTCATTTAATAAAAAATTAATTGTGCATATAATTTGATGTCAATAATTTGTTATATATATCTAGAATGCATTAATTTGTTGGGTATTTTTCTTTTTTCCCTGGAAAATAAGTTACATTCTTCAAGGTTCCTGGAATAAATACTCTAATTATCGGAGCTCTAAGTTTTGCAACATTTTGTCTGCAGTCTTCCTGTCCAGGACAGCACCTATAACCACCAAATCATACCTTTTCACTGCTCTCAATGTGTGCCTCAGTGTGTCTCAAACGTGGCCTCCTGTTCTTGTCACAGGAGATGAGGACCGAGCTTCATTAACAGAGTTCTGATGATGGCACCCATCCAATAAAGAGACGAGAAACAACCGTGGAAAGCCACGACCAGAATAAACAGCTTTTAGCTGGCATGGAAGGCAAAGCTCTGATTCTTTTCTGTTGGGGTGCAGCTTCTAGAAGAAAGCCAGATTTCTGGAAACCATTATAAACAGTGATCACAGTAGAACAGGACTCATTTTCTGCAAAAGCTGACTCATTATGACCTTCTAAAATGTCAGAGTCCATGCACTATGCCAAAAAGCCAAGCTCAACATTCTCAGTACATTTCCTTACACCAGGGCAAGCATTCAGCAGTAGGCAGCACCCAGCAGACCACACAGCTAACGCTGATTTGCTCGCTGCTCACAAATCAGGTGAGGACAGGGTCCCACTGGTGAGGGCACCATCAGCATAGTCCTGTTTCTGAGGCCTCCACAATACATGGGTTTCAGAAAAGAAGAGATCTGGCAGGTTTTACTAATAACCTGGATAGATCCTTTTGTCACTGTGAGTTTCGTACATTCACCTCCTTGCAGCAGAACCAAGCTTGCAATCCTGCCCCAGCTTAGCATACCCTTCCACAGACACAGATGCTATGCGTCGACTTCAATAACAGACAGCAGATGGGCATGGAAAACATCTTTGAAAATATTTGGGGAAGAAAACCCAACATTTTGTGACATCACTGCCAATTACTGTCCCTGGCAAGGCAGCCTCTCAACCGTTTATTGGTGTGCCATCTGGTTTTCCATCTCCTGAGGGGAAACAGTGATCTCAGGAACTTCCTGATGAAAGCAAAACTCACTCCCTGGGATCACAGGAATGACAAATTATTTCTGAGGAAATCAGAAGAAAATATTTTCTAATGTATTCTTCTGACACGTTCTTTCTTTCCTGTTTTCTAACGTGATTCTCTGCGGATCTCATCAAAACCTCCAAAGAGAACAGAAAGATCACTGGTAACACTGTAACTGATCACTGGTAACAGTTCTCAGTCCTTTCTCTGGTGTGCTCCACAGCACCTGGAGACCTCAAGCACTCAGTGCCACTGGTGGTGGTGCTTCACAGCTGCAGGATGCACCTGGAGACCCCAGCAGGAATTCATGGCTTCTTTCCCCTTCTCACACACAGTCGTGCTGCTCGGATAAATAAAGCAGCCACAGAGCCATAGGCCACACAAAGCCAAAATGCTAGAACTAGTCTTCCATAAGTTCTGCTCTGCTGTGATTGCACATTCTTTACTTCTGATTTACTTATTTTACTTCCCCTAGTCAAATACAATAGCAAGACTTTCAAGAAGCCTGTTTCTGCTCAATTCCTTGTTACCCTGCTCCTCTATGGCACAGCAGACAGGGACTTACACGAACATGACAGAGACATAACAACCCAAAGCCCTGGCTGTTTCATGGTGCTGACACTCACTCCTTCCCTTCAAACACCAAACAAAGCAGGGCCCAACTCCTCCTCAACCACAGAAACAATTCCCTCTCCAATACATCCAAAAACATGTTGCGTTATTTTATCAAAGGTTCCATCAGGAGTCATTCTTGCACCAAAGGAAGCATACCAGGTGGCAAATTTTTCCACTGCAAATAAAAAACAACCTCTTTAAATGCCAATAAATATACAGCTTCAAACGGGTGTTAAAACCACCAAAACACATACATAACTGACATTAGCTTTCTGCATTCCGAGCATAAAGGATTATTCTCTTTACACGAGAACAGAGCAGGCTGCACAGAACTGCACTGAGTTCCTTGTGCAAAGCTGTGATGTGAACTGCCAGCACCTAACGCTGCTTCTACGAGAACTGCACTGAAATCTGGTGAGCCTCTACGCAGTCCTAATGTAACATACAGATGACCTTACTAAGCTTCTCTGCCTTCTATACATTACAATTAACTGTGTCATTTTAGTTAAGTTCCCAACTTGCTGTGGTGTATTAGCATATTAAAATTAACTCTGTGGGCTGCAATCACTTTACCTTAATAAGCTGACTTACCAAGACAAATTTGATAAAATTATAGTACCCCCTCGTGGTGTTACCTTCATACCCCAGAAGAACATTTCTTATTATTATATTCTTAAAAAAAAGAAAAAAATCTTCTATCAAAAGCTCAGTGGATAACTAATTAACCTTTTCCAGAATCCAATAAGAGCAAAGGGAAATTAAAAGGTCTATCACCAGAATCTGAGAATGGATGAGTTAGAACAACATTTTTCCATAAGCCAAGAAAGTAACCTTTAATAAACCCTCGTGCATGTCACATCAACAAAGATAGCATGCAATGCTTTAATAAGAAAAGCACATCTGAGTAATTGTCTCCATGATGCACCTCCAGTAAAGGGTTTTTAGGTGTTCTGAGGTATTTTTTTCTTTTTTGTTTTTTTAAATGAAAAGCAATCAGCTTATTGATTAGATAAACAATCTCAGATGCTGCCATTCAGTGATTTTATGTCACCTTGTACAGTGCTTTCCTCACTACACTTAACTATGGCATTTCGTTGAAGAGCCCCCATCTGCAGAACTCTTCAGTCTCCCACCTCCTAACAACTATTACACATACACACAAACTGATCACATTTTCATTCAATAGTCCTAAGAAAATAAAGTAATGACAGATTTTCAAAATGGGACATTGGGACAAAGGAAAAGTACGTTTCATATTCTCTATTCTTTCTGTTTTGATTCTGGAGGGATTACAATTTCATTCTTAAAATCATTACGTAAATCAGTCTCCTTTACATATTCTGTTAAACACCTGCAGGCTAACACAGCCACACAGCCGATCAGAAGCACCTTTTGAGAAGAGCCCCTGGTACCTACGGGCTCCCATTTCCCACTCCGTACCAGTAATAAAAATGGCAGGCTAATTCCAAAACATTAAGTGTAAAGACGTTCTTTAGACTCCGTATATTGTGGGGGTTTTTTTATACTTTTACAAACAAAAAACCCACACTTGTAAAAGCAGAGTTAGCCTGGGATGGGTTTTGTTCCCCAGAGCTGGGACAGGTTGGACCCAGCAGCAGAGCCGGGTGCGTGCAGGCAGGGCTGGGCTGGGGGAGCAGTGGAGAGGGGAACCCGAGGAGGCGAGCAGTGGGACGGCGCAGCCAGGCTCAGTGCCTCAGCACGAGTTGTCATCCTGCTTCAGACAGTGCGGGAAACAGGCACGTGTCCCTGTCATAGATGCTCCAGTGCAACATAATCCATGCAGCACAGCATCGAGAACAGCAGTAAATTTGGTCTATAAAACGCAGGTCTGTGCTGCGTGGGATTTACAACTGCCTAAGCGTGGAAATAAAGTAAATACATTTTAAGTTCCTGTTAGTTATGGAAAAAGCTTTGAAAGACTGTAATGCAGTACCAATAAAGTTTCTGTAAATGCTATTCTAAAATGTGCTTTCTCTAAAAGAAAATAGTTGCCATCAGAGATTCATTTTATTTGTTTCCATATTTTTCCCCTCTCAGGCTTCCAGCAAAACAGCAGATGAAGTTTGTTCTTCAGAAAGAATGCATGTTTCCCCGATTCTCAAATTGTGACAGTAGGGCGTTGGGACAACAGGGGAGGAAAAGGGTCCCACTAATAAGTGTTGGTACCCCTAAAAAGGAGAGGAACCAACCCACCTGAACACAAAGGAGCACTTCATGCTTCTGCAGTCCTGGCTTGGCTGGCACGGTGCTTCCCTGACATTTTATTGTAGGAGAGTCTGCCGCTAAAATCAACTGCCCAAGTGCCTGGCAGATAGGCCTTCAATTGGGTTTGACCTGAGGTAAAATATGGAGGGGTGTCTTCAGTGCAATTGTATGTCATGGTTAGGGCAGAAGGGTCCTGACAGAACTGTATCAAATCTGAGTAACTGAGTATTTAGGCCTGAAAGTTTTCTCATCAGCACCACTGTAACTGAAGTACCGCTTCCTACCGCTCAGACCCGCTCACCACGTCCCGGTGCAGCTCTCACAGCCCCGCAGGGCCCGTGGCACCATGGGCACAGCTGCCCTCTGCAGCCCGGGCACGAGGGGGCCGGGAGCTCCGGGGAGCCGCTGCAGCAGCACCGCCTGCAGGGAGCACTGCTGGGTCGGCGTCTGATGTGGGCAGGACAGACGCGGCTGATAACGGCCAGCGATCTTCATCTCATCGTCTACCGAGCGCAAGGCGCCATCTTCCATTATGATGGACGCAAGCAGAACAATGAATTACCTCCATGCTCCGTGAGAAATGAAGCTTTGCATAGACAAAATTGCATACACTTTTGGTATTTAACTACAGGTTAAGGGCAGAAAAAAAGAGGAAGCCTGAATGAAATATGCTGCAAGATTTTATCCAGGCAAGGGAGGCCCCTCTGCTTAACATACACAGCTATTAAAAATTTTTCGAGCAAATCACACGGAACTGCATCTGCGGTACACATTAATTCCTCCTTCAAACAGAAGCAATGATGATAATATCCTGGCTTCAGAACGGACTGCTTTAATTCCACTTCAGCTCTCAATTCTGCCTCTCATTTTCCTACCGACTCTTAGAAATTCTATGGAAAGACACTGTTGTTAAACAGCAGCGAGTGTTATTCTCACAGCAGTGCACACTAATCATAATTCAGGTGGTGTCACGGAAGGCTGTAAGCTCTTAGCTGAACGTATTCGAAAAATGAAGTTTGTTTTTTTTTCCTCAGAGATCTTTACTTAAGTCAGCATGGAACTCTTGTAAAAGGTAACTACCGATAAGTCACAACTACCCAAGGAACAGCCTTTTTATTTTACTTTTTTTTATTTGTTGCTCACCATGACAACATAATAAATGAGCCCTGAGAGACCAGAAGTGCATAACTATTTAAAATGTTCTATTTTATCTTTTATTGTATGCTTCCAGACATAACAGTCATGGATCTATTTTTTTTTTTTTAATCGCCTTCAGTTTCTCCAAGTAAAATATTCCATTTTCAACTGCAGCATGCAATAATCAGAAATACACCTTCACCACTATTCTAAATGACAGTTTACAAAACTAGTCTTAATTTTGTGACTCGTTAATAATTACTTGCTCCTGTAAAAGGAAACCAACAGGCCAACAGTTTCAACATCTGCTTTTTCAATTTTTGTTTGGAGTTCTGTTGGATGTCTCTGTATTCTTTCATACATGACTAATAGGAAAGATACAAGACTAATAGGAAACATAACTGCAACTTCACTTATGGTTGGTTTCGGTTAACAGATGGTCTTTAAACTATCCAACATAAAAGCATTCATTTTAGAAAAACTGACCCCACAACTGCTTCATAAAATAAAAAGTATTTCAGTGGGGTTTTTTTCCAAAGCTTTAGGCTCTTTCAAGACACTACAGCATAAAGAGGCCCCAGGGTTTAAAAAAAAAAAAAAAAAAAAAAAAAAAAAAAAAAAACCAAAAAAACCAACTATGAAACCTTGTAATTCCCAACTTTAAATATCAGAGACTAAAAGCTTTACAATGCAGCAAGTATCAGAAGTGCACAGCTATACGTGAAGGTGTGCCTCCTTGACAAAGCCTGTTCTTGCTAAATTTCAAATACCAACATAAAACTACAGCAGATCCCTCTGCTACAGATTGCTACGATAGGGCAACCAAAGCCACCTTCTTCCACCCATTAGCACAGCACTTGTGGTGGGGCCTTTGCTGTAACACAGCTGCTCCCTCCTGGATAAGGCATCACGGAAAGTCAGCCACCAACAAATACTGACTGAACGATGTGCTTTCAGGGACGTACAAGCTGGAGCAGCATCATACCACAAGTGCTACTTCCACGCTGTGTATTGTAGAATACAGAGAAGACTTGTCCCACACCCACTTAGCACGCCTGAAGACTTCACTTTGGATCACAGAACCATAGCATGGCTTGGGTCAGAAGGAACATCAAGGACTATCAAGTTCCAACCCCCACCACAGGCAGGACCACCAACCTCCAGGCAGATGTGCCTGTGGTCCTTTGCTCAGGGTTTTCATTCGGACAACATCGTGTTAGAGAGCAATGCACGGCTGTGGTACGAGACCAGCCTGCTTGCAGCATGCTTTTTCTTAAAAACCCTCTGTCGACAAAGGGAACCGAGAATAAAACCAAAGAAAAAGCTATTGTCCAAAGTGCCTTGCAAGCCCATCCATCACACCCTGAGTACCTGGGGACAAAAGGGTTCTGCTGCACTACTGCAGCTCTATGGGCATCACAGTGGTGCTGGTAAATACAAACAAGGTTTGATGCTGCTGCCTTTTTTCAAACTCATTCTTCCTTATGTTCCGACAGTGTCGCGACCGAAGCCAAAGCATTAAACAAAACCTTACCTAGTTTTAAGCTAAGAATCAGGATCATATTACTCAAAGCTACATTAAAAAGTACTTTTTGCAAACCTGCTCTCCTACACTTGTTCTGAAGATTCCTGCACAACAGCACCAGACAGCTGAGCACAATTGGATTTGCTGCTTTTGCCAGTCAGCTGCCCAGCATCCAGCAGTGCTTCTCACATCTGGAAGAGACCAGAGGTGGCAGCACTTACATGGAGCAGACAAAACTGGCTTTATTTATATGCATACACAGTCAGACTCCGAGCCCTCGCTCACATTTACTTTTGCAAGGCGTTCCTCCCACACCGCTACGTCTATTAATGAAGTACCAATACAAGTCATTGATTTTTTTTTTTGTATAAACAAGAGCACTTTCCCTCCTATTTGCTTATATTAAAGAACAGCCTCCAAAAAGTCACCCAAACAAGTTTAGAAACAGATGAAGTAACAAAAACTCGTGAAGTAGCACCACGCCTCCAGAGCATGGCTCTTCATTGTCAGGAGAGGACTTTTAATTCCTTTCTAATCGCAATTTCGCAAGCTTTGCAGAGGTCTGTGATCACATCAGTTTGAAAAACAAAACAAAAAAATCCCGTTACGCTAAAAGGTGCTGTGAAAAAATAAATAATACAAGAGTTTGCACTGGAAAAAGAGCTGGCAAATAAACCTAAGTCGACTTTCAGAAAGTCTGTTTTTTTTCCAGATGCATCATCAACATCTGCATGTTCGCCATTTTTCATTTACAAACGGAGAATCAGAGGAACTCAGCCAAACTACAAGCCAAGAAGTCCAACGCACATTTTTAAAAACAGGGAATGTGTCTTGGTTATAGAACAAAAGAACTCATTTTATCACTTGGCTTTACCGCTTGAGAAAATGGCTCCTGGTGTGCTGAGCGCCATGATAAATGTGCCCCCTCCAGATCTTTATTGCCCTTGTAAATCAAAGGACTGACAGCAGTTAATAAGAAAGCTTTTGAGTGGTTTTGAAGTTTTGCTTTGTACAAATAAAATCTCATATTAAAGAATTTGCTGGTCCTCAAGGTGTGGAAAAATGAGTAGGACCAGAACTGTTCTGCTTTTTTTTTTTTTTTTTTTTTTTTTTTAAACTATTTGTTTCCACAATTAAAAAAAAAAAAAAAAAAAAAAAAAAAAAAAGCACATACTTAGCAAAAATAGAAGAATAAAGTACTGAAACACAGAAATCAGAGTCAGTGGTTTAGTTGTTAAAAACATCTCTGGCATTTCTATACCCTCTGATTTCTGGACAGAACCACAGAAATTCTAAGTGCACAGCATCAAATCCGGAGGATTTTCCCCACAAATTTGCACTAGATGTCGACAATTCTTCTACGAGCATTTGAACTGCAGGAAATGCCAATTCTACATGCAAAAGTAACTGGCCCAAATTCCACTGTGATACTATTTGTGGAAGGATAGGATTGTAAGTGGATAACACACAGATATGGCCAAAAGGTCTTAAATTCAACAACAGCAACTACTGGGATACTTGCAGCTGATCAACCACAGTAAGCAGCACAAGTGTTCCTTCTAGATGTACTTCTGTAGATGCTCCACAAGGAGCCAAATAAATGACTGCAACACAAATATTTAAAGATCAGATTGCAAAGAATTGTACAGATCACTTTACAGTTACAGATTAAAAGTTTATTTTAAGGCATTTGGCTCTAGAACAGACACTTGGAATAAGTGGTCATTGCTTCTGAAGACCTCCAAATCGGAGCAAACTGATACTTATTCTGAAGTTTGGGTAAGTCCACGCTCCATGGCATCATGCTTTGAGCCTACAGCATCAGCATTTCGTTGAATTATAGTTTAACCAAAGCAAATTAGAACTAATAATATTGTGGCAGCTTTCCGTTTTCCTTCAGTGGCTCGCGTTACCCGTTCCATTCCAGGCAGCATCACTCCTCCCAAAGCCTGGTCATGGAAATCTTTGCAGGAAACTACAGTGACGTGGATAAAGCTAAACTTATAAGGAAATAAATATTGCCCGTTTGAGCTGGTAGCATGAAGACATTACACAACGAACTACTGACGGGTCTACAGAAAGCTTCACTTCTCAAGTGGATTTTAAACACATTTTAAACGGCATCTCAATAAAAATACATTCTCATGGATGCACTGCTTTTCCCTCCTCCCCCAATCCTTCTGTCTTGAGAGAACAACATCAGGATTTTCTTTACAACCAAACAAAGCCGGAATTAAAGGCACACATTAAGAAGCGTCATTTAGGACGAGACTCCAAAGCATCAGGCACCAATACTTCCCAGCTGTGAGGATCCTTTGTAGCCGCAGTCCCAAGGACATCCCTTAGCACTGGCAGGTTCTGGAAAGCCACAGAGGAAAAGCAGGTTGGGCAGAAGCGTCACTGCCTCCTGCACAGCCCGCCCTGACCTGCCCACACCCCCCAGCTGCACTCTTCCCTTCAGGTATGCAGAGAACCCTCTGCTTGGGGAAGGTTCAGCCAAACTTTTCCCAGGGTGAGGCTCCTGATGGACCAGCAGCAGCGCCTGGCCCTTCTCAGACAAGATGGAAACACTCACAAAGCAGACAGCAAGTTGGGAGGGCACAGCCATCCAAGGCTTCGCTCCTGGGCCTGATGAGCTGCAGCTAACTGCAGCATGCTGGTATTTTCATTTAAAGCACAGTAGTGTTTTTAACTCTCACAGCTGGAAAGAACACCTAGAAACACAAAGCAAATGCATTCTGTAAACACGTGCCTTCCCCAGCCTATATGTGGCCATCAGGCACTTTTGTGATTCTATAGCAGTCATCTCCATTTATTTTTTCTCCTTGCTGTTACAAATTCACGCTGCCCTCTGGCACCAAAAGCTGCAGGTGGAAAGGACCAGGAGAGAAATAAGGCCACTGCAAGTGTCCCTTAGCCACATTACTGGGGCTTTGTTAAGACAGCATTAGTCAAATTAGAAAACAGCTGGCAAGCATGGACTCCATAAAGCCATGGCTGACAGATGCCCAGAGAACATACCAGCATGCCCCTATGCTAACAAGCACCTAGGCCCAAATGTGACACAGGGCATTTTACAGAATTAAAAAGCACATTTGAAGACACATTTCACAGCTTAGAAAAGCCTGCAGAGATGTCCTTCTGTGTCACCAATAAGCATAAACCTGCACGTACAGAATGCCAACAACATCTCGCAAACCACAAGGAAGAGAGAAGAGCAAAAGGTGAGCTCTGAATGAAGTGAATTAAGAACTCTTGTACCATTCAAGACTGCAAGATTTTCTGCCAATTAACTTTATTCTGAAACGCGGTCATAAGCAGCAGTAACTTACACAAGCAGTGGTGGGATTGCTGCTGAAACACGGCACATGCCCACCTCCACCAGCAGCACCAGGTTTCTCTGCCACTGACGTTTCCCTTCAGGTTATTAAGGTCTTTACTACAGGAAGACCAGAGGTTCCTTCAACATTTCTAATCATTGATCTTACTTTTGAACTATTTTTCGGCAATTCTCTGAAAAGTTATATTTGAAAAGAAGAAAAAAGCCCAACAACAGACGTGCGATCGCGTGTCCCATTCCAGGAGCCTCCCCTCGCCAGGCGCTCGCTTACAGCAGGACCTCTCCAAACTCCGAATTTCAGATCAGCAATCATGAATCAAAACATAAATAAGTATTGATGTTTGCCACTCTACAGTTAAATTACATCAAGCATCGATGCAATCAACTCATTAGCTTTTTTTTATTGAGCACCAACATTCATTACTTACTTTTCAATTCTTCAGTTAAGCAACATATTGCCTGTATTCCCAGCCTCCATCTACCATCTGATTAGCTCAATAATACTGATAATCTTCTCAAGTCAAAAGAGCTGGGAAGGGAAGTAACTGAAATCCCCATGAGCAGACTCAATTTAGTCTTTTGTGTATAACATCAATACGCTAAACTACCAGCAATGCAATCCGGCAAATGAAACTTCAAATGCGCTAAGTTAGAGAGTAATTTTAACAAAAAGTCACAGCAGGTCATTAAAACACCCCTTAATTGTCTCTAGATCGTACTCCGTTATCCTTCAACAACCTTCCTGGCATGCTGAGATTTTAAATCTCTTCTGACTGATGTAGGAATCAAGAACAGAATTGAAGTGCGATTGTCGCATACAGTCTGAATGCCAAAGGTCGGAGCAGCTCACTGGTACGCCGGCCCACCGCTCCAAATTTTATATCTTTTCTGTCCCTCGGTTATTGCCCGACATGATTTAACAACTAATTCCTTATTTAACGATGTCAAAGGTTTTTAGGAAATTGACTGTATTTCACCAACGATATATTTCTTCTTGATTACAGAGCGGTTAAAATGATTTTAAACCAAGGCAGCAAAATAAAGCAGTAATAAAATCAATAGAAGGAATGTTTTAAGCACCTTTTATTAGGTAATGGCATTTAAAATATCCGTAGCTTGTAACGGCACTTAGGATATGCCCAAAAATCAATGAGCTAAATTACTTATTGAACTAGTTAATTTGAACAGTGAGTTTTATATGTATATTGATAAAACAAGCTACAGGAACGCCGGCCGCGTTGGAATTCCGCGGTCAGAGCTCTCCCTCTGCTGGAAGAAAGCTCCGCCAGCTCCGCCGGAATTCCGCCCGAATCGCCAAGTCGGCGCCGGGCCGCGTAACGCCGGGCAGCGCCACGAGAGGGCCGGGCTCGGGCTGCGCCTGGCGGGGAGCGGCCGGGGCGGCGGAGCGCCCCGAGATCCGAACGGCAGCGCGGGCTGCACGGCGCCACGTGGGCAGGGCGGGGAAACGCGCCGAGCAGCAGCACGTGGGGAAAGCGTAGAAATAGGGACCGTCACCGAACGCGTCCTCGGGGGTGCGACGCGGAACCCTGGCGGCTCGGGGCAGCGCCGGCGCAGGCCGTGCCGAGCTGCGAGCGGAACGGCGCCGGGACCGGGACGGAATCGGGGCCGAACGGGAAGGAACGCCGCCACGGCAGTGGGGAACGGCGCGGAGTGCCGCGGGCAGCGCCCGCCCGATGAGAGCCGCCTTCCAGTAAAAGCGGCCCGCTTGGCGGGAAAGGCGGGAGCCCAGCCCGCGTCTCGCGGTGCCCGCGGGAGGTGCCGCCACGGCTCCGGGCCAAACCGCCCCCCCGACTGAGCCGCCGAGAGCTGGCCCTAAGGCCCCCCCGCCTCCACCGGAGACCCCCTCAGAGCCTCCCCGAGACAAAGCCCGCCCGCTCCGCCCATCTTCCTCCCCTCCGGCCCGCCCCTTACCTCACGCCGAACGACGCCACTTCCCCAAGATGGCGCCTCGCCGCTCGTCACGCGCACCTCCTCAAGATGGCGGCGCCCTCACAGAGCGGGCCCGCCTCCCGCCGACCTCTTCAAGATGGCGGCCCGGCCCCGCCCCGCCGCGGGGCAGGCTGGGAGCGGGGCCTGGCGGCGGGGAGCGGCCTGCGGCGGGCTGGGAGTGGGCTGACGGCGGAGCGGGGCCGGAGCGGGCCGGGCGGGGGACGCCATGCCGGAGCTGGCGGTGGACCGCGTGGTGGTGCACCCGCTGGTGCTGCTCAGCGTCGTCGATCACTTCAACAGGTGGGGCCCGGCCGGCGGTGGGGCCGCGGCGCTGAGTCACGGGCCCGAGCCGCGCCGCAGTGTGAGGAACGCGGGGCTGCGGGGGGCAGGGGCCGGGCGATCGCTCGGGTCGAGACCCCGAGGCGAAGGGAGCGCAGCCCGCAGCGCGCTGGGGTGGGCTCCGTCCTCGGGAGGAGGAAGAAGGGTGCTCGGACGGCAGCGGGCCGCGGGCGGGCCCTCACGGTGCGGGGAGCTCTGCGGACGCGGTGGGGGGAAGGGGAGCCCGGAGCCCGCTGCAGTTCGTGCCTTAGCTGCCGAGCGCGACCCTCTGAGCGGCGGCGTCGTGCCGCCGGTAGCTGTGCTGCAGCCGCTCACGCGGGCACGGCGCAACTCGGAGCCGCGCTGCTTGCATCCCCGCTTTGCGGCACAGCGCCCTGCTCAGCCTCGCGCCGAGCGCCGCCGCGTTCCGAGGTTTGGTGACGAGGGCACCGGGATACCTTTCTTTTAAGAGTAAAGCAACAGTCGGCGACCAGAAATCACGGTGCCCCTAATTCTGTTCTGCCCGTGCGCCGGGTGCTTGGCGTGCCCGTGGCAGAAGCAGCCGCCGCTGCCCGGCTGTCTGTGCGGGCTGCCGTGTGGGCGCTGACGGCGTTTTCCCTTCAGAATAGGAAAGGTTGGGAACCAGAAGCGCGTGGTGGGCGTGCTGCTGGGCTCCTGGCAGAAGAAGATCCTGGACGTGTCCAACAGCTTTGCAGGTGAGTTGCGTGTCCACCCCCATTAGGACGTGATTTAAAGGCTGTGCTGTATGTTTGTCCCTAAGCTGCTGTGCCAGCTTACAGGTCCTCCTCTTGTACGGATCGGCCTGTATCAAAGTCTAGGGATCCTCTGCTTTAGGAGGGGCTGGACTGGGCGATCTCCAGAGGTCCCTTCCAGCACCCGTGACTTTGTGATTCTGTGAAACAGCTGCCTGCTGTTGAAGTGCCCCATTGGAGCCTGTCTCGCCCGGCAGCCTCCCTGCGGCACTGCAGTGTGCCATGCTCCAGCAGCAGGAGTAAACTTTTTTTGAAGCACTGCTGAATGTTTTGCTGCACTGGACACACTGACCTCTGCTGAGTGCTCGTGTCTCAGCTTGTGGAACACCTCTCTGCCCAGTGCTCGTGTGGCCGTAACCGCTTATGGGAAGATGTCACTCTCAGATTTTGTCCAGTTAAAGCACTCCTTCCTCCTTAAAGCATGTTCTCAGTGGTGTTGAAACCATTTCCTCTTACGTACCTTCATGTGATATCAGGAGTAATTTTTGGGTGCACGGCTCTCACTAACCCACTTGTGTTAGTTATATCATTTCCTCCCCGGTGGGACTGCTCTGACAAAGCAGAAATATCTCAGTTTATTTATGGAGTTTCACAGTTGTAAGGAGTTCTCCCTTGTGATGACTTTTTTTTTTCTTCTGTTTTTCTTTGCCAATTTTGGAAGATCTTTTTTTCCCTTTGAGTTGAAAAGAAGTTTGGGATTTTTTTGCTACTATGACGGCCTTTCAACTTTGAAGCTTTAGTATTTCTGTAAATCAAAATGCTGAGAGCACTCTGTTCTCAAAACCAGCAGTGCGCCCTGTATGCATGCTAGCGGATAAAACCACTCATCCTTTACCACTCAGGGGTAACCGGTCCTTCCCTGAAGTGCCTCTTTATGTTCTACTAGTCTGTAAAAGCGTTGATGAAATGTGTCCTATGGCGAAAGCTCCTTTTGCTCTTTGTTGATCAACAAACTGCAAAGTCTGCTGGGATCCTATTTATCATATCAAATGTGTATGCATACCATGCAGTTACTGTTGTGCAGGGGAGAGTTTCCCTCTGATGCTTTGATGTTGGCCACCGAGGATAACTTTTAGAACACTTTGCATTTTATTCCTCTGTTTTAAAACTGCTGGCAGTTAGGAGAAAGAATTGCACTGTAGTTTTGCACTCACAGCACAACATTGCAGAGCAGTTGAAACTGATTAAGATCCAATTGCCCCTAGCAGCCAGAGCGATCTTAAAACATGGTGCTTCTACAAATACTTTTAGTCAGAAAATTGGTTTCTTAAATATTGGCATTTTATTTCCAGTACCTTTTGATGAAGACGACAAGGATGATACTGTGTGGTTTCTGGACCACGACTATCTGGAGAACATGTATGGAATGTTTAAGAAGGTCAACGGTAAGTTTAGGTTGCCTTGCATGGATACACTCCTAGAAACTTTTAACTTTGTCCACGTGAGAAGGTGCATTCATAGCTAAGCAGGAGATGATGTGCCCAGGTAAGAAGCCTCTCCATGCTAATTCCTTATGTAGCTTCACTTTGCTAATGGTTTTCCAAGGGTTAATTTGTTTAAGTAGTTTGTGTTCCTAACACATTCGTTCATACCGTATTAATTTTCCTACGTCTGATAGCTTTGTATCTTCAGAATTAGTTAGATTTCATACATGCTGCTGTTTCTAAAGAATTACATATGTTTCTCTTCTATAACTTCTGTGCAGATTTGCCCTGAAACTGTTTTTATGAACAAAAGAACATATTTGGGGATTATGTAATATTTACAAATATTACAAACTCATGTTTTCGACAGTAATTCTATTGCTCTTCATTACTTCATTTGAGACATTAAAGCTCAGTTTATATATGACATTCAGTCATAACTTCAGTTCCCATGAATTTTCTTTGCTCTAGCAACAATTCAAAATGATTGAGACATTTGTGAAA
This sequence comes from Tympanuchus pallidicinctus, assembly GCF_026119805.1. Taxonomy (NCBI): domain Eukaryota; kingdom Metazoa; phylum Chordata; class Aves; order Galliformes; family Phasianidae; genus Tympanuchus; species Tympanuchus pallidicinctus. The sequence continues at coordinate 24,119,047 of NW_026294739.1, forward strand.
CAGTTCCTGTTTCTAGAGTTTTTGTATCTTTAGATGTCAGAGTTGCAAGTTGACAGATGGCTGTTATGTGAATTACTGCATTATATGAAATAGACTCATTTAATTAAGAACCTTGGAGTAGTTATTTCTGTAAAATGTCTTCATTGCTAGCCATGCAATTGTTTTGCCTCCTCTGATTCATTTTCTCCTGCCTTACATTCATTTTCTGCATGCGTCAGATTGCTTGTTTGCTAATTCAGTCTCCACCCAAATACTTTTGTTGTTGTCTTGCTACACAATTCTGATTTTAGAATCCTTTCTGGTTTTGCTCAGCTAGAGAAAGAATAGTTGGTTGGTACCACACAGGCCCTAAACTGCACAAGAATGACATTGCTATCAATGAACTGATGAAAAGATACTGTCCAAACTCTGTAAGTGCTGCGCTTTGTTTGTTTTTCTTTTTCTAAATGTGGACATGGGAATCCTTGGCCCCTACTTTTGTAATAGTTGATAAAACTTGTGAAAAAAACTCACAGCAAAGTATTTTAAACAGCCGTAGATGTCTTATTTCAACGCTTGGAGTTAACACCTCTGCATAGCCTGTAGTGTGAAGGTGTTTTGTTCCAGTCCTTGAGTAAAACCTGGTATTCTATGTTTTGTTCTGTTTTTCCATAAGGTGTTGGTGATTATTGATGTGAAACCAAAGGACCTGGGACTGCCCACAGAAGCTTATATTTCAGTTGAAGAGGTTCATGATGTGAGCACCTAATGCTTTTCTGTGCCTTCCTAGGAAAAGGTTTCCATTGAAAGATGAGTGTTGGGATGTTTGTATGTTCAAAAGGACATACGTCCCGTGGCACTCATTTGCCCTCTGCATAGGTGATGTTACATTCCCTGCTGAGGGCCTGTGTGCTTCATCCTGACACTTTTCTGCCCTCATTTGTCCCATTGCCTCTTCCTGGTTCTGTCGCGCAAATGAGACTCAGTTCATCTTACGCTGCTTTGGCACAGTTCACATTGCCCCCTGTTTGTGGCTGAGCCATTTGTGCTGGCCAGTCCGTCTCTTTGTGCCCGTAGTCAGCTGTGTGCTCAGCCTAACCCTGTGTCCTTGTGTTTGTGCACCTCCAAGGATGGCACTCCAACCTCCAAGACGTTTGAGCACGTGACTAGTGAGATCGGAGCGGAGGAGGCAGAGGAAGTTGGTGTTGAACACTTGTTACGGTAAACACCTTTAAGATGAGAGCTTTCTTGTGAGACTCGCACAGCAGGGAACGTGGTCCATCTGGCATCTCCCAGTGCCAGCTTCCTGGAGGAAATGCAGAGCTTGTGAAACACGCTGCTTATGTTCTCTTAGCAGTCTCGCTCGGCACGTTCAGCCATTGCTAGTGGAAGGTGTAACTGCCCGCTGAAACTCCATCAAATGATGACAGCTACATTGTCATCAGTTCAGAGCTTTGAAATATCGTGGTCTGGAACCATCTCAGCCCCTGCATACATCGCAGAGCAGGACTGAGTGGGACCATGGCTGCCGGAGCTGCAGCTGGCAAACTGGCAAAGCTTGCCAGCCAGGAAAAGAGCAGCCACCTCATACAAACTGCACAGCCTTTTCACCTGTTGGAAATCCTGTTGGCTTCTTTCTTTCTATCCCTCTAACTGGTGGTATCACTACTATTTCCAAAGACAGCATTTCTGCACAAAAGCGTGCAACAATGACCTATTTTATACACGTTTTCTAATGTAAATCAGTTTGATCTCATTCTTGGACTTGAAGTGCTCTGTTTAGTTGTACTTCATCTGTTCTTGCAAATGCTGTTCTTTATAAACAGGAAAGACCTCTTAGTGAATGCTCACAGCTTGTTGATGAGTATGCAGCAAACATTCTAATGTCCAATCTTTGTTACCATGTTTCAGAGACATCAAGGACACCACGGTGGGCACTCTGTCCCAGCGGATCACAAATCAGGTCCATGGCTTGAAGGGACTGAACTCCAAGCTTCTGGACATCAGGAGCTACCTTGAGAAAGTAGCCATGGGCAAGCTACCCATCAACCACCAGATCATTTACCACCTTCAGGATGTCTTCAACCTGCTACCAGATGTCAATCTGCAAGAATTTGTCAAGGCCTTTTACCTGAAGACCAATGACCAGATGGTGGTAGTTTACCTGGCTTCTCTTATCCGCTCGGTGGTTGCCCTGCACAACCTTATCAACAACAAGATTGCCAACAGGGATGCAGAGAAGAAGGAAGGACAGGAAAAAGAAGAGAGTAAAAAGGAGAGGAAAGATGAGAAAGAGAAAGATAAGGAGAAGAGCGATGTCAAGAAAGAAGAGAAAAAAGAGAAAAAGTAAAATGTGTAGTTTTTTTATTTGTAAATTAAAAAATCTTGTAAACTAAGTCACTTTGCTGCTGGGTTCTTTTCCTTTGTAATGAGAAGTGCTCTGCTTTTTGGGGCTTTGATACTCATTGCATTCATTGTAACACGGCTGTATGGATGGACACAATGTGGCAGAAGCCGCCACAAGAATAGTTGCTGTAGGTGGGTGCTGAGCTGTACCAGTGCCTGTGGCCAGGAGGCAGCAATGCAGCCAGGGGAGGCCCCTAGCAAATGAATTTCTGGGGGTGGGCTGTGCCATGCTGGCAGCAGTTTCCCACAGTGCAGCACAAGTATGGTCTATTAAGGAAATAATAACCCATTGCAAGTGCTGCTGAAGGCAAAATGATGGGATGCTAGCTGGCCCCTGGTGGTGTGAATAGCAGGCTTATTTAGTTCTGCTGTGTTGGATTTTTTCTTTTTTGAACCAAAAGCTGTAATTCCCAGGGATGCTGTTCTCATGTGCCTGATTTCCATTGCTGCCTCACAGCTGTCAGCATGGTACCCCAGCACCACACACAGCATGACAGCATCCAATCCCCCGTGGTACCACATCCCCATCAGGGTGGTGCCACCATGCTGTGCCAATCATATCCACCCCTCCCGCCCTGCCTGCAGCCCACTAATTACAGAGGACACGTTCATCATGGCACCCAAACGTAGGCACACAGCACCACAGCCAGCCAGCCATCCCAGAGCCATTTTTAACTACGCATGATTACAGGCTAAGAGAGGCAGGCAGGCGCTGTGCCCAGCCAGACCCTCAACACAAGGAAGGTGCCTCCATGTGTGCACAGAAAAACAGATGGAATGTACGTATGTATTCATGGAAACAAACCTAGAGGCCAACTCTGAGCAGAGCCGTCCCTGCTCCTGAAATGGGAGCATGTAGGGTACCCCATGCAGTCGCCAGACCAGCATTGCTGAAATCCTGCACCCAAACCTCCAGCCCCATCACGGGGAGCAGGGGGCTGTCCCTGCACTGTGACACCAGCCAGGGACGCACCACGAGAGCTGCTTGTCTTTTATTGCACAAGAAATCGGCATCACTGAGGCAGGATGGTGCAGTACAAAACGCTCCAGTTACCGGTCAGAAGCTATTGCAGAGCTTTGTGTCCACGATTTCATTTATGTACAGATATACACACACCAGTGCTTGCTCACCAGGGCCCTGTCCTAGAGCTACGGCCAGGACACCACGGCCCTTCACCCCGGGTTGTGGGCAGGGCCTGATCCTGCCCTTATCACAGCTCTGGAAACTCCTGGCACAGCACACAGGGGTGGTCGAGCCTCACACAAGCTGCAGAGCACCAGCTCCCAGCACTTGCTCTAAATACCAAACAGCACAGGTCTGCACTGCACACTGGCACCTCAAAACATAGTAGCAAGGTGGAGCATGGTGCCAGGCCCAGCCCTGCCTGCACCCTACAGCCCCCATTGCAGACACCCAAGTATCTTGCTGGGAGCAAGATATGGCCCAAACACAAATATATCTTTATGAGCACCTGAGTCAGCTCAAGAGCCACTTCTCATCCTTAATTATCTACTGAAACGCCACAGGAAGGCTGAAAAAATAACAGGAGGGATAGCCTACACCTAAACCAGATCTCCTTTAACTATGCCTGGGAAAAGCCCCAGCCTGGCTCCTTAAGTCAGGGCTGGAGTCCATCAGTGGCTCTGTGCCACATGGGGAAGAGCTGAGTACTGCTTCAGGGAGAGGGGCAAAATAAACTGCAGAGAACCTTGGGGCTTGGCTTCAGCACCTCAGTCAGAAGCTGCTTGTGTCCATTTCCAGGTGCACAGCCATTTCCCACAAGCAGGGACAACCCCACTAACATGGAGCAGCCTCTGGGACAGGGAGTGTAGCCCACAGCCCCACGCAGCACCCATGTCCCCGTGTCCAGGCGAAGGGACAGGAGCTGTGGTGCACACTGTGTGCACAAGGCTGGGTTTGGCCCTTCCTCAGCCCCAGGCTGAGCAGGGCTGGGCTTTCGCTCCCACTTTCCCCTCCCAACTTCAGTTTGGGTTGGGAAGGACACGTGGATACTGCCCCAGGGCTGTGTGTGCAGACCTCACACAGGAACAAGAGAACAGAATCAGCACCACCCGCACCATCCCACAGGCAGCAGTGCTGCGAGCACCGCCTGGGAGAGCAGCAGGGCTCCATCACTCCTGGCCAAAGCCTTCCGTCTCCTCAATGGCATACAGCAGCTTCTCCTTCAGCTGTTCATAGCTCTTGTATGGAGGCAGATCCAAGCGGTTAAAGCTGGTGAGACAGGGTGCTGTGAGCGGGGAGGGAGCCCAGTGCTGCTGCCACCCTGCTCCCCACCAGAGGGTCCCCTCCCACGGGTCCCCCCAGCAGCTTCATCCCACGGGAGAAGGGCATACAGGCAGCTAGACCCCCACGCAGCCCCACAGGGACACCAGGAGCTGTCCCCATGAGCCCCACACAGCAGCCACTCACCACGTATGGCTCCGAGGCAGCCACGTCTCTTTGCCAACTTTATCGATGCAGAATTTCTGAGGCCCGTTGCTGCCTGTTAATGAGGAGCAGAGCCGATCTCATTACATGTCAGGAGTTGGAAAAGAACTCTGACCTGGCCCTACAGCCAGCAGAATGCCTCAGCCCTACGATGCTACAGCCCACGGGGTCACAAACCCAGAGCTGTACTCAGAGCCTGCTCTGAGCCCTTTACAGAGAGCATCCAAAGGGAAAGCAGAACAGTGTTTTCCAGAGCATGCAGTGACACAGCACAGAGTGCAAGGTGGGTGGCTCAGCAGTGAGCACTGAAACGCACATCCTCTGCAGAGCCACAGGACCAAGCAGTCTGTCTGCACACTTCCAGGGACCTGGCTCAGGAGGTCTGAGTCACTGAGGCTGCTTTTAACAAATGGTTAGCCCTGGACAGGCTTCAGGGGGCTGGGAAAAGGCTGATATGGCAGTAAGAACAACCGAATGGGTTAAGTGAGCTGGTACACATCAGTTCCAAGAAAACAGTGGGCAGGCTGTGAGGGGGCCTAAAAAGCAGCAAATTAAAGGGCAGACACAGAGTAATGCCACGCTATGGTTTTCCAAAAAAGGGGTTTCATAGCACAAAAAAAAAAAAAATTAAAAAACAGAATCACAGAATCATAGGGGTTGGAAGGGACCTCAAGAGATCGTACAGTCCAACCCCCTGCTAAAGCAGGATACCCACAATAGATGACGCAGGTAGGCATCCAGACAGGTCTTGAATATCTCCATAGAAGGAGACTCTACAACCTCTCTGAGCAATCTACTCCAGTGCTCCATCACCCTTACCATAAAGATACTCAAAAAAAAGAACAAAAAAACCACTCAAATCTCATTCAAAATGAGATTACAAACTGGGCTGACAAAGTTAAGTGGCACAGTTCATGCTAAAGGAATTTCTCAGTACAGCACCAACGAAGCAACAAAGCACACTGCCTCACTCAGATGTTGCTGCAGCTTCATCGCTACCCTACTGGAATGGGAACACGAACACTCGGCCCCAGCAACCAGAGCCAGGCATGGCCACCATCCCCCTCCCTGCCCAACCTTAGCACGGCCACACACCGATGAGCTCTGCGAAGCCCCCGACAGGCAGGCGGCACGTTCCAGTCACAAACTGCAGCAGGCGGATCCTCTTCTCGTTGTCCATCTCCTTCACCACCTGCAAGCACAGGGAGGAGGATCCCCATCACCCCACAGCCTCAGGCAGTGCCTGGCCCTGAGCATGGCACATGAAGGCTCTGGGGCTCACCTGCCAGAACCACTGGATCTGTTTGCTGTTCTTGGTGTAGTGCCGGTAGATGGTGTTCTTCTGCCAGTCGTTCATGTCGATCTCCTGCATGCCGCACAGCATCAGCTGGGGATGGACGACAGTCAGGGGGATGGAAATACAGCCTCATGTTCACGCTTCACAGCACTGACTCCTTTGGGGCTGTGCAAGGCACAAGCTCGAGCAACAGAAGCGAGCAAGGGAATTCCTCGCCTCAGATGAAAAGTGTTCACCAAGAGACCCAACATGCAGCCCTGCAGCCCCTGCTGCCTCAGGCGGGCTCACCTCTGAACCAATGGGTGAAATCAGAGGTCAGGGCTGAGTAGAGCTCACACAGCCCACGGGCACCACAATGGCCTGCCTGGGGCAGGGCCTGCTCACCTCCAGCTCCTTCTCATCAAAGTACCGCAGCCACTCGAGTGGCACCACTTCGTTGAAGCCGTCCAGGAATGCCTTGGTTTGCTCCTCCACACCCCGTGTGAACCTCCAGTCCGTCAGCAGCCTGCGAAAGCAGGCAGGGGTCTGTGTGTGGCACCGGGGCTCTCATCATCTTTTTCACCCTTTGTGATTCCACGACTCCCTCCCACTGCTTCCCAGCCCAGGAGCAGCAGAAGGCTCTGAGGATGAAGCAGTCACCATAGGGTGATCACCAGCAGCACCACGGTGGCCCCAGCAGCCCCCCAATACACAGGCTGGCGAGCAGCGTGGGACGAGGCGAGGAGTTGCACCCTCTCTCCCCTCTCCTCTTCCTGAGAGTCCTGGCAGCCACCCAGACCACAGGCAGCCAGACCGCAGTGCAGTGCAGCGCCAGCTCGGGCTCGTCAAAGCCACGTAGCCAAGAAGGGGCCACGTCCCCAGCCCCACGCTCCCACCCAGTGCTGCTCCGAAGCCAGGTGCCCAAGGGGGCATCAGGACCAGACTCACATGATGTATTCCTCCTTGTTCTCCTCTGTCACCCGGATGCTCTCGCCGCCCTCTTTCAGCTCATGGGTGGTCACCTTGCCCAAGATCTCCATGTCCTGGATGAAGTAGAGCTCCAGGCCACACTCCTCCAGGCTGTTCTCCCTGCAAAGGGCACCAGGACGTGAGGGGCCACAGGGGGAGCACTGTCACGCCCCCACACAGCCCCCAAGCGTGAGGCACTGACTTGGTCCAGATGATGGAGTTGTAGAACTCTGGATCAATGGATTCCAGGTCCTTCAGAGTGGGTCGCTTGTTCAGCATCCGTTTGTAGAAGGGCAGTGTGAAGCCGGTGTCAATGAATTTCCCGTGGTACAGAGCCTACAGGGCGTGGGAATGGAGGGTCAGGGGGACCAGGATGGCTCCTTGCAGATCATGGCTGAAACCACAGCATGGGGCTTGCAACCCCTTCCCCTCCCCACCATGAATTCCACTGCAGCTCCTTCTCCCCTCACAGCTCTATTAAGAGCACTTGTTTAAACAGAGCTCTGCCGTGGCTTCCCTGAATCCCTGGCTTCCAGGAGCCTAAGGCAAAGGCAGCCAAAAATAATGCAGACGCTTGTCTAGAACAGCCCAGCGGTGAGTAATAGTCTGGAGTTTTATTGGGATCCTGCGAGGCGCGGGGCAGGGCAGGGGGATCTGGGCAGGGCGCAGCATTTTGGGCAGACCCTGCCCCATCTGGTACCACTGCAGCCCTATGCCCACCAGGCCCTGGGGAGGGTGAGAACACAGGAGGAGCCAAGCAGGGGCAGCTGGAAAACCTCACACTGCAGGGGCTAAAAACAGCCCCGGGAGCTGCAGAGCCGACAGCACCAGATGGCAGCCAAGGGCCTGGAGGCACGGCCTCAGGAAACTGCGACCCCAGCCTCATGGCCCAGCCCCAGCCCTGCAACATGTCACCTCATGCTGCCGTGGCCACTCTCCTCTGGGCACAGACTAAGCAAGAAAACACTCAGAGGGGGTGACCCTGCCAAGCAGATTCCCCGGCCCCAGGCTCTTACCATGGCAATGAAACGGCCGATGAAGCGGAAGTATGTGAGGTGGTCAGGGTTGATGGAGGAGGCAGGGTTGATCTGCAGGCAGTAGTTGTTCTTGCCGGCATACTCAAAGAGGCAGTACATGGGGTTGAGCACCTCGTGGGACAGGAGGAAGAACCACTCCCTGGGCAAGAGGAAGTGGACAGTGGTGAGCAGACATCAGCACGTGGGGATGCCATGGGAGGCTTTGCCCCAGCAGTGGGGACAGCCCCATGACCATGGAGCACAGCTGCACAGACAGTGCCCGGCTCCTTGGAGTGTGGGGCAAGCACTGAGCCCTGGTCTGAGTATTGGGCAGCCCAGGACCTGGCCACAAAGTGCCTTTGGAGACATCAGTAAGAAAAATGTAGCTGCATGAATCCAGCCTGTCAAACGTGCACACATGCCTGTGCACATACATACAGTGCCCACAAACATCAGCTATCCTTCTCTACAAACCTCTCCCCTACCTCCCAATTTCCCACTCCAAGCAGTGGGGAACAGGCACAGCCCCTCACTCTGCTCCCCCACCGCTGGCAGTCCTCAGACGCAGAGGCAGCCCCGGCATCCCGTCCGTGGTTCTACCCTGTGGTAGAACAGCATGACGTAACCTACCATAGGGTAAAACCACTGGCAGGACACAGAGAGATGCAGGCAGCAGGAGCCCTGCCCACAGCCAGCAGCAGCATCCCTGGGAAGTAGAAGGTGGGGAGCAAACTGCAGCACAGGTTCTGGGACAGCAGAGGCAGTGCAAGCCCACCACTGAGCTGGACATCCAGGCAAGCTGGCCAGGGGACAACAGACAGTCCCTCTGGCTGGAGGCGCAGCCCAGTGCCACACAGCACCATCCACTGGGTAGATGGTAGAAGCCAGCAGCACATTTGCCCTGGCACACACCGCCATCTCAAGAAACACCAGTGCCTATCTGCAGGCTGCAGGGAGCAGAGGCAGCTCAGCCCAGTGGCCGGTCTGCACTGGGGGTTGTAGGAGAGCCCAGCTGGACCTGCAGCCCTCCCTGTACAAGGGATAGGGGAGGGCAATGCCTTCCCAGAATTTACACTGTTCTCACCTCCTCTGCCTGAGCAGGCATTGCAGGAGGGCCAGGAACCCTGAGACTCCTAGAAGGCCTCATGCCACGGGGGGCTCACCCTGCCCCACAGCAGACATGTGGCCCCATGCTCACCTGGCGATGCCGCCGTAGTCCAGGCCCTCCTCACCACGCATGATGATGTAGAGGCGGCGCCGCAGGTCATAGGGCTTCATGTTCATGATCTGTGGGGGGAGCAAGGAGCAGGTCACTGTGGGACGCTCAAAGGGGGACACCCCCACAACTCCCAGGGCCTCCACACATCTTCACCTGCTGGAAGGAGTCCTCAAAGAGAGTCTGTCGCGAAACACTGATCTTCACGTGGCTGGGCAAGGCATTGGACTGCAAGGCACAGACACGAGGCCATACGTGGGCTGGCACGACAGTCCTACATCACCAGCCCACTCATGAGCACCCCCCCATCCTGGGGGCTCAGCAGCCCTCAGCTGCAATACTCACGTGGCAAAGGAAGCGGAACTGGTGGTACTTCCAGCGAAAGCTCCGGTCGTAGGCACCCGGTGATCCACCCTGCTTGCTCCTGCAAAAGCAGCACCAGCATGGACTCAGGGCACGGCTCCAGCACACACTGCCATGCCCACAGGTGGGAGATGACCCCCACTGCATGCAGGGAGCTCTCCTCCATGCAGTGCAAAGCCCTACACTTACCTACACCCAATGTTGAGCGTCCCTGCCACAAAGCAGGCGGATGAGCTGTGAACGAGCGACCCCCAGCCCCAGCTGCAAGCACATACCCAGACTCAAATCCTGGCCGTGGGTCCTTGAAGGTGGTGGTGCGCGTATTGTGGTCCACAAAGTAGCGCACGCCCTCATTGGTGTACTTCATCTCCCAGCCAGGAGGCAGGGGTGGCTCCTGGATCATCCTGTAGGCAGAGATGGGGTCACCACACTGCCACCTGGGAGGTGTCTCCCTGCTTCATGCCGCTCCTCCTGGAGACTGCCTTGGACTTTCGCACCTCCAGCACCACGCTTTTGATTCTGGCTCCCCAGCCTAAGAGGCTCAGCACCCTCACAGCCACGTTTCAGTGCTCGGTGTCCCACCACAACCATCAGCCCCTGCTCTTCCCACCTACCCCTGTGTGCGAGGGTCTTCCCACTGCGTGGTCCGCGTGTTGTGGTTCACGTAATACACCCGCGCGTTGTCCTGTCTCTTCTCTAGGAGGAAACAGAGGAATAGCCATAGTTGGAGCGCTGCAGGCACCGGTGTCCCAGGAACAGCCCTCCCTTCCCACCTCTCCACTTGCTCTGCTACAGTACATATGGAGAAGGCAGAATTAAAAAAGCAGAAGTAATGATTTGATTTTCTCCACGTGCAGAAGCTGCAGTGCCTCTGGGGAAGGCCCAGGGTCCACAGGGGCACCCTGTTGGGGCCATGACCCCAGGGATGCTTTCTCGCAGCCCCGCTGTCAGCACGCACGCATGCACACACCCCTCTCTGTTGCGCACAGCCACAAAACAAACACTGCTCACACCAGCACCACTGCTGCCCACTGCTCTGCGCCTGCTCCGCTTGCCGTGTCCCCATCACCACATGTGCTCCCAGCATAGCCCCACTCCATGCTGGCAGGGACGCTCTGCACGCACTCCCTGTCCCCTCCCTGTCCCCCCCTGCTCGCTCTCAGGCTGTGGGAGGGAACATGGCGATGGCACATTCCTGCCCCCAGCCCTGCGGATGCACCAGGCATGGTGATCGGGTGCTCCAGCACTTCTGCTCTTGGCTCCAGCTGCCCCAGGGACCCCATCCATCTGCCTGGGTGAAGGCACTGGGACAGGGCAGCCCCCCACACCCCAGTCCACCCTCCTACTGAGATGCCTCCCTCAGGATAGGGGCCATCTGCACTCTGCAGATGGCACTGGGGCCCTTTTAAAACATCCTGGCACCCCACATCCCTCAGCTCCCATTAACGCCACCTCCATGTCACCAGACCCTTGCTGCTCCGACCACCAGCCCTCTCTAGCTCAGTTTCACCAAGGTACCCCCACATTTTTGGATGAGGCACAAGGACAACAGCAGCACTTGGGGACACAGCTGCCATCCTGCTGTGCCTGGGGGTAGGGCACCCAGGGGCACTGCGTGGCAGCAGGGAGAGCACTGAAGGTCTCCAGGGCCGAGCAAGGAGTTGGATCCCTGTTCTCTGCCCCAGTCCAAAGAACAACCACAAACACTTCTGCATTCAGTAGCTGAGAGAGAGAGAGCTGGGAAATTCTCCAGGAAAAGAGAAAAAAGGTGGAAAGAAATGGGAAAAAAGCTGGATTTCAAATCAGAGATGGAGCTAACCGTAGGCAGACAGCCCCACATACAGCAGAGTACAGGGAGCGTTGTGTCCCCAGATGGGGCACACACCGAGGCACACACAGATGCATGGAGCATCTTGAATGCAGCAGGGCAGGCAGGTAAGGGGCTCTGTACTTACCCCAGCCAGGAGGAAGGGGACCGAGAGGATCATTGTCAGATGGGGCACCGGACGGCTAGAGATGAGAGAGGGCAAAACACAAAATAAAAAGCAGGGCCAGGACAGGCAGGAACAGCAAGGCGCAGATGGAGGGGAGTCAACAGCCCTGCTCCCCACTCGCCTCCTATTGGCCCACAGCTCCCAAAATACTTCAAAAAAAAAAAAAAAAAAAAATCCAAAAAAAAAAAAAAAAACCAACAACAAAACAAAACAAAACAATTGCACGTTCAGGGGTGTTAAAAAAAAAAAAAAAAGGAAAAAAAGCACAACCTAAACAGAGGTTGGGGGCAGCACAGAGAGCAGCAGGACCATGTTGCAGCTCCAGATGTGCACGGCCGCTCAGCTCCCGCTGGCCCGAGCGGCTCTCCCCAGCAGATACACCTCCAGCCTCCTCCAAGAACCACACACAAGAGGGAAAAAATATCGCAGGCCTTTCCAATGAAATCATTCCCACAAGCCCTGTCCACGCCCAGCGCTTCCTGGCGGGGCCCGCACCCCCCTCCTCCCGGGCGGCACGCAGGGCCGGGATGCGCTCGCACTGAGGGCACATTCATGGCCGCGCAGACAGGCGGCTCCCGGCCCCCCCCAGCAGGTCGGGGCCACACAAAGCACCTTTCTTGTGCCGGGCGGGCGGCCTCACCCAGCCGAAGGCGGGGGGTGCCCCAGGCGCTGCGCCCTGGTTTGTGTTAGCCCACAGCTCCAGGGACGGAGGCGCAGCCCCGGCAGCCGCGATTGAGTGCAGGAGTACGGAAATGACTTTGGGGTTCAATAAGAAACGTGTTGTAACACAAAAGGCCTTTTCATCACACCTCTTGAAGCCCAGACTCAAGAGAGGGATCAGCATCCCAGCCCACCTCCATGGGGATGGGGCACGACCACCATTGGGGCAACAGGGTCTCCTGCTCGCCTAGAATGGGTGCCAGTACTCAGGGGCCAGCCCAGCACCCTAGGGATGCTCTGGGGTGCACTGGGGCTGAGCAGCCCACACCTCTTGGCTTCTCCTCTTGCAGCAGGATGAGGAGAGGAGAGGCCTCAGCACAGCACAGTGCATCTCAGGTAGCTCCCTCACTCCCTGCCCAGAGAAGAAGCTGAGGAACGTCCAGGGCTACCACCTCACTGCGACTTAAAAACAAACAATTCAGACCAACAGAGCAGAGAAACAAGAGCTCGGCGCAGGGCCCCGGGGAGATGGCAATCAGCAGCTCCATGATCCACAGCCTCCAAGCACGGCCCTGCGCCATGAGACCCCTGGGTGCACGCAGTGCTGCTCCCAGGCAGTCTGCTGTGGAGGGACCCTGATGCAGCACCGCCCAGAGGGGGCTCTGCACCGTCAGGAAGGGAGGCAGCCACCACTGGGACCAAGAGGGCAAAGCAAAGCACAGAATCCCAGTGGAGAGGAAGGCAGAGCAGGAGCCATCGCTGCTGAGAGCAGAAAGCTCAAAATGAGAAGTACAATCGTTTCATCAGGCTAAATTTGGAGTGCGAGTCCCTCCCTCTGCACTTCACAGAACACAGCCAGGGTGACTCGCGCAGCACTGGAGTGGCTCCAAAGGCGCCTGGCAGAGAAGTCAGTGCCAGATCACAGCCCAGCCTCAGCAGGAGCCCCCTCCTCTGCCCCCTCTACTGCCCCCTCCAGCTCCATCCACAGGGCCTGGAGAGACTGCCCAGCTGCGTGGGCAGCAATACCCATCCGTGGGCAGCAATACCCATCCGTGGGCAGCAATACCCATCCGTGGGCACCCCGGGCACCCAGCCCCCGGCTCTCACCTGGTACAGGAATCTTTGGCTGAACTGCTGCATGGCTCCCTGCAGCTGGCTGCGCTGGGACTGCCACTGCTCGTAGTTGCGGACGTACTCGGCCGTGGGGCGCTGCCACGTGGTGGTGCGGGTGTTGTGGTCCACGTAGTAATAGCGGCCCCTGGGGTCCACGCGCTTTTCCCACCTGGAGGCACCATGGCAAGATGTCACTACCTGTCATTGGAAAAAGGGCTCCCTGGGCACTTGCCGCCCTGTTCCAGTGCTCTTTGAGCTGGATGCCCTCTTCTCCAAGGATTCCACACCCTACTGTGAGCAGACCACCGTCCCACCTCCTCCAGCACTCCTCCTGCTGCTGCTCAGAGCTCAGCGCATGGCGCCACGCTGCCGAACAGCCCTTCAGGAGACAGAGGGTCTGGCACACCCCTGCTGAGAGCACTGCAGCACCAAAGGACAGTGGTGACAACCAGCACAGATCAAGGTTGCACCTCATGCTCAGCTCACACGCCACATAGCTACTCAGTGCTATCACTGTGTGAAGGAGCATGGGGACTCGGAAACGCTCCATGGCATCAACACCCTCCAGAAACACAGGTGAGAAAAGCAGCCTCCAAGGGAGGAATACTGAGTGCTGCTGAGGCTGAGGTCCCCTCTGGGGACTGATTTCTCCTCTCACACTGACAGCAGGGGCTGACTTCCCACAGATTAAGCACTGCCCTCCAACGCAGGGGCTCCACTCCCAGCCCCAGCACAACCAAGTTCATGCTGAAAGGGTTCCTCAGCACAAAGTGAGCCCTGCCACGAGGGCACACAGAAGCTCTGCTCCAAGTGAAGTGAGGCACCATGGTTGAGATGTAGTACATGTTCTTCCAGGAAGGCTGGCACCTGGCAGAGGCAAGGCACCAAGCAAACACCTGCACTGGCACAGGCTGCCCAGAGAGCTATGGGTGCCTCTCCCTCGAGGTGTTCAAGGCCATGGATGGGGTCCTGGGCAGTGTGAGCTGGAAGGGGCACTGAGCCCACAGCACAGGGTAGGACTGTGGGAGCTGTGAGGTCCCTTCCAACCCAACCATGCTGCAACTCTGTGATTCTAGGATAGGAGAGAAGGAGCACATCTGCAGCCCTCCCAAACCCGTCGTTTCCTGGGAATAGCTTCCTTCTGAATACTAGGCAGCTTTTAAGCTGTTAGAGGACCAGCAAGAGGCAGGGAAGGCTGCAGGAATCACGGCTCAACTGAGGGCAGCATGTGAGCATGGGGACCCAGAGCTCCCAGGACTGGTTTGTGTTTCAGGCTCGCTGCTATGCTGGCTGTGAAGCACTGTGCTCCTTCCAGCTGTGAGCTAACCCAGCTAACAGCAGTTTGGCTGTACTGACTTCTCCGCTTCTGGGGAACAGAGAAGAGGTGAGAACTCAACAAGCTTCTGGAAAATGCATGGGCCCTGAGGGCTACATGCAGCCCGTGTGACCCAAGGACTGTGTAAATCCTGCAAACAAAAGGCTGACCCTCCCCCACCAATACAAGTTCTGCAGAGATCTCTCCGCAGGTTTCACAGAGCTGTGCAGCATCATATGTGTGAGAACAAGCACACCCCAGGGCAGTAAGAACAGAGTTCCCTCTGAGAAGATGCAGTCCAGCTCCAGGCTTGGGGCACGTGGTGTGTGTCTGTGTGTGCCCACCCAGAGCTCAGCTCTCCCACCTCACCCCACCTCACACCTGCCCCAAGGCCCTTACCCCGGCGGCAGCGGTCGTTCCCACGTGGTGGTCTTGTTGTTGTGGTCTACATAGTAGACTCTACCATTTGGCAGCTCCCGCTGCTCCCACCTGAAAGAGACGATCACAGTTGGTACAGGCAGGCAGCGAGCCCAAACCCCAGCATGGCAGAGCATGGATCCTGGCAGCAACCAGAGCCTGCTGCTCTCCACGCCTGCCCCACAGAGGTCCAGCACCGGGCAGAGCAGGTCCAACAGGAGACATGCAGGAACCTGTGCTAAGCCAGGGCAGCAGAGGGGCTGGGCTGGAATGAGCATCAGGGACCCAGAACTATCCAGACAACGCGTTAACCTGTAAGGGCTCCCCAGGGACCAGTGGGCCAATCGTAATTAACAGTCAGCTTATTAGAGAGTTGCATCTGGTGGGTTAGTAACCTGTCTCCTTGCACTGCTTAGCTACAGAAGTTTAAGCTTTCTTTAAAGCACAGTATGACAGCAGCTCTTTGGCTCACTATATACAGAGCAGGGCAGAGGTGCTGCAGTAGGCTGTGTGCTGATGACAGGTGTCTTTGGGAGCACAGATCCCTGACTTCCTGCAGAAAGTAGGAGAATCAGTCACTTCATTCAGGTGAAGCTTTACGTCCATGTGTTTTTGTTTTGTTTCTTTTCATACATTTTTAAAGTAGAACTTCCAAGTTTGGGCTGAGGCTGTGTTCCCCTGCCCCACTGCTGCCAGACACCATGAGGATGCAGTCCTCCAGGGAACCAAGAGCCATGGGGTGGCCCAGTCCTGCACAGCACTGCAGCCATTCCTCAACTCCATTCACTCATTCATGGAAGTTTACGCTCTGGCAAACACAGAGTCCCCGTGCAGCACCACGCTTTGTCAGCTCTTACTCTGCAGCACATAGCTGCCAACAGATCAAGTGTTCTCCTGCCACGCTTCTGCTCCCACAGGTCTCCCTCCCAATTCAATCTTCGGTCTCAATTAATCACTACTAAAAGCCCTGGGAAATTAACCTACTCACTTCTGTTGTGCTGGCAGCTGAATGGATGAGGGCTGGCAGGCCCACACAGCGCTCTGCGAAGGTGCTCCAAGCACCAGTGCCCATCATCTGCAGCACTCCCACTTTCCCCAAGCCCCCAGGGTAAGACATAAGCCCAGAGCCACGCACACCATGACTGCAGGCCCATGCATGGCACAGCTGTGCCACCGCTCTGAGAAAGGCTGGGAGCTCTCAGCCCCAGTGAGCACCATGTGCACCGCGGGAGAGGCTGTGGGGCAGTCCTGCAGTCCAAACAGAACACCTTCCTTGTGTAAGAAACCACAGCAGTGTGCCTGCTGCCAGGCACATAATGCAGCTCTTTGTGCGTGCAGATGAGGCTGTGTGTGCAGAATGGCAGCGAGCGCCCGTCCCTGCATGGGATCACTGCTGATAGGAACCAGATGCGGGGCCAGTCGCTCTCGTGGCCCTGCTGTCCCTTGGGCACCCAGGCAGGAGGGCCAGGGCCCCACGCTGAGGCTTTGGGCTGCTCCCACAGCACAGCCGCTCCTCAGCAGCCGGGGTGAGGGAGGGCTCCACGCACAGCTGGGGCTGGAACGATCCAGGACACCTTCCAGAACCCTCCAGCCCCAAACAGACCACTAGTTGTATGTTGCCTCTGTGCTCAGCACATCTGGTGCAGATGTTCAGAGAGAGCTCTCTGGGCCACATAAAGAGGTACGGATCCCCACATGAACCCAACATGCTGGCACTCCACACGCAGCCCAGACAGCAAGGAGGAATGGGCTTGGAGCTGCTCCTGCTCTGCACAGCGTGAGTGCTCTCCCTGCTCCTGGGATGAAAGAAGATGCTCAGAGGAGCCCAGGGAACAGGCAGCTTTCTGGTGACTTCTTAGGGGCAGTGACACGATGGCTCCCAGCAGCTCTGCAAGGGACCTAGTGATCTCCAGGGCTGGTGAGGACTGCACAGTGCCAGAACAGTCTGGTTTGGTCCACATGCCTCCTGCCTGAGGCATCACTGTCTCCTGCAAGCCAGCTGCATCCTCATCCCATACTGGGCCCCAAACCACGAATCACAGCAATCCCCCAGTGCAGTGAGCCACCCAGAGGCAGCTTCCTCATGTTGGGAGAGATCCCCCAGAGCTCACTTATACCATTCTCAAAGCCATGCACATTCCTGCAATCCCTGCTTAGCAGAGGCAGCAGCCTCCAGCTGCCCTCACACAGGGCTCACGGCCTGGCTGGATCCAGTGCTCCACTCTGGATTCACCTGGGAGCACCTCAACACTCAGAACCCACCTGAGCAGAGCAGCCACTACAGCTCAGGCAATGCATGCAAGATGCTGCTGTTCTCCTCTCCCACTACAAATCCTGTGGTAAGAAGTAGGGAGGGAAAATGAAGGCCCCTCTCTACACCCGGGGGAGGAGTATCCACATCTCTGCACCTCAGGCAGGCAGAGGTGGGGAGGAGAGCTCCCATTTGCCCAGTAAGCACAGGAAGGGGCATGGGTTGGAATAAAGACCTTTTTCAGAGTCCTGGACTTTTCCAGCTGCCTGGAAACAGGAAGCGCTCAGGCTGGAGAACAGTAACCCTCACACACCCCACATAAAGGCACACTGAGCCGTTAACCCTAATTACCTGTGACTGACACATCAGCGAGGCCCTGACCTTCCAGGCATCAGCTTAGCCAGAGGAAAATAAACAGCTCCCTTCATATGAATTCGAGGCACTGCAACCCCCCTGTGCTGCTCTGCATTTGCAGTCCAGAGCAAAGGTGGAGGATGAGGCTCAGCTTGCCCCAGCCCCAGTCCCACTTCTTTCCAACGCCCAGCAAGACACAAAGCAGCCAGAGAGGAACCCCAGTCCCAGGCCTTCCCACAGCACCACAGGGCTGGCACAGCAAAAGACCGGGTTTTACCTTCCCGGTGATGACTCTCTCCCTCTCTCCCAGTAATGCCAGAAGAGTCCAGGATCCAGTAGCACCAGACCTACAAACTGAGGGAGGATCCCTCCCAGCTCCCCACAGTGCCCATTTCTGTCATGTTCCACTCTTTAATATCCATGCCCCCCTTTCAGGAGCTCTCTGCAGATGCACAGTCTCTCTCTATCCTGTTTTCTTCCCACTGAACCCTTGAGCAGCTACAGGAGCTCTGAGGACGTCGCTGCTCCAGGCCCCAGCCTTGGGAGGCCACTTAGAGTGGAGATGCGATTCACTGTTCACTTCCCCAGGGCCCCACAATGGATACAGATCAGAGTCCTGGCCCAAAGGAGGAGAGAGCAGTCCAGCAACACAGACAGACCCAGCTCTGGCTGGACAGGACAAGCTGTGTCAGAGATGGAAGACACAGATCCCCATTCAGCAGAACGAGACAGAGACAGCAGGTCTTCTTGGATGCTTCTGCACTCTCAGCATCATCCCCTCTCTGCTCTAGGCTCCCTTCCCAGGCTGTCCTCACAGCTCCTTGCAGGGCTTCCCATGCCCTGAGGCTCTGCTGAGCAGGAAGGTCATTGCTGCTGAGCCCTGCTGCATGGCCCCAGCTTCCAACACCCAACCCCTCTCGCAGCATAGAGCAGTGTCCCAGCAGCTCTCACGCTGCTTCCAGGGCTGTGCTTCCTCCTCCAGTACCCCAGGACACTCAGCCACACTGCCCCATTAGGGAACAAGAGCCTCCAGCAGGAGGAGGCAGAGCTGCTTACCCGGGGGGCAGAGAGTCCTGAGCCTGCACTGCTGTCCGTGCCTGCGGGGTGCTGGGTGCTGCCTCCTCAGCTTCTGTGGAGCCAGGCAGGGCAGGAAGGGTGGATGCAGCAACAGAGCCCTCAGCTGTGCTCAACGTCGCCGCAGCCAGCGTGGCTGTCCCCACAGCTGGCCTTTCCTCTTCCATGTCCGCAGCTCCCACCACATCGCCGTTCACTGGGAAGGCAGAGGGCAGAGATATTAGCACCAAGAACAGCACTGGCTCTTCCACCACCCTGGGGCAGCCCCACAGCCATGGTAGTGGTGGTGGCGACAGGGAGCACACAGTTCCAGGCCAGGCCAGGTCCCACAGAGCCCCTGCCTCCATCTTTACTCTTGAGATAAAAGCAGACACAACTGCATTTGTGCTCAGCATCCCTTCTGCTGCCTGCAGGTGTGCTGCGGGCCTGACATGGAGGCCAGAGACGAGGAGCTCAGGGGCAGCCTCACAGCATCCCCACAACAGGCACTGCTGGGAGCTGAGTGGTGCTGGTTCCACTGTGTTTGTGGAGAGAGGAAGGGACTGAGCAAGGGAAAACCGCAATGAAAACTGATCAGGAGGAAAACGTAGCCCAAAAGAATGAAAGGAAATTTGCTTGATGAATATTTATCAGCTAGCAAAAAAAACCAGAGCTTGACAGCACAGCAGAGGATAACTTCTGCCACAGCGAAATTAAAGAATTAAAAATAAAACAAAAAGGGATGCACATAGAGCTCCATAAATCAGAATTAAGAAATGTAAAAAGCTGCAAGCCCAAGTTTTGTAATAAACACTGCACAGTAGTCAGGTGTTTACTGCTAACAAGCACTAGGAAGAGGATTGAGGAGCTTCAAGCAAACTGTGCCAATGTTCTGAGGGAACCTGACTCAGGTGACCGCACTGCAATTGCATTGATCTCAGTCCTGGACAGAACAGGGGAAAAGATTATTCAAAGTCCACTGATAAGGACTCAGGGAGGAGTAGGGCTGGGGCTAAGCTACGCCATGGAGAACGCATGCCACACAGTAACTTCCTTTTCTTCTCAGAAGAAATTACAGCTTATGGGCTACAAACATAACTGGCAAATTCTTGCAGCAGTCTGCTCCCAAACTGCACGCACTGACATCAACAGAATGTACTGAGCGGGGAGGAAGAGGAAGGCTTCTGGAGGCATGCTGAGCGTGACACAGCATCCAGCACCACCCCCAGGCAGCACCTCCCATCCCGAGGCGTAACGCCCCAGCTGGCACGCTGCTGAGAGATAAACAGCAATAAGGACAGCACAGCCATAAAGTCACTGGGAAGGCTGGGGCCGGGCCAGCACAACGTGTTGCGAAGCGAGCAGAGCCCAGGAACAGCGCCGTGCCTGCGGGTGCGTCCCAGTGGAGCATGGGCCAGGCAGGCAGCAGCACCGAGCAGCACTGGTGCAAGCCAGGAGCGCAGGTTGAACTGCTGTGTCCCACTGCAGCCCTCAGCATCCTCACTTCCCTCCCAGAATGGATTTTGGCAAAATGGAAATCACAGTGCTCCAGGCTTTTCCAAAGTAATGAAAAAAAAAAAAGAAAAAAAAAAGGAAAAAAGTCCTCCTGGGTTGAACCAAACATTTCCTTCTATCCGAAACAAAGCATGCTGCTTTTCCTTCAGGTCTCTGACAAAAGCAAAAGTAAGGACAGAACTGGCTGCAAAATAACAGCGCAGGGGAGTAGGAAATACCTGTGGTACTGGTGTCACCCTGCTGCCACCTCCCACCCTACTCGCCCAGGATGTGGGACATGGGACCCTTACTAAGCCCACAGTGCCAGACACCATCCTACCATCACGTCCCTGGGCTGCTGCAGGCTTCCTGCACTACTGGGCAGCTCCAGTACACCAGCAAAGAAAAGCTGGTGAGCTGCTTATGGCTTCGTAGTCACACACTCACCAGGTCCAGTCCCCACTCCACGGGGTATTCATGGCTTTGCAGACAAGCCTAAGAAAAGATAAGGAAAACTCTTCCCGAAGGTATTGCTGGCATAAGACTGAGTGCCCCTCTGGGGCTGGGTTTGTGCCCTCTCTGAGAAGAGCCACAGAAATCATTACAGAGAGAACAGGTCCCACCAGTGAGCCTTAAGGAGCTGCCCGGCTTATCAAAGTGAAATCAGCAGTTCTTTTTTGGGAAGGAATCCCTCAGCATTACAGGACCCTTTCTCACAGTAGGAAACTCCTTTCCCCCTCAGACCTCACCCCCACCTCTGCCCACCCCATTCCCGTCGCAGCAGCAGATCCCCGCCGCGCTCACCGGTGCTGCTGGCGGTGCCGTTGGCCATGCTGCTGGCTGTCGGGCTCTTGGGCGGCTGCCGGTGCCGGCTCCGTGCGTTAGGACTTTGCTCCCCGCTGCCCGCACCCTGCCTGGAGGCCCCAGCGGCGAGGCGGTGCGTCCTACAGGGGAAGAACCAGGAGGTGAGGCGCAGCTGGGCCTCAAGAGAGCTGCCTGCCCCGACTCCGTGCTGCTGCTCCCCAGGCACAGACGTCTGCCTGCCTGCTGGGATACAGCAGCACATACCTGCCCCAAACCTCAGCTCTCTGAACCTACACGCGGGTCCTGGCATCCCACCCCCCACGTCAGAGCCCACAGGAGACAACTGCTTGTGTGCCCAGGGACGATCACACCCTGTTGCTTTCTGCTCCAGGAGACCCCCAAGGAAACACTCACAGCAGCCACGAGCCCCGCGCAGAGACAGGTGGGGATGCTGAAAGCTTCTGCCTGTGGTGCCAGGAAGGAACAGCTGGGAAAAGGCAGCACTGAAACAACTGCAGCCAGAGCCCAACTTCTCACAGGGATGCTCAGTGAGGGTAAGGGGAACATCCAGCAGCGGGGCACCTCATCATGCACAAACACCAAGGTGAGAGAACCGCTGACCGAGGGAACACTCTGACAGACCCCTCGGTGTTCACTCTGTAATGTGGGGCAGTGAGAGCTCTGCACCACTGGGAAGAGCCTTCTTCCCACCTCAAGGCCTGGGGAGTGCAGGCAGAGTGGGGCCACTCCTGCCCAGCGCAGTGCAGCGCTCACAGCCACCGCACCAGGACGCGGGGATTAGGGCTTGCTTTGTTCCAGCCAACTTCTCCCCTTAAAAGGGCAAAACCTGCAGACTGTCCCCACTTCCCAGGGCCAGGCCGAGCTGGGAGGGGACAGCAGCTTGGCAAGGGCAGGGCACAGCATCGCTCATGCCACCCACGCCAGCTCCAGCAAGCCCTTGGATCCTCCCCGTGCTCCTCAGGGAGCAGCTCGCAGCAACGCCAGGCAGAGGAAGGGCTGGGGCTGGGAAGAGACACGGGAAAGCAGAAAGCAGCTCAGAGCCAGTCGGGCTGCAGGACCCAGATCTCTGTGCCCATCCTTAGTTGAAGCAATGGATGGATGAATCCTGTCCTCACCCTTCTTGCTGCAGATGAGCTAAGCGCTGCCCGCAGTTTTTAGCAACCAAAACAGGATGTTTCCCTGCTGCCAGCTGGCCACACAGGGTTATCAGGCCTGAATTAGCCCGCGGGCCGCCCAGCCCAGCCCTCCTACGAGCGCTCCCATCTGGGCATTGTCTTTTAATAGATGCATGGAAACAAACCCAGTGAGGCCACGTGACGGAGGCTAGACTGGGAACAAACTCTTAAAATAGGAATGGGGGAAAAAACAGCAGCATGCAGATGGGAACAGGCAGCAGTGCCGCTGGGAAGGAGCAGGCAGGGACAGCCCCTTGCCCTGATGGTAAGCATAAGCCTCACCATCCCCTTCCATCACCCACCCCAGGCCAAGACAGCCAAGACAGAGGGAACAGGTGCAGCCAAAAAGGGCAGTGGTGTCAGCCATCAAGGCACAGCCCTTCTGCACAGGCTGATGCAGGGCACGCAGAGCAAGGCACATCACCCACGCTCACCTCCAGCCCAGGTGTGAAATGCTGGAATGGATTCCATCCCCACGACTCAAGCACAAGATGCCAGGAGCCACTGAAGTGCCAGGCATCCTCATTCAGGATGCAATCTGGCAAATGGCAGCTGGAGAGGAATTCTCCCTGTCCGTGAGAGAGATGGCTGCCTTCTCCCCACCACATCCCATGTCACACGCGGTGCTGGGAATGGGGACGGAACAGGTACCAGCACCTGGAGGAGCACCTGTCACCCCACACCAACCAGCAGCACTGATGCCTGGTTCTGAAACCCCAAATCAGTGTGAGCCCAGCCCAGTTTATCCTCATTACCCAGCACTGTGCTTTGTGGATCAGCCAGAGAATTGGGCCCTCACAGGGGGATGGGGCTCACGGAGCCAGAGGTGCTGCTTGTCCTCAGGGCTACTCATGCCCATCACCAGCTAAGCTGTAGGCTTTGGATGTGATTAGGTAGTAAAAGTTAACACAGCAGTGCACCGTAGGAATAACTGGGGTCTGCACTGTTTGCAGCAGGTGACAGCAAAGTCAGGGGGCAGCACCCAGCAGAGCTCAGCCCACCAGCCCAAACCCAGAGCAGACTACTCCATTCCATGCTGTCAGGAGGGGCCTCTTAGGCCCCCACAAAACAAATGGAGATTGTGGCAACCCTCTGGGCACCCACAGCACCAAACTTCAGCTGGGGGCCTCTGGGCTGTTTTCTCTTCATGCAGAGGGCTGTGGAATTTCACACCCCGTCACCAAGATTAGCAGCAAACCCCAAGATGACATTTGCTCAGAAGAAAAAAGAGAAGCCCTGAGCAAGCAGTTTCCCTTGGGGGGACAGTGTAGAAATAGTTGAGGAGCAAAGAATGAAACTTTTCTTTCCATCCTGACTGCGAGCAAGTTTGCCAGCATCCATCACCAAGCCCATGAAAATAAACACTGCTCTGCATATAAACAGAGTTAACATCAAACAGCATTCTCACGTGCAAAGGACCTGGGGAAGGCAGCTGACTGTGCAGGGTACACACAGCCATGCTTTGCCCCATACAGCAGTGCTACACTAAAATGTTGAATTGTTCAGAACAACCTACATTCAGATGAGCCCAGAATGAAGCAAAAACAAGTGATAACGTTTCCCATGCAGTGATTTGTAACAACTTCAGGCTGCCACAGCTGGAAGGTCTCCGGAGGTCCTTTCCTGGCACCAGCCAGGACTTAGCACACTCATCTTGCATGCTCAGAGCTCAGGACAACAAGAGCAGAAACTATTCACTACTCACAGGCGGAAAGCAATGGGGAATGTGAAGCACCCCGTCTCCAGGTTGAGCATCCCAACCAGTTCTTCTGTTCCAGGCTCTCCAGCACCAGCTGAGAACTGCTGCAAAGAGCAGCTTTTGCTAGGACAGAGATCCATCTCATCTCTGAGACGGCGTTAATACCCAGATAGCAGGAACCAAGAGGAGAGCAACAGGGCACAAACTGCGGTCAGCGATGCGTCACCACTCCCCTACCCCAAACAAGTGCTGTACGAAGAATGGGATCACTTTTTAGGGCTAAAAAGCATTTCTCTCCTTCACTCCTCTCTTGTATGCGCCTGGTAGATAAAGAGGAGAAGAGGAGCTCCAAGCACAGAGCTCCTTACCATGCTCCTGCACCTGAAGCCTGCAGGACACACGGAGCCCCTTACTGTGCAGGCTGCAGGCTCATCACTACAGGCACGCTTTAGCCAGAATATCTGTATGGGCTGCTGGGCCACTGCCACACCGTAGAAATATAAATAGGCATTAAATTCAACTCCATGTTGACAGTGTGACACGTCCCTCAATAACCACAGCTCCAAAAAGGAGTAGCTCTGCGCCACTCCATGCCAGCAAGAAGGCAGGGACAGGCACTGTGCCAGGCAGGGTGGCTGCTGCCCAAGCATCTCATTTCCTTTGGAAGTAGCTGTTATTTCCCTATAGCTAGGCTTGCTTTGCTTCTCTTGCTCTCCCTGGACCTTCTGAAGCATTCTCCTGGGACCATCACTATGGATATGGTGCCTCCCAGTCTGGCCCAGGGCCATGCTGCAGGCAGAGGTACAGCACCCACCACTGAGCAGCCACTCAGTGAGAGCCCCATTGCCAGGACCAGGCTCCTTGCTCTGAGTGCCAGTCTTCCCCACACACCCTGATGCACCATTCCCATGCCTGCCAGCAGAGCAGTTGGGAGAAACTGCCTGGGCAATCACAAAAAACTGCCTGATATGCCTTAAGAAACAAATATGTAGGGAGACACCGGCCATCTGCACTCCAGCTGCATGGCCACCGTGCCCAACTCTGCTGTCTGCACCCAGCCCTGCCCCAAGTCTCCTGTGTGCTGCTTTGCTGGGAGATCTGGAGGAGTTACCATGTCCTTGAGCCACAAGGACACTGCTCGAGTGCCCCCAGGGGCTCAGTAACTGCCCAGTGATGGACTGGCAGGTGCTGCTCTTACCTTGATCTGCTCCCAAAGCAGTTTGTGGTGGCAGACTGATGTCTGCTCTCCGTGGCTGCAGCCATGCTGCCGGGGTCCCGTCCAGGCATCTGGGACCCTGGATGGGTGAAGAAGCGGGTAAAGAAAACAACTATAGCACCGATTAGTTCTACCTTCATTTCTTTCCTGCCATAAAGGAAACCTAAAAGCACAACCACTCTCTCCCCCTTATCCACCTCGACCCCATGCATCAGGAGTTCTGCTCCCTTCTGCAAGCCTGGGCTGTGGCTCTGCCCATCCCACTGGAACCCACAGCTCTAAGTATGACTGTGGGCTCTGTCAGCATCATCAGGGCCCCAGGTTTTAGGACCTGGATGACCCAGCAAGGCAGAGAAGGAACAGAGAGAATGCAAAGCAGTGCACTTCCCAGCACGGGCTCTGCTTACTCCCTAGGCAGCCTCGAGCAGTCAGACATCTGTCCATGCCCCTGCACATGCTCCCTCCCCACGCAGAGCCCTTTTTCGAGTGGTTCACCAAATAGAGAATGTGTTTGCACAGCCCAACATGGGAAAGCTATGGAAGGGGCTGGACTGCTTGAACATTGAGAGGAGGCAGGCACGATGCCATCGACACTCCTGTTCCTGTGTCCCACCACACATCAGCTCCCACAGGAGCCTGGAGCAAGGCCAGGGCCTTACCTGGGGGAGCAGGTGGCTGTCGGCACTCAGATGTTTGCTCAGGGGTGCTGGGGGCCGTGCTGCCAGCCCTGCTGCTCACTGCCTCGTGCACAGAGCTGCTGCATGCACGCGGAGCCGGGCGGCACTCACCCTCTGTCACAGCACTGCCATTCGGCAGGCTTCCCAGATCAACAGCCGGCCCATCCAGGAAAATCGTCAGCTCTCCACCGGAGACAACGCTGCCTTTGTTCTCCGTCTGCAGGTTCAGGGTCAGCTGCCTGTTCTCCACTGGGGAAGACGAGGAGACATAGAGAAAGAGACCACCGGTCATCACCTGGGACCTGACCACGATGAAGACATCACGTCCCAGTCCCCTGCAGGACCAAGCTCCCCATGACCCCAAAGGACCCCCAGGGTCAGCTGTCCTTCCAAGCACCGGCAGCGGCCCCACACCTACAGGCACCCCACAGTGCCCATGAAGGACTGTCAGTCTTACAGCCTGCTCCTCAGGAAGCCCCCCTTCCTCCCCTCACCATTTTCCAGCCGCTGGGGGCAAGGCCAGGCCTCTCCGTCCCCTCACATGGGGACATGGCTGTGACAACCCAGACCACAACAGCTCACAGACTCAGATCTGAGGCTGTAGAGAGAGACGGGGCTGGATTCATGCATGAGGCAGGAAGAGATCCATGCCAGCACAGCCATCAGATGCCTGCGGCACAGAGTGGATCAGCAACTACGTGCTGAGATGCCTGAAGTCCTGCTCTGCTGTGGAGGAGCAGGAGCATTCTCCAGACTTGGGTTACTCTTCTTCCCACATAGAAAAGCAGCAAAAGAAAATCCTAGGACCATCACTCTATCCACATCCCCATGTATCTGTTCTACTGAGCCCAGAGCTGCCCCATGACATACAGAAATGCTCAGCCCCAGCACTGGGCCACCTCTGCACCACCTCAGGCCAGGAGGCAGCTGCCAGCTCCACTCCATATTGAGCCAGCCTGGCTCCCAGTGCTCAGCAAGACTTTCACCAGCTGCTGTCGCTTCACCCACAAGTAATCCACCTGGGGCACTGCCTGTCACGGCTGCAGCCACAGAGAAGGCAGCAGATGAGCCACAGGTACCATGCCTGAAGCAGGGGCTCCACAGCTGCAACAAGAAGCAGAGCCTGCCCCAAATCACTGACTGCTCCCTGTCTCAGTGTGGGCACATGCTGCATGCCCAGCTCTCCAGGGGCCAACCAGACAGCAGTGAACCACATCCTCAGTGCCACTGGGGGAGCCACCAGCTCCCAGGCTGGTAGAGAACAGCACAGAGGCTGCCTGCACGCCTTCCATGTTCCCCCCGAAACAGAAGCACAATGGGACCATCAGTACCACAACTCACACAAGTGCGGCTGTGCCCCAATTGAGCCAGTAGGACCAAAACACCCAGCTCCGCCACACAGGGCCAGAAAAATTTGGCTGCCCCAGTGCGGGACGCCAGCCCAGACACTTCCTGACTCATTGCTCAAATAATATTTTTATTATACACGGATTGCTCATGACACAACGGCACCATTTTTAAGCAACCTGCTTCACCCTGTCTCGCCGTGAGGATGAGATGCAGTACCCACCCATGGGAGCAGGAAGGGAGCATGTTCCCCACAGACCCCTTGTCCTGTCCCCAGCTCAGGGCGAGGGCCTGGCAGGGGCTGCAGGAAGTATCTCCCACACTGCACCCGCAGCCCAGTCAGCACAATGTAGTGCTCAGGGCTGGAAACGCTCCCCAAGCCCAAGTCCCCAGAACCCATCAGCCACACACAGCCAGGAAGGGACACAAGCAGGCAGAGGAGGAGTCACTGCACTGCGGGGGCACTGGTCAGGGACAGGAACCCTCTCCACTGCCTTGCCTGGATGCAAGGCCTGGAGACAAGCGAGCGTGGAGCTGCCTGGAACCTGTTGTGCACACCTGCTGTGCCATGCTGGGTGTCTGACATCCAACCCCAAACCTGGTGCCTGGGACTTGTGGTGAACAGAGGGTTGCAAGACAAGTCGTTCGTGAGCATCACAGATTCTAGTCCCAAGGAGGCAGATGCCCTCGGTGCCCAGGGCCCTCACCTCAGGGCACGGCATGGATGTCGGTCAGAGCTGATGCTGCTGCTCGTTTCCCACCTGCCATCACATAGGGCTCTTGGTTAAGCCCGGTCTCAGCCATCTGCATAAAGGTGTTATTCTCCAAATCTGCAAGGGGAACGGATCTCACGGATCCTTCTGAGAACGTGAGACAGAAGACCGAGAGCCAGCCTGCTACCGAGCACAGCCAGAAAGCAGAACAAATCCAGACCCTGTTTCTCCCTGCCTGCTCCGAGCCATAGGAACGCGCCCTTCCCCCGAGCCGTGCGGAAGTCACGCCCGCACACCGGGGGTCTCCTGCGCCCCTCCTGCGAGAGCCCCGCAGCCGCACAGACCCTCATTGTGCAGCGCCCGGCCCGGGGGGACGGCAGCACGGGAGCAAAGACGAGGTGTCTCCGAGTAGAGGATGTGAACACG
Source organism: Tympanuchus pallidicinctus (assembly GCF_026119805.1). NCBI lineage: Eukaryota > Metazoa > Chordata > Aves > Galliformes > Phasianidae > Tympanuchus > Tympanuchus pallidicinctus. Next base: position 24,147,450 of record NW_026294739.1, read on the forward strand.
AACCTCCCAGCCGGCCGCCTTCTCCCCCTCTCCACCCCCTTCAGCTTTTTTAAAGAAAATAAACACCGGCAGAACCTTCCATTCACTGTCCCCGTCCAGCACGCGGGACGCACAAAGGGACATTGCTGCTGCACCAACAGAGGGTCCCCTGAACGGCCAAGCACAAAGGCTGCCTGTGTCCTACCGGCTGCCAGAATGTCAGAGGGATTATTATTATTTTGGGAGGGGGTCGGGGGTGATTTGGTCCTGAATGAGGTCTCAGTTCAGCTACTTCCAGTGCCCTGCGTGCGGCATCAGAGCCGCCATTTAGTGGCGGCGAGCTGGAATTCCCTCCCAGCCCATTAAGCGGATTTACAGTTCCACCCTGGTAGCAGCAAGCACAACTCCGGGCTGAGCCCGAGCCCCCCGGCACCCCGGGAGCCGCCTGAGCTGCACAAGCACTGAGGAAAGGAGACCCGCTGCCTCTCACCTCACAGGGACGGCTCCTTTCTCCCACAGGCAGACAAAAAAGTTTGCTCACCTCTCACCTCCTACAGCCCTCTTCGCACCATTCCTCTGCATGCGAATCCCAGTTTTCCCTCAAACAGTTCCACATGACCAAAGCTGCACCCTCCACCACCTGAAAAAAGCCCCACACAGAGCCACTGACACAAAGATAAGCAGCTCCTCCAGGCTGACCCAACAGCCACTGCCACACACTCTACTCAGCAACCTATGTGCCCCCAGTTAGCGTAGGGCAGCAACACCACCATCCCACGGCACACGCAGGGTCCCTGCGGCCATGGTCCTCTGGGAGGAACCTGAGGGGAGCAGGACATTCTCCAGCTATCCCACAGAGCAGGGAGGAAGCAGAGTTTAGGAGAAGTGATCATCTTTAGTCCTATAGGAAAACCAGTCTTCCCAGGCAGTGGAAGATTAGTCCTTGCTGCTGACACAGCCTCAGATGCCCAAGAATCACTGACAACTGTGCCCACTCCACTGCCACGCAGCACAACCAGGAGGACCTCAGACCTCTTTTCCCCTCCTTTTCTCTGACCAGGACCACCGCCCCAGCAGAGGCAGTGCATTAAGCATTCACTGCAGCCCATCTGACTGCCTGCTTTCACCACTCCTTGGTGAAAGAGCCTTTGCTTTCTGGCCACGCAGAATTCCTGTGGCAGCATATTCAAGCAGTGGGGTCAGCTGCAGCTTTCCAGAGGTTGGGGGTTTGGCCAGAGGTGCAGAAGAATGGAAAGAAAGGGCTCTGCAGGATCTGTCAAGTCCTGGCATATGGTGCCACTTGAGAAACAGGAGCCTGTTGATGTAACTTGCAACCCGAGCAGTAAGCAATAAAAGCAAGCACTTTCATCCATGAGCTGCAGCCCAGCTTACTGGTGTCCCTCCAAAGCCTGCACAGACATTCACCACTCGGCTGCCAGGGACCAGCAAACAGCAGCACCAAGATCAGCTTCCACCCAGACCGCGTCGGGGGCCGCCCAGGGACACTGCTCCAGCCACACCAAGGAGCTGCTGGCACCTGGGAACAGCGTTACTGCTGGGGGGCCCAAGGCAGGGCTGTGCCACCGAGCACAGGAGGCTGTGCCTTGCTTTCTGTCCTTAATCCCAGCCGAAGACAGGAGCATGCTCTCCCCTGAGCCCCAGCAGCGGCCACATCCTGGTGGAACAGCCTGGGTCCAGCTCCCCGTAGGCTCTCCTCATCACCCAGCCTCACTGCAGAGCTCTTTTTCCAGGCTGCAGGCCTCAGAGCTGAGGCTGTTCCACCTGGAGTGACGCGTGCTTGGCAGAAGGTTCGACAGCGAGAACAGAGGGAGCCACGGCTGCTCCTGGCAGTACGAGCCCTGCAGACACTGCCACGAACGTCACTGGAGATGAGAACACCACCCCTGCTGGAAAACACCCATCTGCCCAAAAGCTGAGCCACGAGAACAATCCTTCCACACCAAGTAAAGCTACAGGAATACAAACAAAAGATTGCAATTATGCTCACACAGCGGTAACTTACAGAAAACCTCACTAAAACCATAGCGAAAAAAACCCAAAACTAACAACAACAAAAAAAGGTCAGACAGCAGCAAGCTGCCAGCCAAGAGCTGCCCTGGGGAGGACACGTCCCTGCTCAGCACCTCCCAGGAGCAAAGAATGAGCTTGGGGGCTTCCAAGAAGCAGACAGCACTCAATACAGTGTCTCCCTCAGCAGGGGGACTTAGGCTGGATTAAGGCATCCCTTGTCCAGCTCAGGAGGGTTTAATCCCAGCTTACTTGTGCAACCTGGCCAACTCCCTGGTCACCACAATGCTACACTCTGGAAACGGCTTCATCTCCTCAGCAGGCAAGGCAGGAGCCAGCAGCCAGGCCACAGAGCACACCAGGACCAGGGCAGGGTCCCTGCGATGCAGCCTTCCCTCCAGAGGAGCAGCAGCAGCCTGAGGCCCACACAGAGCTGGAGCAGAGCCATGAAGGCTGAGCAACAAGGAGCAGGGCCCAGACTTGGTGAGACAGGCAGCATGCAGGAGTGTCCACCCTGTGGCAGCACCTCCCCAGCAAAGCAGCACTCTGCAGCTTTAAGAGTCCTCCCTCCTGGCCCACGGTGTCAAGGAAAAATCTGACACATTTTTTCTGCCACACGTTAACGAATGAACTAGAACAGCCAGTTGCCTTTTCCATTCAATTTCCACACAGCCCCCTGGGACACCCACTAATGAAAGGGCTGATTGTGCCCTGCCACAGGAGCAGGCAGGTAGGGCGGGAGCAGTGGCACGACTCTGGGAGAAAGTAGGAGGGAGCACCACGGGGCTGAGCCCCCAGCACAGGCAGATCCAGCAGCCCAGCCCTGTGCCTCCAGGCACCAGCCAGGTCCTCACGGGCTTTACAGCACGACTGCAGCAAACGAGCTCCCCATGTGTGCCCAGCAAGGATGCAGCGATGCCAAGGCCCCAGGGGCACGGGGCAAGCCTGCCCCAAGGAGCACTGTGGGGACACTGCTGGGACTTTGTCACCCGCAGTAGCAGTGCCAAGGAACAGCCACATGTAGGCCCGGCAGAGGCCAAGCACACCCCATTCCCCGCTGGGCAGAGGCCCCTCTCTCCCTCCCTCCCCATACCAGCTCTGTGTTCTGTGAGAAGCAGAGCTTTGCTTGGAAAAGACAGAGTAAGCCTTTTCCAGCCCCGCGCAGCAGCTTCCATGGCTGAGCCTTGAATGGGTGTCTTTATGCAGAAGCTGCTGCCACAGCCACACTCCAGTGACCACAAATGGCAGCAAATAGCAGCAAATAGCTGAGGGTTTGTGTTTCCACACAGCTCTGGCACCCCGGCTAACGCAAATCTGGCTGCTGTCACCCAGCACACAACAGTGCCTTGTTCCCTGCTGGGGCCACTCCTGTGGCGTGGGGAGACCCCGGCCCTCAGCAGGGACACAGACTCCGCACAGAGGCCAAGGGACCCACAGCAGCTCTGGCCGGGCCATACAGACAGACATACATTTCCCACCACTCTTGAGCAGGTTCCATAGGCTGACGGAGGCGGTGCCCAGCAGCTCGTTCCTCAACGTATGGCAGCTCCACACCTTCAGGTCCAGGTGACTCTGAGCCGTGACATTCCTGGAGAGAGAACAGGAGAGGGGCCATCACCATGGCCTCGTCCCTTCTCTCTGCTCGAGAGCAGGTAGTGCCAGGCCTGCCAAGCCAAGGAGCAGAAGGGATGAGGGAAAGCTGCAGGGTGACAGGAGACCGTATCCCCTTCCTGGTGACACTCACAGCATCCTCAGCAGGGGCAAAGCCCTCTGACATCCAAACAGCCCTAGCTGATGGAGCTGCATGAATCCCCCCTAAGGGCAAGGTGTGGGGGCAGGGGACAGCCCCAGCCCACGGCACAGGGTTAGAGGGACTTACAAGATGAGGATCTCATTCCACAGCAGCTCAGAGCTCCCCATCTGCTTTCCCGTCTTCTTGGTCTCGCTGGGCAGCCCATCGCCCGCCACCTCCACGTAGCAGTTCATCCGTGACTGTCGGCTGTGGGCCTTGGGCTTCACGGACACCACTGAGTGGGACAGGCAGGGGTCAAGCAGCAGCCCCACAGCCACAGCCCCTGCCCCAGCCCGAGGACACTGCCTCACATGTGCACACCCATCTCTGCCACTGATGCTCTGGGGAGGGGACAGCACTGGGCCAAGACGGCCCTGGTCACGCTTCATCCGCTCCCATTTCACCCCACAGACACCTACCATCCCTGCTCAGCTGCTCCCAGCCCCAGGAGCCTGATGAGAAAACCCATGCTCTATGACAAGCCAGGGACACGGGATCTGCAGGAGCCAAGGGAAGGAGGCAGTTGGCTGGGGAGAACTGCTACGCTCTAGATAGCTGTGCCTGGACCAGAGGGCTGCAGACAGTGCTGGGACACAGCTCCCGGCATCTGGAGCCATCTCGTGGCCACTGCAGCACAAACACCGCCGTGACAGCGCTATGGAGCCACATCCCAGCAGAGGAGGCAGAGCCCCCCACAGGCAGCGCTCTGCTTCCAGAGGCCTCCAGCACGAAGGCCTGGTAAAGACTGCATGCACCACGGAGCCTGGAACACGGCCCCTTCCCACCAAGGTACCCCAAGGCCTCCTACCTCGGTGCATCCACAGCTCAGCTCCCAGCCCTGCACGGGACTCACCTTTCACAGAGAGCTGGGACTTCTCGCAGGGTGGCCCTGCCCTGGCCCTGCTGGAGCTCGCAGAGGCCATGTCATCACCCCTGGCCTGGAAGGGAGAGAGAGATGGGGACTCAGCACCAAGGCTGAGCTGGCGCCCAAAAATATACTGTGTCCAGCACTCCACACAGCACAAAGAGCACGCAGCCACTTGGGGCAGCAGCCTGCAGGCAGTCTTGTGAGCAACTCCACCTCACCCCGACCCCAAGGCCGCTGCTGTTCCTGGCCATAGGGACAGAGCAGCCTCCAGCACAACCGAGCACTAAAGCCTGCAAGTGAGGGCAAGGCATGGCACATAGCATCCCTTGGAAAGGATGAGACAGCAGCATCATGAGCTGGGTCTGCTCACAGCACAGCGAAGCTGCATGTCCCCCAAGGATAGCTCACCGGGCTGCTGGGCACCAAAATACCACGGAAAAGATCGGTCCCTTCTATTCCAAGACACTGCAGAGCTGCAGCTCAGTGGGCAGGGGAACCACAGCCGCTCCAACCGCAGGGCCGGACCCCAGCACAGCCTGCACCTTCCCAGGCACTCACCACTTCCTCACTCTGGGGCACTGCATCATTGACAGCGACCACAGCACTTCCCTCTCCCCTCTCTTCTCCAGGAGGAGAGGCTGAGGGAGCTGGGATTGTTCAGTCTGGAGAAGAGGAGGCTGAGGGGAGACCTCATTGCACTCTACAACTTCCTGAAGGGAGTTTGTGGTAAAGAGGGATTTGGGTTCTTCTCCCAGGCAATGAGCAGGACACGGGGTAATGGCTGCAAGTTGTATTAGGAGGTTTAGATTGGACAGAAGGAAGAACTACTTCTCTCAGAGAGTCAGGCACTGCAATGGCTGCCCAGGGCGGTGGTGGAGCTGCCGTCCCTGGCAGTGTTCAAGAGGCGTCTGGATGACGTGCTGTGCGATATGGTTTAGTGCTTGTGGTGGCAATGGTGCTGAGGAGATGGTTGGACTCGATGATTCCAACCTTGTGATTCTATGATTCTATGGCAGAGGCAGCAGTTTTTCTACTGAAATGCCTGACTCTGAAGGAAAATCCCAGGGTCAGGGATCACGCAGGAGCACGAGGTGCTCAGTCTGGCCCCAGCAGTCAGCCATGGTATCACGCTGCTCTCACGGGGCCCTGTCTCAACCTCTGCTAGCTCCTTTTTAACCCCTCCCACAACACAGGCTCCCCACACCCCTCCTGGTACCAGCCTGGCACAAGGCTGAGCCTAGGAGCCTAACACAGCCTTGCTGGGAACTTACTGCTGGGCTACACGAGACCAGGTGGGGGCCTGGCAAGATGCCCCTCCATCCTCCCTGGCAGCTGGGAGCCAGCTTACAGACTGAGGTCATATCCAAGACAGACTGCCTTGCTATTACAAGCTATTCCAACTCCGGTGGGAATTCCAACTCCAATTCAACAGATCACCCTCCAGGATATTGCTGGTTGACCCCCCCAGTTCCACATCACCACTCACTTCATTAGAAACATCAGCAAGTCCCACAGAACGCAGCCAGCCCGCAACCAAGCCCTGTGCTGGACGGAGCAGTGAGCTCTTCCCCAGGGCACTTCCTGTGCCACCGGCAGCGACCCACACCCCAGAACTGCCGTGCCGGGACCTGGGGATTCCTGATCCTTCCTCAACTTCAGGCACCGTTTCAGACCTCTGCAGCCATCCCACACAGACACAGCCCCAGGCTTTGCTGGGGAAGCTGACCCGGCAGGGATTCATAGTTCGCTGCACTCATTCCAAACCCTCACCACACGCAGCCCTCGCGCTTTCCCGCCACGACCTACAAAGCCGCAGCGCCAGTCAGCCGAGCGCAGTCACGGAGCGTCCCGCACTGCGGAGCGCCAGCACCGCCCGACACGGGACGGCGGGAACACGGCCACGTTAGCGCAGCTCCTCGCTGGTGGCGGCTACGAACCCTGCCCCCTTCTGCCCGCTTTCTCATCCTCCGATTCTCACTTCACCTCACTGCACAGCAGCGTAGGGGCACCCCAGGCCCTCTGCTTCCCCCGCGCCCCGGTAGAGCTGCAACGCTGCGCTCAGCCCGAGGCCAGAGGGGTCGGGATCCTCACAGAACGCGCACAGTCTCTGGGTGCCGAACCAGCGCCAGGAGCCCCTCGCCCAGCGGTGCCGCCGAGGGCAGGGGCAGTTCCTGGACTCCGGGTTGAGCCCCGGCGCCGCCTCCTCAGCCAACGCTGCCGCCGCCGCCGCAGCTCCCACAGGCCCGTCGCTCCTTCCCACCCAGGCCTCGGCCCTCTGCCCGGCCAGCCCCACAGCCGGTGCCCCGGGTCGCCCCAACGGGCTTCCCCTCTGGAGGCCAGCAGCCGCCGCAGGTAAAGCTGAGCGGAACGGCTCCCCACGCTCAGCGACCGCCAGAAACGACCGCCAGACCCCGCCGCTTCGCGCCGCCCGGCCCTCACCCGCCTCACCGGCAGCCGCTGCGTTCCCGCTTCCGGCTGCGGCGCCGCCGTCACGTGACCCCGCGCGCACCTGACCGCACCGCCCGGAAGTGCTCCAGCAGCGCAACTCCCGTCGGGCTCCGCGCGGCGCTACGGGGTGCGGGGAGGGACGCAACAGACATGGCGCGGGTACCGCATGTCGTGGCCGACGCCGGCGCGTTTCTGAGCGGCGCCGCGCTGCAGGTACGGACCGGGGGCTCCGGGATGGGGGGAGGCTCCGGGCCGGGCTGAGCTGACCCGCGGCCCACCCGCAGGACGTGGCGCAGAGCGTGTACACCGTGCCCGAAGTGCTGGCCGAGATCCGGGACCGGCGGGCGCGGCGCCGCCTGGCCGCGTTGCCCTACGAGCTGCATCTCCGTCGCCCGCGGGCCGACTTCGTGCGGACGGGTGAGTGCGCGTGGAGGCGGCGGGGCCGCGTGCGGCTGTGCGGGTAACGAGCTCCTCTCCCCCGTGCCCGCAGTCACCGAATTCGCCAAGCGCACCGGGGACTTCCCCAGCCTGTCGGCCGCCGACCTGCAGGTGTTGGCGCTCACCTGCCAGCTGCAGGCCGAGACCGCGGGGCCGGGCAGCGTCCGTCTGCAGCCCCCGGACAAGGTAAGGAGTGGGCTGGGGAGTGGGGATGGGCTGCGGGCACTGCTGAGCCTGGCGCTGCCCACAGGTGCGGCTCAGCTCCAGCCCGCGGCACCCCGAGGCCACGCTGCACCTCGCCGGCTTCCACCTGCCTGCCAAGGTATGGGGTGTGACGGGGACAAAGAGGGGGTGTGGGGGGTGAGAGGAATGGGGATGTGAAGCCTTGGGCTGCTGTGTGTCCTCCAGCACAAGCGCCTGCGGAAGGGCCAGCAGCAGCAGCACAGCCCCAACAGCAGCACGGAGCTGCCCGACAACGCCGAGTTTGGCTCCTTCCTCTTCTGGAGGCCGCCCCTGCCCAGCATCGAGGATGAGCTCCAGGAGATGTTGGTGAGGCTGCTGTGCTTACTGCCCTGCATCCCGGCTCCTTGGTGTACACAGCACCAACTGCCCATCTCTGCAGAAAACACACAGCATCTCCAGCAGCTCAGTGGCCACCGATGAGTGCCAGAGCTCGGAGGATGGGGATGGTGCCGAGGAGGAAGAGGATGAGGAGAGTGATGATGACAGTGAGGGCTGGATAACACCAAGCAACCTCAAGCAGGTCCAGCAGGACACGGGGCACTGTGACACTGTGCCTGCCGACGTGCAGGTCGGCTGTGTCACCACAGACTTCTCCATGCAGGTGAGTGCTGCCTCATGGCACTGGCTCCAGCCCCCAGCTCAGTTGATCCCACACACGGACCATACAAAAGTCACCCTGCGGTGCCTTCTTTTGTGTTCAAAGCTGCCAGTTCTCCCCACAGCAGAGGCCTGCACAGAGCCCATTGGCTTTGCTGCCTTTGGCCTCTTGCTGCCCAGGCAGGCAAACCTGGGTGGAGCTGCTGGGCTCATGGCATCTTGCTTTCTCCCCCTCTTGGCAGAATGTGCTGCTGCAGATGGGCCTCCACGTGCTGGCAGTGAATGGCATGCTGATCCGCCAGGCCCGGAGCCACATCCTGCGCTGCCATGGCTGCTTCAGGTGCAGACACAGCACCACCAGGGCAAGGGGCAGTCTCTGGGGATGGGCAGTAATCTCACTCCTGGGCTGGGCCTCTGCTCTGCAGCCCAGGGAGTAGTAAACCTCCTCCATCTCTGTCTACCACAGAACAACTTCAGACATGACCAAGGTCTTCTGCCCTCACTGCGGTAACAAGACATTGAAGAAAGTTGCAGTGAGCGTCAGTGAGGATGGGAGCCTCCACATGCACTTCTCCCGCAACCCCAAGGTGCTGAACCCACGGGGACTCAGGGTGAGTTGCTGCATGGGCTGGGCTAGGTAGAGCTGTGGTTGCCTTCTGGGTGTTCACTTACTGCAGGGACTCTCAAGCTTCTTTTGCTGAGTTCTCTATAAACCAGCAGTCACTGTGAAGGTCCTCTAACCAGGAGTTACCCCAGAGGTTTAACAGTCTGTTCTTTGGGCAGTATCCGCTGCCAGCGCCGCAGGGAGGGAAGCATGCCAACAACCCGCACCTGGTGGAGGACCAGCCCTTCCCACAGCAGCGGCTATCCCGCAAGGCCAGGCAGAAGACCAACGTCTTCGACCCCGACTACATTGCAGGGGTCTCTCCTTTTGCAGAAAACGATATCTACAGTCGCGCAGCCAACCTGCAAATCCGGGACATGGCACTGGGCGCTGGTAGGAGGCGCCTGAACCCCAACGCTGTGACAAAGAAATTTGTGAAGAGAAGATGAAGGGCAGTTCGGGGCCTTTGGCGGTGCAGTTGTGAGGGAAAGGTGGGCTGCCTGGGCACTGCATGGCACCTAGTGACAGCAGGAGGGTGAGACGCCTGCAGCGCCGGCACCCAGCCTTTCCTTCTGGGCTTCTTCAGGTGTCAGCGGGGCAGGCAGCAGCAGGGGCAAGGCTCTGGGTGTGTGACGTACTGACCCTGACTGCCTGCCAGACCCAGCACACATGGAAGGTGCTGGCTACACTGCTAGTGGGGTATAGGCATTCCTGTTTATTTCCAAGGACGCCATGTTGAATGACAGCGTAGTGAATAAACACGAAATGCTACACCACCATGACTCAGTCTTTTTTCCACTGAAGGGAAAGCAGGGCTGTTGGGCTGCTGCCCACCAGCAGCACCCTGGGACGATTTCTATCAGGGCACTCCCTGACAAGCAGATATGAACTGCAGATTTTACAGCCAACCTTTCTTGGGCTCTGTGCCCATCTGCACCTGCACAGCAACCCAAACCACCCCACCTGCACTGCACAGCTGCTCCTGCAGCTACACGCTGCTGGACGTGAGGCAGGGTACCTGCCCACAGGGGGAAGGGGAGGTCAGGGGTCTGGGTGCACGACCCTGTGCGGATGACAGCCCTTGGTTCTCCCTAGGGCAGACCCATGATGTAACACGGGGGGCTGGTGGCTCCCAGGGGGATGAAAACAGCACGGGGAGGGGGGCGTGTCTCCCCGAGGGCAGTGGGTGATGTCCCAGGCAATGGGTGCTGGCAGGGACACGGCTGGAGACGCGCAACGGGACTGGAATCTCGCCTGCGAGCAGCGGGGCGGCACGAGTGAGTCTCAGTACCGCACGCCCCGCCTCTCGGCCGGCCCCCCGGGCCTCAGCAAGCCCTGCCCGAGCGAAGTTCAGCCAGCGTTTGTACTGGCCGCGAGCGGTGTTACGGCCTCGCTCCAGTTCCGCTCCTGGGAGCCGAACCGCCCCGGCAATGGCAGGTAGGTCAGCACTGGTACCGCTACAGGCGAATCTTGCCCGGGGCTACTGGCTCCAGCTGTGCTTCCCTCTCTGCAGCACCGATCTGCAGCAGACAATAACTGCGCCACTAACTGCTGCCTTCGTGGGTTCACGTGGCCGTGGAGTTGCAGCTCCCGGCACGGATTGCCCTGGGGCAGCGGCGGGGTGCTGGTGGGGATTGGTTGGGGGACAACTGTAAGGGGGTCCGTGCAGCATCCACGGGGCTCAGAAGGGCAGTGTGGACTCCCAGGTTCAGCCACGTGGGTCCGTCGGCCCCGATGCTGAGCAGCACCCTCCCCACAGGCCGCAAGGCGCTCATCGTGCTGGCGCACCCCGAGAAAACCTCTTTCAACCACGCCATGGCAGCAGCAGCCAGCAGCGCGCTGCGGGACAAGGGCTGGGAAGTCACCATCTCAGACCTCTACGCCATCGGGTTCAATGCTGTGCTCTCACGGCGCGACATCACCGGTACGAGTGCAGCCATCGTCCCCACCAGCCCCCAGCTTGTTCCTCCCTGAGCCCCCAACCTCCCTGCAGGGCCCCCCAAGAACCCCGAGCACTTTGTCTACGAGATGGAGACGGGGCATGCATGGAAGGAGGGACGCCTCAGCAGCGACATCGTCACCGAGCAGAAGAAGATTGAAGCGGCCGACCTGGTCATCTTCCAGGCAAGACTGCAGTGCAGTCTTCATTGCAAGGGCTGAGGGGGAATTTGTGGGGGGTGGCTGGTTTTGGAGGGGCTGTTTCAGGGGGGAAAAGAGCAGCAGCGCTCGCTGCCTGACCCACCCGTGCCCGCAGTTCCCATTGCAGTGGTTTGGGATGCCAGCCATCCTCAAGGGCTGGTTCGACCGCGTTTTCGTCGACGGCTTCGCCTATTCCTTGGCCAGCATGTACGACCAGGGGCCCTTCCAGGTAGGCCTCGGGGCTGTGGGGGAACACGTGCTGGCCCTGCAGCCCCTGCCTTTCCCCTTCCCGTCCTCAGAAGAAAAAAGCCATGCTGTCACTCACCACCGGCGGGATGGGCTCCATGTACAGCCCCAGCGGCATCAACGGCGACATGAACGTGCTGCTGTGGCCCATGCAGGTAGTACGGTCGGGGCTGGGGACAGCGTGGTACCAGGGCACCGTGCTGACAGCTCTTCCCACCCCGGCCGCAGCGGGGGACTCTGCACTTCTGCGGCTTCCAGGTTCTGGCGCCCCAGATTTTCTACAGCGTGCGCTACGCGAGTCCTGAGGCGCGGGCACAGATGCTGAGTGCATGGAAGAGCCGCCTGGCAGCCGTGGAGCAGGAGAAGCCCCTCAGCTTCGTCCCCAACAGCTGCTTCGAGATGAGCCCGGCCGGCGGCTTCGTTCTGAAGCGCGAGGTGCTGGCGCAGCAGGAGGGGCAGCAGCACGGCCTGTCGGTGGGGCAGCACCTGGGCAAGGCCGTGCCCCTCAACGAGCAGCTCCAGGCCCAGAAGTAGCAGCCAGGCCCTGCGCCCGCACTGAGACCCAGGCCTGGCCTCACAGCACCGTGGCAGGGGGCCGCAAGGGCAGTCCCCACACCTGCATGCACTTGTTTTTCTGTGTTCTCTTTCCTGACATTTTTCTGTACAATTTTATTCAAAATCAAGGCTTCGGGGCTCAAGGGAAGGGCCCGCGGTTGAGGCCTGCGTGAATACAACAATAAATTGAGGTCCAGAACCTGGAGGTGGTGTGCTGTTCTCTGCCCCCATCAGGCAGTGCAGACTCAGGCCCAGCTCTGCTGTGCAGCTGGGGGGCTGCCCGCTGCCCACCCCTGGAGCTGGGCAGGAACCCTGGGGACCACTGACACCGGGCGGCCCCACTGCAGCCAAGGCCACAGCCTCAGGGACTGACACAGCCCTGATTTCCAGCTCCCTGATCTCCAGGTCCCGTCGTGTCCTGGGAAGCCTCAGCACCCCATCCCTCACCTCCTGCACATGCATCCACAGAATGAGCCATGTAGTGGGGCAGTATTTGAGCTGAGGAGTCTGGATTGAAATTCAAAGAAAGGGGGCTGAAGGCCCCTCCGAGGCAGCAGCTGTTACTGTAAAGAAGCACGGTGCTGGCTAAGCCATGTAGGGCAGGGGGTGGGAGGCCTGAGCTGGGGGGCTCCATCCATAGCAGCGGGCATCAGATTATCAGCGTGGGCAGCGAACACTGCATGGGACTGAGCCCAGAGGGAGAGTGAGGCTGTGCCAGGCTGCGGGAAGGATCTCCTCTGCTCCCTTTTCTCACCCACTCGGAAGCTGAAGGACCATGATGGTGACGCAGCTCTCTGGAGGCGGGCTCTGGGACGCTGAGGACGTAGCAAGGAGCTCAGACTTGGATGCATCATTGAAAAGAAATGCTAACAGGAAACAACACCCACACAGCAATGCACACCAACACACGCCCCTTCCTCCCACAGCAAGCAAACCGGTGCCACGTTTCCTCCTGTGCTACAACAGAGTTCAAGGCTCTGATGTCTGCTCCAGTATCGTACAGCAGTGCATTCTGTCAGAACTCAGGGTACGTTTAACGTTTTTGTTTCTTACCTATGTTGTAGCTTTTCCCATCCTGGAGATGCACAAAGCCCATATTGCCACGCACCGCAGCGCTTTCTGCACAAGCTGTCTTCTGCCAAGTTGTATCTCCATTATTTTTCCAGCTTGCGCATCCATCTGAAAATTCCAAGAAGGAACTACCTCAGATCATGCACTGTTTCCCACAAAGCATCATCTTGATCAAGCTGACCCCTCAGAACACAGCCACATTTACCAAGGCATACTTCCAGTTACATTAATTGATTGTATTCGCTCATCTATTCATTCCATCTCTTTGCATCCAGCTGAGCACAAGGCAGATCCCAGGTCTCGGCCTTGCTGCCAGCTCTGCCTGAGCTGAGCGGGGTGAAGCCACTGCTGGCCCCACAGGAGAGCCCAGGGATGGGACTGTGAGAGACCGCAGAGGGAATCCCCACCTCAGGCACATCATGAATTACCTCCTTGAAATCTCTGTAACTCAAAGCTGGTGTTTGGGCAGTAAGCAACTTTGGACCTAAGACCACATAACAACAAAGAAACATTGGAATTGTTCCCCCCCCTGCAGAGTGTGTGCATGACACACTGCCTCTTCCTATGCAACAGCATAAGGCATGCACCAAGGGCACAAACCCATGCACTCATGCACTTTTGTCTTTCCAGACAGCCTTTTTTTTTCCCCAGCAGGGAGGTGTCCTTGAAAAGAACCACAACAGGACTTTACACTGCAAAATGAAAACTTTCATTGTTTTATTCTTGACTGCAGCTGTTTACAGAAATATAGTTGCGAGTATACAAATGTCCCAATAGAAGCAAAATATTTTTATTTTTTAATATTCAACATGTTATCACAGGATAGCTAAAAACATAGATGCAAATGAAATATCCCCCTCATAGAACAAACCGAAAGCACTGGGGATCAGTGCTTTGAAAATCCCATCTACGAAAGCCATATACACAGAAATGCACAGGGAATATCTGGTGCTACTTTCACACTGCAGGACAAGGGAAAAGGCAGCTCAGCGGTTGATCAGTGCACTGCAGGACAACATGGCAGAAAAGGCGGCGCGCCACAAGACAGACGCGGGTGTTAACAGAGGTAGAATGCTCTGATCTGAATGACTGCGGAGCTCACTCATCATCAATGAGCTCCAGTAAAAATGCGGAGTTGTCTCATTTCAAACAGCGTTCAAAATTAAAAAGCTTCAGCAATGCTGTGGGCTTTTATGCGGGACACTGGAACTTGCCTCCAGTTCTATGATTCCTGGGGGGAGGCAGTGCCTGGGGGCTGCAGGGCACAGCAATGCTGCCTGGCAGCCTGGGCCAGGGGCACGGGGCAGATCCTCACCAGCTTACAGGGGGCAGCTTTGCAGACTAAGGGAAGATAAGGCAATTTTCATCGTCTGAACACAGGACCCTTTCCTCACCTGAATTACAACTAACACACACAAAGCCTTCAGTGGGCTAGGTGCTGAAATTTTGGAGGCTAAACTGAGCACTTGCAAAGAATTTCGGTGAGTATCCCTCAAGAGGCAGTGAAATCCTCTTGTTCCTCACCTCGTCCCAGCACACTGATATGTTATGAGCAATTTCATCAATTGTGATAGCAAAAGCTACAGATCTCCATCTCCAGAAGCGGTGGAAATCATCTCAGAGAAAAGAAACGAGGACGCTACCTTCAGTTTAGCAGAGATGCTTTGACAACACCTGCACCAGGACAACAATATCTACAGATCAGCTTCATGCCAAACTGAAGTGGGGTCGATCAGATTTGGCCTGAGGAGTCATGGTGGACAAAGCACACGCTGCTGAGCTTACAATCTGGGTTTCCTTTTAGGGAGCTCAACTCCTCAGACAACCTGCAGGAAACTGGTGTGGGTTGGGACAGTGTTTCCCATAGGGCGGAACTGGGGAGAGCTTTCACAAGGCTCCTATGAGACAGTGCTCCAGATAGCAACTACTTCAAAAATAAAAACAAATTGAGAGATGCTCCCCTTGCATGCAAGCATCGGGGCAAAGAGAAGAGGAATGCCTACAGACTAAGCCTCAGCATCATCACCCAACTGCAGCCCACGCTGAGCAGCCGCCAACATCCCTTGCTAGGCAAAGATCCGTAAGCCCACGGTAAGAGCACTGCTGGTGTCAGCTCAGCTGAGCACAACACCACCGCTCCGTGCCTGCAGGAGCTGCTCGGAGGCGCAGGCAGGAAGCAGTGCTGCTCTAGGAGAGCGCTCAGAGGACACGTGGGTGCGGGCTGACCCGGCACTGCTGTCGGTTCACACCGCATTTGCAACTATTAATAAAAATATACAAAAATACAAAACTGTATAGCTGACTTCAACAGCCACTTTAACCCCACGGACATGAGTGACCTTCAGAAGCAGAGACGGCTTCTAAAGCAACGCTACCAACAGTGCCACACGTACAGTACTGAAAGGTGTCCTGCAGCTACCAAGGAGCTGCTGCAAAACCTCAGAAATACGAAAAAATGGATATAATTCAAGGTAATAAAAATGTAAATACAGCAGTACTCTACACGTGTCTACTGACTATTTATAATAGATATACGACTCCTCTATATACATATATACAATCCCCAATATACAGGCATTGCCTATTTACACACCTACACTGACTGTACGAAAGGAAAGGCCTCTCCTCTCCTGTGTAACCCCTCAGCTGGCTGCTGCCACACACAGCCAGCAGAATCCACCCGAATGGGAAGATGAAGCTCTCTCAATCTATCCCAAAAGACTACTCCAAATTAGAGACAGCCCCCGAAACAAATGAACACCTTCCACCTCCAACTCACGGTTGAGCGCATGCAAAGCAGTTCCTTCTCCTCCCTCTCGCTTCCATCGCTCAGGTAGGCCTGCAATCCTTAGCACTGCTCTCCTGTAATAACTCTGAAAAAATAAACCAACATCACACGGAGACGTGAGACTGAAAAACAGGCAGGAAAGTCCTCACCAACTCTTACTGAACGCGCGCTGCACGCCTGCACACGCGTTGGGCAGGAGCTGTGCTTAGCTTTAGTCCGATAAAAGCTTCTGATTTTGATTTGAAATAAGCCAAAATCCCACTCAACCTGCGATTTCAAATTTCCTTCAAGTCAAACACAAGTTTCCCACTTGTTTGGTATTCTTTCTGAAGACTCTAGACATGAACGAAGAACTGTTCAGATGAGTTTAATTCTAGAAACTACACCATCAATTCTACCAATCTTTCCTTCTGATCCCATTACCTGAACCAGGGCAAAACCCGTCAGTGCAGCTGCCAGGTGCTCAATGTTTCCAGATTAAAGAAAGCCTGCTCAATTTACAGAAGTTTATTGATGTTTCATTCTATCTTAAAACTGAATTACTCTCCATGATTTAAAAAAGTAATATACATACATATGTACACACACATAATGGAACAGCTGGTGATTAAACCTCTACTTGGAAGCTGTAAGGTTGGAATTGTTTCTTGAGCTATTCTGATGTTAAATATCAAAGCACTGGGCTTCATAAGCTGCTGGAAGAGTAAGCAGCAAAGGAGCAATTTTAATTAAAAAAAGGTGGAGTTGCTGATGGAGCACAAAGCACCAATAACTTCCTGCCAGGAGATGTTAGCTCATTACTTTGTGTATTATGCTATTCATACAACGTTTTGTTTGCTGTTTCTTTTTACTTGTCAAACAAGGTGCAGGCAGACATGAACCCAAGGCTGGTGGTTAGCAGATACACCTCTGTAGCTTTTTATCTGTGCCAATAAATCTCTGTTCCATCAACCATCAGGTACATAGGCACTGGGCAGACAGCAGAGCATCTACAACTGGAGGAACAGCCCACGTTTAGGACGGAGGCTCAGATGGCTTCAGAGAGAGCTCAAGCAGCAAACAAACACAGAAAACCCATCAGAGAAACAGCTCTGTTTTTTCACTTTCCACCTAGTAACATTTCTCGCATTTAACTGCTGCCTTGTGTGTGATAGTGGGTTGTTGTTTTGTTTTTTTTTTTTACAATAATGCTAGGAACTTCAAATGTTCAGATTAAATGTCTCAGTATCTCCCAACTTTCTGCAGCAAAAAGGATTGGATGTGATACCACTTCTCAGCTCCATGCCAGCCAGCGTCCACCCGCCCTCCGTCCAACAGGCACACCAGCATCAACGTGCAGAGGAGTGAACAAAGAGGTTAAAAACACAGAATAAGCTCCAATTATCAGCATCAACTGGTTGTCACGAATGCTCAGGACTCTGATAGCAAACCGATGCAGCTGATGCTGCTCTTGTCTCTTTCTGCCATGAAATCCTGCAGGCTGCCCTTACGCTCGTTGTTGGCTTATCAAAGCCCTCGTTACAGCTGCTTGCAAGCAGCATTTCCAGCACTAATCAACCACTGAGCAATCTTTTCCTTCATAAGACAAATAGCTTTTGTAACCAAATCACGTGTCCAAAGTGTTGTACATTTAAACATTGACCTAAAATGAAACGAGATAAATTTCAACACAATAAATGAAAGGTGTTATCCAAAAGTGAAAAATGTGATAGCACAGCCCTTTTTTTTTTTTTTTTCCTCTTTTTCTTTTTTCTTTTTAAATAAGCCACCTAACACACGCACACCGTTCAAACACACCCTTCCCTGGAGCTGTAGCAGTCTTGGTATAAAGTTCTCTTTTGGACACCCAACTTCTGAATTGGAAAATTGGTCCCTGGTGACTTGGCACTGACCAACAACACTTCAGCAAAAGGACACACCTTCAGAACAACGGAACAAACTGAAGCAGCATACAGGTGAACGTGTCATTCCTATTACTTCTTCTGTGTATGAAGGCCCCAGATGACACCCGACAGTTTGTCCTGGGACTGGGATCCTGCAAAGCCACCAGCTCATCTGTAGGTAACTGGCTATCGACTTTCACAGCCATCTGGAAGCTGTTTCGGTCCACAATTCTCAGTCTTCTACGCATCCTCAACTAGCATTTAGTCCTGCGAGGTTGCTATTTTCGTGTCATGAACCATAACAGGGTTTTATTAATATTTGCTCTTAGCAGAAAAATATATATATATAAATCACAGGAAGAAAAAGTATGGTTCAGGGTTACAAAGCAGCTCTGGGCAGTACGAAGCAGGGAATTCTTTTTATCGTGATTAAAATTTTAAACATTTTAGCATAATCATAAATTAAAAGTTAAAACATAGAGGCACTAATAATAAAATATTAAATAGACAATGATAGAGGATAAAAGCTGAATGGCTCATTCTGAACGAAACCCCGTCCTCCGCTCCGCGCCTAACTGCTACGGGGCTCTGCACTACACTGAACTGCTGAGCGGCAGACAGCACCGCGCGGTGAAGCTTCTCATGGCCAGCTGGAACAAACCACTGCCTGATGGAATGGCGAGAGATGAACAAGTCATTTATGCTGCAAAAAGGACTTAAATACTCAATAAAGACATAACAAACCCCACCCCACCCACTGTTATCAGACGCCACGTTGTGGTAGAACATCAGACAAACTCACAAATTTACCACAAAAATGTGTGGCAAAAAGAATATTTTATATATATGTATATATATAAATTTTTATATTTATGCCAATGTACTCACTCAGTACAAATAGCAAAATAGTATACCATTTCCTAAATACAAAATATAGCTTTCCAAAAAAATGAAACACACATTAGATATAAACCATCCAAAACTTGAACGATTGAAAACTGTATTCAAAATTAAATGACCCAGAGCAGGTCTCTTTCTGAAAAGTTCCCTTCATATCGGCAAGAAGCCTTACTACTGAAAACGTAATTCAATGCCTCTCAATGAGAGAGAGAAAGAGAGACAGAAAGAGAAAATGAACGCTGTGACAGACCGACAAACAGGAAGAACCATTAAAACAAAAACTCTACACGGCTCAACTAAGCACACGAGTTAGGGAAGAAACACAGTAAACAGACGAGAGTAACTTAAAAACCATTTACAGACTATCCTTTGTTATTCAAAATAACAAAAATGAAATATGACATGATATCAACTACACTATACCGAGGCATAATAGCCATACATGACAGCTGTTGGGCTCTAACTGCGTTAACAGCTTTCTAACAGCTTTCTACGTGCAGAAGGAGGAGAAACAAATATCCGAACAAGGCTGTAGTGAGATCTCACAAAACCTACTGGACAGTTGGAGCACCCAAAAGTTCACATGCCTCACAACACACCTGCATGGTTTGGAGTGGGTTGGCTTTACATTCTGTAACGAGTCAATGTCTGACAATCTAGAAGCTGTGCCTAGGGGACTGTCAGGAGGAAAATAACACTTCAAATTTGCAACGAGCTACAAAATGCAGCAGCTCAGGATAAACTGAAATTTTCGAGAACGTGTAAAAATGATTTAATTTCCCCCCATTTGGAGTAAAGTCAAACAGAAGATTTACAACAGCAACAGCTGGAAAGCAAGTGGTGAAGGGGGATTCCCACATTTGAAGGGATGCAGAAAAATTGCTCCCTCTTTCCTTAACCTTTATTTCTCAGAGCCTGTTTGACCAAGCATTTTAACAGCACAAGAGTTGGTGCCATGGACTCCTAAAAGCTGCTTCTGATCTTGAAAGGGAGCAGGATATTTCTAACACTTCCAACAACATAACACAAAACTGAGGAAGAGAGAAGGGAAAGCATAAAGAAGAACAAAAAGGAAAAAACGAGTTTGAGAGTGAGAAATGCAGCTTCAACTCGTTCTGACCCATCCAGTCAGCATGGGAGACCAAAAGGAGTTGTTTCGTCAGCCAGGCAGAATGTGCTTTTCAAGTTGAAGGTGTTTAAGAGGTTAAGATTTTTAGAGCATAATTTAACTGAAAGCTCCCCTCTGTTTCTTCAGTTAGAGCCACCAACCCCTTGCTCTGCGTACAGCTACATGTAAGAGACACGGACAACCGTTAATCACGTTCTTAGATGGGAAGCACGCACCTCTGTCAGGCCAACTACAGCAGCAAGCAATTCTCTGCTCATTTGTTACGTGTGTCAATATTTTCATTGCCCCTACTGCAGTTAATAAATCAGAGTATTAGCTCTCCCACTTAACTGTAGAACACCCAGTCCCTTCACTTACTGACAGCTACGAGTCACGATTTAGGTCACGGGTATTTGATGTTTCTGCTTCGCTAGCTTTTCAAAAGAGTCAAAAGAGGGGATGTGAAGAAGGAAGAGAAGGGGAAAAAATAAAGTAAACACGGTAGTATGTATTACCTTCTAACAACAATAATAACTGACCAGATATGCTTTAAATTCAGAGAGCATGCCACTCTCGGCGGGCAGTAGGAGTCAGGTAACAGCACAGTCCTACGCCCCCGTAGAACAAAGCATAGCTTTTCAGCATTATTGGCACTACGAATCTTGAATCTCAAATAGTACAGTCATAGCCTTAGGTGCTAGACACTGCAACTGGCCACGTGTGCTCTTAGAAAAGAGGGCCACTTTTTGACAGAAGCAATCAGTTCCACGCTGCCTAATCCAGAGTCACAAGGTCTGAGAGGATCCAGGAAGTCATCGCCTCTTTCTTCTCAGAATTTCTGCAGAAAAAATAAGCAAGCAAAAAAAAGTTAGACCTAACAGAAATCATCTTCCTACTTCTGCACAGTTCCTTCCTCTCATCTTGAAAACGTCCTTTACAAGCAGACATCAAACTATGAGCAAAGATCAGAACTGCACACTCTTTCATAGGGCAGGATTGCCTTTTTTCAAATCAAGTTCATAATTTCACCCAAAACAATTTCACTTCAGTGAAAACAGGTGGAATTTAGGATGGCAACTCAATTTTCTAAAGCCAGGTAACATACTGTGGATAATGCTATATTCTGGAGTCTTTCTGTTCTCGGCGCAGCCAAAGGCTCTTTCACCTCTCTAGAAAAGGCACCTTCTAAGAGCAGAACGTTTCCTGCTCGCTGCTAATCCTGTGATCTCGTTGTTAACAGACTCACCATGAGACACACTCAACACCCATCATAGTCCTCAGAAACTTGATGTCAAGTTACATTATTGTAACTCAGAGGCCCAACCTCAGAACAGTACAGACTTGAACTGCGTTATTTACCCAGGAAGCCATATGCTTTTAGCTACAGCCATATTCCTTAATGTTTGTCTGCCAAGCTGTCAGTGATCCACTCACTCCTTCCTACTGAAGAACTACACTATAAAAACAGATGACAAAATATACAGCAATCTAACAACAAAACTTAGCCAACTGTTTCACAGAAATACTGACCTTGGACTATTTTAAATAACTCTTTCTTCTACCTGCTGATACGATACTCTCAATTCATCATTACTGATATCTTAGCTGACCCCCTGAAGAATGGGGATACACTGCAACGAAAAACTTGTGAACAGAAGTATGTACAGCAGGAAAGAACCCAGAAACACAAACACTCTACTTACTTGCCTTTCTAAAATGAGCCAGTCATGTTGTTCCCCTGGTTTTGCAGTGAAACAAGCAGATCATCTATTTTCTCAATATTCTGACTGGGTGCCATAGCTGAAGGTAGTGGAGAAGTCTCAGGTATCTGCTGGGAGAGAAGCGCTGGCACTGCTGCTTGTCCCTCGCTCTGCGGCTGACCTGGCTGACTGATAGCCATCAACTCATCAGGCAGTGCAGCCGGGCCAGAAGGCAGCAGCTGGCTACAGTCTGTTAAGTGAAGAACAGCAAGGCAATTTCAGTTTGATTAATGCATATAATGAATTAGCCAACTTCTTTCTACCTATCCCTACTGACTCTGTAGGATGTTGCAGGCAGTTTTCACGTCACCACCTTTTCTCACTGCTCCCTACAATTATATGCACGGGCTCAAGGTACGCACACTGAATTATGGGCTCTGTATTTTGACCAAACGCTGTGAATATGACAGAGAAAAGTATTTTGCTAGAAGAAAAAGAAGATGTGTGACATAAGAGAAGCACTAAGTGTGCCCACTCTCTGCCTCTGTAAGCTACAGATGTCTCTTTTTCAGGTCAGTCAAGGTATCCTCCAGCTCTTCCTACAAGTCTGCAAGAGTTCACACAGCAAGACACATCCTTAGGTACAGCCCCGCAACTGCTCTGTGGTTACCACTTTCTCCCCAGGTGTTTCATAAGATGTTACAATCACTGCATCTGTTGCTTTTAGAGCTTCATAGGTATTCATACTCTTGATGGACAGGTGAAAGGATCTGTATCCCAAAGAACTTACAATAGAGGCTAAATTCAGAGAGGAGATACAGAAAATTGCAAGCTTATAAACTCAAAGGGGTTTCAAATATACATCAATGGAAGCTTTTCTGAACTAAGCAGCTTCAAACATCTTTCCTTTTCAACAGTGTGTGGAAACTCATTGCAGAAATCACAGAAACCAAATGCAGCATGAAGATTAGTGGAGCTGTCTTTAAGAGAACAACCATATTTCTTTCTCTCAGTGTGTGTGTATATATATATATATATATATAAAGAACGTTTGTATACACCTTCTTAATAATATATATTTTATAACCATATATCTAGATGCACACAGTGTTGTAGGCTGTTTCTGTCATATGCTAATTCTAAGGGTAGGAAAACCAACAGACAGTGAAGCTAAGAGTACTCTTGCATTGCTAAAAGTAACGTCTGTGCTCAGAGCAACAGGAATAAATACGTATACTCAGCTATACTGCCACACTACTTTTTGTTTTTTAATTAAACATAATAAAAGTGCATAAAAGTCTTGCAGACTCCCATCAGTAGCTCTTCTAAACTCCCAGTCAGGCATCTACCACTTACTGTTTTGAATGCCAAACAGGAATATTCCTGAAGTCTGCTGAGATGAAGCAGGAGAATTCTGCAGCTGGTTGATAGCACCCCCTGCTGTGTTATGAAATAAAGAAGCTTGCTGCTGTGGAGGAGAAGCAGTTCCTTGCATTCCTGCCATGCTGTTTTGAGAAGAGTACATTGGAGACTGCTGCAGATCTTGCTGGCTCATGCTGTTCTGCAAGGCAGACATGGAAGCTGAAGAGATGAAGAGGGTGACCTGTTGCTCTTGAGAACTCGGTGACCCTTGGACCAGCTGAATCTGGGGTGAGTTATGGAAGATGGCTGGCTGCTGTGCTTCGGCCTGGCTGGATCCAGGATTCTGCAGAGAAGACACTGTAGTTTGACTCTGAAATTGCATGGGCTGCTGTTCCTGGTTTATTGGCGCCATGTTAGTCTGTGGATGAAAAATGGACTGGCCCTGTTGTTCCTGATTAGTAACAGGGTTTTGGTTTGGGTTAAAAATCATGTTCTGCTTTTGAGAAGCAATTGTACTCATTGCATTTTGATTACTGAACATCATGTTCTGTTGCTGCTGCTGTGGCTGTTCTTGAGACGGAGGACTGCTCTGAATAGCAACTATTGAATGCTGAGGCTGGAAGATAGCTCCTTGTTGGTTCTGGGGAATTGAACTGGACTGGATGGAGCCTAATGGTACTTGAGGCTGAAACAAACCTTGCTGAGCAGGCTGAGCCTGTGGCTGCTCCTGGGGAAGCATAGAACTCTGGATGTGAGATATCTGTGTCTGCTGTTGGAAAGAAGTTGGTTGCTCAGTGTTTGCTGCTGCCTGAAGAGGAGAAATGGAACTTGGGTTTGTAAAGAATGACATCTGCTCCTCTTGAGTTGCTGGGTTGCTAATTGAAGTCTGGGAAAGGAACATGTTGGCAGACTGCTGATCTTGAGGAACTGAAGAGCTCTGTAATACACCCATGGTGCTCTGTGAATGGAACATTGGACGCTGCAGTTGATCTGACGAATTAGTATTGGTCTGGTTGTGGACAATGGAATTTGGACTGTGAAAAATGGAGCCTTGTGCCTCCTGTGATATATTCTGAGTATCACCAATAGGATTCTGAGAGTGAAAAAGCTGAGCCTGTGAGTGTGGAGATTGCTGCATAAAGTTTGCAGGCTGAATAGACATGATTTCTCCGCCCTGCTGGAACAGACCGCCTGCTTGCTGCTGAGCTCCACTCGGCTGAACAGTCATCATGTTTTTGGTAGATGAAAAGAGATTAACTTGAGACTGACTTTCTCCACTGTGCTGCATTTGAACCATGGTCTGAAATACAGAACTTTGCATCTGTTTACTCTGTCCTGAAGCTTCCTCTCCATCTGCAGAACTTGATGCCTGAAATAGAGCAGGTCCGTTGTTGTTGACCTGCTGCTGAGCTGTAGAATTAGTCTCACTCCCAGAAACACCAGGAGACGAAGAGAATAATTCGCACTGCATTTGCATGTCTTCGCTCGTCGATAACCCACTCATTAGATGAGAAGCCTGCTGGTAAACAGGTGACTGCTGGAGGGCTCCATTCCCTGAAGTTGTTGAAGAGAACAAATCGGACTGCATCTGTGTAGCAGCCTGGCAAATGTTTTGCTGGATTCCTATCACCATTGCTGCAGAAGTCTCCATTGCCTGCTGCTGCTGCTGTTGCTGTTGTTGCTGTTGCTGATTGGACAATGTATTTTCGGGCTGTGAATGAACATTTTCACCTCTTCCAGGCAAAAGGTTCTCTGGTCTGGAATGGACAGCTGTATCTGACGAGGAAAATATCCCAGGATTTACACTATTTTGTATCTGACTAACTTGCTGAAAGATATCTGCATTTAGCTGATCTTGAACATCCTCATTACTGTCAGACCCAGAAAATAAAACAGAAGATAACTGTTGTTGAGCTTCCAGTACCTGCTGCACCAAGTCTACATTTCTACTGCTGCCTGTGGCAGTGTTAGTTGGAAAATTTCCAGCCTGCAATTGCTGTATAGTGTTCTGCAACTGACTCACACCACTCGCTGACGAGAAAATACTTGATGAAATCTGTTGCTGTAACGCCTGTGCTGGTTCTGGTAGTGTAGATTGTTGCTGCTGTGAAGCATCAGCTAATTGTGACAAAGTGACTACCGTGCCATCTGACTGCAAGACTTCTCTGGTTTGGGAATCTCTTGTTTGGAACTGTGCAGCTTGCTGCAATAATGTGTCACTGTTCTGCAGCTGACCTGGAGTAGAGACAGATGAAAAGCTACCAGGCTGGGTAATGTCCTGCGTTTGGATAGTAGTTAGAGTCTCTGGATTATAAACCTTAGGCTGTATTTGTTGCTGCTTTTCATTTTCAGAAGGTAAATGGGAAGCAGAAGTTGGTATGCCAGGCATACTGCTTTCTAAAGTTTGCTGAGTTGGTCCAACTACTTTCGAAGCCTGAAAAGAGCAGTGATACATTAAGCAATTCACATGCTTTATCAAGTTGCATTGATACTATTTCCACCAACTGATAATGCTCAGGAAAGACAATAAAGTATTTGATGGCTGTGCATCTCTACACACATAATAGTTATGCAAGCAAATGAGTGAGAGAATGGGGAAATGCTATCTCAAGACGAGTCAAGTGAGAATTCAATGAAAGCAATACAAAGCAGTGATTAACATCCTTGCAATATTTTACTTATTTTGTGTCACAGGACAAAAAGAACATTCATCACAGGAGCACTAATCAGCCAAGGCAGGAATGTAGGAACAAGAGAGAGTTACTTTCAAAGGAAATTGTCTACTGCTGCAATAGTGCCCGGAGATCCTACGGCCAGACTGATCTTGGACACTGCCATTTTCTCTGTGCATCCTCTCCTCCACTTTGCACTATTAGCTGATGGTCAGGCATACGATTATCTTCAGATCACAGTCCAACTTACCTTGAAAACAGGGGGAGATCTTTTTTCTGCGCTTACTTCCATTGGAGACACATCTTCATTCTTAATCATACTGCTTGGCATGAGCGGAGTTATCAAGGCACTAGGAAGAATATTTACCTTCTCCAGATTACAACTGGTGGCTTTCATAAATAAAAAGGAGAACGAAATGTAAACATTCACTCTACAAAGCACAAAGGGTTTCTAGCACTGGCCTGCTTCCCATTTAACTTCTCAGCACCATTGTAAGAGCTCAAATCCCCATAAAAGATGCCAAAATGCAGAGATCACTACAAATATACATCAAATAATCCTAAGAAACAGTAAAACTGTTCACGTTTTCTTTCTCTTGTTCTTTCTGGACCAGGAAAAATAGCCACCAATTGTCTTAAACTGCAAATATAAAAGCTTACCATATCTTTCCACAAAAAATTTAAACCATACTGTACTTTAACTGTACTCCATTTCAATTTTAAAATGTCTTTTTTTTCCAGATAAATGCGTCTCACTTCAAGGCACTCAAAACACTCAAAGCACTCAAACTGTGTTTTTGCTCTGTTAAAGAACTAACCAAGTGAAAACTTGATAAATCTGCACGCCAGCTGACTAGGAAGAGCAAGTTGTTATTTTGCCTTTGCAGTGCCTTTCTTTCTTTCTGAAATAGAAAGGTGGCTTCTTGACATGAATCAGATCTCCTTACATTCATTATTCCTGATCCAGATTTTAAAAATATATATACATATATATTACATAGGCCAAGATCTTTGCAGTAAATAAAATGAGCTTTCCCGACTTAAAATATTGCTGAAATTATTTGAGCTTAAAGCAAACCAATGGGAAAATCTGTGAAGACCACAGACCTGTAAGTAGTTTGTAAGTAGATTAAAGAATTAATCTTCAACATAAAAAACCTGCATACTCTGAACAAACTCAAATCTTGCAATAACACGGCAGTCAAGTTTTTGCATATCCGTACCGCCAGAACGCCACGTCCTACGTCACAGTTCTCACATGTTTGTTCTGCATATAAGCAAATATTCTCCCCTGAAGTGTTATCGTCTATCTTTGGTAATAAATCCTCAGTCATCAGCATACCAGCAGCCAAGCAAACTCCTCCCCTCCTGTTCACCCACACCTTTGGGATGGCTCCAGGAGCACAGGCCACGTGGCCCGGGGAGTTGGGCTGTGCTGCTGGCAGGGAGTGCAATCTGAGCAGCAGAATCCCACCCCACGCCTGCCTCAGGACAGCCACTCATACACAGCACTCACAGTTATCAAGTTTTCCACTCTTACGTGTTTAATCATGCAGTATTAACTGGAAACAATAAAAACTTTACACTTCAGTAATTAAAATTCCAGTGCCACACAGGTTAGGTACTAGCAGTAGCGTGCTGCTTCACAGTGACGTACTTGGTTGGGAAAATGAAAAAAAGAAACGAGATTAAAAATGAAAAATAGTTTTCAAAAGCAGAAAACTGTTGTTGGTCTTGGTTTGTACGTCTTTGTGATTGACTTATTTTAGAACTTCTGAACTGCTGCCATGTTTTCAAGGCAAATGCACCCCTTCCCTTTTCTCCCAGTGAAACTGGAACCTGTAACCATCTTTAACCGTTCACAAACAATGCTGGATGACTACTCCTCTGTTGGAAGGACGTGCATTTCCTTAGGCAGAGACTTGAACTACATGGTTAGCCATACTCACTCCTCTTTCCCAAGTTTACAATTCTAAACGTTGCCCTGAAACATAACTTGCTCTTGAAATCTTCCAGATCTACAAACAGTCTTAGAACTAAAAATCTGAAATTGTTTTGGGAAGCAATGTGTTGCTTTTTTTCATTTACACAGGTGCAATAATTTTATAAGGAATCTGAGACAAAGTTTGAATTTGCCCATGATAAGAACAGAAAGGCCCTTAAAGTTCAGGATGTAACTGTAGGCAGCAACCGATTATTTGTCTGAGGCTGCAGTCATGATGGCACCTGTATTGTGAGTTTTATCATATTGTTCCCAGTGAAAGCAAACAGGAAGGAAGCAGTGTTCACTGGATCCCCACTCGCTCTGTATCATTTCAGAACAGAGATGAAGGATAAGCTGGGACATGTAGAGACAAAGTACATAAAGCAGACAAAACTGTCTGACCTAAGGTTCACCTCCAGCCTAAAACAGATTGAGTAGGTGCAGGAATGAACAGTCAGAAAAAAAAAAGGCTAGAGGAAAATCCACACAAGGGTAGGACAAGTTCTCTCATGAACAAAGGGATGAGCCAATAGGAACCACACGTGAACAGCAGTGTTCCCCTGATGCAGTTGCTATCTCATCTTGGCTAAGCCTCCGTACTAGATCAGATAGATGTCAGGCTTGCCCTGATACATTGGCTATTATTATCCTTATCTTTTTAATCTAGCTACTAAGAAGTCTTACCAATCCTTTGATCAGCTTGTTTCACTGCCCTAAACCCTTCTGCAAATTTCTCCCCTATTACGCTCTGCAGGTTTAAACTCATCATATCTTGCATTATCCTACCTAACAAGTTGTAAAGTCGACTTGTAAATACATCCCCTGTCAAGGCCAAATGTACAGCTATTAACTTTAAACATGAGCTTCATGATTTTAACCTGAAGCTATGGATTCCTATCAAACTTGTGATCACATTGTTAATTTGCTTACCTTTCAATCTGCTTCCACCAGAGCAGGCTATGGAAATTTCCATTGACCTTTGTACACTGCCATAGTCTTAACAACCAAGAAATATTTCCTTCCTTTATTTCAATATAGAAAGGATCAATTCAGTTAAAAGCCAGGCAAGCCTACAAGATTCTCCCTTGGAACAAAACAACAAACCTCGCATGGACAGAATGACAAGAAAGAAAACACCACTGAAGGAAGTAAGCTGAAAATGCCAGACTTTGCTTTCTTACTAGAGCCATTGCAAGCAGCCATAAAAATCACTGGACAGCTTCAGTCTCTAATATTACCACACCATTATAACCGTAAGGAAAAGTACCAATTTAGTACGTGAGGGCTTTTCAGTGCTCTGTTCTTCTAACCTCCCCCCCGCCTTTCTTCCTTTTAAACTTCAACTGACACCACATAGCTTCTAAATCCTTTGTACCCACTGTCCTCTTAGGTTTCTCTCCTCTTCTTTGTAAAAGTATTACATGAAGATTGGAATGTTGGTTCCGAGGCCCAAAAACAATTCTTTAAAAATTATTTTTGCTGAGGTTTTTGCTCTGCTCTCTCTCATGTTACAAAATACTTCAAGGAATACAGCCACTAAGTGAAATACTCAGGATTAGAAATCAAGCCCCACTGTAAGAACACTGCCAGATTTTGTAAGTGCAGACACAGCTTCTCAGGATAGCTGATTCATTCCTGCAAAATTCGGGTGGGAATTTATAGTTAAATTATTAACAACAATGATAAGAATCAATTTAGTACCTTTTATAGCCTCTTCAAAAGAACAATGTTGGGCTGGGCTGGAGATTTCCTTCTTCACATTAACATTCAGAGTACCAGCTGCTGAGGCAAAACACATTGAAAACTTCCTTATATTAAAACAGCAAACAAACAAAAAAAAATCCTCAAAGCAAACTCAGCCACTTCGACCTTAAAGTAACTCAGCTTTTTTTGAAACTCATGGAAGTGCTTTGCAGCGAACGCACAGCTCACCGACTGGGAACCGCAGCGCCCACAGCATCACTTCCAAAAGTGAAGAAGCCAAAAGTGATGCCAGCAATTGCACTGCACACTGCCATGGATAAAGTAACAAAAAACACGTCACGAATCTTCACTCCATGCAGTAAGAACTGGTGCTGGTTTTTCTGTTGCGTTCTGTATGTAGGATGCCTGTATTTTTCCTACTCACCTTCATTTTGAAGCTCATAGAAGAAATGCTTAAAAGCAGCTGCTACTGATACCTGTCAATGGATTTTGGTGACAGCACCATGCAGATGAATAATGAAATCTAAGGGCTTGGCTTTCCTCGCAGAGTAAATCTTAACCACAAGAGGAGTTTGAAAAGATCCTCAATATCTAACGTTTGTTATATGGACCGTGAGATCAGGAAAGAAAGGCTGAGCAGCTCACTGCCCACTCCTGCCCCGCTGTCCCATTTCACATACATGTATCTGGAGTGTAGGTAAACTGCTGCACGTCGTGCGATCGCCCAGCGTTGGTCACCACGTAAATTCCCACAGAAACAGCTGAGGTTATTCGCTGGTCGTGATACGGCGGCACTTTCACAATAAGGTGATTCTGTAATGCCAAAAACAGCAAAATCATATCAGGAACCTCACTTCGTTACTATTACGACTATCTACCTCCCTCAAAGCAAAGAAACAGACTAATGAAACACCAGAAAGAACGGGGGAAAATGTTCAGTGAAGTCAGTTGGAAACAGTTTTGATTTCATTTTGCAAAGTCAGAACTAGTCCTCAGAGTACATCAGGAAGCCAGGAAGCTTGTAATACCACTTTTACTTTTCATTTTCACAATAGAACTGCAGGTTGTATTGTGTAACAGCTTTCATACAGCCACTATTTCATAGACAACGCTTCCTGCACATCAGATTTTTAAGTGCTTTCTATCCAGAAGCACGGGAGCTGCAGCACAATCAAGCTGTGCCTTGCTCCAATTGACACAAAGTTGCACGAGAAGTATTTCTGCACACCAACTGCTCGGCGTCACTTCAGACAGATTTTAATTGGGATCTGTGCATTTCAGCTCCTCATTTTCACACTGATGGGTCGCACACAGAACGTCACTCATCCAAGAAGCTCGCAGTCAGGCTGGTTGCCAGCTGCCTTCTACCACTTCTCCTCCACGGAGCAGCTCTGTACCAGGTTACAGGCACGTAATTAACTTTATTTTAAACTGCAGTACCAAGGAAAAAAAAGCAGATCCATCAGAATGAACATCTCATCTTTGGAGAAAAGCAACAGACTGCCAAATCACAATCCCAAAAGAGAAGCTTGTTACTAGAGCACAGAGGCAGCCCTCCTAGAGAAGAAATGTAATTATGTATTTGTTACAGCTCTTCTGTCTTTTGGGCTCGCTACAAATTCCTTTTTCAACGAAGGAAAGTAAAATCCTTCTACATTTTAAATCTTTTGCTGTTAGGTTTGGGTTTTTTTGTTTGTTTTTCTAGTGTAAGAACTGTCCAACTGCTTGTGGAGTGGCAAAGGTGAGAGACAGAACAGTGTCACAGATTACTTAATTGTTTTAAAGTTATTAGTCAGTTTAGTACAGAAAATATAGAAAGTCAAATCAGCAAAATTTAAGAAATTAAAGGTAGCACTAAAAATACTATCTGCTCTGTCTTTTAAAATTCTATTTCTCTTCCAAATGAGGAAAGCTCTGTCTGCCTTTCCCTTATTCAACAGCACTGACTGAAAACAAAACCACTGCGTACATTTCCAGCTTTCATCAACGTGAGCCACACACAACACCTTCAGCAAAAGTGAAATCTTCCTAAGCTCCATTTCCCTGATTCTATACTTTGCTTTTTATTTGTAATAAGCCACTGATCCTGGAGCATATTTGCCAAGACAGTGACTTAAAACCTAAGAATCAATGATTTGATCATGCTAAAAGGGAGTCTGCAGGTCATAATAAAAAGAAAAATATTAAGTAAAAAAAAAAGCAAAACAGTAGTAAGTACCTGATGAAACAATTCCATGTCTATTTCAGCTTCTGCCTTCCAAGAATTTTCATCTAAATGAAAGTTAAAAAGCATAATTTATTGCTCATCCATATAAAGCGATTTATTTCAGTGCCCTTGATTCAGTTTGTCAATTTGTTCTCTACAGCTACTCTGTATGAAACGACGTAAACCCGAGCATGCTCTCTCCCACGAGTTGTTGCTTTCACACTAACCAGAAACATTCTCTTGGAAAATCACTTTCGTTCCTTTTAGAAAGTTCTTGCCAATTAGAAAAACTTCCTCTTCACCCTTCACCGAACAGCTGTGCAGGCTTTTCTTTAGGATCTCGGGAACTCCTGCTGGTTGAGCTGCAATTGACAAAACACGGATCCTGAAGTCCAAGAAACATCAATATCCAGAAAAACGAGCTTTCACTGACAGGATTATAACTTTCTCATTTCACTTACGGGAAAGAACAAAACCAATCCTAAATATGTCTACTATTTCTTTTCTAAACGTAACGACTCTAAAAACAACACGTAGGTAAATGACCCACAAGTCATCTTTTCCCCTTTCTACTGCATTTTTTAAACCTTTCAAACAAAATTTTCAGCGTTTGAGCTATTTTCAAGGCTATATATGCCTGCTAATATAAATCCTTGCTGCAGCCACATCTCTTTCTTTGAGGACTACAGCAATCCGTATCCCCGGAGCCAGCAAAGGGGATGCAGCTTACCAATGCACACCCCTAGGAACCTCTGCCTCTCTGAAGTCATCAGCCGAATCGTGGGCTGTAAGGTTACAGATGGGTTGTGCTGCAAACTACTTCTGTGCTTCTTAAAGCACAAACCCAATAAAACCACCTGTGCCAAAGGAAAATGACCACCAAAAATAGCTGAAATACAGAAGCACACTTGAGTGCATAAGCACATTTTTGGAACCCTCCTGGCAAAGAATCTAAACTTCCCTCTGGGCTCTTGAACAAAGAAACAGATTTTTAAAATAATGCGTTTTGACTTTGTCACATTTAATATGCAACAAAATAAATCCAGCTCCTAGCAGAGGTTGTTCAGCCAGCTTTTCTATTCTCCATAAAATCCTAGTGGTGTAAGACTGTACTTGTGTTTTGCATTCATGTGGCCCACTTTCAGTGTTTAATAATAGTATTCTCTTAGCTTATTGCACAGCAGAGCATACATACCACAACGGTCCACATTATTTAATGACCTTTCAGAAAGGATTTTTCTACAACTGCTGAAGCAGGCTCCTAGGCAACCGTTACGCAGCTACTAAATATGCTCAGTACACATGAACTTCTCAATAGAGAAACCAGATTTAGGTTTGCTATCAAATTAGTAAGGCCTACACTTTAAGCAGGCTTCGTTAAAGAGCCTGCATCTCACGACTGTAGCTCTGGGAACACTATGAATACTGCTGTCAGTGGCACGGAATCATAGAGCCATAGGGGCTGGAAGGGAACTCTGAACCCCCCCCAGACCAGCCCTCCAAAGCAGTTCCCTGCAGCAGTTTGCACAGGGAAGTGTCCAGGTGGGTTCCAAGTATCTCCAAGAAGGAGGCTCTCCTGTCTCTCTGGGCAGCAGTGCCAGGGCTCTGCCACCTTCACAGTTTTTTTTCCTGTTCAGACGGAACGCCTCGGGCTCCAATCTGTGCTCACTGCCCCTTGTCCTGCTGCAGTGCTCACATGAGGCTTCCCCAGGGCACAGCAGAGGGGAGGAGAACCTCCCTCGCACTGCTGGACACTCTCTTTCTAATGCACTTGCATAATCATACTAAATTCCAAGTACAGAGAAAAAGCTCTCCTATCCTCTTGTTCATCAAGAAATACAAAGAATTTAAAACAGCAAATGATGCATTATTTTTCCTATCTTTTCTCCGACAGAGGAGCAAAATTTCCTGTAACTGAAGCAGCAGCTCTACTCCGATTTCATTTTCCACACTGGTCAGCATAACCTGAACTGTCAATGCAACCATCTGTTCTCAGTGCTAAACAGAGCATTTTAATAAACAGCTGTAACAAGTTTAATTCTTGCACTGAACCAGAACAGATTCCCCCTCTGGCTCAATGAACTCCCACATCTGTACAGAGCCATGCTTAGCAACTTATGACAAGTCATCTCCATCACTGAACGCTGGCAGATGGAAGTGACACTACAAAGAGATTAAAACCTGTTTTAAAGTCATACGATCCCTTCAAAGAAAGCCTGACAGAATTTCTCATCTTTTAAAAGGCAAAAATGAATTTAATAACAGATTAGCCATTTTGTAACTACTTTTAAATATTGGTCAGTCATTTAACTAACACCCTGCTCCAAATTAAGATCATCCCATTTGATTTAAGCCATAGCAATTCTGAAATAATCACAGATTAACACAGCTTTCATTTTGTTCTTGGTTTGTTGTTTTTTTTCCTTACTCCTTCAATCACACCAAAACCCAGAGTCCTCTAACACCAACATTTTGCTTTGATACTCACTGCACAGAATTGGGGAAGAAGGTGTCTGCAGAGTCAATGTGGAACCATCTTTGCGAGTGATGTTAACACGAAATACCAGCCTGGCACGTGTGCTTTTTTTCTTGGAACCAGCAATCCCAATTCTAGCTTCGACATCAGCATTTCTCAGCTTCAGTATTCCCACGCAATCAACCCTGACAATAAGAAGCAGTTGAGAGTTTAATAAATTCAGCATCTTTTAAAATCCTTTCACTTGTTATGCAAGCCATAGAAAGTCACAATTATTGAAGTAACTACTGAAATATTATTAATTATTCACATGGAAATTTCTGTATAACCTTTCTCATTATATACTGGTTTTCAATTCATCCCTACCTAAGCTAGATGCCAAATCATGGGAGGAAGGAACATGAAAATACTATGAATAGAAAAGAAAATGCCATACGAGAAAGTAATTCTGGTAAGCATTCAATTTATCATCGGAGATCTTTATACTTTTATTCCCTGGACCAGATCTGGGCTTGCAGGGTTATTAATGAAAAATACTCTGGATAGTAGTAAAACAAAAAGTTTAGGGCAGTAACTGTGGGCCTGGGATAAATAGATAGAAAGTGTGAGGGTGAGAGAGAGCAATGCCATGCAGCTTCTATAAAGACATGACAGGTGCAAAATGATTTAGAGGAAAAGATAAGCAAATAAAAAAACAGAGAAACCCCATAGCCTGATGTGCTTTAAGGAAAAGAAAACTGACTCTACCAGGATCTCAGGCCTTACATCCAAAAAGTACACAGGGCATCTGATACCAAATTTGAGTACAGCAAATCTTTGCACTGCATGTCACTCAAGGAGGAACAGCTTGGGAGTAGAGAGAAGGGGAGAAGAGACAGCAATTGCCAAGTGGCAACTGCCACTGCCTCAGCAACAACTACAGCATCACCACTGACACAGCAGGAAGATTCCTGAGGCATTCAGGTATCCTGTGGGAAAACAGCTAGACAAAACTTGTCTTCCTTGATAACTCATTTCTTCCAGTATCTCTATGCTTACAGGGTTTTATATTACCACTTGAGGGCAATCACTAATTATTTTAAGGGGTAGTTTTCACTTATGGGAAAATGTTATACAAAACAAAAAAGCCAAGCGATTCATCAGACTGAGTTCATTCCTCCTGAGCAGCAGCACACACAGCTTAAACGCATCATTCATCTATGTCCAAGATTTTGCCTGTATCTGACCAGACAAGGTCTGTAAAGACAGGAACGCATTCAATTTTAACAGCTTTCATGATAAAGAACCACCTGACAGGAACGACTGAAATGGAACAAGCACAGAGGAGAGAAAACTCAGTTTAACCTCCTTGTCTAAATGCCCCAGCCCTTCTGAGGACTAAAGATCCTGCTATTCTCCTTTCCTCTTCTGATAACCAGTTTCATAGTTGCTAACTGAAGATGTATCAGTGGAGCCAGTGACAGCTTCATGGTTCACGTGAAACTTCAATGTGCAGGTTATTCTTTAAACAGCCCACGAAATTCTAATATAACAAAGTCCACAGAAAAATTCCTACAAAAAGATGAAACATTAAGCATAATAAGCAGAGAACAGGATTTAAATGTTTCTCTTATGCTTGTAGCTTTAACTAAGTGCCTGACGTGTGCTGAGATGCTCATACTTCTAACTGCTAAGCAATCCAATGGAGAAAGGAAAATCAGTCTCTGAAAACAAACAAGTTAAACGTATATCTATTTTTTAATAGGAACTACTCACGCCAGTGTCATATTGTTGCTAGGGTCCAGTCCCACCTCAATAACAGTGGTGCCCTCGATATCCACCTCCTTACAGGGAGTGGTGTTTCTCCCAGTAACTCGGCAGGCCTGGTAGAAGCCATGCGGTTTCACTCGGCCGGAGTCATTGCCCACGAACACCTGCAGCACCACCGGCTCGTTGTGACCTTCCAGCTGAAACACAGCAGCACAGATCCGATAGTTCAACTGACCAGCAAGGTCTTAATCAAAACAGGGAACGTTTCATGCAGCTGAACTTGAAGTGAACCTACTCCCAGCATTGCTGGAAACAAACCAAAGGTAAGCATGATTTTATTTTAAATCTAGTTCATAAATGAAATCACAGAACTGCAGGGGTTGGAAGGGACCTCAAGAAATTGAGTCCAACCCCCTTGCTAAAGCAGGTTCCCAAAAATAGGTGGTTAATGTCCTTAGTTCTGCTGTTAGAACACACGGGTGAAATGAATATAAATGTATATAAACCGGCTTGAATCCTATACGCCTTCACATGGAATTAAACCAACTCCAACTCTTACATCTCTAATGATCCCTCACTCCCACCTGATCTTTAACAATTTCCTCGTCTCCTCCCC
The DNA here is from genome assembly GCF_026119805.1 of Tympanuchus pallidicinctus. Classification (NCBI taxonomy): domain Eukaryota; kingdom Metazoa; phylum Chordata; class Aves; order Galliformes; family Phasianidae; genus Tympanuchus; species Tympanuchus pallidicinctus. The sequence continues at coordinate 24,183,606 of NW_026294739.1, forward strand.
ACCAGCACTGACATGATTCTATGACATCCACCAGTTAACTAAGAAGAAACTTGCTGTGGCTGACTGTGAGGTATATGGTAACGTGTTGGTCAGTACATGCACGCAGATCAACCAGCTAGCAGCTTACATTCTCATGATTCAACTGATCAATTAGTGTTGTTGTAATTGTTGCTACAGGATTTCTGGTTGACAACATTACATTTTGTTCTAGGTCTGGAAACACAGTCGATACTTGCAGAGGGGAATAAAGCTCAATCTGCAGTAGTAAGGTGTATGGGAACTGCTGAGTCACAGCCTGAACCCTGATGGATCACCTGAGGCGAGCATTGGATCAGCCACAGGAGCACAGGCGAAGGCAATGCAGCTGTGCTGCTGGAAGGCGTGCAGCCAGGCTCCATCCCTCCTAGAGCTGTTTAAGAGCTGGCTGCCAGTGGGGAAGGATCTCTGCTGGAGTTTTGTGGGTGAGCCCAGCGTAAGGGTAAGCCTTCTATTTATTCTCTTTTGTTATCGTAGTCTACTTTGCCTAACTCTCTTGTTTATTTTGTGATTATAACATCCTAATATTCTTTGACTACGCATAAGGTGACAGCAAAGGAGCGCAGAGTGCCCTGGAGGATCTCTCAGAGTAGTTCCTGACAGACTCAGAAAACTTAAGTCTTGGAGTTCTTAGCTGGCTTGTAAAACTATTAGCAAACACTTGTAAGATCACAGTATGCCTCCCACGTCCAAATGGAGCCTCGAGTTTAAAGCAGGTAGCTTGGTTCTATGCTACAGATGGGCCAAGCCAAAAGACTTCTGGAGGTGGCCCATCACAGGCTCACATGTATGCAATGAGGCTAACAGCAAAGGGCTCAAAAGCCCATGGCTTCCATGAAGTACTTTAGCAAGAACTTTACTAAAAGGTGATGTTTTCTAACAGAAGCAAGTTTCTCGAGAATACAACAAATGCAGTTTTTAGACTAAGTCACTGATGGATTTTTTTGCTTCATTGTTCAAAGTAATTTTGTGTGCAGAGTATGAACTAGTTTGCCTGCTGGTAAATCAGCTTGAGCTTCCAAGGAATTCTGTAATGTGAGACTCTTCCAAACAGAAAATTTTCACTGACGGGTGCTAAAGAGTAACTGGGAAAGGAATTAAGAGGAAATTCAGACAAACAAAGGCCTATTAAGAAAGTCCACATAAACGAACACTGAATCGCCATAGCAACAGGAGTATATGAATGGATTCTTTTCTTATGAAACTTTACTGGACTTCCATATTACCAAAGAGGATGGAGCAAAGTGTTGGAGATGATTGCAATGCTGAACTGATCTTTAAAGACAAGTGCATTTTAATACCCTGTAAACAGCACAAATTTGTTTTCCAGGCAGGCCTTACAAACTTTTTTTTTGTGGACCTAACAAACTAGCTTGTATAGAGAACTGCATTGCTGCTTTCCTAAACTGGAATAACTAAAGAAAAGTATCAGAGGAGACAGCTTTCATTTTTCTTGTCATTATGTGTAACAATCAGAAAGGTCAGCGGGGTGAAAGGACATACAGGAATGCAGCAGCAAAGGGATTAATCTGAACAGAATGGTGTTACAAAGGAAAATCGCTCACCTGCCCATGAACATCTCAGCTCACAGGAAGGAGGGGGAAAAACAAACAAACAAACAAACAAACAAACAAACAAACAAACAAACAAACCTACAGAGGACAGACCTCCAACCAGAGCTCCTTCCCCAGCGGCAGTCGGTCCTTAAATGAGGTCTAAGAGAGATGCAGCCAGGCTCCACCTCTTCCAATCACTTAAGTGAACTGCCTTCACCTGTGCTCCCAGGGCTGACCAGGTCCTTTCCCCAGGTGCTCAACCAAGTGCTCAGGATGTGACTCCACAGTTACCATGCTGTATGGTAACAGCTATGGTTACTTGCTGAGCCTGCTGCCCACGCTTCTCCCACGGATGCATGGAGGCCATGTACCATATTTCCCATTTTCCATATTTGCCCACACTGACAATCATCCTGCGATCACTGCAACTCTTTGATGACCTCTAACAGATCCTTATGTGGATCCTGATACTTATTAAAAAAACACACAACCTTTAAGTGTTTTTTGGAATGAAGCTTTGTTTTACATTCTTAACAGTAAGACATAATGATGACCCAGCAGCAGCGACTGAACAGTTATGGAATTTTGCTGTCCTACTTTTGAATTTTTCAACTTTCTGCTATTTGTATGCAGTTCATTTGATTGTAGCCTAACAGCATGCATTAGAGATGAGGCATCGTTGCCTTGACGTGAAATTTCCCACCTCTTGTAATGCTGTGATGCAAGGAGATGTCCTTTCAATTCAGCCTTTGTACCCTCAAGAATAGACCACGCCTTATCTGAACTGAACCAGCTCCCACCTACTCAAGTATCCCTTGAAAAGGAACTTTCTTATCACCTAATCCTGAACAGCCTACCTTCACAGTTGGAAAACCTTGTTGTGTTCGGTCTTTCACTGAGCCTCGGCTGCCTTCAGTCAGATAACGAGCCCTGTGCTGGGTTTCCGGCTGCACCACTATCTTCAGCTCCTTCCCCTCACTTTTGGTTGGATACTGACCACACAACATTGGGGTCTTCTTCCCTCCAGCTCCTTTCTGGCTCTCCGACGCTCTGAGAAGTCAAAGCAGACCGTTAAAAAGATGTTAAAAGCAGCTCCAAAAGATCACAGAAAAGCTATAAAGGTAAGATGTGTACATTAATGGACGGAGGATTCATAGTTGAGAGATTTCTCCTTCTGACAGAGAAGGAAACCTGCAGGATGAAGAGCAATGGTGCTTCCCTGCCTCTTCCATCCAGTGCAAATAGGAACTGCTTTTTCAAAGAGTAAACATAAAGGAAGGGAAAAGCAATTAGCATTAAACTATATTAACAAATAGGCTTATAACCTGCTGTTTTCATAGTACTTGATACAGCCTATTATTACTGGAATAAGCCATTTAACTCCTGTTAAAAATATGCATAGGTACACACACACACTAAATGGATTTAAGGTTAAATGATACTTGAAATAGGAAAACAGCCTCATGCCTGTCTCCTCCTGACCTTGTATATCCATGCAAACTCAAATGCTAGTTTCTGTTAAAACACCTTGATAAATTTATGTTTAAAACAAATTAGTTGTAGTAAAAGGCTCCAACGTAATGGCACAAATTGTAAAGCTGCAGTATATGCAAAAGAGTGTTTCTTTGCAGGTGTGCATGTTAAGATGTACTGTATTGGCTGAGATCAGTTCCATAATTAAAACCTGAATGAAGAAGCCCTCCAAAGCATAACTTTTTGGGATCCAATTCTTTGTTCACTTTAAAGCATAAGGAAAGGTAACTCTTGATTTTACACAGAGGAGGTTTTTATAATTATCAAGTCCAATAAACCTATTGAACATTAACAAATGTAAATGCGCCAGAGCAAATGGGACAGAACAGAAAAAGAGCTCAATGAGGTTATGCAGAATGCAATTCTGTCATTATTTTTTCTTTAAACTACCAGAAAGGCATTTTTAAGTGCTAATCAATCGGAAGAAAGCAGAACCTTGTTTAAGTCAGAAACCAGAACCTTGTTTCAAAGAACAACATACAAGTAACTTAACAAGGACTTTTTTTCTGAGGGAGAAGGGTGAGAGAAACGCCTTCTCTTCAACAGTACTGAGAGCTTTGCTGCTGTCTTCACCCACTGTTTGAGCTTGCCATGGACCTGACTCCAAAGCAGCCTGTAGTGCTCTCTTCCCAGCTGCTGGGTGACTCATGCTAACGAACATCACAGCTTTCCTACAGCTGGTGCACAATGAGGCCTCGCACTGAGCACAGCTCCTGCAGCAGGACCTCCTGTGTGTGCAGGGAGGGAGGCTCTGTCCCCTGAGCCCCCACAGCCCTCACTGCCACGCTGCAACTTCCACTAAACTTCCAAAGGTCTGCAATGCACGTCACAGAGCGCTAAGTGCACCTCGGGGAGCTGCTAGGTTTGTGCTGGGCCTGAACCTCACTTTTTCTGTTCCTGAGGTTAACTGTGCTCGAGGCAGGGTCCCAGACCTACTGCTCCTTCTTCCTCAGCTGCCCCGACCCCATCAGGCCTGCGCCAGCAGCTCACAGCAGGCAGCCACAGCCGGAGGGAAGGAGGCCCACATGGCAGCATCCTTCTGCCATGAGTCCTGCGCACAGCTAGAGGCAAGTCAGGCTGCTGGGAAGTGCTGTGTGAAAACAGTCCTTACTGTAGGAACATAAAAGGGACAAAGTGTCTTCAGTGTAGTGTATACAAAAGTTGTGGTACGCTGAGAACGCTGTAGTTAACAGCACTGTGCTCTTTGCTTTTGTACAAGCCAGGATAAATAGTAATTGAATTCAAGCTTGTTAGATTATCATTTATCTGTACTTCCTGTCAGGACATTGCTCCAACGCACAGTCATTAAAAGGAATACATTTAGTAACTGTCACTCAATGTCTTTTTTCTCATTCAGAACTTCAAATTACACAGCTGAAGTTCAGCTCCCATAGGGGATGTGAAAAGGAGCACAAAGGGTGCTGCCTTGGCCTCCGCCTGGACCCGCTTCACTGCAGTGAATGCAGCACACAGATTGCTTATGCTGACCTTGTTGCACTTCAGAATTCCAGGTAAATAAATTAATGCAGAAGACTGTACAGAGAATTTTGAAGGGAAGAGTCAGAGAGGCAGCCATTAAAATGAAATTCACTTTTCATATCAAAAATACAAGGTTCTACCAGTGTGACATTGACTCATTGGCAACTCCAGCACATCATCAGGTTTTCCTGGAAGCACTTTGCTCTTAAAACCAAGTTACCTTCGTTGTCAGCATACTAACATTTCACACCTTGCAGCATTTACACGAAGGGATGCTGCCTAAAAATTACTTGGAAAGTCTTCCCTCAAGAAGCTTTAGGAGAGAATTATTTTCAGTAAGATTAGATGATGAACATGGAAGTAATTTTAAAGATTTCACCAGAATTTCTCAGTGCTCTTACTTGTCAAATTATCAGGATATATCATTTACACATCCTTTTAATTTAGTTGACTTATAATACTAGTAGCCATGCATAGACAAGTAGTAAAAATAATATTTCACACACACACACCTTTATTTATTAGCTTAATTGTTACCAGACAATGTCTCCTCAAAGCTAGCACTTCTTTTCTAAAATACAAATGGCAAAACCCATGATTCTATTAAAATAGATTTCAGGAGTTAACGTTTGTCTGGTCCTGCACTTGCATCATGGTTGTTCCAAGTGAAGACCTGAAAGTGAAAGCGAGACCAAGCATGACTGAAATCTGAGAGTCTTTGTGCTAAATCACTCTTAACTTATCTATTTTCAAAAGGCTTTCAGAAATTCTAAGAGTTTCCATAGGAATAAATTCTTTTTTCTACATCTGAAAGGCAAACTGAAGTCTCTTTTGAGACAAACTCTATTTCCACTTCACAAATCAGCAAATGTTCTTTCCTGGCTTTTTTCTTCAGGCCCAACGTAAATGACCTTCTTTGGCTGAACCCCATCAGGATGGAAAGTTTTACAGACAGTTTTAAGAGCCACTTCTGTGACCTACATTTGTCATGCTAAAACTGCATTCTCTAACTACAGAATTAACTTTCTCAGTATCGTAGCTATTACTTATTGCAAAGCTCTTGTTTAAAAGGAGAGTTCTGTTACGTGAGATTTTTGCTTGTTTAATCTAGCCTGTGTGAGGCACTGAAGATTTATGCTTGTCCAACCCCTTGTTCACAGGATACTGATGCAAGTACTGAAATGCTCACTGCTTAGCCCCTAACGTTTTAGGGAATACTATACTCTTGTGATGCTTTGGATTGAAATCTCACATATTGTTCCTGAGTTTACCACGTCTCCTCTTTTTGCCACGAGTCACACAGTTTTTGCCTCCTGATAGTTTCTTCCCTTTGTAACTGACTGAATGACCTCCTTTGTGCTCGGTGGCAGCAGCTTCCTTGTTCCAAGTAACCACGCTAATTTGCTTCCTAGGTTCTAGCAAGAACTAATGTTTTATTTCATTATAATTTTCAGTTGCCAAAATAAGAGATGCTGAGCAGCATGAGACAAGCTTAAAGCATTTGTCACAGGCACCGAAATGATCTCTGCACAGCTGCTGTGCCAAAGGTTTGAGGAGAGCAGCGGCTGACAGCAGCAGCTCCTGGTTACGGCTGGCTCCTGTGCCCAATGATGCCCCTAGCGCGGGAAGCAGCAGCAGCGCACTCTGGAGAGTTTCTCAGACTCACTTTCTCACAGTGAAATTTTAAGTATGGAACTGCAGTGACCCTGGGAATACAGACTCCAGGCTCTTTCCCTTTGGAATATGAGAAGATCATAATCTTTCCCATCAGTCAAACTTTAATATTCACCATGACTGTGATGAACATTAGAACACACTGCAAGCACACACATAAGAACAGAAACAAAATAAATAACTCCTCCCCCAAAAAAACAAAAGAAAATAATCAAATCTTTCCACCCGACCATCTTAAGAGTACTAAAAAAAGCCACAAGATAAAAAAATATATATATATAATCAACACACTAAGCTGATGGATATTTCTTCTTTAAGCAACTACTGAAATGCACTTAATGAACAGTGTGAAGTGGGAGAGATGAGAGACCACCACCCAGGCGTGCCCACATACAGACACACACATGCACACAACCCAGAAGCACAGAGAGAAACAGGATTAGAGATTTATTTCTGAAAAATCAAATACAGAAGTGAATTCACAAGTAAAAAAAATTGAGTTCACCATAGAATCTTAACATTTTAATTAAAAAAGGCTATGCTAATTCAAATGATGAGAAGTCTTTACAAGCCATTCACTTCTATCACTCTCTCTCTTTGAAAATAGAGAAAGAGACGAACAAGAAGGTAAAGTGCACAGGCTGAAATCCTCACATAAAATACTGCAGAAGCAGTAATGTTTAGGGTGCGTCCGGTCCACTTCTGCCTTTGTTTTTACACACAATAACATTTTCATGGTCATTTTATAAATGGGATTGTGCAAACTTTTAGGAATCTTGCGTAAACAACAATACAGACGAGTGCATCAGTGCTCCTCCAATTGTTGTGACAAACTTTAGCTTTACCTTTATTTAAAGATTGTTAATCTTTAATGTTTAAGCAGCTAAAGTCTAGTGAGACTTTATCACGGGCTAGGATGCCAAAGGGAATGGCAGAGAAGGGAAGGAATTTATGTGAGAACCTGCGTAGAAGGTTGATGGGAAGGGAGTTTTATTAGTTTGGTTTTGCATATGGTGATAGAACTTTAAAAAAAAAATGCAGATACCAACCCATTTCCTGCTTTTGAGTTGCCTTTGCTGTCCGTGCTGAGCTGAGAAAGGACATAGTGAGGCGCTTTGGCACTGTCGGCATCAAAGATATCCATGTTGGACTCTTCGCAATCTCGGCGTTTGATCCCTGGCCTCTGCTTTGGATTTCGTTTGCGTGATTTACGTGGCACCTCAGTGTTATCATTGTAGGAACTGGTACTCATGTTACTGAAGTTGGAGGGTGAATCCTCCATCCACATACTGCAGCTCTGTTCTGATTCCAATCCACACCCCTCATCCTGGCAGGACATCCGACTGTTGTCCAGCAAGTCCTCAGGTGGTGGCGAGATGTACAGCACTGTGTGTCTCTTCGGCGTTGACTGCTGCTGCTGGACCGTGTTACTGGTTAACTGCTTTTCACTTACCCCTCGGTTACTTACCCCCACGGCTGAGGAGCAGCTCTCCACTTGCATAGCCTTGCTGTCGGTGACTGAGGTAGAGTAAATGGTAGGACTGGAAGAGGTGGTAAAGGAGCTGCAAGCACCGCCCATGGAGGAAGAGGAAGGAGCTGAAGAAGCATCTGCGGTGTACAATTCAGAAGTAAATACAAGACACATGGTTCTGTGTGTGTGCTGGCTATAGCAGTCCCATTGAAGTAAAGTGATTTATGAACGGATTTCTTTCCCCCAACAAATATTTGGAATTTGGTAAGCTTTGGACTGTAAGCGTTCAAAGCGGTGAAGCCTCGCCAATACGGTACTTTGGAAATGTCCAAATCAGACTTAACGCATTGTGCCGCAGTCGACTTCTCTTAAAACTTACAGTTAATTCAGAAAAAATGGCTGCAAGTAAACAGAGCTTTCATTGCCTCAGCTGGACTGATTATTTGTGTATAAGCCATTTCATCTAAAATAATGGAAGCCCCAATGCAAAATGCTTATAATCCACATTCGATGCCAATTAAACCATTTATCGATGGATTTTATTTTATTTTTTGAAAAAGACGGGACTGTGCTTAGCCACAAAATATTAAAATAAGTTTCTAACCTATGAAGCAGAGAACTACAGGTCATTTTTAATGCAGACACTCCCTGCTTCAGAGGCAAATCCTGGAATAAAAATATGAGAAAATAAATGAGAAAAGAGCTGCTGATTATTCCATCATAAATGAGAAATAAAATATAAAATCAACTGAGTTGGTAGGCAAAATGGAACTGGTATCAGTCGCTACGACAGCTGTTCATTTTGCAGGTTCAAAGCAGGGATGAGGGATCTGGACCAGTGCCATATTGACTTAAGACAATGTGAAATTTCTGTAGTTTGACTCCTTCAGTCTCAAGTCCCGCATTAGACTTCTATCAGACTTCATTAGGTGAATTCCCTACATACAGAGACAGCTTGGGAGAGTCCTCCAACAAATTCACGTTCAGCAGGGCACTTTAAGCAGCATGATCGTGACTCCTCCGGATGCCCCACAAATGGAGCAGTTGTAGAAATACGAAGGGCAGCAAATAGATCAGAACAGAACCCTGAAGGTGTCTGGAGAGCAGTGCAATCATTTCCACTGAAGAACGTTAATGGGCAGATCAGCTGAGAATGCAAGCTGACATCTTTGAGAGGAGGCAGCAGGAAGGACACAGGTACTGATTTCAGCCAGCTGTAGCTCACTAAGGAACAACTGGATTTTTTATCCAGATTTTAAGTCCCTAGGGAGGAGATGCTGTTTTCTTTATTTCTGCCCTGCTAACTACACCTCACACAGTGAACACAGACTTTAGAAATCATCAATTTTGCAATCAGTTGTTGCTAAAACAGTGTGTTTGGTCAGCCAGGTACTGCTGCAGCACAGGCGATGCCTGTTATGATGGGACATTAGACTTTTTCTCGAGACTTTTTTTAAATCCAAATTATTTCTGAAAAGGCTTAAACGTAATTGAACTATTTTATCCAGGGTAAGCCATTTAAGAGTAGCATACAAATTACATTCAACTACAATATATACTTCATTAGCAGCAGAAGTCAGAAAATCTTCCTACAGTCTCCTTGTTATTTACATGGGCCATCCATGATTGATGAGGAAGTCTTTTTAAAAAGGCATTGGTTTCTTACAGCTTCTCTGTGCTAAATAAAATTGAAAGTAAATCGAAGGTATTTCACATTGGAGTCAAGTGAAATGCAGTGGTTGTTACGGAGCACAACAAATCAATTCTGCTTTTATTCACACAGGGAGTCCCTTCCTCAAATCTCCCAGAGAAGCAGGAGCGGATGAATGATACCAGTTCCATTTCCCAGTTTGTTCTTTGGCAAATATAGCGGCTGAAATTGGAGAATTCAGTCACTTTGAACTGCATTCCAATTTAAAGGCAAATTTATCCTTTATATATCATGCATTAATGCAATGCTTTTTTTCAAAAACATTTATAGGATTGGCAAGAACTATTAAATCCAGATATTAATTTCAGTGACAATATTTAGAAGCTGATTTGCAGCCACTTTGAGTTGAGATTGTTGCTATTTGTGATGCTTCCTTTGTTTTGTTAAAATAGAATTAGTTTCTATTCATCCTTTATGCACTCAAGGAAACAGAAATACGTGCTGTGTTTGCAAACAGAACACGCGGAGCGCAGCGATGCTGGGCCGGGCTGCTGAACAGCAGCATCTCCCCTATGTAAAAAATGGCTTCTGCTCTTTTTAAACAGCTGAAGCTGAGCACAGCGTGTTACGATGCAGCGTATGCAGAGCTCAGGCTTTCCTGCCCCTCACAAAGACTTTGACAAATGCTTTTGGAAACGTGGTTTGATTTCCAGGTGCTGCTGTGCGGAGCCAGGAATTGGGCTCAGTGTTCCCCGTGGGTCCCTTCCAACTCAGGACATTCCATGGTTCCACGGATTAAATAATTAGAGCACTGAACCAGGCAGCAGGGCTCTAGGATCAAAAGGCTTTTGCTCCTCTATACGGAGCTTGATACCAAGGATGGCTTCTTTTGCAATAAGTACTGGAGAAGTTCTGGAAGGGCCTTTTTGGAAGGCCTGTGGGGACATCTGTCACACTTCACTCACAGCCCTGCGTTGCGCTGAGCCCCTCACTGTAAATCCAGAAATGCAAGCTGCATTTTGCCTTCAGTTTCTTAAAGAATTTTTTTTAAATCACTAAACGAAATACTTTTCACTATGAAGCTAAACTAGCTGCTAACACTTTCATTACTTTAGGATGCAGCAGTTAGAAACATTTAAGTTACTACAGTTATTCCTGCCAAGTTCCCAATGCAGTTTCTTCTCCATCTTTTTTTCCTAAAGTTAAAAAACATGTATGTGTTTGAGTGCATGTGTTTCGCCCTGAGGAAGGAAGGAAAGAAACAAAATGTCCTTCACACATTGGTTATATTCTCCTCCATGTGTCAGACACATCCCAGTGCACCAATAAAATTAAATTATGTACACATAAGCATCGAGATGAAAAATAATGGCAAGAAAACCTCTGTCTTCAGCCATCCATATTCTCAAATGAATGCCACTACCATCCAGAAACATGCACGTGTAAAAGCATGTACAGGCCAGCGCTGTCCCTACTGGAACAGCTAAAACATGTCAGAAGGAATGACAAATACCGAAGCCAATTAAACAAGCCAGCTATGTTAGAATAGCCAAAATTTAAAATACGTTTGGGGGATGAATTAGTAATTCTATGAACATTTTAAGTTATACAAACTGTGTTCAGTTGTCAGTATTTGCTTTTTCTCACAGGCAGGCCTTTAGCCGACTCATTTTCCTTTGAGCCAGTAAACAAATAAATGAGATCAACCAACTAAGAATCCACAAAAGTTACTACAACAAACACAATATTGCATCTTTCACGTGGCTCCCTCTGTTACATTAGTTTATTCTGAAGCCTGTGACTACACATGCGTATCTGACACCCACGGGGGTCTCTTGGTTGAATATGCTACATTCAGAAAACAACTTCTCCTACAGTTTGTGGTCATTCAGTCTCGCCTGGCACTGCTTGGTGAGGTGTGAACATTTTGCACTTCCACTTTTTAAGGAAGGAAGCTTTCCCCAGTATGCAGAGAACAAACAAAATACAACCATCAGGCACTCAGTCTGACAGCTATACCTGGTCAGCGGTCGCTCAGGTGACAGTGGAAACAAACACGCCTTGCCCAGTTCAAGCATTTCTTTTATTTGAGCTTTACTTTCCTTGGACACAGTAGGAAATAGTTACAGGAGGCTCTTTCACTTGCAGTTTAACAGTGCTTGCAATGACAAACATGTAGTTTCAACGAGCATGCACATCTGGAAATTTAAGACTGAGTATAATATTTTAACATACTTTCAAAGTAAAAATTGCTTTCAGAGCAACAACACGGAATAGAAGCCAAGTGCACATTATGGCAAGTACGAGGCCACAGTACTGTAAATGAAACATGCACCAGCTTCACAAGGCTTGGTCTTGAATTAATAGAGTGTGAGAGAGAACTACTGCCACGTTAGAGCAACCTCGAGCACTGCTGGCACTAAACCTCCTGAAGCTACTGACTGCCATCTCCATGCCACGTGAGACAGCTGAAATAGTCCAGAATTTGTCTTACATGTTTGTTTTTTTTCTCTCAGGTAAAGTGATATCAAACAGTTCAACGGAAGGAGCTTGAGCTTCTGTTCTGGACAGCAGAACTTGTACACCAATCAATAATTCTGAAACATGTAAATGAAAGGCAGAAAGGAATCAAGAGCTACTAAACTGATTAGTGCCAGAGCTCAGAATGCAAGTAAAGACAACCCGTAACTCTGCACTGCTCCTAGAAGGACTAAATTTCAAAGCAATTTGAGTTGTTCCATTTTGCATCTGCTTTCCAGAAAGCCTAAAATAGGGGCCTACTGGTCCCAAACATTTACCTGACTTTGGGGAAGCCAACAAAATCATATTCACAACCAAGAGACTGAATAATTCAAGTTCTGTCTGAAATCAAAAAGCAGGCAGTGAAAGAAGGGATGCAACACGCATGTGGCACAAATGCATGCTGCTAAAAATCACAGGCTTGTTAAATATCAGAGAGTAAGGGAACATGTAGCAAAGAGCATCCCCATGAGCAGATCAGCGCAGTCTTTTTCTTTTCCATAACAAGCTATTGTAAAAGAAAATGTATTACCTCCTGAATTGCCAGCTAAGGCAATGGCATATATTTCTATATCTTATTATCTTGGGAAGTCAAACAAGGCATTCAGCCTTTTAAAAAATGTCTGAAAGGGAGAAAAAAATAAAAAAAAATCACTTCTTGGCATTGAGGAGACTTGTCTTTGGATAAAATTCACGTGGAGCCAGAAGCCAACCCTGAAATCCTTGTTCAGCCCAATCTACAGATAGCATCCAATACAAGGGTTACCAAACCTTCCAGAACGAAGTGCCTTAATGACACCTTTTCCTTCCATCATGGTTAGAGTGCAACGCAAATCATTTCTCAGCCTGGAAGCTCCAGAGGAGATATTTTTGTTTCTAGAAGTGTTTCTGCCACCTGTACGTGAACAGCCAGGACAAGCACAGAGCCATTAAAGGACCCACCTTTTTCTAGCCTGCATCCCATGTGATCCACTATTGTATTCCAGAAAACAATTAAGCACAGACATGAAAACTCCTCACATAGAATGAGGTTAGGGTCACGTCTAAGTTTAATGTGCAAAGTATACTCTTTTATTAAATTTGTTAATTTATCTAACATGTCATGTTTTTGTAAGGCTTGTTTATTCATAGAACTACCTAACACTGGAGGAAGTGTCAGTCCAAAAACAAGGATACTATGTGCAAAATTTCCAGCATCAACCCTTTTGTTGCCAAAGGCTTTCAGGTAAAAAACAGAACTTGCAAAGTGGCTGCAAACCTGCTTTCGATACCTCGCATGCCAAACTTGGGTTTCTACTTTTCTTGTTCTTGTATTACTGATGTAAAGTCAACAACTTTTCCAAAAAGAGTTTAGTTTCAAATCAGTATTAACCCACTATTTAGAAACAAAAACAAAAAAAAAAAAAAAAAGGAAAATAAAAAAAGGAAAAAAAGGAAAAAAGAAGAAAAGGAAAGAAAGAAAAGAGACTTATGAAGAAGTCTGAAAACAAGACCGACCTATACCCTGGGTGAGATTGGATGGGTTAAGTGTCTCTGGCACTATTTGTCTTCACTATTGACAGACACTGTCACACAACCCACCACTCGATGCCTGTCTCTGAATGGCGAAGCTAGAATGCAAGTTAAGTGTATTAATAGAGAAAAAAAACTAGCATCCCAGCAAATATAATAAAGCAATCCAATTCACCAGTTATTAAAAAACACTCAGATTCAAGATAAGTAGGTTAATTTAATTTACGTTAAGCCCAACAGTGTAAATTCCCCTTACATTCACATGCTGAACCAAGCAGTGCATTATACTTTGGGTAAATACATCAATCAATCAGCTTTCATTATCAGTGACATCCACCATTACATTCACACTCCAGTTTGGGCATCCCAGCAGCACTGTTGTTAGTGGCTCAGGCCCAGCTCAGCTCCTGCCAGGCAAGGCAGAACTCCAGGCCCTCAGCTGCTCTCCAAGCTCCCCTCAACTCCCTGTGGCCCGAAGACAGGCCTGCACAGCACATCGTGGGTCCCACAAAGCGCCTCTCAAGTTAAGAATCTGCCTCTTTCGTTCTTTAGGTCCACGGTTGGTTTTTTCCCAACGAATTAGGAATTCCTCTTGGCCTTCAGGAAGTCTTCAAGGCTCTTACAGCAAGTGCCTGAATTAGAGTACACTGAGGATGCTCTCTTTTTACCTTCTCTGACTCGGTTATCCATTATTAATTGAGGAACAAGCGATCCTCAAGCTTTTTTGATGTAAGAACGAGAGCCATTTAATGCAAGAGTTTGTCGTCAAAAATCTCTCAGAATGGTAGAAGCAGTTTGTGTCTGACTGGGCAGCACTGGAAAAGTGGGATTTGTTGGCTGTGTAAGATTTGGGAAAACTGAAAACAAAGCAAATTTAGAAAAAAAGATCTAGAACAAGTCTCCGTGATCCTTTACATGCAGTTATCAGAGAGCTCTGCTCCACGCGGTGTGGCAGACGTGCGCTCAGTGCACTGACCAGCCCACACAGCTACACTGCTGTCACTGAAGCTAGAGAGCACCCAACTGGTTTCCATAAGGCAAGAATCTTCTCCTTTGGCGTCTCCTGGGCACAGACACTCAGCAGTCTGCCCTGAGGGACCCACAGCCCGCAGGGCACAGCTCAAAGCCTCAGTGCTGCCAAGTGAGCGTCCTGTGCTGCTCTGCTACCGCAGCAAAGATGTGTTTCTAGAGCACCTGCCTTGGTCTCATCCTGCAAGAAAGAAGTGCTTGCCACAACTGAAAGAAGCACAGCGTGGACAGACATCCCTGAAGGCATCCTCCTGGGGGCTACAGGAAGGCACCTCAGCTGGGAGCGGTGGGAAGGGAAGGGAAAAGCCTACAAAGAAATGGAAGTTTTTACAGACGTTGGAGATCAACTACAAAGAAGCAGCTTTCTTTTTCTGATAATTTGTTTACAGCGTGCAGTCATAAGCCCAGTAGTGGCACTGATCTCTTTGAAATTCTTTGAAATTTCTGGCAATTATTTCTGAATCAACAGGAAAAACTGACTACTGACACCAGGAAGGATGACAAAGTGAGAAAACATTTTCAATAAAAATCTAAATTAAGAAGCTCGACTGACTATTCAAAAATAAAACAAATCTTCATTTTGAAGTATTAGAATCTCCAGTTTGGAAATGATGCAAAAAGCCTTATCTTTGCAGGGGAAAATGACCCATATCCTTAGCACTCAGTGTCTGCCCACAGGTAATCCAAATATTTATCTATTTTGCTACAGTAGCATCTGAGAAGCAAAGCTTTATTTTCATAATTAAAATGACCAGAAATGCTTAAAGCAAGATAACAGCTCTTTGATCCAAAAAGCTGAATTACTCCTGTTGGGGACAAGTAGCTTCTCCCTTTATTTAAAGAGGAGTATAAGATTGACACAGAAAGGTAAAATTTTGTCATTCCGAACATAAACCTCTAGGATGTAAGCATAAGAAACATGGGAGGCAGAAAAATTCAATAGGTAACAGATAAACTGTATCTAAACATGAAGATACAAAAGAGTTCAGTACACACATCTCAATGGCAAAACAAAAATCCGTTCCTCTTCTTACACCACCACCACTCCTTGTGGGGAATTCAGTTTCAGATGAGAACTCAAACCTGCCACAGTGACACGATGCAGGAAAGAAAACACTACCCTGAGGAGCAGTACGAAAATACAGAAGGATATATTGGCCTCCGTGGTAAATGCACAGCAGCATAAGAGAGCATCAAGTAGCTGAAGAAGCTCCTTCCGAACTCCATTACAGCAAGAAGGAGCAGATGATAAGAAGATGGAACAGTTTTCTCAACGAGGGCTGTGAAGGTTTGAACATTCCTGTCTCTGGAAATAAAGAATGAATATGCAGTGCTTGTTTAAAGTACACGGCTGGAAATACTTGAACCAAACCCAAAAGACAAGAACAAGGAACTGATCTACTAACGAGAAAGACACCTTTGAGGAAGGACTGAAATTAGCAGTTGGTATTTTAAGCACTGAAGCACTTCCTCAGTACATCTTGACCAACAGGAAAAAACTGGTCAACCTCTACAAGCAAGTGAAAAGAATCAAGCATCCCTCCTTACAGCCTGAGCCTAACACTGTGCAGAAGGCATTGGTAAAGCTTCAGCCACGCTTCTTTCATGCAAGACATCTCCAGGCACAGCTTACAGTAACATCTCTCAGCATGACACCTTCATGTACTTCAAGAGACTGCACAATGATTCACATTCAATGTATTTATGGTACTGCATACCAGGCAAAATCCTATGCCCTGAACAAAGACACCTGCGATGCAAATAACAAGCCAGAGAATGCTTTATAGGGGTAAAAATCAGATCCCTTCTCTCCTTTCTGCTTTCCAGAGGTCTAACAGACTTAGAAGCTTGAGATAGCAGCTAAGGTTGTGAACATAGCAGCTCAAAATCCTAGAGTTCTATTAAATTATACTTGCCTGATCGTTATTGAGAGAGTGGGTAATAGCACTTTTGTCTAGATTAACGAATATCAGATACACATTTATTAACAAGTTAATGAATCCAATCAGCAACATTCCATTTTAGTACTTGTAAAGCTGTTCTGTAAATTGCAAGACAAATTTCAAAATGGAAAAACTAGAAGTCTGTCCCTGAAAGGTCATCGCAGCTAAAACCATCCTGCTCCTCCAAAAAAACCAAGTTGTTCACTGCAGCAACAGATCTACCTCCATCACAATACTTTCATGGAACAAAATCCCCCAGAATAGTGCCTGACAGAAAAGCCTTGAGCAAGCTGAGTTTCAGGCATGTACTGCCTTGCTGTGTTTTGTGAAGCAGAGAACAAACTATATTACCTACTACAGGAGTAGTAAAAAACTTTCATCCCATAGGACCGTTCCTGACGGCACAATCCTCTCATTATCAAAAGGACATCTGTGATAGATTTCCACACAGTGTGCTAGCAGGACTTCTTAAAAGAAGGCCTGGTTTGAAAAGAGATAAATGAGAATAACCTACAGCACTATGGAGACTAATCATCATTCCTCTGTCACTTCCAAAAAACAGCGAAGTTTTCGAACAAGGGCTGACAAAAATGACAACAGAGAGGCACTAAGCAGGGAAAGATTTCAGAACAAACAGGTCTATGCTACAAGCCGAAGACATTTCTCCTCCTCATCCTATCATCTGTACAGTGGCAACTACCTGAAAATGCTATTAAGGACATGAAATACACAAACGAGAGCCAATTGTGGTGTTTAACAGTAAATTTTAGACTCATGCTTTCCTGTACAGACAGACATATATAAAGCCCAGGCTGATTTCCTTCTTCTTTCCTGTTAAGAAATTAAAGCCCAGCTAGACTTCTCATTATAACAAGAGGCAGGGCTTGGTAATGCAGTAGTAATTCAAAGACACTATAGCAGTCATAAAGCAATTAGTGAAAGCAGCAGGACCCAATATACCCATGTATGTAGAAACGTGGCACACCTATGGCAAGAGTGCAGCTGAAACACCTGTGCTCGATTCTGCTGAGAAAGATGAGGTTTGGCTGCAGAAGAAACACACAGATGACCCCACCGAAAAGCAAAAGCACTCCTGGCATTCCAAAGGCAGCTGAACGCTGGGCAGTGCACGGCTCCAGGGCAGCTACAGGCCCCAGCGCTGCCTCAGAAGAGCTGAGCTCAAAGCAGCTTGGAGGAGGAACCAAAGCCAGGCAGCACCAGCAGGAATCTGGGGGAGGGGGGACTGACTGTGATGTGACTGAGGAAAGTGTAAGCTCCCCTTTCTTACTTCTTCCTTCACCTACAACTTTGGCACACGTGCTTTCTCTGTTCCTAAAATTTGTCCCCAGCTTCAAAGAGGAATGAGACTTGGCATCAGACTTACAGCAATTACCAAGCACCACTCCATCCATGATGCACATGGAGCACTTTCCCCTTCCTCCTGACAGGAGGAGAAGGAGCTAGGGCCGTCCTTTCAGCTCGGTGCTGTGCCTATATTTTGGATCATCGTCCACAGACCCGCCTCCAAGTAAACAGCTATCTAAGATGCACTTATCACGACACGGTGGAGGACAGAAAACACATTAACACCTTAAAAATATCCGGTAACATTCAGTGGCCAGAATTCTGAGGCTGAGTGTGCGCGGAGGCCTTTAAAGGCAGCAGCCACGCTGCTTTGGGCTGGGGCTTATCTCTGCTCACATGTGCACGCAGCACAACCGGCTGTGGAATTATCCTGGTCATCACAATCATATGTTTAGAAAAGAGCAAGATTCAATTGTTCTTGTCCTCACTGTGGTGGAAAGTGACATAACCAATGAAAACAAAACCAGTCTCTGCTCTGTTTTCTTAATTTTTTTTCCCAGCAACGAGGAGGACTGTAGTTTCTTGTACTTGGTGCTTCCGATCCAAAGCTGAATGGCACTCAGATACTTAACTGTCTCGTCACAACACTGATGGAAGGCCTCCAGAGCCAGAGCTCAGCAAACAGTGTAAACTACCACAAAGCGACAGCCACCTTTTCTCTCTGCTCCTTCCTCCTCATCTTACTCCTCCCCTCGTGCCACCAAAGGCACTGTGCAGCCCCGGCTCTTGGCTGAAGCAGGTCCCTCAGCAGCACTCGGATGAAAACCTCTTCTGTGTGGGATCAGCTCAAAGTCTTTGTGAAACTTCTATACCTCTGACATTGAGAAGTGTTCTTAATTGAATGAGTAAATGTCCTCCTTTCAGTGTTTGCAAATAAATCTCCACAGTATTCTTTGCAGTTTTTCATTGAATAAAATCTTGCTGCAGTTTAACCCCAAGATAGCTAACACGTTCTTGGCTTTTTTAGAGGAGCTGGACTGGCTGTTAGCAGACACTAAATACCTGAAGGAAACAGACCTTTAGTTCCATTCACCTCAAGTGTTTAAGATTTCTCTGTTAGAAACAGAATTAATTAGCAGTTTGTGTCTGTCTGTGGATTTAGAGTGTAACAGGGTTCGTGGGTTTTTTGTTAAGATCTGTGTCGCTACAGGATTTGGTCGCTGCTGTATCTTTGAACAAAACTGATCTTTAAGCACCTTGATTTTAGAAATATATGCCCAGATTATTTTTGAATAACTGCTACAAAAATAACAAATTCGTTCAAGATAATTAATAAAAACATATTTTTCTTCAATGCGATTACTGCAGTTCCACTGTGCACAGTTAAATCCACAGGTTCTCTCTGAAGAAGTCTGGCGAAACATGACAGGTGAGCAGTGCTGTAAAGTTTTTCCAACAAGTCTACAATCACTTTAATTTCTCATCAAGATTCCCGTGCCATGCAAATGTGGTAAACGTTATCATATAAATACTTAATGCATATGAACTTGTAGAGAGAAAAAAGACTAAAGCAGCTATCAGAATCCTCATCTTACACACACACATTTTTCCTCAGGTAACTTAAGGCCAAACAGGAAATTGGAACATGACTCTGTAATGGATGTGGGGATCAAATTATGAAAAACAAACAACCAGCCCTCATCCAGTGATGAAATTTATCATTTTCCCCCTTTTTCCTCATTGCACAGATGTTCAGTAATCTATAGCGGTTACTGACAAGAATTCCAGATGCAAACCAGCACTAAGACTAACCTCACAAATGAGAACTTTGCCCTTAAATGCTGACCTTATTTTTAATGAAGACCAATGACAGAGTCTTTAGATTGAAGTCTAAAACATGGGAGTAGCTAGAGAAGAAAAAGATAAAAAGGTCGTGCCTCATTTTTACGTGCTGACAGTTAGAAAAAGAAGTAACCTATCAGTGCTATAAATGTGCTGTCCTAATATTTCACGTTCTCATGCATTTGGGCATTTTATAATACGTTACACTAGAGAGCTATGTCAGAATGGAGTTCAAATACTAAGCTTCCTCATCAGGCCTCTGAAAAGAAAACACAACCTTTCTTCCTCCCTATAGCCTGAGAACTCCCATGGCCCCAAACAATCTCCATTCCTTTTTTTTTTTAATCCTCACCAGAATTCATAGCTGTCAGCATTTGGACTCAAACAGGTAGGAATACCTCTAAGGACAGAGTGCATGCCAGGAGCTGAGGGCTGTTCTGAGTAATAGCAGAATAGGAAAATCAATAACATCGCCTATAGATAAACTGTATGTGAAATACAGCAACTACTGACATAGCACACTTCATTACTTAAATCACCTCGTTTGTTAGATTATATTTTCTACGTTTTCACAAAACTTCTCCACAAGCCTTTTACAACCAAAACTTTGCCAGCACTGTTCATGTTGGCCAGAACGTTACAAACCTTAACAAAGCAACAGAATAAATGAGAATGCTTACCAGCAGCAACTACAGCTGGAGGAGGCGAACCTGCCTCACCACCACTTGTTTGGCTCATGGATGCTACAGATGTTTCTCTGGAAGGTGGTAACTGCAGCTCCTTTGGGAGAAGATCATAGACAGATTCTGTTGGACAGAGAAAAGGAAAAAGTTTTAATAAAAAATGTATTCCTGATCAGTAAGAGAGAAGATAATGTATTTGTGTAAGAGATATGAACAATGACTCGACATTTTCAGAACCTCCCTAAGAAGTTACATTAAGTACATAGAGATCTCAGCGTCGCAGAATGAAGTTACTTTGGAAAACAAACCAACCATGGGAACACGAAGACACACATTCTCAAGTCCAAGACAAAAAGATAAAAATTTGTTCCAACAAAGAAATAATTCATCAACTTCCACTGAAGCTGTTCTGGTTTAGAATGAAAGAGATGACAGCATATATCAAGAAATTCACGAGCATTGAAGGCAAACACGCACTCAGTGCAAACTGTGCAAATGACTTTCAAAGAAAGAGACTAATTCAGTATCACCATCTCCAGAATATCCTGCAAGGTCTTCCCATGTAATAAGTGTCAGTTCCTGTTATCTAAGATCCCTTACTTCCATTTATTTTCAGCATTTTTCTTGCCTCAGACTTCTCAGTAAACTGCTGCAGATACTGCAAAGAAAGCAAGCTCTACCAAGAACGCTGGTGGTGACCCTGCATCGCACCCAGCACCCCGACCTGTGCAGGAGCACCACCTCAACACCACTGCATGTACACCTTTCCAGGAGGACACAACGCGCTCAGCGTGGACATGGATGGATGTCTTTACATTCCCTGGCTTGCAAAGGGAGCACGCGTGGCCCTGGGGCTCTGTGCTCCTGTTTCCCAGCCTGTCTGAGTGGGGCAGACTGGTGAAGCCCAGGCAGGACAGCCAGGAGTCGGTTACTGCTGCAAGCTGTCGCTGGCACTCAGCTTCTGAACATAAGGCACTAAAACTTATCAGGAAGGTTCATTACACCTTCAAATCAGCTTGCATACAGGAAGGAGTTAGCAGCGCACTTACAACTGATGTCAGGGCTTTTCACCCTCTGTTCTCCTTCTTGACCTGCAAGGTCAGTCCTGATGCACAGAAGCGAAGTTCCAGCAGAGGACAGACATGCCTTCACACCTTTTAAAACCCAGCTGGCGTAACTCAAGCTCCCAAGGCTACCTCGAGCTCTGCAGGCACAAAAAGGCAGCCAGCAGTGCATATTTGTAGGAGGTGGTTGGTTGTCATGCCACATTCTGAGAAAGCTTCCGTGAACCACAAATCCCAAGCAGTTTTCAAAGAAAACGTTTACTTATTTCCATGTTGAACACCTCCTATAAGCTTGGCCAGTGCAATAGCTGTCAATATGACAAAAACATCTCCAAATAAAATGTGGCATTTGGAAGCCATGAGATGCGCGTGGGTCCATTTCCTGCTGAACCACAGACTGTCTTCAGGATGAGGATCTCGACCCAAAGGCAGAGATTGCTGCCACAGCAACAGAGGCCCCGCAGCAGCGGCTGCCCCCGGTGCACAGCAGCCCCCAGCAGGGGAGCAGCAGCAGCCCCACAGCCGGGTATATTTTTATCTGCATGTAGAATACATGCATACATTTTCACTTCTCACTGTTTCCTCCCAAGACATCCTCCTTGAGAGGACCGCTCATCGTTATGAGTCCAACATGACTCATAAGATATTGGTGTTAGTTACAAAGCCTCGTTCCAGCTAAGTAATTAGGTGGGATCGAGCTTTCATCTTATTTAAAATATGTATTTTTAATTCTCAGAAGTGACAAAGGCATGTCAAATCCGCTGCTCTAAAGGGATGCTCAGAGCCAAAAGCCCCAAAGCAGTTTCTCACGGAACAGATAATTTTAGCACAAATATGACCCACAACAAGCACAAATACCATCTTTGTGAATAATTCTAACAATATGATAGAGAGCGCGGGGAGGAAAAGCAGGCATTCAAACTGAAGCACATTCCCGAAGATCACAAGACCATTAAGAACAAACCTTTAATTTCATGCTTCATTGCTAAAAGACCAAGCCACTCAAAACGGCCTCACCCACAGCAGCCGACTGCTATCCCCACACCTGAACCCTGCGCCAACAAGTCCAACGTCACATCTAAGCTAAGGGGAACCTCCTGGCTTTTCCTCAGCACAGCTACAGCTTTGTGAGCTAACGCACATCTCTCAGGAGCTGCATTATTGAGAACCACCCTGCAGAACTTCCCTTGGGAATCTGAAAGGGTTTGGGTACCTTTAAGGAAACCTGCCACATCAAACCTGCTCCTGACACATCAGACTTCAAATGAAACTTTGTGTTTTCACCTAAACACAGGCCAGTGTTTATATATGCTGCACTATAAATAGCATTAAAGCAGAAACTGACAAATGCCAGAAAGATTAGCCTTACTGCAAGGAAACCGATTCTTCCCGGGGGGATGCAGCTTCTCCCCATGCTCTGCCATACTTAAACAGCTCAGGCTCCTTTCTTACTGATCAGCTCGTTGCTGCTGCTGTTTGGTTTTCCTTTGGTTGTTTCTTTGGTAGTGGAGTGGGGGTTTTTATTTGTTTTTTTAACACACACACGCTCCTTCTGCCAGAATTTTGCACTTATTCACACGGAAAACATCAACAAGAACAAGCAGTTATCTAAATGTAGCATTGCATTTGAAAGCAAAAATAATTTTTAAAAAATTAACATGAAAAATACGTAAACAGAATTGCTGTTTTCAGCAGGCACTGTGCTGAATGAAGGAGTCAGGCTGCAGTCAGCTGGCAGCCCCAGTGCCTCCTCATTTACTGCTGGTTTTAAATCCCCTTGGAGAACGCACCCATTGATCTCGAGTTTCTGTTCTTCCCTACCAGCAGCTCCATGTACACCCAGCATTTTCCCTGAATACGTTTTTTTTAATGCCAGATAGGAAAAGAGGAACCTGCATTTCAGGACTGTTCTTGCTGTGAAGCAAAAACAAGACGGACACACCAGCCCAGCTCAGCAGCAGCCCTGAGCCACTCACATCCATCCCCACACAGCCACGCTGCCAGCTATCCCACCCCACCCCTCAGAATATCTCCCAGGACCCACCAGGTGAGCCCACAAATTCTAGTACTGAAATCAAGGACACACAGGGACAGGCAGATTTACACCAAGTACTTTAAGCGTCGAGTTTCTTCACCCGCCCTTTATCCAATTATCCCAGCACTGTAATCTCTCTGCAATCAGCTGCCCATAACTTTGATGTTGCTGCCAATAACATTGCCACCTCAGAAAACTGCACTTCACGTGGCCATCCTGCCAGAACAACAGCCCAGATCCCGAGTCCATAACCAACCCTGCAAAATTTCAGATCCTCTGCGAGCATACAGCTAGAGGTGGCCTAAGCCCCTCAGAACTGAACGTTCCTCTCCCGGCTTTGGATACGTCCCACAGAAAAATCACTGGTGTGCTCACCTCCCAGTGACACAAGACAATTCCCCTTTTGGGCAGGCCCCCATTGTCAGAAAATAAACGACTGCCAGGTAAAAGCTCTCTCATTAAATATGAGCCTAATGCTGACACGGGGACAGATGCTCCTGCTTCAAGTAAGTGGAAGGTGGGAAGAGGAAAGAAGCAGTTTCCTCAAAACAGTTCATGAAAGGAGCTGAAAACAATCGGCGCAGCTGTAGCCCAGCAAACCCAGCACACCCAGAGCCAGCACTGCCTCACATGCAGCAACTGCAAGCCTTCTCTGTAGCTACTCACGTGGAATGAGCCTTGAATGACTCCTCAGTTACATCCCCATAGAAGTTCCAGCTATACAGATGAAGAGTTGTGATCCCAGCAATTCAGCGCCTCGCTGGCTCTCACTGTGCCAGAACTGGTTCATGACGCTGCACGAGGACTCATCTCCTCCCCAGGCTCTGTGAGGTGGCTCGTTGGGTGCAGCTGAACCACCACAACTCCCAAAGCACAGCCAGGCCATCCCCAAAACCCTCAGCCCCATCCCAAAGTGACAGCAGTGCCCTGCGTGCAGAGCAGCCATGCAGGACAGCACGGGGCACAGCCGGTGCACTGGGGGCACACACAGCATTCCCACAGGCTTTTTGCCTTTAAGGGTATGTACTGGAAATCTCTTACCACTTCCTTGGCCTTCTGAGCAAAGACAGTCCTTGTGTTTAATAAGCTGCCTGCACCAAACGGCTATCCACTTCATCCCCACCAGTACAGTTCTCCTCAACATGGTTTAATACCCATGCAGATTTGGCTGCTTCTCCCGAAGCCACTTCCTTGCTGTAGCACATGACAGTCACACCAGAGATTAGACAAACCTTGGTGCTCTCTTCTAATCAGCTGGCAGCACGCTAGCAGAAATCTCTTCTAATGAGGTACTCCGAGCTGATCAAAAAACAAGCAAGCAAACAGGCAAAGAGATGTTTACATGGAACTAAATTAAAAAACAATTAGAAGTACACAAACATGCAAGTAGCTCCAGCTGTAGAGGCTGCAAGTGAGGAAAGTACAGTGGAGCACACATGCTCTGCAAATGAAGGACACTGGAGAGAAAGAGAAAAAAATTAAACCATCAAAAGCAGTGTCCGTGCCGCATACATCCCCAGGCAGCATAACGAATCAGGTTCAAAGTGCCCGTGCACATACAGATTTTGTGATGCTCATCAACTCATGCTGAAGTGTAGGGTTTGGAGCTAAACCTGTATTGCAAGGTCTCTGCTGTCACACCCCACTCCAAAGTCAGCTGCTGTTTAATGAAGCTCTGTGCGCAATTGAGGTCTTTCAGAAATGTTTGTAGAAGGCACTAAAACCAAAATCTACGCTATATCTGAAAAGTCAAAGCTTCTGATCCTTTCAGAAGAACCCACATGTTTTTGTTGGTTGTTTTTGGTTTGTTTATTTTTAACTTGAAGTCTGGTTCTACCCACAAATCCAGTCTATGACAAACAATATAGTTGCATACAATAAACCCAGTCACTAAACAACACCACAATAGCTCAGTTCACAAAGGGTTCTGAAAGGGAGGTGGGAGTGTTACGTCAGCTCTAAATACTCAACACACAAGCAAAGCCTTGCTTTGTAACAACATGTTAGCGTCAGGAGACCCTGGTGGATTTTTCTGTAACAAAAGCCTGGGTGTGGGAACACTTTCAAGCAAACTATTTCACATCAGGAAGAGCCTGCAGGAGCCGATCAGCTCCCTCCATACATACACCAGGGGAAACTAGGTCTTCCCACATACCCCACGTATGGTTTAATTGAACAAGTTCGGTTCTTACAGTACAGAATGATGTGCGCTGCTGCAGGGATCGTCTGCACCCAGCCCATCTGAGCTCAGGTCTGCAGGGAGGCAGCCTGAGGCTTTGTGCCCCTAAGTCAGCAAGGAGAAGCGCTACAGCCACGCTGAGTGCACACCTCCACACACGTACAAACGGCACAGGATTTGTGCACAACCAGCAGAAGGTGCAAGCCATCAAGCTGACAGGCTGGGGCAGGGAACTCCTTCACAGCCTTGATGCATACATCCCAAAGCACATTACGAGGCTGTCAGCACGGTTTCTCCTGTCTGCACAAGCAGAAACTGAGCCACAGGCAGGCAGCAGCTGATGAGGCTGCGCAGCCACCAGCACGCAGCGGGACACGGCTGTGTCCATGCAGGCCGGTGCTCAGTCTGCTGGGCAACACTACAGCAGTGCGTACACGACACCTCTGGGGGTGTCTCAGAATAACGTGATTAAACACAGGGCTCAGCTCAAACCAACGCTTAACCAGGTGACAAACACATCTGGGTTATGTCCTTCCCCGTGCACGTACTGTGAGGAACGCATCCTTCTGAAAGGAAGGCATGCCAGCTGTGCTCCAGGCACTCGCGCCGCTGCCTTCCTTCAGCTGCACCTCCAAGCAGACAGCAGTGAAAACAAGCGATAGAACTTGCTGCCTCCCTTGCGTTGCATCATCCACGCCACGAGCAGTGGCTCTGTGGATGGCAGCACAGCCAAACGCCGGGAGCGAGTCCTGCCACCAGAGCTCCCATTACTGCCAATACTGCAGAGCTGTACTGCCGCTACAGCAACAGTGGCAGGTTTTCAAAGAAACTGCAGTGTATACAGGGCCGTTTTACACAACCAAACATCAAATCTTCCTTCCAGTTCCCTCCGGCTTCAGACAAAAGCAGCGAACCCTAAATCAACACGACTTGTGAGCACACAGGGAAAGGCAGATGCCGTCGTCCTGCCCACAGCAGAAAACTTTGATTAAGAAGTTGATGTTGGTGAAAGTCCCCTGTGAGCAGCAGCAGAGGAGCTGCACTGTGCTGCTGACACGCGGCACAACGCACGGCACACGCTGCTGAGCGGGAGGAGCTGACGCACAGCCCCTCTGCTTTGCACAGCTCCGTCAGCAGCGTATGATGAACCAAGTCACTGAAGTTTTACCGCAACTCCTCTATCGCTGCCTCTCGTATTGAAAAATAAATACGTGAAATCCAAAAGGATTTTTCCTCCTTTTTTAAAGCTGCAAGCGTTGAGACCAAAAATGCTCGTATTAGAAGGGTAACTGTGCCAATAATTTCTACCTGAACAGAAGTCACTTACTGCAGCGTTCCACCAACCTTCAGAAAAGCTGTTAATCTCAGCATTCAGGGTTCTGCTCAGCAGGGTAGGGTTGAGAAATTAATCCTTTTAAAGTTGAATTTCAACAACTGACAAAGGCATGTGTTAGCTGAACTCTATTCATGGCACACGTCCAAATATCAAATAAAGCTTTCCTGGCTGTGTTTCAGTCATCCTCATTCACAGCTCAAAGAGTACTTTTATAAATGCAGACAGACAGTATAAATCCTGGGTCTTGTTTGCATCCAATTTTACAAATCTCAGAAAGACAACAACTTTATTTAGCGAGTGTCACTTCAAGAAACGGACCGGCACTGACTTACTAAAAAGTCTGTCCTGTGCCATTGTAAATTCCAGACTAAACTCCCAGAACTCAAAAGAAACAAATAGAACACAGCGGACAAAGCAGCACAGCTAAAGAATGACAGCAGCACAGAGGCACGGACCCAGGCGGGCACCGCTCAGCTCCACAGCCAACCAGCCCATCACCTCTGACTTTGCTACGTCTGAGGAGCAGCAGTGTTTGAGGAGGCACGTTGCTCTTAAACAACCCAAAATTGAGAAGAATGAAAAGAAAACAACCCAAAGCTGCCATATTTTAATTTTCCAGCATGCAGGAAACTGAACTAAGTTTGCCCTTTGGAAAGAGTCCAAATATGATAGGTATGAAAATTAAGGAATTCAAACAACCCTATTTTTCCAGGTGACAACAGTAAATAACAATGTTATAACAGCAGCAACACTTTGTGATTCCAAGCAAAACGGAATGGAAAGCATACTTGGTTTCCTCCCCACCTTCATTCTGCCACTAAAAAGCTTCAACTTCATTTCCCAAATGCCCACATATTGAATGTCCAAAGCACAAGTAATAGCAATATCTGCTTACCCACCACTTTACAACATTGATATTGTGCCAAAATCAAAATCCACCAGAAACAAAGGTAACCAGGTGCTCCGGCCGGATACATCAGTTCTGTAGGTGCAAAGCACCACAGACAGAAGTCCATCTGACACTCCACACACTCTCGTATCAGGACAGTTTCTCAGTCTTTTCAGGTTAGCACAATTTTTTCCAGTGGGCTTATTTTTGCCATCTCTTACATTTGCTGTAGAACAGCTGTAACAGCACCCACTGCTGTGCCAGCAGCAACAAAAAGACAGATGCACCTTTTCCTTTTGAGCCATACCACGGTATCTGACCTCAAAGAACGACAGCGTGCAAGAATTCAGACTTTAAATACATTGCAATCAGCTCTCAGATGCAGCATTTCATAGTGAAGACAGTCCTGGAGGCCACATTCATGAGACTTGGCCTGTTGCAGCGTTTCCTCCCACAGCACCATCCGGAGCCCACAGGCCATCAGCACGGCCCCTGGCTCACTTCAGTAAGCTGCTGACATTAAAGGGTGCTTTCATGCACCTTCCCCAAACTGAAGAGCACTTATGCTCCCTTACCATCACTTTGGTTCCTAACTACAATTCAAGTACTGTGTTTGATGATAAAGTGGGAAGCCAAGCCAAACATTCAACAGCAAAACGTGGATAAAAAGTTCTTTTCTGTATTGCGGAGCTAAAACCCCCAATGGAATCAGAGGAAGAGGAGCAGTGAAAGAATGAGTGGTGTAACTAGTCTGGAATTGCCAAGTGGTAGAAAACATAGGGATGGTAATGCCAAATCAAACTAAACAGAGATAGCTTTTCTCTGATAGCAGCAGACTACAAGGAAAGGTTTACAAGAAGCACTAAGCTTTGCACAGAATCCCCTCCAGGCTCTACGAGCAGCTGCAGACTGGCTCCCTTCCTTTGTGCTTTGCTGAGCAGGTGCATCCCTACAGATCCAACACCTCGACTCATTGATCCTTTTACCACCCAAAACATCCATCAGCCATTTCTGAAATTAAACAGCGTTCCAAAAAAAAAAAAAAAACAACCAAAAGAACCCAACCAAATAAATCTTGCTTTACATCACTGCCTGCTCATTGCACTGGGCGTCTCTAACTCTGAAGCCATGAAAACTAACTAAAACAGCAAGGCCTGTTTATCTGTGCTTTATCATCCATGAGCCCCTCCACTTGATTCCTTGGTTTTGCATGTGCAACACTTTGTATGTGCTAAAGCTCGATGAGGATCCATGGAAAGATAATTTAACAGCAGATAAGCCCGCTGGGGGTTAGAGTTCATGGGGGTAATCAGCTGGCGTGCAGATAACGATGTTTGATGGACACCCCAGCAAAAGCTTCCGGGGACTCAGACGTGCCTCACTGAGGGCCACCCGCTGGAAGGGAGCAGGGCATCACAGCCTCCCTGCTGCTATACTGAAGACCTCTCCAGCTCCATTAAATTGCCTTTCCCTACTGAACTTTTAAGGGAGGAGCCTCGTTCCCAGAGTTCCTTCAGCAGGTACTGGCATCCACTGCATCAGGCACCTGCTGCCACTTCCCAGGGCTTCAGCTTTCTTTCCTTTACATGTTAAAGCTTAATTCAGCAAACATAAAAGCCTGCAGATTCCCTGGCTCAGGGGTAGAAAGGTAATCTTCTGAAATGAATTCTTTTGCTATTGCATTAATGTATTGGAATACCTGCACAGCAAGCAGTACTTAATTTTACTCTAAACAATATAATCCCTTCCTTGCTGCCACACCTCTGAAAGCACCTTTTCTACTGAATTGGCAGCACGCAACTTAAACAAAGTGCTGAAGATTAAACTGAATCTTTTCAGGCCACAAAATAAGAAACCAAATGATTTCCCCATCAGATTGAGGAGCAGCTCCATCCCAGGTACAGCTCAGGTTTCAAGGTGAGGCAGAAGGCCCCATCTAGAATACAGATGCCCTAAAAGAAAAACAAAGCCAGACTTATACAAAGGAAATCTGCATGTAGGCAAAGGAAGGACACATGCTCACTCAAACATACTTACAGCCAAGAGCTGATGGAAGTTCTAGCGGTAGCAAACACAGAGAAGAGTTTAAAACTGCTGAATGGGGGCACCAAACCCCACAACACAGAGAAGTCAATTGCAAAGGAACACGCTTCTGCTGAACACGCGTAAGCGCTCTGCTGAGGGAGCAGCAGGGCTCCAGCTTCCAGTAGGGTCCGAACCTGTCAGATACCTTCAAGACAAGAGGCAATAGGATACAAAACCCACACATTTCCTACAACTTCTGGGAAAACAAACTGCTACGTTCAAGAGGCATAACTCACCCCAATAAGAAGAGCAGGTGCAAATTGACACTGGATGTGAACTGCTGATGTGAGAGCTCACAGAAGTCCCAAGAGCAACAAGAACACTTCAGAATTCACAGCCTGACATGCACGTGGGCCCTGAGGACAACCAAAGGGCTGAAGCAGCCCACACAAGCAAGGCTGAGGATGCTGGCCATGGCAGCCTGGGGTCAGGACAGCTCTGGGAGTCACTCCTGCCTGCCCCACTGCACACAGCATCTTGCACAGCCACCACCAGTGAATGGTGTATGAGCAGATCGTGTTCCTCTATGCACAAGGAAATACAAACTGCCATCGGTTCATGGAAACTACTGAACTCTGCAGCTTATTATTTTCCAATCACTCTGTAATGCTGCTATCAAAACTTACAGATTCTTCTGCTCAGCAAAGCCATAGAAAATACCAGGGCTCCAGACAATGCGACCGAAACAAGTGGTGTGTAAGTGGTTGTTTGTCTGAACTGGAGCGCAACTCCAACAAGCAAAAACTCTTTTTATTGTTGCCTATGAATCTTTCTTTCCTACATGCCTCATCTTGCCAAGCACTGGCATTGATTGCTATCTGTCTGCCTTCTGTTTGCCAAACAAACTTCACCACAACTCAGACCTGCCTTTATTAACAAACCTCTGCATTATTTGGTACATTGCACCAGTTTCATAAACTTTGCAAGGTGACCCCAAATCCTTTCCAATTATTTACAAAGCAACTGCAAAAGCTCTCCGGCTGCTGCTGGGACAGCTGGCAGATGGGACTGGGAGGGCAACTCCTCAGCACATGCACCCCAATGGGAAAGCATTCCCTTCACTGCTGCTACTCAGACCAAGAGCCACAGGGTGAATACAGAAAGTAACTAAGAATACCATACAGTGTAGCAGAGAATAACCATCACGTTCAGGAGCCCGACCCCACGGCCCTACGGGTCCCTTTCAACCTGGGATTTGATTCTGTGAACAGATGCTGATCGTTTACATTTCAAGCCCTGCTGAAGCGCCGCAGCTCCTTTGGATTTTACCACGTGTCCAGCAGTCTGCTATGATACAGTTCAAAGTTAGACCCACGAGTTCATTGCAGTCAGTCTTCAAATCAGCTGCTGTACTTACTGATGAGAAGGCCAAATCTTATCCAAAGAATATCCACCCTCATCAGTTTACTCTTAACATAAACACAGGGAAGATAACACACGTGATAAAGCACAGAGGGACGAGCACGTACCTTACTTCACCTGCACTTTGGCCACTCACCAATTCCTGCTAAGATTAGCAGCATATCTGAACTTCAGAATGAGGTCAGGCCACTATCTTTTGTGTGAAAGAAATTACTACTCCTTCAGAGTCTATTGGAGTCTATGAGCAATCAAAAATGTAAGAAAAACAAAGCAAAAACAAAGTTTCTCGAGCAAAACTTAGTACGAGGAATGCAAAGAGGCAAAACCTCGTGTCCACAAAGTACATAGTGGACTAAAAAAGCTAAAGATGAAGGCGAGAGGAAAGGAAAGCATTGAGAAAGACTTGCAGCATATCAGCAACCAGGAAAATCTGCACAGCGGATGCATGTAGTTTTCCAACTTCTGGATCCCGAGAAACCTGTGAGGCAGAACGCAGAGCGCAGCAGGGAGCAGGCAGGGAACAAGGAGCACCTCATCCTGACACACAGCCACATGGCTGGCAGCTCCGCCCCAAGGCCTGCCTCCCCGGCACCCAACCCCAGCCCTCAGTCGCCCCGTCTTCTCTGGATGCACCACAGTGTAGCTGCACAGATGAGGGGCAGAACGTCAGAAAACCTGACTCAAAGCACAGTGTACTCCGAGACTGGTTTCCCAATCCCATTCGTTTGGAGACATAAGAAAACACTGCGTTGGCACAGTGTGTGGAACTGGGTAGGAACACGCAGCAGAGCGAGGGGCTGTTCCAACAGAATTTTCTAATTCTGGTGAGAAAAGCTGGGAATTCAAAACCCTGCCCCAAATCCAGACAATTGTTTTGCAGCAACGTGCTCCATAGCTCTGATTTTGAAGCCAATAAGACAGATGGACTCGAAGGAGAGTCAGACATGTCCAAGGCTGGCAGAACTGACAGGGCTTTGGAAGAACTGTGCTCTGGTCACCATCAGCCTGCAGAAAGAACCACTCAGCCCAGCCTGTCTGCTGCAGCACCTTCTTGGAGCTCCTCAAAGAAGCTAAAACACGTTATTTCTACTCCTGAAAACTGCTCGTATTTGTTCTGAAGTTCAGAAGTAAAAGCAGGCTCTTGCTGCTTTCATAAGGCGCCTGTTCCACTCTTCTTTGATCATCCATTGCCTTGCTAGAGTTACTTCTTGCATCATGGAAAGAAAAAAAAATTCTAGTAAAAAAAAAAATTGCTACAAAGCGTATGGAGTGTGCCAATAAATCCCAGTGGGCACAAGTAGATCACAGTCACATAAGCATGGAAGGAAACCGAGTTCTGACTACATGACATATTCAGGGCAAAGGAGCTATTCAGGAGACCGCTCACATTTTTCTTGGTGCTTCCAAGCTCCAAAAAGCCCTGCATTTTTACAGGTATTCAGATATGAAAAACAAAACGGGGAAAAAAAAGAGTAAGGAGCTCTGACCTTACCTGCTCCAGTGAAAAGATGCAATTTTTACTATGCATTACTTTTTAGCTGTTCAGAATGAAAGCATTAGCTAAATTAGCACATTTAATCAGTTCAGAGTTAGTGCTTGACATTGAATGAACTGCTTTGATTGCAATTTTGTACCTCTGCCTGTTCATAATGAATAGTTAACTTTGTTATACTTGAATGCTGCATATGATATTCAACCACAGAACAACCAGCCTCAAGGTTTTTGGTTTTACACTTCAGTGATTTTTCTACTGCGTTACCAATCTGTGTGCATTTTGGGTTGATTTATTTCAAAAAGGACAGTATGTTACATAAAGAGCAGAAGACTAAAATTGATCACTATCTCTATTACCAATTAGCAGACACCATCCTTTGACAACGGTCACAAAGGATCTACTTTCAGAAGTACTGGTGATGTATGCACACCAAAAGCCAGCTTTCCAGTCCTCAGCACTGCAGGGATGAGCTCCAGAGCCACTGCTCAGCACTCACAGCCCTGGCAGCCGTGTCCCCAAGGCCGGGGATCCCACAGCCCAGGGATCCCAGCTGCTTGCTGGGCACGCTGAGCCAGACGTGGGCCCACCCTTCCCACAGCTAGTTTCCACACGTCCCTTCCTTGAGTCAGAGTAAGTCATTCAAGGAGACCCACAGCAAACTCCATCCACGGTCATAAAATCATAATTTCTCTTTCTCTTTTTTTTTTTTTTTTAAAAAAAAGAGAATGAAGAAGGGAAAAACTGAGTTTGTTTTAACATGATTGTTCCCCAAGCCAGAAGTTCAATGCAGGGCTACAGAAACATCGGTGTGAACAGAGCAGTGAGGAAGAGAGAGGGAGGAGACTGTCTGAACTCAGCAAGTGCGGATGCATGCGAGCTGCAAGTACAGAAGTACAAACTGGAAGATAAAGCTCTTGGGACACTCAAAGGAAAATGCTCTCTTTCCCAAGCTAAACATGAATGGGAAAAAGCACCCTGAAAAGAATAATCGGAGCAAATTTTAAATCGATGACTCTCTCTTTCAATTGCCTCTCGGCTGTGTGGGTTCAGAAGTTATGTTGGACATTGTGACAGAAACACGAGGACAAGAATCGGCACTGAAGTGGCCACGCAGAGAGAACGCTAACGCGCAGCGACAGCGTGCCAGGTGACGTAAGAGCCGCGGGGAGCAGGCCGGGCCTAACGACCACAGCAGCCTCATCCCAACTCTCCGCACACTCAAATATAACCTCTCTTCTTCCCTAAGAGCAGACGGCATGATTTAATCCGAGCGCTAATACTCTTCTGCTCCCCTTTCAACCAAGCAAAGCACAAACACTACGAAGCTTCATTGACCCCCTGGAAGACCCCAGTCCTCCTGCTTCTCTCCTGCCCAAAACACCTCCGTGACCGCAGCTGGCACTCATACGCAGGCACCAAGCAATGTAGCCACATTCACAACCCAGGGCATGGAGGAAAAGCCACAGGGCAGCCTGTGAGCAGGATCCCAGCCGTGGGGCAGCACTGCCCTGCTCCCCACCAGCACACAGCTCTGTGCGGACCTCCTTTATCTCATCAGTTGTACTTACACTCTCATCCAGGATAAGTTTATCCAGAGCATAAGTGAGCGGGATAAGTTTATCTGTACCCATCTATAAGATAAAATGGCAACCAAGCGTGTCCCAATTAATCAGATAGCCACTAATATCTTTTCCAAAATCCTGCTAAGATAATGCCAGCAAACCATGCAGCAAAGAGGAGAGATTAATTATTTATTCTGCGTAAGTATGCCATCCATTCTAACTTCCAATTTAGATCAAAACGCATTCCAAACTAACATCTCCTTGATCGTTCACTACTACAAGATACAGAATGCAAATCTTGTTTTAGGGTCTCCCCCACCGCTCTGTCCAGCTCTCCACACACAGCTCCTAGGGGCACTCCCAGCACGAGCCGTCCCTCTGCAGGCTGTGACCCCACAGCAGTGCCCCCAGAAGAATGTGCTCCTGATGAACCAGTTTGAGAGGCTCTTCCTACCTGAAGCTGACGCTCAATCGTCCCATTAAACCGAAACAAATCGAAGATGTTGACAATTCACAGCAAGGTGAGTGAGCCCACAAGTTCTGCGCAGTTAAGCACGAGCCCTTGAGGAAACCTCATTCTTAGAGAGAACACCTTTATGCCGTGACGCTTTACAGACTGTTCTAGTGATGCGCTTCTCAAATGCTCAAGACAACCATTCAAATGATTATTTAAATTGACTTCCTCACCAGCTGTATTTTTATTTTCTTTCTTTGTTAGAGCCGCCTGCTTCTACTGCTGTGGACACGTGTACGTCAGGCCACAGAACCATAAAATACACCAAGCTGGGGAGGACCCATCGGGACCACGGAGTCCGACAGGGCAGCTCCAGAGCCCTGCAGCAATAGGGCTGTAAGGAGCACAGAGCGCCGCCCGGCAACGGCAGCTGAACGGCCCTGGGCAGCGAGAGCTCTGAAGTTGTACTTTATTCGTGAAAGTGTTTTTATTTCTTTTAGTTCCAGCGTTACCGACACGTGCCTCACAGTTAACGAGCACATTAACGTCAGCTCCAAAATTCCTCAATCGAAATAAATCGGAAAAAAAATCCCACTTCAATCCTTCCTCCAACGTGCGGCACCGCACAGCCGCCCCCCGTGCCACACAACGCCGTCTGTCCGGCCGTGCATCCCCGCACCGCCGCCCCTCCGATCATTTCACCCAGCCCAGCGACGTTACGGCCTTTTCAATGACCGGAGCGGCGGTCGCAGCCTTCGTCCCGCCGCACACGCCGGACGCCGCCGCTCCCCCGGCCCCGCCGCCCCGCTCCGCTCCCCCCGCAGCGCCGTTCCCCGCCGCAGGCCCCGCGAGGCCCATCCGCATTCCCGGGCGGGCCGCGAGCCCCCCGCCGCCCCCGCGGGCAGAACCTGTCGGGACGCATTCTTGAGGCGGCCGCGGCCGGGCCAGGAATGCGGGCGGGCCGAGCGGGCCCGGAGCCGGAGCCGAGCATCCCCGCGGCGGGCTGCAACGGAGCTCAGCGCGGCCCGCCATAACCCCCCCCCAAACCGGCCCCCACGGCCCCGCTCACCCTTGGAGTAGAGGGACTTGGGGGACTCGAGGTCGAGGTCGGCGCTGAGCAGAGAGATGAAGTCCGAGGGCATCGCAGCTCCGCGGCCCGGCTGGGGCGAGGGGGGCGGCGGCGGGAGGGGGCCGGCCCGGGGGGGGGGCGCTGCTGCTGCCTCCGCCGCCCCGGGGAGGGGAGGGCGGGCACCGGCGGGGGAGAGCGCGGCGCTCCGCTCGCCGCGGGGCGGACCGGGTCGGGCCAGGCCGGGGGCTCCGCTCGCCGTCGGGACCGGGCGCCGCCGCCGCCGCCCGCCGCTGACAGGAACCGGCCGCCGCCAACGGAACGAGCCACCCGCCCCCTCCGGCACCTCTCTGCGCCTGCGCGGGGCCGCGGGGAGGGGGCGCGCGCCAGGAACGCCGGCGCCGCCGGTCCGCGCATGCGTCGCGGAGGGCGGGGAGACAAGGAGACGGAACGGCACAGAGGCCCAGCCTTCTGCGCCTGCGCGGAGCGACCCGTGAGGGCCGTCTCGGAACCGCGCGGCGAGGGGAGAGGTGTCGCGGGAGCGAGCGGCGCGAGGGAGGTCGTGCGCATGCGCGAGGAGGGCGGGGGGGCGGCAGGCGGAAGAGCCGCGGCGGCGGCGGGGGGCGCGGAAGCGTCTAGAAGGGGGGGGGAGATGGGGCCGAGGGGCCTCGCGCGGAGGCTGTGAGGGGAGGCGGCCGGCTGCGAGTTGTGCGGCCGGATCCGGGCCTTCAGAACCGCGGAGATACGGGTGCGCTCTGGAGAAGCCAACGCAGGGCCGCCGAAGTGCTAAAGGGACCGGGAACCCCTCCTGCGAGGAGAGGCTGAGGGAGCCGCGCCTGGCCTGGCCTGCCTGAAGGAGGCCCGGGGTCTCGTCGCTGTGTAAAAGTACTGGAAAGAACGTGAAGGAAGGGAGAGCCTCGCTCTTGTTTGTGCCAGCCGGAGCCAGGAGCGGAGGCAGTCTGTGTAAATGAACACGGGAGGTTTCCCCTTGCCCATCGGCAGCACTGCTGTGCTGCGCAGGGACGTGGCTGTGTGGACTGCATGCAGATCTCCACGGCTGGGGACCGGCACGGTGACCCCGAGCAGAGCGCCGAGAGCTGTTCTGTGCGGAGCAGAGCAGGACAGCGCTGTGAGCAGGCACCGTGCGCCCAGCCTGCCAGGGGCTCTGGCGTCCTGGGGTGCTGCAGCTCCTTCATGCCAGCAATTAACAAACTGCCTGGAAGCCAGCACCTCTGCTCTGCTGTCCTGAGAAGGTGCTGCCAGCAGGTGGTCTGCAGTTAGAGGTGAAGTGCATCAAGACATGCCTAGGGATAGAGCACAGATGACAGCACAGAATGAGGCTAAAAGTGGGAGAAAGAGAGTTAGAATCCTGCAAGACCCCAGCTTCACCCCAGACCCAGACGAGCTTTAAGCTGTAAGGGCAGCTACAGGGTTTAATCAAATCTGGCCCTGTGTGTTCCCACCAGTTGCAGGCTCCCCGCTGTCTGTGGTCTGTGTGACCAGCAAGTGAAACCCAGTCTGTGTTCCTTGCCGAAACAATTGGGACAGCATAGGAGGAATTCAGACAGTTCCTCTTGGAGGCTGGAGAGCACCACTGGCTGGCACAGCCCAGCAGACTTAGCACCAAATCCCTGAACGTGCCTGGCTTTCGGGGACTGGTAAGATTTGGGGGTTGCCTGATGACCCAAGTACACACACAACAGAGTGAGCTCACTGATGTGCAGGTTGATGTAAGTGTTGCCCTATCTGTGTCAGTGGAATCCGGAACAGAGGTTTTCTGATCCTGTGTGGCATCTCATGGCCCATGCAGTGCTGGGTACTGTTGGTGACAAATCCAGATGTGGGAAAGGCTGGAATGCCAAAGGGTGTTGTACATTAAGTAGTATTGATCTGCGTTTTCCTGTACTTTTTTTTTGACTTTTGAGCATTTTGTGTGCTTAGCTTTGGAGCACACCTAGCTTGAGCCTGGACTTGCAGCTCCAGGCAGATTTGCTGTGGGCTCTTGGTGTTTTGCAGGTTCTTTTCAAATGGTAGTTTGGCTGATGGGGAAGATACTTAGTATCCCAGAAGGGGGAACTGCAGGGGGTGACTGTAGTGGAAACAGTGAGTGCTGCTGTAGCTCTGCAAACTGCACAAACAAGGGAAGTTTAAATAACAAAGAAAAGGAAACCTGCAACCTGTTCGGAGCAAAAGGGCCCACAGTTGAGTGAACACACTGATGCATTTTTTCCCCAGTCGTCACAGCAGAGATTTACAGAATGACAGGTTCTGGTCAGGGATGCTGCCCTTGGCATGTGGAGATGCTTGGCTCCATCCTTCCCCACTCCACTCCACTCAAAAGCCCTTGTTGGACTTGAACTTAAAGGTCTTTTCCAATCTTAGTGATTCTGTATGGAGTAACATAGACGAAACACAAGAAAATCTCAGCCAGTTAACTGCCAGGCACTGAAACACGAGACTCCTGTTAAAATTTATGTATTGTGTAATTAAGGTATTTTCTTGTTTTATAAGTAAGCTCTTCTCCCCGTGTAAGCAGTGGATAGCAGCAGGTGTGAGCGGGAAGCAGTCTGCACAGGGCTTGTGTGTGTACATTGGCAGGTGCATGCGTAGTCACTAGCCCTGCTTGCAGTGTCTAACCCTGTGTAGGTGTTGTATTTTTCATCTGCATTAGAGAACTGTCAGAAAATAATTAGGCTCTTTCAACAGCTGCCCTACTCCCAGATTACTGCTTCCTGACTCATTAGAGCTGCTGAGGTTGGCAGGAAACTTGTTCTGTAGTAATTTCTGCCAGCAGCGTCCCTGGAGATGGGGCAGCCTTGTGTGTGACACCAGATCCACTTCAGCCTCGTGATGGAGGCACTGGGCCGCTGGAGGCCAGTGGGCGGGCTGCTATTTACCAGATCGTCAGTGCTGTCATTAGCAACAATCAGGAGTTTCCCGTTGCTCTGATGGCTGCATCAGCTGGGCACATCAGCTGGGCACTTGAGCGGTGTGTGCCATTTATGGACTTCCCAACTATTTGGCTAATCGGGGTTTTGGAAGGAGTAAAGAGTGGGACTATGTGACCCTAAGGATGGACATTCTGTCCCCGAAGAGCTTCAGAGCCACATGGCAGCTTCATCTCATAGGTGACCGGTGCTACCAGTTCCATCGGTCCCCAGATTGTGTCAGCTAACATCCAGGACCACAGCAGCCAGTTCTCACTGATTTTCCTTGCCCACTTACTGCATCAGCAGCTGTTGTTTTGTGCTCCCTGCTGTTCTGCTCATGTCTGGGATGCCCCAGCCAGGTACTGCTTCCCATGCAGCTGCTGCAGCTCCCATGAAAGCTGCAATTAGATAAATTCTAGATCTAGATTCTGCTGACAGCTGTGGGAGTGGGGAGACATATCCTTTGTAAGTATTCATGTAAATAAATGCTGTGTTTTTGTGTCCCTTCCATCTCCCTGTTGAAAACCCTTCTCCCACATACATGGCCATGATGGTTTGTGTTGTCATGCGCTGCTGGAATGTTGGCAAGCACGTGGTGGCACGAGGCAATGCTCTGCTGCCCAGAGCTCATCCCCGAGCACACAGCCATGCTGTCACAGGAGCAGACCTTTCGGCACTTCTCTGACAACTTCTTTGCTGCTTGCTTGTCACATTTCCTGAGCAGGTGACTGGAATTTATCAGGGCCTTTCACTACACCTCTTCTGTGATTATAAAAAGTCAAATTATTGTTATTACAGCGTTAAATACTGGGCAGAATCAGCAGCTGCTGACCAGAGAGCAGGCATTTATGAAACCGGAAAGACAAGACGGTACTCAGCCACATAAGTGCACCGCCTGGCCACGGAGATCTGCCTTACAAATAAGTTTAGGACAGAAGGAGAGTGATTGCACAATGTTTGTGAACTGGAAGCTTGAGTATCATCCATGTTTAGACCACGATGGAATGAACGCTGCAGAAAACCCCACTGGCTCCCCCCCACCAGATCTGGTCAGCATTGCTCACACATTGTTTGTCCAGAAATTGTCACTTTCCTGGCGCAGTGCAGGAACAATCGTGCTGCTTGGTCACAATGCTCTGAACAAGATCTTTGGCAGAGGCTCACTTTTAACTGATGCCATCTGAAGGATTTTTTCCTCTGACAGGAAGACAAATCCTGCGTCTGCAAAAGCTCGACACTTTCTCAGCTTTAACTCATTATTAGTTTTAAGCAGTCATGGAACTGTCATGGCCAAATATTCCCTGCTCAAACCACTCTACATCTATACCCAGCCATTTTCAAGAATCTAAGTCACAGCTCCACAGCTCAGGTTCCTTCTCAGTGATGTAGCTCAGCTGATGCTGGCTCCCCTTCCCACAAAGCTTGGTGCTCCAGGAGACCACGGCAGGAAGCATCAAACAGCTGTTGTGCTTCCCCTGTCCTTTGGGCTGGCTCTGTTCATCCTGGGGGCATATGGAAACCCCAGGCCTTAAATGCAGAGGATGAGAGCTGCTCAGATTTATAACATGTAACAAATACTTGAAATTCAGAAGCAGTAACAATAGGTGGATGCATTAAAGTTTAATGCTGAACACCAATGGACTCATTCTGCACTTGGTGTCTGCTGTAGACAGCATTATACACTTGCTCACTGCACACTTATTTAAGGAGGCACAGCCCAGCTCACCATACATCCTTCACAGTGGCTGGTGCTGCAACACCATGACAAACTGCACCTCCTCTCCACGTTGTTCCATTCCATTTCAGCTAATTGCAACACATCTGGAGCTCTCAGCCCTCCCTTCCCCCATATGCCTCAAGTCTGTGTACGGCAGCGTTCTGTGCTAATAAGGAACTGGGGCTCACAGAGAGGCAGGAGCTGCCAGCGTTCAGCTCTGAGGTGCTCCCAAGGCAGCTTCAGCACTGTGCTGCTGACTGCACACGCTGCTTCCATGCCCATCTGCAGTTCTTCACCTCGTAGCCTCTTCTCCTTCACCTGCAAGGTTTAACAAGGCCAAGTGTCGGGTCCTGCACTTTGGCCACAACAACCCCATGCAGCGTTACAGGCTTGGGGATGAGTGGTTGGATGACTGTGAAGAGGAAAGGGACCTGGGGGTGTTGGTTGATGCTCGGCTGAACATGAGCCCACAGGGTGCCCAGGTGGCCAAGAGGGCCAAGGGCATCCTGGCCTGCATTAGGAATGGTGTGGCCAGCAGGAGCAGGGAGGTGATCATCCCCTGTGCTCAGCACTGGTGAGGCCGCACCTCGAGTGCTGTGTTCAGTTTTGGGCCCCTCACTACAAGTAAGACATTGAGGCCCTGGAACGTGTCCAGAGAAGGGCAATGAAACTGGTGAGGGGTCTGGAGCACAAGGCTTATGAGGAGCGGCTGAGGGAGCTGGGATGGTTCAGTGTGAGAAGAGGAGGCTCAGGGGAGACCTCACTGCACTGTACAACTTCCTGAAGGGAGGTTGTGGTGCAAAAGGGTCTGGCCTCTTCTCCCAGGCAAATAGCAGGACCCGAGGAAACGGCCAGAAGTTGTACCAGAGGAGGTTTAGGTTGGATATTAGGAGAAACTTTTTCTCTCAAAGGGTGGTCAGGCACTGGAATGGCTGCCCAGGGAGGTGGTGGAGTCTCCATCCCTGGCAGTGTTCAAGAGGCGTCTGGTTGAGGAGCTACGAGAGATGGTTTATTGCTTGTGGTACTGATAGGAATGGGAGGGTGGTTGGACTAGATGATCTTGCAGGTCGTTTCCAACCTTGTGATTCTGTGTCTGCAGGAAGCCTGCAGCACGTGCCCTCCCTTTCAGGGAGTTTTCTGACAGGACAAGAGCTGAGGCAGCACCCGCATGCTGCAGCTGCACTAAAGCCAGCCCCAGCAACACAGGAGAGTTAAGCACCAGTGCAAAGACTTGGGATCCTTTTTTAATCCTCATATAAAATAGGTAAACAACTTTGTTAATGCCTCCTTCATGTGCTGAGCGCTTCCAGGCCTGCTGGCCCCATCGCTTGGTGAGCCACAGGAGATGGGGGCTGTGCCCAGCAGGCAGCATCCAGCATCTGAGGTCAGCAGAGCCAGTGCCCTTCAGAGGAACACTGATGGCTGCTGCTCCTAGCAGGTGAATTTGGAGAAGGCTTCGATGCAGTTCCTGCGGTTGAAGCTCGAGCCCCTTCAGCTCTGATGGGTCAGCTTGCCTGCAGAAAAGGGGCAGCTGTTTGGCAGAGGTTGCTTTTGCTTTCCACAAGACATTCAGAAAGGCACTTAAAAACACAAAGGTGCCACACAACAGGCCTGGAGGCCTTTCATGGGTAGTTAAAGGATTTGAAAGGAAGCAACAATAGAAAAAAAGCAACGTGGCAAATGGGAATTCGGCAGAAGTAGCAGCAGGACAAGATCTGGTAAGGGCAAAATTTACTCAGAGCAGTCAAAATGCAGCTGGATGCAAAGCGCATCAGGAAAACTATATTTTAAAAATGAAACGGTGTCAAAATGCAGGTAAAATTATGCCTGTGGAGAAGACAAATTTGTTACCATCACACCAGCCAGCAGCTCCTTTCCTTGGTTCCTAAAACCAATCCCTCTGACTGCTGCAGAGGGCTCAGGACTCTCCTGAACTAATTCTCGTCTCAATAAGATGTTTGAAAAGCATGCCTTCCAGCTTTGAAACTTCAGCTTTATAGAGAATCCATTATAAATCTAGCTAAGCTGTTTCCACAGTTAATGACCTAATGATAAATGTGCAGAAATAGCTGCTTCCAGTCTGAACTGCTCTTGCTTTTAACTTCAGCTTCATCCTCCAGATCAAAAAGCCCTTTGACAAAGTTTCTATTCCCCGTGCAACAACTTCTGCACTGCAATTTTGTAACCTTTTCTTCGATAAACTACACTGAGCTCAACTGTCTCACCATAAATAATGTTTTCCAAGCTTTTAATCATTTACGTGTTTTTAAAAGCCAGAGGCACAGCCGTGGCATTCATTCCCTGAAGCAGCAGTGCCAAAAGCAGGCAAGGGCTCCCACTGCTGCAGGAGAGGAACGCACTCAACCTTCACCCCGCCGTCACGCTCTGCCACCTCCTCGCTGCGATGCACCGCGCGCCGCTCAGGACGCGGCCTGGCGTTTCCCAGCACCAGCAGCTCTGGCGGCCCGGTGCCAGCAGCTCCGCTCAGCCAGCAGCCCGCTTTGCTGGGGAGCTCCGCCTCCTTCCAGGCGGCTCCGAACAGCTCAGCTCACAAACTGCTCCTTGAGGAAATCTGCAGCGCGCTCACCGAGCAGCTCTGCCCTTCCACTCCTAAATCAAATCCTTCCCTTTTTATTTTGACCTGGTGGTTTTTGTTTTAATTCCATTAAACCATGCAATATACCTTGCACTATCAATTCAACCAGAAGCCCAAGCAGTTCAGCTCAAATATAAAAATATCAAGTTAGACTGATAGGTCTATTTTCCATGAATTCAGGTTGACTTACCCACTGTAAGACCTGTAAGACACTATGGCCTGTTACCTTTAGCAATACACCTAAATAGAACTACCCAGATCTTTCCTACTAAATATTCCTTGGCACATTTTTATCTTTTTGCTATATTCTCATTAAAACGAATAAACAGAAACCAGACAACCAAACCAGCTAGAACAAAATGAGGGACAAACACGGAACATTCAAGAGCCACTTAGGCAAGCTTTGGGCTCCCCTGTGCTGCACACAAGGTAGGCCAGATAATTCACTGTGTAAGACAAAGCAATCAATGGAATAACATCCTGAAGAGGGAAAAAAAAAACTCCTGGGGAGGTTTTGCTGCAGCTCTGCTAAAACAGCATTTGAGGAACATGACCTGCTGCAGCTGGGAGCAACCAGGCCAAGCCCACCAGAGGAGCAGAGGGAGCCCCAGCAGCACGCTCCATTCCCAATAGCTATGCAGTTCCTTAGCCTTCATTTTTAAAGAGGTGGACTGTAATTCTAAGTGTAGGAGACTTCTAAACAAACTTCTGAGGAGCACAGTGATTTCATGGGAAAGGAAAAAACAACACAACCTACAGGAGGTTCTCATAAACAGAACATTATACGGCTTCTCTTTTGCTGCAGTTCAGAAAGGTGAATTGCTCTGCTGCAACATTTGGATTAGGAACAAGCGTCAAACCATTAAAGGATGTAAGACCCTGGAACACGAATTCCTTTCTGATAACAGATCCTGAAACCACCTCTCCAGCTGGAAGAGCTGGAAAGCTTCGTGCCTCATGTTGCAGAGGCACACCCGCCTCTGTGCTGCTGGAGGCTGGCTGCAAGGCAAAGGATCCTCCCATACTTCTTCCAAGATAAAAACAGCATTATGCACAAATCCCAGATGGATTTCTTTTCCCTTTTTATTTAGGAAGGAGAGGCAGGATTATTTGTGGGTTGCCCCCCATCTGGTACAGATTCACAGGCAGTAAGAATGAGTTTTGTTTCCAATACACACGTTGGATCAAAAGCCCAGGGAGAAAAAACTCCATCTCAAGAAGCCGCATCAGTTCCCGTTTCTGGCGTTGCCACACGCAGCACAAAAGCACCCGAACAAACAAGGATCCAAGGCATACATTGTTTCACAGAATATACATGTTAAAAGGACAAGTAGAAACATTACAAAATCAACGGGATCACTTCTAAAATATTTATATTTGTTGAACCGTTAAAAACAGACACAGAAAGAGGTAGCAAAGCTAACAACTTCCTGCTGCTCCAATTAGTGTTGCCTGCATGCACTGAGAAAGTTACTGTGGAATTGAATCTCTCAAAATCTCTTCTGGACAGGGTAACAGATAATTTGCAGTTTATTTCTGACAATGCTGTGGGAAGTACTGAGGCAAATCCACAGGCTCACTAGCAGCTGTTTCACGTTGTCTGGCTTAACAAAAAGGCATTGAAAGGAAAAGGTTATCT
This sequence comes from Tympanuchus pallidicinctus, assembly GCF_026119805.1. Taxonomy (NCBI): domain Eukaryota; kingdom Metazoa; phylum Chordata; class Aves; order Galliformes; family Phasianidae; genus Tympanuchus; species Tympanuchus pallidicinctus. Next base: position 24,228,249 of record NW_026294739.1, read on the forward strand.
GTGTTTTACTTTAGCGAGCAAGAGAGAGAGAGTGCAAGCACGCACGCACCAGGGAGACCACACACAGATGTAACAGTAACAGGATGCTTCACTTGCTCTGCCACGGCAAAACTCAAGTATGACAGATCCCTGGGTGGCAGAATTAAGACAGTTTGATATGACCTTGGTCCCATGGATATGAACATCACTCAACACGGCTAAAAGCAAGGCATCAAAGGTGAAGGGAACCGGGATTCCATGTGCTGCGTGCATGCACTCTCTCTCATACCTGCTTCTTCAGGCTTTCTGAGGTCCTATCAAGGTCAGTTCAAGATGATCTCCCATCCAATATGTAATAGCGATACATTAAGCCTATGACTAGTGCTCCAAAGATGGGGATTAGCCACGTTGACCAGAAGCTACGGGGAGGAAAAAACAAGAACAAAGAACACACACCCAAACACACACAAAAAAAGAAGAAAGTATGAAGTTAATGACACATTCAATACATTCACTACTTGCTACGTCTGTTTTCACCCATCTCCCACCAGCTCACAGACCGACTTCTCAGGACAGAGGACAGAACAGCTCCAGCTGTCCCATGCTCAGGGCTCCCCTGCCCCTGTGAGAGGCCCCTGTGACTGCAGGGATGGCTTGGCTGCTTATAAAACAACAGCTGGGTTGCTGAACGTTCCAGCCTGGCACACACAGAAACCAATTTGAGTTTTTTGTTGTTTTCTTTTCTTAAATAAGCCAGACTGTCAATTTGGGCTATACAAACAGCTGAGTTGACTCAAGGATGGAAATTACTACAGCTACCCCACAATAAATCATCCTTACTCATAAACCTGAGACCACAGGCATAGGCTCACTTTCAGCAGCCTCCTTAAAAAAAAAAAACCTAATAGAAAAGACTGAATTTGCGTTCTGGTTGCAAGCACTCCTGAATTCTCAACTAAATTGCACTGGTCGCCATAAAGATCCTTCAAAAAAAGGACACTGCTGTGAGTACCCACAAGAGGAGTGCAACCACGCTTGTGCAGTGTCAACACATGGACAGAGAATTGAAACTAAAACATCCCAGGCTGCCTGCTGTGCTCAGCGTGAGCTGATGTCTCACCACTGGCTGCACCTCCATCTCCAACAAGAGAGGTGCACAGCAAATCCACTGTGATGCAGTTTGGCAGCTTGTTGGAAGGACAGCACAGTAACAGCCCACTGATTGCTTTCCTGCCTGCTAGAGCTAATCTGCAGTTCTACAAATGGAGAGTCCCATTCTCCCAGTTTCTTACTCTTAAGAAGATACTATACCTTGCTTGTCCTGAGGATGTCCTGTTTTGATCCTGAAAGAAGGAAGAGGGAGTTAGCAGGGAAAAAAAAATACCCTAAGTCACACTAACAAGACTGCAAGATTGGACATGAATTGCAAACACAGAGGAAAAATAACCCTCCTCTTCCTTTTCTAAACATTCTCTCTCTCAGAAGTGTAGATGCTTCTGGGGATGTTTGCCCTCCTCCCCACCTCCACATTCTATTAGTCTAAACCTTCCCACCCAGCTCTCAATTTTATACTGGAACTATCAAAAAAAAAAAAAGCCTTGAAACCACTCTGATCATTTTATGTGACACAGAGAGATGATCATCGATACATAGCATGGTTTGGGTTGGAAGGGACCTTTAGGGTCACCTAATTCCAAGTCCCCTGCTATAGGCAGGGACACCTCCCTCACAGCCCCATCCAGCCTGGCCTTGAATGCTTCCAAGACCAAGCATACACAACCTCACTGAGCAACCTGTTCCAGTGTCTCAGCACTCTCACAGTTAATAATTTCTTCCCAATATCTAGTCTAAATCTACTTTCTTCCAGTTTAAAACCATTTCCCCTCATCCTGTCACTACCTGCCCTGATAAAAAGTCCCCCCCAGTTTTCCTACAGGTCCCTTCAGGTACTGGAAAGCCACTATAAGGTCTCCTTGGAGCCTTTTCTTTACTGGGCTGAAGAGCCCAACTCTCCCAGCCTGTCCTCATAGGGGAGGTGCTCCAGCCCCCTGATCATCTTCATGGCCCTCCTCTGGACCTGCTCCAACAGCTCCATGTCCTTCTTGTGCTGGGGGCTCCAGAACTGGACGCAGTGCTCCAGGTGGGGTCTCATGAGAGCTGAGCAGAGGGGTGGAATCACCTCCCTCAACCTGCTGGTCACACTTCTCTTGATGCAACCCAGGATACGGTTGGCCTTCTGGGCTGCAAGTGCACGTTGCCAGCAATACAGAAAATCATCTCACCATGATTCCTTTTCCAAACTTCTGTCTGCATCCCTACCTGCTATCTTACTGCTTGGCCACTGACACATACAGCTGCAAAGTTCTCTTCGTACCTTCCTTCATATGCAACCTGCCTCCATACTATTCATACTATTTTCAAAAAAACCTGAGAATTAAGTACTTCTTCCAGTCAGCTGAAAATTACTTTATCAATTCTACAACCTCTCAGTGGCTGTTGCTGTTCTCCTGTATCTAGCAGCCAAAAATCACCTTACTTGTCCATTCTGAACAGTATCACCTCCACTTCTTGAGAATCACAGTGCTTTCTTTTCTGCCACAACACCCCATCAGTGGACGCTAAACGTTAACATTTAACTGTGGGGAGTTACCTCTGACCCGAGTCATAAGAGTATGCAGTCACTATTTTTTTCCTGGTAAAAAATAAATAGGTGGGATCCACATTACTTCCATCTGTTCAAATTATACTTGGATCCACTTTTAAAGCAGATGTTGCACACTACAGAAAGACCCACTGGACTTTGTTTAGAATAGAAAAATATCTGCAAAAATATTTAACTCATATCCAGCAGCACTGCTCAGATTAATTTCTATGCACATGTTAAGCACATCGTTCTGTTAATGAAAGAGTTGAACCAAACAAAGTAACGTTAAGGTGAATGCATAATCATGCAGCCCGCTTTATAACTAAGAGTAGGCTTTGCCTAGCCTGAATCACTCTTCCTATGGCTGGCTGTAATAACCAAGTTCTCCCAAGGGCTTCACTTGCTGCTCTCTGTTGATATTATTGATTCCTGGTACTCCGCAAGCGGCCCTGCTTCGAACAACACCCAATGAAAGCGCTGTTGAAAACAGAGCTGTGCCTGCTCCAAGCTTTCAAGCCAAGCAAGAAGAGAAGCCAGCTGCAGGACACGTTTACCTTCCAGACGGCATTCTATTTGTTACCATTTCCCTCTCCCTATCCCTTTTGAAGGCATTTTTGCAACACTGTCTCCCATCCTAATCCAGGAGTACCTAAGTTTTAACCAACACCTATGATTTCTTGGGCAGTTAACAGAGAATTCTTGTTTTGCAGCCAATCCCGTGGTGGCTGTGCCTGCCTCCTGCCTTGAATGTAACACTAACAGTTCAGTCATCAGGACACGGTCAGTTCTGCAAAAATACAGTCTGTGGCTCAAGGTGTAGAAATAGCTTTGCTGATGTCAGAGGAGAGAAGGCACAAAAAAACCACTCCCATTTTCACACTGAAGTGCTTGCTGAGCTTCTGAACAAAAAGAAAGGAATCATTTGCTTAGGAGATTTATTCATTTCTGTAGCTGTAAGCATAAAGCACAAACTCCACAGAGAGGAAAAAGATAAAAAGAGAGCAAAATAAAAGGTGTGTGGTGACTTCTTTGTTCATTTTGTAAGCGTAATATAGTTTCCTCAGCATTAAATAAAATGGAACAGTAAAACACCAATGCTTACCTTGGAACCTCCCTTTTTACGGTCATCCTGTCATAGAAAAGAAAAAAAAAAGAAGGAAAAAAGTGATAAGCAACGACTTCAAGAGAACCTGCAGTCATTACAGTCACAATGAGGGAATTGCTCTGTACACAGTCCACATCACAGCAGCAATTGCCTGGACTCCAGTTGTCAAAGCAGACGTATCTACAGTGCCCAAAGGCACCGTCTTTGTAGCAGGCAGGAAGCTGGTGTTTGTGTCATGCCTGTCATCTCTCATCCTCCTGAATCCTAAACTACAGTTAGATAGTACTATCAGCTAAGGAGCTACTGATACAGTTAGCTCCTTTAAGTGCCACCAATTTAACTGAAGGGAGAAACCTGCTCTGAACAGTGGGAAAAGAAGACTAATTTGGTTTTATTTTCAGCAGCGATCCCCCTTCCTCAGCAGAAATCCTGGGTGACACTGTCTGAAAACTTAACTTCTTACTGTGCAAGACTCATCTTGGTGTACATTCACTGGGTTACATAAAGGAAAGGCACACTTCTACAGCATCCTACCCTGTGTTTGAAAGAGGGCTGGTCCTTACCGGGTGGATCTCCCCTATGTAGTACTGCTTGAGCATCTCCCTGGCATCTGTGGAATGACCAACATCTTCAAAGCTCTCTGTGGCATCTCTTCCAGCTTGTTCAAGCAAAACTTCTTCTCCACCTGGATGCTGGAAGAGAAGACTTAAGGTGAGCAAAAGCACGAGTGCAAAAGAGGTGTCCAGAGTCTCAGCAGCCTTTCTGGCCCTTTTCATTCCATATGAATGAAACCAACATCAGCGGTATCTACCAAAGATTCAGTCATCCAGCCTCTCCTTCAGGAAGTCACAAAGAACAATGCATGCTGCACAGCTGGGAAATACCTTGCATAAAATAAAAATCTTTTCAAAGAGGCAAATCTCCAATGTACACAGAGAAGCACAGCTTATCCCCCTGCAGCAAAACCAACCCTTCTGCAATTCTGCAACTGGTTTAGGCAAGAAAATAATACAGAAGAAAGCATATCCTCATGTACCTTTTCATTGGCCTCACTGCACAAACCAGACTCCCTTGCAGAGGAGCCTCTGCTGCATTATTTTTTCTGAAGAACTTTCCAGAGACAACTCAAGTCCCAGTGAAGCACAAGACAACGCTGCATTCACAAGCATCAGTGGAGGAAATGATGTTCTACTTCTTCAGATCTGACAAAAAAAACCAACAGCCTCTGCATGTAGCTGTACAGTGAAAAGTGGAGAAGAACAAAGGGAAAGTGCAGTGACATAAGAAGCTGCAGCTCTAGCATAGCTGCACCAGTACTGATCCAGCATACAGCTACTCAGTACCGGGCGGAGAAAGAAAAGTATTGTTTAAGAAAATCCACCATTTGACATCACATACTGATTTCAGAAACTCAGGAGCTGCAACACCAGAAGCACCATATGCACAGGACACCCCCAGCAGCACTGGCATTGCTGGTGGTGGCAGACAGTCACAGCGAGACCAGCAGCACAGACCGAAAAATCCCTATGCAGTGCTATTTGCCTTGATGGGTTGGGCTCTCAACACTGTCAGTACCAGAATTCCAGGAACAGATTGGCAATAGAAAGCAGTAACTACAAGGCCAGCAGTGTACAATCTATTTACAGTGCGTATATGGGAAGAAATACTTCTGTTTAAACTACCAGCTAATCCAGTTAAACCAATAAAGTGATCAGACTGCTGAGTCCACACACAAGGACTAACCCAGTTTCGTTTCGCACAGCGCTAGGCAACAGGCACCAAATGGCTGCATGAGAAGATGAGACTGGCTCAGCGCTCAGAAATTCCTCTAACAGCTAGAAGCCTGGAACTGAACAATTTAGAGTAAATTTCACATCAAAGGACTCAAAGACCCGGTTTTCCTCTGTAATACCCTTTTCCTTCCCACAGACACAGAACAGTTGTTATTGCCCTTCTTTCTTCGGCTTGTTTGGTTTTTCTCCCAAAAGCCTAAATATTCTCACTTGGCTATCCCACCTCATACCAAACATACTCCGTGTGGACACAAAAACAGTACAGTTGTTTACTCCAGGGAGCTGCTGCAGCCAACTCTCCAATCCCCATATCAGAGCTCTTTATTCTGAATAAATCCCTTTATTGGGCAGGTACGTAACACAATCAACACAGAGCTCCCTCAGCAGCCACGAAGGGCAAAGTCTGCAGGCCTGGGAGGCAGCCGGGCAGCAATCAGGTATCAGCTCTCCTCAACTGTAAAACCAAGGAAGGCTCCGCTCTGCTGCTCCCCTTCGAGCCCAGCCACATCCCACTGCCCTGCTCCTGCACCGAGGCTCACCTGATCTCAAAGGCAGCCAGGTCAGGGGCTGCCATAGCAGAAAACCAGCCCACCAAAAAAAGGAAAGGAAATGACTGTCTGCCGTTCGTTGTGAATGAACTCTCTACAGACCTGGGTGCATGAGAGTCGCCAGGAGCAGGGGCTGCAGCAGGACCACTTCAGGTCACCACAGCACTCCTCAGCTCACCCTGCCAGACATGGTTGTAGTGTGGGATGCTGCACCTCGTTCTGCACCATGTGTGCAGCTGTCCAGTTTACAGAACACTCTTGTAAAGATCCATTTGCAAAGGAATGAGGGGATGAAGGGCCAACCATTAAGATCTCTACAAGAACCCTTTGGGGATATCTTGATAGAAACCTCATTTCAGAACTGAGATGAGTTTTTTTTTAAATATTACCCTCCTTTCCTAGTCATCCATCCCAGATGAGCAGACAAAACCCCCAGTAAGACAGGACATGGAGTGGCTGCCTGCTTTCAGTGGGAACCAGTGCAAAAGAGAAGAATGGCAAAGCTTACTCCTCTTCACGTTTGGTTCTGAAGCCTTCCTATGCACTTGCAAAGTCTCCAATAATTACTTGCTCATGCACATCTGTCCATCATCATCACCAAGCCAAAGAAAAAAAAAAAAATCAAGAATTTTTGGCATATCTTATTTCTGACAGAACTCTCTAGTCTAGACACCCACAACTGCAGCCAGACAGCTCTTACCTTGTCATACCCAAGCACATATAAAACCAGACTATTTATACAAGTCATCTGCTCTGCCACAAAACTTCCCAAAGCTACAGCTCCTGCAGAAAAACACAGACACTTTGAGAAGCATGGCAAACTCTGAAAACAAAATGTACTTTCAGAAGAAACAATGACAAAAATAAAGCTTTCCTCCTTGTGAAAATGAGCAGACAAAAGCCAACGAGAATAAGAGATGGGCCCAAGTGCCAGCCCTCCAAATTCTTCCTTAGCAACAATAATGTAACCAGGACCTCCCTCTCTCTGGAGTCTCTCACATACATAATGCACTGAGTACCTGATGACAGCAGCAGAAACAGTCTTGAGGCACTGGTTCTGGCAGGACATACCCAGTGCCACCGAGCAGAGAAAACAGCTTTAAGAGGGAACCCTGCAGCCTGGGAGCAAAAGCAGCAGCCCCCACGAGCACAAGGCATCCACAGTCCCACAGCACGGTGGCTGCCTGTGTCGCAGCCAGGAGGATAAGGTGGAATAAAACCCAGGATTTGCAGAGTATGCATAAATGCTTGGAGATACAGCAGATCTCAAACGAATCATTTCCACGTGACCTTTGAGTCAAGTTCTCCAAATCCAAGGCCGGTTCCCACAAGGCAGAGAACAGCAGCAGGACACTGAGTAACCCCACATGCAATCCGAACTGAAATACACACTGATGCTCTAAGGCAGCAGGTAAAATAAGACTCTCCCTCTAATTAGTATTTAGGAGCAGCTCACGTATTTCTCATGTTCTGTGTTCAGCCACAAGGTTTTATTGGTGAAAGCCAAGGAGATGCTCTCTCTGCAAAGCCTTCAGAAGGGACGTGTAGCACAGCAGTCAGAACTGCCTGCACTGCTGACAGCACATGGCAAAGGCTTCAAAGAGTGCAACACAACGTCGATGCAGAAGGTGAGAACCTGGAGCTGTCTCTCCACAAATGCCAAGGGCCTGTCCACGTTTGGCAGCCACCCTTACAGCCCTGGGGCAAACTACCAGCGAGTTCAGAAGCAACACCAAACAGTGGTCAATTAGGTTGCTGAATCAGATGAGACAAAATCATCACACTGAAGAGAGATGCAAAAGCTTTAATTTCCAGCCACCATTATTAGAGAAATATGCCATGAAAGGAAAGAGTATTTCTGTGCCATAGCAATGTGTCAGTACCGTGCAGGCCAAAAAACACCTACACAAATGGTGCTCGTCAGCCACACGCCCTTCACAACTTGTTCTAAGACACGAAGCAGGTTGGTTCCCCTAAGTCTGTCTCCATAGCACTAGAACAAGTCAGCATAAGGCAAAACAGATCCCTGACATTCCTCCTTCTCCCTCACAGTTTTGGTTTCAAACACATCTGAGTGTGCAGGAATTATGTGCAGAAAAACAAAGATATTCAGTATTGTTCTTTCACTACTAGCACACAGATTTGGTGCTGGCTAGTTAACAGCTGACCTGCTGCACCTAGGCTGCAGAAATCATGAAGCAATATTCAACAACCTTCTAGCAAGGAGGCTTCTTAGAGATAACAAATTGCTCCGAGGCAACGCTCCAGCAGAATTCAGCAATCTTGTTCAAATAATCTATGGCCAAAGGCCAGAAAAGGCAACAATTAGACACTGCTTCAGTGACTACACAAGATCAAGGGAAAATATTACCCACTGAAACTCTGATAGCTGCAGTTACAACAGCTTGGAGCTTTAAAGCAGAACAGTTTATCAGACAACTGTAACCTTTAAACAAGACAAACATTCCTGGTTCTGATCAGTTACACATTGTTCTCCTGTCACTGGACTGATTACAGTGGGATAACAGATACAAAGTGTATTTTTACCAATAAATTAGCTGTGATTTATGTTTACAAGCTTTAGATAGCAGAGAGCATTTGCTAGCCATGCTACTACACTTACAAGAGTAGCCTTACTCTTCTTCCTTCCCTAATCAAGTAAAGTTTTATGTCAGAAAAACACAAATGAGAGAAAGGGCTTGGGAAGGGCAGCACAAAAATTTCTTCTGTAGGAAACATCTAGGGCACTCCACCCAAATTGCTGGGGTAGAACAAAGGAATTTTCTGGGCTCATTTACACATACTGAAGGCGCTCCAGAGAGCAGAATCCAGGTGCCATCTTAGCAGAAAGAGCCAAGATGAAGACTGACCGCTGCACAGCACCCACGCTGCAAAAGCGTCATACGCACACATGGGTCTGCAGGTAAATACCTTGGAAATTGTGATTCTGAAAAAAATTCTTCCAAGATTTATTTTTTTCCTATCTCTTAATTCTGAAAGCAATAAGCAACAACCGTAACCATACACTGAGTCACACATAAGACAGGGCAGTGCTTCCTGCAAGTACCTCCCCAGCTTCCAGCTGGTTTTGGCTCTTCCTAAGCCCCAGGTGCTTTGTTATTTAGAAACAAACAGTGAATTGCTTTTCCACATTTTTGTCCTGTCTTCCCCCAAAGCTGCCTAAGCTTCTTGCATCCTTAATGTTCTTTGGCAAGAATGGTCTGCTCCCTGCTGTGTGAAGAAACATTGTTAGTTTTGAAACAGGCTCCAGCCAGCTTCCGCGATGCCCCCTGCTCCTTGTACTAAGCGTTTAGAGGCAGGCAAACATGAATGCTTTCAGAAACCCACGTAATAACAAATGTTCAAAATCTGCCCTGCCACCCTGTCCACTTCATTTGGTTAGCAGAGCTGCTGAGCCCAGTGTTGTGCTCTGCTCTCAGGAACACGACAGGTGCCAGATGACAGGTTGGCCTAATACCAGAGAATACAAACATGAGGGGGCCACACGTAAAGGAGGCAGTCGCTGCCCAAACTGCTCACAGACCTTCATTCTGCTCATAGCTCCACTGTTCAGTGGCTTCCTGAGCTAGAGCCACACTTAGTAAGACTGTCTTCCCTTCCCACCCTGACAGCATGTATACTTTTGTGCATACACCCAGCTAGGTGTACAACCAGTCCTGCATCTCAGATAGATCTGTGGGCTCTCCTGTACAACAAACAGCTGAGTGTCAGCTGATGATTTGCTGTGCCTCTGCCGTGCCCAGCACCCTGCAGCCACACTTCCACAACTCACCATCCCACTGTCCTACATCTTTTCTTCCAGCCTTCCTATGGACTGGGTGCCTGGAGCCCCCACACATATTAAATGCCCAAGAACAACGGTTGCTCATCAGGCTGCTTTTCAGATCCTCACCTGACAAAGACACCTGAAAACACTGCTTGAGTACTGACTGCATGCAGAGCTGAGCAAAGGAGCTAGAAGCCAGGACTCATTCACAGCCCTGAAAGGAAAAACAGTAATTCCTGGTTTAAAAGCTGCAAGCAGTGAAAATCTAACTATAGCAAAGGCCATGTCAAGCCACCATGGTAAGAGACACTGAAATTCCTCATATGTACACTGACACATCTTCGAAGCTCTCTTGAAGTAAGTGCCAGGAGGAAGACTCAAAGCACAAACAAGATTCAGATTGAAGCATTACGATGCTGGATTCTAAGAACAAAATAAATCACATGCAACTTTATATCCTCTCTATAAACACTGGAAAGCTACACAGAAAGCCACTGCTTCCAGCTCCCACATTATCAACCTCCTCCTATCTGGAAAACCTCTTACACCTCAGCAAAGGAGTTTGTCGCTACATGTGATGTGATGAGTACATAGCGGACATGCTGTAATCATACACGCCTGGGGGAAAACAGAAGTTTAATTTACACAAGCAAAACCAGCAAGCAGGAACTTGAAGATTTGTAACAAAGTGCTCTCCTCCAGCCAGCTCAAACCAACTCTCATTGTTACCCTACGGACACCACAGGGCTTGGCATTACTTTCAGCTGAGACAAAAAAGCTTCAGAAACGTTGATAGCATTTCATCATGCTCTGATTTTAGCTCCAAACAGCAAGGACACAGCTTTCAACTTGCTTAGAAGCAATAGTTGAAGGCATCGAGTCCTGGACAATTTTTGCCCCTGCAACCAGGGGAACTGGAGATGTCACAACGCACTGCGGCCCTTCTGAGCCGCTTTGTCACGGCCGAGGAGGCGCACGCCGGCCCGGTGCCGCTCCGCTGGGCTCCGACCGCAGGCCGCGGCGCCTCCGTTACAGCGCGGGGCTCCCGGCTGGCCCGGCCTTCCTCTCCTTCCTCCTTCTCCTCGCCTTCTCCGGGCCGGTCTGGGGACACGAAGGGGCCCGGCGCACCCCGCACCTCCGACCCGACCCCCCGGCCCGGCCCTTCCCCTGGCCCGGCCCGCCGGACCCCGCCCCGCCTCACCTCCTCCAGGAAGCGGGTGACATCGTAGACGCGCCCGTGGATGACCAGCCAGGCCTCGCGGTTGGAGTTCCGCTTCCCCACCTCCTCCAACGTGAACACGGGCCCGGCCGCCTCCTCCGCGCAGTCCCTGGCCTCCGTCCGCTTCCCAGTCTCCATGCTGGCCACCGGCAGCTTCGCGGAACGCGCGGTTGGGCCCGCGGCGGCCACCGTAGCGACGTCGGGAGGAGCCGCCCCCTTCCGGCTCCGACGCTAACGGCTGGCTGCCGCGCCGAGCGCACCGGCCAATGAGGAGCGATCGGCCCCGGCGGTGGAGCGACTCCCGGCACCGGTCGCAACCAATGGGCGAGCGCCGCGCCGGGCGAGAGCCAATGGCGAACGGCCAGAGCGGGAGGGCGGGAAGGCGCAGAGTCTCACCTCGCGCAGCCTGACCCCGCCGCCCAGCTCTGAGGCACAGCGCCGCGGGGCGCTTTGGGTTCCAGAGCCTGGCAGAACGGCTGCTCCTTTTGTCAATAAAGCAAGCCTTAATCTCGTGCATCTTAACAACGAGCCAGTGCTGTAACATTCCCGGAGCGCTGCCTTGCTACCCATTCCTAAAGGTCCGCTCCCTCCCAGGCAGGGTTAGGGACAGACGGGCAGTTTGTGAAGTCACTGCTTTTCACGTGTGAACTCACAGCTGTGCTTTGTTTGCTCTAATGCAACTGCTGAGGCAGCAGACATGCCCTGTGTGGAAAGAAGTGCTGATACCATCGCTGACACTGGCTAAAGGTTAAAGGTCTATGCAGCGCTCTGCACACCTGCAGCTGGGGTTCCACTCCGATGAGGTACCACAGGGCACCGTGTGCCTCCGCCACACGGGAGGGCACAGCATTGCTCGGGGAGTGAAGTCTCACTATTCTTGAAATCCTTAGCCTCTCTCTAGCTCCGTCGGTGTCTGAAGGGCACAGATCTCACAGCATCCTCTCCATCTACTTTCAGAGTAACACAGATTCTTTACCCATAACTGACAAGTCAGATATATTCTCTATTTCAGCATGTTATACATTTCTTCAACCAGATTTTGTATGCATTGACATCTTTACCTGTTATGAAACTTCTTCACAATTACTTAATCAATAGCCATGCTCCAAATTAGCTTATACCTTAAGTTTATTTTTCCTCTTTCAATCCTTTTTAGTGTAGCTCTTTTCAGTCCTTAAGGATGCATTTCTGGTTTCGCCTGTAATCCAAGCATCCTCTCTGGCAGAGAGGATATCAACATGACACGCAGCCTTTCAGTTTCCTTTCTAAGGAACATTTCTAAGGGGGAAGGTCTCCTCAGGTTATGTCTGATAAACTCATGTTAGGATTTTACCTTGCATCATTGTTGCCACAACATCCTTCTGCCTAGCCTTGGCAGTTGCAGCCCTGCCCCATTTCACATGGAAGGCTGTTGTAAAGGTTGTTCTACCCTCGCTTCAGCCAGGCTACCTATCTCTGCATTCATCTGCTGGGCCCATCCAGAGTGCAATACCATAACATGATAACATGATGGAAAGAATAGCAATAATAGCAGAGTGGCACAATCCCACATCACAGAAAACAACAAGCCTAAATACAACAACTAGGGGGACAGAAACAAAGAAAGGAAAACCGCTTACCTTTAGAAGGCCTCTAGTAAGCAGAATCACAGAATCACAGAATTGTAGGGGTTGGAAGGGACCTCCAGAGATCATGGAGTCCAACTCCCCGCCAAAGCAGGTTCCCTACAGCAGGTCGCACAGGTCGGCATCCAGGCAGGTCTTGAACATCTCCAGAGAAGGAGACTCCACCACCTCCCTGGGCAGCCTGTTCCAGTGCTCTGTCACCTCTCTGTAAAGAAGTTCTTGCACATGTTTGTGCGCAGGAGATTTCCAGCAAGAAAGCCTCACCCCCTCCTGCCAACCCTTAAATGAGATCTGGAAAGGGATGGATCCTGCCTCCACTCCTTCCTATCACTCAGGTGCGTTGCTCGCACCTGAGCTCTGCTGGGTTGGCCCTGCCTGCCCACCAGGTGTTCAATCACTGTTTCAGGCCAGGACTCAGCATTTCCACTACGCGTGGGTTGCATCAAAAACAATGTCCCTTTCCCTAGATCTGTTCAGCACATTGCTGCCTGTCTTAATTTTATTAGGAAGCATTTGCCTTTTGTCTCTAGATGGTTTACAGCATCATTTTCTGCAACGTGATACATTTTCGAATAAGTGCCTTTGTACTTTTGTCTTTGCAGCTTGCGTGCTTGGAGGGTTTCTCCATATATTCAAGACAACCTCATTACACTCCTCAGTATTTCCTGTTTCTATTCTGACAACAGTTTTGTTGCTATTTTTCTGTACCTGTCCACTATCTTTCCATGACTACACGGCAGAGTATCTTTGTGGGATATACAGTACAGTGGGATCCTGATCCAGGACAAGGCTTTCAGGGCACATTAGCAATACAAATTCTGATTGTGGTGTGTATTTATTTGAAGAGCGACAGGATTCAATTACTGCTCCCCACGATCATTATCCAACAGAAGTCAGAAATCTACTGCGTGTCTGTTCAGGGCGCAGGCCCTTGGGGGCAGATGCTGTCTTCTGCTTGGTGCAACACCAAGCACACAGTGGGTGCACAAATGCACAGGAGAGAAAGAACTGTGCGGTGACCAGAATGCCCCCAGTAATTTTCCTATTTTGTTTTCCACTATAAATCGAACAGAAGGACAGACACGAGACCTCAGCAACGTGTAGATCTCGTTCCCTGGAATGTTTTCTTTCATCTGTAATCGCTTCATCAAAATCCATAAATCAGCTAGTTAAGACTAAAAAGCACAAGCATGACTGTAATTTGTGTCTTCCTGCCCAGTGTTTCTTTTGGCACACAAAGCACCAAACCTTTTCCTGAAAGGGAATTTATGGTGACACTGGGAAAGGATTCGGTGAAAGTCGACAGAAAGGTCCACAGCATTCCTGATCTCACTTCCATAATCCCTGCTTCCTCTTCATTCGTCACAGAAGATTGAGAGAGCATAACAATGGTTTGTAGTGCTGTGGCTACTCTGGAAATCACAAATATAGAATTATTTTCCAGTGCTGGATGCTGCTAGCTCATAGTTGGCACAGGCAGGCCAGGAGACCTCATGAGAGAAAAGACTTACTTGAGATGCCAGCACTGCAGCCCCTGCCACGTGCCCTGCTAGCAGCAGAGCTGCAGGGATTAGCATTCTCTCAACCCTGTGCCACAGTGACTGCTGACACCTGTCAGCACGACTGTGCTACAGCGCCTTCAGCTGCTGTTGTCAGAGAGATCACAGGGGCTGCAAAAATCCCATCCATCGGCCCTAACCTGGAGCAGCTTGATTTTCCAGGATAGGGGGGAGCTACCGAGCTGTGCTGAGCCCCTGGTGGAATGGCAGGGAGGTGCTGGTCGGTACCACAGAGGGGGGCACTGCCAGAAGCAGGGGAGTCAAAAGGCTTGGCCTGGTGAGCCATACCTCTGCTGCTTTCCTTGAATTCCACAGGGCTGGAGGGGACAGGCAGACCCTGCATGGCTCTGCCCGTGTGGCTCCAGGAGAAGGCTTTCATTGTTTCGTGGGAGAGCGGGCTCCAAGGACTCTTTTCTGTCTCATAGCAGAAGTAAATGCAATTGCTCAAAATCCTCAGATCAGGGAGAGAGGTGAGGTTCAGGAGTCCTGGCCGTGTCCCATGTCCTTACATGCTGTGACACAGAAAGAGCTCGATCACATTGCTCGTGAAATCCTAATGAAATGAGTATCTTAATCAAAGCGTGTTGCTCTGTCAACTCGTCTCAGCCCAGGAAGCAGCCGTCCCTATCTCCCTCTGCAGCCTTCCTACTGCAGCCGTGCTCACGGCGCTGGCCGCATGACACCGTTCCCTTGCACAGCTCCCTCTGACCCGTGCTGCCTGGGGCGAGCTGCTGCCGCTGGGCCTCACACGATTATTTTTATCTCCCTTTGTTTGCCAATAAAATCCCCTCCCAGTTTTACTGTTTTCCACTTGACACACGGATTTTTCTCATGTGCGTTTCCTTCTCTTCTGGCCAGGGGTGGAGGGCAGGGAGTATCCTGGATAACCTCACGTGAGAGGAATTTCCACGTGCTTTTCCACCTGAGGTGAAGCAGCCTCTAAGATGAGGCACGGTTTGGCTGCAGAGCCCCATGGCCCCAGGGCCAGCTTGCAGCACCAAGGCTGGCACCGGCAGGGTGCTCGTGCTGCTCGCTCACTGGATCACCTGTGGGATTCCCTGTGGCAGGGAGCATTGCCCGTGGGGCTGGGATATGCCATCCACACAGAACTAGAGAGGCTGGAGCAGTATGCCCAGGAGAACCTCATGAGGTTCAAGCCAAATGTCGTGCTATCAGTACAAGCTGGGGGGTGAAAGGATAGAGCACAGCCTGCCCAAAAGGACTTGGGTGCAGGGATGGATGGCAGCTGGACACGAGCCAGCGCTGTGCCCTCAGCCCAGAAGGACAACCGCATCCTGAGCTGCATGAAAAGCAATCGGGCTGGCAGGACGAGGGAGGGATCTGTTCCAAGTCAGGCTGGAGGAGCTATGAGAACCAGATTGAGCTATGGGTGTCCCTGTTCAGTGTAGGGAGTTGAGCCCATCTAATTCCACGATTCTGTGACCTCTCCTGTGACACAGAACAGCAAGGGGCTTGCGAGTAGCTGGGGCACGAGGGGTTCATAAAGGTCTCCTGCCGTAAAGAAGGGCGCCTTTGGGCCCTGGCGTTCCTCCGGCCCGCCAGGGGGCAGCAGCGCGGCGGGGCTGGCGCGGGGCAAGCCGCTGATGGCGGGATCTCTTCTCGCGATAAAAGCTGCAGCGCCGATGGGGGTGGGGTGGGCGGGCAGTGTTGTCGTCACTTCCTCCTGCGCCGCGCGTTACTTCCTGGCGGGATGGCGGCGAAGCGATCGCGGGCCGCAATGGAGGAGCAGGAGAAGGCGTCGACGCGGAGCGACGACCGCGAGCAGGCGGTGAACCGCTGGGTGCTGCAGTTCTACTTCCACCAGGCCGTGGCGGCCTACCGCGCCGGGCGGAACCGCGACTTCCGGCAGCTCCGCGATGTGATGCAGGGTGCGGGGCGGCGGGCGCTGGGCGGGGCGGGGCGGCGCTGGGGGTACCGGGCCCTCCGTAACCCACCTCCATAACCCACCTCCATAACCCACCTTGTCCTGCAGCGCTGCTCGTGCGGCCCTTGGAGCGGGAGCCGGCGGTGGCCCAGATGCTGCGCGTCATGCAATTCCTGTCGCGGATCGAGGAAGGCGAGAACCTAGGTGGGTCCCCGCGGGGTCGGTCACCCGAGGTCGGGCGCTGCCTCTGTGGGTTTATGCCCTCCTGGAGGGACTTTTCCCGCTGTAGGTGCCCCGCCCGTTGTTGTTATCGGTAGTTCTAGAATTTGTGATTGAACAGAACGCTTCTGTGTCTGTTTCTGAAGCCGTGGGCTGTGAATTTTTGCAGATTGCACCTTTGATAAAGAGACAGAGCTCACTCCTCTTGAGTCAGCAATTGGAATCCTGCAGCTGATTGCAAAAGAATTCAGCGTGCCTGAAAAGAAGATAGAATTCATCCACAAAGTACTGAAGGAAGCTGTAAGACCTTTTCTAATAAATACCCTGCTTGTGTCTTGTTCGTGTAGTTTTCTGTGAGCAGCAGTAATTGTGTAACGTGAGAACTGTCATCATTAGCAGTGTGTTGGCTGCAAATGCATATCTTCAGTGTGTGTGTGCCTTCTTACTGCTTACCCTAGAACTGAATGCTAGGTTGCACTGAGAGCCAGGGGGTTTACCTCTGTGCCATGGTGATTATTGCTTGTGCTTTCTAGTTGGAAGTAGAGTTAACCAGTATCGACAGATAAATGGGTCTTTTTTTCTCTCATAGGCTGTTATTGTCTGCATAAAAAACAAAGAGTTCAGTAAAGCTTTGGCAGTTTTGAAGAGACATATGGAGAAGGATACTGGAAACCAGGTGAGTTGGCACCTGAACGAAAGATGGATGAGGGCTGTGACAGCTCACGGGTTTTTATGGGGTATCTGTGACTTCTACCACAGCCATAAGTTTCACTGCGAGGCAAGAACCTTGGGTAGATCTGAGAAAGAAGAAAAAGTAGAGGTGGTGAAATGAAATGAGCTCTTGAAAGATGAATTCTTAGCACTGAGCATTCTCCAGTCTGTTGGTTGTCACTCCATAGTGACACGTTCCCTCATTCATTTTTTGCCCCACGACAAAATCAAGCTTACATGCTAGAGCAGGAGCTGGCAAGGAGGCCCCACTCCTGTTTGTATGCAGTGTACTGCCTGGGGCACTGGAAGCAAACAGGATTGCTGAACCAGTTAGATCTCCTGTTCCAACTTTTTCCTTAACTTAAGTCAGTGTAAATTAGTTGTGCTTACACAGCATCCAGCAGGAAAGGCACTCACAGCCACTTCCTCAGGTTATCACCTACAGGCCCAATGACTATTCAGAGCATTTTTGCCTCTTCCAGAAGAAGAGGACTGAGTTGCAGACTATCATCCGGGAGAAGAATCGTGCTCATCCAATAATCAGAGACTTCTCATACGTGAACTTCCAGCAGTATATGTTTCAGTTCCTGAAGGCCTACGTGGATACCTCAGAGCCGCTGCTGGTAACGGTGTGTGTCTGCCCTGCTCACCTGCTTCCAGCCCTGGGCTGGCTTCTGCCCTCACGTGCAGTAGGACGGGGCATGAGATGGAATCCTGGGGAGAATGCTCACCTTTCCACAACACAGTCCAATACAGTAATTTGGCTCGTACGTGTGAAATTGTTGCAGAGTTCAAGTAATTAATAGTGGATGAAATCTGCAGTACTACAGATCTGTTTCTGTAAGGTTTAAGCAGTTGGAGATGCTTTTCAGCTGTTACAGGCTTTAGTTGGTAGGCATGAGCTCTGTACGTAGCGCTCGGTGAACTGCAGGTAACAGCTAAAAATGCCCTTAGAGCATAAAGTTGAAAGGTGTTGCAGTGAATTATCAGGGTAATGGTTACATGCTTTTTTTTTCCTATTAAAGATGATGAAGAGTCTGAATTCGGAACGTGCTGAAGAGCCAAAGCGCTCATCAGTGATTCCTGAGCCTCCAAGTAGGACAGAAGACCAGGAAGAAGCTTACGAGCCCTTAAGGAGGGTAAAACACTCAGTGGGAACTCTGAGGCGTGCAGAAACTGCAAGAGATGTGGCGAGAGCTCCAAGCCACCCTGAAATGGCAAAGGACCCGACTGGAGCTCCAGAGCATGTAGAAACAGGGAAAGATGTGGTGAGAGCTCCATGCCATGCTGAAAGTACAGAGGATTCACTAGGAGCTCCAAGATGTGCAGAAACTGCAGGAGATGTAGTGGGAGCTCCAAGTCCCCCTGAAATGACAGAGGACCTGCGAGGAGCTCCAAAGCGTGCAGAAACAGCCAGAGATGTGGTGAGAGCACCCAGCCCTGCTGAGAGTGCAAAGGACCCAGCGGGTGCTGCAGAGCATGCGGACACAGCGAGAGATGGGAGAGCTCCCAGCCCTGCTGAAACTGCAAAGAACCCGTCAGGAGCTCCAGAGTGTGCGGACACAGTGAGAGCACCCAGCCCTGCTGAAAGGGGAAAGGACTCTGTAAAAGCTCCACAGCACCCAGAAACAGCCAGAGATGTGGTGAGAGCACCCAGCCCTGCTGAAAGGGCAGAGGACACAGCAGGAGCTTCCGAGCCTGTGAAAAGTGCCAGTTACCCAGCGGTTCCTCAGCCTCAAATAGCAGCTGTTAAGAGCTCGAGAGCTTTTTCAGTGCCTATGGAAGTATCTGAACAACCAGCAGCCGCAGCTCCAGTGCATGCAGGAGTGTCCTCCAGGGATTTGGAAAGGTGGGCGGAGAAAGCTGGCCCTGTGTTGTAGATAAAAGTGGGCTGTGCTGGGTGGCCTTGGCAGTGTCCTTAAGGAGGGTGGGCGGAGGGGTTGGGATTGACTTCTTCAGTAGCTTCTGTTTGCACCATAGAGTCATAGGGAATTGGTGAGGGGCAAGGCATGGGGAAAAGGCTGATATCAGTGAGGTGGAACCATGTAGGTGAAATACTTACAAGCTGCTTAGTTTTGTCTATTTTGTAGGAGGCCCTTTAGAACTGTAACCACCTACGGGATTTCTGTTCTGAGAGAAGCTTTCAAGATGCTGACCAGCTCCCCGGATTCAGATGCACTCTTCAACAAACTGGATGAAACAGACTTACCTTCCCCCCAGCAAATGTCTCCTTCTGTATCCCACAGAACCAAGAGACGGAAAGAAGAGAAGAATCAAGGTTCTGAGACCATAGACTCTCCTGAAATACCCCATAAGAGCAAACGCTTGTTTACCATAAGCAAAATGGTCATGGACCAAAGCAGCCAGTGCAGCAAGTCAAGTGAAAGCCCAGACTCTTCCCAGGAACGAGTTGTATCTTCTGCCTATAGACCTGTTCAAGAGTTGTCTGACCAGCCTGTATCTGCTGAAAGGTTGAGTATGAAGCCTGTCTCTTGTGCTATGATCAAACCTGCAGCCAGTATTTTCACGTAGAATTACTTTACCAGTGTGAATGACAAGAAACCTTTCTTTAATTCAGTACGAGTGTATTGGCCTTCCTTCTCCACCAGCATGTGTAGTAAACTGTTGTTATAACTTGCTGTTTGGTACTAGAGGTGGCAGTGCTGCAGCAGCAGTCGCTCAGCCAGTGCCATTAATGTTGACAGGTGTTTCTGACAGCCTCGTGGTGGGGGTGGCCTTTGTGCCCCTTGAGAAGTAGAATCTCAAACTTTTTTTTTTCTGAAACACATCTGGCTAAAGCTCTCAGTTGCAGCTTTCTGACTGTTTCTGGAATTTGTTACTGCTTACCTTATAGCTGAAATTATAGCTGTGAAGGAGGTAGAGGGATTTTAGATTTTTAATTTTTGTATTTCCTATGGAAAACAGCGAAGTGTGCTCACTGGAAGAAGTCTGAGATTAATACTGGTGTGAGACTCCTAAGTCAAGTCTCAAGAGTATCTCCTGCAAGCCATAGCAAGGGTGTGACAGCTTCCTGCTTCAGTTGCTGTTCTTCAGTTAGCAGACAGCAGTAATACTTTGGACCTCCAGGAGTGAAACTGGAAAGATTGTTTGAGGACGACTTTGTGTTCAGGAGGAGAAATAAATCAGTTTCTCATGGTTTCCTGGCTGAAGACTGCTAAGAACCTAAGGTTTAGTTTTTGAAGGTAGACAGTACAGATCTTTGTATAGCATTTGGAGACATGTTGTCTTGCTCTGAAACACCAGGGTGGCCTCAAGCATCACGTGCTATGATGCAGTGTGCATTAGTGTGAGAGGTGGTGAAACCTCTCAAGTGCCTTGCCCAAGGCTAAGCTTAATGAGCAGAGGTGACACTGAGACTCTATTTCCATCCAGCTATATGGGATGTGACAGCCATGCATGAGCTTCAGGAAGTATTCCTAAAGTGCCTAACTTAATTTCACTTGTTTGTGCTTGAACCATGGCAGCAGGTAACAGCACTGAGGCACGTTTCCTCACAAAGGCTCTTCTGGTTTAGCTGCCCTCAGTGTTAGTAGTGGAAACTTCCAAGCGATGCCTAGAAATACTACAGGCTTCCTGCCCTGAGCTGTTGTTGAGTTAGTGCTGTATGTGGTGGCCTGCAAAGCTCAGTGCTTGTTGGTTTACTGGTGCTGTTAATGTGAGGTTGTTGGGCTTTGCAAGTGCAGATTACAAAATACAACATGCCACTTCTTGAGATAGAGCTGGTGGCTTCCAGCAGGGGCTCTGAAGGACTTAACCCCACTTTGGGGGGAGGGATGCAGGGGGGCTTGTTCACACATTGCTTTGTGATGCATTTTTCTGCATTACTTGCTGTGCTCTAGCTGGCTCTGCCCTCGCCATTAGCTGAAGTAAGTGCTTGCCTGCTTTCAGGTCCTCTAGACCAAGGTGGAACAGTTCATATTGTGAAGAAAGAAAAGACAGCTGGAGTGATGAAGATGAGCTCTTTGCAGATGCAGGTATGAATTTTCTGGTCTAGCTACCTCTGTGGCTACGTGCATGGCTTGGCTGGCACTGCTAGTTAGAAGGAGGGGATGAGGGTCCAGAATGCCTAATTCCAGCACAGAGTACAGCCTCATTGTGGGTACATGCCCCTGCTCTTGATATACTGACTAGTGTAAAACAAAGCCAATAAGCCAGTCTTATTGGGAAGCTTTCCAGAAAGTAGACAGAGTTTAGAAGAGAGATACTGTAGAAAAGAGAGGGATAAATTGATGTAGTTTCATTGTGTGTCGTGGGGTTTTTGCACTGTGAGCAGCTGCAGAGCTCGGCGGTTAACAAGGCCGTCTCTTAGGAATGTCTGCCCTGGCACTGCTTTGATACCCAATGTAATGCCCTTGTTTTGCTTTTCAGCATTAACTGAGACGAGCAGCAACAACTCTACAGTCTATGGTTCCAAGAAACAGGTAATGAGTTATTGCAGCCTTTCTGTAAGGTTTGAAATCAGAACACGTCTGCAGAGAAAAGCAGTTATGAAATGGTTGGAAATGTTGGTGAGGACACTGGTGCAGTGCCCTGCAGCAGGCTGAGCTGCTGCCATGCACACAGGCTGGGCTGGAGAGTGGTTCTTGCTGAGACCTTGCAGCCCTGAGGCATGGTTAGCTGTCTGGGTCTTTGTGTTTGCAGAGCTGGTGTGAGTCTGTCCTTCAAAAACAGATTTGGTAGCTGGTTGTGGTTCTGTGCCTCCTGCATGTCAGGTGTTGGGTATTTGAGTAAAGCTGCTCTTCCCTGGTGCACAGCATACAGAAGGTTTGTGAGCACTGGAGAGGTTCAGCATCTTGTTCAGGTGAGGGACACATGTGAGGCAGCCGATTCCTTCCAGCAGCTCCAAATAACTGTCAGCCTTACGTGTGGGTGAATGGCTGCTGGCTCTTGTGCAGCTGTACACAGGGCAGTGCTTTTGTGCTTATGATTGCTTTCTGCAGTTCTGTTTTATTTGCCTCCCATGCAAAAATTCAGCTGACTTGACCTTGCAGTTTTAACTGCCTCTGTGCAGCTGTGTGGGAGGTAAGCACTGAGCGCTCTGTATCTCTGCTTGCTGCTGCATCAGTGGACAATTCCTCTTCTGTGATTAGTGTTGTATTTTGGAGGCAGAACCACTGGAGTTTGTGCTGGAGCTTGGCGTTATTCTTATCTTAGTTATGAGAGCTCTTCTACAATGAAGGGATTTCTTGGGTGTTTGTGTGCTTTTGACAGAACAGTTCTGCCTTTCCTCCATGTCCCTGGCACAGACGATAAAGGAAAGCTAATTAGGAAGGAGATGCTCTGCAGCGAGCTGTGCTGTGCAGCTCCCTTGTGAAGCTGTGCTCTGAACTCACAGAATGCTGCTTACCTGCTTTTTTTAGAAATGGACAGTGCAGGAAAGCGAGTGGATCAAAGACGGCGTGAGGAAGTATGGAGAAGGGAGGTGGAAAACCATCTCTGAGAAATACCCCTTCCAGAACCGCACCTCGGTGCAGATCAAGGATCGCTACCGGACCATGAAGAAGCTGGGCATCGCCTAAAGCTGCGGCCGTCCTTAGTGTCAGTGTTCTTGTTCTTTAAGGTTGACCATAGCAATACTAGCAGCAAAGCTGCGGGGCGCTTCCCTGATGTGTGTGGTGAGCCCCTCTGCACTGCTGTACCACAGGCTGCTGCAGGTGGTTCTTGTTGGATGTGGTTTCTAAGGAGCCTTGTGTCTCGAGCTGTAGCTGCAAGGTTTACGTCTTCTGCAGCTGGCAGAAGCTGCAGTTTGAATGCATGTGCTAGGAAATGGCCTGGATTGGGACTTCTTCCTACCTGACAACTGCAGCCAACCCGATGGGCTGCTGAGATGTCTTCTGTTCTGCCATTTGACAATATCTGCATAACTGTCAGTGGCTGTTTTTATGTTTAACTTGTCTGAACTATTTGAGTTTTGTTTCGTCTATTTGTACTCTCTCCTTTGGAGAGGCAACACAGTCCCACAGTTTCTGGGAAGAGCTTTAGCTAAGGCAGTTTTTCTCCCAGAAGTATTTTTCTAGCCTGCAGGTGGGACTTTCCCTCCCTTCTGAAACTTAAGCAACTGGTTTTTTGGTTTTTTTTGTTTGTTTGTTTTTTTAGTAAAAATTGGTCCCATGTTAAACAATCTAGTGCTTAATGATGTTGATTGTGACATTGTCTCCTTCCTGGTAACAGCATCCTGTATGCAATCTGCAAGCATGTGAACCCTGAGGGCACTGTTTCTTGCCTTCAAATGACTGAGTGGTGTCTTCTATAAAATAAAGTTCTTTGCTGATGAGTTTCAAGAGTTGCAATATATGAATTTGTGCCTCCTTGGTAGCAGTGAGGCAGTTTGGAGCGCTGGCTGTGTGGTGACCAGTTTGTTTGCTGCCTGAACCTGCTGTGATGTCAGCAGCAGGGGGGGGGAGTGGAACAGGGGTGCTCTGAAGGTGTGAAGTGCCTCCTCACAGGCACTGAAGTCTCATGGCTCTGAAGCCAAAGGGGCATTTCCTAAAAGCTGTGGGGTGAGAGTAACTGCTGTAGAAACCCTAGAAATAATGGGAAGCCCAGCCAGGCTTCTTGCTTTTTTCAGTTGTTCTGTAGCCTCTGGACTTACAGCTGGGGGCTTCGTGTGTGCTGTGAGCCAACGCACAACAGCTAGGCAGTGTGCAGATGTACCCTACACCAGCACTGTGGGGTTGGATCTGGAGGGTTGCTGGAATAGCATGTACTTCCACCCTCTGATCTGTTCACTTCTCCAGTTTCTTTTTTTGGAAGAGGTTTTGTTTCCTTTTTGATCGATGCTCTGGGCTCACTGAAGCAGCTGTAGAGTTAGTGCTGTGTAGCAGACTGTTTGGAAACACCTGCTTTCCCCTCTGCCCTTCAGCACTGATGGAACGAGCTTCCCCTGCCACCTGCTTGTGGCTGTGCATTTCCCTCTGCTGCTGTAACACTGCTTGTGCTGGAACAGCTGCAGGTAGATGGGAGCACTCTGAGCTTGCAGGGGCCAGTTCTGGACTTGGTGAGAATCATGCAGTGGGGCAGGAATCACCAGTGTAATTAATTGCCTTGCTCACAAGTACTGGCATCATTTGTCTGCAAGCAGAGTGAGTCTGCCTGGGACCTGGACCAGTGCTGTGCAGACAGGAGATGCTGCTGGTGATTGTGGCGCTTTGCAGCAGCCTTGGCCCTTAGCAGAGGGGTTTGGGTGGATGGGAAAATGAACAAAGCAGACCAAGTCTGGCCGTGCACCAATATCACCTTGAGTGGAGCCGGCTCCTGCCGAGCAACACCGTGCAGCAGCACAGTTAATGATTGATAACGCCGCTGCCTCGGCTCGGTGCTGCTGCCCAGCTGGAAGCAGCATGCTGCTGCTGGTGCTCCTGGTGCTGGGGCTGCCAGGTCCTGCTGGGTGCCCCAGGACTGAGCCCCTGAGCGGGACCAGCGATGAGCCCCTGTTCCGCGGTGCTGACCGCTATGACTTCGCCATCGTCGTCCATGCTGGCACCACTGAGTGCTTCTGGCAGTTTGCACGCCAGAGTGGCAATTTCTTCTTCAGCTTTGAGGTGAGTGCTGTGGGACCCATCCTGCTGTGAGCTGGTGCTTCTGCCAATGGGTTTGGCATTGGGGAAATGGCTGCCTAGCTGTCCTCGGGGTGGAGGGGAGGGGAACATCCTTGGTTGTACCAGGGAATGGCTGCAGTAACTTCAATGCCTGGTCCTAGGGCCTGAGCTTTTTTTTTTTTTTTTTTTTAAGGCAGTTTGCCTTCTCTTCATCAATCCCATCTACTATTTTCAAACACGCTGAAAACGAGGAGTACGTTCAGAGTGAGGAGGTGCAGGGTGCTCTGGCTGTGGTGGCCCTGTACCCAGATGGAGCTCGCTGGGGCAAGCTCAGCGCTGCAGGAGTGCTGGGCTGGCTGGAGGCCATTGCAGGACCTCAGCTTCCCTCTGAGCTGTGGCTGGGAGGAGTGCTGAAGGTCTCAGGTGCAGCCGTATCAGTTTGTCCCTGTGCTCAGTCCCCTTCCCACGAGGGGGATCGGAGCCCTTTAATCTCCTGTTTACACTGCTGGCTGAAGGAGCGTGGGGACACAGCTGCCACCACCTCGTGCTTGGCAGAGCAGCCACACAGTGCTCGTGTGGGAACAGCCCCAGCACGTAGCACAAGCCCAGCCGACCCCAAACATGCTCTTGCTCAGCCCCAAAGCCAGCAGACAGCTGGGAGCTGCTCTGCAGGGCTGAGAACATGCTTGGAGCCTTCTCTCCCCTCCGGGGACCCCTGATAGTGACCCAACCCAGTCCCCTACCTCTCTGTGAGTGCCAGCAGCACCATGGGCAAGGACAAAGAACTGAGAGGTGACCCTTCTCAAGGCTGTGGGTTTTGTTTTCCTTTCATGTGTAGCTGGCAGTGGCAGGAGGCATTTAATGCTTGGGTGCAGCCAGCACCCTCAGCTCCTGCTCACGACCAAGCAGAAGGAAACTTACTGGACTCCTGTTTTCCCAAGAATGGGGCACAAAAGACCCTTAGGTGATGCCTCCCTAAGGACAGGGGTCCCCTTTGGGCTGCGTCCCAGCCCTGCTGATGGGTGTCTCCCACCTCCAGGTGCAGCGGGCGACAGGCATTGCCAACAGCAGGCACATCCTGGCCACAGCAAAAGACCCCAATGGCTTCCAGCTCGGCACCTCCCAGGATGTGCGAGGACAGATCAACTTCCTGACCAAGGAGACAGGTCCCTGCTGCCCGTGTCCCCCGGGGCTGGGTGGGCTCTGTGGGTCCCCATAGTGCTGATGTGTGCTGTGTGGTCATGGTGCCCCCCCTGCCAGCACACATCAGCATTAAGTGCTCGAAGCAGCGCTGCCAGCTTAGGGAACAAAAACCTCTCCTTCCCTCTGCAGGTTTCTATCAGCTCTGCCTGGACAATGGGCAAAATCACTTTGGCTTTATGCAGGTGTATCTCAACTTTGGTGTCTACTATGATGGCTTCAACATGGAAAAGGAGCAGACAGAAGAGAGGAAACAGCTGAATGACACGTTGGATGCCATTGAGGTAAGTGCTGCTTCTGCCACAGAGTGCTTCAAAGCAGCGCACGGATCAGGCTGATGCAAAAACAGGCCAGAACTGAATGCAACAGTGTGGCCTCCAGCAGCACCCCGTGGCAGGGATGGGCAAGTTCCTCCTCAGGGACCAAGGAAGGACATTTGTCCCTGCTTGATGTGCTGCTGCCTAACTTGGTGTTGAACCAAGCTGGTGGCTCAGTGGATGTTCCTGCAAGGGTTCTGCCAGTGCTCTGCCAGCTCCTCAGCAGCACAACCTGCCTGAGCACGGCTGGTAAGCACCATTCTCTTCTCCTCCTGGGCTATGTCTGCAGGACAGCATTCAGAAACTGTACATCCGCATCTTCCACATGTGGAGGTTCTACAACTTTGCCCGGATGAGGAAAAGGGCCGACTCCTTCCTCCTCGAGTCCAACTACCACTACGTCAACTGGTGGTCGATGGCTCAGAGCTGCCTAATTGTCCTCTCTGGGGTCCTGCAGCTTTACTTCTTGAAGCGTCTCTTCAACGTGCAGAGCTCTGGGAAGCCGAGGTGCTGACAGCTCCCTGGCACAGCACAGCCCACAGGAGCAGAGCCCCACCTGCACTCACCCGCAGCAGTGACTGCTTGCCTGCTCCTCTGCATCAGCCCCCCTGCTTTCCACAGAGCAAGAGGAGAAAGCCCAGGTCCTGCCCTGGGGAGGGGGTGGTGTAGCTGGAAGCAGAGCTCACTCACCTCCCACCTTTAACTGAAATTACCTTTAGGAAAAAAATACAAAAACCTCGATTTTGTGTTAGTGTGTCTTTGCCAGCTTTTAGTGTTTCAATCTGCCCCTTTTGCCTAGAACCCCGTTTTATGAAATACCCATGGATGGTACCCATCCTTCTTGTGCCTGCCTGGATGGGATGACAGCAGCCCTGCCTCCCTCCTGTGTGTCGCTGCCTGCTGCACCAATCCCAGGCTCCCAAATGTGCAGCCAGGCCTCAGGACTGACGCCCTAAGGTGCTGCATGAGACAAGAGGCAGTTAAAAAGAAGGAACAGGCTTTATACAATCACAACAGCACAGCTGGTGCCTTCTTGTGCTCCCAGCAGCAGAAACTGCTCCCAGCTCCTGCTCTCTCCTTGGGGTGTGCTCCCTGCAGCTCCGTGTGCTGCTACCACCCATGATGCAGGACAAGTCCATTCTGCCCAGGCGTGCTTGTGGCTCCTGAGCAGTTGTGCTGCCCTAAGTCAGTGTGTCCTCACTGCGCACGTACTCCCCGACATCCGCCTGGTGAAACACCACAATGGCCATGGGATCCACCTTCCGGCAGTCCTGGGTGGATTTTGCAGCTACTCCAAACCCCTGGGGAAGAAGGGAGAGGGAGTGTTTTGCAGCCCAGTACCCATTCCCTTAGAGTGGGAAGTGTTGGGGAGGCCACTCACCAGTGGGATGTCAGCCATGGAGTACACCACCACGCCCTGGTACTGTGCTGTGTTCTCCGTGATGCGGCCCAGGCCAGACTTCAGCACATGGTTGCCATAGAGGAAGGACTGCTCTGAGTCTGGCTTCACCCACACTTTATACTAAGAGAGAGGCAGGAGTCGGTGAGCTGCCAAAAGGGTGGCACTGGGAACAAGCAGGTGCTGGGGGGGTGTGAAACATCCCACCTTGGCATAAGGTGCAAGGAAGTCCAGGGCAGTGACGCTGAGCCGGAACTTCTGTGTCTTGGTGAACTTGCCAAAGCAGGTGCCCAGTGCCACCAGGCTGTCCCGTGGGATGCTTGCAGCACCCTTCAGCAGCTTCTCGCTGTGGGGAGATGGATGGAGAGGCTGCAGGCTGGGAGGGCTGCATGGGCTCATCCTGGGTCCCACAGCCCCAACCCCAGCTCACCTCACATAGTAGACACGGTCACGGTGCAGACGGAAGCAGTAGGTGCCATCGGGCCGGTCCACCAGCAACTGGATGTTCTCGCCAATGCTGCAGGGAAAAGCTACATCAGATCCGTCCCTGGTGTTCTCCCAGAGTCCTCTGGTCCTCCTGGCTCCTTCTGACCCATCTCTCTCTTTCACACCTCATGAGGTTCATCAAGGCCAAATGCAAGGTGTTGCATTTGGGTTGGGGCCATCCCAGATACATACATAGAGTGAGGGAAAAAATGTGTAGAAAGGAGCCCTGCATAGAAGGACCTGGGGGTCCTGGTAGACGGAGTGCTTAACACAAGCCAGCGGCGTGCACTTGCAGCCCGGAGAACCAATAGTATCTTGGGCTGCATCAACAGCCCAAGACGGGTGGTGCCCATCCCTGGAGGTGTCCGGGGCCGTGGGTGGGCTCCCGGCAGCCCGAGCTGGGGGGCACCCGGCGGCAGGGGAGGAGCAGGAGGTCCGTTCCAACCCGATCACGCTGCGATTCCCTCGGCTCCCCTTGTGCCACCACTGCCTGCACCCGTCCTTCGCCCCATCCATTCCCCGTCAGCCCCGCCGTTCCCACACACGGCACGTGCCGCGCCTCCGCTGCAGCCCCGGGCCCTCGTTCCCCCGTCGGTCCCACCGCTCCCCCGCGCCGCTCCCGCACTCCCAGCCGCTCACTATCTCCCGAGCTTCTCGAACACCGCGCGCGTCTCCGCCTCCGTCAGCGGCCGCATCACCGCACTCCCCACACGCGCTGCAGCGCCGGAAGCGGAAGTGGCGGTATTGCGCCGGAAGTGCCTGCGCCGGGGCCGGAAGTGGCGTGGGCCCGTGCCGGCGGAGCGACTGCGATGGCGGCGGAGGAGGAGCGGCTGCTGGCCTGGCTGCGCGGACCGGCTGTGGCGGGACCCGGCGGCGCTGAGCTCGCCGCTTATGTGGCCGAGCTGGCGGCGCTGGGGCTGGCGGAGCTGGGCCGGGAGCCGGCGCGGCTGGCGGCAGAGCGGGAGCGGGTCGGGGCTGAGACGCGGCGCTTGGCCTTCGAGCACTACCGCGCCTTCATTCGCTCCGCGGAGTGCACCGGCCGCGCCGGCCGCGGCTTCGGTGGCATCGAGAGCCGTCTGAGCAGCCTGCTGGAGCGCCTGCCCGCCCTGCAGGATGCCTGCCGGTGAGCGGGATGGGCCAGGCTCGGGGGCGCTGGGGACAGAGCTGACAAGACGCGGGAAGGACTGGAGGTGGGTGAGGCTGGGGGCAGTTGGTGCCCCGGGGCCAGTACCAGCCCGGTGTTGGGATCGGGGTCAGTAGCAGAGCAGGAGAGTAGCTAAGGGGGTCCCAGGGTGTCCCCCTCCACCCTCCCGGTACTGATCCTTCCTGGCCCCGCAGGAACTTCATGCGTGATGCTGAGGCCATTGCCTGCAGCCGGCGGATGAACAGCCTGACACTGAACCGGCACACAGAGATCCTAGAGATCCTGGAGATCCCGCAGCTCATGGACACCTGTGTGCGTAACCGCTACTATGAGGAGGCGCTGGAGCTGGCGGCCTACGTGCGCCGGCTGGAGAAGAAGTACAGCAGCATCCCCGTCATCCAGGTAGGGCCGTGCTGCCCCTGCTGCATGGCTGTCCCACAGTCAAAGGTCAAAAAGGTCATTAAGGTCAGAAAAGATCTGTGATCACCGAGTCTAACTGTCAACCCACCTTGCCATGCTTGCTTAGACCCAAATGCCACAGCTCCATGTTTCTTGATGCATGGGGTGTTGTGACCCCGAAGTGTGGGACCTTGTTCTTGTTGAGGCTCGTGCAGTTGGCCTCAGCCCACTGAGGCTCTCTCCTCACAGGGAATTGTGGCCGAGGTGCGGCAGTCCACTCAGCTGATGCTGAACGAGCTCATCCAGCAGCTCCGCACCAACATCCCTCTGCCCACTTGCCTGCGGGTCATTGGCTATCTGCGGCGCATGGATGTCTTCACAGAGGCCGAGTTGCGCATCAAGTTCCTGCAGGCACGGGACGCCTGGCTGCGCTCCATCCAGGCCTCCATCCCCGAGGATGACCCCTACTTCCACCTCACCAAGACAGTCGAGGCCTGCCGTGTCCACCTCTTTGACATCATCACGCAGTACCGTGCCATCTTCTCTGATGAGGAGCCGCTCCTGGCCCCCGAGCAGCCCTCCCTCAACGAGGGAGCCATCTTCCATGGTTGGGTGCTGCAGAAGGTCTCTGAGTTCCTGCAGGTGCTGGAGCGTGACCTGCAGCGAGGGGTGGGTGGCCGCTTGGACTCGCTGCTGGGGCAGTGCATGTACTTTGGCCTCTCCTTTAGTAGGGTGGGGGCTGATTTCCGTGGGCAGCTGGCCCCCATCTTCCAGCGTGTCGCTGCCACCACCTTCAGCAAGGCAGTGGATGAGGCGGTGGAGAAGTTCCAGGAGGAGATGAATTCCTACACGCTCATCTCTGCCCCAGCTGTGCTGGGCAGTGCCGCAGCGGTGCCGGTGCCCTCAGCCCAGCCAGGGACACTGCAGCCACCCATGGTGCTGCTGGACTTTCCGCCCCTTGCCTGCTTCCTCAATGGCCTCCTTGTTGCCTTCAACGACCTGCGGCTCTGCTGCCCCATCGCCCTGGCACAGGATGTGGCTGCCTGCCTGAAGGATGCCCTTGGCAAGGTGAGGTGCTGGGGCTGTACTTGGGCTCGTACTTTGTAGGAGAAACAGAACAGCTGCAAATAAGGATGGTTTCTGTGCCCAAAATGCTGCCTTGGGCCTGGTGCTATGAAAGAGAAGTGGCTGTTTCATGTGTCAGGTTCTCCAGGCCCTTGGGTTTGCCTGGGGATTGTGATCTGGAAATTAATGACTCTGTTCTCTGCACCAGGTGACCAAAATAATCCTGGCCTTCCACCGGGCAGAGGAGGCGGCATTCAGCGGGCGCGAGCAGGAGCTCTTTGTCCACTTCTGCACAGCATTCCTGGAGGATCTGCTTCCTTACCTGAATCGCTGCCTCCAGGTTCTCTTCCCCCCGGCTCAGATCGCACAGGTGCTGGGTAAGACTCCACTGTGGGGAGGAATAAAGTGGGAGATGCTGTTGTCACCATGGGATGCAGTGTTAGCTGCACTGCGCTGGAGGGCTGTGCCCACCCCTCTCTGTGTCCCATAGGTATCCCTCCGGCCCATCTGCAGCGCTACAGCCACCTGGGCTGCATTGATGTGAACGCTTTCAGGGAGCTTCTGGCCCCTGTCCTGCCAACACAGGAGGCAGAGCTGCCGCCCAGTGAGGAAGAGCCATCCCCACAAAGCCCTGTGCTCGCACTGCATCGCACGCAGACAGAGGAGACTGGGCCAGGGGGGCCCGCGCTAGAGCAGGGCCGAGACGAGCCCGCGGACCCTGCACTGGGGGCTGTGCTGCTGGACGAGAGCGGGCACGGAGGGGAGCATCCTGCATCGTGACCCGGGGGCTGCAGAGACGGGAGAGCCGTGCTGCGGGAGGGGAACACTTGTTCTGCGGGCACAGGGGTCCCCACGCGTCCCCTCGGTGGGGCCGGGCCGTGCCTGCAGCAATAAAGCCGTGCCACCCGCGTGGCCGCCCGGTCCCCGCCGTGTCTTTCCCGTTTGAAGCCGCGGAGCCGTCGCTCCTCCCCGCCGGCAGGGGGCGCCAGTCCTCGCCCTCCCCGCCCCCAGCGCCCCTCCAGCCGTCGCGTCACATCCGCCGGGATGGCGGCGGTGCTGTGCCGGCGGCTACTGCCGGGCCGGGCTCCGGGTCAGGCTCGCGGCTGCGGGGCCGAGGCGGGGTCGGGCTGGGCCGCGGTGCGGGAGCGCTCTTACTGGCAGGCGCTGCGGCGGCGGCTGCGGGGCCCTTCCAAGCCGCCGTTCTCCGCGCCGTGCCAGGTGGGCGCTCCGGTGCTGCGCGCCGCCGCCGCCGCCGTGGCCCCTGAGCGGTTGGGCGGCCCCGAGCTGCGGGCGCTGGCGGCGGCGCTGGCGGCCGGGCTGCGGGGCGAGCCGTGCCTGGGGCTGAGCGCCCCGCAGCTCGGTGTGCCCCTGCGCGTCTTCGCCGCCGCGCTGCCCCCAGAGCGCTGCCGGCAGTACCCCGCCGCGCTCCGCCGCGCGCACCGCATCGAGCCCTTCCCGCTGCGGCTTCTCGTGAACCCCGCGCTGCGCGTTCTGGACGCCCGCCTCGTCACCGCGCCCGAGGGCTGCGCCAGCATCCGTGGCTTCTCCGCCTGCGTCCCGCGGCACTGGGCCGTGCACGTCTCCGGTACGGCCTCGTCCCCACCCCGTCCCCCCCGCCTCTCTTCCCGTCCCCTCTCCCCGCTGCCCGGCTCCGGCCCTACTGGCGCCGTCCTGCCGCAGGCGTAGATGAGAACGGGGACCCGGTGAGCTGGGAGGCGACGGGCTGGGCTGCCCGCATCGTGCAGCACGAGATGGACCATCTGGACGGCGTGCTCTTCATCGACCGCATGGACAGCCGCACCTTCGCCAACACCGCCTGGAGCCAGCTCCTCGACTGAGACGGAGCCCCGGCAGCGGTACGGCACTCTGGGATGTGGCCGCGGCCCCCACCTGCCCCTTGGAGCCGGCCTCGGAGCTTCCTTTCTCGGTCTAGGAAAGGGGGCTGTGCAGGAGGGGACCACCCCTCTCTCCTGCAGCACCTGGTCCACGGGAGGGGAAGGGGCTGGGAGCTGTGGGCTGTGGACCTGGAGAGAAACGAGGAGGGACTCGGCTCCAAGCGGCCATTATAGAACGTGCTCCTTGTGTGGCAGGCAAAGGACCGTGGGAATGGAGAGGAGACAGTATCCCCAGCGCTGGGTCCCTTTATGGCCCCAAAGCCTTGCTGTGGGGCAGCTGTGCCTCAGGGAGGGGCTAGGCACTGGCGGAAGCTTTCAGATTGTTTTTATTTTCATATAAACAAGACAGAACCCAAAGCAGCATTAATTTAAAAAATAAAAAAGGAGCAGGAAGAAGAGTGAGGAGCAGAGGAGCGCTGGGACGCCTCTGTTAATGTCGGCCCTGCCAGGGCAGCGTGCCCCCTTCCCTGCCTGGTGCTGAAGTGAGATGGGTTGGGTTGTGAGCTGCAGATGAACCTGTTTGGCACAGCCGCCTGCCTGGGAGCAGCGGGGCCCCATCATCCACCACGGCCCTTAACCTTCCTGCCCAAAGTCCTCTGTGAACTTCTTCACCTTCAGGAGGTCCTCAGTGTTCACGGTGGGACGGGTGGTGGCCAGAGAACGCAGCATGTCCGACTGCAATACAGAGCAGGGGGCAGCTCAGACGTGGAGGCTGGGGGGATGGTAACATGCTGGGGACACGCTCACGCTTAGGGTGCTGCTGCCGGGCAGGCACTGCCACCGCAGGGGCTCGGGAGGGCACCAGTACCCAGCTGCCATGTGCCTGCACCAGGCCCTGAGGCAAATGGCAGCTCTGGAGGAGGCAGGGGAACCGGTAGGGCTGGGGCGGCAGCATTGCTGTGCTGGGGATGGGCCCAAACGCAGCAGGATCTGACTGCTGTTGGCAGCCCCACTCACCATGCAGACGATGGGCTCCATCAGCTTGTCACTGGGCACCTCCATCCAGGTCATCTCGGTGGCACCCGGGTCCCCAGGCGAGCACGGCATCAGGAGGTCATCCACCAGAAGGTTGGGGTTGGTGCGGGAGGGACCGCGGACCTGGGAGAGGCGGGCAGTGCTGCAACACAGCCTCAGTGCCCCCCCTGCAGCAGCACAGCTCCTGGCACCCAACTCACCTTCTTGAAGTGCGTAGCTGACTGCACCTTGCGGACAGGCTGCATCAGGGCATCCCGCACAATGATGCTGATATCAGCCCCAGAGTAGCCATCTGTCTTCCGTGCCAGCTCGTGGATGTCAGCATCCGTCAGAGAGTGTGGGGTGTTGCCCAGGTGCAGTTTGAACATCTGGGCCCGGGCTGCCTCCTCAGGTAATGGGATGTAAATGCGCTTCTCGAACCTGAGTGTGGCACAGGCAGGCGTGGGTGAGCGGCTGTGTTCCCCACCAGGCTGGCCCTGCGCTGCCAAATCTCGCAGCCATATCCTGTGCAGTGCAGCACTGTGCTTTTGGGCACTGCAGAGGGATCGTGTCCTGCTTACCTCCTCCTGATGGCCGAGTCCAGCACCCAGGGGATGTTGGTGGCACCGAGCACCAGGATCCCATCACTACTGTTGCCCACACCTGCCCAGAGAAACAGCAGGGGGGACGCTTGAGAGCCATACCTAAAGGAGATCGCTGCTTCATCCAAACCCACCCCATCCCACATTCCCTACCCAACAGGTGTGCATGCCCCGGGCAGCTCATCGTGCCAGGGGAAGCCCCACTCACCCTGCATCTGCACCAGGAACTCTGTCTTGATGCGCCGGGCTGCCTCACTCTCATTCTCATTGCGGGAGCCACACAGTGAGTCCACCTCATCGATGAAGATGATGGAGGGCTTGTGCTGCCTTGCCAGCTCAAAGAGGTTCTTCACTAGCCTGGACACAAAGGCAAGGGGTGGGTGCCCCCACCCAGAGCCCCAGGAGAGGACCCACAGCCCCACCGCCCACCCACTGCAGAGGGGCACGAGCCCTACACACCACTGCTTCCTCCTGCCCCTGCCTACTCCAGAGCCCTGTGATGGTACCAAGGAGGGGAACGCAGTGCACAGAGAGCAGCCACCCCCTGGACAACCATCCCTTGGCCAGCCCGCAGCCCTGGTGACACCTTACTTCTCACTCTCTCCCAGCCACTTTGACATCAGGTCCGAGGACGACACGGAGAAGAAAGTGGAGTTGTTGGCCTCAGTGGCCACAGCCTTGGCCAAGTAGGACTTCCCAGTGCCAGGAGGCCCGAAGAGCAGGATCCCTCGCCAGGGTGTGCGCTTCCCTGCGACAGAGCCCAGCGTCAAAGCTTCTCCTGCACTGCACAAACTGCATCTGCACAGGGACCTCGGGCCAGCAGGGACAGACATCCCTTCTGCTCTGGGTCACCTCCCTGCATGCACACCTCTACCACAGCTGCCACCCTTCGTCATGGGGCATGAGGCCCCTCTCCATAGCCAAGCAGCAGTTTTGGAGCTGCCAGTGAGCCTCACCAGTAAACAAATGTGGGAACTTGATGGGCAGGATCACGGCTTCCTTCAGGGCCTCCTTGGCTCCCTCCAGGCCAGCCACGTCGCTCCACCGCACATTGGGCTTCTCCATCATGATGGCACCTGCGGGGCAGAGACGAGAGCTGGAGCCCACGGCTCCACCCCGCCAAACCCCCACCCTGCCAGGCTGACCAGACCCCTTGGCACATAGCACAGCTCCGAATTCCAGCAGTGCCCCCACGGCACCGCTCTCTGTGAGACCTCCCTCCAGCCGAGCACCGCCATGCCCACCACAGCCCCTCACCCATCAGCTGCTCCTGCAGTTTCTTCTTCTCCGGGTTCTCGCCCTCGCTGTCGCTGTCGCTCCTGGAGAGGTAGGACAGGGATGCGGTCACACGGCCGTACCGTGCCCCGCCGGTAGGGGAGCAGCCCCCACGCACCCCTTGGCGTCATTCTGTGCCTCCTTGACGGGCTTCTTGCCCTGCTTCTCCTTGCTGCGCAGGTACTCCTTCAGCTTCTCGGCCCGGTCCAGGTACTGCACGCACTTGGCACGGATGCTCTCCTTGGCTTTGTCGCTGTGCGCCTCATCTGCACGGAGAGCCCCGGCCGTCACCGCGGGCCCCGCAGCCCCGCACCCCCCGCGCCCCCCCGCTCACATTTGATGGCGTGCAGGAAGTACTCCACGGCGTGCTGGTACAGCCGCAGCGCCTCCTCGTAGTTCTTGGCCTTGTCCTCCTCGGTGGCTTTGGTCACCAGATCGATGGCTTTCTGCGGGGGAAGCGGCGACCTGAGCTCTGAGCCCGGCGCCGGGCCCGGCCCCACCGCGCGCCACCCGCCCCGCCCCGCAGCCAGGCCCGCTCGGAAGGACGGGCCGGGTCTTCCCGGAGCGGCCCGGCGGGGCGGTCGGAGGCCGGACCCGGGCGGCGGGCACGGCGCGGTACCTGCAGGGTGGTCGTTGTCATCTCATCGCCCGGTGGCGGCCGCAGCTGGCGCGACCCGGCCCGGCGGCGGCGGCGGCGGCGGCGGCGGGGGCCCGCGGGACCGCCCCAACTGCGGCTGTGCGCGGCGGCTACAGCGCCCCCCGGCGGCGCCCGCCGGTACGGCAGAGCAGGGGCGGGGCCTCCGCTGGACGCGTCCCGCCCGCACGTCTCGCGCATGCGTACACTACGCATGGCCGGCGCTTAGCGTGGTGTGTCGGTGTGAGCGGCTGCCGAGAGGCACGGTTGTCTGCTCTTGGTGAAGTCAGCAAAGGCGCTCGCTGGACTTCAGGAGGCAGAACTTGGGCTGTTTGGGACATCTGATGGGAGAATCCCTTGGGAGTCAGTGCCGGAGGGCAAAGTGCTTACATAGCATACATACACAGTGGTCCACAGCACGGACAGACACACGGTGCACATAGCCAATATGCTCTGTGTATACACCTCATAAATAGCGTGTGCATACATATCTGTGTGTGATATATATGTTCACTGTGTGTGTGGTATGGAGAGCATGTATGTGTGTCCATACTGTACTGCATGCACAGTATGTGTGTATACATGTACATGTGTATACAAACATGTACACACTACGCCTCAGGCAGTGCAGCCCCTCATACACACACACAGCACAGCATCTACACAGCACACACGCGTGTATATCTGCACACCCCTATACAGAAACACACACAGCACACACACACTGCACGTGCAGGGGCACACAGCACACCCCCATCCACACAGCACATCCACGCATGTGCAGCACCATGCACAGCTGCTCTTGCTGCGGTGCCGATCACAAACCCCATACAAGGCCAGTTTGTATAAATAGCGATTTACAAAGAGTACAAAAATAGAATGGGCTGAGCGGGGTGGGGGGCTCTGCACCCCTCAGGCCCCCTGGCACAGCTCATGGGAAGCAGAAACGTTTGCAGAGGAGTTGGGCTGGGGCACAGCGGGGACCCCCAGCACCGAGCACCCGTCCCCGCACCAGGGGCGGAGGTAAAGTACAAAAAGCAAAAGTGCATTGATCTATGTGTCCCTCCCCAAAACCACGGGGCCTACAGGGGTCCCACTGTGCTCCCAGCCCAGGCAGGGAACAGCGTTTGTTTGCAGACTCTGAGAGTTTGAGGAGCACCTGCCTTGTGATCACAGCATGGCAGGGACTGAGCCCCCTGCCCATACCAGCATCACAGGGCCAGGTCCCAGCGTCCTCCCGAGTGCCCACATTTTTAAGACGAGACCCCCCCCCAGGGGATACAAACAGTGCCCAACACAGTCCCACTTGGGGGAGGAACACAAGGTGAAGCTCCCCGGGGGGGGGAGGGGGGGAGTGGCCCCGCTGCAAGGCACAGGTGGTGAGATCAGAGATGGCTTTTGGGGGCAGGGGATAACACTGAGCTCCCCGAGTCGCAGAAGGGGAGCCCCCTCCCCAAGGCACCGGTGTGGCAGGCAGCGGTGGGGCTCCATGTTTCCCAGGCTGCTTTGCATTGTGGAGGCAGCTGGGGTGGTCAGGGTGGTCACCTACACCAGCAGCCCCATGCGGGTGACTTTGGCCGAGAGGAAGGTGTGCAGCACGAAGACGATGGGCTTGGGGCAGGAGTGCAGGTCCAGCGCCTGTGGAAGGAAAGGGAGAATGGTGTCAAAGCACAAGGGCAACCCAAGTCCTAGGGTATGTCTCGGATGGGGTTAGGGGTCCCTCCTCACCAGTTCCCCCTCTGGGCCTCCAAAGTCTAGATAGAGGGTCCTGATGCCATCATCCGCCGACATCTTCAGCTTTTCATAGGGGTAGCGGTAGAGGACGCTGCCGCCTGCCTCATCGCGGCAGATGGTGAAGCCGCCCTCGTAGTGAATGCAGAGCTTCACCTCCTGGCCACCCAGAGTGCAGCCTGCAGGCACAGGCATGGCTTTGGTTCTGTCCCCACCACCTGGCTACAGTCACCCCCAGACACCCCAAAACTGCCCCAAGCAGTGGAGAAGGTAGAGAAGCCATCATGCAGCACAGCACCATCACTGCCAGGGACTCCCTGTCCCATGGGCAGAGCCCTGGTGCCGGTGTGCACTCACCCACGGACACCTCTTTGATGAGCTCAGCAGCAGCATGGCAGCCCTGCACCAGCACTCGCGTCCAGCAGGACAGGTCACGGTGCGTCTCCACACGGAAGACGTGCATCTCAATGCCCTGCCGTGAGCCCGTTCGCGTGGCAAAGGTCAGCTCAGAGCCCAGCGAGGGCGAGCGGCGGCCCGAGCCTGAATGCACCAACCTGGGGACGGGAGGAGATGTCGGTGCTGCATCCCACGTGTGGGGATGGCTCCTACGGGAGTCCCCATCCCAGTACCTGGTGGCCACCAACGGGTAGCTGTGGCATGGCGAGGCCCACGCGTCGCGTGTCCAAGGCATGGCGTCGTACAGCAGCAGATCCTTCTCCGTCACCGCCATCAGGACTGGCCGCCACTGCTGCCGCCCGCCGTCCAGCCGTGCCTGATGGACAAGCAGCACAACGATAGGGCAGCTTCAGCTGTCATGGTGCCACCCAGCGATGGCATCCCCCGGTACACAGACCCGTACCTGCTCTGCCAGCCACGCGACATGCTTCACCTCCCGGCCCCCAGCGCTGCCACCCAGCGCAGCATTGAGCTCCGCCAGCACCTGCGGCAGCAGCGCCGTGATGTTGGCATGCAGCGCTGTGAACCAGGAATGTGCGGTGGCAGTGTCCTTGCAGCGCAGGATCAGCGTGTTCCTGCTGTCCGGCGAGTGCAGCTCGATCAGCCTGCGGGGATACGGGGCTCTGGGACGGGGCCAGCCTGGCTGCAGGCGTGCTGCCAGCAGTGGGGCCGGAACGGGGGCACGGCGCAGCCTGGGCCATGTGCCAAGCGCTTCCCAAACACCGCCGCCTGCTCACCGGTTCTCCAGGTCGGGCATGCTGAGGTTCCGTGCAGCGAAGCACATCTTCAGAGGGATGACCTTGTGGTCACGGGCGCCGTGGTGCTGGGGTGATCCTGAGTCCTCGCTGCCGCTCAGGCTGGGCGACTGCGGGGCAGCTCCCTCCCAGGGCAGGTCTGACACCAGCGATGGCTTCTTCATGTAGGGCGTCACCTCTCGCATGAACTTCACTGCGGGCAGACGGCGTCGGTGTTAGGGATGGGGGGAAGAGGGGCCACGGCCAGCGCTGATCCCTGCCAGGAGCCGGAGGCACGCAGGGCCCATCCCAGCACCATCAGGACATGGGGATCGGAAGGGCCCGGCAGCGCGGGACAATGGCGCGGGCAGGAGGTCAGCCTGCAGCCCATCCTGCCCACCCTGCCGCACGCTGTGGCCAAGTTTCCAGCGCCGTGGGTGATAACAGCCCCAGGATGGTGCCTGCAGCCAGGATGTCCCGGCCCTGCACTCCTCTCGGGGCTGAGAGGAAGGAAGGACTCATCGCTCCAGGTCCCCACAGACCATCCCTCCCCAAACACATGGTAGGCGCCAGGATGTCAAAATCCTTCACTTGCTGAGTGCTGTCCCATCACCACGCCGCTCCCCGCTGTCACGCTTGGGGACAGCCAACACAATGTGTTCCAGATGCTGGGAGCGCTGCGTGCCAGAGCACTGAGCAGGGGCTGACGCCGAGCAGCGGGCGTGCGGCCGAGCCAGAGAGCCGAGCCCCCTCAGCAGGGAGGGAACAGCCTCAGGGCAGCGGGGAATTAAAGTGAAAAAAAAACAGCGAGTAAGCTGTAATCTGCTGTGAAACACAGCTGTGAAGCACGGCTCCCCACAGGCAGGGAGACGGTGTGACGCCGTGGTGGGAGCTCTGAGGGGCGCCTGGCGGTGCTGCTGAGCCGACACAGCTGGAGGGGATGCACTGCCCTTGCTGCGGACACCAGGGGATAATATTAGCTCCCGCCGCGCTTATCCCCAGATTACGCCTTCCCTGCGCACCTCTAATCCCCATGGGCAGGCCAGTGCCTGGAGTGGATGGTTGTGAGCTGGAGCTCGGCCAGCGGCAGCCTCCAAGGTGGCTCACAGCTGGCAGCCAGATGTTGGCAGCCTGTGTCTGAGGCTGGAGCACTGGGGCCACTGCTCCCTGCCCGGGAGTGAACCCTTTGTGCTCTGAGCCATGGTGCTGGCACTGAGCAGCAGAGACAACGACATCCCTGAAACCCCCTGGGCAGGCTTTTGAGCCCAAAGTGGGAGCTGCTGGACACACCGTGAGCTTCATGCCCACCTCCCTTGATTTGCACAGGGCACCCTGCAGTGCCTTGCACCCTGTGCAGTACCAGCTAGGCAACCACAGTGTTCCAAATGCTTGGGTGGGTGGCATTGGTTCAACCAACCTGGTGGTTTGCCTGCCTTTGCCGTAGCTGGGACAGTACACGCAGACACTGCCAGGCTGTACAACCCTGGCCAGCACCCTGGCACTGGGGCACGGGCAGCAGCAGCAGAGCCAGAACACAGCTGGGAGATGCTGCTGGGGGCAGTGCCTGAGGCACAACACGAGCATGGAGCTGCTGTACCAACACGGCGCAGCGCAGAGGGCAATGGCACGTGCAGACTCACCAGCTGAGCTCCATCCCAGCACGGCTGTCATGGCATAGCACGCCTACACGCTCACCGCAAAGGAAACCCAGCACTGCTGCACCCTCACAGCTCGCTGCAGGAAGGCGGCTGCACCCTGGGCTCACCTACGGGGCCTCTCACTACAGCCCAGACCCCCCCTCGCAGCCCAGCATTACCAGCCCCCTCCCAGCAGCACCAGAGTGGTTTCCCCACCCATGCATGTGGGTTTCCTCCCACAGCCCTCCTTCCTCTTTCCGACCTTGCTGCCCGGTGCAGAGCTGCCTGTGGGCCCAGAGCTCAGCTCCCAGCTCCCACCCAGGACGGGGTAGGGGTTCCGCTGCGCTGATGGCACCAGAAGGATGGCACCCAGCACAGGTGCCTGCAAGTGAAGTGAAACCCAGGGCTGGAGAGTGGGCACGGGGCACAGTGCCAGTGCTCCTGGCAGCCCCCAGCTGGCTAGGGTACCCCATCCACGTCCATGGAGCAATGCTGTCTGCCCCTGCATGCTCCTTCCAGCCCCAAACATGGCTCGTTCCCTCCTTGTCCCCCGGTGCCCTGGAGCCAGCGTGGGCAGCTGAGCCACACAAATCCGCACACGCCCTCGCACCGACACAGGGCCCCGGTGGACATCAGGACGGGACGTGGGGGTGGGACCGCGCTGACACTGGTGGTACCGGTGGCACCAGCAGCGCTGCACCGGCAGGTCCTGCCCCAGCTTGCCGAGAACAGGTCGGGCAGGAGCCTGTGCTCCGCGGGCACCGAGCCTCGTGCACAGCATCAGGGCGGGCACCGTGGGGAGCACCGCAGGTCCCGGGGCGCCGCTGCCATCCCCGGCGGCACGGGGCACGGCAGTAGGAGTGAGCTCCGACGTGGCCGTCCCCGTTCGCCGCCGGGCTGTGCGGAGACGCCACAGGGAGCGGAGCCGAGGGAAGGCCGGGGACGAGGTGACGGGGGAGGAGGAGACCCCGGGGCGGAGAGCGGGACGGGGCAAAGGGGGGGAGCGGGTCCAGTACCTTCCAGGATCACCTCCCTCCCGGCGCGCTTCAGCGCCTGCACGGCCTGGTCGTGGGTGGCGTCGCGAAGGTCCACGCCGTTCACCGCCAGGATGGCATCGCCGAGCCGCAGCGCGCCGCTCCGCTCCGCCGCCAGCCCCGGGAAGATGCGGGAGATGAGCACGGGCATGCGGTTCTCGCGACCGCCCTTGATGCTGATGCCGAGCCCGCCCGCCTCCGCCTTCACCACCCGCACCCTCCGCACGCAGCCGGGCACGGCCGCCTCCGCGCCGCCCCACTCGCCGCCGCCGTTGGCCACGCCGTTGAGCCCCGGGGTCGGTTCTCCGGGCTCGGCCGTGAGGCTCAGCGCCTCTCCGCTCAGCTCGGCCGCCACCCGCACCCAGCGCTCCCGCAGCAGCAGCTCCAGCAGCCCCGCCTTGGAGGCGCGCGTCCACACGGCCATGCCGCCACCGCCGCGCCGCTCCGCCCCGCCCCGCCACGGGTCCCGCCGCGAGGACACGCCCCACGCCCGCATGGCGAGAGGCTATTGGCTGTGCGCGTCGCGAGAGGCGGGGCGAGGGGCCCTTCCAGCGTTCCGATTGGCGAGGGCTGGAGGCGGCGGCGGGGCAGCGCGCCGCGGACTGGGGGCGGGGGAGGCGGGGGTTCGGTGCTCCGGTAAGGACGAGAGAACAGCGTGAGAACAGCGCGTTTATTGAGGTGGCCGGCGCTAAGTGCCGAACTTCTGCTGCTGCACGGGCGGCGGAAGCTCTGCGTTGATGTCCACGGCAGGCCGCTCCACCGTCACCAGGCAGCGCTCGTCCAGAAGGTCCGCGAACAGCAGCGGCTGTGGGCACAACGGTGTGAGCGCAGGGAACGCGACAGAGCACCGAGGGCAGCGGTGCCAAGGGCGCTCCCGGGTATGAGATGCACGCAGGGACCGCGCCGCCCACCTGGAACTTCTTGCAGATCTTGAAGGCGTGAAGGTGCCGGCGCCGGGCGGGCTCTGAGAGCTGCTTCAGGGTGCTCTGGTTCATCAGCAGGGCGTTGTTGTCGGGCAGGGGCTGCGGGCACGGCCCGTGTCAGTGCTGCAGCTTGGGCACCAAACCCTGTGCCCACCCCCTCAAGTGCC
Source organism: Tympanuchus pallidicinctus (assembly GCF_026119805.1). Lineage (NCBI taxonomy): Eukaryota > Metazoa > Chordata > Aves > Galliformes > Phasianidae > Tympanuchus > Tympanuchus pallidicinctus. The sequence continues at coordinate 24,270,934 of NW_026294739.1, forward strand.
GCACACCACCCGCCCTTCCCTTTGAACCAACACAAGCAACCCCTGCGAAGCTCCAGCAGTGCCCTTGTCAGCTCACCAGGGACTTGTCAAGGACACACAGCATGTAGACATCGTGCAGCAGGACCTGCGAGGTGTTCTTCGGGTTGAAGGTGATGTGGGTGATGGGTGAGTCCCTCTCCAGCCAGAGCCTGTGCAGCCCGCTGTTCTGCACAGCACGGCTCCAGGCCGTGTACTGCTTCTCAGGGATGCTGAACTCAAAGAGCTGTGGCACAGGAGAGAAGATGGGTCCCCATCATGAGCCCAATGCCAACACACAACCGATCCCAAGCAGCACACGGCTGCCGCAGGCACAGCTCCCACCTGCTGGTCCGAGTAGGAGATAAAAAGGTTGTTGGTTGCTGGGTGGATGGCGAGGGCTGTCACCGCACAGCTGTAGGTGGGCACCGTGCAGTGGTGCTGAAAGGCAGAAGGACAACACTGTCCCACGTGTCCTCGGCCACCCGCCGGTACCTCCCCCAATGCCCGGCTCCAGGGACACCTCAGAGGGCCCCACACAGAGCCCTGCCTGTACCTTGAAGTGTTTCAGGCTGTAGACATGCACCTCCCAGTCCCCGCTGACCGCAGCCAGCCAGTTCCCATCAGCACTCGATGCCAGCAGGTAGACAGCTTCCCGGCTCCCTGAACAACACACACACAATTGCTACACAGACACAAGAAAATGCTACACAGTCACAGTCAGGACAAACAAGTACCCAGAAATGCTCTCCATCTTCACCCCCATGCTCTCAGACGCCTTAAATTACTCCAAGGTGTCCCAGATCTAGGGCAGCACCCACAGGGGCCACAGTGCCTGCTCCCTACCTGCGGGTGGGCGCAGCGTGTGCAGGTGTTTGCAGCCTCCCAGTTCCAACAGCTGCACCACATGGACAGAGCCTCTGTCAGAGGCGATGAAGAGTCTGCCTGAGTCGGAAGCACACTGCAGCTGGTAGGCTGGGAGCAGCAGCTTGGGCACGCCGGGGACCTTGCAGGTGGAGAAGGCAGCACTGGCAGTCACACTGCTGACAAGCAGCCCCACTGCTGCTGACCCACACGCTGTGCCACCAGCAGCCCCAGCTCCCTGCGAGACCCCCCAGCCCTCACCTTCTTGACACTGATGCTGTCGCCCTCATGCTGCACACGGTAGAGGTGGAAGCGAGACGCAGTGCTGTAGGCAATCCAGCTGCCACAGGGTGAGACGCAGCTGCAGTAGATGTGCTCAGGACCCTGGAGATGTGGAGGTGCTGAGTGGGGTCCGCAGAGCACCCTGGCACTCGCAACTTGGCCATCGGAGGAAGCAAAGCTGCCAACTCCAGTTCAGTCTTACCTTGCTCTTGAGCTGCAGGAGGTGCTCCGGCATGCGGCTCACGGGAAGGACCTCTCCATCCTTTCCTGGAATGACAAACAAACATCAGTAACAACAGAAACTATGCAGGCCCTGGTGAGAATAGCAGGGGACCCAGAGGGCGTGGTCCAGACACCAGGATGGATCCAGACCCTTCCCTGGCCGCCTCGAGGCCTCAGGGCACCACCCAGCTCAGCAAGAAGAGTACGTTGCCAGCAGCACCACGGTCCTGCACAGCACTGGGTAACACAGCCGTAAGCAAAGCTGGGCTGCACCATTCCTCCACTGCCCTGGCAGATTGCGCCCTGCAGTCCTCCAGACACTGCCCTGGAGTTAAACTCAGAGGTCTGTACCCAACAGACACCAGCAGACGTACCAGTTTTATTAGTAGAGCCAAGTCTCCAGAGCTCCAGGTGCTGGGAGAACTGGAAGAGGAGGAGCCGGGCTTTCCTGGCACAGGAGACAAGGCGTCGCTGCAGGCAGAAACGGGCACATTATCATGGACCACAGCCTGGCAGAAAGGGTTGGTCCAAAGCTGCAATGGCTTGGGCTGCCAGCAAGCAACAACTCAGGTTCTATGGGATGAGAACCAGGAGAGGGAGCCGCAGCAGGACCAGTAGGACAGGCTCATCAACTCTACTCTCCATCTCACTGCATCACAGGAGCCCACAGGCGTGCCAGGGCCAGGAGGGGACCCAGCGGGGCAGGCAGAGCCTGGCTGCTCCCACAGAGCTCACCTCATGGCCCCAGGAGCCACCACAGGACCCTGCTTAGAGCCACACTCACGTGGGGAAGGGTGAATTTCCTTAGCGCTGTGTCGTAGCCCTTCTTCTGTACCTTCTCCATGAGCGGGCGGATCACCAGCTGGGCATCCAGGCCTGGAAACCAAGTGGAGCTCATACAAGCAACTATTGGAGGGGGGTGAGAGGGGGGAAGGGAGGACGGGGGGGAGGGAAGAGAAGAGGGGGAGGGGGGGACAGGAGGGAAGGGAGAGAAGCCATCGAGCTTCCCCACACAGCGCTCACCTCCAGAGATGAGAGCTGTCGGGGTGTGCACCACAGCTCGCACGTCGTGGGTGTGATGTTGGAATGGCTTCGTCTTCACCCAGCGCTTCTCCTGGCCGCCTGCCTTCACTGGCAGCAGCTGGAACTGGTAAGTGGCCCCCGCCGAGGTGCCCACCACAATGCTGTCCTCTTCCTGGGAGAAAGAGAGGGCTGTTGATCACAGGGCACAGCGATGGATACCACCTGGGTGCTGGCACTGCTGTCCCGGCCCAGGGTGACCTCACCTCTGACACAGCCAGCGAGAGTGCAGCTGAGGTGCTGACAGTGTGGGAGTCCTGCAGAGTCCCTCGCTCCCAGTCCCAAAACTGCACTCTCCCAAATGAATCTGAGCTGACGACGGTGCCACTCGACAGGAAGGCGATGCTCCACACGACGCACTCGCGCTTCTTGGACTTTGGCACATGATAGTTCACCATGATCCTCTGGGCTGTTCGGCCTGAGGTAGGGAAGGGTTGTTCAAGATGGGGAGAGAGTGGGATGACCTCAGGCTCCTCACTTTGTCCTTTCCCTGCGTCCTGTGCGCTGCAGGACTCCCAGGCTGGGAGCTGTGGCAGTGTCAGGCAGACATCCCAAAGCACAGACTTGTGGCTGCTGATGGTGCCCCAGGACAGGGGACACCGCAGGCTCCCCCTGAAGGCTGCTCCAAGGAGCGATGCCCCAGTCTGGGGCAGTTCATTACCTGAGCGGACATCAAGCACACGGATGAAGTTGATGGAGCCAGCTGCCAGGTGGGTCCCCGAGGGATGCCAGGAGAGGCACAGCACACGTCCTGTAGAGATGGAAGCTCCAGGTGTGCTCCAGGGCACAGCAGCCTTTTGGTGACCAGAATGGCACAAGGAGTAGACAAGGGGATGGCCCTGCAGAGCCCCCCACACTCACCTTTCTGCCGGTCCAGGTTCTTCTCAAACTGAACACCCCCAGGCACCACCTGGAAGAGCTTCACCGAGCCGTCCTCACAGCCAATCTAGGGATTGGGGGGTGTAAGGATCAGCTCCTGGGGGTGGCAGCTCCTCGGCCATTGTGAGCCCCATCCCTGCTGCTCACCGCCAGCCGTGTGCCATCGTTGTTGGCAGCCATGCTCCAGATGGGTCCCCCGAAGCCATCGACAGCGCGGGCCGGGTGCAGCCGCTCCAGGTCATACTCAGTGATGTCCCCACTCAGGCCGGCCCCAAAGAGCCGCTCCCCTGCTGCCCAGCACAGCGCTTCCACTGAGCGTGCCTGGTGCCCGGGGATGGCCTAGGGAAGCAGGCCCCATCACCACGGCTCTGTTCCACCCGTATCCCCACCGCCCTCAACCCCGTGGCCCCTGGTTCCCTGCTGCTTCTCCCCTGCCACCCCACACCCGGTTCCTCCCGAGTTCCTGTTAACACCCCAGCCGTGCTCTTCTCAATAACCCCCGGTTCCACACTGTCACATGACCAGGTTCCCCCGCCGGTCCTCCACCATCAGCCTCCACTCACCATCCCCACCATTCACCCCCGGTTTCCCATCTATCACCCCGCCCAGTCCTCCCCTTCGTTACCCTCAGCCCCCAGCCCAGTTCTCCCCGCTCTCCCTCCGTCTCCCTTCCATCACCCAGCCCCGCTCCCACCTCCTGCCTCCCCACACAGACTCCCCACCACCACCACCCGGCCTGGTCCTCCCCGTTCTCCCCGCATTCCCCGCCCACCTTCTCCATGTAGTAATTAGCGGCGAAGTTGTACACCTCGACGGCGCCGTCGGTGCGGGCGAGCGCCAGGCGGCAGCCGCGGTGCCGGTAGGCCATGCAGCGCACGCCGGCGGGCACCAGGTCGAAGAACCGGACGCGGTGCACCTCAAACTCCCCCATCGCGGCTCCCGGCCCCGCTCCGCTCCGCCCTGCCGGGCCCCACGTGCGGCGCCGCGCTCCCGGAAGCGGAAGTGATCCCCAGTACCTGGAAGCGGAAGAGCAGAGCAGAACGGCGGGAGATTCGGGTGTGCCGGGCGGTGGGAGCGGAGCCGGGGGTGCGGAGCGAGGCGGGCGGCACCCAGCCGGGACGGAACAGCGGGGAGGGCAAAGGGCTGCGCGCACGGGGGGGCACGGAAGGTGCTGGGGGTGTGAATGGGACACGGGACTCCAGGAGGCACGGGGGGGGCGGTGCGATTTTGGGGTACAGGGCTCTGGGCGTAGAGGACTCGGTGGGGTGTGGGCATGGGGAGGAATTTAGAGCATGGGGAGGGCATCAAGGCATAGGGAGCAGCTGGATATGATGGGAGGTATGGTGCTCGGGGCGCTGCGGGTTTGGTGGGGTGTGGGGTTATGGGGGAGCTCGGGGCATGGGGGGCAAAGCAAGGCACAGGGGGCAGCTGAATATAGTGGGGCTTTGAATGGAGTTGGTATGGGAACGTTGGCTTAGTAGATTCATTGGGACATAGGAAAGGATCATGGCACAGGGGACGTGGGACGGTTCAGGGTATGGGTTTGAGGAGATGGGGGTCCCAGTATCACGCAGCAGCCTGAGGGCTCTTCCCATCCCATCCCCTTGCAGTGACAGCAGCTCTGCAGAGCCCGCATTATGGTGCAGCTCATCATCTCCAGGTGAGTGAGGGCCTGGGCCTGCCACGCTCGGGTGCCCTGTGCCCGGTGGGCGACACCACTCCTCTCCCTGGCAGTGCTGGTGCAGGCAGCCTGGAGCGCTGGGTGCTGGTGGAGCTGCAGGGAGAGGTGGAGCCGCGTGGTGGCGGTGCGCTGCCTGGGAGTCTGCTGGGAGACCTGCACTACACACGGGAGGTGAGCAGCGCTCTGTGAGCCCGGGCTGTGGGGTGGCGATGCCCACAGGCCGTCCTCACCCCACTTCTCCCACGCAGGGCATCCCCGTGCTCATCGTGGGTCACCACATCCTCTATGGGAAGGTGGTGCAGCTGGAGAAGCCCTTTGCTGTCCTGATGAAGCAGGCGGCCGACCCTGCAGGGACGCGCTACGCTGTTACCGCCCTCATCAAGACCAAGCTGCTCTTCAAAACGCGGCCCAAGCCCATCATCACCAACGTGCCCAAGAAGGTGTGAGGACACAGATCTGCTGCCACAGGAGCAATGCTTTTCCTTTGTGATGCTGCCGAGGACAGCTGGGGCATGAACGCAGCGCCCACCTTAGGCAAGGGGCATCCTGCAGGGCCAGGCTGTGCCCCTAATGGGGGCTGCACATGACGTGCCACCAGCACTGCCTCAAGTACCAGAACTCAGCTCTGCAGCCATGCACATCGTGCTGCCAGCTCTGCCCATCCTCCTGCCTGTGCCGGGTATGGCTTGGGCACACTCTCAAGCTGGCTGCCTCCTCATGTGCCCTTCTAAAGTCACTCCTGCAGCCAGCAGAGCTGCAGACAAGGTCTATCACTTCTGTTTTAGCACCTTCCCCCCTTGAGTCTCCCCAGACTGGGAGCCCACGTGGAGTCGGGCAGGGGGAGCAGGGATGACACACCATGTTTTCTCTGTGCAAGTCTTTATTGTGTCAAATCCACCAGGATATAAAAAACAGACCTCTCAAAATATGAAAAAAATAGGAGTTAAAAAATAAATAGATTTACAAACAATCAGCAATAAAGTGTAAATACGAAAAGAGCTACAAAAGTCTCCTAAAAAATCCCATCTTAAATAAAAAGCCTGACTTGTACAAAGGTTTTAGCCCTGAAAAGAGGGCCCAGAGGAGATGGCCGTGGGTAAATACCCAGGGGGACACAGTGGGCAGGGAAAGGCTGGGAACTGGCTCTCCCCGCCCTCCTCTGCATGCCCAGACCTAAAACCCAGCGCCTCCCCGCTGTCTAGACGGATGCCAGGTTCCCTCCTCGCTTCCAGAGCTAGGGGGCAGAGGAGGGGCGGTGGAGAAGGCAGCTGGCAGGAAGCCGGGACGAGGTTGGCTTCTTTATGGTGCCGTGGGCTGGCCGGACCATCAGCAACCCATGCTCCAGCTGACCCACGGCCCGGGTTTTTCTGCTTCTGCCCAGGCTGCGGGCACAAAAATGGGGTGCCAGTGCCCCCTCCATATGCTCTTTGGCAAAGCACAACAGAGGAGCTGCCCTCCTGGGGCAGCCAGATCCCCAGAATGGAGTTGGAGGGAGCTGTGGGTACATGCCTGCACATACACAGCCATGGGGATGGGGGTGGGTGGCTCTTGGGGACATTCAGAGCTCCATGGAGACAGAGCAGGGGATGCTGAGCCCCCGTGGGTGGGCCCAGCTGGCAGCACCAGCCAGCGGTGCCTGGCATTGGCACAGCACCTGAGCGACGTGGTGCCAACGTTGGGATGAAATCCGATTTCTGTCCCTAAATCATGGCAGAGAGGGGGCTGAGCCTGCAGCCGGCTCCCGCCCATGCAGGGGCTGCACAGGGATGGTGGGGAAAAAATCCTGGGGCGCAGCAACTCCAGCAGCATTGAGCATCACAGCTCAGCACCTGGCTGGACACGTGGGGTCCATCCTCCACAGTGCCACGGGGGGAACATCGGGGGTCCCAGGAAAGCACCAAAGGATGGGGCCCAGCAGGGCAGGGGGAGCCCAACCAGCGGAGCTCCCGCTGTGCCCTCGCACCAAGGCAGCGAAATGCTCAGCGTGGCACAAGGAAGGACCCTGCAGCACCAAGGCTGTGCCAAGCACAGCTCCAGACAGCCCCGGCGCGGCCGCTAGCACCCTTGGGGCTGAGTTTTACAGAAAACAACAACAAAAAAAATTAAAAATAATTAAAAAGGAAAAAAAAGAAAACAACCGCAATTAAAAAAAAAAAAAAGCAAGACTTGATCACAAATGCTGACCTTGGGGTGCGCTCAGCGCTGCCGCACGCAGGGAGCAGCAGCCGGGTGGCCACCGGTGGGTCAGCGCCAACCGCGAGGGGACCCACGGCGTCCTCACACCTCGGCAAAGACCAACCCGCACTGCTCCTGCCGCTTCCCGCAGCGCCGCGCCACCATGGCCAAGTAGAGCGTCAGCAGGGCCACCCAGTAGCAGGCGTAGAGGACGGCACCCGAGACGAGGAAGGCAACCTCGGTGTCGCTGAGCAGGTCCTGGCTGTAGGCTGTGTAGGCCAGGCCGCCCAGCAGCACGGCCGCCCACACCGACACCGGCAGCAGCCCCACAAAGTTGACCACGATGGTGCGGCGGCCCGACGTGCCCCAGCCCGACTTGTTGATGGTGGCGATGGCAAACATCTTGGCGGGCAGCAGGCTGGACATGTAGAGCAGGGCGTAGAGGGAGACGAAGATCATCTCAGCGCTGCCGCGCAGGAAGCAGGCGTAGGTGGCCTTGATGATGCCCACCAGCTGCACCGTCAGCAGGAAGAGGAGGATGTTCCAGATGCGCCCGCGGTAGAAGAGCTGGATGACGGTGGCGATGAGGAAGAAGGGGAAGAAGCCGGTCACCACCGACTCGTAGGTCATCCAGAGGTGGTGCTTGTGGAACCACAGCGCGTTGTAGAGCCACTCACGGAAGTAGGACTTGCTCCAGCGGGTCTGTTGGTTGAGCCAGCGCAGGTAGCGTGTCGGCGTCTCCGTCAGGCAGCGGGAGCGTGCTGTGTACTTGGTCTGGTAGCCCAGGCTGAGCACGCGGTTGGTGAGATGCCGGTCGTCCCCAAAGCTGCACTTGGTGCCCAGGAAGGTCTGGTGGTACCAGTCCTCCAGGAACTGCTGCAGCAGCGCGTTGCGGTACATGCCCAGCGGGCCGCTGATGCACTGCACGCAGCCGAAGTAGGACTGGCAGGCACGCTCCACATTGAAGGCCATCCAGTACCGCACGCTGCTCAGGAAGGAGATCCACGAGTCGTACTTGTTCAGGATCTGCGGAGGAGACGGGGTCAGTGCCACCAATGCAAGAGCGGCGCCCCGTGCGCCCCCTCTCTGTCCCACCACCGTACCTGGACATCGCCACCGACGCCACCGACACGGGGGTCGGCCTCCAGGATGCGGAGCATCTCGGCGGTGCAGGCGGGGTCCAGCACCGTGTCTGAGTCACACACCTGGGGGCAGAGGCAACGTCGAGCCCCGCTCCGCCGCCCACACGCGCCCGGCAGACGGCCCAGCCCCAGCCGGGCAAGCCTGAGCCACGGCCGGCGAGACGAGGCAGAGCCCGCAGAGCAGCGGGCGGTGAGGGGAGCGGAGCGCTCCATGCTGCCGGACACCGCTGCCCCAGGACACCCAGTTCTGGTCAATGGCATAGCAGTGGGACACACCGGCTGACCCCAACCCACGCATGGGGGTCCGGGCCCCATGCGGTGCTGCACGGTGTCCCCCGGGTGACACCGGCACGCAGCAGGGGATGCACCAAGGAAGCAACGCTGAGCTCTCCCACGCGGCGCCGCACCCCGTGAGTCCCCAGATCACCCCGCATGTCCCCCCCCCACCCGCCTGGACCCCACATCCACCTGGATGTAGTCCACGGAGTCTCCGAGCGCCCGGAAGGCCGTGTACATCACCTCGCGCTTCCCGCCCCACTTCTGCAGGATGCAGGAGTACGTGGTGCCGCGCACCAGAGCCTGCACGTGGGCCAGTCCTTCCTGCAGCCCAGCCTCTGTTTCGCCCTCGCCCCGTGCGTGGAAGTTACTCCTCCAGACGTAGCTGCCCACGCGCTCGGAGCCCATCACATCGTGGAAGATGTCCAGCATGTAGGTGTCATCCGGGCCGTTGCCGTCCACCACCATCACCACTTTGAGGTCAGGGAAGGCGATGCGCTTGACAGAGTGCAGGCACTTCTTCAGGTAATCGGGATCCTCCTGGTAGGCGGCGATGCAGAGGGCCACGGAGCGGCCCAACCGCACCGGCTGTCCCTCAGCCCTCATGCGTCGGTGCTCCAGGAAAGCAAAAAGGCTCTGGATGAAGAGGTGCAGCCCCAGGATGGCCCCGTAGAGCCCAAAGGAGAGGTAATGCTTCTCCGTGTGGATGAACTGGTACCCGGTGACATAGGCGGCCAGGATGCCCCCCAGCACCGCCAGCGCGAAGAGGCTGGTCCCGACGACACGCAGCGCCGTGGAGAGGCTCACTGGCATCTGGGTGGGATGGGACAGTCAGGGCACGGCCACCACCCAGGGGGCAGCGCGATGCAGGCACAGTGACCGGGTGGTCTCCCAGCCCACGTGAACCTCATCCCCACGCAGACATCGCTTTTGGGATTTCCCCACCCGCAGCCCTGTGGGGCTGGGCTGGAGGACAGGGAAGGGCACGGGAACAACGGGCAGCGGGCTGACCCCGGGGGGCAGGGACGGCCCCGGGACCCCTGGTCCTCGTACTGCGGGACCCGGCTCGGCCCCTCCCTGGTCCTCGACCCCAACTGCGGGACGGGGACTGCGCCGCGGGGCCGGGGGAGCCCGGGGCTGAGGGAGGGGGCGGGGGCGGGAAGCGCTTCCCGGGGGCTCCGCAGCGCCCCGCCGCTCCCGGTCCTCCCCCGCCCCGCGGCCCCCGGTGCCGCTCCGCGCTGTGGGGGGGCCGCGGGCGGTCCTGCAGAGCCGCGGGGGCGGAGGAGCCCCGGGCTGGCACCGGCGGGGCTGGGAGGGAGGGAGGAAGGAGGAGGGGAGGGACCGTACCGGGACTCACCGTGCTGCTACCGGTGCGGGTACCGGTGCCGGTGGTGCCGCTCGCCCCGGCCGCCGCCGCCGCCGCTGTGCGCCCGGCCCGGCCCGCGCGGCCGCTTTATACCGCGGCGGGGCCGGCACCGCCCGCAGCCCGCGGGGTCTCCGCCCGACACCGGGACCGGCACCCCCGGCACCAGCACCCCCGGCACCACCCCCGGCCCCGCCCGCAGCCCCCGGGACCCGCCCGGCACCGGCCCCGCACTGCGGGATGCACCGGGCGCCGGGTCCGTCCCCACCCGTCAGCCGGGGACAGCTGGGAAACCCGGGGACACGGATCTAGCAGCCCCGTGCCATCCTCCAGGACCCTCCCCACCTCCCCGCGTCCCCTCCGTAGCCATCAGCCACCGCCTCCCGGGGACACACGGGGACACCTCGTGGCTGTCATTCTGTCCCTGTGCCCCCTCAAGAACGGGAGACCTGCGCCCATCACACGCGATGTCCCCGTGCCAGGCTGACGGCAAGGCACCGCCAGCCCCGGAATGGACCCCGCCGAGCCGCAGCCTTTCTTCTTTGGGCTCAGATCCCGCACTTTTGGGTTCCTCCCCGGCTGGGTGCAGGGCTCGGTGCCGCCCTCCAAGGGGACACTCCCTGGGCGGACCCCGGGGGTCCCCCGCGCACGGTGGGACGAGCTGGGACCCCCGCACTGCTGTCGGGCTCCCACGTGGCACCAAACGGTCGCATCTGTGTCCCTGCTGCTGGGGCACGGGGTGTCCCGGCACTGCAGGGAAGGGACGGGGACAGGAGGGTGCACACCGCGCCCCGCTGCAGGTGCCCAGCGCTGGGGTTACGCTGCGGCCCCGTTACCTTTCAGTGTGATCGCAGCTCCCGGGTGCTCTCCCCGCACGAGTGCTTCCCAAGGTATAAATAAAATTTCCTCCTCCTCCGGCACAGAAATCTCCTTGTTCGCAGCGGCAGAATTGCAGTCAGACGCCCAGGGAGCTGCATTAATACAGACTTCTCATTCAAACCCTTCCTCTGGCCGTCTGCTCCAGGCCCTGGCAAAGCACAGCCGGTACGGCTGCATCCCGGCGTGCGCCCGCAGCCCAACGCCGGCAGCGGCTGGCGGCGGTGACAGCGCAGTGGAGCGCCGGTCCGCCAACGAGGACAATGCGCTCCTGGCCACACACACAGCACGGCACGGCACAGCACGGCGCTGGTGGCTTTGCTGGGGGTGGGGATGCAGCCCGGTACCCCAACCTTGTGGGGCTGTGGTGCAGCAGCACTGTGCAGCCCCTGGCTGGGGGTGGCTGAACACTGGTTTGCCACAGGGTGCCGGAGCCCCGGGTACCCTGCTGTGATCCTGCAGCCCCCTGCCCTGTTCACCCACTCTGCTCAGGATGCGCAGTGATGCTGCAGGGTTGGGATGTCCCCCTTGCTGGGGTACCCCTGGGGGCTGCCCTGAAAGAGGGAGAGGGATGACCCCAGTGCTAGAATGCCCCCAAACAGTGGTTTACTGTGAGGGCCTGCAGCCCCCTGAGCACAGAGGAGCTCCAGTGCAGGTCCACAGCGCTGTCAAATAGGCAGAAGGGCTCCAGTACTGGTGGGGTACAGGAGGTTGGCAATACCATCTCCATTTCCTTATTTTCTCCTGGGAAAATCACTCAAATATGGATAAAATTACATTTTGAATCTGATTTGGCTGCTGCTTCCAGATATCTTTTCCCTTGGCCCATAAATGCCTCTTGATGCCCACAGGAACCCCAGGGACTGAAGGGCTGAACACCCCTGGCCATTCCAGGGTCCTGACACCCCAAATCCCCCAGTACCCAGGGGCTCTCCACGTGTCTCACGGCTGAGATGGCACCAGGGCACTGCGTGGCTCCCAGAAACAGACAACACACAGCAGAGGATTTCTCCTTTTAATCTCACCCCCCCACGCTGCCCCGGACGAGGGGCACTGGAGATGCCACGTGCCCCCAGCACCGCTGTGGCTACACCACGGCTGACACCTGCTGAAGGCAGCCCGGGGGCACAGCAAACACGTCTCCTCCAGGGAGCAAATTGACACAGCACCGGAGCAGGAAAAGTGGCTTTCTGGCTCCCGGCACCCGCTATGGCAGCACCACGATTTTCTTTTCCAGCACCTGAGGAGGGAAGAGGACGCTCCTCATGGCCGTGTCCAGCTCCTCCAGTGCCAGCTGGGCGTGCAGCACGGCCGCACCGTCGGGCTCAGCTGCCACCACGTGCTTCAGCAGGCGGTACAGGTCCCGCAGCACGTCCTGCAGCACCTGGGGAGAGCGGGCAGCAGTCAGAACCCGCCGGGGCCTCCTCAGCACCCGGGGTGAGCCCCAAACACAGCGCATGGCGTGTCCCGGCAGGTGCCCCATCCACCTGGCCAGCAGCGGGACGTGGCCCCGCCGCACTGCTGATTCACAGCCCTCCCCTCCCGTGACTCAGTTTCCCCACACGCAGGCAGCACTGCATGATCTCCCCAAGCCCCTTGATCCTTGGGGGACACGGGTGCAAGCCGGGCAGCCCCGGCAGCAAACCCTGTGGACACAGCAGTTGAGGACAGCCACCAGACTGCAGCACCAAGCCCTGGGAGGGAGCAGCACCCTCAGCCCCTCCCTAGGATGAGGCCCCGTGAGCAGCCCCAGTGACAGCATGGGGCACAGAGTCACTGCCTGCACAGGGACACAGCAGGAAGCAGAGCTGCTGGGGATTCCAATTGGGAACCAGCTGCTTCCTTCCTAGGAACTGAGTCCCAACACACTCATTGCTGGGAAGGAGGGAGGAAGGCAACGATGACCTTAGGAAACCTGGTCCTTTCCAGGTCAAAGTATCCATCACCAGGGCTCCAAGGGCAACTTCCCAGAGCTTCTCAGGATATTGTTTGTCATCATGGCCCCTCTGCCCCAGGAAGGAGGATGATGTGCTGGTTACTCTTCAGTGGTTGAGCACAAGGACATGGACACTGGCACCAAGCACCCATAGGCAGCACCTGGGAGAGGTTCTGAGGCAGTTGGTTTGCTGAGACAAGCAGACATGGGCTCAGGAGGAGCCGTGAGTGGAAGATGAAGCACATCAAGACTGTGACACAAAAACATCACTGCGCCACACGCCTGTGTCCTTACTGCACCCAACTTGGGTCCTGCAATCGGAGGGGCTATCAGAGTCCCCAACCCACTCGTGCCCCATGGTGGACTGGCAGAATAATGCACCAGGGACTGGTGTGCCCCCAGATGGCTGCACGCTGATCTTGAGCTGCTCTTGCCTCTCCCAGTGTGCTCCTCTGCTCGCTCCTTCTACAGGGAGGGCAAGAATGGAGGGAATAGATGAGAAGGGCCGTTTTGGTGCAAAGAAACAGAAACAATTGCAATTAGGACTTAGAAGGGCTTTGTCCAACTGGGCTCTTCCTGACACTGGCTGTGCTGGTGCTGAGAGCACTGTTTATAAGAGGATGAGTTGGTGCACCCAGCCCAGCCCTCTCCAGGCTGTTCCCACCAGGAACATGGTACACGCTGCTGCTCACACCAGAATCAGCAATAACGCAGGCAGAGAGCCTGCAGCTGTTCAGGTAATTATAGCTCAGTTAATTTTCTCCTAACTCACTGCAGCTGCTCCACACACTGCTGCCAGGAAACTGGGAGGCACTGTGGAGCAGGAGGGAGCCCTCAGGGTGAGCACAGCCACCACCAGCACGGGGACATGTTGAGGTGGTGCTGGATGCAACAGCCCCTAAGAGTAGGGGGGCATCCCCAGCTCGAGGGGAACTGCCTGGAACAGAAAGTTCCCCCACATGCACACCCAGCCCCGTCCCTGCTGCCCTCCTTGTCACTGGGGTGGGGGACACTCCCGAGGGGCACCATGCAGTGGGAAGGGACCCACCTCAGTTGCCTTCTTGCTGAGCCCCCGCAGCAGCAGCACCACCACATGCACAGCTGCTCTCCGCACCTCTGCCTCAGGGTCCGTCTTGGCGATGGCCGTCAAACAGGAGGACACCTGTGAGGATGGCACAGGGAGATCAGCACAAGCACACAGGGTGACCTGGTGGGGACAATGTGTGGCTCTGGTACTTGGCTTGTGGTCCGAGTCTGGTGGATGGGGATGGAAAAACCCTCCCAGCACCTCCATCCTTCAGCAACACTGCTCTGGATGCTCTGCAGATCTGTCGCTGGGCAGCAGCATCACACTAAGAATTGGGGCAGTTTGCTCGGGGCTGGGACAGGCTCTGCTTATGGTCAGTGGCTGCAGAACAAAGCAGTGGTGAGCCACACACTCAGGATGGGATTTCATCATCGGTACTGAAGCACAGAGACTTTTCCTGAGCCCAGAAGAGGATGCAGCCCTGCGTTCTTCTCCTTCCAGCTGCAGAGCTGCAGGCAAGCCGTCTGCCTCACTGCAACAGTGCAGAGCACTGAAACAGGGGGCTGGACTTCTGCAGTAAAAATCAGAACTGCTGCAAGTCCTGCAGAGCGTCTGGCATTATGAGTGCCAGGGTGAGCAGTCCAGCTGATGCTGGCACTGTGCTGGCTGTCAGCTGTCACCCTGAGCGTGGCAGCAGGTGAGAAGGCAGCGCCGGTCCCTCTGCAAAGCTCACCCACGTCAGAGGGCACCGAGCCCAGCAGGACTGCAGCGTGCTCCTAGGTGACACGCAGTGTCCTTAAAAGCCCGCACGGAAACCCTGCTGCCCAGGGGCTGTGCTGTCCTCAAAGCACTGAGCTGCAGGGCACTGAGCACTGCCTCTGCCAGGGGCCGAGCGTAGTGCAGACATCTCTGAGAGCTTTAAGAAAAAGCGGAGTTGAAAGAACCTCATCAAACAGCCAGTGACAGGAGGGAGAATTAGCAGAGTGAGTGCGTTCCTGAAATAGCTGCATGTGTGGTGCATTGGCATCTCATCAGATGCTGTCATTACCCAACTGATGCGCGAGCAGCAAGAGGGAACCCAGGGAAAAAAGCCAGAGCTCAGTGCCGGTGCTTTGCCTGCCCTCCAGCCCTGTGCACTGGCTCTGCTGCTGAGCCCTCATGGCAGCTGCTGGGCACGGGGGCGCAGCTCTCAAGATGCACAGATGCAGACTGGCTCCACTCGAGCCCTGCAGCACACCTCACCCCATGGCACCTCTCTTAGCAAGGGCTGGGAGCCGCTGCCATCGCACTCCTGTGGGCACAGAGCTCTCCCCATCAGTAGTGAGGAATAATGAGGCTTCATTAAAGGGGAGGAGGTGCCTCTCGCAGGTACAAAGCCTTGAGGACTGTAGTGAGATGGCTATGGGAGGAGCAGAAACTGCTGTGTTTCCTTGGGGCTGTCTATCATTTCTTATCACAAGGGACATTTTAAGCTATTTATAAAGCTTTCAGTGCTAGAATTTCCCAAGCGTTTGCTTCAGAATGAATGACTTTCACACTCTAATAGCAGCAAACATCATTCACTTCCTCTCCCACAGTAAGCAGTGAACAAAACCGTGCTGCCATGCCCCCAGCAATGACCCTGCCAGCAGCTGACAAACCACCCTCATTAACATCCCCCAGCAGGATGCCCCTAGGGCTGACAGGGCTTCCGTGCTGCCCCCAGCCTCTGTCCCCACTAGACCTCAGGCTGCACCCAGCACAGCCCCTGCCCAGATGGAGCATCTCTGTCCCAAGACAGTGGGAAGAGGGAAATGACAGAGGCTGCTGGAGAGGGAGCTGATACCTCGTGGATGACAGAGCCCAGCTGGAAGCCGAGTCTCTGGCACAGCTCCCCCAGGTTGGAGAGGCTGCTGGCACGCAGTGTGCTGTCCGGGTTCCGCGCTCCCCGCAGGAAGGCGTGGATCAGGGGCTCCCGGTGCTTGATGACCAAATCCCCTGCAAGAGAGAGCAGAACTGTGGGTCATGGCAATGCCAGATGGTGCAGTGTTCAGACCGCAAGGAGATGCAAGAGCCCCATCCTGCACTAGAGCTCGCTCCCAGCACCGCTCAGAGCAGCGCCAGCCCCTTGGCTCCCAGGGCAGCAGCTCTGCATTGCACAGAACGGATGGATGCAACATCCAGAGCAATGCTTCTGCCCAGCAGAATCGTGCTCAGGGCACGCTGCAGACAAACCCCTGATGGTGACCTACTGTGCTGCTGGGGACTCACAGATCATTGTCTGGGGCTGCTCAGGGCATCACAAACTCCCTCAGTCTGCTGTTGAGCCTTTCAAATAGGTGACATGCTACAAATAAACAAAAATGGAGCGTGAAGGCCCAAATTCTCACATCATTCAGTGCGCAGAGCCCACACCCAATTAGCACATGCAGACACCGGGAGGTGTGAGCCAGCTAATTAGGAACACCGAGCGTGCAGCCAGTGATCTGCATGCACAATTTCCCAGTGCAGAAAGATGCTTGGAACAGCAGCCCGACATGCTCCCAAATGCGAGGGCACCTTCCTGCAAGAGCAGTTCCCATTGAGCAGGGACTGCTTTGATAAGGATTAACCCGAGGTGGTATTTGGGATAAATGAGAAAGCAATGCTCTGCACATGGGGATATAACCTATGCTTATGGCTACGCTGCCTTGATGCCCCCAGTCCTTGGGAGCCATCAACACCACGCAGGCACCACTCCAGGAGCACAGCAGACAGCAGCAGACAGGGATGGGGACAGAGGGACGTATGGCGGTCCCCAGGCACAAGGCAGCAGGAAAGCTCTGAATCATCATCCTGCCAGAAAGCAAAGCACTTCTGGAAACACCAGATAAATTCTCCATCTCAAACACTTGAAGCTTTGCAACAAAAACAACTCGGTGCAATTTGTTCTATAAATACACAGGCGTGCCAGGACACAGCGCAGCCCACAGCAAAGGCGCCGCTGCAGGGAGGAGAGCCCCGCAGTGCCGCACCGGCCGCCCGCCGCCAGCGCTTCAGGCTGTGCCCACGCTCAGTGCCCAAGAGGAGGCTGCTCGGGGCCGTGCTGGCACTGCTGGGCCCTGGCACAAAGGGCTGGGGCTGTGCTGGGGACAGCAGTGCAGAAGTGCTCCTGCACTGGCCGTGCCAAGGCTCAGCCTTGCCACGCGCACACCCCAAGCGCACCCCTCGCCCTGCCCTCCCCGGGGGGCCTTGGCTGTGGGCTGTGCGGCCCTCTGTCCGATCCTCCTCGCACCTCCACACCCGAGATCCTGGCTGGGATCCTGGCTGAGCTCTCCGTACCTGCAAGCATAGCTCCCACCCTGCTGGTAGGTGAGGAGGCATCTTTAAAGGATAAAGTATCTTTGAAGGATCCAAACGAGCTATGAGTGGAATAAAACCCTGACACACTGCAGCACAATTATGTTATTATCTTAAAAGAAAAGGCCCTTTGCCAATTGCTGCTCATGCCTAGAGCCAAGAGATGGCTCCGTAGCGAGGAGGGAGGATGGAGGAGCTGCTGGCAGCAATGAGACAACCCAGGAGTTGTGATACTTTCTGCTCTATCAGCCCTCCCCTGCACTGCGCAGATGTACACAGATGTTTCCCCATCTGGCACAGCTGCTGGCTTAATGCATGGCTAAGCTCAGTGCACCTTGAGCACAACCAAAGCCAGGAGGCATTGGGCTGGAAGTGCAGGTTGCTGTCACTCAGAGAGCACAGCAGCACATGCCCCGTCCAGCTCCACCATCACATTTCAAACCCACACCACCTCAGCACATGGCAACAGTTCCTCACATGGGAAGATTTCTCTTCCTTTTTTATTGCAGCAGGACTCCAGGGCATACAGTCACTGTTCTGCCTGAACAAGCCACTGCTGTCCCGTGCAGCCATGCTGGGCAAGGCAGTGTGCATCACGCTGTGTGCTTTGAGAACGGAAGCCAGTAGGGGATACCTGAGGTGGGGGAGCAGAGCAGGGAGGGCTCAGGGCACAGCACAGAGATTTGTTGTGGTCTCAGAGTCCTGGAGAGGAGCATTTCCTCACGGTGTGACCATTACGGATAACAACAGACTGGACTGATCAGCATGGAGGCTGGGCAGGTTGTGCCTTGCCCCTACGTTCCCAGGAAGAAAGGTGGCACAGAGCTGCCACCATGCTGGCAGATACCAGTGGGAATGGTGTGAGGACTGGCTGCCAAGCTGGGAGCTGGCTGTGGCCCCAGTGTTGGCTACACTCCTCTCCAGCATGAGCAGGATCAGACCTTGACAGGAAGGCATGTGGGACCAGGAGAGCTCAACTCATCCCGTGTAGGACAGGGCTGTCGGCAGCCCCACAGCAGCAGGGACAGCAGCTTCCTCCTTCCCTTCGTGCCCTGGGAACACCAACAGCCTGCTCTCATCAGCCTTGTCTCCACCAGAGAAGCACAAGGCGTTTTAGGACATGTCCCAACAACAGCTGCCAGGAAGGCCTCATCCAGCTTTCATCCTTCAGCCCTACATGTCCAGGCGCTTCCCAGCGTCCTCCGATCCCGGCGTCGGCTGCTGAGGGTGAGGGGGAACGGCTGTGGGATCTGCACCCCCGCTCCTGCCCTTGGGGTTCAGCTGGGAAGCTCCCAGTGCCGGGGCAGGATCCCAGCTCCTGTCAGGCCATGTCCCCCAGGCAGGGCGAAGTCTGGGAGGCCCCAGGGACTGGCTCCATCTGCCCCATACGCGGGCGGATGGGGTTTTCCAAAGAATCCCAGGCCTTTGTGCAACACACCAAAGCCTTGGACTTATTTTCCCAGTGGTGCTCCCCAGATTGCTCCTCTGCCCCCATTACTGCATGGGTCCCTCCATCCTCACCACGCCCACAGTGGGTTCAGCCCCATTTGCTAATACCCTCCATGGTCCTGAGTGATACCACACACAGCAAGAACCCATAGTCTGACACAGCCTGGGCTTTATCTCGCCTTTATCTTCAAAATGCCCCAGTCCAACCCTGCACCCACTTCTAGACAACAAAAAGCTCCATGTGCTTTAGGTGGGGGAAGCACAGGAGAGCAGCACCCGGCAGCACCCTGCAAGAGCTTTGCAATGTCCCAGTGGGAGAAGAGAGCAGCCAAGGACTCACCCAGCGCCCGAGTGACGCGCATCAGCACCTCGCCCAGCTTCATCCTGGTCACAGCAGCTGTGCTGTCCTCTGTGCCCTGGACAGGATGCCCATAGCGGGCCAGCAGGATGGGCAGCATCTGCTCTGGGTACTCACTGGACAGCAAGGCAGCACCTGGAAGTCAAAGGGATTGGGAAAGATGGTCCAGGGTTGAGCAGGAAGATGGCATGCATACGGGTGGTACTGTACTCTGCACGTGTGGCCAGGTACCCACGATGTGTGCTGGTCTCCTGCCTCCACTGCAACAGGAATGGCTAATGCAGGCTGATAGCCACAGCTGACCCAGCAGAACCCTGGCAGCAGCTCCCACTATGGCTCTGCATAACGGTGAGCACCAACTCATGCTGCCATCAGGCCCAGCCCCGTGGCCAGGCCAGTAACAGAGCTCCTGAGCAGGCAGGAAGGAGGAAAAAAGCAGGATTTCACTCTCAAAAAGGCACAGACCCAAAATCCATTAGAGGTGAGACAGCGATGGCCAGGGAAGGGGTGAAGCGTTCCAAAAAAGGCAGGAAGCCAAGCAGTGCCTTTGTGCTGTGTGAGCCCAGGTGACAGCCTGCTCCTCAGGGATGCCACTCCTGGGCAGAGGCAGCAGCTGCACTGGGGCTGCACAATGCTCCAGATGATAAAACCAAACTCATGGGGCCGCGTTGGAGGGAACCAGTGTGGGACGGGCCCTACTGCCCCTCTGGCTCCCAAGATGTGCTTTGGAAGATGCGAAGGACATCGTGGCACATCTCAGGCTCCTTGCAGGAATCCCTCCTGCATAACTAGGGGAACGAGCCCCCGGTCTCTCACTGCTTGCTCAGCATTGCTGCGTTTTGGCCTGCAGGTATGCCCAGGCTGAACATGAGAATTCACTGCACAGATGAACACGTTGTACCCTGCCAGCTCAGCAAAGCGTATCACGTAGCCCCCTCTGCACAAAGCCAAACCACCAAGAGTCTAGCGTGGAATGAGCTGGATGCCAAACTGAAAGATACATAACAGTTGGCAGCAGGTGTCCACTAATTACTGCTGGTTAATATTCATTGACCTAGTGTCTACATAACAAGCCAGACATCACTGGCTGCAAGACAGTGCCACAGCAAGCACCGGGCTGGGCATGCTTCTGGGCACCACTTGGCTGTGACTCCTGGAGCCCAGTCTGGCCTCTGCCCTCTCCTCCTGTGCAGCCCAGAGGCTGACTTTGTGCAGAGCTCCTCCAGTGCAGAGGCTCCTGCATGCAGGCACTTTTATGGCCACGGCACTGGGATGGGGAAAGGCAGCTGCTCTCCAGGGAAACACGAATGGCAGAATTTGGCTGTGCCAAAAACTGAGTCAGAGCGAGGGCTAAGAGCGAGCCCAGATCCAGCTCTCCTGCCCTCCAGGAACCTTCACCTCCAACCCAGTTCCCCAGTTATCACAAAGCACTCAGCACAAGTTACCACCCACAAGCCCAGGCACATCCCGAGGGGCAGCGACCTCTCCTCCAGCATCAACCACGCGTGCACCCGGTGCCGTGGTTCCCATCTGAGCCGCTGCAGCAGCCAGCTCCCAGCAGCAGCACTGTGTGCCCAGAGCCGAGCCCTGCAGGCACAGCGGGAGCCCTGAGCAGCACTGGTGTCTCTCCTGCTGCCCTCTGGCCCCACGTGTGGCACAGCGAGGCACGGCAGAGCACAGCACAGCACGGTGCAGGTGCCAGCACAGCACGCAGCGTGAGTCACCACCACAGGGAACTGCGTCAGGGTTAATCACAGCCATAGCCAGGCTGTGAAACACAGAGGCAGCTGCACACCATATATTAATCACTTAGGGAATATTTCAGCCTTCATTTCTATTTCACCTGCAGGGTAAGGACAAACCCATCGCACTCAAGACCATACAGGCATGGAGAGGAAAGTATATTGATAAGATCGCTTTCCAACTAGGTTTGAAGGTTACCTACAAGTGCAGAGGAGACGCAGGGGCAGTGCACCCTCTTCCTTTCTCCAGCTCCCTTAGCCTCAGTGAGCTGCCTGCCCACCAGCTCTGCCTGCCTCCAGGGAAACCTGGCCCTGCAAACAGTTTCCTCTCCCATTTCAGCCATGCCAAGCTTGTAGCTTGCTTCACAGGGGTCTCCCAAGGCTCTGGTTACATTCATGGAACAACTTCTCTTCAAATTACCTCTGCTACTTCACATACACACAAGAGACAGCAATTTGAAACGGCAGCCCGTTGCACAGACACCTAAACCACGTCTGGGTTTGGAAGCTCCTGCATGCAAATCACTGCAGTCAGCCTGGTGCCACCGCATCAGAACAGCAGGACAGGGAATAGCTGAACGATGAGCAGGCCAAGTCCCAAGGGTCTGCAGGAAAAGCAGCAGGGCTGGGGGCCCAGCAGAAGGGAAGACCCAGGCATGCAGAGCTGGGCTGTGTCCTTCCAGCTTCCTTCTCCAAGCCTCTGCTACCATGCAGCTTAGGCTCTAAAAGAGCCGCAGTGCAATGCCAGCACCAAGTATTCCCAGCCCCCAGTTCCTGCCTGCATAGATTAGGTGCCAGAAGCACAGACCCAGTGCAGGGACAGTGCTCAGCTCCTGCTTGTCCTCAGCTGGAGGACACCCCGAGCAGTAAAACAGTGCAGGGCACCCTCACCTCTGCACTTACAGCTCCACTGAGGATGCACACTTGTGGTCTGTGCACATTAGCAGTTAAACCAGGCAGTAAATTAACTAATTACCCATTGACGAAGCACAAGGAGAGCTCCAACTAGACAAGGCCAAGGAGATGGCACTCACCAGCTTCAGGAAATAGGAGCCGAGCCCAAGCTCCAGCTGTCCCACTCCTAGTGACACTGCAGGTCCCTGGGAACATGTGGCACAGGGGGCACTGCTCCTAAGCTCCCAGCCCAGCCGTGCAGCCACTGCCATACAGACCACGGCTGTTGCAGCAGGTCAGCTAAACACGCAGGAGCATCACTGCTGCCTGCTCAGGGCACGGCACTTAGAGGGGCATAGCAGCACCACCTGCTACTGGTCTTGAGGCTGCAGGCATGAAAAGAGGTGGCTGTGCCTCCTGGCATCACAACCTTTGCAGGGAAACAGGAGGAAGGAAGCAGGGGCTGGCACAGACAGGTTGGCATTTGCTTCCCCCACATCCGTTCAACCTCCCCTACAACCAGGTGTCTTCCAGGGAACAGCTCCCAAGCGGGTTAGAAATCTCAGGAGTGGTTACTTAAGTCTTTGTCACCGTTCCCCTCGGCAGGCCTATTTCCACAGCACCAAGACAGAGGAGGGCTACAGCTGGAGCACCACAGCTCACTCACTGCTTCCCCGCCCCTTCACGGTGGGAAACTTCAACCTTCTGCTGCAGGAAGAGCTCAGCCACAGTCTCAGCGGGGTGAGACTGAAGCCACAACACCTCCAAAGGCCACATTCCCCCGGCTCCAAAAACTCATCTGTTGGTGATGTTGGTGACGCTCCCACCACCAAGACAACCCAGCTCAGAAAAGCCATGGCAAGGGGCTGTAGCAGGCTCAAAGCCCTGAGTGCAGCACAGTGCCGCTGCTTGGCTTGGCTCCTACGCAGCCCTCCTTGGTGCTACCACCCCCAAGCCCCTCGGTGGGCTCTTCTCCAGCCTGTGCCCTTGTAGCAGTGTCCAGGGACCCTGCACAGCCCAACCACTCTACCACACAAAGCACAGTACCACGTACAGATGTGGCACTGCCACTTGCACACAGTGTGTCACTCCCTACTGCTACACAGCTGCCCTCCCCCAGGTCATGAGTTTGCTCACCTTGAATGGCAGAAAGGTACACAAAGGAGTCCTCATGCTGCAGGTTTTCTAGGAAGACCTGTAAAAATCAAGGAACAGATTTGTTACCAGCAGTCTGGAGCCCTGTGGCACTGGCACTGACATGAGGTGGGCACTGACACGAGGTGGGCATTGCCAGATGTTCTGCCCCACAAGCTTCACCACCCACCCCATGATTTTGTCACAGGGGATGGTGATGGTGTGGAGATCCTGTACCTGGAGGATTTTCTCTTGAATCTGGAGTGCCTCTGGGTCCCGCTGCATTATCAGGCTGGAAAGACTGCGCAGGGCAGCTGCCCGGACGGGAACTTGGGGGTCATAGGCTGACAGAAGCAGCTCATGGAGCTGAGCTGGGGCCGAGCTCTCAGCACTTGGAGCTGCAGCAGGACCCACAGCAGAAGGCTCCCCATGCACAGTCTGCTCTTCACTCTCCCTGGGAGCTGAGGGGTGGCCGCAGCTGTGGCTGTGCTGTGGCAGTGCCCCAGCAGCCCCTGGGCTTTGGCAGGGGGCTGTGCAGGCTTCTGTCCTGCCTGGCCCCAGCTTTTTCCCCAGCACACTCTCAGCTGCAGTGCCAACCATCTCAGTGGAGAAGGCGCCACGAGTGCAGATGGTGATGCGTAGGTCTGCAGCCAGCTCCTGGATGACGGGGTCAGGATGAGTGCAGGACACCTCTTCCAGCAAGGGCAGCAGTCGCTTCAGGACAGCAAAGTCACTTGATTTCAGCTGCAGGGAAGGGAGAAGCAGCATTGGCACCATTGCAACAAGGGGCTCATGCTGGCACGGGGCTGCTCCCTTGTGACGCTAGCGAGGGGTGAGCTGGGGGCAGGAGATGTACTCTGGGGTTAAATCTGTCGTGAGACTTTGGCAGGGGGAACCGTATGGTGCTGATGGCCTCCTTGCAGCCCTGCAGAAGAACGGGGCTGCTGAACATTGAGGGCTGCCCCATCCCAAGTTCTGGTCACTGGAGCATCACATCTCATGGCTGGATCTGTTGCACTGCCCTAGCTAGATGAGCCTGCAAAGTGAAATCCCAGGTTAGCAGCAAACGTATCGATTGCAGCACCCTCCCTCTCTGATACCACCTCAATAGGCTCATTGTACAGAGCTCCAACAATGCAGACTTCACTGTTGGGAAATAAAACACTCTGTGCACTACAAAGTAACACGGTAGCTTTCTGGGTTGAGAACGAACAGCATGTCATGGGAGAAGGTGAGAAAGCAGCAGGCATTGCAGGAGCTCCCAAGGACGCCTCCTTGTCCCTGCACCAAGCAGCATCCCAAACACTGGGAGCCACAAGCACCCCACAAAGATAGGTGCTTGGCCCTGATGCTAAGCCCAGGGCTGGCACAGCATCAGATCCAGGCACTGATCACTCTGCTCATCCCACAGCACTCTTGCTGCCCTGCCAGATCCCCAGAAGGAAGCGGCACGCAGGTGGTTGGAACGTGCCAGGCAGCCCGGCAGGGTTTGCTGGCACAGCACACAGCCCTGGGGGCTGGGGAGAAGTTCCTGCCCTAACCTGGATTTAGGATTTAATTGCTAGATCCCAGGAGGAAAAGCTGGGCTGCTAAGGCCTGAAAAGCAAAGCTTTACCGGAGGTTTCAGGGGAGCATTTGGATGATTGTGTAAAGACAAAAAAAAAAAAGCAACAAAAAAAAAAAACACACCCACTTGGCCATTCAAAAACAAACAGCTTTGCAGCCACTCCTGCTGCTTCCAGCACCAGCTGCCCTGGGAAACCTTTTTCATTCAATTTGCTGGCCAAGTTAAGTTGCTTCCATTAAGAAGAGAGAGCAGGGCCTGGCCTGGGAGGGGGCCCATTAAAGCTGCTCCGGGACCACCAGCGAGGTGGGGGCTGCCTGGACCAGGACCAGTTCCAGGCTTTGCATTTCTGCAGCCAGACCAATAGAGTACGGGGGTGCTGGGGGGGCCACAAAAGCCTCAGGCAAACCCTCCAGCCCCACGCTGAGCACCCAATTTAGCCCCAGGGCTGCACATGAAAATGCAAGCTAGGGGCCAGGCAAAGGCAAGGCCCCAGGCCAGCACCCGATGGGTGGCTTTGCACCTCCTTTTCCTGCACATCAATTGCCACAATATGCTCGTTAATTACATGAGAACTGCCGTTTGCTCTTGCTCTAATTGAAGGACACTGCTTGTTCTTCCCTTGTTTGTGAACATGTCATCCTTTTTAATTAAATGTCCCTTTTTTCAATTCCAGGAATGTTGCTAATAAGACAATAAATTATCTTCTTCCATTAATGTCTGAATTTTCCTTTGGGCAAGCCCAGGGATAAAGCAGCTGACTGTTCAGTGAAGTAAATACGACGACTTTGCAGTGCTAATGACCATTACCACTCTGCAGTGCTGTTTGACTGACACTGTGAAACTCACAGCTTTGACAGAGGGTTTTCCAGAATGGTGCAGCCCACATGCAGAAGTTCACCGTGCACAGGCAGAGCACACAGATGCGTAGGGATACAAAAGATGATAACGTAAGGAGACTGTGATGGCAGGGCTCTAACAGAACATTCTAGGAAGCAGATTTCGGATGATCAATGAATTAACCAACATTTTGTGACCAATGAGCATAGATCTGCAGAGCTTTTCTGGGCCTCTTTTTGCACTGAAACAGCATGATGTCCGGGACCCTGCAGCCAGTGGCACACGAAGACAGGCCTCATCCTCCAAGCACACAGAGCCTGCAGGCACACCCGCAGGGCTCATGAGGTTCCACCCCCCAGCCTTGCTGGAAGCACACAACCTTTTGTTTGTCTGCTTTCTCATAAGGAACACACGGCATTGTAAAGAGAGCTTGGTTAAATGAATAAAGCAAATAGTAGGAAGTGGCTCGTGAATGCCAGCAAGACCCAAAGCAGCGCACGCGTGTGCAGGCAGGCCGGTGCTTCCGAAAGAGATAACAAGGACCATAAAGAGTGTGGCAAGGATCCCAGGGCTCACGCCAGCTGCGCTCTGAGTGACCTGCTGGGAAGGGACCCTTGGCTTTGCTCCCAGGAAACAGACAATGCGTGCACATGAACACACCAGTATTCAGGAAACCCAAACCTAACCCAGTGTGTGTCACCTCCATCGGTACCAAACTGTGCCTGAACCCAGGGCTTGCCCCACATCTGCTCACCTGCATGGCTCCGCTGAGCACGGCAGCCACCAGCCCCATGGCCATGCTCAGAGTCTGTGCCTCCACTGCTGTGCCGTGGCCCCGGGCCAGGCTGATGCAAGCCCGCTGAAGTGTGACAGCCACAAACTCCTCCACCTGCCAACGGATGGGAGAACGGTTAGGAAGGAAGGAGGTGGCCCCAGCAGTTCCACTGCTGCTTCTTCAGCTCCAGCAAGGAGCTGCTGTAATGCCAGCCCCACCAGGGAGCCCTGGAGATCTGGGGGACAGCCAGGATCTAAGTGAAGTCTATCTGCACCAGGAATGCAGCATGCTGGGGCTCTGCTGGTGGATGTGTTTGAGTTCCTAAACCATTGCCATTCCCCAAACCCAGACAGCAGCACAGCCCTGCCTCTCGCCCTCTAAACCAGCAGATGAAATTCACAGGGAGCAGCACCACAGCAGCCAGGCTGGGAGCTCTTCTCCTCTCCCTACACAGCCCTCCCTTGAAGGGAGGAAACCAGTATTTGTGAAACATGAGACCTAAAATCCAACGCTACCATCCATTTCCTGAGCCATAGCAAACAAAGCTGTAGCAGAAAGGTGCTGACAGCCTAGCCCATAAACAGTTCACAGCAGACTGGCTGCCACAGGGCTGGATGCCTCTGCCCAAACTGGGAAAACAAGGCTGTGGAAGATGCTGGGGAGCAAAGCAAGGCTAACAGGGAGCAAAGGGGATAGAGACAAGTAGGGGGAAATATGAGAGGCCCCTACAAGATTGTGCTAGAGAAAAGTTTGAGTTCTGCAGACTGCAAACAGCAACCCCAATTTGTTGGCTTAAAGGGGTGGGGGGGGGTGTCACACTTGGTGATTTTCTCACAGTATTTTCTCTCCAAGCCAGTGATGATCTCACTTGGCTGACTTTGGCCTTCTCAGCACTTGGCACCAAGATCTTTGATCCCACAGGCTTCCTGCATTTCTAATGGAGCTTGAAATTAATACTTCTTTTCCTTTGTCTGCTCCGGGTGAACTTGTTGACTGCAACGGGAGCCGGCTGCTCATTCATGGTGGGAAAAGCATGGATTAGTGGTCACTACTGCTCAACACACTTGTTGCAAAATGAAACGAACCCTTTGGAGTAGCTCCTCCTTTAGAAACAAAGCAAGAGAGCAACAAGGCACTACTACAGCAGCTCCCCATGTTACCAGCCTCCTGCCAGCGCAGCAGGCACCGTGGGTAAAACACATTCCTCATCAGCAGGGCTCAAAGAGCTGATCAATGCCATCTTCACTACATATCCCCTATTGCAGCAGAGAGTAGGAGGTTGGCTCTGAGGGTCTGCAGGTAAGGCACAGGTATGTCCTGGACTAAGAGGACCAAGAAATGTGCTGTTAAACAGCAAGAATGCAGAGCAAAGACGCATTAGTGACTGCTCTCATAAAATAGTAACACACAAACTGAACGAATTGAAACTACACTCAATTGCAAAGAGAGCAATGTCACATACAAGTAGTCTATCAGCAGTGATTGACACCAATAATTAAAGAAACACTACCGTCTAGAAAGGAAAAATAAAAGCTTGGAAGATGAAACACTGGGTGACGTTTCTGTCTCGTGCAGGAGGAGACATGCTGCATCACCAGTGGCCACCGAGGAAATAAAATCAAATCAACCTCATCAAACTCAACTGTGAGGGGGAAAATGTAGAATAAATGTGCAGCTGAGGAGGTCCACAGCTGCCTCCAATCTCCATCCCTGGGCTCAGGCCCCACATGGAGTGATCCTACTTGCTCCCACTCTGTTCTACACAAACACATGCTGCAAAGCAGCTGCAGCAAGAACAAAACCCCCTAAGGAACCATGTACTGCAGAAAATGCTTAAGAACACAGCTATGCAGCTGCCTGTTTGAACCTGAGGGACTGGTCCTTGAAATATGACCCCTAGTGTTTACTTGCAGGTTGAAGTATAGTGGCTTTTTTGTCTGAATTTTTTTTTCTTGGGTTGTTTCTTTTTACACCAGACATGCTGGATCCAGAAACTCAGTGAAACCCTCTCCCATTTCCCACTCCCAAGTTTTGACTTGGACAGCACAGCTGAATGTGCTCAGGTCTGTGGGTTAAGGAGGGCAGAGGCACACTGCTGGTGCTCAGGCTGAGCTGGATGCTGCAGCAACCACCGCTGTCACTGCTCTGCCACCGCAGGGCACAGCATGAGAAATGCCATTGTTCCAAAAAGAAAACTGAGAAAAACTGTGCAAGAAGTGACCTGCTCTGCTTCAGGAAGTCATAGGAAACCAGTGTAATCAGATCATTGAGTTTAAAAAGAACTGGATGAGGAAGTTAAACATGCAAAGCAGCTGGTTAAGCATTGCCCTGGTGAGCAACAAAGCCCCGGCAGCCAGGTGCAGGACAAGAATCACCTTCGGTGCCACTGCAGTGTGGGCTGGGGGGTGACAAAACACCACGTGCTAACAATTCTTTGAACTTACAGTAATTAATACATTTTGCAGCTACTTGTTCAGGAAGACATCTGCAAGAGCATTACCATGGTTATACCAGCCTTGACAGTAGGGCACCCCACTCAGTACAGGTGCTCAGCAGCAGAAACCAGAGCAGCCTACATGCTGACAAGGGAGAGGGGACACGATATGATGGCTGTACCATGCTGCACAGCCAGAGCCTCAGTGCTCTTGCCAGGTTGGGGCACAGCTGCAGCAACAGCTAGAGGTTGTTGCAGAGATGTGCCAAAAGAACTGGCACCACTGCATGGATGCACAGCAAGCACTCGCTGGAAAAGTCTGCCTGGTGCAGATGTCTTCAAGCTTTGCAAAATGTTGGGAAGTGAATTTTGCTCAAAAAAATATGAAAAATTGGAGTTTTGATGACTTACTCTCTTGGTTTTCAAAACACAGCCATAAAGACATCTGCTGGCTGCTCCCTCCTACATCTGCAGCTCTCCCCCCTCCCTGTTGATACAGCACAGGTTGGAGTCTTGTTCAGACACTCACAACTGACTCAATAAACTGCTTTTCCTGGGGACATCCTAGTTTTCTCCCGCTGTTTCTTAGCAATTATGTACCTAAACCCAGGGGCACAGACAGCAGTGCCATGCTCCCCCAGGGCTTTACCATCACCCACCTGAGCAATGTTGGTGAACACAGTGTCCGAGACGCTCTCGCACAGCGCAGCCACGAGCTGGAGGACCAGCAGCTTCCTCCTCTGCTCAGCACTGTGCTGCTCCAGCTCCAGGAGGCTACGTCCAGCCATGGCATCACAGCTTGCCACTGCTTCGTCCTCTGCAGCCACATTTCTCAGCGCCTGATGGGAAGAGGCAAAGGAAGGTTGGACACTGCAAACCACCTCCAGGTGCATCACAGCCTCTTTGCTACCTGTCCCAGGGAAACCATCCCAGGGATGCTCCCCTAGCAAAGCTCTCACCTTCAGGCAGTGGATGAAAAAGTCTCCAGCCAGGCCGCTCTGCTGGCAGTGAGACAGCAGCTCCACTAAACTCTCCACATGGCACTGCTCCGAGGAAACCTTCTGGTAAAGGGCCTCGTCTTCATCACTGAAACAGATTTCTATTCTTGTGAAAGCCAGTAACGGCACAAGCTGAGTTTGTTGTGTCCCCAGTCACAGGGGGCAGAGAGAATAAGTCTCACAGACACCACCCAAGGGGCCCCCTGTAGGCCACATCACCCTCAGCACCCTTCCACGGACAGCCCCTGGGTTTTGGGGCACAACCAGAAAGTGAGTGCCTGGAAGCAGCAAACCCAACTGCTGCTGAGTTCATTTGGTCTGCATGATCAAGCACTCAGCTTATTAATTAACCTACATTCATTCAAAGAATAACATTAACAGAAACCATCCTATTCTAGCGCTAGTTAATTCATGCAGCGCTCATAGCAGTCGCAGTCAGGACAGACAGAGGCATAGTCATTAAGAAATAATTTAAATTATATTCAGTTTAAACAGTGCAAATCCCAGGGCAGACTTTCTACTAATTCAGGTCAGGAAAAGATTGAAATGCAACCAGAATGAGCACATTTCTATGGGGTTTTGTTACACTCGTAGTGAAATGAGTGCCTGCAGCTGCTGACACACCCATGCAGCAGACACTGCTGGCAGGAGCTGTGTGCTCCATGTGTACTGCTTCTCTGTGCTCACATGTGCCACATGACATCGCTGCCTCTCTTTGAAGTGAACATCATGCTGCTCAGCAGTCCTCAGTTGCATAGCTGGAGTCTAATGGCTGTCGTTTATTCACCACATGGCCACGCTCTGACTCTACATGCAGAGGCCACCTGCCAGAGCAGGAGGGGGTCTGGTTCCTGGCTCAGGTACTCTGGCATCACCAAGTCCTTGCTGTGACAGCGCCACCTGCGCCTGAGGAATTCCACCAGCTCCAGGCAGACACGGTTGGCCACAGGCAGACCCTGGCTGGAAGTGGAATGGGCATCTGCAGAGTGCTGGGACTGATGCTGGATGTCCTCCACCCAGAAACCCAACAGCCCAGTCCCAGGACTTGGAGAGGCACGCAGCGAGCGCATGCTAACACTCAGATCGTGCTGGGCTCTGCACTGCGGAACCACTGAGCTGGTGCATACAGCCCACCCACCCGCCGGGGGAACGAGACCAGTGAGGACAGCATTGCCAGCCTCACATCCCCACAGAAGGCCCCAGGTGCTGGGTGACGCAGGGCTCTGACCCCTGCAGCCCTCACCTGACGGGCTCCTCCGCCGCGATGGCCGCACCGCCCTCGCTGCCCACGCGGAAGCGGCACTGCGGGTGCAGGCGGTGCACGCTGCTGGCCAACCCCACGCAGCCCTCCAGCACCCACAGTGAAGTCTGCCTCTCTGACTTCTCCAGGAACCACAGCAGCACCTCCTGGCACGGGGAGCTGCAGGGACAGACAAAGAGCAATGGTGACCTTCTGCCGCCCGCTGCGCGCAGCAGCACTGCAATGTGAGAGTGTGTGGAAGGACAAAGAGAAAAGTGTGAATGCTCTGCAGTGAGCACAGACCCTCCTTGGGATGCTCTGGCAGGAGAGCTCTGCCTAGCTGAAAGCATTTGCTTCCATTTAGGAGGAGCTCGGCGGTACATTCTGTCATTCTAGCATTCACAGATGGAAGAATGTAGGCCCTCCAAGATTTCAGCCCAGCCAAGCAGAGAGCACTCTGTCTGAACAGCGTGTTTGTACAAGGACAGCCACTCACACGCAGCCTCAGTATGCTGCGCGCGATGCTTCATGCCAATCTGACAAAGCACAGAGCTGTCAGCCATGCCAAGAAAGAGGAAGGAGACGGGGAGCACTGTAAGGTGGCACGGAAATCCCTGCCAAGTGAAGATGCAGGTTAATGAGATTGAATAGCAGTGCTGTGCCAGGGGTCTGGAAACTTGAACGCTTCCAGGCAGCTGTGGTTTTTATCACCCCTGCCAAATTCCTGTGTAAAGAGAGAAGCTAACAGTGACTGTGCTCACCCAGCAGCAGCATTCACTTGGCTTGTTCTGAGAACTTGCCACAGCACTCACTACTCTTTGAAGTGATTAATGAAGTCTTTAATAATAGCACAGACCTTATAGGGGAAACCTCCAGTACCCACGTGCCGGTACCACCAAGGCATCAATGTAAACCCACCAGGAGCATAGGTACTAGAATGGCCCAAAGCAAAGCAGCCCAGGAAAAGCCTGGGAGGAGAACAGGGAGAGGACAGCCAGCACCTGGTGACCACTATCATTCCCACCACAACTGACATATGTAATGTTCATCATCATACATCAGTCGTGGGGGAGCTGGGCACAGTGCAAGAGACAGCTGCCAAGAGGCAGATCCCACATGCACTGGAAAAAATGATCCCATCTAGCAAAAAGATGATCTTTTACTTTCTAATCCACCCCCACAGAACCCTCCAACACCCAGCCTAGTCGTGGCATTAGCAGCCCTGGCCTGGAGTTGGGCTGCCCTTGCTGCACACTGCAGTGAGGTGAGCAGGGCTCCCGCAGGGCACGCCTGCCCAAACACCTGGCCTTCGGGGAAGACAAAAGTGAAGACAAGAACTGACTCCCTGGGCACAGTAAGGTCACGCACCATGCCTAGGCCTGTGGTTACTGCCTGCTTTTAATAAGCTTTTCAGGGTAAGAAAATTGGTCTCCACTTCTATACGTGTCCATATAGAGCATGTACTCTAGGGCCAGGCGGTAAAGAAACAAAACCCCAAAGAAGCTGTGCACAACCCTCCCTTACCGTAAGTATGACACATTCTGCTTGGCAAAGGAATAGAGGGAGAAAACCACTCCCAGGACTGACTGCAAGGATCTCAGAAGCAAGCTGGAGCTGTCATTCCCAACCACGTATACCTACGGAGAGAAGGGCACACAGAGTGTCTAACTCTTGAGTGGAACAGAGGGATGCCAAGGGAGAACAGAAGGTACTTCTGACACCAGAGAGCATGGCACAGTGTTTACAGCCTCCACCCTTTCAGCCCATTCTCCCTGATTATGTATATCCTGCATTAAAAGCAGCCTTCAGCACCATCTTTCTCCCAGCATTTGCTTAAACACAGCAGGGCTCCAAGCTGCAGGAACACTGCAGCAAACTCAGGAAAGCTGCTGCTTAGGGGTCAGGTCATAAGCTATAGAGAGATGCAATGGACACCTTTGAGTCAGCAGATCTTAAGGAAACTGCACTCAGAGCCAAATCCCAAATACGAAAATCAGTCTCTAGTAGGAGCTGAGGTGTGCTGAACTGATCAGGCTTGGAGGAGGCAGCAGGACCACATTCCTGCCCTCTGCCTCAAGCAGTGCCTTCCTGAACTACTAGAAGCACCCTCAGCCCACTGTTACCAGAGCACTGCACACAGGTCCTGCTGCTGCCCACAGAGCAGTAAAAAACAGCCTCTTCTCATTCTCCATACGACATCCAGCTCAGAAGATGCTGCCCCTGTAACAGAGCAATCCCCACACCTCCCATCAGCTGGAGACACAGCAATAGGGCTCTGGCCCACCAGAGGCACTGTGACAGCCCAGGTACAGCACTAGGAAGGACATTGTCTGGATAATTCTTGGCCTGCTGCACTGAAGCAAACCAATGTTTTGCCTTCTCTAATCCCCATGGAGCCACTCTTCCTAACCAGAACCTTTTGTACACAAAGGCTCCCTGATGAAACCTAAAGGATGGTTTCCCACTCCGCATCAAATGACATTTGCTAGGGAAGAAACCCCCACAAACGGCAGGCTGGATCTTCCATCGCTAATCTCACCGCTGTCAGGCCTAAAGCACTATGCCATTAAGCAGGGATCCACCCCAAACTCCAAAAGCATTCTCATTGTGAGCAGCAGCCACAGAGCAGCCCTCCAGACTGGTCTCTGCCTGCCAGCTAGTTGCAACAGATCATTAGTACACAAAATACTACAACAATCACACAGCATTTAAGAGCTTAGGCTGCCTAGGGGCATGCCAGTAAGTCAGTCACCCCCTTCTTGAATTCCTGGGCTTGAGATGTCCTTCTCTGCTGGAAAGTGTTCAGCTGCTGCCAGGCAGCACAGTACTGGTGACACTGATGGGAGAAGGAGGCACCAGTAGAGGTTTTGGAAGAGGTCCTCATCTAACAGCCCTGGTCTTTCACGGGACACCACCTCTCCCTCCAACACCAGAGCTCAGATCTGTGCTGCTGAGCACAGCGCTGCAAGGGGCCCCTTCTACATGGACAGGAAAATTTCCCAGTTGGGAACAGATCAGTGCCACAGAGGTGGAGGTGCTCCCTACTAAAATCATCATAATCCTAATTATCTTTGCTGGAAGGAGCTACAGGTGTTACACATACACTGCCCGGCCCATAAGACATGGAAGGTGATCTGTTACCAATGAAATCAGACTGCAACTAGCCTTTCAGCAACAAGGCCCACCTTTCTGTCAATTCTGTTGCGCCCTCCCCATGCCCCAGAACCTGACTAGAGCCCAAGCACCAGGCAGACAGCTGCCAAGCTCCAACAGCCCATCGTGCTGCACAGAGCAGCACTGAGGCCAGACCACCACCCCCAGTCTCGGTCCTGTCCATGAGCAGCTCCCAATGGCAGATCAGCAAATGAGGCTGCAGGACACCCAGCAGCTGCTGACGGATTACACACCTACAGGTTTTAAAATTAACATCAGAAAACACATGTCACGAGGTCAGGCTCTGAAAGGTCCCTGCAAAGCAGGCTGCTCGTTTTCCCTTACTTAACCCTCATCACTTCACCTCGCCCAGTGGGAGGAGATGCACTGTAATTCCCTGAGCCACCAGACGTACCAGCAGGAGACAGACCGCTGAGGACCCCCAGTGGCACCAGCTGTGATGTCCTGCACGGATCTGGGACACCTGAGGATGTCAGGCTCTGACGCTGGTAGGACAGACACGTTGGTTTTGCCAGGGACTGACAGCAACGTGTGCCAGGCCAGCGGCACTCCCAGCCAGCTCCTGTGTCTCACTGCCTGTTCAGATATTACAGATCCACAATCATATCCTGAGGCCTGATGCTGTTCTGACAGAACACTCGAGCACAGCCATCCTACTGGAAACAGCATGACCTAGCAAGGCTCAGGTCCTGCTGCAGCTCAAAGAGGATGAGATCGTGACAACATCGTGGGGACTGCTGGCCTCCAGCCCACCACCCCAACTCCTTTCTTCCTTTCACTGACACACCAGAAAGATGCTGGGGGAAAAAAAAAACAAAAACAAACAAAACAACCAACCAGCAAGAGCTCACTGCTACTTCACAGAATTTGGGGTGAGAATGCTTGGAAGCAGCACCTCTGGTACCCACCAAGAAGTTGCAGTCCCTCCAGTGCAGAACTTCATTCAAAGTTATTCTGCACAACTCCAGGCCTTGCTTCAGCACCATCACTGCCTGAGCTGCTCGTTTTGCTGTGGCCTAACACACACCCTCAACAGCTCAGGAAGTCACCAGCCAGCTCCTTCCTAGAGCAGCATTCTCATCTCCTCAAAGATCAGATCATAGTCTACCTTGAACACATCTTCCACACAGCTGCTGAGTTCTGCCTCTGTCACCAGCACTGTCCCAGCTGACAAATCTTCCTCTGCTATTTCTGAAACAAAGAGGAGAAAAATAAGCACCTTCATATACTGCAGTCTTTAACAAAATGTCAGCCCCTTGATGCCCTGTACCAAAAAGCCCACAGATAATCCAGAAGAAAACAGTTAAAAGCATGGGAAAAAATAAGCCCTGTTAGCTGTGCTAAAATATCACTGTGCTGTTGTAAACTCTGCAAGGTTACAATCAAATCAAAACAGACCAAAAAATCCTGATGGACTATTCCTTAGAGAACTGCTTGGCCAGTGTGGGGAACTGATGGCTTCCATCCAGAAGACCAGAATGACACTGCCAGAATGGAAGAGGCTCTCAGAGAGATGGTAGAAGCCCCACTGTTTGACCTTACACTAACATGAGTTAAGTGCTAGTGAATGTGGTGCACACAGCCACCTAAACATATCCATAACCAACAGACCTGGGCCTGCACCCTCAGTAGCCAAGTCACCAACACGGAAAAACAAAGACCAGTGGAAAGAGAAATCCGATTCTTCCCTGTTCCAGGGCTCAACGTGTCCCCCTGCCAGCTGTTACCTGCTGCGTCCGAGCAGCGGAGAAGTGGTGTCAGCAGAGGCTGGAGCAAATGCTTCTCTGCCAGCTGAGGGTGCTCTTTCACCATGGTGAGCAGTGTCGTGGTGGCCACTCTCTGGAACTGCCGCGCTGTCAGTTTGTCCTGGATGTGCAGTAAGTCCAGAATCTGAAAGGAAAGCCCGCAGTACCAGAACAAAACTTAGCAGTTGATTCCATGCAGCTAACGGCAGAGACTGAGGAGCCCCTGCAGTGCTGCTTTACTGGACACTGGGCACAACACCCCCCACACAGAGGAGCAGCTCTCTGTCCTATGCACAGGAGGGTGACCTGAGCCTGCACCACACCCACAGCCAAAGCTCCCCAGCAGAAAGCTCCTTGAAATGCAATGCTGAATAGCTCATGTGATCAGGCAAGGTTGCTCAGTATTTCAGTAATATATAGAAAACTCATGAGCAGGGTAAAAACGCATCCCACTGGGAGAGCAGTAGGAAAACAGCTCTGCACTGGGGCAGCCAGGCTCAAGTCAGGTGATGTTCAAGTATTGACAGCACAGATACTGTGCTGAGAGCGCTCCCACTTTACATTCACAGGCAGTCAGCATGCTGTGTGGAGAGCAGAGGGCAGCGCCTACCTGGGGGCACACGTGTTTGTAGTAATCCTCCAGGGAAAGGCACTGCTGAGGGCAGGAAGCCAGGATCTTTGCAACCGCATCACATTTTCTCCAGTCCACAGCTGCTGTTTCAGCATCAGTGCCACCTGCCCCACTCACAGAAAGACAAGATCAGCTCAGCCCGACTGCAAACAGCAGGGCCATTTTTGGCTGAAGTCAAACGTTTCTGGCCAAAAAATGGCCTTTTAGTTTTTATTAACCTCCTCAAACCATCCTTCAGGAAACACCTGGGCTGAATGAGGGAAAAGGGAAAACTATTGTCCAAGGCCTTTGACACTGGAAAACAATGTCCATAAATGTCCAGGTGTATGAGAAAGAAAACAGAGGGAGGCTGTGCTTACATAGTTCATGCTGCAGGAGTTCAACAGAATAGCCACATTTAGAAGCAGAATCTGAGCATTACAGAAGCCAGTTTGGCCTAACAAAAGCATTCCCCATTTCAGTACATCCCATGGGAGGAATTGTCTCAGAGACATCTTTTAAGAGTCTTTTAATCTGCAACCCCAGAAACGAAGAGCAGCACCCAAGCACCCAACTCACCGCCAGTGCCCTCCATGATACCCCGAACCACAGCCTGAAGCCCATTGGGTCTCATCAGCCGTTCTGAGAGCAGCTGGCCACAAAGGCGACGCAGCCATGCTGGAGACCGAGCAAAGGCTGGCTTTGTTTCTTCCCCAGCAGGGCGACTCTGAAAGGAAACAAAGGAGCAAGCTAAAGAGTGAATTCTCTCCAGTACACAACTGTGGGCAAACCCTCACTAACAAGCAAAGCAGCCTGCATCCTGCCCCAGAGGACTTGATACCATGTAGAAGCAGAGGTTGGAGAAACATTTAAAATCACTTCATCCAGGGGCACAAAGTAAATTAAGGCTTAATGAGAGAGACCAACCTTCCTGGGAGCATCCTGTCATGGAGAGCTTCCCTCCTTTAATTAAAATCTCTCAGGATCAGGCAGCAGCTCTGTCTCATTACTGACGCAGGGGCTCAGGGGATGAGTCACATTCAATGTACATAAGGGGACAGAAGTGGTGAGTCCCTCTCCTTGGCTGCCCTGGCTGCAACCCAGCTAACATGGCCCATATTCTACTCCCCACTGCTAAGAGGCAGTCTCTGAAAGGGCCACAGACAGCAGCAGGAGCCAAGGCAGCAGACAGCTCTGCTTCACCAGAACTGCTGCAAACCTTCCAGGTGCAGGTGTGCCTAAATTGACCCCGCACCTTGCTATCTGCAGGTAGCAGCTTGCTGCATCCTAGCACAAGGTTGAGCAGCTGCCCCAAACAGAACAAGAGATAACAGCCATAAGTTGCACCAGGAGATGGTTCTGCTGCCTGGTACCTGCTTGGGGCCGCCCTGCAGGATGAGCAGCTCCCGCACGGCCAGAGGCTGATAGACACGGTCCAGAATGTGCTGCAGGGCCTCCCGGCTCTCTGCTCGCTCTGCTTCTGAAAGGCCCTGGAAAAACACAAACCCTGAAGCGGTGAGGGCAGCCTGGCCATGAGACTGCACCTCCACACACTCAGCACCCAGCTCCCACGTTGTACGTGCAACAGCTTTGATCTGTTCTTTCACACTGAGACACACACGGCTCACAAGCAGCTGCCAGGAGCAGCACTGCACAGGGACTCTGGGCATCCCCAAACCCCGACTGCTCCAGAACCACAATCCCAGGCCCGCGGGGACACACCCGCACGAAGGAGCGGAAGGACGGGGACCACCGACCTCGCAGTGCACGGCGGGGCCGTGGCCAAGCAGGCAGAGGCCGGCGAGGAGCGGGCCGAGGTGCTGAGCGAGCAGCGGGGCGCCGAGCGCGGGGTGCCGGGCCAGCTCCACCAGCGCGGCGGTGGCGGCACGGAGCCGGGCCCCTCGGGCGGCCCCCGGCGACAGTGGCGGTGCGGGGAGCCCCGGCCGCCGCCCCACGCCCGGCGGCAGGTACGGGGCCAACCCCAGCCCCACCGCGGCCCGCAGCGCCCGCCGCACCGCCTGGCCCTGCGCCGCGCTCAGCGTGTCGGCGGCAGGCGGCGGGGCGGCCCCGGGAGCGGACGCGGGGGCGACGGGGGCGGCGGACAGCGCCTCGAGCCGTTCCTTCAGACACAGCAGCAGCGCCAGCACCGCGCACGCCACGGCCCACGCCGGCTCGGCCTCGTCCTCTGCCCCGGCTGCCAGCGCGGGGGCCCGGCCCAGCACAGCGGCCCGCAAGCCGCGCAGCGCGGCCCAGCCGGGCTCCCCCCGCAGCCGCTCCTCCAACGCCGCCGCGTTGTCGCGCAGCGCCTCCAGCCGCAGGGGAACGCCGTCCGGCCCGGGCCCCGCGGGCCGCCCCAGCAGCAGCTCCAGGGCCTCCACCACCCGGCTCGGCTCCACTGCGCCACCCGCCATCTTAGAATAGACGCCGAGGGGCGGAGCGCGGCCTGCCGCCGCCATCTTGGGGAGGTCGGGCGGGGGGGCGGGGCTATGCCGCACGCCGCCATCTTGGAGGGCAACGGGAGGGAGAGAGGTGTCGCCTGCCGCCATCTTGGGCAGGTCGGGGTGGGCGGCGCCATCTTGGGTCCAGGCTGCCTCCTGCTATCCACGTGCGGGCTTCCCCAGCGCGGGTACCGCCACCGCTGGTGGTTTGCTGCGGAGAAGCAGGTTGGGCACGGGATGCCGCCGTCCCCCAGCCCTACACAGCCTCCTTCCACCTAGCCCAGCACCACCCTGAGGCTCGGGTGAGGGCTGGCAGTTCGTTGTCTGTTCCTGCTTTCCAGTCCCGCGTTGCACAGGTCCAATAGCGCTCAGCACTGCGGCAAAGCAGGTGTTTCAGGAAAGCTCCCGCCTGTCAGGTGTTACCTGCGGGTACGGGAGAGGGATAACCCACACTGGAGCTGCCCCATCTCAGCAGCAGCCTTGTTGTGGTCAGCGTGTGGAGGAGGAGGACTGCGAGGTGAGCAGTGTTCCCACGGCTGCAGCCAAACGCTCGCTGCCTTTGAAGTAAACAGATAAGGCGTACATTGCAGAGCACACAGTTCAGCCTGGATAGGGCTGTAACCAGGATGGCTGTGAATCCTCAGCTTGCCTCCTGGGTGGCTGTGTGGCTAAAGGCATGCAGGCCCTGTGGGCCACGGTGTTCTGCTTTGTGTTTCCTTACAGGGCAGCGAGCAGAGCCGTTACAGGCTTGGGCAAACATCAGAGATAGCATCCTTGGCTGTGCTGCAGTCCCACGTGGGTCAGTGGGGCACAGCGTTATGCACAGGGTGCAGCTCCTGTGATAAAGCACTTTGGTGCAAGTCCAGTTTTCACACAGTCTGCTGCTCCTCCCTTCCCTGGGACCTGTTCAGGCAGCAGAGTAAAACCTTGACTGCTATTAGATACTGCTGTGCTTCTCAGCTCTGTGCTAGGAAAACATCTGCTCTGATACGAATCCGTCGCCTCCTGAGCAGGGTTGCTATAAAGAGCGGGGCTGCAGAAAGCATTTCATTTCTCTTTGGCACTTTGAAGGCAGCAGCAGCCACAGCCACTCCAAGGAAGCGCCATGGGGCAGCGCTGCCGGCAGAGGTACGCACAGAGAACAGAGCTGCTGGTTTTCTTACAATTTATTCTTTCAATTTTATATAAAAATCATTCCATCAATTAACACTTAGACAATCGCTGGCCTTCCAGCGTGCATCGGGCCCTTTTCCCATATTAAAAATACAAAACAACAGCTAGACATGGAGTTCAGAGTTTAAGTAAAGCCACTTGATTTCAGAAAGCACCTCTCATTAACAGAACAATAATTACAAACGACACAGATGGAAATAACATCATCACCTGTTATACAAAAAAATAGAAATCTGACCGTAAGTACTCTTATCAAATATAATTCTCTCGTGTATGATGCAAAGGGAATGGCACGTCATTGGTCTGTGTGATTGATCACCCACCCTGCACTGCACACGCACGAGCAGCTCCACACAAAGGCCATCCCAAACCCTGAGCGTGGCGGTGACATCGGGGTTGGGAGCACGAGGTATTACAGAGAGTGCTGGAGGAACCCCTTCCTCTGTAACAAAGGGAGAGAGGCAGCGGGGGCCTCTTTCCTTGCAGGGGGAGGGATGCTGAGCACCAGCCGTGCGGTGAGGGCTGTGGGATTCAGGCACTGGGAGCTGACCCAGGAGCACCGCTCCTCCAGGCCAGGGAGCGCCTGCCACCAGCCTGTTCCCAAGGAGCTCTAAATGGGACTGTGTGGGGCTGAGGGGGCAGGAAAAGCGTGGGCTCCCCAAAAGCCTCCAGCCCCGGTGACCCTGAGCTTTCCCTGCACCGAAGGAGAGGGATGCGAGTGACGGATCCAATGCTGTTGGAGGGGGCTTTGGCTGCAAGAGCCAGTGCATGTCCGAGGGGGTGAAATGGCAAGAGCCATGCGGCGGGCCAGCCAAGGGGACGAGGTCTGCCTAGTCGTCGTCCTCCCCGCCGCCATAGAGCTCCGCCAGCTTCTTGAAGCGGTTGCCCCACTCGTTGAGGTAGTCGTAGTCCTGGTCCTGGTCGGAGGCGGAGGAGTTGAGGGAGCTGAGCGAGGTGGCCTCCGAGCCGCCGCCCTCGTAGTCGAACACCAGCAGCGAGTCGTAGGGGGGGGCCGTGGGGTCCGTGTCGGCCGCCTTCAGGTTCTGGGGGGGGTCAGAGGAAGGGCTCACCCACTGCTCCCCCCGGCCTCAGCCCTACGGGATGGCAGCGCTGCGGGGCAGCCCAGCAGAGCAGCTCGGCCGGCTGGGGCTCACCTCGTCGATGAAGTTTCCGATCTCATCGGGGTTGGCGGGCCGGGGCCGGTACTGGGGGGCGGCCATCAGCGGGGGGGCCACATCATTGCGGATCACCTCGGGACGGGCGTCCAGGCCGCGGTGCAGCTGGCTCAGATCGTAGTCCTGTGTGGGGACGGAGCAGAGAGCATGAGAGGACAGCAACGTGACGCTTGAGGGATGGCCGTAGGCACTGCTGCTGTGGGGCAGAATGAACCAGGGGCTCTGCAGGGGATTGAGAGCTCTGTGCATGGCAAACATCCCTCATGGCTACGGCAGGACCCTGGAGGGCCATCTGCCATAGGGCAGTGCTGCAAGGATCCCATGGGCAGCGCTGTGACCCGGCACCCCGGTCCCACCTGGTCCTCCTCACCGCCACCCTCCTCATCGTAATTGTAGACATTGTCCCGCATGTCATCCTCGGGTGGCAGCAGCGGCTCCTTCTCCACTTTGCGTCGCCGGGCAAAGAGCAGCAACAGCAGCAGCAGAACTGCGAGCAGAGGGCATGACATCAGGGCCGCGAGGGGAAAGCAGCACCATCCACATCCCCATCACACCATACTCACTCAGCAGGGCAAGGATGCCCCCCAGGATGCCCAGGATGGCAGGGACACCCAGCCCACCGACGATGTACGACCTCCGCTCGCAGTTCTTCGCTGTCCCTTCACACTCACACACCTGGGCTTTGACCTGCGTCACCTGTGCCTTGCCCTGGCTGTCCATCAGCTTCAGGAAGATGTTGTACTCACCCGGCTCCAGCTCCTTTTTCAGGCTTAGGGCCAGCTCATCTTGTGCAAGAGAGAGGAGATTGGGCTCAGAGATGTCCCCAGGTGTGAAGACACTATCAGGGCTCTGCCCCATGGCAGCTCCCCATTCATGCAAGCCAGCAGAAGCTTGCATGTGCTGGTGGCATTCAGAGTAGCACAGAAAGAAGTGGCTGGGATCTGCCCTAGCTCAGTGTTCCCTCATTGCCCTGCACCCCACAGCACCTACCTTGGCCCCTTATTGCAACAGTCCAGTTGTTGCCGGAACCATGCTCCAGTGCTGCCTTGAAAGGGTAGGTATGTGGGGGCAGGTCCTTGTCAACAATGCTCAGCATCTGCTGCTCAGGCTGCCGGTTGCAGATCTCAAAGGACCGGGGCTCTGGTGTGGGGCCGTTGTCATTCACGTCCTGGAGGAGCAGCAGCAGCGTCCCCGTCCCGGTGGCATCCGGTATCCCTACAAAGCCAGACATTAGCGAGGTGGAGAGCCCACATCCCCAGAGCTTCCAGCTCTGCAGTGGGGGCACAGCCTCACCATTGTCCACAGCCAGGATGATAGCCTTGTATGTGCTGTTGATGGCATGCACCGACTCGCGGTCCAGTGGCTGGGCAGCCGTGACGATGCCGTTCTCGGAGTCAATAGTCAGCCAGCCTGCCGGGTCGCTGCCCATGCGGTACCTGGGCAGAGGGAGCTGTCAGGGGGGTTCATGCCCACCCCATGCTCTCTCTCTGACAGCCAAGCCCCCACTTACGTGATTTTCTGCCTCACGTCCCTGTCAGGATCTTGGGCTGTGTAGGATGTAACCTCGTGCCCCACTGGTAGGTCCTCTGATACCCCCACCCTCTTGATAGGGGGCACAAAGACAGGGGGCTCATTCACGTCCAAGACGGTCACCAGGACGCTGGCCGTGGACAGTGTGATGGGCACGGACAGGGCCACTTTGTTCTCCACCGTCACCACCAGGTCGTAGCGGTTCTTGGTCTCATAATCCAGGCCCTGCAGGTTGGAGAGAGGGGTTAAGGTGGCAGTGGATTGGTGGAGACATGGCCCACATTGGAGCCATCGACAGTGAGGTGACCCACCTTGGCTGTCTTCAGGATGCCATTGTTGGTGCTGGGGTCAGTGATAATGCTGAAGGCACCATCCTGGTCTCCACTCTTGATGTGGTAAACAGCTTGCCAGGCTGGGGAGCCTGGTGTGTCTTGGTCCGTCACGGTCAGCCTGGCCACCTCTATACCCGGCTTGTTCTCTTCCACCACCCCTTCGTACTGCAGAGAGGGCACAGGGATGGTCACATGTGGGCAGCCTGGGGAGGGCAGCAGCTGGCGAGAGCCAGCTAGGGTGAGGGAACACATACCATGGTAGGGTCGAAGATGGGAATGTTGTCGTTGGCATCCGTGACCTCAATGACGGCCGTGGCGGTGTTGGACAGGCCCTTGCCCTCCTGGTCCGTGGCCTGGACAATCAGCGTGTAGTTGGGAGTGGTCTGCAAGATGAGGTCACACCATCAGAGGCCCCGCG
This sequence comes from Tympanuchus pallidicinctus, assembly GCF_026119805.1. Lineage (NCBI taxonomy): Eukaryota > Metazoa > Chordata > Aves > Galliformes > Phasianidae > Tympanuchus > Tympanuchus pallidicinctus. Next base: position 24,314,093 of record NW_026294739.1, read on the forward strand.
TCCCCACAGCGCGTCCCGCTCCCGCCGCCCCTCTGTGTGTGGGCTCTGTGCCTGCCGTGGGGCACGAGGAGAGCGCCCACCTCCCGGTCCAGCCCCGTGCCCAGCACGCTGATGATGCCCTTGGCCGGGTCGATGGTGAACATCTGGGGGTGCGGGCTGGGCGGCTGCTGGCTGACGATGGAGTAGCTGACGATGCCGTTGTCAGTGTTCACCGCGTCGTCCGCGTCCGTGGCGCTCACGGTCATCACGGAGGTGCCTGGGCAGAGCGAAGAGCCGGGCAGACGTCACTCGTGGGACGCGGCGCCGCCGCCTCCAGCGTCGCTGCATCCCAGGGCTCCCGGCCCTCCGCCCGCCCGCCGGCCCCCGCACCCGGCTTTGCGTTCTCCTCGATGTAGCCGACGAAGACCTCCTTGATGAACACGGGTCTGTTGTCGTTCTGGTCCATCACCGTGATGATGATCTCCATGGGGTCCTCCACAGGCTGCCCGCTGGCCGACACGGCGTGGGAGAAGAGCTGCGGGGGCACCGTCAGCCCGCACGGCCCCGCACTGCCTGCCCACCCCGCAGCCCCCACGGCCCCCACTCACGGTGTAGCGATCGATCTTCTCCCGGTCCAGCTGCTCGGTCACCTCCAGCCACCCCGTCTCGCGCTCGATGACGAAGATGCCCACGGGCGGGCTGTCCGCGCCCTGCCCTGTGATGCTGTAGTACACCTTGGACTCCTTGTCCTTGTTGGATTTGATCTGACGGCGAGGCGGGGTGGTGAGAGGGGACAGCCAGGGCCAGTGCCCATCCCGGTGATGCTGCGCTCAGCCCGGCCCGGGGCGGCTCAGCCCTCAGCCCCTTACCTGCACCAGCCTCATGGGGTAGGGCCCGCGGTGGTTCTCGAGGCAGCTGATGGGGGGGATGACCCAATCCCTCTTCTGCCTCCGGAGGAAGCTGGAGTTGTGCTTGGGGAAGCTCAACACAGCCGGCGTCATGTCCTGCAGGAACAGCAGCTGGTTCTGGTGCCTGCTCAGCACAGAGCAGCCCAGAGGAACGTGCTGCTCTCAGCCCCAGAGGGCTGCACTGACTATGGGGATTTCACTTCACCTGCAGGTGGTGGCTGTGGTGGTGGTGGTTCCTCTGCCTGCCCACGGTCACCTGGGCTGAGTGCCTCTGGCCCGTGGCGTCCCGTGCGTAGATGATGAAGCTGATCTCCCTCCCATGGAGCGTCAGTGGCCGTTTCGTTGAGACGACGCCATCCACGTTCACCTTGAAGCGTGTATCAGCCGGGACATACACGGCCCATGGCTGGCCGCCGCAGGCTGCAAAGCTCACTGCAGGCAGAGGGAGAGCGTGGGCACCCACCGTGCACAGCGCATCCCCGTGCACACTGCATGCACAGGAAAGCCCGGGCACAGAGCTTCCCTTCACACTGCACCGTGAGCAGTGCAGCCTATGTGTGGCATGTTGTACGATCATAGAACTGTTCTGGTTGAGAAACACCACTGGGATCCTCAACCCATCCCACCACAACCATTAACTGCATCCCTGAGTGCCACATCTCCACAGTCCTTGAACACCTCCAGGGATGGTGACTCCACCACTCCCCGGGGAGCCGATGCCAACACATCACTGCTCTTCCAAAGAAATTTCTCCTAATACCCAACCTCAGCGTTATCCATCCTTGCCACATGGCATGGTGTGTCCATGCAGCACGTGTCCCCATGGCACCTCTGCTGCCCTGCCTGTGGCAGTGGGAGAGGGTGCTGTGCTGCTGCTCCGGTTGCTTTTCAAATCAAAACAAAGGCTTTGTCTGGCTCTGATACGCTGGCTCACGGCCACATCAGCAACCGACTGGAGCGTGAATCTGTGCGGTGGGGAAGGTGCACCCAAAGGCGTGTGGCAGCAGTTGGAGCACCCCTGCTGCCCCGGCATCTGTGCAGAATCCATCCCCTCTGCCGTTTGGGGTTCTTTTGGGACAGATGGCACCCCGGTGTCACCCTGCTGGGTCACGGTGTGAGCTCCAGCACTGGCCACGCAGGTCTGGCACTGCTCAAGCAGGGACCGGCATGCCAGGGCTGAGGACAGCCTGAGGGGGGGACGATGCAGCTCGGCGGCAAGCATCAGCATCACATGAGCCGTGGCCGCATGGCTGGAGCTGCCAGAACAAACGCTCCTTTGTCTGGGATGTTTTGTTTGAGCCAGCAGCACCCAGCCTGGGTCCCCTTGACCTGCGCACCCACGGCTCCTGCACGGCTGTACAGCACACGGGGTACCGCCACGGCACAGCAGTGTGCCCAGGGTGGGAAGCACGGAGGTGGGCTCCCCAGGGGCGGCCGTCACTGCCGGGACCTGTCCCAGCGTCCCGTGTTACATCAGCCTGCAGGCAGCCCAGGAATTCAGAGACAACAGCAAGGGGGAGGTGATGGAAGAGCCGGGCTGGGGGCTGCTCGCTCACCTCCGAGCGCCGCTCCCCGCGGGGCGATGCCAATCCAGGCAGGACCCCCGGCCAGGCCGGGACAGCCGGTGGTGCCGGCTGTGCAGGGCTGTGCTGGGGCATGCCGGGCGCTCCCGCACCGTGGGCTCGCAGTGGGGAGGTGCCCCATCCCCGCGGGCACCTGGCACCCGGCCGGCGGGGCGCACCGTGCTCAGCACCCGGCCCCGCACCGACGCGGTGCAGCGAGCACACCGTGCTCAGCACCCGGCCCCGCACCACCGCTCAGCTCCCGCTCTCCCCCTCTGCGCCCGGCCGTGCACAACCTGTTTTTCCAGCTCCACACTTGAAAGCCAACCCCTCCCAGCCCCACTCTCCCCAGGGCACAGAGCCAGTGGGGCCTCGGCGGGGCGTGGGGTCGAGCTCAGGGGCTCCTGCTTTCATGGACCCTCAAATGCGTTTGGCCAAAATCAGTGAACTACTGGCTCAAAGCTGGGGCCGGGAGGTGAGCCTTCCACACTGGGCTGGGACCTGGTGACACTAAGCTACCTCCATTCTGCTGTGACACAGGAAAGTGTCTCACCCGGGCTGGGCGCAGGGTGAGTCACAGGCACAGCCAAGTGCCACCATCCCAAGACTCTTCCCTGTCCCCATGCAGGTTGTGCAAGTGGCTGTGCCGGGGCGGAAGCTGGTGGCAGGGGGAGGCACACGTCAGCCCGTGAGCAGCAGGGGTGAAAGTACTGTGAGAACGCTGTGAGCCACACGTCCCGCCAGGGACTGACATCACCGAGTTTCACCGTGACTTCAGACTCTCGAGGTTTCTCCCATTTGGGGCTGATCCGGGACCTATGCAACTGGGGAGTGTCACATCTGGCTGCAAACCTGTGTTCCTCCCATAAAGTGCCATATCCACACAGCCGAGGGCTCCTTGAGAGCTCCTTCCTGCGATCTGCCATCCCATCCCATCCCCTACCTTTGTGCACTTACTGAACACAGCCCAGGGATGCAGGGCAGGTGCTGTCCATCCTTCCCTTGTGGTGTGGGGCAGCAGCAGCCCCAGCACCCACTGGAAAGCATCATGCTGTGCAGCTTTTACAGCCTGCATTAACATGGAGGAAATTGCTCCTTCCTCCACTGAGCCCTTTCATCAGCCGGGCAGTTGCAGCGCCGCCGGGAAGCCCAGAGCTGCACCCAACCCGGCCCCTGGAGCACCCACTGATGTTCACCACCCCAGCGCCACTCGGGGCCAATCCAGACCTGTCTGACTGCAAACACAGTGCTCAGCTCATCGGATAATTACAGGGCAGCTCATCAGCCTGCCCGTGCTGTACCACAAATGGGGCTTTTCAAGGGCCGCGCGGCACGGAGGGCACGGCACGATGCTCTGGGGCCGGGCATTGCGGCAGCAGCACTGGCACGCGTGGGCAGACTCAGACACCCTCCTCCCACACACGTCCTCTGTCACCGGCCCCAGACGGGAAGCGCTGGTGCTCAGCAGCCGGGGATTTCCAGCTGGGAGCCGACGCTGTGTGCTGGGGAAGTGCCGCTTGGCACGCAGCTGCTCGTCACCCTGGTGTCAGGCGCTGCCCCAATGGGCACAGCACTGGTAAATGATTAACCGACAGAAAGCTCAAACACAGAATGCATTCAGTACAGTGCAGGGTTCAGCTCCCAGCCCCGATACTCCCCAGCGTGGGCGAAACTCAGACTGGAGCACCTCAGCCACCCTTTCCAAGAACCACCGCGCACCCACGCACGGCTCCGCACCAGGGCAGGCGCTTGGTGCTGGGATGCGGGCTCAGTGCTGATGTGTGCTCGGTGCTGATGTGTGCTCGGTGCTGATGTGCGCTCGGTGCTGGGATGTGGGCTTGGTGCAGGCTCAGGGCCGGGCTCCATGCCCCACACCCAGCCTGCCGGCCCGAACAAGCCTGCTCTGCCTGAGTCAGCGCCGCCCGCCTCGGTGCTGCTGGGAGAGGCACCCGCTGCCCCCGCGCACCCTCGCCCCGGCACCTGCACCACCTGGCTGCTCGGGGAGCTGGGACACATAAGCACAGCTCTGTGTGCCCACAGCCACCAGCACTGAACTGGGCAGAGTGCAGCCAGCCCTGACACCACGCAGGGCACACTTAACCATGGCTTTATTCCTCATGGCTACCCTCGGTGCCACGCACCCAGCCCACCCCCACAATCATATTTCGATGCCAACTTGCCACGCATTGAGCCTGTCCCATCAGGAACACCTTTGTCCTTGGTACCAGCCACCCTTGGTACCACGCACTGAGCTTGTCCCCACGTATCTCACCACCATCAGCATCGCACACCCAACCCATCCTCACAACCACAGCTCTGTTGCACCTCGTGGGCGCACAGCTCCGTACCCACAGCCCCAGCTGCCCCGCAGGGTCCTACCTCGTCCCAGCTCCTTGCCCGCCGCCACGCTGTCCCGGGGCACACTGAAGGTGAAGGTCTCTGCAGCAAAGCCGGGCTGGCAGGGGGCTGCCTCATCACACCGCCAGCCGCACACCTGCCCGAGAGAGGCGTCAGCCCTTTCCCTTTCTGTCCCCTCCTGCCCCCTCCGTCCCGCCCGGCGGCCCCGCACCTGGAGCAGCAGCAGCAGCACCAACACGGGGAAACGCTGCGGGGCGGTGGAACCCCACCGCCGCCCCATGGCTCAGGGACCGGGCCGGTACCGCTGCGGACGGAGCTGCCGAGCTCTGCCTCCACCGAGCGCAGGTGGGAGCGCCCCGCCCGCAGGTGTTGGCCCGCCGGGCCCGTCCCCGCCCCGCTCCGCCTCACCGGGGCCGCCCCGTCCCGCCCGCCCCGTCCCACGGCGCCTTCCACGGGCACGAGGCCCACGGGGGGATGAGGGGGCGGCGGGTTCGGTCCCCTTCCTCTTTCCTCCCTCCCTCCAGCTGTCGCCCCTTCTGCGAACTGCGGCGCTCCTTTCCGGCCCGGGACGAGCAGCGCCCTTCGGTGCCACCGTCGCCCCCGCGGCTGTAGGGGGGCAAAGTCCGCACAGCGGACGCCGGGGCTGCTCCTACCGAGCTGGGACAGCGGCTGAGCCCCGGCCGTGGCGCGGCAGCAGCTCTGCTCACTTCCCCCTAGGCACAGTGCTCAGCCGGCGTGGTTAATGCAGTGAAGTTGTTTAATGCACTTATTGCTGAGCGCCAAGCAGGCAGAGATCCCTGGGGACGGGCAGCCCTGCTCCCTGTGCTCCCCATCCCTGCACACAGGGGATCGGGCTGTGCCAGCCTGTGCTGCCATGGTACCCGGCTGAGGGGGGTCTGGCTCTGAGCCCCTGGAGCGCACGTTCCCCAGAATCACAGCACAGGAGAGAGGAAGATCTTAAAAAAGAAAAAAAAGGAAAGCCACGTCCTTTATTAAAACTTCTTTAAAACTTCTACAGATCCCAGCTCAGCCCACCAGTACCGTCTCACTACATTAAATTCATGTTTTCTTTAAAAAAAAAAAAATAATAATAATTGAAACACACAGGAGGAAGCCAAGGCTGCTTTGGGCAGCACAGGGAGTGCAGGAGAGGGGAGCATGGCCCCAAGGCACGGGCAGGGTAAGGCTTTGGGCAGCAGCAGCACTGGGGAGGGGGGGGGGGGGCTACTCGTCGTCCTCCCCGCCGCCATAGAGCTCCGCCAGCTTCTTGAAGCGGTTGCCCCACTCGTTGAGGTAGTCGTAGTCCTGGTCCTGGTCGGAGGCGGAGGAGTTGAGGGAGCTGAGCGAGGTGGCCTCCGAGCCGCCGCCCTCGTAGTCGAACACCAGCAGCGAGTCGTAGGGGGGGGCCGTGGGGTCCGTGTCGGCCGCCTTCAGGTTCTGGGGGGGGTCAGAGGAAGGGCTCACCCACTGCTCCCCCCGGCCTCAGCCCTACGGGATGGCAGCGCTGCGGGGCAGCCCAGCAGAGCAGCTCGGCCGGCTGGGGCTCACCTCGTCAATGAAGTTTCCGATCTCATCGGGGTTGGCGGGCCGGGGCCGGTACTGGGGGGCGGCCATCAGCGGGGGGGCCACATCATTGCGGATCACCTCGGGACGGGCGTCCAGGCCGCGGTGCAGCTGGCTCAGATCGTAGTCCTGTGTGGGGACGGAGCAGGATGAGGCTGACGCCCGGGGAGCACTGCAACTCCTCCCCACGACCTCGGGCCCAGCCCTCACCTGGTCCTCCTCACCCCCACCTTCCTCCCCGTAGTAGAAGATGTTGTCCCTCGTGTCGTCCTCAGGCAGCAGCAGCGGCTCCTTCACCACCTTCCTCCTCCTCACCAGGAGAAGCAGCAGCAGTAACACGACTGCAGGAGAGGAGCTGCATCAGTGCTTCATCCCCATGCCACATCCTTGGGTCCCTCCCACACCCCAGAGCAGGAGAGCACTCACGCAGCAGAGCCAGCACGGCGCCCAGCACGGCGAGCACGATGGGCACTCCGGTATCCACCCGTGGCTTCTGGGCACAGCTCTCCACCCGGCCCTGGCAGTCGCACACTTGTGCCCTGATGACGGTGACCTGGTCCTTGCCCTGGCGGTCAAAGAGCCGCAGGTAGACGCTGTACAGGTTCTGCTCCAGGGGCTCCGTCAGCCACAAGGCAACGGTGTCACCTGCATGGGATAGGTGACAAGTTTCACTTCAACACATTGGTTCATGTGGGACCAGGTGCACCACCACCTCGAGTCCCCACGTTACCTCCACTGCCAACCTCCACCGCCCAGCTGTCCCCAGAACCATGGCTCAGCTCAGCACGGAATGGCCCTGTGTTGGGGGGCAGGTCCCGGTCGGTGATGGTCAGCACCTGGGGCACGGGGCTGCGGTTACAGATGACGATGTCACGGGGCTCGGGCTCAGGGCCATGGTCATTGACATCCAGCAGGGTGAGGAGCAGCGTGCCGGTGCCTGTGGCAGGTGGCAATCCTGCAGGGAGAAGCGGGGCCGGTAAGGGACACTGCAGTGGGACTCCTATGCTGGCAGAAGGCTTTATGGGCAACACAGGCACCATTCCCTGCCCTGGGGCTGAGCGGGACGCAGCCTCCCGTGACACCAGCAGCACATGTCCCTCATGTGGGCCTGCAGCCTGATGGGAACGTGGGAACAAGGGCCCCTTTCACAGCCGCCACACTCACCGTCATCTACAGCCAGCAGCACGGCCATGTAGGTGCTGTTCTTGGTGAACGGGGACTCACGGTCCAGCTGCTCCCGTGCTGTGATGATGCCGTTCTCGGGGTGCACAGCCAGCCAGCCCGCGGGGTCACTGCCCATCACGTACCTGTGGGCACAGCGGGTTGGTCCTGCGGGGCATGGCAACAGGGATCCATCTCTGACCCCAACCCAGCCCTGCTCACTTGATGCGCTGCTGCTGGGCTCTGTCAGGATCCTGGGCTGTATAGGAGGCGAGGGGCTGCCCCAGAGGCACATCCTCCGGCACCTGGGCCAGCCGCAGCGGCGGGTCAAAGGCGGGCGCCTCGTTCACATCCTCCACACTGACCGTCACTGTGGCCGTGGCTGTGGGCAGCTTGATGGCGAAGGGAGCTTCATTGACCACGGCCACATGGAGCACGAACTGCCGCTTGGCCTCATAGTCCAGACCCTGTGGGAGGCGACAGGATAGGCAGCACCACCCAGGGCTGGTGGCTGTGGTACAGGGACAAGCAGGGGACACGCACCTTGGCCGTGCGCAGGACACCCTCATTGCTGGCAGGGTCAGTGGTGATGGTGAAGGCACCGCCCTCATTGCCACGCACGATGGAGTAGACTGCACGCCACGCTGCTGTCTGTGGCTCATCCAGGTCCGTGGTGGCCAACCGGGCCACCTCCAGCTCGGCCTCATTCTCTGGCACAGCCGCCACATACTGTGGATTAGGAATGGTCAGCAAGGAGCCCACAGCACCCGGCACACCCTGCCCACGTCACAGCCATGGTACCATTTTGGGCTCAAACTCAGGGGCGTTGTCATTGACATCCGTGATCTCAATCACAGCCAGCGCCGTCGTGGTCAGCCCCTGCCCGTCCAGGTCGGCCGCCTGCATGGTCAGCGTGTATTCCCGCACGCGCTGCGATGGACAGACAGACATCAGCACCCAGAGCCACACTGCCAGGACTGCCCTGTGGGCACGGCTCCCACCTCCCGGTCGAGGCCGCTGGCGATGACGCTGAGGGTGCCGGTGGCGCGGTTGACGGTGAACATGTGGGGATGGGGCTCTCGCGGCTCCTGGCTGAGGATGGAGTAGGCGATAACACCGTTGTAGGTCTCCACATCATCGTCAGCATCCGTGGCGTTCACCTGCATCACTGAAGTGCCTGGGGGACAACAGGGGGTCTGTGTGAGCGGGGGGGGTGCAGAGGACGGGGCAGCCTCATCCCCCAGGACGCATCCTGCAGGACGCAGAGCTTCTCCCTGCAGCACAGCCCTACCTGGCAGCGCGCCTTCGGGCACGGAGCCTCGGAACACCTCCTGTGTGAACTGAGGCTTGTTGTCATTTTGGTCCGTCACCGTCACTATGATCTCCATCGGCTCCTCCACGGGTTTGCCATTCTCAGACACGGCATGGGAGTAGAGCTGCAGGGCAGAGGGGTGAGTGTGGAGACAGCACGGCACTGGTGTGAACCCAGCGCCCCGCAGCAGGGACCCACATGGTACTTGTCGATGTGCTCCCGGTCCAGCGGCTGCGTCACCTTCATCCAGCCCGTCTCCTTCTCAATGGTGAAGATGCCCTCGGGGGGAGCATCCGCTCCCTGCCCAGTGATGCTGTAGAAAATCTTTGCCTCCCGGTCCCGGTTGGATTTGATCTGGGAGGAGATGCGGCGGTGCAGGGCTGTGCCTCCCCACTGCAGGGTGAGCAGCCCCCCACGCACCCCTCAGCCACGTTACCCCAGTCTGGGTTTCAGATCCGTGCCCATGGCTGGCATTCCGCTGCCTTCAGTGCGCACAGCCATGGCCAGCCCTGAAATCCCACCCAGACACAGCATCACTGAAACCTCGGGGGCTCCTCCATACCTGAACCAAGTTTTTAGGGAAGGGACCCCTCTCATTCTCAGGAACTTTGATGGGAGGGATCACCCAATCCCTCTTCTGCCTCCTCAGAGCGGTTTGAGCATGAAGGACATCAGGGACCTCCTGCAGGAAGGGGAGCAGTGATGGAGCGGCCGCACGCGGTGGGTTCGGGGACGGGGCTGCCGAGAGCGTTACCTGCAGGGAGCGCCTGCTGCGCATGGGGACCCACGGGCTGCTGGCATCCCGGGGAGCCACGGGCAGCGCCCCGACGTGGGGCTCCTCGATGTCATCCAGCACCACGCCGCGTCCTAAGGTCGCTGCAAGAGGCAAAGGGTCAGGGGGGCGGGAGGGGACGCAGCCCCCAGGAGCCGTCCTCAGGCCCACACGCCATCCGAACACCCGCAGGGCTCCACGTGCTCGCAGCCCAGCTCCAGGGAGAGGGATTTGGGAAGGTCAGGGCCGCTCCCAGCACGGGGGCGGGCAGCAGCAGGAGCGCGCCTCGGCTTTGTTGCGGAGATTACGGGAAATTCCTGGGCACGCAGCGCCCTGCCCCGCGCCTCCCACCTCAGCGTGTCCCCGCCTCGGGGCTCCCGGCTCCGACCCACCCCCCCCGGGCAGCGACTCCACCATCGCAGGGTCCCACACCTGCGGCCACACTGCAGCCCCGACCCCCAGCCCGGTAGAGCTGCGGGTTTAGGGGATTAGCAGCGCTAAGCCGCTCCGAGCACACTGCTGAGAGGCTGCCGGGGGCCGGGGGAGATGGGAGTGGACGAGGAGAGCTGTGCCCGCGGGTCTCTGGGTGGGGGGAAATCGCTGGAGAGTTCCCTCATCCCCATACGGAGCTGGAGCCTGGAGAGGAGCGCCGGCGGCCCTTTATGGTGGGCGATAAGGAAGATGCTGGGGCCGGAAAGGCCGCAACCACATCATGGCTGAGACACGAGCCTCCGTGCCACGGGCAGCCTCCAGCCCTGGCTTTGGAGCTGAGCTGTGCTCCAGTAGCAGCTCAGGGGAGAGAACCCCCCATTCTCGTACCCTCAGTGTTCTGGGACACTGTGCCCTCCGGCCGCGGGGCTGCACCCCCAGCCCAGCCCTGCCCTGGTGCCAGTCCCGCTGCCGACAGGAGCTGGGCCGTGGGCAGCGGCACGCAGCATCCGAGCGGGCTGAGGTCAGGGCCTGGCACGGAGAGAGCACTTACAGCGAAGTGCTTTGAGTGCTCCGCAGCCATTAGGCAGCACTGGCTGCGGCCGCGGTTCCCGAGCAGCTTCACTCCCCGGGGACGCCGACGAGTAAACACCGTGAGTGGCCCCACCGGCATCGGGACGAGTCGCTGCCCCTCCCCACCCGGATCAGTGAACGGACCCCCGGGGCAGCCGCCTCCCATCGCCCGTCCGCCGCCGACCACCGACCCGAGGGGTACCGGTGCCGTCCAGGAGCTCCCGGCCTCTACCCTCCCCACGGCCGAACTGGAGGCAACGAGGGGACCCGAACGGCACCAGCAGCCCCCTCCCACGGCCCGGGGGATGCAGCCACCAAAAGCCCGCCGAGGGCCGCCGCTCGGAGCAGAGAGCAGCCAGGAAAGGACCGCTCCCACTCCCCGGTGCGCGCGAGCAGCCCCCGCCACGCGTCCCGACGGCATCGCCGGGCCCCCTTCCCCCATACCGGTGGGGGGGCAAGATGGGAACCGCACATCGCACCAAGAGGAACTCCGTCGCTCCTGGGGCAGCCCGCCCTACCCACACGCGAGGTCCCGCACGGCGCGGCGGCACCTCCGGCCCAACGATGCTCCCCGCGCCCCGACGGCACCGCTTACCGGGAGCCGGGAGCGATCCGCGGCGCGGCCCCGGGGGGGAACACGGCCGAGCCGGGGCGGCGGCGAGCAAGAGGAGGAGGAGGAGCGGGCAGAGCCCGGAGCGCGACCCGCACATGGCCCCGCCGCCACCGAGCGCCGCGCCGCGAACCCGCCCGTTTCAACGCGCCGCTCCAGGTGAGGCCGCGGCCGCGCAGGTACCGCCCGCTCCGCCCCGCCCCGACCCCGCCCCGCACCCGCCCCGCATCTCCGGGAGCTCCGCCCGCTGCCGCCGCGCGCCCCCCGGTGCTTCCGTGCGGCCCCGTGAGAAGCGCCCCGGGACCAAGGGTGCCTTTGGCAGTGCCCGTTTCTGGCACCCCCAGATCCTTTTCCACGGAGCCGCGTGCGGTCGGTATGACCGGCAGGACCCGGCTCTTGGCCGCGTTGGACCTCATCCCGTCGGTCTCTGCCCAGCGTTGTCCTCCAGCGGTGGTGCTCCTGCAGCCCCGTGCCTGTGTCCCAACCCCGGGCTGAGTGAGCGGCTCTGGCTGGTAAAGACAGACGCAAAGAAGGCACGGAGACCCTCACCCTTTCCTCAGTAACATCGTTCCCTGGTGCACCCAGTGAAGGATGAGGGTTCACCTTGGCCCTTTTGCTGCCCAGTGCCCACGTGAGCCGAGCAGGGGAAGCACTGCCAAGGTGAAAGTCCACAATGAGGGCCGTGTCGGGTCAGCACTCAAACGAGCGCCCAGCAGGGCTAAAGCCACGTCACCCATGTCTGCCCGGCTCTTCGCTCTGCCCAGGCACCTCCGTGATGACCGTGAGCGCCACGGACGCGGACGACGCGGTGAACACCGACAACGGCATCGTCAGCTACTCCATCGTCAGCCAGCAGCCGCCCAGCCCGCACCCCCAGATGTTCACCATCGACCCGGCCAAGGGCATCATCAGCGTGCTGGGCACGGGGCTGGACCGGGAGGTGGGCGCTCTCCTCGTGCCCCACGGCAGGCACAGAGCCCACACACAGAGGGGCGGCGGGAGCGGGACGCGCTGTGGGGACGCGGGGCTCTGATGGCGTGACCTCATCTTGCAGACCACTCCCAACTACACGCTGATTGTCCAGGCCACGGACCAGGAGGGCAAGGGCCTGTCCAACACCGCCACGGCCGTCATTGAGGTCACGGATGCCAACACCCCCAGCACCGACGACATCCTGAAGACCAACAAGGTGACTTGCAGCCCTCGTGGGCAGCCCTAGTGCGGATGAGGCTCTGGGCTGTTCCCCACGGCCCAGGAGGGAGCTGGGCTCCATCACGCGGGCAGCCACACCTCAGCACTCTGCAGGAGACAGGCAGGTTGAACAAGCACAGCTCGTCCAGGTGAGACCCCAGGGGCTCAGCCCTGCTCTGGCACACCAACATTCATCTGGGCTTGGGTCCACCAGCCCTGGGGCCGCAGTGCCGGGTGCTGTGGAGGCACCTGGGAGCACTGCCCAGTGCAGAGCCGCCTGCGCGGGCCGGCCCAGCCGGGGAGGAGCGTGCTGGGATAGCGGCACTCGGCCCGGCAGCTCCGTGGGGAGGGCGGCTGGGGCAGGGGATGGCATTCTGAGTGGCAGCATCGGACGTGGGGAGCTGGAAGAGCAGAATGGAGGTAAGGCAGGTAAGCCACCGGGTGCCCTCACGTGCCTCCGGCACTCCCAGCTCAGCCAGCAGCCAAGGCCCACAGCCGGTGCTGGGCTGGAAGCAGGCACCCCCCGACTCCAGCACCCTCAGGTCAGTGTCTCTCAGCCGTCCCACCCCCTAGAGGGCAGGTGCGTTGCTCTGACCCTGCTCTGGCTGCCCGCCCCAAGCAGCCCGGGAGCACTTGCAGGGTTAATATTCACTGCACGTGACACAGTGACACTGCAGATCAGCGCAGGCTGGGTAGGCAACGGGGACATGGCTGCTTCCAGACAGCCAGCAGCATGCAGACGCGAGGCTGAGCAGGAAGCCTGGCAGGCAACCCTCCTTCCCAGCAGAACGCCCACACCGGAGGTAGCAGCGGTGCCCACAGCATGCAGGCAGCTGTTGGGCTGCAGCACGGCCCTGTGCCCCAACAGCTGGCCTCACAGTGTGGGAGGGTGGTGGGCATCTGTGTCCTGCGGGCACAGCAGGGTGGTGGGGAGGGAGAAGTGCCAGGAGGGACCCAGCTGCACAGACACCAGCTTGGGGTGCTTGGGGCACTGCCAGAAGGCTGGGGCCACTCAGGGATGGAGGGGTGCCCAGCTGTGGCAGTGCCTACCCTGGGCTCCCCACCGCCCCCACTATCCATGCTCGTGGGGCCAGTAGGCACAGCGTGGTACTAAGGGGAGATGGATGGCATAGGCACAGCCCAGCGCTGCTCCCTTCCTGTGCCATAGGCTCCAGACAAGCCCGAGATGCTGAGCGGTTCCCTGACCATCCACGTGCTGAACACAGCCACAGGGCTGCCTGCTGCCGGCCTCGCTCTGCGCCTGGCACAGCTGGCAGAGCCAGGGGGACAGTGGACAGAGCTGGCACAGAGGTAGGAGAGTCAGCAGCAAGCAGGCAGTGCAGACTGCTGCCCACATCACCAACAGCAACTACTGGAGCCAGCCACGTTCTGCTTCCTTCTGCTCTCAGGTGGACGGATGCAGATGGACGCTGTTTGCCCCTCCTGCCCCCTGGACAGGCTGAGGCTGGCACCTATAAACTGCACTTCGAGACGGCAGCTTACTGGCAGAGCCTGGGGTACAGCAGCTTCTACCCCTTTGTGGAGGTACCACGGGCTGAGCACGGGGTCTGGGGTGCTGCTAGGAGCCAGCTCTGCTCAGAGCAGGAATGCAGGGGCCCGGGTGCTGCGTCCATGCTTGCAGGAGCTCACAACCCTCCACCATGCTCCTGCTGCACTGCCAGCACTGCTTGCAGGGATGCCCAGGCTACAGGTAGAGGAAGGGGCTGCTTTTGGCCGTGACTTGAACCTACCCACCGCCTCCCTGCTCTCCCCTAGGTTGTCTTCACCATCACTGACCCAGCCCAGAAGCTGCACGTCCCGCTGCTGATCAGCCCCTACTCCTACACAACGTACCGGGGCAGTTAGGGCAAGGCTCCAGTGCCACAGGGAACCACTTGATTGATACCATTAAAGGACTCAAACAGCACCATCAGCCTCAAAAAATTCACTTTTCTTCGGGTCAGATGCTGGGAGCACGAGGCAGACACAGCCCTGCTCCCTGCCCCAGGAGCACCCGAGCACAGGAGCACCCACAGGTGCTACATGGTGTCACGTGGGCATCGCCACAAGTCCCGCGGGGCCCTGCCCCACTGCCTGTCCCACCACAGGGCTCTCCAGGGGCTTGAATCCCAGGTTGTCCAGCGGGATCCCAAAGGACGTCAGCTTTGCCTCCATTGTCTGCAGCATGTCGTTGTGTGCCTGGAAGAAAAATGCTCCATGCTCTGGGCTGCCATCCTGAAACCCAGCCTGGCCCCTCCTTGCCCGAGACACAGGCACGGTGCAGACTCCTGAATGGTGGGGGCCCCTCAGACCTTGTTTCACAGGGAAATAAGGGAATGGGGAAAACTGAAGCCTGAGCCAGTATTCCAGGGCACAAAACAGAGCAGCCAGCCCCTGATCAAGGCCTGGAGGGAAAGTTTCTGCTCTTCCTTCTGCTCCCCCAGCCCCAGGAACACAGCATAACCCAAGCCCCTTCCTCACCTTGCAGGCTCGCGCCAGCTGAAATTGCAGGTCCTCAATAGTGGCGTTCTTGGAATTGAGCACATCCTGCAAGCGGGGACAACTGTGTTAGACTTGAGTTGCTGGCACCAAGGGCACATCAGCCTGGGGCCATGCTGCAGGCCAGAGCATGTGGCACAGCATGCTGAGCAGATGCCTGCACTGGGACATGGCCGGGCAGACAGTCACCACCCTGGAGCCAGCACTGCCAGGGACAGCCAGCCCCAGGCAGAGGCAAGGCGCAGGGACCTCCCAGACCATGAGCAGTAATGCCAGCAGAGCCCCACCATCAGCATCACCTGCCTCGCTGCAAGGGGGGGCGGATGGCAGCACCTGCTGCTGCAGCACCTCCCTGCCACCACAGCACCGGGGGAATTACAGGGAGAGTCTCCCCACGATGACGCCGGTGATTGGAGGCAGCTGAGCAAAGGAATTCAGGGACCCCAGCAGCTGGGGGAGAGCGCGACGCCTCGACGCCTTCCCAGGAATGTGTTTCCTAGTCTGCTGCTGTGGCACCTGCTTGTAGGTGACAAATCCACCGTCTTGTCACACAGACTGAAAGCCTGGGGCTGTTGTTGTGTTCATCGCTAGAGCTCCATGGCAAGGGGGATTCCACGAGCATCGCTGTCACCACCACTGAGGGGACCAGGAACAGAGCAGTACAAGCAGGAGGACAGAAGGCAAGCAGCAAAGCCGAGCAGGGAACCTGCATCCCTTTTGTCTGAAGCCACTGTGAAGCAAATGCTGCTTCTCCAGTTACTGCTGTTGCATGCCCTAGGAATGCGGGTCTCTGAGCCGCCGCACCGCGCCAACGCTCTCTGCATATGTATTTTTAGCATGCCAGACATTGCAGAGCCACTGGGAACCTGTCTGTGCTGCCTCTGCAGCCAGCGAGGCCAGGAGAGAGGCATGGTGAGGTTCACCAGCAGTGGCTCCCTGCACACAGAGTGCCAGGCTCGCAGAGAAAGGCCCTTCATACAGCCCACTGCTCAGCAGCACATCCAAATGCCACCTGTCAG
Organism: Tympanuchus pallidicinctus; assembly: GCF_026119805.1. Lineage (NCBI taxonomy): Eukaryota > Metazoa > Chordata > Aves > Galliformes > Phasianidae > Tympanuchus > Tympanuchus pallidicinctus. The sequence continues at coordinate 24,330,029 of NW_026294739.1, forward strand.
CACAGAGACCTGAGCAGTGCTGCCTGGGGCCACTCTCCTTGAAACAGACTCCACCTGAGCTACAGATCAGTGCCAAACGCCCACATGCCACTCTCGAGGGAGAGCCGGAGCGCCCTGCGGCACCGCAGTCATGGGTGTGCTGGGAACAACTGCCACAACAATCACAGCCCAGCTTCCTACGTGGTGCAGCCAACAGCAGAGCAGGCTGAGGTGCTTTCTGCAGTGTTCTGAGGCTGGGGACTGGCCATACAGGCAGGTATGCAACAGTGCAGAGAAGACAGGGACTGTTTCCTGCCACACAGCCAGGCTCTGCCCTTCTGCTGCCCATGCACCTCAGGACCATGCTCACACCTCTAAGGTCTGCGTTTGTCTCAGAGCGATCAGCAGAGCAGCCTCTGCCCTTCAAGAGGAGGGAAGGACAGCTTCCACAGGGCCCTGCAGCAGTGCACAGTACCTCCAGCTTGTGTGAGACCAAGGAGAGGGCGCCTGGATCCAGGTTGGAGGTTGCAAAGACCTCACTGAGCTCCACCTCCTTTTTCTCCAGGACATCGAGGAGTCCTTTCAGCTTGCGTTCCAGGAGCAAGTTCTTGAACCCAGTCTTCTGCTGCACTTCGTTAATGGCTTTGGTGAACTTCTGGTAGAGCTCATCTCGCTCTGCCTGCACCTGCTCCAAAACAGCACAGCTTCACACCATCCTCAGGACCCTTGGGGATACCTCGGCTTGCTGCAAGCCTCCCCCCGCCCTTCCTGAGCTCCTGAAGGGAGCAAAAGGGCCTTTGCTGTCCTCACACAGCAGCAGAGACACCGCGCTTTGCTCAGCCTGGCCCTGACTCCAAGCTGCTCTCCGCTGTGCCCCAAGGCACTATTTTGGATCACAGAGGGGCCCCAGCATGCAGGGGTCTCTCCTCCCCTCCTTGCAGCTGGCAAGAGTCCCTGGCTTACAGCTAGTTAATAAGTGTCCTAATTAGAATCTCTCCTCCAAAGCCTATTTCTGACTGCACTGAATATGTTGCTGCCTTAATGATGGATTGTTAACGAGGCCTCAGATCAGTGTTCATATTCCTGGGGATTTCTACGAATTGCAAATGAGCTCCGTTCTGCCTCAATAAATTTATCTGGGTTAGCTGTAAGGGAGAGGCTCAGTCTGGGAGAACTCAGTCAACAGAACATTCCTTGCAGAGGCTGCACGACAAGCAAGGAAGTGACATCCACACACTAGCAGAACGAGGGAAAGACTGTCCCCATATTTCTCCCTGTAGCGGGAGCCTCTCTATGCAGCTCCACTCCTGACCCAGTGCCACAGCCTCCCACCAGCAGGCCAGGAGGGAACCATCAGCACACGCATGATTGCTCAGTGAAGTACAAGGCTGAGCCTGTCTGCTGAGCACGGGAGACGCCAAAACTGTGATAAGCTTTGTTGGAAGCAGCAGCTAATGCGCCGCTCGGGATTAGAGATTTGGAAAGCTTTCAGCTAGGCACAGCACAGGCAGCCTCTGCTAAGTCCTGGTGCCTAAACCTCTGCATGGGGACAGGGTTTGGAGAGAGAAACAGCATGGCCAGACCCACCTGCAGTTCTCACCTTACTGAACCGCTGCTCCAGCACTTCGTGCTCCCATTGAAGGTCTTTCAGTTCCTTCTGGGTGACTTTCAGATGGGCTTTTGTGTTCTGCAAGTAGGAAGCAACAGTTACAAGAGCATGGAGGTCTCTGGGAGATGGGTGTTCTGTGTTCTGGCAAATGGGGGAGCAACCAGCAGAAGACGAGGGTTGAGAGAACACAAACAACAGCCACACCAACACCTTCCCCTCTCTGCAGCAGGGTCTGCTCTTCTTTCTTGCTGCCAGAGTCCTGGAGTCCCACCTGAGATCCTACACACACCCAACTAAGCTGAAAGGGACTCAAGGGCGTTTGCTCAGCAGTCTGGCCGAAGAACTCTTAGCTGAGCGGCAGAGGTCACTGCTGAGCAATGCCAGGAAACAGCCACGGTGAATCAGAGAAGAAAGCAAAAGGGCTCAGCAGAGCTGGCAGCTCACCATCAGAGCTTCCTTGTCCTTATTGTAGTGGGCCAACTTCTTCTGCAGCTCAAACACCTGCTCCTGGGCCTGCTGCAGGGGTTCCTTCAGTTGCTTGTTCTGGAGCAGGACATCTGCCTTCTCCTTTTCCAAGTGAGTCTCTCTCTTCTTCATCTCCTCCATCTGTTCCTGTTCTTGGGAACACAATCGCTAGCTTCTAGAGGCAGAATCTGCCCAGCTTCTCAGGTCAGGACACCCTCCCAGTGCTGGCCCAGCAAGCCACGTCTCCCTATGCACAAAAACTTTGCTTGTGTAATGGTGTACAACTCCCAGGAAAACAGAAATGCCAGGACTTCCACCAGGGAACTGGCCAGATCCAGGGCAAGTCACTGGACCAGGTCCCTGGTGACACTACACACCAGGGCTGCAGCAGCAGGATCAGAGAGCAGGCAGGCAGTACCTTCAGCAAGCTGATGAGTGCCAGGTTTTGGAAGGTGACATCGTCGTGGTAGTTCTTGAAGTCATGGAAGGCTTTCTCGTGGTTCTTCATCAGCTCATTGATCTGGCTGTTCTTCCTCTCCTCGACTTCATGGATCTCAGTCTTTCGGCGCAAGTCAAGCTCCTCCCGCAGCGCTTGCATCTTCTTGTTGTACTTGGCCTCCATCTCTGGGGAAGTGCACAGGGGGCTGAGTGAGACCCTCCCACAGAACCTACGCCTATGCACCTGGGCTCTGTTAGCAAGCAGCAGCCCAACACGTGCCACTGCAGCATTGCTTGAGGACAAGATGCTCATTAATAGCCCCGCAGCAGCTGCCACCAGCACACGGAGCAGTTATGTTGGGACCATGGAGAGCAGAGCCCAGAAATAGCATCCTGGAAACAGGGCATGGAAACGCTCCAAGGCAGCCCGTGAGAACCTGATGCATCCCCTGAGGAGGGCACTGGAGCCAGGATTTAGATCTGCAAGGACTCCTCCAGCCACCCAGCCAGCTGTGCTCAGCAGCACGGGCTGGCAGCAGCGAGAGCCCTGCCTCCACCCAGCAGCTCACACAACAGACGCCTGTCCAGGCTCCATTTTCACAGCACATTCAAGCCAGGCTGAGAGCTCAGCATGGACACCACTGTTAGCCATGCAGCCCAGCAGCTGTGAGCATAGAGAGCAAGAATCGGGGGGGGGGAAGTGGCCTCTTTCTGCTCCAGGAAGGCTAACAGCACAGAGGAGCTCCAAGGAGACTTCCTTAGCATGCAGACACAGAGGCTTCGAGCACATTCTGACCTTTCACTTGTCTCTCGAAGTCATTGCATAGCTGTGTGATCTCCTCCTCTTGTTTCTGTTAGGGAAAAGTTTAATGTTAGAGGCAGACAACTCAATCCTGAGGTGACTGCATCACTACACAGTGCAGGCTAGGAGCAGTCATTCTCCAGTTTCCGATGCCCACACAGGCCATGCCCAGCCACAGGGCTGGAGTCCAGCAGTCAGGTGCAGTCCCAGCAAGCAGATAAAACCTATGGTCAGCCACATTCCCACGGGAGCCTTTCCTGCTCCCTGGGAAAGGCTGCCACCACAGCATGAAGCTATTACCTAAGCCAGCAGTGGTGTATTAGGTTCTCCAGCTGTCCTCATGGCTTTGAGCCGTGAGGCTGACTCCTTCCTGCATGAGAATTTTCACAGGACTTGCCCCAGGAACCCATCCTCCCTGTTTGTGCACTCTTTCCAGTGCCTCTCAAGTACATCTGACACTGGCATCTGCGGGAAACCCCACTCCCCCCTCACCAAGACACCAGAGGACGCAGTCTCCTGCTCGCACACCAGGGACCCACCACTTTCCTCTGCAGCAAAGGCACTTGTCCAGTCCCTGCTGCCCTGCCAGACACCTACCAGGCGCAGGTTTTTCACCACCACCTCGTTGGCCAGCTCTTGCTCCTTCAGGTCCACCTTCAAGGAACGCATCTCTTTGCGCAGCTCTGTCTCCTGAGCCCAGTGATCCTTCTGGGCCCGTTTCATGGACAAGGTACCCTCTGCTTTCAGCTCGGTCAGGTTTTCCTGGTGTTCATACAACAAGTGCTTCACCTTCTGCTTGTAAACCTGAAAACAAGCCAGAGAACAGGTGAGAGACATCAGCAGGAGCCAACAGGAAAACATCCAGAGTCTGGATATGAACTGAGACACTCCTGACTTGAACCCAGCCCAGCTGCTCCCCCTCTGTCTCCTTCCCTCGTCTCCTCAGACCTGCTGACTCTCTCCCAGGGCACGAGGAAAGGATCTCGCCCTCCCACCTTGATCTCCACTTGGTGCCGCTCCTCCGCCTCCTCCATCTCCCTGTCCTTGTTACGCAGCTCCGCTTTCTTCTCCTCCAGCTGCCTTCGGGTGATCTCCCAGAAGGTGTGAATCTTGTCACGCTCCAGCTGGAAGTAGTTGCGCTCTTCCCGTTCCCGGTCCAGCTCCTTCCGGAGACGCGTGATGTGCTCCTGCAGCTGCAAAGCAAAGAAGATAAGAGATGTAGGGGGAGAAGGGGCGCAGCTCCCTTGAAAAGAGCCAGAGATATCAATCGTGAGCTCTGTTGCAAGGCTGGAGGACACGGTAGTCTTTATTGAGACAGAAAAGGGAGAATAGAAGGAGGGAAGTGCTCAGGATTTGACAAATGACCCCCGAAAAAGAGTGACAAGATCTCTTCCTATCATAAGCAGACAGGGTTCAGGCATTCCATCTCACATTCTCAGATGCTAAATAACACTGAGACATGCAAGATCTTATCTGCAGAGCAAGGTGCCCCAGAACAGTGCCATCTCTTCCTGTGTTTGTAGGACATCCAGGGCAGCAGGCCCATGTTGGGCAGCTATGGCCTCTGCCTGTCCTCACTGACCCTGGGGGAGCCTCCCACTCCCAAAGCAGCACTATTTGGGATATGTTGAGAGTTCAGCAGGCTGCAAAGCAGAGCTGTAGACTCAGAGATCAGAGGGTTGAGCACAATAGCCTGCAGAGAAGAAGCTGCTCATACCAGAAAGGTAAAGGAACTCCAGTTACATGAGGGAACAGCCAGATGGAAGCAGAAAATGCAGGAAGAAACATGGATTCTAACAGAACTGGTCAGCTTACTTCCTACAGGAAAACACCATAAAACATAAAGCACTTATCAAATAATATTCTCACCAGAGGTACTTTGCCAAAACATTTCCACACTTAGGAGGAGACAGCACAAGAAAACAGGATTATGGGATGAGGGGAAACGGATGAGGGCACAAGGCAGGAGAGCAGAGTGCCACAGGACAGCAGAAGCAGGGCAGGATGAGGTAGCCACTCTGTCCAGGGAAAGCTCTGAGCAGCCTTTGTGGGGCCACACACCCAGCCCTGATGTCAGCAATGAAATGAACACCGCCTGCTGTCCCCAGATCCCACTGCCACCTGTCATCCCTGGGGCCTCAGCCAGGCACCATGGTGCAAGGGAACCACTCACCTGCTCCTTGCTCATCTCTTCCAGGGACACAGCATCCACCGCTGCTGGGGCTTTGCCCCCCTTCCCCTTTTTTCCAGCTTGCTTTTTGGGTGCCTGCAAAAAGAGAAGAAAACACGAGAGTTGTGAGCACTCGACTAGAAGCTGTGCTGCACAATGCCCACAGCCCGGCTGCACAGCATACCTGCTGCCATGGCGGGGTGAAACGGGTGCTGCATTCTGCCCAGGACCGGGATCAGGATCGGGACCGGGACCCCTCCCCAAGGCACGCCCCACAGAGGGAAGGCCCAGGCACAACGCAACCAACGCTTCCCTCAGCACCGAGCCACAGGGCATCGCTCCCACCACCCAACCCAGGCCGGCTCCGGTTCCCAGACTTCCCACGCCCGGCTCCGGCCGCCAGGCTAAGGGCTGAAGCCCCCGCGGCCCCGCCACGCCCAGCCCGGCCCCTCACCATGGCGGCGACAGCAGCTGCGCGGTCTCCCAGGCAACGCTCGGGCAGATCTCGCGAGAGTTGCGCGGGAGCAGACACGCCCCCTAGCAACGCGGGGCCCGGCCTTAGCAACGGGCGGTGGGGCCCGCTCCAGCCCGGCCTTCCAGCGAGCCCGGCCCTCCGCCACCCGGGGTCCCGGGCCGTCCCGCAGTCACGCAGCGCCGCTCCGTCACCTCTCGGCCCGTGCTGTCCCGCTTACCCCCACCGGGGGCTCTCGAGGGGCCGCAGCGCAGCGGGCCGTGCCCCCGGCCCCACAGCGCCCGGCTCGTGCCCTCCGCGTCCCGCGGCCCCGATGCCGCTCTGCACCCCCGGACCACTTGCGAGCCTCCCCGCACCCCGGCATCCAGCCGCACCCCCGGCTCTACCCACGCCGCGGCCCCCAACGCACCCCCGGTGCCTCCCGCCCCGCTGAGCCCCCCCCGAGCTCCCCCCCGGCTCCGGCCTCCGCCCCCGGCCCGCCCTCGGCCCCACCTCCGCCGCGGCGGGCAGGAGCGTGCGGGCTGCGGGCTGGCACCGGGCCCGCCCCGCCCCGCCCAGCACCGGCACCGGCACCGGCACCGGCTCGGCCCATGGAGGCTCCGGGAGCGGGCGGTACCGCAGGTGAGCGGGGATGGGATGGGTTGGAGTGAGGTGGCCGTCATCGCGACATCGGGCCGGGCAGGGCACGGGGGAATTTCGTGAGGGGGGGGGGGGGGGGGGGGGGGTAGGTGTGCAAGGGGTGTGTGTGTGTGTGTGCAGGGGGTGTGTCCGAGCGGGGTGCATACGTGCGCAACGGGAGCATGAAGGTGGCTGTGAGGTGGGGACGTGGAGCGGGGCACATCTCACCCCCCTGCCCTTTCTGAACCCCCCCCCTCCCCCTCGCGCTGAGCGGTTTAGGAGGGCTGAGATGTGCCCCAGGGAGTGAGAGAGATGGGGCTGCCACCTGCCTGCAGGCAGCGGTGTGACGCTTGTGGACACTGGCGGTGGCCGTAATGCTGCACCCGGGGGTTCGTAGCGTCGCGGTGGTGCTCGAGTGGCATCGTGCGTCTCCTGCACACGCCCATCCCTCCTGCGTGTGCCCTGCGCGTGGCTGTGCCACCGCCGTGCTGACAGTCCCGGCCATGCCCTCCCACCTCACTTGGTCTTTGAGGTGGGTTGGGGACCCTGGTGGGGTGACCGGAGCCCCCCGCTGGGGTGACCGGAGCCCGCTGCTGTCTCACTCTGCGGTTGACGTGAGTCAGCAGCGCACTGAGCCCTGATGCTGGCCCTGCTCCTCGCCAGGAGACAGCCGGTGAGCCCGAGCGGAGCGGCACGGAGACGACATGCAGACGGGGGCCAGAGGGGATTGCTGCGGCAGGGACCGGCACCCCGGTGGGTGGGGGCTCCGCCGGAGGGAGCAGGGATGGGATGATGGAGGGGGGGACGTGCTCTGGATGGTGGTTACCCACCCTGAGGATGAGGTTGGGGAAAAGGAACGTGCATGGCAATTCCTGGCCAAAGAGCAGGGTGGGGATCTGGTTTCCCAGATAGAGGGTAGGTGGTGATAGTGATGGGTGTCCTGTCCTACCTTGCAGGGCTGGGACATGGTGTTGGGACAGTTGCATGGGCATCGTACTGCTTCCTTGTCAAATGCCATTGTAATTTCTCTTTCCCTCTGCTGGTTTGCCTTTGGGCAGCGGGATTTCTGTCCCCTGCCCACCACAGTGTCAGCTGCCTGGGGAAAGGAGGTGATGCCCTGTCCCCTGTGAGCCTGTTCCCGTACCATCTCACCCACCATCTCACCTGGTGGCAGGGCCCAGTGGTGTGTAGCTGGCTTCAGCTGTGACACCAAGTGGACCAGGAGCCACAGTGCCCGGTGCTGCCCTCCCCCTTTCCCCCAACCCCCCCCACACAGGGTCTCTTGCCCTGCTCGGTGCCAGCTCAGCCCCGGCTGTCCCTGAAGAGGGGCTTCCCAGGCACAGATCGTGCTGCCTCTGCCCAGCCCCGCCAGCTCTTCCCAGGAGACAAAACGCCACTTGTCTGGGCTCCGGTCTCTGAACAGGCTGTGCTTTTGTCTCGCCGACACAAAGGGGCTGTGAGGGGCGGGGGGCTGCCGGCTGCGGGGAATGGGGCTGATGGGGCCCATGGCAGCTGCCCCAGAAAGCATCGCCTGTCCTGCAGGGGGCACAGGGCTGGGGAGCTGCTGCCCCTTCCACCGGAGGGGCACCCAGAGTGGTGGCATCAGGGCCACAGAAGGGAGCTGCCTTTGCTGCCCCAGCCCTGCACCTACACAGCAGGTGCCGGTTCTGCAGAGCTGGGCAAAGAGGCACTGGCCCCAGAGCGAACAGCAGGGACCCCCACCCCTGGGACAGCTGAGGAGACCACCGACGCCACCACAGAGGAACAGGGTGGCATCCCCATTCCCACTGCCAGCCTGCTGCAGGTCACCGAAAGGAGACGTGAGTGCAGCCCCTGCACACCCACTGCCTTCCCCTGTGTCCCCTCTTGCCCCTACGGTCCCTGCCCGCCCCGAGCCAGTCACTGTCATCTCCCCTCCCCACCTCCCCACCCCTTGTCCCTCCCTGGATCACTACCCAGCCCTCTCAGATCCCACGGGGCCCCCATCTCAGCACCAGGGGCTCTGTCTGGCAGCTGCCCACCCGCAGTCCTGCTCCCCACAGAGCCACTGAGCAGCGTGTCCTCGCTGGAGGTGCACTTTGACCTGCTGGACCTCACAGAGCTGACCGACATGTCGGACCAGGAGCTGGCCGAGGTCTTCGCCGATTCTGATGAGGAGAACGTGGCCAGCGAGTCGCCTAGCGGTGAGTGAACGTCCTCCTGCACCCTGCTCCTCTGCTGTAGCCAGGAGGCACGGGCTGAGCTGACTGTCCCCATAGGGCTGCACCCGCAGGCTATGCCACGGGCAGGGTACCTGCGCTCCCCCTCCTGGACCCGTGCACGCGAGCATGGCCGGGAGAAGAAGCACCTCAGCGACTCAGAGCTGCAACCAGGCACCCTGGACACTTTCCTGGCAGTGGAGCAGCCTCAGCAGGAGTAGGAGCTGCCCCGGCTGGTGGGGACAGACACGGGGACACGCAGAGATGTGTGCTTTGCCTTGTCCCCAGCTCCTTCTGACCACGTTCCCCACTCCCTGCCCCAGGAAAAGCCGTGCAGGACAAAGGACTCGCTATGGAACATGTTGTGTGACCGGGCGCTGCGGGGTGGCAGCTTCAGACTGTGGGTACCAAGCAATGCCAAAGCTGGTGGCTCAGTGGGGAGGGGGAACTGGCCTCCTCAGCCCTGTAGCACAATGGGGGCTGCACTACCCGGCCCCCACCTCCTTTCCACCACGGTCCCAGCATGGCAGGACCAGGAGCTGTGCAGTGTCTGCACTGTACGGCCCAGAGCCATGTAGCAGTTGTGTGTACTGGTAAAACCAACCAACCCATGGCCACTGCTCTGCCCCGTGTCCATTGCTGCAGGGAAGGGGAGATGCAACCCCTGTATGGGGTGGGGGCTGCCAGGAGCAGCAGGTTACAGGGAGGGGGGATGTGGGGAGCCTCTGCAGGAGCAGAACTGAGCATAGGGAAAGCTAGGAGGAGGGATGCAGGGGAGCTGGCACTGGGGCAGAGCCAGACCTCATCCATGAGGGCCCATCCCACTGCTTCCACAGTGCCCACCAAAGCTCCCTCAGCCCTGCCCCCCTTCTTCCAGGAGCGGCCCCAGGGCAGAATTGTGACTGGCGCTGTGCAAAGAGGCGACGCAGCTGCGACAGACCGGGCAAGTGTTGCAGGAGTGGTGTTGGGGGACAGCATGTGCAGTAGGGGCTCCCGCGAGCAGCACTGAGCAATTGCAAAAGCAGAGGCAGTGGCGTGCCCCACCCCTGACGTAGTGTCACACACCAGCACTGCCCTTAAACCCCCCCTCAGCATCCCTCAGCCCCGGCCTTCAGTGTTCTAATGTGTCCCGTAATGCAGGGGAGGAAGAAGAGATGCTTCCCCCCCCCGACCAGCAGCATCCAACCAGGCAGCGTTCACCCAGAGCACGTGGCTGCACGTGGTGGCTGCCGGCAGCCCCACCAGGGTAGGACGCCCCGGTTCTCCCCCAGACGCCATGCCCAGCCCTTTGGGAGCACGTGGAAACCTCAGCCCCATCCAGGCACCCTCGCCCTTCCTGGAAGAGCCCGTTCTTCCGGCTCTGCCAGCACGCTCGCCCACACAACGTGGCTGCAAAGTGCAGGACCCCCACCCAGCACAAGTCCTGGCCCCACGTGAGTGGCAGAAGTGAAGTTTGCAGGGCAGCCTCTGCGGCCATCTGTCCATCGCGGGGCCCCGGTGGCCGTGGAGACGGGCCCTCGCTTAGGGCTCTGCCTCGGCCACAGAGTCCTGGAAGAGGGACTGCTTGCGCAGGCTCAGCCGGGCGCACTTGGGGCACGTGGTGGAGTTGTCGTAGTAGCAGTCCCTGCGGGGAAGGGATGCTCTGGGGAATGCTAGGAAGCACGAAGGTCCTGGAACCACCCGTCCCTCCCCCCCTGCAGCACCCAAAGGGATGTAGGTGGCTCCAGACAAGGCACCCACCATACCTGTGGAAGACGGCGGAGCAGTCAGTGCACACTGAGGTGTGGCTGTCAAAGGGGAAAAGCACATCGCCCTCCTTGCAAAGCTCACACACAAAGCCTTTTGCCTGGCAACGCTGGGGTGAGAAAAAACAGATGAGCCCCTGGTACCTGGGTGCTGACAAGGACCTCCAGGTCTTCGCCAGTGCCCTCCTTACGGCTCCAGTCCAGATCTCAGCCCAGGTTGCCCTGCAGCACCGCCCCACTCACCTCGCAGTCCAGCTTGATGTGCTTGGCGAAGAGGGTGTGGATCTCAGTTAGGGAGCAGCTCAGGCGCCCAGCCTCGATGTCAATGAGGTCCTGCAGCGAGTACATCTCGTCGTTCTCTACAAAGTGCTGTCGGTCCTGCAGCTGCACAGGCAGGCAGATGTCACTGCTGTGCCCACATACCCAGGGCCTCCCCCCTGCCCGCCACCGGGCCTGACCTGCAGCAGCAGCCGTGCCTCCATTGCCTCCTTGCAGGTGATGAAGTATGGCTTCATAAGCAGGATGTCCTGGCGCAGCTTCTGTGGGGGCGCCAGGGCCGGGGATGCGATGGGAGTGGGGAGAGAGACAGGGAGAAGGTGGTGGCAGGGTCAGGATGGAGACAGGGACAGGGATGAGAGGTGTTTTGTGGGAACGGGACAGGATAAGGGTGGGCATCGGGGGAGGACGGCACCAGGACAAGGCTGGGTCAGTCCCAGCCCTGCAGTTCAGGCACCCTCCCAGCTTATCCTTCATGTTGCCACTACCCCGTGTCACCCTCCCACCCGCGGCCACACCACGCTCACCCGGATCTCCACCAGCTCCTCCACGTAGTTGAAGAGCAGAGGGTTGATCTCCCGCAGCTTCAGCACAGGCCGTGACACCATCAGCGCCAGGTACCGCATGCTGCAGCGGGACACCTGCACATACACTGCTGTCACACTGCGTGCAGGGCACAGCTTGAGCCCTCTACCCCTGGCCCAACGGACTTGGCTCTGAGAGACCCCACAGCCAGAGCACAGCCTTGCAAGTGTCTTCCAGCCAGCGACACAGTCCCCAGGGACCCCTGCCTGCGGACACAGCCTCCCAAGTGATCCCTGAGTCCCCTGTGCCCCCCACCAGCACCGCAGGCACCTTGCGGGGCTCGAAGTCCCAGTTGTGGATGGCGCGGGCGGGGACGACAGCCAGGTCATTCCAGTGACAGCTGCTGCAGTAGTAGAGGCCGGTGTAGTCGCACTGTCGGGCCTCGCTGGGCACCCCCCCTGCAGTGAGGCACACATCGGTACCAGCACCCACACTGCCACCACCACCCCAAAAACATCCCCCAGCCCCAGCCTCCAGCTTCCCCCAGCCCCACACGCCTCCCAGATTGCCCCACAGCCACAGCCCTCGGTGCCTTACTGAGGGCGATGGGGGCCCGGCACTCGGCACAGCGGTAGTCCTGGCTGTCCAGCCCGCTCTCAGGGCAGATGCTGAGCTGGTACTCGGCCTGGTGGCTCACCTTGGACCTGACGCAGGGCTTGGTGACCAGGGGCAGGCACTTGCTGTGGCACCGATAGTAGCACCCTGCGGGCAGGTGGTTGTCAGCTCAGAGCTGCGGGGGGACTGCAGGGAGGTGTCAGTGCCCCCAACCCACCTGTACAGGTATACCAGGTCTGGATGAGGCCCCAGATGATGGTGCTGCACTTGTCACACATCTGCTTGACGCTCTTGCTCTTCTCCTTGTAGAATCGGTGCTCCAGCACCACGCGGATGTTGGGCTCCTCTTCATCAGGGTCCTTTGGGAGGGGGGAGGTGTCAACACAGCCCTCTGGTGCCCTCTGGACCCTCAGAGTCCTCCCAGGACCCTCACCTCCCTCCCAAGACATTCAGAGCCCCATTCCCTCAGGGTCTTCCCTTGAAACATCAGAACAACCCCAGGACTCTCAGATCCCTTCCCTAAGATCCTTGTCCCTATCCTCCTGGACCCCCAGCTCCCTGCCCCCAAAACCCCCTCTCAACCCTCACAGTCCCCTCCATGACCTTCAGAGATCTGCCAGGATGCTCAGATCCACACTCTTGCACTCCCATCCTCCACCCCAGGACCCTCAGCCTCCTCAGGCCCTCCCTCAGACCCTCCTCAGGACCCTCAGGGTCCTGACCTTCAGAACCCCTCCCTGGACCCTCGGTACCCTTCCCCACCACTTATCCCTCTCCAGAACACCCCCCAGCATCCCTAGGGCTCCCCGCAGGTCCTTCAGAGCCCTTCCCAAGGACACTCATCCCACCCAGGACCCCCGCAGGATCTTCAGACCCCCCCCCCCCCCCGTGACCCTCGGCGTTCACACCGCCTTCAGAGCTGCCCCGGGACCCCCGCAGCCCCACCTGCAGCTCCTGCAGTTTGAGGCGGAGGTGGATGAGCCGCACCACCGCGTCCTTCTGCCGCTCCGAGTGTTCGGGCAGCGCCAGGATGGCGCGGCGGCACTCCTCGATGGCGCGGCGCAGCTGCTGCACGTCGGGCGCCAGGATGAGACCCTGCGGCGGGGGCGACCGGGAGGAGAACGGGAGGAAGGTGAACCGCAGCCCCCGGCGGCGCCGCCGCATCCCCCGGCCCTACCGCCCCCACTCACCACGGGCCGAGAGAAGTGGTCCTCCGCCAGGCCCAGGTCCATGGGCCGCTCCGAGCCCTCCCCGTCTCCCTGGCCCGGTTCGTGCCGCCGGGCCGCATCCAGCGGGGGAGCACCGGGAGGCAGCGGATCGTCCTCGCCCGCCCCGCCGCCACCACCACCACCACCACCACCGGGAGGCTCCGGGCCCTTGTTGAAGGGGTTGAGGTGCGCCTGCCGGAACCGCGCCAGCCTCTCGTCGTACGCCATCGCCCTGCGGGACGCGGCACCGGCACCCCGGGGCACCGCCCGCACCGGCACCGGCACCGGGCCGCCAGGGGGCGGGGACAGCGCCGAGCCACGCCCACCGCTCGGCCCGCCTCTCCCTCTAGCGCCCCCTGTCGGCCGGCGGAGCGCACAGCGCTGGGTGGGGCTGCGGACGGCCTCGGGTCCCGTGGATCCCGTGCCCCCCCCACCTCGCAGCCCATTGTCTGCGCAGCACCGCCGTCCTGCAGCCCCCGCCGCACGCCCAGAGGAAGGTGGGCCTCACCAGCACCAAAAAGAGACTAGGGGAGACGCTTTAGCACCGAAGAAGGAGCAGGGAATCTCCCATAGAAAGAGTAGGAAACCCGTATTGCTCAGGCTCTGTGTGTCAGGGTGCCCCTGGCTCCCTTAGAGCCTAAGACGGCCCTACATGGTCCAGGGACACTGCTGGGCCCGTGCAGAGTGCTTGGGGCAGGAGACAGGGACAGAGCCCACATGGAAGGGGGCACAGTGCAGCCTGGGGGAGCTTTGCAGCAGTGCATGGGGTGGCACTCAGCATTACGTGAGCAGAATTTGGGCATGGCCCCAGTGGGATCTCGTGGTCCCCAATTTCCCTTCCATTATGGGTTTAAAAGGAAATATTACACCCTCCTCCCGCTGCCCCTTTACTCACCCTCCCCGTATGAGCCCCCTCCTCCCCATACCAGAAACCAGAGCCAGGAGTAACCGGACAGCCATAAATTTATTGAGTATTCAAAAAAAATATGAGACACAAACAGTAAAAAACAAAAAAAGGGGAAAAGGGGAGGCCATAGGGAAGGGGCACAGGAGGGGTTGAGCTAACATGGGGCTGAGGGGAGCAGACACCAAGGGGCGAGGCCAGGGCCCCCCCGAAGCAGCGAGTGCGGGGCCGTCACTTGGCACCCTGTGCCTCCGACTCCTCCTCATCATCCTCGTACATCTCGCCCTCCTCCTCGGCCGTGGCATCCTGGTACTGCTGGTACTCTGACACCAGGTCATTCATGTTGCTCTCCGCCTCGGTGAACTCCATCTCGTCCATTCCCTCCCCTGTGTACCAATGCAGGAAGGCCTTGCGGCGGAACATGGCGGTGAACTGCTCCGAGATGCGCTTGAAGAGCTCCTGGATGGCCGTGCTGTTGCCGATGAAGGTGGAGGACATCTTGAGGCCGCGGGGTGGGATGTCACACACTGCAACTTTGACGTTGTTGGGGATCCACTCCACGAAGTAGGAGCTGTTCTTGCTCTGGATGGCCAGCATCTGCTCGTCCACCTCCTTCATGGACATGCGGCCGCGGAAGACGGTGGCCACGGTGAGGTAGCGGCCGTGGCGCGGGTCGCAGGCGGCCATCATGTTCTTGGCATCAAACATCTGCTGGGTGAGCTCGGGGACGGTGAGGGCACGGTACTGCTGGCTGCCACGTGCTGTCAGCGGGGCGAAGCCAGGCATGAAGAAGTGAAGGCGTGGGAAGGGCACCATGTTGACGGCCAGCTTGCGCAGGTCAGCATTGAGCTGCCCGGGGAAGCGCAGCGAGGTGGTGACGCCGCTCATGGTGGCCGAGACGAGGTGGTTGAGGTCTCCATAGGTTGGGGTGGCCAACTTGAGCGTGCGGAAGCAGATGTCGTACAGCGCCTCGTTGTCGATGCAGTAGGTCTCATCTGTGTTCTCCACCAGTTGATGGATGGAGAGCGTGGCGTTGTAGGGTTCCACCACCGTATCCGACACCTTGGGGGACGGCACCACGCTGAAAGTGTTCATGATGCGGTCGGGGTACTCCTCACGCACCTTGCTGATCAGCAGCGTGCCCATGCCTGAGCCCGTGCCCCCACCCAGGGAGTGGGTCAGCTGGAAGCCCTGCAGGCAGTCGCAGTTCTCACACTCCTTCCGCACCACGTCCAGCACCGAGTCCACCAGCTCGGCCCCCTCCGTGTAATGCCCCTTGGCCCAGTTGTTGCCGGCCCCGCTCTGACCTGGGGATGGGGACACACAAAGGGTGCATTGGGCGGAGGGCACGGTGCCAGGATTTGGGGTTGGGTTGGAGCCGCGAGGATGCGCCCGCAGGCAGCCCCAGGGGTGTCCCCTCCCGGTGTGGGGTGCGGCCACCTACCGAAAATGAAGTTGTCGGGGCGGAAGAGGTGCCCGAAGGCACCCGAGCGCACGCTGTCCATCGTGCCCGGCTCCAGATCCACCAGGATGGCGCGAGGCACGTACTTGTGAGCTGCAGAGAGACCGCGTGGCGTGCCAGAGGGAACAGGCACCACCCAACACCGCCACGGGGAAGGGGGTGCACATCCGTGCCCCAAAACACAGGGACCTCTGAGGCTGGGTCCTTTCACTGTGTCCTCTCCTCCTCTAAACAAAGGAGTTCCCATTGGGTTCAGTGGCAATTTCCACTTCCCCCTTCTCACCCCCCAAACTACAGAGTCCCGTGGGGTCGGTCCATTCATTTCGTGTCCCCCTCATCCCCCTCAAAAAAGAAAACAACAATAAAAAACCAAACACCTCTAACGAGCTTCATGGGATCTATTCATGTACCACAGTGCTCAGTGCATTGACGCTTCCCTCCCTTTCGTCCCCACAGCATAGGATCCCCATGGGGCTGGGTGCATTCCCCCCTGCTCTCAAAACCATCGGTTCCCATAGGACTGAGGGCAGGCGTCTGTCCCAGCGTGGACCATGGCCATGGGAGGGAGCGTGGGGACAGGAGGTGGTGGGGTCCATGCGGAGGGGGGGTGTGCCACTTACAGGAGGCCTCATTGTAATAGACGCTGATTCGCTCCAGCTGCAGGTCCGAGTCGCCCACGTAGTTGCCGCTGGGGTCTATGCCATGCTCATCGCTGATCACCTCCCAGAACTGGGGGGGTGGGGGGGAGAGGGCGGGGGTACGGGGTCAGCATCTCCTGGTGTCGTCCTCCCCCCCCCCCCCCCGGACCCCCGCGCCGGTAAAGCCGCAACCCAAGGCCGGGATAGGAGGAGGGGAGGATGGGGGGGCAGCCGCACCCGGGTTCCCCACCCCAGGCTGGGTGCGAATCCCGCACCGGGCGGGGGGGCGCAGCGAGTCCCGCATCCCGGGGGGGCGCAGCCCCACCCCGCAGCCGCAGCTCCGTCCTCAGGGCGGGCGCTGTCCGCGGTGCTGAAGGGCGACGGCGGCGCCGGAACCCGCGGGCGGCGGCGGCGGACAAAGGAGCGGGGCGGGGCCCTTTGTCCTCCCGGTGCGGCGGGGACGGAGGCGATGCGGGGGGGGGAGGGGGGGCCTTTGTCCGCCCCGCCGTTACCTTGGCGCCGATCTGGTTGCCGCATTGCCCCGCTTGGATGTGGACGATCTCCCTCATGGTGCGGCCGGACCGGAGCGGGTCTGGAGCGGAGCGGCACCGAGAGCGGAGCGGCACCGGGAGCGCGGGGGGCGGTTCCGCCGCCGCCGCCGCCTTTATAGCCGCCCCGCGCCGCACCGGGCCGGGCGCTGACGTCACCGTCGCTCCGCCGCCAATCATCGGCCTCCGCCGCAGCGCTGCAACTGCCCCTGCGGCACCGGCGCCGCCGCCGCCCCGCCCAGCCCCGCCCGTCCCGACCCGACCCGGCCCGGTCCGATTCGCTCCTGCCGGGTTCGACCCCGCTGCACTGCGCGGCCCCGGCAGCGGCCCGAGCCGACCCGGCGGCACCGCGCTGCTGGAGCATCCCCGGGGACGCGGGCACGGCCAGGGGGACACACGGAGAGGGGAGGGGGACGCGAGGTGGGGGAGGGGTGTCTGCAGCCATTGTGGGGGAAGGGAGGGGACCCGCCCACTCGGACACGCGTGCGGGACCCCGCATCGGAGCTTGGGTGCCGGCACGGCGATGGGGTGCCCCCCGGACTCGCCCGAGCATCGCTTAGGGTGGGATCACGATCCGCTCCGTGTCCCGGGGAAAAAGGAGCCAACGCCCACCGGGGGCTGTGCGCGGGGGGGCCGTACCGGGGGAGGGCGCGGTGTCCCGGAGTCCCGCGGACCGCAGCGTGCGCTGCCGTAGAACAAAGGCGATGGCATTCGCCAAAGGAGCCGCCTTTGTCCCCAGGTGGTCGCGCTCCGCAGCCCCCACCCCCCGGTGTTGCCCCTCGGGGGCCGCCGGATTCCCCCATGGCGCTGGTGCCGGAACCGGTGCTTGCATTGCTGCTGTCGGGCAGCGATCTGTCTGCGAGTGAACGTGGGGCACAGGCTGGTGAGAAGCATCCAGGTGCCGGTGCTCAGCGCTGCCCCACACCCAGCACCCACGGCCACGCGTGGTGCCAGGCACACATCACTGCAAAGAGGCTTTATTTGGGAGTGCGAGGTCAGGCAGCCCAACCCCGGCTGCATTGGGCCACCCAGGGGAAACCCAACGGTGCGTCCATCTGTCCATCCACCCATCAGTCCGTCCGTCCATCCATCCATCCATCCATCCATCCTCCTGTCTGTGCCGCCGCTTACCAGGAGCACAGCACCACCTCCCTCAGCGTCCGCCGGAGCTCCTGGCTCCGGAAGGCGTAGATCAGGGGATCAACCACTGAATTGCAGATGATGAGGATGAGGAAGAGGTTGAAATAGCTGAAGAAGCAGGTGCAGAAGGGGTTGGTGGGGCAGGTGACGATGAGGATGAGGTGGAAGAAGAAGGGCCCCCAGCAGATGAAGAAGACTCCCAGCAGGATGGTGAGCGTGACGGCTCCCTTCAGACTGCTGGTGCGGTAGATGGTGGGCTGCTTCTGCTGGCTGGAGATGTTGCGCACGTGATGGCGAGCCAGCGCGAACATGTGAATGTAGAGCACCAGCATGAGGACCAGCATGAAGAGGAAGAAGCCGATGAGGCAGAGCAGGATGGCGTTGTTGCGGTAGTAGGTGATGAAGACGGTGCTGGAGACGGTGCTGGCCAGCCAGACGCTGGCCATGGTGACCACGGCGCGCTGCAGCGTCATGATGCTGTGGTAGCGCAGTGCATAGAAGATGGTGATGTAGCGGTCCACGGCGATGACCCCCAGGAAGGAGAGGGAGGACACGACGGAGCTGCAGATGAGCATGTCGATGACGTTGTCCATGTGGCGGACGATGCTGGCGCGGATCACCAGCACGCCGTGCTCCATCAGCAGCATGAAGAGCGTCTCGGCCAGGTTGCTGACGCTCACCAGCATGTCGGAGACGGCCAGGCAGCAGATGAAGTAGTACATGGGAGAGTGCAGATTCCTGTTCTTGAGGATGGCGGCCACCACCAGCAGGTTCTCCACCAGGCTCACCAGCCCCAGTGTCAGGAAGAGTTCATTGGGGATGTCCAGCCCCTGGCACCAGGCGCCGCCGGCCCCAGCTGTGGCGTTGCTCTGGTTGCCTTCACTGGCGTTCCAGGGCTCGCGCAGCAGGCGCAGGGGGGCCAGCGTCGACATGGCCCCGGCCTCAGCCCCAGGGACCCCCTGGCTGGGGGCCGTGGCCCTGAGCACAACCGCAGCGCCCGCAGAGTCGCTGTGCTCCCAATCGGCCCCACCAGCGCTCACACAGTGCCCGACCACGAGGCAGAAGGGATGTGGGCACCTCTGTGCCCCAGACACAAGGATGGGGAAGGAGTCCCCCACCCAGGAGCCCACTGGGCAGCAGCGCAGGGACTCTGCTGTCTCAGCCGCCTCCCCACCAGCACTGCCTGGCGTATCCGGAGCTCAGCGATGGTGATGGGGAAGAAAGGGCCCTTTCTCTGTCCTAATTTAAAGCTGGCTCCCTCGGCTCCTCCTCCTGAGAAGGGTGGGCACGCACATGACGGCCTGTGCCCGGGTAGCTGGGGGCTGAGCCGTGTTGGGGCACTGTGCACAACGGGGTCTCTGTGCGCCTTGGGGTCCCGCATGCCCCAGGGCTGGGCATGCCATCTGGGGGCCGTGCAACACAGCGGGGTTTCCCTGAACCCTTTGGGAACCTGATGCGCTGGGGCTGTGCACATTGGAGCTCCCACACACCATGGGGTTTTGCATGCCCTGGGGACCCCACAACAAGGGCAGCGTGAGGGGGCAGAGCCCATATGCGGCCACAGCCACGTTCCCCCAAGTGTCCCTGGGAGGGTGCCGTGCTGTGGGCTGCGATGCACCCCCTGGGGATTGTCAAAGGAGCAATTGAGTGCGGTCCCGTGTTGTGGCCGTTCGCGGTCTCTCGCGCAGCACGGTGCCCCTGGGAGTTTGGGCGGGCTGGGGATGCGGGACCCATCTGACCATCATGTGCCTTCGGCTCACGGTTGATGCCTGGAGCTGCTCAGCCACCAAAGAGCCATTCAGGGCTCCATCCACTGGCTGTTTCCACCGGATGCTTCCACCCCATTCTCGTGGGGGCCGGGGCCTCCCCAGGGCTCAGAGTTGCTCCTGGCCCCACATGGATGAAGGCAGCTGTGTGCAGGCTGGGTGCCCTGTGCCAGGCATGGCTTTACACCCTGCAAATGAGAGCGGCACGCAGAGTTGAGGCCAGCTCAAAAGAGCACACATCTCCACTGCCACGCTGGGAGCGGTGAGGCCATGGTTGGAAGCTGCAGCACGGGGATGTCCTCAAACGTGCAAGCACGATGCCTGGCCCTGATCTCCAGCACAGCTCATAGGGCCAGGCGCCCACAGCCAAATGCTGGCGGCACAGCCCAGCTGGATGGAGCAGCCCTGCTCGGCGCCATCCACCTGGGCAGACGGCGTCCCCAGAGCCTCCCGTTCCCCCCAGGCAGGACCAGCCCAGGCCAAGGGGGAAACGTGAGCAGGAGGAATCCAGCCTAGCAGACATCAGCTTCCCCACCCGGCTCAGTAGCGAATTTCAGCTTTATCAGCAGGGGTTTGGGGACAGAGCTGCAAAACGTCGAGTCTGCAGCTCCCAACAGCATGAGCGTGGATGGGTCTTGGCTCCCACATGGATGCAGGAGGGCAGAACGGAGTCAGCCCCAGCTGGGGAGCTCAGCTGCAGCACAGGGGGGGAGTGGTTGTTCCGGGCAGCGCAGCCTGGCTCAGCATTAGAGCCTCACACACCGTTACACAGCAGAAATGGAAAAGCTTTGTGAGCAGGAACGATGAGCTAAGGGCTTTAATGCAGCTGACCTCATTCTGGGCGCTGCACCACACTGCACCCTGCTTGAAGGTGGCAAAACAAGGGAAGGGAGAGGAAAGCAAAAAGAGGGGAGGGGTATCCTTTCTGTTTCAAGCACCATCAGAGGCTGCAGCACAACTCGAGCTACTCCCCCCACCACACAGCAACAGAGCTGCTCCGTGCAGCCTGGTCCATCCCTGCCCCCGCACTCAGCAGCAGGGAGGAGAAAAGGAGCCTTCACCCGAAGGAGGCACAAAGGACAGGAGGAGCACAAGGAAGAGATCTCCCATGATTAAGCACAGGACACAGCTCAGGAGAGCAGCTGGGGGAATCAGGCAACGAATGCATCTGTAAGGGGCCAGAAGGGGCCTAAGCTGCCAAGGGACAGCTGCTGTAATTAGCTCTCCCATTTTAAGACAGTGCTCAGCCCCTGCTGCAGCCTCCTCTGGCCGCAGCCTCTTCCCCCCAACGACAGCCAGCCCCTCTGCTTTGTAGGACTTTATTGGAGCGCGGGGGGGGCGGGCTGCAATCACCCAGGGTTAGGGGCAGGCGTGAGCTCTCAGCTCAGTCCCAGTCCCCATCGCCTTCAGGATTGTCATCTCGGGGGGGTTCCTGGAACTGGATGTTGGCCAGCATGTCCCGCATGGCCGCCATGAGCCGGTTCACCCCCTGGTTCAGGTCCTGCCCCGCTCCCGCCTCTTCGTCTCCGTCGTGCCTGATGTCACCCTGCAACAGAGAGGAGCTGCAGGGCCCAGGCTCGGAGCTGGCTGCAGCAGGCAGACACAGACAATGCCACATGCCAAAAAGCATCAGGCTGCTCTGCAACCTGACGTTTACACATTGCATATGCCAAGAGCCACTCCCTTTGCAGAAGCCCTGTGCAGTAAAAACTTCTGCGGACTGAAAGCAAAAACATGCTCTGATTTGCCAGGCAGCTGCTTTGTTGTTTGCTACATACCTGCAAGTTAAAATTTGGCAACAGTGATCGGAAGAAAAGAGATAAAGTGCTTTCATTGGATGGATGATTCGTTCTGAAAGACAGAAATCACACACCACACTTAAAGGGAAGCTTCTACTCCACCTGACTGTGCTTGTTTGGGCCAAGACAGGGCAGAGGAGCTGGTGAGAACCACGCCGTCTCACAACGCACAGCCCCTTCCGTGAGCCAGCTGGGCTCCCCCTCTACCTCCCTTTGGGAATTCATAGGGGTTTCTTATCCAGGCTTCATTTACTACAAACCACATCAGTTAAGAAGCAACCCAAGCTCTTCAGCAGCCTTTGCCTCCACAGCTGTGACTAGCTGCTGTCTGACAGCCACCAGCAGCCCCAGGCAGAAGCAGCAGGACCAGTCCTGCCTGTACGCTCTGCCTGTCGGCAAGCACCACCAGCCAGGGCCGCTCTTCCTCCCAGGTGGAGGAGGACAGCAGCACAGAGCAGCTGCGTGCAGCCCAGCCCGAGGCTGAGGGCATCGTCACTGGGAGGAGAGCTGTGCCAGCAGGCCCAAGGTGAGGGTACCTTTCTGGTCTCGTGTAGGAGATGATGGAGTCTAAAGGAGGAAGGGGGTCAAACCCCATCACAGGCTGCGATGTCACCTCCTGCAGAGAGGAAGAAGAGAGGGGAGGTGAAGGCTGTGCATCTCCAGGCACAGAGACAGTCGGACCAGCTGGGCAGGCCTCGGTCTTGGGGAAATCATCAGCCACAGCCCAGCCTGCCCACACAACACTGTGTGTTCATCCCGAGGACACCCTGGAAGCTGGGCACACTGGGTGGAAGCTTCGAGGCCATGCGGATGTTTCCTTCTGGTGGCTCTGGCCTGAGATGCGCCCAACGTCTGCACGTGTAGCAGGGTCTGGAATGCCACCACGCTGCACACAGCAGTGCTACCTGTGCCCTATCAGGGCCCCTCACCAGAGGCAGAGCTGCCGTGGCCTCCTTCATCTCTGAAAGGATGACATGCCGGTAGATATTCCTGGGTGCACTCTGGTACCGCATTTTCCTCCTAAAGCAGGGAGGGGGGGACAGCAGTTAGCAAGGAGCACAGCTCAGTACAACCAGCATTTCATTTCTGCTTCTCTGTGTGCAGCCTCAGCTCCACGCCTGGCTCTGCTGTCACTCGCAGAATCAGACAGAGCTGGCTGAAGGCAAAGCCAAAGTCACTTGGCAGCTGCTGACCTTCAAATGGAAGAGCAGAACAGCTCACTCTCACTGGCCTCCTTACGCTGCAGGTCAGCAGAGCAAACTAAGCTTAGTTTAGGACAAAAAAAACCGAATGCCACCCTCCTCAACTTCTCAGAGCTTGAAAACGATTTTAGCTGCTCTTAGCAAACCCCAGCATCACTGCTGCTCAACAGAGAGCTCCTCCCTTGTCTGAAAAGCCCCCAGCTTGATGTGTCCCTGTTTGTCAGCACTGAGGTCCAGCAACAGAGCTGATCACCTCTGCCTGCCGCACTCACTTGCGCTCAGACTCCTCCACCAGCGGGTCCCTGGCATCCACCATGCGTAAGACCTCGTGGACGTTCGTCTCCAGCCAAGCCATGACAGCAGGGTCCTTCCACAGGGAATGAGTCCTTCCCACGTAGAGGGACGTCAACTGGTTCAAGGCAGGAGGCTGGCTGAGGAGACAGGCGTTATTCAGCGCACTCTCCTCTTGCCTGCAGCTCTCTGTGCTCTCTGGAAAGGGCTCGTCGTCTCCACGCTGTGCTTCGGTGTGAGAACATGCAGGGAGGAATCGCAGGCTCCCAGCCCTGCTGCCTACATCTACCTTCACCAGTTTTTCTGCCTCTTTCTATTTCTGGGATAGACACAGCCACGAAATGAAAGTTACTCTGCCTTTACCTCAGGGGGAGACCGTTCACGTGTTTGGGAGGACCACATGTCAGGGAAACCCAGACTCACAGGAGACAGTCTGCCCTGAAAGCATGCACACATCGTTCCAACTACACGCACCAACAGGCTGCAGGATGAACTTCTGACCCAGCCACACTAAGGTGAAGCAGGTCTATGAGAGTTATCTGATAGCCTTTATGGGAATCCATTATAAATGCATCTAAGAGCCTCTCAGAAAAGTAAGTATTCTCTGCAGCTTTTAAACTCCATTAGCTGCCTGAGCAAGCAAAAACCCCACAACCAGCAAAATCGATTCCTTCTCTTCACTGAGAGCATCTCCAAGCCTTACCTTATCTGAGCATTCAGCCCAAAAAAGGAATGGGAGGCGACCCTGGCATCAGGCTGCACACTGCAGTGGTCCAACAGCGGCATAAGAACTGCAGGAGAAATTCACACAGCTCGTGTTCAGCAGAAGTGCCATGGGAGCAGGCAGACACCACTGCCAGGGCTGCAGAAAGAGTCCCACCCCTGGGGCAGCTTTGCAGCTGGAAGATATGCTGTGTTTTAGCCTCTGGATGATGGAAACAGAGCCAGAGTAAATAAACAAGAACACTTTTTCTTTTTTTTTTTTTGCCAGTTAAATAAGGTGCAACTTTATGCACTTAGTTTTGCTAGCCTTTGAAATTAAATAAGGGTTTTATGTCAGTCATCATGACATACTGTACAAAAAAGACTGTTTCAACCAACACAAACTAAAGCTCTGTTCAAAAGCTGTTTATCATGGGCTCTAAAGACACATCCTCCCTGGCATTCTGTGCCCCTCTGGGCTTGGAAAGGCATGTGTCTTTCTTCAGGGACAGCAGGGATAAAAGCAAGAGCGATGGACAACCATAGAGAGAACATCTAAAGCACAACAGTGCCTAAGAGAGAAAGTCAAGAGAGACCCACTGTCTATTCTGGGCACCCTCAGGGTACAAAGTTTTCCTGCTCTAAGAATTCAGTTCTCACTCTCCACCAGCTTGCACGCCCATGACTCTCTCCACTAAAGGGGCATCAGCCGCTCAGAGAGGAGGGTGAGCAGCAGGGAGAACAGCTGCTGACCTCTTCCCAGCACATGGAGGACTCTTGGTGCGTGTGCCCAGCCTGACCCCATTGCTCTCTCACTGCCCTTCCCACAGAGCTGGGCAGGATGAACCCCGGCGATGGGTTCTGCCAGTGGGCTGAGCAGCATCACCCTTCTGAGTCAAGGCTCCCGTCACACATGGACAGAGGCCAACATCATTTGCAACCCGCAGGCAAAACGCTGCTCCTGCATTTGACTGCCTGGAATCCAGCGTTGGTTCTCACATACGAAGAAAAGCCTGCGGGGATGGACTTACCGGTGGGGACAGACTTACCGCTTGGGAACATGATCAGCGCCTGCTGGATGAGCCGGGCAGCCCTCTCTCGAGCTTGGCTCAGCTCCAGCTCCGAGTGCTCCTCCTGCTGGCTCAGGAAGAAATACGCCAGTGGCACCGAGAAGGCAAAATTGGGGAGCTGGGACAAATTCCGGTGACTCTGCAGGATCAGAGGGAGAGAATTACCGAGAAATGATGCTATGCAGTAATCTCAGTACGGCTTCCCAGCTACTGGCTTGGTGCCCCCACGTCTGAGTAAGCAATCTTCAATTTATACAACTGATTGTAAGATACCAGGATTACAACAGAAACTAACACTGACACGACAGCCTTCGTGGTTGTTCCAATGACCTCCAGCTGACAGCCTGCCCACAAGACAGCCCCCAAAGGGGTAAGGGCTTACAGAAGGCCCGTGCTCTTCAGCCCCAGAGCAAGCTGTCCCCTAGCCCTGCCTCGTTCCTCACAAGGCTGTTGGCAACTCACCTCCCACTCCTGGAACATGCGTGTCAGGAAGGCGTACTCTCTGGCTCGGAGGGACAGGAAATCGATCAGCAGCAGCACACACAGGGGGTCACTCTCAGGATCAAGGCTTCAGAGGGAAGCAATCACAACAAGAATCAAAAAGTAAGCGTCACAAAAGCTGAAGCGCCTGCCCCAATTTCTGAGTCAAATGAGACTTCCCCACTAGCACTCAGAGTCATTTCGTAACGCAGCAAGTGCAGATAATGGGGATACAAACGTCCCTGCACAGCTGGGAGGACAGCGATGTCTCATCCACACTGTGCCCTACAAAGAGGAGACAGGCCTGCCACAGCACCAGATGGGAGGAAGGCTGAAGCCACTGTTGTGCAGCAGCTTTGCAGAGACTGCAGGCTCTGCTGTAATTATAAGCCAGGCCCAGAGCTCGGTAACCAAAAGTAAGGGACTGCGAGGCTCCGTATTATTAAGCCTCCATCCAAACAACCACCTATCTCAGCAGTACAGATAAGAGCACAAGCTCAAAACTAACCTGTGGGACTACATCCTTAAGGAGTGACAAGCCCTCGCTGAGGCTGGGGACAGTATTACAGCTCCATCTGCTCTGTCCAGCCTGGGCAGATGAGGGTCAAGTGTGTTGCTCAAAGCATATTTCCTCACGAGCACCACAGCTCCTGGCACTGGCTGCAGGGATGGGGCACAGGAGGGCCACCTACCTCAGAATCAGCTTGCAGAACTCCAGGGCTGTCCGGGGACAGCCCCTCTTCTCCAGGAACATCAGGTGTTTGAACAGAGCCAGGAAGAAAGCCCTGTGTGGAGAATAGGTTTTAGAAGCCTGATTTGAGAGAAGCAGCGTTTTTCATTCAAGAACAGGGACTAAAAATGAACCCAAATCAATCTTTTTTTTTTTTTTTTCCTTCTTCAAATTTTGATATCTTAGTGAAAGCATTGGGACTACAAACCCATAGCTGGCCTTGTGCATGCACACCCACACCCCAGAGCCAGCTACTGAGGACAACAGAAACAAGGCAATCTCTGAAGTCTGCCTGCTAGGGCTCTGCACGGTCACACCTCTGCTGCTGTCCCTGCACTGCGCAGGGATGGTGACACAGCACATGAGACATGCATGGGGGGAGATGAACACCCAAATTGGGTGAGATACAGATCACAGCACTGAGGTCGCAGGCAGCACGGTCTGTCAGCCAGCGGGTGCTGGAAACCTGAGCAATCTCCAGGTAGAGCAATTTGGGAGAGATTACTTAGGTCAGCTGACTGGAAAATTCCCAGAATAAAGTCACCTTCCTCTGCAGCTGCAGAACTATCAGTGTTACATAAACAACCAGGCCTTGAGGAGTGCAAGTGCCAGGAACAGCGGCCGAGCAGACAGCACAGGAGTGACCAAAGACAGACCTCATCACACCACGAGGAGTTTTAGGACAAAAGTAAGTGCTGCTTCAGGCTAATGGGTACTAATTGTACATCAGGGATGTGACAGGGAGGAACAGCTAATGCTCCAATACGAAATCCCCTGGGAAAGAAGATGCTTGGCAGAAAAAGCCTCAGCCTGTCTCAGTGCAAGTGACCCGGCAGCACAAGAGCTGCTGGCAGCCTTCTCTCAGGCACTGCCTGCTCCTGCCTCACCAAGGGAGGCTGCTGTTGACTGCAGAGAGGCAAATTCTATTCTGACAGAAAGGGACATTTGAGGTCCCTTGAAGCTGCCAGCACCACAGCACGGATGCGGCAGCAGGGGTGGTGAATCTGGGTGTGTGTGCCCAAAGCAGGCCGTGGGGATGATGCCACGGGTGCCCTCAGGCTGGTACAGAGGCAGGTGGCTGCCTACCTGTTCTCCGGCCGCCGGTAGTCCAACCTGCAGCTCCCACTGGTGAGACTGAAGACAGGGTGGAAGGCGCACTCCAGGCTGTACAGCGCCCGCTCTGCAGACAGCACAGACACCATCAGGACACACCAGCAGCCCTGCATAGCACGCTAACCCAGCTCAGCATGGCCAAGAAGACACTGCTGAGTGAGATGAGCCACAGGCGAGGAGATAAGCTTGTTCACACCTCAGCAAAGTGCAAAGCAACTTCATGGTCCCAGCAGATAGCAATGCAATCAAATCCTCCTCCTTTCTGCAGGCATTAGATCAAACTGTCGTTGTGCAAAGTAACTCATCTGGAGGGGATCTGGGATTGAGGCTACTACAGCTGCCTCCTCCACAACTGTTTTCACATGTAGAAGCCAAAGATCCCGTTCTCACTTAATCTCTGACCCCTCCTTTCATGCTAAAAAGCACGTGTTCCTGTTACCAAACAGCTCACCTCTCTGCAGCACAGCAGTCTGAGGGACAGCTATCCCCCAGAATGCCTCCTACTCGCTTGCAATGCTTGAAGAAGCTGAGTCTGACACACAGTGTGCTGGTCACTGTGGCCTGGAGGGTCATGTACACTCCCCATGGGCAGGGTGGGCTTCTCAGACTATCCCTTACACTGCAGCATTTGGTAGCAGCTGCATCTGAGTCTCCTCCTGCAAAGGACTTCCTACAGGTGACACCACTCCATCATGTCCAGACAATCCTTTCATTCCTTTTAAAGGTGAAAGGCAACGTGCTTTGTCACAGACAAGCATGTCCAGCTCTACTCATAAGCCTCCAGCAAAAGTCAGAAGTCTGAAAGGCAGCATGAGTGCTCAGGGCCAGACTCAGAAAGAGAGCCAAACCCTTCTGGTTTGCTGCTCCTTTGCTGAAAGGAAAACAAAACAAAACAAAATCAAAAGCCTTTGATGGCTATAATTCATAGCAACCGCTCAGCTGTGACTTCTAGGAAGGACTTGCTCAGTGCTGTGTGCACGTGTCTACAGAGCTAAGTCACAGCAGTGCCTCTTCCTTCCTTCCTCTCCCTTTCCATGCTGTACCTGCAGCAAAAGCCTGTCCCCAGCAGCACAGAATCACAGGGGTTGGAAGGGACCTCCAGAGATCATCGAGCCCAACCCCCCTGCCAAAGCAGGTTCCCTACACCAGAACGCTGTGCTGCCAAGTACTCTGGCCGGTGTTTTCCTTAGTAAGCTTTCATCAACTCCAGCTAGCCCCAGAGGGAAGGTTCCCTTTGCTGCTCCCTAGCCCACAGAGTGGGTTACACTGCAGGGAATCGCTGCAGCCTCACAACCTCTGCCAGCATCCACTCCACACCTCCGCTCTCACCTACGAGGTCACGGGCCATCTCCTGATCCTCTTGCATCCGGCAGACATCACTGAGCTGCAGAAGGGAGTCCACGTGGTAGGGGTTCATCTGAAGCAGCAGCTACACAAGAACATGAGCTCGATCAGGAGATGGCACCAATCACCAATCTGCACTTTGCCTGCAAGGCGAGCTCTGTGACACTGGCATGAAGACGAATGCCCTGACACAGCACATGAGAGGAAGGGGCTGCTCTCGCCCCTGGGTCTGAACCTGAGGGCACATCCCACCCAGCATCATCCCAGACAACAAAGCTATTCTGGCACAAAGGCCGTGCCAGGCCACTGATCATCTCTGCTGTCCTCCAAATAATGCCCGACTCCACTGTGTCCTTTCGAAGGCGGAGGGCCCAGAACTGCACACGCTATTCAGGATAGCAGAAGGCAATGTTGCGTTTTTGTTTCATTCCCTAACCCTTTTTAAAGAAGCCTGAATATTTTATCAGGCTTTTGCTTCTTCTGGGCACTGAGGACATTTTCATGCACCTATCACAACCCCAGAATCTGGCTCCTGAGTGGACAGGAAGAAAGGATTTCCAGGCTGCTGAATGCAGGCCTAAGTATCATCATGCTTCAGAGAACTCTTCATTCACTACTTATATTATAAACGGGCTACAGAGGCTCAGGAAGTTGTACATCTGCAGGGTGGCAGCCAACATTCCCAACTACATTAAAAGCTTTTGCATTCTAGGCTGACCAGCTCAGTGCCTTTGCCTTGGTGCCTTCTGTATGATGTTTCACCTCTCCTTGCCCTCTTTAAGTTCCTTCCCAGTCCCTCATTTTGGAAGGTGTGGAGCACCTGAGGTCATAACAATAAAGGAAAATGCTTTTATTCCACCACAACTTGACCAACAAGACTCATTTAATCCATCAGGCGAGAGCAGAAGAGAGTTCACTGAGCAGGGCTCCCAGAAAAACATGTTTTGCATGCTGAAACCACAGCAGCAAGGCAGACAGACGCTGTGGCTACACACACTGTGGCTGTCACAGGTACATTGGCTGGGGCTCTGAAGCACTTTGAGCATCAGCAAATCCTGGACTGTTAGGTTTTCCCATAACAGAAAAATGAGGCTAGAGCTGTAGGGCTGTCTTCAAATGCAGTCAGGCCATTCAACAAAGATAAAGACCAAAATGCATGGTGGAAAATCTGCCCTGCTCTGCACGGCATGTGAAAGCACATCTGAACTGGCTGGTTAGAATTTCCTTGCAACTTCCAAGGTGAACCCCTCAGCCTAGTTAGCAAGAAGAACTGACGAGCTCTAGAGAGCACTGGCTGAGAGCAGAGGGTGGGAAATCAGAAGGAACTACACTCTGGCCTCTTTAAGGGCCTTTTGTCTTTAGGAGACAGTGGCCTCTTTAAGAAATGTCTCTGGGGCATGTTTCCACACTCACGTGGCCAGAGTTTTCAGAGCAAAAATACTTCAGTTATGGTTCAGCAGGGTCCAGAGCAATTTCTCTGTTGCTTATCATCACAATCCACAAACGTTACCATACACTTTAATGAGCTTGAACATGCATGAAGAGCTTTCAACAAAAGAACTGTTTTGCTGCAATACCAGGAAAACACTTTTTTCCCAACCATGCAAGAATTTATAAATAGAATAACTGTTGGTTTAGAGTCCCATTTAAAGATGCATTTGTATAACATTTTTACTTTCCCAGCTGAAGAGTCGAGACAAGGGAGCTTTATTCCCATTCCTTCAGCAAAACAGCCAGTTGCTGAAGGCTCCTCTGCCAGAGGACCACCTGGCATCCTCCAGCAGTGCCACAAGGGTGGGCCACCAGGGATGGGGCCTTATTTGCACCACTTTGGCCCCCTGTCTCAGTTACAAGGCAAACGCTGCCTCGCAGCGCTACAGGCCACTCGTGCTCAGAATGTGAGAGCAATTTCACAACGTACCACGATGTTGTTGGGGTCCATGGACTCCACAGCATCCAGAAACTTGAACTGCACTTGCTGGTACTCGCGGTGGTGCTCGAATGTGAAATACTGCACGCCCCTCCTGGTCTCCACCAGCTGCATGGCAATACCTAGAGAGCACACAGATGTGGGCACTGCTGATGCCAACCTGTGAGCACAAGCAGCTGAAACTCCTCTGCTTTCTTCTAATATAGAAAGCTTGTGGGCATTGCAGGCTCTACAACCACACGTGTTTTCAGAAACTCCCACAAGATTTCATTA
Source organism: Tympanuchus pallidicinctus (assembly GCF_026119805.1). NCBI lineage: Eukaryota > Metazoa > Chordata > Aves > Galliformes > Phasianidae > Tympanuchus > Tympanuchus pallidicinctus. Next base: position 24,360,541 of record NW_026294739.1, read on the forward strand.
CTTCCTTCCACAAGCCAACCTCTGAAACCCACTTGAGAAGCCCAGACAGCTTGCTCTCCCTGTGGATGTTTTCTCACAGTTGTGTAAGACTACTGCAAGAAGGGAAGCACACATCACCTGCTACCTCCAGTAAAGGGTGGGGGGGGGAAAAGTCAAATGCTAAGATAGAATGTGAAGAGTCCTCCTTGGTGAGAAAGGAAGTATTCTCTAGCATTAGCTGAGGAGCAGTTCCCTGTTCATATCAGGCAGTGCAGAAGCCAGGACCTGGCAGCTGATGGAAGCAGCTCCAGTTTCTGTGCACTGAGGCTCCAGGAAAGCACAACTGGCAGGAGCAGCCACATGGATGTGGGACCATCGGCCAGAGGCATTCTGAAGCAACACTGAAAGCCTCACCTGTTTTGCTGTAGCGTGGCCAGGTGTTCTTGGGAGCTGTCAGCCACGTGCTGCGGACATACTGGCGCTGCCTTTGCCTCGGCCTGAGGAAATAAACATGACAGGTCACATTTTCCCTGCACTAACAGAATGCAGAGATCTAAAACCAGCCAGAAAAAGGATGATTCAGGGAAAAGGATCCAATTTATTCCCCAGCTGCAGCCCTGCCACATGGAGCTTTTGCCCAGAGCTTTAACATGCTTGCCTTTGAGACACAACATACCTTCGCACTCCGGCTCTTCCTTGCTTTACCATTGCTCTTTGGGCTTGTCAGTGTCTCAAGCATTTCAATGGCTTCTTTCCCTTGTTTTTACTCCTGCCAAGTTCTCAGCTGCCTCTTGCTTCAAAAAGCTTCCCAAGCCCAATTAAGAGAGCCCCATATCCCTCTGACTCATATCCTCCCAGCAGGGCCTTCAAGCGTTGACTGATGCGGTTTAAGATGTACTCAGAAGTGCAACTGATGGACTGGTTCAGAGCAAGAGGAATTCAGAAATCAAGGCAATTCTAAGAAAGTCACATCTCCTTAGTCAGGGATGTTTCTTTTTCCTCGAGTGCTAGATGCCACCTTTTGATTTAATCTCTCCTTGAAAGAGTTTAATTCACCTACAGACCCTCTCACAGCTTCCCTTTCCACCACCACCATCCTGAGCCTACCTTTCTTATGTGCACATTTACCAACCAGCCCCTGAAACCAAGGGTTTTCTGAATACCATCAATGATAGAGCAGTGGATAACTCACAGAAATCTTACACTACACAGCAGTTGATACCCTGGGCATATGTGAGCAACTTCAGGAGACTACCTGGAAAGTACTCAGGGTCCACCTAAGACAGAGACTTTGGAATACTAACAGGAAACAAATGCTGGAACAAGACTAAGAACCTAGCAGACTATGAGTCTGAACAAGAAGATTTTATAAGGGCACTTGACAGTAGATGGGAGAGGGAAAAAACATAAACATCAAAAGAAAAAGGAACTACTAGCTAAAGTCCGAAGGAACCTTACACCTTCCTCACACACAGCCAAAAGATTTTCTTCTGATCCAAAATCTGACTACTAAATAAGACTACTTGAACATATTGGGGTGCCCTGGGCTCCTGGCACAGGTGTAGCACCAAGGACTCAGTAAGCAATGCCAAGGCAAGGACAGACACAGCAACTCAAACATCAGAAGTGTTTAATATCACATTTTGGACTAACCTCTGATCACCAAGAACAGCACGAGCCCCAAAGTATCTCTTCAACTCGTTCTCTGGATTCAAGTTCCTGAGAATGTTGAAACAAGAAAGAAAAGTTAAACAGACAAAAATCTTGCAAACTTTTCCTTTTGAACAAAGTCAGACGTATTGTACCATAACCATTCCTGGCCAAGCTTCTGAACTGCCACACACACACACACACACACACAGCCCAGTGGTGTGACACAGCACACCAGAAGGAGAACAGCTAATGGTCAGAGCAGAAGGCATCCAAATGCCCGTTCAATCAGGTGCACAGCTCCTTGCACTCTGCTCTGTGAGCTAGGGAATACTTTTGCTGCCCTCTCCAGGACAGCTGGGGCCAGGCATGCTCTCAGGGACAGCCTCAGTTCAGGGAAGCATGCCTGGGATGTCTGCATCTGGAAAACGTGAGATACCCACTGCCAAGTCTAGTGGTGGTGGACTGCAACCCAGGGCAAGCACCCTAACCACTGTATGAAGGCTGGCAAGGCTTAAAATACATTCTTTTAATACAAAGATCTTACATCAAAGCATGGTAACACCTACAGTCTTCTTAGTCTAACATTTGGCCCAGAGAAGGGAGGCACATTTAAGGGGGGTTTCCTCTTTACCATCCAGTAAGAAAAGCTCAAAGAGAGGGAGTGGGAAGGTGGAGCTCCAGCACTGCCAACTCACACCCACTCTGACATTATCCACTTTTCAAAGGTTTCTGAATAACGTTCACCTCACCAGAGAATTCACTGAAGTCTAAAACATCTCAGCAAGCAAATATCCCTTCCTTTACTAAAATGAAAACTAACTAAACTAGCAAAAAAAGCCCACCAGCCTAGATTGCTTTGATGCAGTGTGTTTGGAGGTTTCAAATCCTCATGTGGTAAATTGTTCAGTCCTTCAAGTTTAAATGTTTTTGCTTTTGTTTTCCCAGAAAAGAAAAAGAGCTGCCAGTATCCACACTAACCCAGAGACAGGCTGGACAGAGAAGCTGGCTGATCCAGGCTGTGATGTTACAGATGTCTAGTGAGGCTAACAGCTTTCTCAGCTGGTGGACATGCCCAGCACTTAGTCCACTTTGCTGATGGCCAGATATTGGAAAGGTTAGACCAGTCTAACAAGCACTCCTGGTGAAATTAGTTGCTGGTACTGCTTAGCCTTCCTTGAAGGGTAGCATATATTGGCATATTGGCCAGGTTAGTCTGGTTTCAAAGCTCTGTTCACTGAGGCACAGAGTCACCAACAGCTTTAGCCTGGAAGGCACTTCTGGAGGTCATCCTGGTCCAGTCACTCACTCAGAGCAGATGGGACAGCAAAGAATTCTCACTGCTGCTTAAAGCTGAGCACACCTTTAGGAGCAACAGTTAGAGATGGGGCTGTGTGCAAACACCTACCATAACCCCTTTCACATAAGGTCCTGGATTTATGGCCAGCTTACATATGTAGGCTCCCACCTCCTCTCCTCGGCATACAAGTACTGTCACACCACAGCCAGGAAGGAAAGTGAGCGCTACCTGTGCTCTATGTAGAGCAGAGGCTTGCTGTCAGCAATTATTCCACCCTGGCTCTCTTGTGATAGTCCATTAGTATCCTCAATCTTCTCCAGCAAGCTGTCGATGTCTTCCAGGTCATCATCTTCCTTAAGACATGCACATGCAAAGACAAGGCAGTGATTACAGGATGAGACACGGAGGCACACAGGTCACCCAGCTGCCTCCAGGCCCTGTGGCTCTCCCCAATCTCACCCCACAGACCCCCCCATTGCTCACCCTGCTTCAGCCCCACTCTGGGAGCCCACATACTCTCTTGTATCGAGGCTTCTCACTTTCCACCCAGCACCCTGCATTTCCCTCAGGAATCCCACTCCTGTGCTTGCCATCCCTGCCCAACTGCCCCCAGAAGGCTGGCTGCTCTCCCTCCTTCCTCAAGGCATCACAGGACACTTCTCCTCATACTATCACAAGCCTGAGTGTGTCAACTGAATAAAGCCAGCATGGCAGGCTTGCTGCTGGCCTCGTGCTCTGAGCCCAAACCAACAAGACACTGGTCCTTCCCACACAACACAGCTCACAAGTATGCGCATGCCTGATCTCTGGTCTCCCCTCTCCTACAAAGCTCTGCTTTGTCTTGTTTACTTATACGATGACCTAACTTCCTAAAATACCATGAAAAGTTGGGGGGCTGATTTTAATGGCAAAATAAATCAACCCTCCCTGCCTGCTTTCCACGGAAACATTGAATTACTGCTGTGACCGTTGTAACACAAAATTAGACACTAGCACGTTTGTAATCCAGTTTTAACATACTGCATGGTCACTTCCCACTCTTCAAACAGCCAGAAGAACACATCCAGCAGAACCCATTCAACAGCTGCACAGCACTTTCACCTCAATTTCCCTCTATTTTGCCCACGGACAGCAAGTGACGCATTTCTCATGCGGCCCTTCATATCCTCCTCGGGATGCACATGGGCAGAAGGTGGAATTCCATTCGTGACACTCAGACAGCACTCTGAAGTTGCCTTTTCCAGCTAAATATACTGTGTGCAGTGAGTACATGAAAAGCTTATATTGTTTTGCATTTCAGTGACAGAACAAAGGCAGCTTTATCTCTAGTTTGCAAATCAAACTTCCTATTTCTGGGGATTAAATCTCCCCAGAGCTCAGGGCTGGCAGATGTCACCCTTCTGCTCGTCACTCTCACAGCAGGAGAGGAAGCAGGCTTTCTAAGGGGTTTTCTCCCTTGGTGACTGACCCCTGAGCCCCCACATGCATTCCCAGGGAGGCAGCTGCCAGCCCACACCTACCTGGGGCAGCCCTCCCAGCACCAAAGCATGCTGCAGCCCACTGTGTATTGCCAAGGACCTCTCCCAAATTGAGGCTCTTGGCTTTTAGAAAAAAAAACACAACAACTTGAACTGCATTTATATTATATGCACTACTCTTCTAAATTCAGTTTCCTAAACTGGCTCATGCAGTTAAAGCATTCAAGCATAACAGAGTGATAATAAAGGAAGATTCAAGTATAAACATGTGTCTGTTTTATCCACAACACACAGATGTGGGATAAAGCTCTTTCTCCTCTTCAAGCACTCTTACTTAGGAGTGGACAATTAAGAGAACGAGAATCACCATCCTCTTATTGCCTTCATCACAAGGAGACAGAAGCACATCCTCCTGGAAGGACACTTAGCCATGCATGTCTGATAATGCACTCGGGATGAGCACACACTTGTCAGCATTTAGCTCTATGATGCCAAACAACAAGGAGGAGCATGGCTGAGCACAGAGAAACAGGCAAAGGCAACAGGAATCACTGCCAGCAGTGTGAGCTTTGTAGAGCTGTGCAGTGCTGGAAGAGCTCTCGAAGTAGGGCAACGTCAGTATCGTGAAAATGCAAAACCCTTGAAAGTCCCCTCCTGTGCAGAGCCTCAAAGATGAAAGGAAAAAGCTGCTGTGAGGATTTCAGCTCTAAACCACCTGCAGCAGAGCTGTGCGAGTCCCACTGCTTCGAGGACCACAATGTTGTTGCCACTTCATACATTTAAATGAGCACAGTGCAAGGAGGAGCACTTTGGCTTCAAAATCTTTTCTGCAACTGCCAGTGTCATCGCTTTGTCATCCCATCCCAAGGGGGACATCAGCACAGCCACCAACCCTCACAACAAACACACACATACCAGAGCCTCGCCTGCTGAAGTTTTCTTTGTTTTCCTTTTCTTTTTTTTCTTTCGTGGCTTGTTATTCAACACAGGCTGCAAAAAGAAATGAAACAGCTGTCAGAGCAAACCCAAACACTGCTGGAAAAGAACGCTCCATGGAGGAGAAGAATATTTTCCACAGGGATCAGCATACCAGAAGGTCCCTTGAATGAAACCAATATTCATCTGTACAATACTCACCTTGTCAGCAAATGAAACTTGAGATGCAAGGAGAAAATAGAAGAAAGCACCACGGGTTTGCAAATGTGAGGGATGAATCTCAGGTTACTTTCACTTCTACGCTTGAGACCATAAAATCAGGCAAGAAACAGTTTAGACATGCCAGGGTTTGGAAGAAGTGTTTCATCCCTGCATTACTTCCTAGAACAAACTTCATTTCTGTGTTTCCAGTGAGCACGACAGCTTCATCAGTCACACCACTTAACAGAAACCAACAGCTGCCTGAGAGCACCGTGTGATACAAACTCGTCTTGCTGCAGATGCAGCTGCTTCAGCTCACCATGCTGCAAAACATTTCCCAACCCAAGATGCGTGCTGCTGTCTGTGCTGGTGCTTCCCCAGGGCACACAGAACTAATGACACTTTTCCAGGATCACCAGCTCTCCACAGCACTGCACCTGAGTAACAGAGTCCCAACAACAGCTCCACAACTCCCAGGCAGATTTCAGAGCCAGGAACCCAGCTCCAATCTGGTTCCACACATGCTGACAGCACCCATGTTTCTACCCAGGAAATCCACAGAGCAGCAGCAGGTGCGTTCTGCTGTGTTTAACAGCAAATTTGGGGTCAGGGCCACATCTGAGCCACTGCTCACGTGAGGTCTGACTGAGCAAAGCTCACCCTGCGTATCTGAAGCACTCCCAAGCACACACAGAGGGCAGCCCCTCCTCCTCCAGCCACACTGCCACCACACCAAATACTGCCTTCTATTGGATGAGGCCAAGGGGATAATTCTTTTCACTGCCCCTACCCTCACCACCAATATTGTATGGGCTAGATTTGCAGTGTCCAGCTGTTACTTAAAAAGCCCATTTCTTCACATGCTTTTGCAACTGTCATGTCAAGGAGATGTTTTCGAGCTGAAACAGATTAGAGAAGGGACTCTAACAGAAAATGACAACAACAAATATAAGTGAAACAGGAAAGAAGCAAGTCCAATCTTCAGCTTATATTGTTGGGAGCATTTACACCATTCACTCCACAACACATGCTTGCTGAGCACTGACCCAGCAGCCCAGCCTGCCTATAGCACAGCGCTGTATTAACTGTGCAGTGAATGGAGCAGAGAAGCAGCCTCTTTTTCTGAACCACTTTCTGTGCTTTGCATGGCAGCAGCTGTCACTACCAGGCAGCTGCAGCTGTGTTACCGTTTGGACTGGCTGGTTTGTCCCTTTCCCATCTCTCTGCCCATTGTGTTCTGCCTCTTCAGGTGTAGGCTCCTCATTGCTTCCCTCTGCAACATTGTGCTCTTTGAGCCTGGCATCTGCTCGCCCTTCTTTGGATGACAGGTCATCCTCCAGTTCTTCACTGGTGATCTGTGCAAACAAAAGAACAAGCTGCAGCAGCAGGTACACGGCTGCATCACGCTCTCCCTACAGCCACGAGGACAGGGTTGTGCAACCTTGTTCTGTTCACACCTGCAAATGATAAAGCGCTGCAGAAGCAGTGCAGGGCTCGGCTTCTCAGTTGCCTTCTCCAGAACATGGGCTGGGGGTGATTGCTCATTGAAAGCACAGTGTCTGCTGGGCACCAGGGTGTCTTTGCATTTGCTTACTGGTTGCAGACCCACGACTACAGGTCTGCTATGACACAGTGAACATAAATCAATCACACAGCCCTATCTGGATTCCACTCTTCCTTGGGAAGAGTCTCTGCAACCAACGTTGTTCACAGCCTCACGGTTAAGATGGGAACAGTTGAGGCTGGCCAAGGGGCCCAGAGATGAGGGGCTGGGATCTGTCCCTCCAGAGACCCACGTGTGCCCTCAGCGCCCATGTGATCCCACACCAGCAGCACCAGGATCGCACACACTGGGAAGGCAGCAGCAATGATTCCCAGCTCTGACAACACCCCCAGCCCCCGCTCCGCCATGCCCCGCGCTTCCAACACTGACATCCCGGCCACCCTCGGGTGCCACACAGCCCCAGGCGCCTCTCCGTGCACCCTGCTGCCTGCGTCCCTCACCAGCTTTCCCTCCCCATCCCCACAGCCCCCTCCAGCTCCCATCCCCACACTTATCCTTCCCTTCGGACCTCCCTGCCACCGCACGCCCCAACCCCACCGCTGACACCGCCCCTAAAGCACGACCCTCCCCAGGCCCCGCCGCCCCTCACCAGCTCGAAGCGGTTGCTGACACCGGGGCGACCCCTGGCTTTGGCAGCTGCCTGCGGCCACTCCCCGCCACGCTCGGGGCCGGAGGCCAGGCCCAACTCGCCCAGGCCCGGCTCCTCCTGGCCCCGCTGCTCGCCCCGCAGCCGCCGCAGGGCCCTCCGCGACATGGAGCCCCGCGCCGCACTGCGCCTGCGCGGCCCGCCTCCCTCCCGCCTGCGCAGTCTGACCCACGCACCGCGCCTGCGCGCGAGGCTCCAGCGCGCACGCGCAACTTTGATGCCCGTCCCCTCGCACGGCTCCTTCATGAGCCGGCAGGGACGCAGGCGCGGTACCCGCAGTGTAGGACCTATTTCGCGCCCCCCTGCTATCGCTGCGTGAAATATGTCTCGGGGAGGGAGCGTGGGGATGCGGGTTTTCCCACGGTCCCCGCACGGGGTCACGGCGGGACATAACCCGGAGGTGGGGGGTGCACAGCGGGACACGGGGGCAGCTCGGGGGCCCTGAGCGGTTGGGTGGGCGTGGGAACTGTTGGTGGGGGGTTTTCCCACGGTGCCAGTGGGGCACAGCCTGAGATGGGGTGGCAAACATCTCAAGGACACCCCGTTCCTGCAGTACTGCCAAAGAGATTGCAGCAGTGTGATGCGGGGCCCGGCCGATAGCCCACCACAGGGTCACTTGGGGTGTCCCCTCTGTCCCCACGCACCCTCCTGCGCAACCCTGTGCCCGACTCCATCCAGCGCAGGAACAGCCCCGGGAGGGCAGCCCAGAATGGTTTATTGGCAGGGGGTCATTATGTACAGTGTGACTGTGGCACCCGAGGGGCCGTGACATCAGCGTGGGGCCGTGCCACCTGCAGGGCCGTGACACCAACATGGGGCAATAAGGCGTCCCAGTCCCTGCAGGGCTTGGCACAGAAATGGGACCGAGAGGATGGGGGACAAAGGGTGCCCCAGAGAGACCCCCTCCCTGTCTCCGGGGCCGTGCCAGCGCCCCATCAGCAGCAGAGACAGGAGGGCATCACGGGGATGTGAGCTGGGAGCCGCGGAGCTCCGCATCCCCTGGTCCATAACGTCCGTAAGGTATATAAATATAGAGGCTGTATGTATACATCCTATGTATATATGTACATCTGGGCAGGGTGGGCGCCGGGCCCTCACTCGTGCCAGGAGCTGCAGCGCAGGGAGCGCGGGGCAGCGGGGCGGCGCGGAGCAGCATTGAGGACGGCCACACTGCGGCGACTGGAGCAGATGACGTCGGCCACGAAGCCGGTGCAGTCGCTGCAGACATCGCGGAGCACGGAGCCCTGAGCATAGATGTGGGGGAACTCCTCCTCCACCCGGCGCCAGCCTGGACCTGGCAGCGAGCTGTGGGTGCAGTGCGTGCCATCAGCCCCGGCGTGGGGAGGAGGAGGGTGGGAGGAAGACATTTGAGGACGCGGGACCCTTGTAGGGTGCTGGACTCACTGGAAGGTTTCCCTCTTGCGCAGCGGCAGAGCTTTGGCCAGCAGTGAGCCTGGGAGGCTCTCGAAGCCCAGTGCGTAGACAGGGATGTGAGCCAGCTTCTTGGAAGGCATCTTCATCTGTCAGGGCAGTGGGCATCAGGGGCAGCACCCAGGGGCATCCCCTTCACCCCAGGTCCATGCGGGGTCAGCGCAGCCCAGATAGTCAGACAGGGACTGGGACTGGGATTGGTGACAGTGACCTGAGCAGGTCCCTTACCTTCAGGCTGCAGGAGGAGCAGACAGACCTGGGGATACGGGGAGAAGCAGGTGAGCAGGGCCACCACCGAGGCACCTTCCCACCAGCCCCAGCACCATGGCCTGGCACAGTGCAGCACAGCACGACACAGCATGGCGTGGCATGGCACAGTGCTCACCGCTTGCAGAAGAGACAGGCTGCAGGCCAGGAGAAGAGGGGAAATTTGGCGCGGCAGCAGCAGCAGACCTGTGGGCACAGGCAGGGTGAGCACCAGGTGCAAATGGCATGGGAGCAGCTCAGCCCCCCCAGTCCGAGTCCCCACCTTGCCCTTCTTCAGGCTGTTGTAGAGCTCCTTGCTCTGTAGGAACTTCTCCATCTCGGCCTTGACCAGCACCCTACGCACATTGATCATCTCCTCCACCGTGAGGGCCAAGCTCTCCACGGGGTGGCTGAACTCCTGGGGGAGACAGGAGCCATCACTCCCACATGTGGCATGACCCGACCCCACAAATCCTGCACTGTGAGCCCTCACTCCGGGCCATGCCCGCAGCTCCAGTCTCACACTCACCAGCCAGAGGTGCTTGGAGCTGCTGCTGGGCGCAGTGCTGGAGCCATCCTCTGGCCTCTCCTCCACTGAGCCCAGTGCAGCGCGGGGCGCAGAGCCGTATGGCACTGGGTGGTAGCTGGCGGGAACAGAGCCTGCATGGTGGGACACCAGGAGGACACAGTGAGGACACACTGCCACACACAACTCCTCCAGCAAGCGTTGGCTGGAGAGCACAGCAAAGTGACCCTTGGGGATAGGGTGTGAGGGACATGGGGTGGGCTGTGCTGAGGGCAGGGACACTGAGTGTTTGTGGGATGGGGATCCCAACACAGGACTGGGCTTGGGGCAGCACAGGAGTACCTGATCGGGGCCGGGGCTCAGGATCCAGCGATTCCAGCACCTTGGGTGCTGCGTGGCCACCACCAAGCTCACTCTGGAACTGGGCTAGGTCCTGCTCCGAGAAGGAGCGGTCCCGCTTCATAGGCAGCCCGGAGACAGACTCTGTGCTTGGTGAGTCCTCCTCCTGCAAGGCCGCACGGACAGCATCACCCAGTGACCCACGCACCCCTATCCTGTGCCCCCCTGGCATCCCCACCACAGCCCCTTTTTCACCTCAGAGATGCTCATCTCCTCCATCTCTGCCAGTGTGGGTGCCTTGAGCAGGACGCGGGGCCGTGGCCGTGCAGGCACTGTGCTGGCCTCGGGCACAGAGAGATCGATGCAGGAGCTGGACGTGAGGTGGCTGGAGCAGGCGTGCGGGATGCAGGGCAGTGAGCTGTACCCTGGGAAGGGGATGGGGTTTGGCACTGGGTCCTGCCATGACACCATGGTGCAGAGGAGGCAACGCCAGTACCTTTCTGACCCCGGTATGATGTCTCCACGGGTCGGAGCTTCCTCTCCTGCTTGATCTCCTCCAAGATCTTCTCATGCAGTGTCCTCTGTTTCTGGGGCAGTGGCCGTAGCCTCCGCTCTGATGCCTGCAGGAAACAGAGCCGGGATGCTGCAGCTCAGGGCTCACAGTGAGCTCAGCTCAGGGGCTGCAGCCATGGGGACCCTGCAGGGTCAGCACCCACCTGCTTGAGTGGGGGCCGGGAGCGGATGAAGTCCAGGATGAGCTCGTGGGCATCCTTCTTCACTCGTGGTGGGATGTCCCCGTCCACCTGGTAGAGAACAGTGTCAGCACCAGCTGGTTGATGGCAGCACATCCCAGTGCGGGGTCACCTGTCCGAGCTCACCATGACCTTGCGCAGCTTGTAGTTGCGCGCGCGGATGTCCTGCATGAGCATCTCGAAGGGGGTCAGCTGGTACTCGGTGGGCAGTGGGTTGAACTGCTTCTCCTGCACCTTCTTCAGCTTGACGCCGTGCCGCAGCTCCCGCATCAGCTGCACCCACAGCCGGGCCTGCCGGGGGCGTGGGGTCAGCGCCGGCCCTCCCACAGCCCCAACCCCCTGCATGGCCGCGCCGTGCTGCCGTACCCAGTCTGTGTTGCGCAGGCTGCCCAGCTCTGCTGCTGGCCTCTCCTCTGCCTCCTCATCCTCCTTCAGCTTCTGCAGCATCTGTGATGACACGGGGGACACTGTTATCCCACTGCGGTCACTGCAGCATTTTAAGATCCCAAGGATCTCCCCACACGGGCAAGCTTCTCACCTCCTTGGCATCGCGGATCTTGGCCAGGAAGGCTTTGAGTTCCACAGTTTCAGCAAAGAGCGCCCGGCACACGGCCTGGTAATGAGCCTGGGCTTCGTTGGGATCGGCAAGGCGTGCAGCGCAGCACCGCATGGCCTGCCCGAAAGTGCGCACAGCTCGCAGCGGCCCCTCGCCACTCTCCTCCTCCTCCTCCTGCCCCCCATAGCCCTCGTCGGCCGTGCCACAGCCACTGTCCTCTGAGTCACTGTTGGTCATCAGGTCGATGAGCTGCTCCAGCTGTGGGCTCAGCTCCCGCTCCTCGTTCTCATCCAGCCCCCAGTCCAGCGCCCGGTAGATGGCAAAACCCAAGGACTGCACCATCTGCAAGGAAACGGCACCGCTGTGCCACCAAAAGCCCTGGCACTGCCCGTGCCATATCTGCGTGCAGAGCCCCATCCGTTGAGTCTGGGCCTCACCACCCAGAGCACACCAGGACCCCATTGCCTCACAGCAAGAGGAGCAGGAGGAGATGCACAGGGGTGATGAGGAGCAGGAGGAGATGCACCATGCCGTGGTGCTGTGACATTGCCTGCCCAGAGGCCCCCATGATGTGCAGCCAGCAGACATCCAGCTCAGAGATGAGGGTCCCCACATACCTGTGCTTCAGCAGCAGGCGTCAGCAGCAGAGGCAGCTCTGGGGGAGAGAAAGGTACAGTCACTGAGGCCCCAAGGCTGGGGGTCAGCCTTACCTCACTTTGTGCCCCCCACCCTGGGACTGCTGCACCCGAGCCAGGACTCCCATCCCCAGCCGGTCTCATCCTGAGCTGGCACAGCCCCGTGTTGTTTGCAGGGACTGACAGCACAGCCCTGCATGTGGTGCAGAGACGGGCAGCACTCAGCTGACAGCGATACTGATGCTCCTTTCACTGCAGAGGTGGCACAGCTGGAGCACTGTGCACACACACAAGCACCATGCACACACACAGGCACCACGCCAATACACACAAGCACTGCACACACACACAAGCTCAGGCCAAAGGCTCTCAGGCAGCTCAGCCCCTTCTGGGGGAGCACTGCAGCCATAGGATGATGAGCAACTGTGTCTTTCGCATGGGACCCAAGGGAAGTGCCCTTGCTCCACTTTGCCCAGCAGCAGCTGCAGAGCAGAGCAGTGCCCTGGGCCCAGGAGAGTGCAGGTCATTACCCCGCCATCATCTGTGCATCCATTACACGCTGTGCCCATCTCCCCATTTAGCTAATCAATGCAGCAGCCCATGGCAGGGACAGCTGAGGCTGCGTGCTGGCTGCAGTCAGGAGCCCAATCTGGGACCCTCTGAGCAGGATGAGGCCAGGCAGAACAGGATTGCAGCCCCCTCCCACTGACTACAAGAGCCTGTGACCCTGCAGCCATGTCAGTCCCTGAGCCCTGCAGGCAGCCCAGGGGAATGGCACCGGCATCACATCCCATATGGTGGTGGAGCAGCCAGCAGATCCAGCTGGGAGGAGGAAGCAGAAAAGCTTTTCCTGGATGCAAACCAGGGACGGAGGAGCAGCCATGGCTGCAACAGGACAGGATGCACCGGGAACAGCAGTGCCTGCAGCCGTGGTGCCAAATGAGGCCACGGTGCTGGTGGCTGTGCAGCACTCACCTGCTGGCTGCTTCCTTCTGGGTGGGAGACGCTGTGGGATGGGGACATGGAGTACACCCCCTGTGGGTTCACCCTGTGCCCCGTTCCACTGCAGAGCTATGTGCTGGTGCTGGGACCCATGCTATACCCATGGCTGTGCTGGGAGCTTCCCACAGCCCCCATGCGCTGCAGCAGCAAAGAGCCTGGATACATCCCTATGCCCTGCTCCCAGGTGCATCGCTACAGCCAGCAGCAAGGACACACAGCCACGCCGCAGCACCCTGCTCGCTGCCAGCCGTGGGGACATGCAGCAATGCCGCAGCCTCGCTGAGCAGTCGGAGACACCGCAGCGTCCTCGCTCGGCCCGAGCACCCCGAGCCATTTTGGGGCACGCAGGAGCCGGCGGGCACCAGTCGGGGCTGTCCCCACGCGGGGCGAGGCGTGGGCTCAGCTCTGTCATTAGGCTCAGGCTGCTCATTGCTGCTGGCACCCGGCCGTGCCTAATTACAGACCATAAACACAGCGGGCTCTGCCCGACAGCACCGCCCGCCCGCACGGAAGGCACGACCGAGAGTGCAAAGGTCGGGGTCGGGGCTGCCCCGCGATGCCCCCTGAGGGAGGGGGGTGCGGGGTCTGTGCCCGTGGGTGCGGGTGCGCTGCGGCCGTCGCTGCGTGCCGCTGTGTGTCCCTGCGCGTCCGTCCATCCGTCCCTGCCTGTCCTGCGTGGCTCCGCCGTCCCCAGCCCCACGCACAGCCCCGCCCGGCTCCATCCTCGCGGTCCCGCAGTGCCGGTCCCATCGCTGCCACCACCTCCGGTCCCCCCCGCTGCCAGTCCCGCCTTCCAGTCCCGCCTTCCCGCCCCCCCGCTGCCGCTGCCCGCATTGCCGACCCCACACCGACGCCCACGGCCTCCCGTCCTTTTTCTCTCCGGTATCGACTCTCTCTATCCCTCCTTCAGTTCCCGTCCTTCCTTCCCGGTGCCGGTGTCCTCCACCCGTAATCCCAGGGCCGCTGCGGCGTCGGTAACCCGAGCAGCGCCGGTGGGCAGCGCGGTGCAGCACTCCCCGCAGGTCCCGGTACCCCACTGTTCCGATAACCCGGTACCCCCGGCGCCGGTACACCCCCCCACCGGTGGCTGTACCCCCCGCTGCCGGCCCCTCCCCTCCTTCTCCGAGCTCCTTACCGGGCGGCGGGGGTGGAAGCGCTACGCTGCCGTCGCCGCGGAGGCGGATGTCGGCGGTGCGGAGCGGAGCGGCGGAGGGGGCGGCGGCGGCGGCGGCGGCACGGCAGCCCTGAAAGCAGAGCGCCCACGCCTGCTCCTCGTTCAGCGGCTGCTCGTAGCACTTCAGCACCTCCTCCAGGGACAGCTCCCGCGGGCCCCCGCCGCCCGCCCGCGCCATCGCCCCATCCCCGCGCACCGCCGCCGCCGACCTCCGCCGCGGCCGCCGCACGGGCGGGCGGGGCGGGAGGGGCGGAGGGCCGGCTCCGCTCGGCTCGGCACAACTCGGCCCGCCCCGCCCCGGCCCCGCCCGCTCCGCCTCCCGCCACCACCGGGGGCGCACGGTGGGTACGGAGCGGCGCGGCGCGGCGCGGCCGGGTTCGGTTCGGCGCTCTAAGGCTCCGTTTGGCACGGCACGGCTCGGTACAACGCGGCTCTGCACGGCTCGACTAGGAAGAGAGTGCGCGGGCTGGCGGGATGCAGGCACGGAGCACGGCGTGGGGGACATCGGGCTGGGTGCGGGGTGCGTGCTGTGGTGCTCAGTGCAAGGCACGCAGCTGCGTGCAGGGTGCGGGACACGACGGGGTGCAGGCTGCGGGGTGTAGGGTGTGTGACATGTGGCGTGGCTCCTGTCACCTGCACCGTTCAGCCCCTGACCGGAGGCGTAAGAATCTATCAGCTCCCGGGGCCAACCCGCCTGAGGATGTGCTGTGAGCCAGGTGAACGGTCACAAGGACACAGCAGCCCTGGTGGCTCTCAGAGGCAGGCAGGCTGGGGGCCATCCCTGCGGACTCACGGAGTGCTGTGAGCAAAGTGTTTCCTCACGTTCATCCCTCGGCTCTGTGCCTGCAGCACCTGGCCCTGTGCATTCCCACATCACCCGTGGCGAAGGAGCTGAGACCTCGCCGCTGGTGTATGGGATTGGGGCCAGCAGAAGGCACCAAGATGGGGCATTTCACAGGGCCCATGTTCTACGGGAGTGTGACATAGAGGCACCAGCTAGGGTCAGTATAGAATCATTGCATTCAGGTTGGAGAAGACCTCTACAATCCCCAAGCCCAAGCCCACCCCACCATGCCCGTAACCACATCCCTCTGTGCCACATCTCCACAGTCCTTGAACACCCCCAGGGCCGGTGACCCCACCTCTCCCTGGGCAGCCTGTGCCACTGCCCAACTGCTCCTAATATCCAGTCCAAACCTCTCCAGATGCTCAAGTCTCCATCTCACCTTCTGCACACAAACTGCTGAGATTTGAATGAGACATTTGCCCTGCCGTCAGCTGGCTTTACAGCCTACTTTGGAACAGCAGAGGGAAGAAAGCTGGGCACACTGCCCAGCGTGGTGCTGAGCCCAACACACAGCCAGGAAGGCACAGTGGGTTGGTGCAGGGCAGTGGGGCAGTGGTAATTCAGCCCGCAGGACACAGGGGAGGGCATTTGAATTATAAAGTGCAGAGCCCTTTGCTTTGGGTACAACTGTAATTAATGTGTAATCAAGATATAATTAAAAGTTACTGCCTTGGAAAAAAATCAAACAGAGCCAAGTGTGTATGTGTATAGGGGAAATTTAATTAAAAATGAAAGAAATGGGGGGAGGGGGGGAGAGGAAGAGGGGAAGAAAGGGAAAAAAGAACAGGTTGGGAGAAGGTTGCAAAGTGCTGCAGGAGCATCAGATTTCTGCACTTCCCAGCACCTCACGCAGTGATGCAGCAGCGTGGCAGGGCTGGGCCATGGCAGTGCTGTGCCCAGAAGCCTGCAGCAGGCAGTGCTTGTTTGCAGGTAATACATTCTTCAAGGTGCCCTTTGTCCTATGCAATAATTCATTCCAAAGCCACAGGAAGCCAACATCATAGAACCACAGAATGCTTTGAGTTGGAAGTGAGCTCTAAAGGCCACCTGGCCCCACTGCCCGCAATGAACCGGGACACCCACAGCTCCATCAGTGCTCAGAGGCCCCCTGGCTGGACCCTGGGTGTCTGCAGGGAGGGGACACCCACAGCATCTCCTGGCAACCCTTCTGGGGGGCCTCATCACTACGGCCATCGCAGAGACGGCTTTGCCCAATTTGCTGCTCTCTGAAATGCCTCTCATCGAGTCCCCACAGAGCAGCTCATTGAGTTGTGGAGTGTCTGTTCAAGCTCCATTTCCTTTCTAGATTCTTCTTCATTAATATTTTAATTAACACCAATTCCCTGAGCAGACTGCATTAACTCAGGATACCTCCCAGATAGAGCACGGAGGGATTAAATATAGCAAGCACTGCTCTCTGCGAGCTGGTAAACCAGCAAGGCAGCAACCTGCTGGTGATGTTAATAACAGAGGGATTTGCTCAGACTGGCACATGGTGGGGGATGACTTCCCTGTCCTGGAGCATGGCAGTGGGCAAACACATCCCTAACGTCTGCAAACGGCCTCCCAGTGGGAAATCCCCTGCGGTTGTTCATTGTTCCCCGTGTAACGAGCTGCCGCCGCCCTGTGTCACCTGGCACGTGTCACCTGGGGACAGTCACAGGCACAGCAGGTGCAGTAGGAGCAGGGCAGGAGCACGCCGCTGTCCTGGCGTTGCCTGTAGCGGTGCTGGATCCTGGCTGGTGCCAACTGCCTCCCAGGAAGAATCAGCCCAAAATTCCTATTGGAAGGCATTTGAGAGACGCTGCTCCCTCTGAAACCCCTACCACCTCCGTAGCATCACAGAATCGTTCAGGCTGGAAAAGATCTCTATGACCCTCAAGCCTAAGCCCAACCCACCCCCCACCCCTCCCCATGGCCTCTGACCACGTCGCTCAGTCCCACATCCCCACGTTTCTGGAACACCCCAACGTGTCTCGCTTTGCCCTTCTCAACATGGCGGCCTCCTGCCCCCGCCACTCCTAAGATGGCGGAGCGATGACAGATCCACGCCCACTATTCTCTCAGCCAATAGGCGGAGACGCGCTCTTCCGGCGGCAGCCAATGGCGGCGCATGGCGGGGGGGTTGGTTTGGCGGGCGCGCCGTGATGGCGGGTGTGGGTGGCAGCGCGCTGCGGGAGCTGCTGGGTAGGTGCGGGGTTGGGGGAGTGGGTGGGTGCGGGGTTCTTGATGCTCCTGGTGCTCCCTGCAGCACGGCAGAGATGAAAGGAGGGATGGATGTCCCATCTCTGCTCTCAGCTCCCCTCCCCTCGGACCTGCGCCATGCTCCATGCTCACCCCGGCGCAGAGCCCCGTCTTCACGCACCCGCTCCCAGGCCTGATGCTCTTCCTGTGTCCTTGATGCAGCACTGGGGTCGGTTTGGGTCTTAGGGCCGGCCTGCAACAACATCAACGGCGTGGGCTGAGGGCCCTGCGCTGTACAGCGATGCCCCGCGGTGCTGCCGGGCGATGGGCTCAAACCTCGGCATCAGCAGAGCTGTCCTTTGGGGGCGCCGGGGCACAGAGCCTCGGCTCCTAAACAAACCCAAACTTCTCAGCAGGAAGAGCCAGGAAACGGAAAAGCAGCTTTGGGAGCACTGCAGAGCTCCGGGCAGCGGCTCTGCGCCTCCTGGATCGTCACCAGAAGCTGAGCGAGCTCCTGCTGGAGGTAGGAGCAGGCAGGGCAAACCCAGCGCCTCTCTGTTGTCATCAGGTTTGGCTTTCTGTGCAGATGGGGGCAAAATCTGGAGAGGTGATTCGATGTTCTCTGAATTACCAAGCGCTTCTGACTTCTGTGGCTGTCGTTAGGATAGCCTGTGTCATTTGTCTATGCACAGACTTCAGCCAAGATCCTGTCTTGGCTGTGCTCTGCCTCTTCCCCACACACACTACAGAATGTTTTTGATTTTGCATGGACAGTTCCAATACTTCCCATGGCTCAGCAGCAGGATTGCTTTTTCCTCTGCAGAATGTCTCTTTGTATCAGAAAAAAAAAAGAGCAAAAACAAACAAACCAGAAAAGGAAACAATTCTTTGCTGTTTTAGGTATTTATGGCACTGTGGCTGCACTGCTGAGACTTGAAAGACAGGAATCCTGGTGCTGCTGCTGAGCTGTTGGGAGCTATGGATGAATCACTTTGACCTGTATCTCTTTTTCTCTGCTTAAAATGAAGATAACTGTACTTCAGTCTCTTGCATGATGGCCTGAAATCTCAGGTTTACCGTGGCCATGTAATGATTTAATTTCATTTCAATTGCTCCTTCTGCATAGAACACCAGAGCTGCTAAATATGCTGTAGAAGGAACAGATTGATGCATGTGTGTGTAAAAGACATGTAAGGCTGCTAGGTTTTTGTTTTGCTTCCAGGTAGAAGGTTCAGTCGAGCCAGCTGGAGAGGGTGGCATAGAGCACCAGCAGTCATCATCAGAATCACTGATCGGTGAGTGACAGAGCAGTGATGGGAGATGACGTGGAATGGAATCGTTCTTTACACACCAGATTTCTGACTGTTAAATGCAATTCCAATTTTGTATTCTTCCCAGTGTTCCTGGTCTGCCATTCAGCTACTCGTTTCTTACTTCTCCAGTGAATGGTGTCCCTGACAAGATTTGATTTTTCTGTGTTTTGATCTGGAATTTCTCTTCACAGTCACGTGCTTGCACCTTTTTTTTTTTTCCTCCCACGATGTCAAGTTTCTGTTTATTTTCTTTTCTTTTTCTTTAAGTCTCTGTTCTGCAGGAACAGGCCTCAAGGTTGGGTGTACCTGCTGCAGTTTTGGCAGCCAAAAATGCTGTTACCAAAATCGAGCAGATCTGCCAGTCTTCTGCAAGCCCATCTCAAGCACCTCTGCTGAACTTGGACCAGAGAGTAAGCAAAGCAGCTTATATTTTGCTTATCAAGAAAACAGTATTGGTGGTTTTGACTTTAAATCCTAGACTGATAAAGACTGATAAGCCCTCTGTTCTGATAATGATCCAGGCACACAGGAGCCAAGAGGCTGATCACTCATTCACATATCTGATCTGCTCACTGATACGTGGCACTCTTCTCCCCTATGGAAAGCTGCTAATTTTTGATAGCTTTCCTGCTGTTGCCAGAGCATCTCTCCACAACAAGATGCAATCACCACTGGTGTGCTCCAGCCTTCCCTGGTGTGGCTCAGTGTCTGTTATTGTTGTCCCATCTTTATCAGTCTTAGATTGCAGTGGTGATGGCCTTCTCCCCAGAACCTGGGCCATGGCTGCTGGCTCACGTCCCCCCTGAGGAGCTGTCAGGTGCCAGTGCTGTCAGCTTCTAACTCAGCCTTAAGGTGAAAGGCTTGGGCCTTTCATCAGCAATTCTCTTCGCTATTCAAGTCTTTAAAACCACAAAGTGGGGGAAAAAAAAACCCAGCAAATTGTTTTTGGAAGAATGTGTTATTTATAAAGGAAATGATTTCTGCTTCATTTTTGGGGTGATTCCAGGAAAAGTTGTCTTGCTTGCTTCGAACAGCCAAGGATTTGTTGGAGAACAACGTGTTCAGTCGCTCACACTTCTGTCAGGAAATCTGGAAAATGAAGGTGAGAGTTCACAAAGGAATGTTTGCCATTTAGATTTCAACTGTGGGATCAGAGAGCGTGCTTTTAACCCTCTTGACCTATGCAGGACAGAGAGAACTCTAAGCTGGACTACTGAAATGCTGCCATCTACATTCCACTCATTTTGGTGTCTTTTTGTGATCTGCAGCAGTTTTTTCCATTGCTCACCCCTGAGATTTTAAACTCTTTCTGCATGTAGTGAGCGTGGCTGGTTCTAGGAAAGGCACAGAAAACACAGGATCTGGAGATACAGCATGGAATTAAGCTTGCCTGGGGTGCTGCTGCAGTTAATACAAGCTTTGGAGGGTATTGTCTTTTCTGCTTAGCTTCACTGACCTGCTGTTATCAATGAAATATGTTAATAACTGCCCATCTGGGCACAGGTTCCCAGATCAGCACAGGATCTCCCAGTTGGCTGTGGGTCCCCATGGTCCCAGTAGCCCTTCGTGTGCTTTGCCAGTAGCACTCAGTGGGCCTTTTGGCATTCTGGCTCCCTGCTTTATTTATCTGGGAATTGTGATAAGCCAGAGCGAGTTCATGCAGCAAATGGCATGAGAGAAATAGGATGGCTGATAACAAGTCGGATTGTTTCACAAATGTGTTGTCTTCATTTCATTTGGGTGGTTTGTTCTGTGAAGATAAGTGGAGCTCTGGGCAGAGCTGAATACTTGTTGTGAACCAGACAAATTTGGTTGCTTGCTGCTGTGGTGGGAAAGAGAGAGGAGACTGACCCATGTGGATAAGAAGGTGCTCTCTAGTCTCAAATGTCCATTCATGGGCTGAAAATAGAATTCCGTGTGTTTTAAGGGCTGATTAAAATCTTGTTCCCAGGTAGACAGGGAGATCAAGTGCTGCTGTACAAGTGAGACTGATAGAGTAAAGGATTAAGCTGTTGAAAACGAAGTACTGGGCGAGGCTGGGGTCATGCTGAAAAGCAGCAGTGAGTCAGTGCAGAGGGCTGCTGCTGCCTGCTTTGCTCCCAGAACTTCCCCTGCAAGGAGTGGAAAGCATTTTGTTTCTGGGTCAGAGTTTCTGTACTGGGACTGGAAGGAGCAGAAGCTGCTGCTGCACCATTTTCCCTGCCTGGTGCCTCCTGGAGCTTTGCTGGCACAGGATGCTCTCCAGGACATGCTCTTCTGTTGGGAGCTGCAGGCGATGTTACAGGGAGGTGGAAAAGGTTTAATCCATACCAAAGCAGTGCCTGGTGCTGACCGTGGCAATGGCTGGCCTGGTGTTCAGGAGCAGCTCAGGTGGTGGTTGCTGCTCCCCTATGCCCATAGGCCTGTCTTGTACAGCTGCAGCATCTCTGTAGGCTCCTCTAGGGAAACGGGTTTGAGAGAGCAAAACTGAATCACAGAAGCTAATAAGGAGATAATTCTCCAATCTGTTATTGGTTCTGAGTGAACAAGGCTCTAAATGTTCTCTGGGATACCACAGCTCCTTTGTCTATTCAGAATTAGGATTCAGCCAGGGGATGAAGGCTGGCATATTTATGACTTAACGTGGAAATGTAGAACGATGCGCCTAGCCCTCAGTGTTTGTAGGGAGGGGAAACCAAACACAACTTTTCCTCACCTGGTATTGATATGTTAGTTTTTAAATTTCCATAGATCCTAGGCTGGGTGACCAACGAAATTTGGTTTCATTTCTTTAGTACATTGTTATCAAAACATTAAGTGTGAATTATGTGCTGTGACCAAATCTTGGTAGGACCTTCCAGTGCTGGAGGCTGTGTGGCACCTGCACAGAAATGGCATCACTGGGCTGGCAGAGCTGCTGGAGAGGTGAGTGGAGGTTTGGAGGTTTACACACATATTTAAATCTCTTAAAGCCTATTGAAATGTAATCGGGGATTAGTCGTGAGTATTCTGGACTAAGAATACAGTCAGATGCTTGCAGGTGATCAGATTAGCAGGATTTAAGAAGTTAGCCGGGGTTTGAGAGGTTACTCTGTGTTAATTAGCACGGTTCAGGGCATGGCGACTGCTTGTTCCAGGGCTGCTGAATCACTTGTGATGTGGGACAGGACGGTTGGGTGGGAACTGCCACTAAAGACCATTCTAGTTAATGTTCAACCTGATTCTTTGTTCCACTGCCCAGGGATAAATCCCAGGCGGTGTGGGGAAGGTTCCTAACCCAGCCCCCTTGGTTCACCTGGCTGTGCCTTGAGATCTGCCTGGAAACTCAGTGAGAATTGGGGCTGGTCTTGGCGAGAAGTCTTGCTTCTGTCCTGTAAAACCACTGTGTCAGTGAGGTGTGGCAGAGGTCATCTCCAGAGGATGGTAATTCTAAGGGTTGGTTTGTTTTTTCCCAATATGGAGCTAACCAGGAGGATCAGTTACTCCTTCTGAAGTTCACATTGTTATTTTATGGCATTGAAAGAATATTACTGCAATCTTTGGTGCAGCCTTTGATGTTGGTTTACTTGTCTGTTCATGGGACAGGAAAGAAACCTTTCAGAGCTCACTGTACTTCAAGGAAACCGAAGAGAGATTGATTTTTTAATGTTTTGGAAAGCATTTTTATGCAAATGACTTAGAAATCAGAACGAAAAATCTGAAAAGATTTTAAATTGGAAGACCTCAAAAATGATGGAACTCGGACACGCGGTTTCACATGTATTGCTTTTCACTGTTTGTGTTTGTTTGGGAATCTTCTTAGGAGGCAATTCAAGCTCTTGCTGGACCAGCTTACAGCAGTCTGACATACAGAGTCTCACACGGTCGTCTCCTTGCTGACACCAAGGGGATGGCAGAATGAAAAACCAAGCAAGGAAACACGGAAGGGATGGAACTGAATGTGCTTCTGTTTGTTCCCAGCAGTGTGGATGGCCGCGCCGCGGAGGAGTGGCTGTGCAGCAGCCTTTGTGCTCTGTGTGAGCGGGCAGAGGGGCCCCCCCAGGACACAGAGAATGTGGGGCTCATTCTCTCAGGCAAGGAGAGGGTCTGGCTGCAGCCAGCGCTGTGCTGGTGGGACGCTGGGAGCTGAAGGACAGGGGCCTTGCAGGGTGTTTTCTGATGTTGCTTCAGAAAAGGTGCTACATTTAATCCTTAGTGAGTGCTTCCCCTTGAGAGATGCTTGGTTTGAATTCCTGGATCTCTTTCCCATGTGGTACTGAAAGAAAGTAGAGCTGCAAGATGCGCGGGGCCAGCAGTGACAGCGCATCAGATAAAGAACACGATGCTATTGCAAAGTGCCCAAAATATCTCTAATGAGAAATATTGAGCAGCTGATACTTTTTTCCCCCCATCTTTTTTTTCCTTTTCTATTTGGAAACGTACTTTCTGTTTTGATTTAGAAAAAAATGACGGCACAGTTTCCTCGAAGGGCTGTGGTCAGACCTTTGGCTCAGTTGAGCAGGTGAAACTCACACGTGTTCTGCAGTGGTAAAAGAGAGAGAGACCTACAAACTGCTTGCTCTGAATAATCCTTTCAGTTCCTTTGCTTCTTGGCACTGATTGCTCCAAGCTCTTTTTGCCCAGGAGTAATTTTACTCCATGAAAGAAAAAAAGCAAAGCACTGAGCAGTCTTGCTGACTGTGCTGTGTAGCCAGCGAAGCTTTTCAGACTGCAGTCCCGTTGGGAGGGGAAAGAGCAAGAGGTTTTAATGAGAGGGGATGCTGTAACACGGATTCCTTCTTGATTTGCAGACTTTGCGATCGTGTTCCTTCAGAATGGCTTTCAGCCTTCAGAGCTGGGGAGAAAGCTGGAATTGAAGAAGGTCCCCCATGTAAGGACAAAAGGAAACTGATGAAAATGGTTGGTTAAAGAAGTAGAAACCTCGTATGGCGCTGCCTTTCAGGCTGTAAATCAATATGAGTTAGAGCAACAAAGAGATTTCGGGCGGTGCTCCAGTTAGGAGGAGTGGGTGAGGAGGAGATGCTGAAACCAGAGAAGAGACCTTTCTAGAGAGAATTTCTCCAAGGCGACTTGTCAAGGACTTTTTAGCTTCTTTGGTTTCACCTTGACTGCTCTTTCTTTTCTGTTTGTATACGAGGCATGGAATGCTGGTAAGCATGGAAAATGCTTGCCCCTCTGCCTCTCTGTATGTGTTCTACACCAGAACCCGAGGTAGATGTTATGCTTTAAATCAAGTGGGACAAAACCTTTTCGTCGAGTCAGTTTGCCTTTTCTGCATGAAATTCAGCTGTTCTCAACACTAAATGGTCTTAATTTGTCCCTTCTGAACAGATCTGCCATGCTGTTTTACAAAGAATGCTGACATGTAAGTGTTCTTGTGCTTTGTAACTTTTAGCAGTTGCTGCTGTTTGCTAACTTAATTTCCTTCCTCAATACTAAATCTCTAAGAAGTTCTCTTTCTGGGATGCTTTCTGTACACATTTATGTCACTGACGTTGTGTGTCTCCATTTTCCTCTTTACTTTTGTGAAGTGAGTTTCTTCTATCACCACAAATAACTTCTTGTTTCTCATGCTACTTCTTTTTGATCCTCCCAGCTGCAAAATTGGGTAAAGATATCTGAGCTGGCTTTCAACAAGCTCTGTTGGAAGCAGTCCAACCGTCAGCAGCACAGAGGGTTGGTTAACTTATCCTACTCGTTAAATTAAACGTTGAATTTACAAAGCTATGTGCCAGTAGGCCATTCTGCTGTCTCACATTTTGGATTTGCAAACTTGTGTTTTGTGAGACCTCATTTTTTTTATGTAGAGCAAAGACCTCTGATGTATGTGTGCAGCCTGCAAACAGGCAGTGTTCAGCTGTCCCATGCATAACGTGCCTGTCGTGCTGCTGCTGAGAGCTCAGGGGTGGCAGTGCCTCATTTGCAGTGCAGATCCTGATGCAGAAAGACTGAACACACTCCAGGATTTTGTGTCGTGTGTCACTGGTGATATCGTGGCAGGTTGCTGTTTCCACTGCACTGCTTTGCCTGCAGAAATGTTCACTTACAGGCTCCAGACCACGGCGTTAGCCTGATCTGACTGTGTGCTGCTGTTATTTTTACTGACATCACTTTGCCCCTTTCCTTGCTGTCACGCTTCAGCAACGAGCTCAGTGCTGTTGCGAAGATGAGCACTTCTTGTCTGTTGCAAAATGACCAAAAGCCAGGATGCAACACAAAGATTGCTCCCAAACATCCCTCCTGCATCTCTGCGTGGGTATTGCCAGCCTGATCCCTCACCCTGTGTCTTGCAGACAGCACTGCCTGTAGACAGATGCCTTGCAGACCTTGCTGAGCAGTTCTAAAAAGGGAAAGCTGCAAGGGAAGTGCTTCATTATTTAATATGTATGAGTTCCATCTCAGGTGACCCTTTAATAGCGCTGGCACTTGAAAAATAACCCTCATAAGCTCAGGACTAGAGGGATGTGGGGGGAAGCAAGGCAGGCTGCTGGCAGGCAGGGTGGAGTCTGCGCTAACCTGCTCTTCATTTGACCTTCACATTTCTGCAGCCTGCGCTGCCACCAGTTGCCTTGCAGTCTATCTGAAAATACATTACATGTTTTCTATGAAATGCTTTTGTTTGTGTGTGCTGTCGGGTCATCTTTGAGGAGTTTCACTTAACTCATCAGCTGCTTTGAAGAACATGAGGATGCTTTATGTAAAATAATGCTTGATGAATGAAGCTGCTCACAGGGGGAGCAGAGGCTGACAGTAGCCTGGAAGCACTGTTCTTCACAGCACTGAGCTTGCTGCACTGAACTCCTGTGCCTAAGGATAAGTAGAGCTTATCTCCTTTCCTCTATTCGCCCCTGCTTAACCTGAGAGCATTCCTCTGCAGGGGAAGCAGTGTTACTTGCTAGCCCTGTGGACTGCCCTACAAAAGGCACGTGAGGGATGCCAGTATTGGTGCCTCGATTTGGTAGATTTCCTTCTCAGAGTGCATCACTGAAATGATCCTAATGAACAATTCCTAATGAACAAAGCAAACGTTTTTACTGTTGAAAGAGGAGGCTTTTGAAGGTGGGCTGGGACCAGAAACAGAATTACTGCAGCAGCAGCCTGTGAAGTTTGGGATGTCAGCATGTGGGCTTTGAGTTGTGCAGTCTTACAGTCTGGACCACGTGCTGTGTGAGCTGCTGCCTGTTTGACCTCCACTGGTCACCCTAGGACAGGCCTTGCTTTAAAGGAGCGCTGCTGAAGAAAGGCATCATGTGTGGCATTCACAGCAGTGCCCTCTTTGTTTGCTGAGGATGGTGAAGATCATTGTCTCAAGGCACAAATGTGCAAATCTCTGCCTCCAGGCTTCTCCCAGCACAGCTTTGCAGTGTTTGCACTCGTGTGTGCACTGCACAGTGAGGATTAGTTTTGGAAATTAAATATTAATACCTGTCCATTTTTAGATGGCTTAATTATTAGCACATTCGTGGGAATGCTTTTAAAGTGGTTCAAGGTTAATGTTAATAGTTTTTGAGCCTCAGTGTTACTTTTGAGACATTTTGGTAAGATTTTAATGCTGAGGAATGGTGTGTTTCCCTAATGGGGTCACCTTAACTGTTAGTGTAGTGTCACAAATCTTTCTGCTTTTCTCACTGCCTTTTTTGTGTTTTTACTTTGGGGAACCAGGGGTCCTCGATGCTGTTGGTAAAGAGAAGGAGGAAGATGTCTCCACATTGCAAGCGATGAGGTTCTGGTAAGAAACACTGTTGCTCTGAATAAGGGAGGACTGACTGTAGTGCTGTGCATCGTTTCTGAATGTTTTCTTGTCATTTGCAGGCTGAATGTATTTGATGTGTCCATCTATAAAAGCGCAGTTCATCCGGATTCCTTGCAGCAGTTTTTTAGACACACCCTGACTGAGATTCTTACCTACAACCCACTGCTGAAAGGTAGGAATAACTGGGGAGCAGAAGTGTCTCTGGGTTTGTCGTGGGTCAGGAGCTTTATCCCAGCCAGTGGCTGAGTGGAGTCCAGCCTGGAGAGCAGAGCGCAGAGATGCCATCTCACTCGTGGTTCTTCCCCACCCTCACAGTGCCAAAGGAGATGAAAGGTTCATCTGGACTCTGGGCTTCAGAGAGCTGGAGTTCAGGAGGAAGCTTTAAGGTGGAAAATCAGCAGCTCCAGGCAGAGCTTCAGCCAAAAGCTCACGTGAAGTGCCGGGAGAAACATCTGCCACAGCCTTTGTGGAGCAGCATGGGAGAGCTGTGGCCTCTGGGAATAGTTTTGGCCAAAGGAGAAACTGGATGGGAGAGCTGGCACTGCAGAGAGCTTGGGGCTGAAATCCTGCGTCCCTGTAGGCCTTGCTTGAAGCACCAACCATAGCCTTCCTCTGCTCACTGGGTGTCTGTCATTCACTTCATTTCGGTAGATCAGTTATGACTACAGGAAGGCTTCTGTCCATGACTGCTAATTGTAAAGTTAGATGTCTTTAGGAAGAAATTACTTTGGGGCTGCACAATCTATGGTGAAGTATTATCACTCCAAGCTACAATCTAGAGCTCCTCACAGGTAGTATGGAAGAGCTGGTCACTCTTGCTGGCTTCCAGTTGAAAGAGATCTTTGAGGAAAAAGATGGTTCCTTGCTGATTCTCTCTGCATGCATTATGCTGGCTGGTGAATGCATGATCCCAAGAAGAGCTCTGAGATGAGAATGCTGTAGTAAAATGACAGAGTCCATCTTCATGTAGTTTGTATTCCAAAGATGAATGGGAGAGAAAGGGTTTCACCAGGTAGCTTTAGCTTTTAGTGCTTGTGGCTGTGAAAGCTAAAGGGAAATCTTATGTAGTGAAGTTCTGTGTCGTAGACATTCTTTTTAAATCTGTTGCTGAGGAGACAACTATTAACGTGCTCCTTTCTTTTGAGTACAGTGTCTGATGCCATCCACAAGCAGAGAGAGTGGAGCTTTACAAGGACGTGTTCGCTGCTCACTACCTTGTACTGCAAAGTAGGTCTTCCAGGTTTTGCAGAGTGAACATCACTGTGTTGATCTTGTATTCATTAAAATATCTGGAATGGGATTATTTAAAAACAGTGCATTGCAGAATCTGAAGCAGCTGCCAGGAGCTGCAAGCAGGACGAAGCTTGAAGGGAAAGTACGACTGGAATTTTTGTTTGTGCAGCAATCCAAATGAGTACAAAGATAATAACTGAAGATGTAAATTTTTGCTATTACACAATATGACATTGCTTCTGAAAGAGCTGGGGGACACCTGTGTGTTTTAGCCATTGCTGGTTCCAAGCCAGAATAATATCTGGCCCTGCAAAGCTGATGCAAAAGGTGCACGCAAGAGAGCTTGTGCCAAGAGCATCCACGTGTTAATCTTGACAGAGTTGCTTTCATTCCCTCCCAGCTGTTTGTGGCATTCAGTGCAAAAGAGTCGATCTGCCAGCTGCAGCGAGTCCTGGAGACACATGAAGTGAATTGGCAGCATGTCCTGTCCTGTGTTTCCACACTGGTGGTCTGTCAGGCTGAGGCTGAGCAGTTGTTCAAAGGTAGGTGGGTGCTGGCAAGCCTGCAGGCTGGCACGTGCCTCTTGCTCCTCAGGTACTGAATGAGGAAACCATCCAAGTGCAGCAGCAAGTTCATAACTTCTGCTCTGACATTTCTGTAGGGGAAAGAACCACAGGAACTCACCCTCTCCATTCAGGTGTTCTGTGCCAGCTGTGATGTGAATACCAGGCGTTGTGCCTGGTGCTTCCCTAATTTAGTGTACAGCTAAGAATGACTGTTTAATAATTGCTTTTATGATTATGTGGTGCAGTGATTACTTAATTCTTCTGAATTCTTCTGTCTTTGCTGTTAGGGTGCCTTACTGCTAATGTCACTGCTGGGCTCCCTGTAGTTCCTGCAAGTTGAAATCCCCAATTGTTTGACCACTGAAAAAACATAAATGGGTTTCTAATGTACGATCCTTTGGGGCAGATGTTTCATTAGATGTTTGCCTTCATTTAGTCTACCGTAGCTCAATTGTATACAGCAAAGGTTGAGGTTACTGTTTTATGTTTCTAGATCTCCTGAGCCATCTCCTGATAAAGGCCTTTGAGAATTATGATATGGAAAATATGATCACTGCGTTCCTGATAGCCCGTCAGGCTGCCCTAGAGGGCCCTGCTGTGTTCATGCCTTACTCTGAGTGGTTTAAGGTAAGACTCAATAAGACCTCACTGGTAATCTTTAAGTATGTGAGAAACCTGTGCATAAGGAATGCTTTTCTGCACCCACACACACAAATACATAAAAAGCCTGGTTTCAGACTAGATCACCAGGAATTAAAGCCAAAACAAACAGAAACAAAAACCCAACAAAGTAACAAGTGATTGTATTGGTATTAGGAATAATGTAATATTTATTATTGCCCTTTGTGTCTGCAAATAATATATTCATTTGGCTTTCTCTGGTCCTCCCTCCTTTCATCTCTCAAGTACATCTTGCCTTCTCTAGTTATTTGTCAGGAATGCAGACATGTAAATCCTGTTATAATCATCAGCTTGGATACGTTTCAGTATCTTGATAACCAACAGTGTTATGATTGCATAATTTGTGGGTTGTTGCACATGAAGCATTCCTATTTCCTGGATGTTTGCATGCAGCTGTAATTGGTGTGTTTGACCTTATAGATAATTGGTAATTAGCTTTCAGTTGTAAACACATAGGTATTCTGGGTATGCAAATCTCCACATTCTAAAGTGTTCAGGATGTAACCAGTTTACTTTCTGAAATATTTTGTATAGGCTGACTGGTTTACTTTTCCTGTAGTGCCCAGACTAAACCTCCAACAATGTTTTCCTGATGAATTTCAGTCCTTTGCTGCATTTTGGTGTTGCCTTGTCTCAGTTCTCTCAGCGTTCCTATGGTAGCACACGAGAACAACTTTGAGCTTGACATGGAAACTGGAGAAAGAAACTTCTGTAAACTTTCTTTGGAGTCTTTTCTGCAGAAAGATTCTGTTGATGCAAAGTAGATGTCTGGAAGAGATATGTAGGATTTATGAAGGGTGAGTGCAGCGGATGCTGATTCTTTCCAAACTGAAAGGCTCTGTTGTCACTTTCTATGTTCCAGGCCTCCTTTGGGAATGCTAGCAGCCACCATGGGAGCAGTAAGAAAGCTCTGGTCTTCCTCTTTGAGTTCTTGTCAGAGCTAGTGCCCTTTGAAGTAGCCCCATACTTAAAGGTGAGAAGCTGCTGGTAGAAATGGTTGTCTGAAGACGGCTGCAGAACTGCTCCAGAATAAACATCCTTGTGCTGTGTGCCTTTGAGCACATTCCTCATGCTATTAGTAGCAATTGCATTATTTCCAATGCACTATGCAAAACCTTTTCTCCCTGAAATAAGCAAGATGCTTTTATTTCCTCAAGAAGAAGATAATCCCTTTTGTGAAGTTATATTGAAGAGATTGAGTGCTTGAGTTTACTTGTTGTTGTTGGGGGAAAATTGCACGTCAGTTGTTGTGAAACTGTCTTAAAACAAGCAATAATGTCTTCTTTGGGGATGTTTGAGGTAATTGAGAGGAAAAGTTAACCAGAGTTTTACTGTTGCTGCCTGTAAAAATGGCAAATCTTGTTCTGAATTTTACATTTCAGGTCCATATCATGTACCCACCTTTTGTGCCAACAAAGCATCGCTCTGTTCTCCTGGAGTACATCACTCTGGCTAAAACCAGACTGGCTGACCTCAAGGTTAGTAAAAACTGTCCCTTTGGAAAGAGATCCTTATAGATCTGTCCAAACACGAGCTGTGCAGTGACAGTGCCCATGTCTGTGTAACCTCATGCAGGTTGCTATAGAAGATATGGGACTCTACGAAGACTTGTCTTCCACGCATGAATCCATGCAGGTACTGGTGATCTTCCCAACCATCTTCTCACCTGTTATGCTCTTCTTTTCTGTACAAGTATGAGTTATCAATCTGCCATTCCTACTGAGTTTGAGTATGCTGCTAAATCTTTTCCATCTCAAGACAGAGGAATTAAAGGTCATAAATATGGAAACTTACCCTGGATTTCATGAAAATTAGACCTGCATGGAGGACAGACTGACTGCAGAGGAACTCAGCAATTAGCCAGCTAGTTAGTGGCCAAGCAGTAGCCAAATCAGCCACCTAGTCAGCATGTGCTGTTTGAAGCCAGGGAAGTGCTGGCTAATCCTTGCCCATCCTGTTTGGTGGGATGTGGAAAATAATGGCTCATTCTGTTGGTAGGAATTCAAGGAAAAAAAGAATAATCTAATGGTGCCGTATGGTGTGAGGAAATGAGGTTATTGAGACTGGGAGATACAGAGCCACACGTCTGTGGGATCTGGGTCTGTGTTGGCTGTGCTGGTAGAACAACTTATCAGTTTGGTGGGCAAGAAACTGGCACAGGTTGTTAAGATGTCTCATGGCTTGAGATCTGGGACAACAGTCATCCTGCATGGAATGCAGTTCTAGCAGCAGGGGCTGGAAGTGAAGAATATGAGTCTTAATTCCAGGTGTATGAGTGGAAGAGAAGAACAGTAAAATTTGGAACAGAAAAAGTATCACCCCTGTGAGGGAGTATTGAAGAAAGAACGTGTTGAACAGGAATACCTGCTGCAGTCAGTGCAGGAGTTGGGTACATTGCTGCATGGACCTCTGGGCTGACACAGAAGAGCTGTTATATATAACAGCCTTGTGGCAAGCTGATGGTCCAGGACCAGGTTTCTCTGTCCTGCAGTTTTACACTGCTTATCAAGTAGTGGTAGATATTCAGTTGTGTTTGTTCAGTCATCTCACAGCACAGACAACTGTCAGTAACTCTGAATGAACAAGCAGGGAAGATTATCACCATCCCTGACTTCTCACAGTATCTGTCTCCCTTTGTTTCTTGTGTGAGCCAGCCCCAGGGCCAGGCACTTCGTGACGTTGAAAAAGCCCTTCAGATATTTGAAAACACAAGGAAGATCCCAACATCAGTGATAGAAGCCAGGTATCATAACGCTTCTCAACACTTATCTTCAATAATAATGGGGGAAAAAAAAGCCAGATCCAAATCAAAATAAAAATACAATGAGGAAGTCAGCAATGGAGGATCTGGTAAATTCTTTCACATTACTCATTTCCTCAGCAGTCATCTAAATTGAAGTAATTTCTGCAGAGGATAAAGAGGCGTACGCACGCCAGCAAGAGAAGTCCACAATTACTAGAATGAACAAAAAAATAATTTGGTGACCTGATTTGTTTGTGGCTTTTCATGCCACCATGAACGCTTTTCTGTCTGCGGGAACCAGCTTCGTTTTTGACATCATGAAATGGCACTTCACAGCTCTGGCTGTTGACATTTTGTTTTCTGCCTCAGTATTTTCAGGCGGCCCTATTATACGTCCTGGTTTCTTCCTGCTCTGCTCAGGCCACGTGTGGTTAGTACTTTTTTCTTTCTCTGGATCCTGCTTAGCAGCCTGTTTGTGGAGAGGTGACTTGCACCTAACCTGCCTGCCTTTCTGTTGCAGCTCCCTAAAACCCTGGATGCACGTATGGCCTTCATAGATTCTTTAAAAAGGTATTGAGGCTCCCCAGTGTTGTGTCCTGAGCTTCTGAACATCAGATGGCTGGAAGCTTTACAGCTTGTTTACAAAACGCTGCCTGTTGGCCAACCCTTTTGGCAGAGCTGCATGGCCAGACTTGTTTGTGGCTTGCAGGATGTGGAAGGAATAGCTTTTCTGTGTGGATAAACGTCTTCAGTTCTGTAATTAGCCCAAAGGCTGCTCTAAAACCATGATCTGGAAGGAGTCCCACAAGCCCTTTGCCTGCAGGCCAGGCACATTTTCATGCCAGCTTTGGAGAATGCTGCTGAACATAAAATTTCAATAGGAAGACGAGCCCCCCTGTGAACAGCTCTGCTTTCTTTGGGGAGGGGATATGGGAGAAGGGGAGGATGAAAGCTGAGTGTGTGGTAATGCTTCTTGAGCTGTTCTTCAGAGAAAGCAGGCTCATGTCTCAGGAGATGGCAGCCCCTCTCAGAACTCAAACCCATCTTGTGTGAATGTTTAACAGCACTTTTCTGCCTTGCAGAAAGAGCTTTATTTTACACCCAGTAATTCCTCTGTAACCTAACATGGAGGGAGAATGTTCACAATGCTGCCTACAAATGAAACATTCAGTCCTGCCTTGTAATTCCAGTTTGACAAAAAGAAAAAAAGTTTAATCTTATTAAAAATTAAAGATATAAGAGAAGCTGCAAAGTTATTCTGCCTGCCCAGCAGGTGTTGGAGGTTGGACTTGGATCTCCATCCATCTGAGATGTGTGAATACTTCATGTCACACAACTTAGACTCCTATAGAGTCTAAGTAAGTCCTACAGATCTCAGACATCCACAACATATGAATTAGGTATCAGTGTGTGTGTGCTGTCTGTAGCATTGTTTTTGCATTTTGCTTAATGCAGCCAAAGCCTTGGATACGCATTTCTGGCCCTCGTGTCAGCAGATGATTAAAAGAAATGCTTCAGATGCTTTGGAGCCTCTAATTATGCTTCATAGCAAAGCTGTTCCCTATGCTTGAATTAATAAAGATGAAGGTTGAATGTGATCATATACTAAATGTCTTTTTTTGTTATGATTTCAGAGCTGACAAAATACCCTCCAACTTGTACTCCACATACGTACAAGCCTGTCGTGCTAGGAAGGAGAAAATGTTACAAGGTAAAACAACAAAAAATGTCCTTACAATCGCTTTGCAGAACTGTTAACATTTGTGCTGATGCTCTCACACAAGGGAAAAATGTTCAACACGTGGCTGCTGGTTATGTCTTTCTGTGTAAATGTGTGTGAGCTCTCTGTGTCACTGAGGCACGCAATGGCTGCTGCCTGAGTGGATTCCCCTGCCTGTCCTGCCCAAGTGGGATTTCTGCAGTCTGTCTGCAGCTCTGCGCAGTGCTGAGGCTGCAGATGAGGCCTGAGCTGGCTGATTTGATTCCAGTTCCAGCACACTGCTATGTTTGCAGCTTGCAGGCTTCTCTGCTGTGCCCATCCCTCAGTGGCACTGCTGCTGCCCGACCTCACCGTTGTCCCCCTGGACAGCGTATGGGTGGAAGCCATCTCATCTCAGCTCCCATCCCTGCAGCCCAGTTACTGGCACAGCAGGTGTTTCATGAACAGCCCTATCTTTCAGCAAGGGCCTTTTTCAATCCCTTGCATCTTCTAACGAGCAACATCTCCAGCACAGGCTTACGCCAGATCCTTCCTGGAGCTTAGCGGTGCTGCTGATCTGTGTGACGGGCTGCTGCCCTGCGTGCTCGGCTGTCTGAAGCCTCCTGGAGATGCCGTAGCTCTGAGACGTGACCGAGTCCTGTTCGACCGCAGACGTACGGCGGGCTGCCTGCGGGGGTTGTCCTGGCAACGGCAGAGCTGCGGAATCGCTTCGTGCGGCACCGGCAGCATCCCGCCGGGCTGCGGGTCTCCGTATTGCCAGTGACCCCTAGCGGTACGGCCCGCTCCGTGCCCCGCGTCCCGCACTGCCGGCCCTGCTGCCTCTGCTGCCCCCCGCGTCCCCGTCTGCCTGCGGGGCTCCCGCGCGGACCCAGCGTTGAGCATTCTTAGCTGTAAAGCCGCCCCGTTTGCCGCCGCTCATCCTTGCTCACGGGGCTGATGGCGCTGCTCGCACCTCGTTTTGCAGCTGAGGTTGTAACGATTCAGCGTTAACCTCGTTTTTTCCCCTCGATGCTGGTTCAGCGATCCCTGCCCTGTGCTCCCGTCTGAGCGGCTGCATCGGGTGGTTGTGGCTCTGTTTCTAGTGGGAAAAGGAACTTCTTTCACTGTCTTAAACAAAAGAAAGCGCCGTGGTTCTGTGTGACACCTGAAGATGTGACGTGGTGTTGGGGCTGGGGAGGGAGAAGCTGATGATGTGATATGCAGATATGTTTGCATTGCAGCATTTCCTTCTGTGTTCTGAAACTCCGCTTCCAGGCTTTAGAGAACAGCAAATGTTTCCATGTGGGGCAGAGAGCTAAAGAAAACGGAATGGAAACTGAAAGGAGACATCTTTTGTTGTTTTTATCAAATGAGTTCTGTTCTGAAGTTAGGCGTAAGCTCTTAGATGATTAATTAAGTAGCATACTTTGAATGTGAAAACAAGGCTGTGTGTGTGGCAGGCTGACAGTTTTTTTGGGGGGGGGATCTGTTACAATGTATAGGAAAACGTAAATAATGACTTTTGCAGAAAAGGCATGCAGGACTGCTGAACACATTTCATAAACCAATTCAGTGCACTCAGAATAATGTAAGAACTGTAAAAACATAAGAGTGATGAGTTGCACTTCCCTCTTGTTTCTTCAGATGAATCCAAAGTGGAATCCAGCCATTCCAAAGAGCCTGCAGAGCACCTGAAGGCTGAGCTGGCTGCACTGAGGGTGCTGATTGTGGACCAGGCTAAACACGAAGGTATGGAAGAAGGCAAGTTATAATTACCTCTAACTGACTGCTGTATTCGTAAAACATGGCTAATAGCCAAAGCAGCAGCAATAGTTACTTCCCAGTGGTGCTTGAAGACGTTGTCTTTCAGATCAGTGTAATCCAGCTATGAATATGTATTTTTCATGTTTGAGTTGGGAACTTCAGGTCTGCATCTTTGTGCTGACTGCTCACCTCTGCACACATCTTTGCCGTGATGCAGCTCTGTTCCTGGAGCTTGCCTTGACTCAACCCCCCCCCTTCTGAAGGCTATTTTCCTTTTTTTGTGTGCTTGTAACAGTACTGTGGAAAAAAATAATGTTGTCTTCTAAAACGAAGATGATTGCTGCATTCAAGCTAATATTTTTTGCTCGTTACGGCTTTTCATAGCATACTTTGGGTTCTGATCAATTAGAATATGTGTCTCACTTGTTCTGTTTCATGTAGAGTTAGAAATCTTTCATGCCCTCTGTCCTGCCTCCCCTCTTCTCCTGTTGCTCTCTCACAGATGTGCCAGCACAGATTGCAGTCATTTCTGACAGACTCTCCAGTGCGTTGGGTCACAGCAGTGATGAGAATGAAGCTGCCGCTCTGAATTCCCGAATCCAAGTTCATGTTTCTGACCCCAGTCTGGAACCCTGTCATCAGAGCGTGAGTACCATCCTTCTGAGATGCAGAATGGTACACTGGGTAGGTGCACACCTGCATACAATGTCTGGATGCTATTTGTGCAAGGCTGCTTTAGCTGCAGCAAACAGGAAATACACTTCTCCTTTTGTCTGCTTCATAGTGCCCTGCAAAGACTATGCCTATGTTTTCTCCTCCTGGAAGTCATTGGATGTCTGGTGGAGAGATCCAGAGATATGTTCTATTAGACCAAGCCTGTGATGAGCTAGGTTTTCTTCACCAGACTTGCCTAGATACTTGCTGTATGTTGGGATCATTCCTGGGCTGTGGTGGGCTTAACTTTCCATCTCCTGTTAGAGCCAATGGACCTATGAAACTTGGGGAAACATAATACATACAGAGCACAATTAGATCTAATTATCCAGCTTGAGGAAATAGCAGTGTCTCTTATTCCAGGTCGTTGATCTTCTACTGACATCTTTCTGCCAAAACCTGATTGCTGCTTCCTACTTTAACCCTCCTGACAGGTAAGATGCAAGTAGGAAAATGGAAATTGATTAATACAGTGAAATTCCAGCGTTTGTCCAGAGGCCAGGAGGGGCTTCTGTGTGTTCATATCCACAGTGCTAGCCTGGCGATTGCAAGCTGCTTTATTCTGAGTTGCTGTGAACTAAGAACTAACGAGCTCTGATGTGTAAGAGTAAATAAAATGCGTTTCTCCTCGGTTGTTACTGATCTCTTCAGAAAAGTGGCATTTGCCTCTGCTTCAGCTCCACCACGGTGCATTAAAACACTCCAAACTCTGTGTGCTGAGGTCGCTGCTCTCAGCTCAAAGCTGAGGCACGAAGCACATTCTTTTTCCTTCTGTCCAGGAATTACTTGCTGGCTGAC
The DNA here is from genome assembly GCF_026119805.1 of Tympanuchus pallidicinctus. NCBI lineage: Eukaryota > Metazoa > Chordata > Aves > Galliformes > Phasianidae > Tympanuchus > Tympanuchus pallidicinctus. Next base: position 24,397,230 of record NW_026294739.1, read on the forward strand.
ACTAAAGATCAGGAGGAGAATGGTTGTCTGCTGACAGGGTGCTTGGGGGTGTATTTTTGGCACATCCCGTATCTTGCAGATCCAGGCACCTCAGCCTTTGTCTCTAATGCCATATCTAGTATGAAATGTATGAGATATTGGAGCTATGGACAAAGAAAGAGCAGCATGATACACCTTCTCTCTGCCTTAGTTCTTCTTCCCCCTGGAACTGACTGAGTTTGATTCTGCCCTATGTGAGGGAGGAGGGGTGGCACGCATCCTGCACTGCTGCCCTGCTTTGGAAGGACTCTGTTAATGCCATCTCCTTCATGATGTGACAGAAGACTATCAATGTTACAATCAACACCTCAGTGGAAAAACACTCTGGAGAACTCCAGTGTACTGACAGAATGCCTGGGATCCCCACTGCTGGCAGTGCTGGGCTGGGTGGCTGCTTCTGTGCAGCACAGCATGCTTTGGCAACCAGTGCATCTTCACCTCTCTTCTAAGCTGTTTCGCCGTGGTGATGCAGGAGTAGGCAAACCTGTTTGAAAGCCTGTATGAAAAGGAGCTGTGATGAACAAGAGCTTTCCAGAATTCTTTTTCTAAACCCATCCTCCCATCTGATATTCTCTGAAGTTGGTTTGTTTGCTATCAGCTAAGCAGGAATGCCCCATAGGAAAACCCCTCCCTTTGTTTTTTAAAAAGGACTTCATCATATTACTTCTCCTTTACTCTCCTTTTGTGTTATGTTCCTGTTCATTGCTCTGCCTCTGCTCCTCTTATTCTAGCCATCTGAAAAAGGCCTCTGTGCCCCAGGGAGCTTCCTCCTCTCCTTGATGTTGTATCAGAACTCTTCTCTGATTACCTGTGGTCAATTATTTGAGGCAGGGTACTGGTCGAGATCGTGCCTTTGTAGGGGTCCTCAGTTCAGATGCTCTAAAAATGACACTTCCCTTGAGCCTTTAAAAAGAATGGTAATTATCCTGTATTTATGGGCAAGTACGGCTCACATTCATTGTGCTTAACCATCAGAGAACCCCTAACCCCTAACCAAACACTTCCTCTACTGGGGATAAAAAGACAAACAGTAACATGCTGATATGGTTTTTACCTTCTGCAGGCAGGGGCCGTGTCTCTCCTTGTTTGTGAAGATGATGTGTGGACACAGGAGTCTCATACCTGCCCTCCTGGGGAGGCTCTGCCAGCTTATTTATCACCAGGTTAGTTTTCCAGACCAAAATCCTACGGTTATAGAGTGCTAAAGGTATCCTGGCTCCATTTCCAGGGCATCTACCTGTCTGGACTGCACAGTGAAGGAGCCTCACTGGCTTTCAGGCATCCAAAGATTCTCATTTCAGAAAAATAGCCTGGGCTTGCTCTCAGGAATGCAAGAGGAATGTATTCCAGCAGAAGTGCTGCTGTGGTATGGTAATGCATTCTGAGATATGAACATGTTTACTTTAACTGGTGCCTCTCAGCTGCTAAATTGTTATAATAGCAGCGAATTGGTCAGTGGATTTTGCAGTGTTGCCCTACTTGATTCATTGAGATTTTTCTGCAGATAGCTGTTCTGTTGCAAATGGAACACATCTATTTCTCCAGTTCATTATTTCCATTTGTCTTGCAGGGTCCTTCCCTGAACGATGCTCATATTTTAGGACTAGCTGCCCTTATGATCCACTTATGTGAATCCAGATCTTTAATTCCTGAAATAGAAGCAGACTTTGGGATTTCTCAGCCTGTTGCTGAAAAGGTCCTTTCCATTTCTGAGTTCTGGAGCTGCTTGCTGGTGTGCAGGACGGAGGAGTCGCTTTCCTTCTGCACAAGGTGAGCTGATACCTGCCCTGTGTTCCTCACTCCCAGCACAGTGGCTTAGGTTTGGCACAGGAAGGATGCTGGCCAAGCTCCTGTTTCTCTGTGGAGGATTTCCTGAGCATATGTGGGTGTATGCACTGCATGGAGGTGCTGCCCAGACAGGCTGATGGTGGCCCCACAGGACGTGGCATCGTGCTGACTGATGCTTGCCAAAGAAAGGACTGAGTGGATGCTGTCAGAAGCTTCGACTTAGTTGCTGGTTCTAAAATTGGGGCTGCATTTGCATTTGGATGCACACAAACAGAAATGGTCTCAAAAGTAAGCAGGTTTTGAACATGTTGGTTAAAACCATTTTTAACGCTCTGTCTTTGGACTTTCGTGATTGGGAAAAGATACAATTGAACCAACCTGACAGCCAAATTCTTTCTCTTTCTCAATCAGGTTCTGCACAGCAGCAGTATCTTATCTATTGTGCAAGTTTTCATCCTTTTCTTGTGACGATTTGTGTGCCTTGGTGCCTCCTAGTCTTGTTAAAAAGGTAAAAAGTAAAAAGAAACACATTGCTTACGAGAAAAATCAGTTTCAGTTCAGTTTCTCACTGCAGACTCCTATGGAGCTGTAACTTTACACAGAAAACTATAGAAGTACACCTTGGTAGCACGCTGCCTTGCCATTTTGTGCATTTGCTTGTTTGGCAGCTTCACACAGAAGCTTCACACAAAAAGGGGCTCTTTTGGAAACACACGTTGTTTTTCTGCCTGTTTCAGTTGCAGCACGTTGTGCCACGGCTAAGCTTGGAAGCTCGGGGAATCACAAGCAAGGAGGGTAAGGCTGATCTTGGCTGGAGTTCCCTGACGTGCCCATCTCTGAACTACAGAAGAGCCAGCCTCTGTTTATGGAAGCAAGCGCGGTTTCAAGAGCTTGTGAAGGGAAAAGCATTCCAGGTATAAATCTGTCCCACGGCTTAAGGTCACGCTGGGATTCTCACTTTTCAGCTCTGCCCTTTGCAGTTCCCTTATTGCTGATAAAAGCTGCATATCCCAGTGTGGCACCCGAGGAGCTGGATGACGGCTGGGTGACGTTGGTTGTGGTCGGCCACGCGCTCAGTGCTGTTTGTAGGTTTTGATGGTGATGATAAGGCAGAAATAGAAAAGTGGAAGTGAAGATTCTGTGTCTTGTTTACTGGCAAAACCACAAGGTTTGATGCAATATACAGTATCAATAAGAAAATTATCAGGAACAGTAGAGAAAAAGCCTTCCCTTCCCACTGTGTACTGTCTACAAAGTGATCTGATTCTGATCTGTCAGAGGGCTGTGCTGGTGTGTCACTGAGATGCTCTACAGACTTGCTTTCAGGTAACCAATTTTGTAGGTTTTCGTAGGGCTTCGATTTAGATTTTTCTGCAGAGGAAATTGTTCAGGAACTTCCTTGGCTCCGTGCCTCCAGTTTAATGTCTCTCAATCTGTACTGGATTGTGCCTGGCTGTGATCTCTAAATCGCTTTTTTCCCCCAGTTATCTTTCAGAGAGTGGTTGCTGTTGGAGCTAGAGGTGCACCCTGAAAAGGATGTTCTTTCTGCTTCAGAAAGGTAACCACAGAGGTGCTCTCTTAAAGTGGGGCTGCTTCAAGATCCTTCCCCACTCAAATTAGGAGAAAGCATTTAACGTTAGGAGATTAACAACAAAGTAAAGAAGATTCTGTGGGACACAAATGCCTGTTGTTTACTACAGGCTAAAGCAATGAATTACAAAGCTCAAGCAACGCTGGGGTGAGATGTGTTTTAACTTGAGAAGCTCACCAATACATCCCTTAGCCTGCATATACAGTCCTTCCAAGTAATTTCCCAGCAGCAAGAGAGAGTTCACATCTGGTCATGCAGTGTTCTGGTATAGCACTTAACTTGCTGGCTGAGCTTCCTTTTACATTAAGGTTAGGAAAAAAACCAAACCAATCTGTTACAGCATTTAGTTTCCTTACCTTCTTTTCAATATTGCAGGCAGGACTTCCATTACTGGGCTATCTATCAGTGGTATCTTCCAGCACCTTCTGCTTCTGGTGGCTGTGATGGAGACCTGGAAAAGGCATGTGGCATCATTATCGACTGCATTCTGGATTTCTCACAAAGGTATTCTGTATCATGACTTGCATTTCTACAGGAGCAATGGTTCTGCTAATGACCAGGCAAGCTAGGAGCTGTCAGCTTGTGTCTTCATGGGGACATATTTTCCCCATGGTGGAAGCAATTCCCTTCTTACAGGTCTGGCTGCAAATGAAGGCTGGGAGGTGGCTCTGTGACTCACTGGTCTTTGCATAAGAATCTTGCTTTAGGTGACAGAGGTCTGGATCTGAAATCACAGATAGAGTCCGTAGTCTGTGTGTCTCTTTTAAGTTGAGTTTGTATTTGTATTTGTTTGGCCAGACAAGCGTCAGTGCCCTTGGGGAAGTAGCTGAAGCTAGAAAATAAGGAAGGAGGGTTAGAGGAGAGTTGCTGTCTCATCTGCAGCTTACTTAAAGAACATTAATGTCAGAGCTGTGCGCTTGTGTGAAGCCATTTGATGCGACTTGAATTATGTTCTCCTATGGGTGAACAGGGGTGGTTACCTGGTGTCTCTTCATTTCAGGTTCGACCTGGGTAGCTGTGGCCAGTTGAGGTCAGTCAGTCCTGATATTCTTTGCAAGTTGCAGGTGAGTTCAGATTTTGAAGGGCATCAGTGTCCTTGAATTTGGCCTAACATTTTTCTATTATGTCAGCGTACAGAAGACTGACGTTCAGTTCTCAGATGTGAGCAATGGCATGGAAATAGAGATACTGATCTCTGTGTGTTGCTTTGGAGAATCATAGAGGGTTTGAGTGCAAACTGATGTGCAGCCCTGACAAAGGCTGTTTTCCCCCTTGCCCTGCCTTGTTTAGGAGATGGTACTCGAGCTGGGATGTAGGCGAAGGCCACTTTCAGGCTGCTTGGATGCCAAGAGACACTTCTTGTTTGAGATTCTCCAGGGAAGGCTGAAAGACAGACACCATGGTTCTGCTCTGGGTGAGCAGCTGTGGAGGCAGCAGGAGTTGCTGCTGCACAGAAGGTAAATGCAGACCTGAATGGCTGGGAATGCCTTAAACAAATGTGTTGTGTATTTTGTTGTGTATTTGTGCAGCTGGGTAGCCTCCCTTTGGAGCACAAAGCACATGAAAATAAATGACACTGTGCATCCTGGTAGCAAATGTGCAAGAGGTGCTTATTTCCAAGCACCCACATGGTTGAAATGCTTCTGTGTGCCATCTTGGGCCTTCAGTTATCCCTTTAGATGGACTGGATTTCCATGGCCAGCACATATTTGTGGACTCTCTTTATAGCCAGCAACACCCCTAATGCCACCACCTGCACTAATCATCCTTATATTGCTGCTCCAAGATAAGCATGCATTTCCATTTTTGAGCCTTGATAGCACCTTTGGTCTGTGGATCTCAGTGAGATGCAGGTTCTTCTCCGGGCGACTGTAAAAATTCCTTGTATGGGTTCTGTCCAGATGTTTGGGGTGGTTGTGTTTGACATGCTCACAAACTGCCCCAGGTATGGAAGTCGTGCTCTGAGAGCACGGGCTCAGATCTTGGTGACAACTTTGATTTTGTTTTTTCTCTTCCCTGCCCAAGGATTCTGGTGGGGCTCCCTGCATCCGCGCTGATCGCGACTTGTCAAAAAGGAAAGAAAACTCTGCTGGACTGTGAAGACTTTTTTCATTATGTGAACTCCGAGCTGGTACGTGTGGTTAGCCAGATGATTGATTCTTGTTGGTCAGTGCTCTAGCTAGAGACCTTCAGCTCGCGCTTAGGACAGAAGTTAAGATGCAGCCAATTTAACATATATCAGAATGGGGGGAATTTCAGCTTCAAAAACATCTCTGTAGCTTTCTGAGGTCTTGCAGAGCATTGTTCGTGCTCAGGATAGCTAGCATTTCTATTTATTCACCCTGATGGACAGCATTTCCAAGCCCTGAGGCACAGCCAGATACTGCTACTCATTCTGAGACCATTAGTCAAACTGCTGCTGTGCACAGCAAGCAGGGCCACTGATGTGCTGGGACTGCAAAGCTCAATCCAGTGAGTGATGTTGCTTAAGAGAGAAAAGATTTCTGTAACCAGAGCTGATAGCTGGGGTCTCACAGGGTGATTCTGTGCTACTGGAATCTGCTTGAGGAAAATGGTGTTTCAGAAAGGAAGGAATGAAACTTTTTCTTTCCTCATTGTGCTGCAGAAGAACAGCTGTTCCAGGGGGTACGCGCTCTCCTATGACATCACTGCACACTTCTTCAGGGTAAGAGCTGCCTTTGGTATTCTGCTCTATTGTCCCTGCCAGCCAGAACAGTTTCCTTACTGGGCCATACTGACTGTATGCTGTTCTTAACACTGAGATGTGCCACTTGCACGGTTCTGTTGAGAATCACTGGTGTGAACTGCACAAAGAAGTCCAGGGAAGTGAAGTGAATTAACAGGAATTAATGGTGGAGACCAATTTTAATACAGTGCAGCAAAGCAGGTGGAACAAAGAGAAGCTGTTGGGTGTGTGTTTCTTTTGCAGGGCCACGCTGACCCCTACAGTTATCTTTGATTAGTTAACAGATGGGTTTGGGAGGTGCTTCAAAGCAGCAAAGACATCCTGTGATCTGTCCTCACCCAGGGCCTGCTGAACGCCAGCTTGGACTGTGAAGAATCAGCAGAAGGGGTCAACGATGTTCTAACAGCGTGCCAAACCAAGTGTCCCATTGTGCTGTTCTCTGCAGTGGTAACCCTTCATGTTTTGTCCTTATTTTTAACATTAGATGTATATTCCTTGTCTATTTAAAGTGCATCTTTTAGACTTCATTTAAGGCAAACTGTGAAGTAAGGGATGATTGTTAGTGCCTTTGGAAAAATGCAGAGTGTTTCAGCATACCCTCTGCTCCCAGCTCTGGACATGCAGAAGTGGAATGGAGGAACAGACTTTAAGACAGCAGACAGAAGGGTACATGCCAACCCCAAATTCTGTAAAGCACTTTTTTGTTTTCCTCTCCATGTTACCCTTCACACACTGTCTTACTTGGAGGTAGTTGGTTTTTGTTGCATCTTCTAAGTACATCCATCCCCTTTGTGGAACAACTGATTTTTGAGCTCCTTCAGGTCCTGCAAGCGAAACTTCAGGGCCCCGTGGTACAAACCATCATGGATGACCCACCTGGCATTTCCAGGATTGAAACTTCTTTGTGTTTATTATGTGTGTGTGTATTATGTGTGTGGGCTTCTACATTAAGGGGAGGAAAAAACCTGCCTCTCACTACCTGCCTGAGAAAGCTTGCATGCATTACTACAAACATCTGCTAGGCAAGCTGCTGCTAACACTGCTGCTTTCTGGCTTTCTTCCTAGCTCTGGTGGCCACAGTTGGAGCCAGTACTTTGCTCTCAGTGGAAGAGACTCTTTGGTGCTCCGCTTCCAGAAGAACTGGAGAGACTGAGGGAATGCCAGTCCTCAGCAATGGGGTGTGTATGAGGACCTGAACACTGATCTGCAGGCAGGAGACCTGCTCTGATGGACAGGCTTCCTGGATGCCTGATCCCTGAGACAGGCTGGATTTCAGCAGGCAAAAAGAAAGAAATGCTAACGTGGGTTGAGGCTTGTAGGACAGCTGTAAACAGATTCCTTTGTAGAGTTCAAACTCAGAATAGGTCACTATAATCATTTAGCCTGGCCTTCTGCGTAACGTGGGTCAGAGTGTTTCACCATAAGGAAAGGGAATCTTTTTAGAGGAGACTGGAAGGCAGAATCCTTGTTAGACAAACACTGGAAATGGCCTTAGCACACTGTTGAGTCATTTGGTTCATCAGTCACACCCTGCACTCCTGGATGTGGTGAATTTCAGATCTCTTGAAATTGCTGATTGCTTCTCAGCTGTTTCCTTCCCTCTCCATATCATTCCCCCGTGGTAAATCTGGCTGTTCAGCATCCTGCAGCTTTTCCCCTAGAGTTGGACATTCCATGTAAGAATCTTATGCACTACTGCAGGCAATAAGCACGTGATTCTGCAGCATTGTACAGAGGTAATTAATTAGCTGCCCAACCTGTGGTAAGGGAGATTTTGGGAGGCTACTGGCTGTTGCTTCACTGTTTGTTTTTAATTTCTCTGAACAATCTCCACACTGTTCAGCAGCAGGGAGAAAGCTGGGGAGAAAAAATGCTTTTTCTTTGGCCCAATCACAAACTGAAGCACTTTGCCAAAGCCCTTGAATCCCCTCCTCATTTACAGCTATGATTCCTTCTCTCAAACCATGCCATGCTGGTTTTGTTTCCTAGCTTCCTTTCTTCAGGACGGGTTTTCCCTCTCTCTGGCCCTCCTTGGATTTCTGCTGCCTTCCTGCATTGCACTGTTCAACAGCACTCACCACGAGGAAGAGAGAGAAATGCACTGAGGAGACTGGGAACTGACACAGAGCAGGCAAGACTGGACTCATTTTAAATGTCTGCTGTTCTCCACGCTTAAAAAGTGAAAGCAGAATGCCTTTTCCTGGAACACCATTTCTCAGTTAGACCCTGTTGTGAAATCTTGCTGATGGCTTTTGGTAGAATGCAGTGTAAATTACCAGTCACTAAATATTTATCCTGCAGGTAAAGGTGTTTAAACTTCTAACTCAGATACTGACTTCTCTGTGAAGTCACTGAAGATTGTTTGAACAGCTGCTCTGAAAAACAGAGAGAGTGCTGCAGAGGAGGGGAGTTCAGCTCTCCAGGATCACTTCTCCCACTGACAAAGGAGAAATCCTTGTTGATCTTCATTCTGGAAACTTGGCAGAAGGGGTAAAGAGATACAGAAATGGAATTCCCTGAAGCCTTCTGCTGAGAAGGAAGTCGGGCTGCTGTCCTGGCAGCGGTGTGTGTTTATCTAGAGGAGATTGCAGGGACCAAAGCTCAGAGTGGGGAGTGTCTCTATATTGAGAAATTCACAGGTAAATCTTGTTTATGCAGAGCCTGTGCCTTATGACTTACTCTGAAGTTTTAATCCCTGGGGCAGGAGTTGTGGTAGCAGCTCTTCTTGCTGTGGGATCAAATCCACCATTGTTTGTACTGCTCTAGAGCCAAAAGCTATTAATCAGAAGCTGATCTCACCAAGGTGATACGTGCATTTGGTACAGGTGAAATGATGACAACTTTGACCTTAAAAATCTGCCTTAAGATTGGAGGAGGACACTGGGAAGACCTGAAGCAATGCTTCTCTGCTCTTTTCCCTGCCTTACTGCTGTGTGCACCCAGTCCTGCTGTGTGCATAGCTTGCTGTCTGGCTCTGCCCTCTTCCTTCTCAGAGGGCAACAGTCACAGAAAAGGTTTTGTTGTACAACTCAAGGGGTGACACAAATAAAAGCATTACTTTAACTTCCCTGGGTTATAAAACCACTTTGATTGGAGTGGTAGGGATCCAGGGCAGCAGAGATGTGTGGCAGGACAGGATTACAGCGCACTGCTGAGATGGGAAGCTGCACAGCATCTCCTTGTGGCGTGCAGGTTGTTAACTCAGACCAGCTCTCTCCCAGATTTACATCTGTGGTAGCTTGCTTAGTTTTCCCTGTATTTGGAATAACTTGTCTTTTTTTTGGTCTGATTTACTTGCTTTGAATTTTTTATGGGATTTCCCTCGAGAAGCAATGAACCAAGTCAGGTCCCAGACTGCCTTGTTGAAACTGCCTTCACCTGAAAACAGCAGCAGTGCTTGTAGTTCATCTGGGTCCAGCCTGGGAATGCTGAGTTTCACTTGATGAAATGTTATTTCCTGACTGGAAAGTGTTAAGTTCTGAGTCACCACCGCAGATACAACTAACTGCACTCTCTTTTCTTTGCAGTTTCTTGTTTCTCTGCTGTTCTTCTCACTCATGGATCTAATCTCAGCAAAAATAGCACCAAAGGTAAATTCAGACCTCAGGGGATTCTCATGACACCAAATAGATCTGACCAGCTTGGTTTGCTGCCTAAAAATGCTTTGCACAAGTACTCTAAAAGCTGGTAGCTTGCTCTGCCAGAAGGAAAGGATCTGCAACATCCCAGACAGCCTGCTGAAAGCCCTTCTGTTCAGATCAGATTGAAAATGTATTTTCCTGTCTGATATTATCTTCCCTTTCACTACAGTAGCTTTTATTTCTCGTCCTGAGAGTCTTACAGTTTCTAGTCTCCTGCTCATACTTCACTCTTCCCTTGATTCCCATTCTGGAATCTCCTATCTTGGCTTCTGTGCATTTCACTTTTGTTCTAAGACACCTTTCCCCAGTCTGGAAACACACGGCATTTCACAGGAGAGGGGCTCTGCAACAAGGAGGAACACAGATTTCCAAATGATTTAATGCTGTAAAACAGAAGAGCAAAGACAAGAAGGTTCTTTCAGCAGCTCTCTGCCCTAAGCAACGTCCTGCCTACCAATGTGTGTTTCTGTCCCTTTGTCATCTTCTCCATTCTGAAGTGCAGTTGTTTGTGTAATCAGCTGACAGGTCGGATCAGGGAGCAGATTCAAGTTTAAAATAGTCATTTGGTCCCAGCCTTTCTCTGAGGGAGGCAGGAGAGTGACTGAGAAAAGAAATATCTGCAGCAAACAGATCGGGAAGGTTGTTCTGAGTGAAATGAGTGATGCAAAAATCCTCTTAACCGACACTGGAGAGGTCAGAGGGGGGAAGTTGGCTGTGGGGAGCGGGGGGGGGGATGCAGAACTCGAGCATCTCTCTGGAGCAAAGCTGGGAAGCATGCTGGTGGCGAGCTGGCTGCTCATCAGTGCTGCTTCCTCTGCCTTTGCAAATGATGCTCAAGTGAGCAGTGCTGTGACTTGGTTTGGTGATGCAGCCTCCTGCACTGCAGAGTGCCTGACTGCCCAGGGAGGAACTCAGCCCCCGGGTGAGGAGAAAGGCTTGGGCTACATTCCCAGATGTCCTCTGTTAAAGCATTTCACGTGCACGATCTCTGACTGAAACTTTTCTGCTTTGGTACAGTTAAAACCTAAGACAAACTGTCCTTTCTGACACCCAGGAAGGTGTGGATTTTCAGACGTCTCTGGAATGGGCCCTGGAGATCTTGCAGTGCCTGGAAGAGAGGGGCATATCCTGGCCACTGCTCTTCCTGTCAGCAGAAGAAGGTGAGTGAGTCTTCCTCCAAGGGGTGAGAGGGTGAGGTTTGGTGCTGGACAGTAATGCTTTATCTCTTTGATTAATGAGTGTGTTTGTAAGGAGGAACTCTGGTGCTTTTGTGGGCTGCACGGCAAAAAAGAGTTTCATTAAAAGCTGCTTCTACTCTGCAGTATGGTGACCTGGCTGCTAATTAGGAGCGACCAAAACTCAATTATTGTTTCATCTCGTAGGAAAAGCCTAAAAGGAACAGCTTCCTTCTGCCAGGGTCACTGCACCCACCATTAGGGTTTACTGTGTGCTGGGAAGAAGCTGTGCAGACGCTGCATGAGGCAGCAGAGCGAAGGTGAAGGCGCCTAATGATTTTCTGTGCCTGTTGCAGGCTCTAGAAAATACTCTGTCCTGCGCTGCGCAGCCTCGGATCGCCACAGCCGGCTCTTGCCTGTTGCCTTCTACAGGTAACGTCCTGGTTTCAGAAGGAATGCCTGTGGGGAGGATGTGGGTGGTGACTGACAGGCACTGCAGCTGGCCTGGGGATGAGCCGAGCTCTTCTGGTAGCTGTGCACGAGAGAACAGTGCATCCCAGCAGGACTGCTGCTGAAGAATCCCTGTATATATTGCTAGAAGTTTCCCTGCACACAGCAGGGAGCTGTAAGATGAGTGGTAGCAGGAGCTCCAGCTGTATTTGCCCCGTGTGTTTCCCTCTGAACCAGCACTGACCAGGTGGTGCACGCATGATTTCCCACAGCCTTACCTCCGGCTTCCACCACGAGCTGCTCACCAGAGAGCACTTCTTCCTTTACGTGGCGCTCAATCTCTACATCCAGCTGCTTCAGCTCTTTGTGGAAGGGAAAGACCTGCCCCAGCCTGAGCAGGTAGGAAAAGGCCCAGGCCCTGCAGAACACACGGGTGAAGCTCAGTCTCTATTTCTTCTAACTCTGAATCATATCTGTGATCCATTCCCAACGCCGCTTGCAGCATCCTTGTTCTCACTTCCCTGTACAAAGTGGTGGCATGCTGTGGAGCTGCATTTGCAGGCATGCAGCTTGAGGTGGAGAGAACCCTGCAGGTGTTGCTGTCCTGCTGGTGCCTGAAACCTAAGATGCCTCACTGCTGTCTTGTATGGGACCTTAGGATGAACGTAGGCAGTGATGGAGGTACCTGCCCAACCTGTAGCTAGACCGTGGGTACAGCATAATGGTTCTTTCTCCAGTTCAGGAGGTAGGGACTGAGACTTGAGAGAGACACTGCCCTGGGCTTTGATCTACCTTGTCTCTTCTGAGTTCCTCAGGCAGATCCCTTAGAAGTGATCTCTACAGCCCGTCAGTTCCTCCTGGGTGCAATTCCACGCTGCCCTGCCAAAAGCTTTGGAAACATAGGACTGGTGAGTGAGTGTTTCCTCTTCTATCACTCTGAGATGACTGTCTGCTCACTGCGTATCTTTCATGCCACACTCCAACTGCACTGGTGCTGCCTGCTTATCACACGCTCTGCAGTACCTTTCTGTAACACTGGAGCTGTGGAGGACACCTGCTGTTCAACCAGTGCTACAGCCTCAGCCCTCAGCCCTCCTCCTCCTCCCCAGCTGCAGGCTTCATCTTTCTCAGCAACATTAACCACGATTCTCTCATGCAGCCTTGCGCTCACCGCTTGCTTAATGCTCAGTCTTAAGTAAAATAGCAAGCATAGTTAAGTGACAGGTGTTGAAATTCCAGCCCTCCACCGTGCTGTCTGGCAAAGCCCGTTATTTCTGCCTGAGTCAGCGACAGCACCTCTCCCTTCTACTTCTGCACATTGCTGAGAAGCAGCAGAACGATCTGGTGCAGCTGTAACTCGCTTGGAGGAAGCAGGAGCAGGGCTGTTGCCATTTACTCTCTCCCCAGTTACTGGAGGCATGTGAAAAGCTTGACCCAGAGGTGGGAGCCACCCTCCAGCACTTCTCCCGGCCTGCTGCATCCATGGAGGTGGATGAAGAGCTGCTCCTGTTCTGAGTGACAGCGACACTGCTGCAGGGAGCAGGCTGAGCAGAACACGCTGCCTGCAGGTGAAGGGAAAGACACCACGCTACCTTTCCCACTAGCACTGTTTCTTTCCAATTACTTTGTAAATAATTTATTACAAGCATAACCATGAAGCTCTCATTACAATAAAAAGTAGGTTACAAACTTCAGTTTAGACTTGCTTTAGGATTTTTCTTTCTTTCCAAAACAAAACGCCTGCTTTAAGTTGCTCCACTGTCATACGTACCCTTACAGCCACCCGGGGGCAATTCTGAGCAGGCAGCAGCTTGTGCAGGTTGGGAACAGCTGTGGGCCAACTTTGTTTCTACAACTGTGTGCGTAGGGAGAAGGGGGACAACAAAGGGGTGCTGCCAAACATCCACTCCCCTTGGATTAGACAGACTTAGTACAACACTGCTGAATCAGACGTGAGCATGGAGAATCACAGCATAACAAGCTTTTTCTGAGCAAGCTGAAGCTAATTCCATCGAGTTCCTTGGAGACTAAAACGTAGATTAAAAATCTCCACTCTGCCATATAGTTTCTGTGGGGTCAGACTGGGAAAGCTTCCCCGTCCCCCTCAGGTGGGCTCTTGCTGTGCAGTCACTTCTGGCTTTACTGCCTGGCTTTCTGAAGTCCCTGATGTATTTAAGAGGAGAATGGGCTCTGACTCCAGGGGCTTGGTTTTGTCCTGAGTCTGGGTCAGAGGATGCACCATAGACATGTGGACATTAAGGTTATGGGCCTTCTCAAAACGTTTCCCACACTGGTCACAGGCAAACTCCAGCTCCGTCTCCGCTTTGTGTTTGGTCATGTGGTACTTGAGTGATGCTCGCTGCCTGCACTGGAAGCCACAGATTTCACACCTGCAAGGCAAAGCATGGGCTCAGCACCCAGCTCAGAGCCACAGCCCGAGCCCAAGCTGTTTGTCACAGTGACTAAGCCCATGTTTTCCTGCACTGAATAGAAGGAAGGAGCTGCAAGAGAATACTGCAGCCTTCAACAGCTGGCTTAAAGCATCTTCTAGAACCACCCAAGCCAAGGAGCATCATCATTCTCAGGTCTGTGGCTCATTGCTTGTAGCTGAGCACTGAAGAACAGGCATAGGAGGGGCAAGACTTGCTCAGCAAAGGGAAGCTCGAGCTCAGACACACAGTGGGGAAGTGGATGAATATTTAAAGGGTCACAGAATTACACGGCACTGAGGACAGTAAGAGCTCAGCACAACTTCCTGACTCCTCCTGTCCATTTTCTTGGCTACGAAGGCATGATGAGGTACACTTACTGGAGGGGCTTTGCTCCCGAGTGCCGCATCTGATGGACTGAGAGGTGTTTGCGTTGCTTAAAGGTCTGCCCACATTCATCACAGATATAGTTGCGTACCTCTGCAATGGAAATGAGGAAAGACTCACCCACTGTGCTCATTTCTTAGCACACAAAACACACAAGCAGCTGTCCATGGCTCCTAGGGGAGCCTGAATTCCTCCTCCCGCCTCAAGTCCCCTAGATGAAGGCTTGCTGCAGACTTACACACCAGGAAGACAGTTCTACAGCCCCCACAGCCTTGCTACAAGCCTTGTACAGAGGAATTACCCCATGCTGGTAGCACCTGAACTCTGTGATGAGAGGCTGTGGAGACGCACCTGTATGAATGAGCTTCACGTGGCGCTGCAGGTACCGGTCGATCATGAACACCTTGTTGCAGCCTGGATGAGGACAGGGCCTCTCCCGAACTTCTTCATGATGCTCTTTGATGTGTTTCTGAAAAGAAAGGACAGAGCTTCCAACTGCTGGTCGATGGGCACAGAGCGGGGCTGTGTTTTCTCCAGAGAAAAGAATTGGGGTCCCACAATAAGCAGGACACCCATCCTGGCAGCCTCGTGCACCAGCACTGTGCAAAAGCAGGGATGGATTTGGGCGCAAGCGCGGCAGAGGGGATTTCACAGGACACAGCACAACTCATTCCAAGAACTGCTGCTGAGCTGCTGGCTGGCAGCTTTGAGGAAGGAACAAAGCCTGAGCTTACCTTCATGCCATCTGCCCCCCTGTAGACAGCTGTGCAGCCCTGGTAAGGACACTTGTAAATGGTGGGCAGCTCCTCCCTGCAAAGCAGAGGCTCGCTGTCAGCCGAGGGCCTCGAGCTGGGACTGCAGCCTAGCCACAGACTGCTCCTTATTACCTTTCACATTTGATTTTTTTTTTCCAGCCTGGTTTTGGCCCTGGCTTCTTCCTTACTTTGGGCTCTTCTGCCTTCTTCGCTTCTTTGCCGTCACTTTTCTTGCTAGAAACCCTCCAGGAAGGAAAAAGGACATTTGTTTAATAATTGATGTCGATTCCAGATCTCCCACCTAATTGCCCCTGAATGTTACACCGGGCCGGGGGGCTGAGCCTGGCAACACCAGGAGCGTGCTGTCAAATGCAAGCAGGCCACATTGATGTATTCAGTGCAGGGCCATGCAGGAAAAAGCCTGCCCAGCTGAGCCCACCCCGTCCCCAGGAAGCAGAGGCAGCACCAGCCCTCCTGCTCAGCCACCCAGCTGCCCACACTGTGCTGCACAGCAGGGAAAGCCCCTCACTTTTTCTCAGGGTAAGGCTCGAAGGAGTCGTCTGAAGATTGCATGTTTCTCTTCTCCATTTCGTCATCGCTCAAGAAGTCTCTGAGAAAGAGAGAAAATGTCCTTTACCAAAACAGGACTTGGCTGACACTTCAGCACAGCAGCATGTTCTTCGTTCCCAGCATTTACCTTCCCCGTAGAACAGCACTGAGGCTCCACGTGTTCTCCTCCCCCACCATCTCCCAAAACAAATACAGCCCCCAAGCACAGCAAATAGCAGAACTGGTTCCTTTGAGGACTAATCTCTGTAAGAATCACTGAACCACTTTTAGGAGAACAAAAATGGCTGTTTCTGAGAGGGCCTGATGTTGTAACAGCTTCCTATACTAAGAAAAGTCATTTTGTAGAGCAAGAATGTAATATAAATGTCTGGCACAGGTTAATTGAGCTACGGGTCGTTCAGTATTTCCTCATGTGGAGCAGCCACATCTTTCTGTTTGTTTTTAAATCCCAAGCTACACAAGAAGCAATTAATTCTGAAGCCAGGAAACAAGCAGAAGGTTCCCGTGGTGCTTTTAACATGACAGCTGACAGATTTAGCTGACACACCAAAGTCAGGTTGCACTTGGCCCCTCTGAACCTCCACCTAACCAGCAGCTGTTCACACACCTCAGCTGCAGTCCCTGGATTTGGAAGGCTCGGCCAAATCTTGGCTCAGAACAACCACTAAGCAGCCTGCATCCCAACTCGGGCTTCTTTATTCTCCCTGCTCACAAACAGGGTGATTTCAGAGCAGCAGCTCCTGCCTGTGAGCCCACACTGACAGCTCACAGCTGCGGAGGGGGACCAGCACCGGCACGACCAGCACGCAGAGCCCCACGCTGCCCTGCCACGGCCCTGCTGTCCCAAAGCACGGGGCAGAGCACAGCACAGCCAGCCGTGCCCACAGCCAGCGCACGCTGCGCCTGCAGCACGTGGGAGGGAGCCTCCCTGCCCCTCAGTGCCACCTCCCAGGGCCTTCAGAGGACAGGAGAAGCTCTCCGCGCTCATTTCATACTCGCAAAGAAGACATTAAGGCTGTTTTAA
This sequence comes from Tympanuchus pallidicinctus, assembly GCF_026119805.1. Lineage (NCBI taxonomy): Eukaryota > Metazoa > Chordata > Aves > Galliformes > Phasianidae > Tympanuchus > Tympanuchus pallidicinctus. The sequence continues at coordinate 24,413,786 of NW_026294739.1, forward strand.
ACCCACTCTTCTCTCACCCCTCAGAAAGGTCACTGAACTCGTCTTTTACCCGCTCATCCGACGTTGCAGACAGAACCTGCTTCCCACTCAACTGTCCTAGGGAATGAAAGAGAACAAGGTACGTTACTGGGGAAAGCAGTGAAAAGAAGCCAGAGGCAGCTGGTGAGAAGGCACTGACTTAACTCATGGTGGCCCATACTGCAAAAAAGATGCGCTCCAAGACGAGTTAATGATTGTTTAAAATCAAAGCCAGTGCCTCATGAGCTCCGGGAGCATTCCCCCTGCACCCCAGGCAAGGAGCCCCTGCAGGTCCCGCAAGCACCTTTTGGTTTCCCAGTCACTACTGCTCTGCAACCAAAAGCCTCATTCCCTAGTGTGTTACAACCACCTTTTCTCTTTCCAGCAGCAGACATATCGTGTGACTGCCAGAGCTCAACAGATCCCAACTTCTGTAACTCAAAGTCAGCAGTAAGCCCCAAATTTTAAGAGAGAAAAGAACGCAGCAGCAAACCTGTATTAAGGCAGCCCAAGAGCAAGGCTGCCTGCACAGACAGAAGCGCCTCACGCTGCTCACACTGCCCTGCAGTCACAGTGGGATGGGAAGACCCCCCACACAGATAGGGTTTGGATTGACCCCAAACAACCACCTGGCAAACAGACAGGGACCACTCTGCACCACTTGACTGGTGAGAGCAGGACCACGTGGTCCTGGCAGGTACACACAGCCAGCTGGACAGCCACATCTCACCCCCTCATCGAGAGGAAAACGATGCGCAGAGGCCAGGAGAGCAGCTTGGCTGCAGGGCAGCTGGGCCAGCCAAAGCTTCACATCCTCTTTCCCTCTGCAAGAGCAGAGCTGATTCCCTGCACAACTAGCACTTCAGAGCTGCAGTTTGAGGACCTTACCAGTCCCCAAGGAGGGCCACCCAGGCCCAGCAGTGCTCCTTGAGCAGATCTCTGCCTTACCCAGAGTCCTGGGGGGGGCGATCAGAAGGGAAATCCCTTACCTGTGGCACTGCTCAGAGGTGACAGGGGCTGGGGCAGGGCTTTCTCCTGTAACGAGGCTGTGTTGTCCAGCTGAGAATCAGACGAATCCCTGTCCGGCGCTGGCTCGTTCTCCAACTTCAGTGGCACTGATGTGGTCCCTTTGTTCGCGGGCTGCTGACAAGGAGTTGTCCTTACTGGAGCATGCTGGGCTTTGGGAGCAGAAACAGCCTCGGCATTGTCTGCCCCGTTGTCCGTCAGGCGCTGCGCCACGTTCTTGTTCCACTCCCGTTTGACAGCCAAGGCGTTGTCAACAAGCACCGTGCTACAGTCAGAATCCGTGTCCATGATGTAGTCGTGCCCATCCCCGCAGCCCCAGACGGCACGGATGATCCCGCAGTACTCAGAGGACAACACGCTCTGCAGGCTCGGCACCGACTGGCAGCCCCCGGCGTGGGCATGTGCCCACGTCACCAGGCTGTGCAGGCACTGGGGGCTGGAGGTGATCAGGTCAACTGTTGAAAGGGGAGAAGCAGCAGGCGTGGGGTCAGTGCTTGCAGACCCATTCCTTCTGCACGCCCGGACCGAGGCGCGTGGCAGCAGGGCAGGGAGGCACCCTACAGGCTGCTCTTTGCTTCCCGCTGTACGCCAGAACCGCCCTGCCCTCAACACCCCTGAAAATCGACCCTTCCCCGCTGGAGGAGGCAGCTCTGTGAGCAGCTACTCACCCAGACAGGAGGCACCTCCTTCTACGCCAGGCTGGGCCGGGGCCGCACCGCTCCTGCAAAAGCCAGAACAGCACTGGTAGCATTAGAGGGGCCGTGCTGAACACGCAGCGATCCATCGCTCCCAGTAACTACCGGGAGCACAGAGCTGCACGTACTTTCCTTTCGACTTGATGTGGCCTGTGGGAGACGCGTTCACCCTCTGAATAAACGTCCTGAGGACGCTGCGGCACTTGTAGAACTGAGCGTGGCATTTCTTGCAGACGAACTGGGGCAGCGCGGGGTCCTGGCGCACTGCCACCCCGACCAGCCGCTGGAAGTCCGTGAAGAAGACCTGATCCACGCGGCGCTGCTTCTCTGAGTTCTCCCCCATCACAGGAACCTTCCCAAAAGCGTTGCGCAGGCTCCTGGAGGAGAACTTCCCGTGGCAGAGGCGACAGTATCCGGTGCTCAGGGCTCTGCCGATTCCTGCGAGACAAGGACCGGATTGAGCTGCACGGTGCCTGCTGCAGGAGCACGCAGCCAGCTGCGGCCCGAGGGCATTGGCACAAAGGAAGACAACATCCCCATCCCTCGATTCAAGCCAAGGCTGACTTCAAAGTCCTGGCTTCAGCATCACACAGGACAACTGGGAGGAGCGAGACCTCTGTGAGTCAGAGCAGAGCAGGGGCTCCACACCAACACCCACAAACCTACGACATCCCTGCCCAGCACCCCTGGGTGGCTGTTCCAGACCTGACTCCGGTCTTCTCAAAGCTCTCACACATACAAGCTTCCACCAACACAACACTGTCCTCCAGCTGAAGTGCTTCTTTTTCTTCTCTAGTGCTTATCTCCAAAGTATTAACAGCCCTCAGTGAGCCAGAGCCTCACAGATCCCACCCTGCCCAGTGCACTGTTCCTAACACCCTAACGGTCCCACAGCCACGCACAGGGAACCAAGGAGGCTCCCAAGGACGGAGTGGCCACTGCCTCAGAGCAAAGAACGACGCCACAGCTCTGCTCTAAGGGCACTGACCGTGCGCTTCCCCCATGGCTGCCGCTGTGCGGGGACCCCCAGGGCCTTTTCTTGCCGCGTTTCCAACATTTTCTTCCCCATCTACATCCCTGCCCTCACTTGAAGCCACTGACGGCAACCAGATCAAGGCCGCGGCCTGCAGATCAGCGCCCTGGGATGGGGCCGCTCAGGGCGCTGCTCCCCACTGCCCCCCCCCCCCTCCGAGCCCCACGGCCGGAGCAAGGCTGAGGCCTGCAGCTCTGCTCCCTACGGCCCCACGTACGGCAGCAATCGGTGCCTCGCGCCACTCGAGGCCTCGCAGCCTCCCTCACGTCCCCGTGCCCCCGCTGCCCCTTGGCCCCACCCGAAGGCCTTGGCCCGCCCAGCTCTCACCTGCCTCCGCCGCCCCCCCGGGCCGTGCCCAAGCGGAGTCCTCCGCCGCCACCGGGGCCCACCCCGCGGTCGGTTCGGGCCCGGCCTCCCCCTCCGCGGACCCCCTGGCCGCGGGCCGCCTGCGGGACTCGGGGGAGGCCGCAGCGGAGCCGCCCGCGGCCGCCAGGAACCGCCCGCGCCGATCGCGCTTCATCGCCGCTCACCGCGGGCCCGGCGCGCCGCGCCCCGCCTCGCCTCTTATGGCGCCCCCTTGTGGGCCGGAAGACCCAGAGCTGCACTTCCGGTGCATGCCATCCGTTTTAAAGTCCCTCCGGAAACATTCTCCGTCTGCACTTCCGGTTTCATCCCCTCGCTTTTTAAGTTCCCCCTGGGAACGCGCGGCCACTGAGATCTGCGTTCCGGCCGCCATGGCCGCGGCGGGCGGCGTTGGGGATGGAGGGGCCGGGCCTGGCCGAGCCCTACAGACCGCGATGAGGGCGGCGAGCGGGGCTTTGGAGATGGACAGCGCGGGGAGAACGCGGGTGAGCATCACAGCCCTGTGGGGGTGGCCCGCTCTCTTGCCGCACCTCCCGCCCACCCCCCCGCCCCCGGGTCTTGTGGCCATCCCTGCCTCATTCCTATTTAATTTCGCCGCAGGAAGCTTATGTAGAGTACCTGAAGAGCATCACCCTCATCTCACAGGCCCTGCAAGACGAGGCAGCGCTGACAGGTAACCTCCCCCTCGCGGTCCCTCCCCCCTGCCCCACACATGGGAGCGCAGCATGACACTCCCGTATCGCAGAAGACAGCGAAGGGCTCGGCTCCAACACCCCCAAAATGCTGAAGCTGGCAGAGCAGTGCCTGGAGAGAGTCAAGTCCTTGGCAGCCACACTGGGTGAGTAATGCCACCCCCAGGTGGACTGAAGCCCTTAACAGGGACTGATGGACCCGTGTCAACCTCCATAGGGCAAAAAACAAACAAGGCAAAACCGAGCGTGCCGGGGGGGCCTGCACCCATCTCCAGACACCGCAGGGTTTTCTCTGATGAGGGAGGCAAGCTGTCACCCTTCCTGCCGCCAGAGATCTTCCAGAAGCTGCAGATTGCTGAGGCACAGAGTGCACGCAAGTAAGTGGGGCTGAAGGACAGCAATTGCAAAGGGACCAGGGCACAAATCCTATGGGGAGTGGGAAAAGGAGGGTCGGGGGGACCTAAGTGCTCCCCTCAGTGACCTGAAAGCAGAGCAGGGCTGGGCTCGTCTCCCAAGCAACAAGCAGGTAATTGTGGTGCTTAGGGGTGTGGCTTATAGATAGAGTTGGCAGTGCTGTGTTAATGGTTGGTCTTGATGTCCTCCAAAGGACAAGAGATTATGATGCTAATTTACAGCAGAGAAGGTTAAGGTTGGATATCTGGTAAAATTTCTTCTCAAATGGAGTGGTGGTACACCAGCATAGGCTGCCCAGGGAGTGGTTGGGTCACCATCCCTGGGGGTGTCCCAGAATTGCAGAGATGTGGCACTGAGGGATGTGGTTATGGGCATGGTGGGGTTGGGGTGGGCTTAGGGATCACAGAGGTCTTCTTCAACCTGGAAGGGTCCCAGCTGGCCAGGATCCCTGGCTTGCATGCAAGGCCACAGCAGTGTTCACCTCATTCCCTGCAGGGAGCTGACACCACTAGAGGAGGCATCGCTGCAGAACCAGAAGCTGAAAGCTGCCTATGAGGCACGGGTGGCACGGCTCAACCCCAGCCAGGCCCTGCAGAAAACCTCGCTGGTGAGTGGGGAGCTGGGTACGATGGGTCCTATGCTGGGACTTTGAGCAGGTGTCACCCACGTTCATTGCTTGGCAGACGCTGTCTCTACAACGGCAGATGATGGAGAATCTGGTGATCGCCAGGGCACGAGAGGAGACCGTATCCTTTCCACTAAGAGAGCCCAAATCGGGGGTCCTGCAGCTGTGCCTGGCTTCCTGCTGCAGGCCCCTGTTCCTTGCCCCAGGATGCACCAATCCAGCACATGCTCTTGGTTTTGAGTCCTGCCCTGTCCTGGCTGATGTGGGGGTACAGATCGAAGCCACCTGGACAGACTGGATGCTGCTTGTCCAGCTCTGTCCAAGTTACCCATGTGTCCTTGCTCTGGGGGTCCCTGGGAGCTGTGCTTCCCCATGTACCCTGCCAGTGCTTGTAGCTGTTACTTCGTCAGTCACCCCAGGGCTGTGCTGAGTGAGATGCTGGCTCACTGCTGCAGCTCTTCCAGTGCCTTAACTGTGCCCTGGCCCAGCTGCAGAGGAAAATGGAGGAGCGGCGGCTGCGGCTGCAGGAGGCGGCCAACAGGTGAGGGGATCAGGGTGTCCCAGTGGGGACTGTGAGGCTGTGGAGCTCCCTGCACACCCCTCACCTGGCTCTGTGGCACTTGCAGGAGGTTCTCCAGCAGTGTGGCCCTAACCCCTGAGGAGCAGGAGCAGAGAGAGCTCTATGCTGCCATCCTCGAGTATGAACAGGACCACGTGAGTATGGGCTGGAGGCTGCTGCTGTGGGTGCCATGAATGTAGAGGGCTGTGCTGGGAGTCAGGGAGAGGAGGGGCTGTTCCCACATCCCCACTAACCTGCTGCAAGCACTCCCCCAGGACTGGCCACGGCAGTGGAAAGCCAGGCTGAAGAGGAGCCCGTCAGACCTGTCACTGGTGACAGGGCTTTTCTCCTGCCTCCTCAGGTACTGCAGGGCTGGCAGGGTTGCAACCACTTGCCATTGTCCCCTGCTCACCCCTGTCCCTCTGCTTCCAGCTTCCCAGAGCACCCCATAGCTCAGCTCCTGCGCAAGCTGCAGTGTGCGGTGTACACTCGGCTGTACCCAGCCGTCAGCCAGAGCAACCCTGAGGCCACTCCTGCAGCCTCCACCGGCCTTGCTTTCCTCTCACTGGATGCAGGAGGGCTGCTGCCTGCAGAGCCAGGAGGCCGGCAGCTCCGAGCCTCCCGCAGCCTGCACTGCATGTTCTCAGTGCCCGAGCACGGCCCAGCCACGCTGCGGCACAGCATCTCCGGAGCAACCCTGGCTGATGGCAGCCCCGACGCCTCCAGGGCAGAAGGGGACCCCCGGTCTCCCCGGGAGAGCTCCTTTGAGGACCTGGAGCGATTCCTGGCATCGCCTGAGGATTGGCCCCCAGCAGAGCCCATGGCCAAGCCCAGGCCTGCGGCATCGCTGCAGGAGCAGCTGAAGGGCATCGTGCGGGACATCCACAATGCCATTGGTGAGGGGCGGCCATGGCTCTGGGAGGGAGGAGGGGTGATGTGACAGGCCCGGGTCTCTCCGTGCCCAGCCGGGTGAGCTGCGTAACTCCTCCCTTCCCAGACAGGCTGCTGTCCCTGACCCTGCTGGCCTTTGAAGGATTGAGCACTGCTGCTGGCAAGGACCAGTGCTTGGCCTGTATCGAGGATGCTTTCTTCCCTCCACTGTGGGCCCCGCTGCTGGCCCTCTACAGGTACCGTGGCCCCATTGCTGAGCTGCGAGCTGCTGTTACGGCCAGCCCCCATCACCCTTTTGCCCATAGGAACGTGCACCGGCCCCAAGAGGAAGCCCTGGCTCGCAGCATGGAACGGCACCGCCACGCCAGCCCCGCCGACCTGGGGCTGTCCCCTCGGCTCTTCCCCACTGCGCCCGGCCGCCTGGCCTATGGTGCTGCCATCGACGAGTTGTGCCTCATCCCCCTGGAGACTTGTCCCCGCAGGAAGCTGTACTGCATCGGTGCGGGGCCGGGGCGGGCATGGGCTGTGTGCTGTGGTGCCATGGGATGGCCCTGAGTGCTCTGCTCTGTGCTGCAGTGCGAGCCCTGCGCAGCATCTGTGAGTGTGCCGAGGAGTACTGCAGCACCCGCGACAGCCGTGCTCCCACTGCTGGCACCATGTGAGTATGGGGTGAGGAGGGCAGCCCTGCTGCCAGGGGGGTGGGGAGGTGGGCTGGTGGGTCCCTGTGCTCTGGTGCTGCTGGTTCGCACTGGACAGGTTCTTAGAGGGGTGTCTGTCAGCCTGATGGTCCCTGTTGTGGGTGGACAGTGATGCTGGTTGTGCTGGGGCTGATGGCTCCTGCTGCAGCACTCTGACAGTCCTTGTTGTGGTCGTTAACGGTGCCCCACAGGGTTTGCTGTTCCCGTTTTGGGGAACTGATGGTTCTGTTGCCGTGCCAGGGGAGCCAATGGTGCCCAGTGCCATAGCAGTTTGATTGCCCTTTGATTGCCCTTTTGCCGCGGTGTCAGGGCTGATGGTTTCACTGCCGGGCTGATGGGGCGATGGTCCCGGTGCCGTGGTGGTGAGGTCTGAGCGTTCCATTACCACGGAGGTGATGAGCCCGATTGCCCCATCGCCACGGCAGCGGGCCCACGGTCCTTTAGCCACGGCGATGGGGGCCATTGGCCCCGTCGCCACGGTGACGTGCCCGATGTTCCCGTTGCCACGGTGACGGGACCCCTGACGATGCACGTGGCAGCGGGGCGGATGAGCTGCTGCCTCTCCTGTCCTACGCGGTGCTGCGCAGCGCGCTGCCCCAGCTGCAGTCGGAGTGCGCCGCGCTGGAGGAGTTCATCCACGAGGGGTAGGTGCCGGGAGCGGGGCGTGCCGGCCCCCTGCTGCCCCGCGCCCACCGCGTGTGTCGGCGTGCCGCAGGTGCCTGCTGGGCGAGGAGGGATACTGCCTGACGTCGCTGCAGAGCGCGCTGGCCTTCCTGCAGAGCCTGCCCTGAGCTGCCGGCAAGTGCTGCGCTCCTCCCGGCCGCCAGGGGGCGCCGAACGATCAGCGACTCCGAGCGGGCGGAATCACGTGGTGGGCGGGGCGCGGGAAGCGGAAGAACGCGCGTGTGCGGCGCGGGGCTCGGCGGCAGGCGGGGAGCGGGCGGGAAACGAGGCCTGGGGGCGGCGCGGGAGGAGCGGGGCCGGAACCGGGGCGCTCACCCGCCGCAACCGCAGGATGTGCGCGGGCCCGGCGCTGCGGCAGGAGTACCGGCGGGGGCTGGAGCGGGGCCGCGCCCGTCCCGGTCCCGACCCCTCGTTCGGGGAACGGCTGCGGCAGCGGCTGCGGAACGAGGCGGGGCTGCTGCCGGCCCTGCAGGACGACGCCGGCGCTCTCCTGGCCCAGGGGCTGCGGGGCCGCCGCGAGCCGGGCTCGTCGCTGCGGGGTCTGGCCGCCGCCTTCGAGCTGCTGGAGCGGGCGGCCCTCAACCTCTACCTCTTCCCCTGGCGCAAGGAGTTCCGCACCATACAGGTGGGTGCCGGGCCGGGGCTGCGTGCCGGTGCTTCGCAGGTGCCTCGAGTGAGCTCAGCCGCTTTCCTTCTTCTTCCAGACCTTCTCAGGAGCCTACGTACACGTGCTGCGGGCTGCGCTGCCCGACGCCGAGCTGCTGCGGAGCTTGGGGCGGCTGGGCTACGTGCGGTTGGATGAGCGCCGCCTCGCTGTGTCCCGGCCGCCTCCGGCCACCGAGCTGACCGCTGCCGCGTGCGGTTTCTTTGCCTGCCGGCTGGAGTGTGAGATCCTGGCCGAGGTGCTGCTGCGGCTGCAGCCACGCCTGCCGCGTGCCGAGGAGCTGCTGGATGCGCGCCGCGTCGCCGGGGATGTAGAGGCCTGCGTGGAGATGCTGCGGGAAAAGATGCATCTTCCTGGCTGCGAGGATGGCAGGGAGCTCTACGGGGACGTGCCGGACAGCCCTGAGGATCTGTATTTCGAGAGGCCAGACAGTCCTGAGGATGGTGGAGAGGGAGGCACGAATCTCCCCCTGCTGAGCTCCAAGCTGCAGGGCGCACAGGACGTGCTCGGGAGGAATTGGGACGCCTATGAACGCAGTGAGCTCAGGCAGGAGCTGCTCTCCTCTCCAAGCCTCCCCAAGCCAGACCCTTCCTCCTCTCGTTTCTTCCTGCAGCAGGACCGGAGGGAGGTGGGCAGCAGCCCCCCGTTGCTCTGCCCTGCACGGCTGCCCCCTGGGGAGCCCCCACCAAGCAGCCACACCAGGGCTCAGCCCCCTGCTGCCCCGCAGCAACTCCCCGAGCTTCCCTCCTACCAGCTGCACTCGTGCCTGCGGCAGGGCACGCTGCCTGCCTACTGCTGCACCACCTGCCAGCAGCTGCATGCCGGTAGCTGTGCGGCCGGGCTGGCTTGCCGCAGCCGGCACCGTGGGCAGGAGCTGTGCTGCGAGCGGCAGCAGCGCCTCTGGCTGCAGCGCACAGAGGTGGACATGCTGCTGGCTGACGGCACCAGCACCCGGCCCTAGCATGGCACTTCAGCTTGAGGGGACACTGCTGCTGCTGCTTGTCCCTCTGCCTGAGAAACACTGAACTCAGCCCCGTGCTCCTACCGAGCCCTGCAGGGCAGTGCCAGGGAGGTGAGAGCTGGGAGGACTGAGCCCTGTTCTGGTTCCTGCTGTAAGTGGCTCGCTGCATCCCAGTAAAGTGTGGCTGCCTCGTGACTCGGTGGTTTTGTCCTGGCAGGGAGGGAAGGAGGCCCTGGGGGACCTGGTGGATGAAAAACTGAACGTGAGCCAGCTGGGTGCTCATGCAGCTTAGAAGGCTGAGGGTCCATCAGAAGAGGAGAGGCAGCAGGGACAGGGAGGGGATTGTCCCTCTCTACACTGCCATGGTGAGGCCCCATCTGCAGCACCGTGTCCAGGTCTGGAGCCCCCAGTACAGGAAAGATGTGGAGCTGTTGAAAAGGGTCCAGAGGAAGGCCACTAAGATGAACAGAGGCCTGGGCCACCTCCCCTACAAAGACAGGCTGAGGGAGCTGGGCTTCAGCCTGGTGAAGGGCAGGAGGTGAGGAGACCTCATTGCAGCCTTCCAATATTTAAAAGGGGATTATAAAAAGGAAGGGAATTGACTTTTTATCCAGGTAGACAATGACAGGACAAGGGGGAATGGTTTCAAGGTCAAGGAAGGAAGGTTTAGGTTGGATGTCAGGGAAGATCTTTACATAGTGGTGAGGTGTTGGAACAGCTGCCCAGAGAGGCTGTGGATGCCCCATCCCTGGCACTGTTCATCACCACATTGGATGGGGTCCTGGGCAGCCTGGTCTGGTAACAGCTGTAGAGGTTGGTGGCCCTTCCTGTGGCGGGGGGTTGGAACTTGAGGTCCCTTCCAAGCTGTTCTGTGATTCTATGGCCGAGGGAATTTTTCACCACCACTGCCCTTTGCAACTGTTTTTATTGACAGCGAGTCAGGGTTGCACCACGCAGCCAGTACAGGCCAGAGCTGGTCCTGCCAGACGTCCAGCATCTCTGTACCAAACCCCCATCTCCCCCCCTTTCAGTCCCTGCCTCCATCCCACCCCCAGGGGAGGAGGCTGAAACCCACCCCGTGCTGTGCTCGCAGCTCCAGGCTGTTGCCCCCTCACTCCAGGGCAGAAGGAAGCCAGCACTATACAATGCTTGGGCTCTGCTGGGCTGGAAGGCTGTGGATGTTCCCAGCATGAGAAGCTCTGCACGGGGCTGAGCATGGGCATTGGTAACCAAGGCAGTACCCCTAAATGCAACTGCTGAGGGACTGGGGCAACGTGGCCAGGAGCCATCCCATGAGGTGACAGCACCCAGCACTGCATCGCCGAGGAGAGCTGAGTGCCTGGGCAGCAGCGGGGCAGGAGCGAGTGCCCAGCCCTGGCAACGGCGATCCCTGCTTGAGTTCCCTGCACCTCCTCCTCCTGGACGGGGCTCAGGGCTTGGCACGCTTTGCCTGGCTCTCAGTCCCTGTGCTGGCGCTGGCTGCCCGCTTGTTGCGATGGTGGGGGAAGGTGGGCATGAGCTCTGGCTCACAGGCTGGGGAGGCACAGAGACAGGTCAGCAGAGGCCAAGCACTGCGACCCTGGCTGGTGGGGAATGTACTTACGCAGGGGCTTTTCCTTGAAGTATGAACTATCCAGGCTGTCTTTTGCCGTTGCCCTGTGGGGACAAGATGTGGCAAGCTTTGCTCCCAGCTCAAACGTGCTGCCACCTTCCCTCACCCTCACAGCTCTCCCACTCCCCATCCCACCCACGCTCCCCCATGGTCCCAGTTCCCCTCCAGCACCTGCCCACAGCACTGAGCTGACCCCGCCACGAGGGCAGCCCCATCAGCAGGCAGGGGCCTGCCCCGAGCCCTGCCCACACAGTGGCTCTTACCGCTTCTTGGGATCGTACATGAAGAGGAAGTTGAGCAGACGCAGCCCGGCCTCTGAGAGCCAGGGGAACTTGTGCTTGAGGTTGTTGTAAGGCTGTTTCCGCAGCGTGTACTGACTCACCAGGGGCAACTTGGAGAAGCCCTGAGGGAAGAGGTAGGGGGGGGCATCAGGCTGTGGGCAGGAGGGCATCAGGGAAGGGCAGGAAGGCCAGAAGAGCCACAAGGGCTGGCGGGGCTGTGGGATAACTCTCACCGGCCAGATGTTTTCATTGGGTGTCCCCAGGAGCTGCACGATGAGGTCTATTTGGTGGATCTCAGAGGTGCCTGGCAACAGTGGCTTGTGAGCCAACAGCTCAGCAAGGATGCAGCCCACAGCCCTGCAGTGCAGAGGACACACAGGAGTTGGTGGGGGCAGCAGAAATCCCTCTGTCGATGTCCTGGCTTCTACAAACCCCCCAGGCACCACCCGGCCAGCCTCAGCCTCTCCTGTCCCCTGCCCTTACCACATGTCAATGCTGGTGGTCTGTGTTGTCGCTCCTAGCAGCAGCTCGGGTGCTCGGTACCTGTGCAGGGAAGGCACCATCTTTAGTTGCAGCACAGGAAGCTCCCTGCCCCGAGTGGCAGCGCTGCAAAGATGTGCTCCACATCACCCTGAGCCAGCACAGCTCAGCACCCTGCGCTGCACTCACCACAGCGTGACGACTTTGGGGGTCATGGGTTGTGGTGGCATCCCATATGTACGTGCCAGACCAAAATCCGCTGCAAGAAAGAAACGGACCCGAGGTAAGGAAAGAGGCAAGCTCCATGCTTTGCCTGCTTGTGGAGCAGAGGGAGAGCTGCAGGCACACCTGCAGCAGCAGCTGAATTGCCAGAGACAAGGCAGCAGCCAGGGGCTCACCTATCTTCACACAGCCTTTGTCAGTCATGAGCAGGTTGGACACCTTCAGATCCCTATGGGGAACACCGAGCGGCGGTCAGCACTGTCTGCCAGGCACAGCTTCTCCTGTGCATGCACTTCCCCAGGGACTCGGGAGGACAAAGAGCCCCACTGCTGACTGATCACTAAGAGAGGTGAATCTCACCGTCCCTTGCCTTCCCTACCCCGGCTCCCACACTGCACAGCAAAGCTGAGGGTTTGCTGCCAGCCCCTGCCCACAGCTTCTCCACACAGTGCTCCTCGCTCCCAGAGTTGTGTGAGCTGAGCAACCGACACGCAGTTACGGGGCTCATCAGGCTGCCCCCCAGCAATTCCTCGTCCCCACCACACACCCAGCCTCTCCCGTTGCTCTCACCTGTGGATGATGTACCTCTCATGAAGGTACTGCAGACCCTTGAGGACTTGCAAGATGATGCATTTCACCTGAAGAAAGAGGACAGGAGTGTCCCCCAGCACGTGAACAGCACCAGCCAGCCCTGCTGAAGCTACCAGCATAAGGTGGATTGCAAACTGCAAGGAATCCACACTGGTGGCCATAGTGTTGTGGCCCTTTCTCGAGGATGACATTCCTAAAAGCCTGACCCAATCTTTACCTGAGCCTCTGAAAAAGGTGTCTGCATGTTCTCGAGAAGGCTGGCGAGGTCCTGCTCACAGTAGCCCATCACCAGGAAAATACTGGAGAGGAGACACAGGCGTTTCACTGCTCAGCACTGCGAAAGGCACCTGAGAGCACCGAGGCAGCATCTCCTCTGAAGGCTGGAGGGCATGCAGGGAGGCTCTCACCTCTCCAGATGGTTCCCCACAACCACCTCCTTCAGCTCCACGATGTTGGGATGCTGGAGCTCCAGGAGCAGGGTGATTTCCCGCAGGCTGCTGATGGGCATTCCTGAGGGCAGTGAGAACCACACTGCACAACTGCCTCAGGCGGAGGCCAGGAACACTGACACCTGCCACGAGGAGCCATCCCCGTTCCTCATGTACCTTCCTTCTCATTGTCCATCCGCACCTTCTTCAGTGCCACAGTCTCATCTGTCACAGTGTCCCGGGCACGGTCTGGAAGAGCAGCATAGGGCAGTTGCTCAGCATAAGCTTTAGCCAAAGGGACACAGGCACTGCTGAGTGTCACTCCTCTCAGCCTCGGTCCCGCAGTCCCCAGGTGTGGGCAGATGTGCTACAGGCCCACCCTTCCACCCAGGCTCCAGCCAACACCACACTTACACACTATGCCATAGGTGCCTTCTCCGATCCGATTCAGCTTCTCAAACTCCTTCACGCTCCGGCATTTCCCCAGCTGGAACCAAAGAGCCACATCACAGCCAAAGGCTCTCTCTCAGGGGCAGCCCTCAGCAGCTTCTCACCAACATTCCCACAGTGCTACAACCTTGACAGCAGACAGCAATCAAAATAAAGGGCATCACTCTGAGCAACGCCCAATCTGGCACTGCAAGTCTGGTTGTGTTCAACTATCAATTGTGAACTATCACAATTACAGATTCACAAACAACTGCAGGCAAAGCATGTGAGGTCGACCAAGAACAGTGCAAAGCACATACAAGGAACTAGGAGTAATAGAGCCAGGCCAAAAGCTGCTAATTTTTAAAGCTCTGCAGAGACTACAAAGTTTCCCAGGGAAGCCTCTGTGTGTGAGCCTTACCCAGAAGGCGTCCTTATGGGGGTAGGGATAGGAGAGAGGCTCAGTCCATCAACTGATGCCAGGAATCACAGAATGGCCAGGGTTGGAAAGGACCTCAAGGATCATGAATCTCCAACTCCCCTGCCACATGCAGGACCACCAACCTCCCCTTTTAATACTAGACCAGGCTGCCCAGAGAATCAGAGATGGTCTGTATCTGACCTGCCTGCAATGGTATCCTCCCTACTTTTCCCTCTCTTAAGACATCTTTACAGTACCTATTATTCTAGGGGTGGAGCTGACTCCAGTCATTCCACACCTTTGTTCTGATTGCTATAAAACCCCCTCATCTCCCTCACCCGCGTTCAGAACGCGGGGCGCAGCGGTGGGCGCTCCTCACGTTCCCTCAGCACAGGGCCCACCCACCAGCAGGGCCGCCCCACAACCGACGCTCCTCAGAAGCACCCCTTCGGGCGCAGGCCCCTCACCCGCTCGGACGCCGGCACCTCGAAGTAGCCCTCTCCCCACAGCCGCTGGAACCGCAGCGGTTCCACCTCGCTCTCGGCCGGAGCTCCCTCAGCGCGGTCTCCGTCCGCCATAGTTGTGACACGCATGCGCACACCAATTTCCCGCCCACTGTACGCATGCGCTCTGGCAAGCCCCAGTCTCACGCATGCGCCGTTCGGCCCTGCCGCTCACGCTGGGCCCGAGCAACGGTTGCTAGGCAACGCGCGGCCTGCAGGCCGGCGCTCGGCCGGGCGGCCCCCGCTCCCCGAATCGCCGTTCTGTCATCAACCACCTCCTAGTTCCAAGCACTCGCTTTTATTGCCCGGCTCCTCCCCAGCTGGGGAGGGCCAGGCTCAAGGGTGGGCTCTGGTGGTCTCCCTGTCCGTGAGCATGCAGGAGTCATGGTGGGCGATGAGCAGCCTCTGCCTGTGGGTCATGGCTTCTCCTTGTTCACCCCGCTGTCCGGCTCCTGGCTCTGCCCAGCTCCCCCGCTGGTTGCTGCCTTGGTGGGAGGCCCTTCCATTGACATTGCTTCAGTGCATTCATCCAGGGGCGGTGTCACAGAAATGCGGGGTGTAGGAATGGTTTGTTTCTCATTGGTGCAGTCTTGTGCCGAATCTAATGAACAGAGGGAAAAAAAAACAAAACAGACGTGAGAGATCACAATAAATTGCTGTAGAGGAGCTGAGCAGGCTTGAGACACTGCTGCAGCACGCAGCTCCAACACAACAAAGAGCTCCATGACCGCCCTGACAAGAAAGGAGACACATCTAAAACTTCAGAGCTTTTCAAAGCCCCAGTGAGAGCCACTGCCCACCTGTTCCCCCATATCCAGACCCCTTTGCTACTTACAAAGCTGCTTGTTAAAACCTGGCCAGCTGAGAACACAATGGGAAGCACTTCACTTTGTGCTCTCTTTTGTGGGGCAGCGAGGAGGCAGAAGATTGAAACATCACAGATCTGAGAGATTTTACAGCACATTAATAGCAGCGGCCTGTGATGTGTCATTCCTTGATCTCTCCCTGTGCCTGCAAGACCAGGCTGGAAATAAAATTCTGTCTTGAAAGAAATGACTTCAAAATGAGGGCGGGCGACTGAGGTGAGTGGCAGCTCCATGTGTGCCCAGAGAGGCATCCCTGTCCCCGTTCCTTATCCCCATTCCTATCCTCACCCCATCCTCATCTGCCCCCATTCCTACCCCCGTTCCTATCCCTGTCCCCATCACAGCACGCCGTATGGAACCCCATTACCCTTTGTGCCTATGTCCTTGCAGAGCAGCTGCCCCATGGCTGCTGGCGTGGTCTCGGTCCCTTTGTGGTGTCCCGGCAACACGCACGTCACCGTTCTGACACCCCACCCCGCAGGCCGCACCACGCCCCGACCCCGTCCGCGAGGCGCTGGGCCGCCGTTCCATCTCCATCCCCGCCCACGTGCCCGCCCCGCCGCCAGGGGGCGCCATCGTCACAGGGTGGCGCGCGCACCCCGGAAGCAGCAGTGGCCGCACCCGGAAGCGGCGACGATACCCGGAAGCGGCGGCGGGGCAGGATGGACGGTAAGGAGAGCTGAGGCGGGGGCTCCGCCGTACCGGGCCTGGGGCGGTCCGGCCGTATTGCGTGCGGGCTGTGGGGCCTCCCGGCGTGGAGCGAGGCGTGGTGCGCTGGGTTCGGCCTGTCTCGGCCTGGGTTCCGGTGTGTCGCGGTGCTGAGGCCCGGCGCTGAGGCGATGCTCTCTTTCTCTTGCAGACACGCTCTTCCAGCTGAAGGTGAGCTCCTGGCGATCCCTCCGGCAGCTCCGTAACGTAGCGCCGCTCCGCGCCGCCCTCGTCACCGGGGGCCGGTAACGCCATCTGGGCCACGAGCCCCTCCTGGCCCCTCCCGTCCTGTGCCCCGCTGTCCGCGCGAGGGCCGAGTCTGCGAATCCGCCCGGCGCAGCCGCTCTCGGCCCTGCGCCCCGATACGATGCTCGCGCTCCGGTGTCAGTGGCAAAGCCACCCCCGGGAGGGAGGGCCTGTCCCATCGGTGTTGGCATGAACAGGGCGTCTGGGTGGCGCTGCTCTGGTTTTCCCTAGCTGACAGACGAAGGGAGTGCAGGGTGTAAGAGTAATCGTAATGCACACATTTAAACAAACAAACAACAAAAAAAACCAACTGAGCTGCCAGTGACTGGAATGGAACACCCTGGCTTGCAGAGATCCACAGTGTGCTGCTGCTCCTGCTCTGCTTGGCTTGTTGCTGCCAGCAGCTGCGGGAAGAGGGAGCTCATCAGCTGAGCTTGTGCCTCAGGCAACCACTGCCAAACTTGTCCCCATCTCCACAGCAAGAAAACTGGCCCTCAGCATGCTGTGTACTCTGGGAGCTTCCCTTCGTACAGCCAGCATTGCAGCCCTGGAGGGAGCTGACACCTCGTCAGAACCTGATGGATCCCTAAGCTAGGAAGCTGTAGCAGCTCACAGAGCTCATGTTAGCACCTTGTGTGTGCCCTGTGGGTGGCCAGTGCTACAGAGGTGCTGCTGCTGCTGCTGGCTCCCCTGCAGTGTCCTAGCACTAACTCGCAGCTCTCTCTCCAGTTCACAGCAAAGCAGCTGGAGAAACTTGCCAAAAAAGCTGAGAAGGACTCCAAGGCGGAACAAGCCAAAGTCAAGAAGGTGGGTGGGAGTTTGTCACCAAGTGGTGATGCTGGCATCTGGATGCTGCGCTGAGCAGCTGGAGACCCTGCCTCCTCTTGTGCCCCACCAGCTGCGTGCTGCTGACGGGTGGAGAAAAAGAGGCAGTTTCTTCTCTTGCTCTCAATATGTTTTGAAGTCTCACCCTGAGATCTTGAATCTGCTGAGCAGATGTGATGTGTTACTGTGACACTGAGGGATTTAATTCCCTTCCAAGGGCGTCCTCAGTGTTTACAGAGGTCGCAGATGAGCTGTTTCCTGCTGAAAGTCTGTCAGGCAGAAAAGGGGAGTGCTTGTTTATAAACATGGAGTGGTTTCTTGGTGCAGGCGGTTGCCCTTTGCTCTTCCAGGCCCTTCAGCAGAAGAATGTGGAGTGTGCTCGTGTCTACGCAGAGAATGCCATCCGCAAGAAGAACGAGGGGCTGAACTGGCTCCGCATGGCTTCCCGAGTGGATGCGGTGGCCTCCAAGGTGCAGACAGCAGTGACAATGAAGGGGGTAAGAGCCTTTGTTCTTCAGCACGGGGTTCTGAGAGCGGTCTGTGCCCTGTGTAGAGTGTTGGCTCCTCCCTTCTCATCTGCCTTGAACCTTGGACTTCCTTGTTCTCAGATGAGGGTCCTGTAAAGCTTTGTAATGAGCCCAGTCACTCTCGGTGTAGTGAAGCTTCTGGCATGCCCACAGAGAGCTCTCCAGGCTGCTTTATTATGGCTCTAATCAAGGAGGCTCATGCCTGCTTTCTTGTCTGTGCTAGCCATTGCATGTGTGTTTACAGAGAAGTGGGCTGGGACCCGTCCTGCTTGGAGCTGCAGTGGTGTGCTTCCTCGTGCTGTGCTCTGCCTCGGGCTGTGTGCCAGGGTTTTACTTTCAGCAGGGATGCCTTTGTTTTTGGACAGCATCCACGAAGCAATATCTTCTTGCAGGTGACGAAAAACATGGCTCAGGTGACCAAGGCTTTGGACAAAGCTCTGAGCTCCATGGACCTGCAGAAGGTGTCTGCAGTGATGGATAAGTTCGAGCAGCAGGTTCAGAATTTGGATGTTCATACATCGGTAAGAGGAGATGGCCTCGAGGGGTCTGGGTGGATGAGACTGCTCTGTGTTTCAGGTGCATGAGAGACATTGGGCAGGACGCAGCACTGCTGCCTAGCAAAGAAAGTGTTTGCTGTATAAAGGGGCAAACCAGCAGGCAAGGGAAGGAAAGCAAAGGTGCTGTCCCAGCTAGAGGTTGCTCAGATGGAGCTGTGGAAGACTGCACCTCCCCCATTATGCTTTACCCATGAGGTGGGCTGACAGGCTGTCTCTGTTGCAGGTCATGGAGGACTCCATGAGCTCCGCTACCACGCTGACCACACCACAGGAGCAGGTGGACAGCCTCATTGTGCAGATTGCAGAGGAGAACGGTTTGGAGATCATGGACCAGCTCAACCAGCTCCCTGAGGGTGCTTCAGCAGTAGGGGAGAGCTCGATGCGCTCCCAGGAAGACCAGCTGTCACGGAGGTTTGTTCTCTCCCAGGTCCTTCACCTCGTGTTGAGGCGGCTTTGAGTTCTTCCCAGGGGTCTCTCACTGATGCGAGCAGTGATTTAATGCAGGCTGAGTGGATGCTGAGCCCTTGGTGGTACAAGCTCAGGCAAGCTAGAGATTGCAGCGTCTGCCAGGCAGCCCCTGTGGCGCTTTGTGAGGCCTGGAGAGGGTGCAGGCAGGCAAAGTACCATTCGGTTACTTAGTGGTGGGGGTGGCTGCTGGCACCTGGCTTCTCTCGATCCGGAGCAGAACCGTCCGCCCTGCTCTGCGTTCATCCTCACGCAGCTGCTACTGCTCTGGAACACTTGGTGCTGACCTTCAATCAGCTCCAGGAACAGGCTGTTTTGCTGGAACTGCCCCAGGAGGAACCGATGAGCTTCCTCTCCCTGCTCCCTCCCTGCTGCTCCCCGTGAGGCTGCAGCCGGAGTGCCTCTGGAGGCTTCTGTGCAGAGCTGTGTCCCGCACGGCCTGGCTGGCTGGTCCTTCAGGCTGTTCCCAGCTGCTCTCATGCCAGTTTCCTCTCGTCTTTTCCCTTTCAGGTTGGCTGCCTTGCGGAATTAGATCTCCTGTTACCCCTGCGGACTGCTGCCATGCTGGTTGTATGGTGTATGGGGACGGAGGGACTCAGGACTCCTTCCTCTCTGCCTCTATCACATCCTTGCTCTGACCTGCTGGCTGGGCAGGGCCAGCTCCTTCTGCAGCAGCGTGTCCCCAGCCCTGTCCGCCTCCCTGCAGACTCTTCTTTTGGGGTGCAGTAGTGACCAGAGCAGGCAGAGATCCCGACAGGGGGTGTGGAGCCAAGGACAGCCCTTCTCTGGGCTTGACGAGTACTTTGCTGTTTCTTATTTTAGGGTGTTTTTCATTTGAGGGTCGCTGCCGGCTTCTCGCAGCGTCCCGTGATGCAATGTGATTTAACACTAAATGAATCTTTCTGGAGGTGGGTCGCAGTGTCTCCTGGGGTGCTGGCTGCCTGCCTCTTCCCTGTGTTGCCTGCTTCTGTTGTTACCTAGTTTTGGGCTTCTGTACTGTGGGCAGCACTTTGCTGGGGACCTACAGCAAGTGTCTGTCCCCATGGAGAAGATTTACAGCAGGGGTTGGGGGGAGGCTATGGTGTTCCTGGGGGGCTTGTGCCTTGCAGAAAGCGGTGCCCTTCCCCAGCCCTCACTGCTCGGTCCGTAGCCGTATGTGGGTGCCCTGCTTGCAGGCTTCTCCTTGCAGATTCACCTCGTCACAACAGGCCAACCCCCCTTTGCTTCTCTTGACCACAAAGTGACCTTTAAAACCCTCCTCCTGCCCTGCACAAGCCTGTGTGTGCGAATCCTTGCATCTTCCACCTCCCAGCAGTGCGGTGTGGCAGTGAGTTCTCCGTGCCATGACTCACCGTGTGCCCTGCAGCTGCAAGAGGATCTCAGCTGCCTTCAGCCTTGGTGACCCAGACTTCTGCCACTGGATGGGTTTGCTGGTGTAAATACCAAACTGCCCTGAGTGTGCATCATCCAGCCCTGCTCTGTGCCTGGCCCCTGGCTCTCCCTGCTGTCGCTCCCACTCTGCTATCCCCACATTGCTGCATCTCTGGTGTGCCTGAGCTCTGCTCTGCTCTGCTCCCACAACCCACAGTGGAACACTGTTGCTCAGAGCCTTCCTTTGGGCTGAGGTTTTCGCTGCCCACCAAGATACAGGGTGGATTGGCAGCTTACAGGAAGGAAATGAAGTTTCCTTTGCCTCTCACAAGGAAGAATTGCAGGCTGCAAGCAGTGTGCTGCAGCTGCCTGGCCCTGCAGTGCTGGAGCCAAGCTGTGAAGCATGCAGCCAGCCCTGCTGTGGCGTGGCAGCTTCACTTCAATGCTGCAATGGGAGCTTTCAGTCAAGTACAGCTGCAGTGGGAGTGGGACCTTGACTGCTATCAGCAGGGCAACAGCAGTGTGGGGAGAGGGCAGGCGGCTCCATCCCTCATCCTCCGGTGCTGGCACCCAGCCCCAGGGTCACAGACACCGCAGCGCTTGTCACAAAAACAATTCTCACTGCTTTGATTATTTTTTCTGAGTTCAATGACCGTGACAGCACGTGGCTGGTGACCAAAAGAGCCTTCTTCCCTCGTGTGCTGCGGTAGGGATGAGGGGTGGTGATGAGGGCATGGGAGGTGCCTGCACCATGCAGTGGCACTGCTGCTGGCTCCTGGCCCTGCGTGGGCGCCGTGTGTGGGGCTGGGGACTGGGATTAGGCTCAGGGTGACCGAGACTCTGCCCCTGGAGTCACTCCCTTTTCCCATCTGATTTTTCTCTGTGTCTTGATCCGTGGTGGTATTTTTTTAAAGCTTGTCTCGTTTGCCTTTTTTCTTCTCCAAAACCCTGTTGATTACCTAATGCTGTTTTAAATAAACACTCTGAACATCCATCGTGGTGTGCACGGGGGTTTAGGCAGAAGAGGGGGGCTCTGGGCTGTGCCTGTTCTCTGTTGTGGGTTGAAAACCCAACTGCAGCTGGGGACAGAGGACCCGCTGTGGGCCGAGCTGAGGAGGAAGAGGCCCATTCCTTCAGCCTTCCTGCCCAGGGAAAGGGCAGCCAGCGCCTGCTGGGGGTCACAGCCTCTGGGGGTGGCTCAGGAGAAAGCCTCTGATGTGCTGAGGACGCTGAGCAGGCACGTCCCCGCAGGGACCGCTTCCCTTCCTGTGGTTGTGCTGGGGAACCGGGCAAGCAGGGACCGCTGCGGCCGTGGCACAGCCAACACAGCCCAGGACGGCTGCCTCCTTTCTAGATCCTTTTTCCCAGTTTTGTTTTTGGGCTGCTGAGTTCACTGCACTCTTCCCCACACCTTTCCCTTGCCCTTCTGAGAAGCTCGGGCTTGCCGAGGGGAAGCCCCCAGCTCCACGAAGTAAGCAAGCTCCAGCGTTCCCCACCACGCAGACCCAGGCCTGCCACCAGCATCCACCACCCATGGGTGCCATCCTGGTGGCACTGGGGCTCGTCCCCTCCCCGCTCCCTGCTGGCAGAGTGGGCTTTGTGCCTCAGCCAAATTACGAATGCCACAGGAAGATGACTCTCCTGCACAAGCTTGTTTTCTTGGTGCCCAGAGCTGCCTCCGCTCCAAAGACAGGCTGTTCCCAAATGTGAGAGGAAATTGCTAAGAAGATGATTGAGTAGCCAATTAATTAGCTAATGATTAATGTAAGCATCCTGCGGAGGCAGCCCCGCTGCCGCCCTGGCCGCGTGTTGTCACAGTGATGTCTCACTCCTGGTGCGGTGACAGCCCGAACACCGAGCGGGATGGCTTTATTTTGTGAGCGGGCTGGGGCAGCACGTGGGCACTATGGCAGCAGGGTGTTGAGCAGGGGCAGCAGCAGCACCAGGGCTGCTGGCAGGGGCAGGGCTGGGCTGGCATCGGTGGTGGTGGTGGTGGCGTAGCCATAGGTGGTGCGGCACTCTCCTTCCAGCTCCTCCAGGGCGATGGGCTCCTCAAGGGGCAGTGTGCCCTGCAGGGATTCCTTCACCTGTGGGGCCAGGGCGAGTTTGCATCACAGGGTGCTTTGTGCATCTCTGTATGCTGCTCAGACCCCTGCTCTGCGTGTCCCCCATCCACCCTATTGCCCATTCTCCCCATGCATCCTCATGACCAATTTGTCCACGTTCCAGCGCACCCCAGTGCCCTCCACACCCCCGTGCCCAGCGCGTATCCCTTTGCCCCATCCATTTCCGTGCCCCCCCTGTACTTCCCCATGCCCCACTCACCTCCTCCACTCTCTTGAACACCCTCAGCAGGTTTTTGGCCAGCGCTGCGCTCACCTCCTGCTCCGTCCAGTTCCTGGCCAGCAGCTCTGCCACCAGCGCAGGGTACTTGGAAACGTCCTCCAGCCCCGTGGGCAGCCTGTGGCACCCACAGCTCAGAGCCTGACATGGGAGCACCCCAATCCAGCAATCCCCAGGGGACACACCTTATGCCCAGGGTCAACCCTTGGCCACTCCATCCCGCTTCCCACATGCCATCACCCACTTTACCCCGTGACACCATCGTAGTCCCCGCCAAAGCCGACGGATTCAACGCCTGCCACTTTCTTCACATGGTCCATGTGGTCTGTGGGCACAGAGGGGCCGGGTGAGGGGATGGGGTGACACTGTGCCCCCACCTCATCCCTGCCCGCAGCCTCACCTGCGACATCAGCCAGCGTGGCTACGTTGCTGCAGGTCACGTACTGGTTGTAGAAGTTGACCATCACCAGGCTGCCCGTGGAGGCCTGCAGGAGAGGTGGCCCTGAGCCCTGTGCCACTGTGCTGCACCACCTGCCCCCCAGTGCTCCCATCGTGTGCTCACCACCATCTGCAGCACATCGTCGGGCACATTGCGGGCATGTGGGCAGACGCTGTAGGCAGAGGAGTGGCTGAAGATGACGGGAGCTTTGGAGACATCCAGTGCCATCTTCATGGTCTCCACTGAGACGTGAGCCAAGTCCACGATCATGCCGAGGCGGTTCATCTCCTCCAGAACTTTCTGCAGGGAGGGGAGCAGGGGTGCGGACAAGGCAGTGTGAGGACACCGCACCCTCAGGACTGGCTGGTCCACGGCACTGCCACCCGCCTCCATCCCACTCACCTTCCCAAACGCTGTGAGGCCGTGGTGCACGGGTTGCTCCTCCTCGGTGTCCACCAGCCAATTGTCAGCCCTGTGCCACAGGGACAGCATCAGACCCCGAGCCCCATCCCCATCCCCATCCCCCCGTCCCGACGACATTCCCACGGTGGGCTACCAGGGTGTGTTGCAGCTGTGTGTCAGGGTCATGTAGCGCACGCCCAGGCGGTAGAAGGTGCGCAGCACACCCAGGCTGCTGTCGATGGAGTGGCCGCCCTCCACACCGATGAGGCTGGCCACCTTCTTGTCCTGGAATGCCTGTTCGATGCCTGCAGGGGCACAGAGAGTTCTCAGCTGGGGACAGACACCTACAGCCCTGTGCCCCTGCAGCCATTCCCCCCGCCGCTCACCTGCGCTATCGACCACACAGGCGAAGGTCTCTGGGTACAGCTCACACATGCGGTGCACCACGTCTATCTGCTCCAGCGTGCGCTTCACTGCGTCCTTGTTCTGCGTGTCGCAGGGCACGTACACCGACCAGAACTGGGGGGATGGCAGCAGGTGAGCACCCGGAGCCCCAGCAGGGGCTGTTCTGCTGCCCGTGCCCCGCTTGCTGTCCCACCTGGCCGCCCACGTGTCCAGTGTTCAGCTTGGGGATGTTGGTGTGGGTGTTGTTCAGCTGCGTCAGGTTGGATGCCGGCAGCAACAGTTGGTTATTAAACAGTTTGAGGAGCTGCCAGGGCAGGTCGTTGTGCCTGGGCCAGGGAGAAAGTGAGAGCGGGGGGTTGTCTGTCCAACTGACCAACCACTTGGCTGCCCATCTGCCTCCCTGCTTCATCATCCATCCATTAGGCACCATTCATCCCCCACCATCCATCCATCCATCCATCCATCCTCCCCTTCCTCCCTCTTCCCTTCCCTTTGCCCCTCCCTCTCTCCACATCTGCCCCTCCCTTCTCCTGCCCCTTCCTCCCTCCATCCATCTGTCCCACCCATCCATCTGTGCCACCAGGAAGTGATGCCCAGGATTGGGGGTGTGGTTCCCCTGCAGAAATCCCCCCCCCCCGTCCTGCCCCCCCAACTCATCCCCACCTGCTCCTTGCTCCCTGCATGGCTCCAGCCCCACATCTCTGCACAGGAATGTCACCACCACCGCGTGCTGTTAAGGGCCAGCAGCATCACTGGGGAAGAGCTGGGTCTCCCCCTGCCCCACATCCCTTGGCTCCCACAGCTCCACTCCTTCTGCCTGGGGTTCTCTGGGCTGCACGATGGCTCCATAGCCATGTGGGCACCACTGGGAACGGGAGCATGGTGGAGGACTGGGGACATCCCTAAGGACACGATCCTGCAGGACTTCCCCTGGGGCAGCCTGACCCCACCGCTTCCCAGCACCACTCCTGGCTTGGCTGCTGGGGTTCCCCCCAACCACACAGCCCCAGGTACCACGTGGAATCCCCCTGTAGGGCCATTCCCACGCGTCCCTCGAGTGCTCCATGCGGGCATTCCCAGGACAGCGCCGTTCCTATGTAGTGTCCCCAGGGTGCTCAGTGAGGGCATTTCCCAGGCAGGTCCTTGGGTTTTTCTGTGCTGGGGATTTCTCAGGGAACCGAGAGCCCGTCCCACAGTGCCACACAAGCTTTGGACGGACGCGTGGCCGTGCTCACCCATCGATGACCGGTGTGGAGTCCATGATGCGCTCAGCCTCCTGCAGGAACATCTGCCCCGAGCAGGGCAGCAGCAGGCACAGCAGCAGCACGATCCCGCGCAGCATCCTCGCGTGGTGTGCCGGTGGTGGGATGAGATCGCTGCCCCGCTGCTGCAGGATCCCGCTGAGTGTTCCCACACTGCTGACTGCTCTTCCTCGTGGTAAATCAATAACCAGCACTGGGGCCATAAACCCACCCTTGCACCCTGCACCCCAACCCCGGCAGTGCCCGGGCACCGCGACGGCCTCTGCAGCGCAGCGCGGGGTGACATGGGGACGCGCATAGCTGTGGTTATGCTCCCGGCCCCTCTAACACAGCACAGATTTTTTCTGCTGGGAAAAAGCGCTGCTCCCATCCCCTCCTTGGCCTTCCTGTCCCAGCACCCCCCACCCCAACCCGGCACCCCCAGCCCCATAGAAAAACCCCCAGCCCCATGCCCCTCATGCCATGGAGTCTGGCAGGACACGCTGCCTGGTACCCCTGTCCCCAGCTCACCACCAGCCCTGGAACACTCAGGCAGCTGCTCCCCGTCGTGGTTCTGAAATATGTGTTCCGGCTTGCGTGCCGTGCAGGGCTGGAATGGGCTACGGCCACCCCAGAGCCAGCCCCCATCATGGCTGCGGGTGGGGGCCGAGCACCAGGGCACCCCACAGCTCCATGCCTTGGCCACCCGGCTCTGTGGGCTGGGAGACAGGATTAGGGTGGCGCAGCCAGAGGTGTTGGTGCTGCGGGGGGAAACTGAGGCACACATCCACTCTGCAGTGGATCCTGTGTACAGGGCCACGGGTGGCCTTGGGGACGGCAGTGGCCGTGTGCTGGGAGTGGTGCGGAGTCACATAGGGCACAACCGGTTCCAGATCCTCATCCTGGGGTGGTCGAGCTGAAAACCCCTCTGCAGCACAGTGAGCACAGCCATAGGGCACCAAGGCCTCCACCATATGGAGCGTGGCATGGGACTGGCACCCCACAGCACGGGAATCACCTATGAGGCCAGCGAAGCTTTCGAGTTCTCCAACCCCTTGGGGGCTCGCAGCCCCCCAGCGCTCCTCACATCCCCCATGGGCTCAGCCATATTCTCCCCATGGTGGCCCCATCCCCGGCCGACCCCACAGCCCCATCCCTGCAGCCGCACTCCCCTCATGCCGGCCCCGCGCAGCCGCTCTCGGCCCCCTGCCAGGAATGTGTCGGGGGGCGGGTGAGGGGGGGAGTCCTACCCACGCCCTCTGCCTGCCTCTCAGGCTTCCTCTTCTGCAGTTATTTAAAGGCTGTCCCATCACATCTGGCACAGCGGGGCCATGGAGCGCCTGGAGGTAACGGAGACCTTCGCCGGCATCGCGCTGCCTGGGCACCTCCACACCTCAGAGTCCCTGCAGTTTGCCACCAACTTCCTCTTCCGTGACACCGATGTGGTCATCGTCACCTACCCCAAGTCAGGTAAGTGGCACTGGGTGGGGAGGGGACAGGGACGGGATGGGATGGAACGGAGGTCTCTGGCACTCAGCCATCGCTGCCAATGGGCCCCGGCACTGCCTGCGTGGCCAGGAGCTGGGCCAGCCCTACGCAATCACCATCCCCTCCCAGCACAGCCCCACAGCCGGAGGTCCTGGCCCCACCACCACGCCGGATGGGATGGCCACCCCACACCCTCCTCTGCTGCAGCCCTGTCCCGGCCACATCCCCACCCCCAGCCCGGAGCAATGGGTGGGGGCTCAAAGGGGCAGTGCTGCTGTACTGCGCTGCCTGTCCAGCTGTGCCCCGTGCCACGTAGCACCATGCTGTGCTGTTGCACACAGTGCCCTGCTGCGCTGATCTGTGCCGTGCTGCACTGCAACGTGTGCCAAGTGACACTGCTGTGCTGAGCCATGCAGTGATAAATCAAGCCACGCAGTGCTGCATCACGCTGTGCCATAGCAGGCTGTGCCACACCATGCCATCCCAATCTGTTTCATACCACGATACGCCATACCATGCTGTGCCATACCAAGCTGTGCCATGCCACACCGTGCTGTGCCATACCTTGTGATGCCATGCCATATCTTGCTATGCCATGCTGTGCTGTCTCAAGCAATGCCATGCCGTGCCACTCTGTGCCATGTTGTTCCGTACCATGCAGTGTCACGCCATGTTGCACCAAGCCGTGCCGTGCCGTGCTGCGGTGCCCCGTGCAGGGTGGGGGTGCCCTGACGGCAACCTCCCCAGGCACCACGTGGATGCAGGAGATCCTGACACTGCTGTACAGCGGTGGGGACGCGCAGCCAGCCAAGACCATCCCCAACTGGGAGCGGGCGCCCTGGCTGGAGCAGATCCACTTCCGCAGCTCGCTGCAGGACACAGCCACGCACCGCCTCATCACCAGCCACCTGCCTGCCCGCGTGCTGGGCCCTCGGCTGCAGGGCAGCAAGGCCAAGGTGAGGGGTCCCCCAGACGAGGGTCTGTGGGTGCAACCCAATGGCTGTGGGTAAGTCAGCTCACGGGGCAGCTGAGCCTGGGAAAACCTGAGCCCGCGTTCCCTCCCCACCAGGTGATCTACGTGGCCAGGAACCCCAAGGATGTGGTGGTCTCTTATTACCACTTCCACCGCCTGGCCAAGTTCCTGCCCGACCCCGTTTCCTTTGACGCCTTCCTCCAGCAGTTCCTAGAGGGTAAAGGTAAGGGCTGGGGAGATGTGGGGGCCACGCTGGGGGCAGCTGTTGGCCCCCGTCACCTGCTTCATCCCTTCAGTGCACTACGGCTCATGGTTTGAGCATGTCAAGGGCTGGCTGGCTCAGCGGCAGCTCCTCGACATCATCTACATCACCTATGAGGAGCTGCACGAGGTGAGCTCTGCATCCCCGTATCCCCCATCCCCACGTCCCCCATCCCTGTCTCCCATCCCTCCATCTCACCTGCCGTGCCCAGGACCTGCGTGGCACAGCGCAGCGCCTCAGCGCATTCCTGGGCATTACGCTGGAGCCGCAGACGCTGTTGGCGCTGGAGCAGCACTGCAGCTTCGCAGCCATGCGGGACAACGCCATGGCCAACTACACCCTGATCCCCCGCGAGATCATGGACCACAGCCAGGGCCGCTTCATGCGCAAAGGTGAGGGGGGCACGGGGCAGGGCCGTGGGCACAGCGGTGCCCCTCGAGCGCGGTGCCAGCGCTGCCCTCCTGCAGGCGTGGTGGGCGACTGGCGCTCCCACTTCTCACCGCCGCAAAACGCCCTCTTTGACCGCGTGTACCACGAGGAGATGCACGACAGCGAGCTGAGCGCCCACTGGGCCATGGTGTGAGGGACGGGCAGCCTGCACAGCACACAGAGTGTCCCTGGGATGGGGAGCAGCGGCTCCGTGCTCCGTGGTGGGGCGGCTCCCGGCTGAGCGCCGCCGCCGTCCCCAAGGCTGCCGTCCCCCGGTGGCTGTGACCCCCGACCCCTCACTTCCTGCAGCGCGGTGGGGAACGTGGCCCCGCTTGGGAAAGAATAAATATTTATTGTCATTCCCAGGCCGGCACTGTGTTCCCAGGGCGGAGGCTGTGCTCTGGCGCCGGGAAGTGCCGGCGTTATCAGGGTGGGGGCCCATCATCCCAGGGCACTGTCCGGGTGTGGCTGTGGGAGGATGGCCGGGACATCCTACAGCACGACTGCGGAACCCCATCCCAGCACATTCCCGTGTCTCCTGCACTGCCCTGGTGCCCTGTGGCACCGCCTGCCCCATTCCTGGCTGCACTGCCAGCAGCGGCCTTACAAAGAGATCACTGAGAGATAATTAACCCCATCAACTAAACATCGACTAGTGGCAGCGCACACCCCACACACACACACACAGGGGGACACACAGCCCTGGGGAGGGGTCTCAGCCCCCCTGCCTGCACCAATGGCCGAACACAGCCGCAGCCCCAGTGGGTTTCTATGGCAACATCTGTTATCTGGCTTAATTGGGATGAATCAGGCGCTATAAATATGATGGATTGGACACCGTGCTCTGCCCATGGCCGGTAGCATCCCCACACCTAACAGTGCAGCTCTGGGACAGGGACACGGCCACAGCACGCAGGCATGGCTGCAAGGACAAACCCTGTGCCAGCACCCTGCCAGGGGAGAGCACATCCCCAGTGGGGACACATAGAGCAGGGCTTGGGGCACACAGCAGTGGCACTGTGCATGGAACAGGGCATGCAGCACATGGCATGTGGCACACAGCACACGGCACATCACACACGGCACAAAGCACGTGATGTAAAGCACATGGCACACAGTGCATGGCAAATAGCACACGGCATGCAGCACGCTGCTGATGGCAAGTAGCGCAGGGCAAATAGCACATCAGCACAGCACACGGCACACAGCAGCACTCAGCAGGCAGCCCGTGGCATGGCACAAGGCCCAGCACACAGCACATGGCATGGCACGCAGCACGTGGCACCTTGGCATGCACAAGGCACACAGCATGGCACACGGCACAGCACCAAGAAGGTCCAGCACGGCACATGGCACGTGGCACATGGCACAGGCATCGTGCAGGAGGGCATCTCTCCCTGCCTCCATGCCCTGGATTTCTGTGCTGCCGAGGCTGCACGGTGGGGCAGCAGCAGCACAACTTGAAAGCAAAAAAGTACAGCAGCTACAAAGCGCTGCTGCCTCTCATTCAGTGGCTGGTGGCTTTCAAGTGACAAATCCCTGCTAATGAGAGACGTGGCCAGGTGCCGGGCAGCTGGGAGCCGCTTTCAGCCTTTGTTCCCTTCCATTGCTGCCTTCCTGCTGCAGAATGGGGCTGTGCCCACGGGTAGGGCACCAGAGTGGAGCTGTGGGCTGCATCCCCCCATCCCCACACCCCACAGAGTGCCCATGGTTGGGGATTCTGTGTGACGCAGTAGCACTCCATGGGTCCCCGTGCCCAGAGAGCAGATAGCAGAGGGAAAGGGCAGCTTGCTTTATTGGCCCAAGGATGGGTTTGTCATGCAGCCTCAAAACAACAAGGAGACAGACAAGCACGGAGCACAGGGACCACGGGGACAGCAGGGGATGGAGTGGGGACACGGGGAGTTGGGGACTCAGCCACCTCCAAATAACGTGGCACAGCATCCCGCAGCAACACTGGGGCCATCCCCATCCCCGTACAGGCACACTCACTGGGGCGAGCCCAGGCTGGAGTCGGGGGTGTGGGGCTGGGGGCAGCGCGGGGGGAAGGCCTTGTAGCTGTAGTACTCCACCACCTGTTTGGGCACCTCGGCCAGCACGCACTTGGCCAGCGCCGTCGGGGACGCCTGCGGGACGGGGTGGGATGGGTGAGCTGGGGGTCGGTGGCACCCAACGCAGGGGGGCACAGGGTAGGGGACAGGAGGGCTGGAGGACCCACTCACGTTCTTGAAGTCACGGAAGGGGACGAACTGGACGATGTCACGCAGCACGGGCTCACCCCGGGGGGAGCGCAGGACGCCGTCGTCACCGTCCAGGATCTGCATGTCGGTGAAGTCGGCGTTGCCCACCCCCACGATGATGATGGACATGGGCAGGTAGGAGGCGCGGACGATGGCCTCCCTCGTGTCCGCCATGTCCGTCACCACGCCATCCGTCAGGATCAGCAGGATGAAGTATTGCTGGGGACAAAGGGACATCAGGGACACCCCCTGTGCCGTGCACCCCGTGCACGTGGGGGGAATGCGCACACGAGGCCGTACCGATGCCTCCTTGGTGCGCTCCTCGTCAGCTGCCACACGGGCCACCTTGGTGATGATGGGGGCCACGTTGGTGGGGCCGTACAGCTGGATTTTGGGCAGGCAGCTCTGGTAGGACTCCACCACACCTTGAATGCCTGTGGGGGTGCGGGGTGAGGGGGTGCCAGCATGGCTGGGGGGTGTGGGGATGGCGCTGGGCACCAGCGCAATGGAGCTCCACTCACCCTCACACTCGTCGTTGTCAGGATTAAAGTTGATGGCGAAGTCATGGGAGACCTTAGAGGGCAGAGGGGCAAAGGCAGCTGGGGGCAGCAGGATGGGTACATCCCAGGGGTCCCAGTGCATCCCAGGGGCCCCAGCCCCATACCTCGTACTTGGGGGGGATCCTCGCACCAAAGCCCAGAGCGGAGAACTTCTTATCACTGCAAGGGAAGGGATGTGTAGAGCCCCAGCCAGCACTGAGAGGTGCCACCTGAGTGTCCTGGCCCCACGGTGACCATCACTGCAGCGTCTCAGCCCTGGGGAGCCCCCAACCTGTCATAGTCCTGGCAGATCTCGCCCACTGCCACAAGCGCCTTGAGGTACTCGTTGGGCTGGTAGGGGTTGATGTAGTGCAGGGAGCAGCTGTTGCGGGGATCCCCGTTGGAGGCCGTGAAGTCGATGGCCACCTGGTGTGAGGGGTGTCGGTGAGATCCCCGGTGCCCCTGGGGCAGCCCTGAGCAGCTGCCCCAGCACCGTGATGCGGCCTCAGCCCTGATGGAGCTGCGCTCACCGTGAAGTGGATCTGGCAGCCGCCCATGATGTAGTCCAGGAAGGAGTAGACCCTGTGGATCTGTCAGTCCGACCCACGTCAGCCACTGATGTCCCAGCAGCAGCTTGGCACAGCACGGCTCAGCACGACTTGTGAGCACTCACCTTCAGGTCCAGCAGCACCACGACCCCCGAGTTCTTGTAGTTGCGCTTCTTGATTTTGTACTTGGGGTTCATGCACTCCCACTGCACCTGCAGCATGTGGCACCCGCGCTGCCCGGGTTTGGCCCCACAGCCCCCAGCCCCACTGTGCTGCGGCCCCCCAGCCCCCAGCCCCGTACCCCCACACAGGCAGATGGCTGCAGTCCCATATATCCCTTCCCCAAAGAGAAACCAGTGGAGAATCAGGGAGGAGCCTCCTGGAACAGGGCCTGACGGCAGGCTGTGCGCCCCAGCCCTGCTGGCCACATCCCCATGTCCCCACCTTGTTCTCCCCCATTGCCTTCTGCATCTCCTCGAAGGTGGTGAAGAACTCGCCAATGAAGTCGTGCTTTCCCCGTGAGTCGTAATCCCACACGACGCACTGCAGGGACGCAGGTCAGCGCTGCCCAGCTGTGTGCCCCCATCACCCCCACACCCACCCGGGGACGGGGTCCCATCACCCTTCCTCACCCTCAGCTTCCTCTTCTCCTCACAGCTACAGAGGGAGTTCAGAGAGACCTTGAAGGGCTCCCAGATGGGGCTCAGGTTGTTCTTCACCACCTGGGGGCAGGAGGGCTCATCAAGGCCAGGCACCTATAGGGCGGCCACGGGATGGAGCCAGCCAGCCTCACCTCAGTGCGGTACACCAGCTGCTCACTGCTGTCATCGTCGATGCGGTAGATCTCCAGGAAGGGGTCAGACTTGCTGAAAAGGTCCTGAAAAAGAGAGGATGGGGCCAGGCGGAGGGGAGGACTTTATCCATCCCATCCATTTATCCAACGCATCCCATTCGTTCCATCTCAACCCATCCAACCAGTCCTGTCTCATCCATCCCATCTCATCCAGCCCATCCCATCCTCTCCGCTCTGCTCACAGGCTGCTCACCTTGTCATCCAGCTTCTTGGCCCTAAAGGCCAGCTCCACGTAGCCGTTGTTCCCCGAGATCTCCTCAGAGATGACCTGCCAGGACACCCAACCACGAGGAGCTCGGTGTTATTCCCCTGCCATCCTTCCCTCCCCATCCCACGTCCCATTTTGGTGTCACCACGCAACCCAGCCCAGCATCACTCACCGTGATGGTGGATTTCCCCGCAAACTTCCCATATTTGAGGAACAGCGGCTTCGTCACCCGTTTCTGTGCCACAATCTGCCAAACAGGACGGGCTCAGCGCGGGCACAGCCTGCAGGTGATGGGGGCCAGCACGGCGGGGGCTCACCTGCCCCACGGTGCACTCCATGCCCCCCAGGAAATCATCATCGTGTGTGCCCACGCCGGCCTGCCCGTGGCTGTCGTACACCTCAAAGCGCAGCTTCTGCACCTCCTCAAAGTAGTAATCCACCGTGAAGATCTTGGCAAAGACGGGGTTCAGGTTGCTCTTGATGACCTCGCTGCGGTCCACCTGCAGGGCACAGGGTCACAGCAGCCTGGCGCCAGCGTTTGGGACCCAGCGTGGCGGGGAAGAGACTGCACGGCCATCAGCTCCTCAAACAGTTCTGCAGAACCTCCAGAAAGCACTTCTAATAAGCTGGGATTTGCTCAGTAGAGGCAATTATGGTCCACTCTCCTATCAGTGAAATTCAGCCTTCAATTGGCTCAAGTGCCTGGTGCTGGGGCTGTGAGGCACCAGACTGGAGGCGGCGCAGGGCTGGAGCCATGCAGGGGAAGCTGCCTGGAGCTGGGGGAATGGGCACAGGGACTGCAGGAACGCAGGGACAAAGGGATGCAGTGGCACAGGGATGCAGGAACATGGGGACATGGGGATATGGACAAGGTGACACAAGGATGTAGGGTCAAAGGAGCACAGGGATGCAGGAACAAGGGATGCAGGGACACCATGCAGCTGCTGGACAGACCATTAATTTGTGCACAAGTGTTTCTCTGCTCACACTGATCCTAAAGCTAAAGCACACCACCGCAGCACCATACCCGATATGGGAGTAAGGGGTGTCCCTGAGTGCCAGCACTGGTCCTGGGCACTGCACCCTCCAGGGCAAACCCCATATCAGTGGGGCTGCAGCCACGGGGATGCTTGTGCTCTGGAACACATTTTGTCCTGGGCTGGTTGGACCCAGAGAGCTGCCAGCGGGAGAGGGGCTGGGCACAGGACAGAGCTGCACCAGAGGGGCCACATTTTGCACGAAGGGATGCATCCCATTGAGGGTCCTCCTCTACTTGCTTTGGCTTCGGCTCACAGAGTCAATTACGTGCAGAGGGATTGAATGCTAAATCTGCTGGCTGAGCAGCACTGATTAGTGAGCGTGAAGCCACTGGAGCCAGCCAGGAGCTGCGCTGGGAAGCAGCCACAGGAAGGAACCAAGCACTTCGTGACCCACTGGGACCCACACAGTGTGGGCACCCTGTTCTTGGGTGCTGCCAGAGCTGCTGAGCTCCAGGAGGTTCGCTCCAAGCCAAAGCCCCACCTTGTCCCCACGCACCCCCCAAGCACCCCGCAGTGCCCTGCCAAGGAGCCGTGCCCCGCACCTTGCTCCCCACGTCCTTCACCCCATCCTGAGCCCTGCACCTTGCACCCAACTCCGCGCCCCGCACCTCTCGCCTGGCTCCCATCCCACAGACACCGCACCCGCCTCGGCTCCATCCCTGCCCCAATCCCCATCCCACCGCCCTGCCCTGCCTACCTCCACCCATTGGCCCTGGGACTGCATGAGCAGCAGGACGCAGGGATCCGACTTGTTGAGGGTGTCGCGGTCCAGGAGGTGCCTGCAGCTCACCCTCAGTTCCACCTTGGAGAGGACGGCCAGCGATGCCTGCGAGGACGGCTCAGGCGCTTCGCCCATGGTGGCTGCAGCACGGGGGGCGGCCGGACGCGATGGGGGGCAGGCGGCTCCGTGGGACAGAGGCATGTGGGGTAGTGGGTGGCCCTACAGCCTCGCTATCAGTGCACAGGGCAGCTGCTTGTCATGCCCGGGGCACGAGGCCCCGCAGTGCTGGGTGTCGAGATGGAGCCTGGGTGCCGGTGGGTGCTGCTGGGGGCTTGGCAGCTCCCAGGACAGGGTGGGGTTGGGGAGCCCACGGACTCTCTTTGAGATGAGCTGGTTCTGGTGGTCCTGTGAAACCCTGTGAGGTGTCAGGACACCACGGGGTGAGGCAGAGTTGGCTGCATTTAACTGTCACCATACAGAACTGGTGGCATGCTGGGGTGATGGAGGAATTCTGCCCCGCTGGGGAAACAGAGCCACCCTCCACCTGGATGCTGGCAGGACTCAGCCTGGTGATGCTGCAGCGTCGGCTCTGTCACCCCATCCCCACCTCATCCTGTTCTCACTGCATCTCCTCCATCCCCACACCCCTCTTCCCATCCCCACTGGCCCAGTTGCAGCACCCAGCCTCTACGCGCTGCGCCCATCCCGTGCCAGGAGCTGCTGCCACCCAGCTGAAGTTTCCCCATGAAGTCACGTAGGGCCGTGCCCTGCCCGGCACACCGCTCACATGCCTGGCTCTGCTGGGCACCATCTCCTCCCCAGCATCCCAACACAGCCGCGCGTCCCCCGCTTGAAAGGATCCCGGCGCCCCCACCTCACCTTCCCCCCTACCAGTGTGCCGGGGCTCGGTGCGCTGCCGGACGAGGGCTGGGGCCGGTGTGTGCCAGCAGAGCCGCGTGCCAGCCGGAGCTGCGCCGCTGCCACCTCCACACAACTGACTCAAGCTGCAATTCGGGAGCGGAGCCCTAAGAGGGAGACTACAATCTCTGTTAACCACCTCGCTGCCGGCACCGGAGCACGGACCGCCCGCAGGCACCGAGGCTGCCAGGGGTCCCTGGAACAGCCGGCAGCGCCTCTGCACGTGCCACAACTTCAGCCCCCTCTCCTGCCCAGCGCTGCTCTCACCCCACACACCCCATAGTCCACTGCTACTCCCCCCAGGGTGCCCAAGGCCCATCCCCATCCCACGTGTCCCCATCCCCATGCGTTCCCCCCTCTAAGAGCCACCCGTACCGCAGGGACAGACAGAGGTGTCCCAGTGATGCCTGGACATCAGGCGCCACAGCTCCACGTCCCCATGGTCTGGGCCCCCTGCACCCCACACATCCCCCCGGCGCTGCAGCTCCATCAGCGCAGCTTCATGAAGGGTGATATAATTAGCCCTTATTCAGAGGGGATTAAAATGCAGGGAAGGCTGACGAGCAGGAGGGCACCGCGGGGCCCTGGGCTGCAGGAGCTAATCCCACACTGCCTGGCAGAAGTAGGCCACCCTTCTTCCTTCCAGCAGCTCAGCACCCTGGGATCACCTGCACCCGAGCGCATCGCCGCCATCATTTCCAAATTTGCCATCACAGCTAATGAACTGAAGGCTCAAATCATGCGGCCGGGCAGCCATGCGGCAGCACAGCCCAGAACTGCTTAGCCAGCCCGGGGCTCCCCGGAGCGGGAAGGAGCCCACGGCACCGTGACTGCGCCCAGTCAGCATGAAGGGACACGGCCAGCACAGCCCCCAGGAGCTGGGTAGAGCCCTGGCGTAGCCTTTCTCCAGTGAGGACCGGGCTCGTTATCGCAGGCATGGGGCGCTGCTCTTAAGACATTCCTTAAAGGCCCAGGGATCGGCACCAGGATCAGAACCGCAGCGAGGAGCATCCAGGCAGACCCGTGTCACCGCGCGGTGCCGGGACGCCGCTCCACCCAGCGGCGGCAGCAGCAGCAGCAGCGAGCTGCAGAGCTTCCGACCAACGCCCGGAAGCGGGGACCAGCGCCCGAGCGATGCCACGGCCGCACAGCGCTCCGGGCCCTGGAGCCACCTCGGGGCAGCTCTCCTTTGCAGCCCCCACCCGGCTGGCGCTGAGCACAGCACGCCCGCAACAGCAGAGATGCGATTTCGCACTCACCCCTCCAAGGCAGGAGCCAACAGAGCCAACAGCGCCGTCCAGCCGCACGGCACCGGGCCGCGGCTCAGGGATCTCAAAGCTCAACGCGGGCAGATGAAGGCAACGCTGCGTCCCTGCAGACAAAGCAAACCACCCTACCTGAACAGCGCCGGCACGGGGCTTCGCTTTCCTTGCTGCTGAGGAAGGCTGCAGTCTGAGCACAGAGCACAAGACTCCCCACGCCCGCACAGCAGCCCAGCACAGGGCCCCACACGGCAGGCAGGGCAGAACACCCCACCGCCGCCCCACAACACACCACACACCGCTCCGTTTCCATCGTTTTTTATTGACAGTTCTGGGGAGAACAGTTCATTTCTTCTTCTCCACGTCCTGCTCTGCCGCTTCCTTGGCGCGTTTTGCACGGATCCCAAAGAGCCGAGCGTTGGCCCGGGCCATGCGCAGGCTGGCAAAGGCCTTGAAGTTCTTCTCCTCCTCTGAGATAACGCGGGCCTTCTCCCGTTTGAAAACCTAATGGGGGAGAGAGCCCGGCAGTCACACTGCGCATCACAGGCTGCCAACGAGACGGCGCTGAAGGCTTAACACCATTAATCTCGTCATATTTCTACCGCCGGCTCCAAGATGCTGCTAAGAATGCAAGATCTGTGCAATCCCCAGGCCCTGCCCTTATCATCACTCCACCAGGCACCTCATTTCCACCAGTTTCTCATTTGCCAACGCACGTCAGCGGACGAGCAGAAAACACCAGGAAAAAAAACCCAACACACAAACAAACACAAAACGAAATGTGAGTCAGGTTTGCACAGCATCTTCCAGCGTCAGAGCTCAGCAGCTGAGCTGCTGGGGCTGCCACACGAGGCTGCAGCACAGACACAAAGGGACAGAGGCGCCCCTGCCCGCAGCCCAGCAGACAGGAGGTGCCTGAGGTCGTCACCCACGTCCTCACAGCACCCTCGTGTGGGGAGCTGCTCTGCGACACCCCACGGAGGACAAGATTCAGGGTCACACTTACGTTCCTGATGGGCATAACAGGTCCGGACAGCTGAGTCGCCATCTTGAGTTCCTCAGGCTGCAAAACAAAGAGAGAAAAAAAAGCATTTCAGAAACAGAAACGTAGCATCTCTCATCGCAGCGCCTCCATGAAACGAGTGCCTGGTGCACAGCTTGAAGAACACTCAGCCATTCTGAGCGGAGATCTAACAGCAGCAGGAACCAACACAGCGCTTCCCTCACCCAGCTGCACTTGGCACGGAGGTGCTGCACCAACAACGTGCACCTTCCTGGCCGTCCATCTGCCCTCCCAGCCAGGCCAGCAGTGGCCTTTCAGGAGTTCTGCCAACTGGAAAAGCATTGCTGCCCCCCTGGGCCGTTTTCAGGCTGCCTGCTCAGCAATTCCTTCCACAGCCAATTCCAGCTTCTGGCGTGAGCGGCAGAAATGAATAAATCAGCTATCCGAAGCTTCAAGGAAATAAATTTGAAACACAAACAAGTATCCAAACAAGTATCTTTATCTGCTGATATCAGAAACAGATTGCAGCAGACAACCTGAAAGCTGCGCTGAATGTACTAAGTTACAGGTTTGTGTTGGCAGCCGATTTAAAACTAGAATAGAATCTGTTTGGCAAAGATGCTGTGCGCTGCCCACAGCAATTTGGAAAAAATCCACCTTCTGCACAGGCACCCAAGGCTCAGAAGGAGTTCTGACTTCACAATCCTCACGTCCACACTTCCACCAGTCCCACAAGTCTCACCACAGGGCAGCACCCTGAGTACCAAGCTGCCACAGCAGCACAACATCCACATCCAGCCTGGCTGCATAAGGTGTCAAGCCCCTTTCCTGCTCTGGAAGCAGCCCAAAGGAGCTCCAGCCCTGCAGGCAGCACTGAGTAAAAGCAGCTCAGGGCAGACAAGACTCTGCACAAGACTGAAAGCAGCTGGAACACGCAGCCTCGCTGCATTACCTGCACCTCCCTGTGGGAAGCGTGCATCTGCAACACAACAGCCAAGAACACGACAAAAGCCGACTCCACTCTGGATCCAGGTGAGATTTTAGTGGAAACCATTTCTGCACACCAACAGCAGCAGCCTTCTGGAGATTCCCTCTCATCCCTCCTTGCACTGAATAACTCGGAGAAGCTCCTTGCCTTCCCACCCCTTCCATACAGCTATCATGGCAGCACAGCAGATGCCTCAGCCAGCCTTTTTGTTCTGACACTTTGGCGTCATGAACTATAATTCAGCAGGCCAAAACAGAGCAGCTCCACATCCGAGCTGCACCTCCAGCAGCACAACAGCCCCCAGCCCAGAAGCACTGCTGCACTCCTGGCAGCCCCAGCATAGCCAGCACCAGAGAGCCCAGCTCCACCCATCCCAGCCCTGTAGGCAGTCACCAACTGCATCTGTGCACGGAACCAACACGCCCTCCTCCTCCAGGCCTGTGTTACTACAAGGATTCAAGAACAGCCTGGGCACCAGAGGACGGGCTGAGGGCCAAAGCCCTGCAGAAGTGAGCAGAAATAGGCTCTGTCACACGTTCCTAACAGGCAGGCACTTACAGAGCTGTCTCCTTTCTTAGGTGCAGAAGGCTTCCTTGGGAAGAGGATAAGCTTGGAGCGATACTCCTTCAGCCGCTGCACGTTGGCCTGCAGGGACTCTGTAGATTTGTTTCTTCGCCTGGGATCCACGGAGATCCCAATGGTCCGAGCGAACCTTTTGTTAATGCCAGCCAGCTAAAGAGAGAGCACA
Source organism: Tympanuchus pallidicinctus (assembly GCF_026119805.1). Taxonomy (NCBI): domain Eukaryota; kingdom Metazoa; phylum Chordata; class Aves; order Galliformes; family Phasianidae; genus Tympanuchus; species Tympanuchus pallidicinctus. The sequence continues at coordinate 24,452,691 of NW_026294739.1, forward strand.
GAGACAGCAGTCAGCACCGCGCTGCTGCGGGTCCAGCACAGAGCAGATCAAGAGGCAGGGCACCCTTCAACAGCACCACACAGATGGATTTCCTGAGCAGTGATGAGCGGGGTGTTCAGGCTCTGGTACACACCATATGAAGTTGTGGAATGAGGAATCTGGTTTGAAAACTACAGCCTTACTGCTCTGATGCACTAATCTCACTGCTGCATTTTTATGAGGTTCTGAACAGGACACGAGGGGAGGCTGTGGACGCCGGCTGCCAGCAGTGCCCAACGCTTCCTGCTGCAACCCAACACCAGCAGCTCCCGGGAGCAGGGAGCACAGGACACATTCTAAAGCAAGGTGAGGGTGCTGGAGACCTTAAGGTGATCACAAGCTGCTCTTTACACAGCTTTTATTTGAAGTGAAGGTGAGGAGCCTCAATTCAAGCTCTGCCCAAATCTGATTTTAAACCAACCGTAGTACCTGACAGCCCAACCACAGACACAGCGATATTTACTCTTCAAACCAACCTTTCACTGACACAACCACTCCTTCCCCATCCCACTGCTGCAGAGGCACGCAGATGCTGACACTGCAGCACAGTGCTGAACTCAACTATCATTCATACAACAGAGCAGGACAACCCAACTCGAGATCGGCAGTGAGTTTCATCAGCGAGGATGGGCTCTCCATACTTACTTTAAGCTCTTCTAGGCTGAAGCCTCTGCCAGCACGAACTTTTTTGTGGTATCTGACAGTCGGGCACCTCACAATGGGCCGGATGGGCCCAGCCACGGGGCGAGGCGCGATGCGACGAGCCTTTGCCTGGCGAGCCTTCCTCCTGCAGTGCGGGGAACAGCGGTCAGAAAGAGGTATGGCTGCCAGAGACAGCGCTCAGCTCGCTGTGCTCCCCGGCAGGGCAGCGCCTGCCACGCGGGGTTCGCCCAAAAACAACCGGGACACCGAGCGAGCAGCTGGGACGGACGAGCGTCGGCACTGCAGAGCCGCCGCAGCCATCAGATAGACAAGGGTTCAAGGGAATCATCAATGCAGTACAGCGATTCCGGAGACTTCTCATCACCTGACTGCGGCCGGACCAACCCCCGAGGGCCCCGTCCCGGCTGTGCGCCCCGCGGTGACACCGGCGCCCTCCCGAGCAGCGCTGCAGGCCGCGCGCGGCCCGGCGGCACTCACCTGCGGATCTTGCGGGCGGGCTGGTTGAACCACGTGGCCACTCGTCGCTGCCAGTCCTTATGGAAGTGCGGCTTCAGGATCATGCCATTGCGGCTGGGCGCCATGGCTGCTCGGGCCTGCGGACACGGGCAGGGCTAGAGGCGGCTGCCGGGGCTGCAGGGTCCCGGTACTCGAGAAGGCCCGTTGCAGGCCGAGCCCGAGCCCCAGTCCCCGTGAGAGCCGCTCTCGGGGCCCAGCCCCAGCCCCCCGGGACCGGCGCGGGGCTCCGAGCGGCCTCCGAGCGCTCCCGGGCCCGGCGCGGCTCTCGGCGGGCGGATGGCAGCGGATGGAGCCCACCCCAACCGCGGCAGAGCCGCCACTCACCTCCCGCCACGGAAAATGGCCGACCGGAAAAGGAAGCGGCGGCGCGGCGCACGCCGGAAGTGTGGTGGCAATGGCCAATAGGAAGGGCCGTACGTACGGCCCAATGAGAACGACGGTTCCGGAAACATCTGGAAGCGGCTTCACCGCACCCAAAATAAAGATGGCGTCGAATTTAAACAGCCCGTACCTCACGCTGGCGACTGGGCAGCGGGCTCGGCGCTCCTTCCCCGGCTCCCGCAGGAATGCGGGCACGCTGCTGGTTGCCTCCTTGCTACCCTCTACCACAGCCCCATCTCGAACGTGCTCAAAGCAGCACCCGTGCAGCAGTGGGACCGAGGTCAGGGAGCACCGGACCTTTGCAGAGGTTGGATCCTGCTGCAGCCTCAGGGAAGGCAGCGTACGGCTAGATGGCACGGGGAGCCCTGCATCCCCTGCACCCCCTGCACCCCCTGCAGGGGCGAGGCTGTGCCAGCAGCACAGCAGCAGCAGCACAGTCACAGACTTGAATCCTCGTGTCAAAAAGTTTATTGAGGCAGCTCGGAATTCAGCCATCCTGTTTGACAAACAAATCAAAACATTTTCCACCTGTTGCTAGACAAACAAATTGAGAGAATGAACCACCTGTAAGGAATCAAAGAGGTCTGAAAGAAAAGAAAAAAAGCATAGGCAATAGCATCCCCAGCTGAGCAAATCATTTCTGCCCAAGAACAGGGCAGCGTCCCCACCATGGGCACGAGGCCCAGCACGGCCGGGTCAGCAGCACAGCTCGGGGGCACCCAGGTGAGCCACGTGGATCAACCTTCTCTCCACTCCCAAGGGAGGGCTCAGCTCCAATCTGACTCCAAGATGAAGGCCTGAGGGCTGGGAATTGAAAGCTGAGGTCTTTCAGGTCACAGTCAGTACTCATGGAAAAACTGCAGACAAGAATCCTTCCTGAAGGGGCCTTACCAAGCCAGAGCACAACAAGCACCAATGATCACTTTGATCTTTCCCTGATGAACAGCAGTCAACCATTTCATCACAGCGTGTTTTGCCAACAGCCACGAGGACAGGGACAGCAGAAGTGCCAAGTTTGTGCAGATGCACCCAGGAAGAGCATCTGCATTTGAGTGAACCGAGCATAACTCCATCCCTACAAACAGCAGCACTGCTCAGCAGTCTGCCAACACACACTGGAGCCATTCCCTGCAGTGCTGCTTCCTAACATCACACCATCAGGTTATGCTGGGTTATGAACACAGGTTCCCTCATTCTCTGCTTCTGAAACCCTTGCTATAAAAATCAAATAGAAGCTACCAATTGGGGGAAAAGAAAGCCCACCTCCTACACAACTCCACAGCTGTAGTAAGCACATATTCTACAAACGCAGCAGCACATTCAAGATAATTCATTCTAGTGAAGTTTGTTTCCTATTCTGTGTTCAGCAGCAGAGATGAGCACAGCTGCATAACAGCTACAGCACCGTACCCAGCAGAGCCCTGCTGCCTTCCACTGTGCTGACCATTCTGGTGCTGAGAACAGCAGTGCACTCCTGCATGCACAGCACACAAGGACTCCACACCATCCATCACCCTTACGAAGGCACACACTGCTCGTGTAAACACACTCTTTCCAGCAGATTAATCACTAATATCCTGCTGAGAATCAATTCCAAAATCTTCAGTTCTCCTCCCTGCAGGTTAAAGCTTGTGTTACAAGACTAAACGTAGCCATTCCTTTAATTTCAGGGAAGTAGCAACACAGAGATGCCCTGCTCTTTATTTTTGATTTCAGAGCTGAGAAGAGAAAGGGTTTGTGTTCAAAAGAAGCTTCTAGAGTCCTCCCGTTCTGCATCAGGAGTGGCCTTCACACTGGCCTCAGGCGTGGTTCTTCCTCCTCCTCATGGTTTGGTGGCTGCTGGGGCACTTCTTCATCTCGAGTGTCTTGCTTGTCTCTCTCTGCTTGAAGCCAGCTCTGAGGAGCTATCATTTTCTTTGGCCCGTAGGGTGGAGGCCCAATCAAAGCTTCAATGTCATCATAATTTATCACTTCTTTCTCCAGTAGGGCATTAGACAGCTAGAAAGAGTAAATAAAGCATAATGAGGCACAGAGGTTTGCAAACAGTCCCTCTGAACTGATCTGAACTCACCCTACCAGCTCAACTTGGACCTCAACATCTGGACACAGCACGTGCTGGCGCCCGCGAGGAGCAGAGCCCAGCTACCACAGCACAGATAGCGTGACCTGGACGCCTGCTGGAGCAGAACAAAGCTCTCCAGGCAGCTGGCACCTTTCACAAGAGTGATTTTTGCCAGAAACACTCAGTGTGACTGGAGTCCATAAAGTATCCCCCAGGGAATGATTTGGCGAGTCAGAACACCATGGCAATTAGAGAAGTGCCCTTACTGCCCCTGGCACTGCACCTGTGGCCTTGCCTAAGATGCCACAGTAACAGGAATTGAGACCGGAGCCAGACTCACACTCCTCTGTACACAAATAACATGACACAGAGATAACAGAGAGCTGTTTTGTTCCTGCAGGCATGGGCTGAAGGTCATTAGAAGGTCCTCCCCAGAAAGTTAAATTCCCTGGTCCCTCTGCCAGTAGAAGGACCACGCTTGAGCAGCAGGTGGCCCTCCAACATGGAACTGCTCAATTCTGCTGACAAGATGTGACACACTGACCTGGCAAATGCAATGCTCTGTAGATATTTTGGCTTAACTTAAAAGTTTTTCCCGTGATGAGCCTCTAGCAAACATCTGATTGTTGTTAAATGAAAGCATCAGAACAGAGGAGGCCAGCAGAGAGGAGAGCCCCCAACAAAGCCTGCCTTCAGAGCGCTGCTGGGGCACTGCCCTGGGGACAGAACTGTGATATGGGCAACAGCAGGGTGCCGAAGCAAGCAAGTTCTGGCCACCTTATTATGCATAAGGAGGCCTGCTGGTGGGTATATGGAGGTGGCTGTGCTTCTGTTGTCTCTTAAGAAGAGATCCTGAAAGAGAACTGACTGGCTAGGAGACTGTCCAGACACAAAGCAGAGGAGACAAAGCTTACTTCTGCAATAAGGCCTCCTTGATATATTGGGTATCAAGGAGATAGCAGGTGAAAATTGCCCGGAGGTACGCAGACAGAATCAGCCAGCACCTGCCTACCAATTCAGCAGTCCCAACACAAACCCCAGAAACCCCATTACAAGGCATTTTAGGACCACAGAGACACTGCAACAACCAAGAGCACAGAAAGTATCAAGGCCAAACCCAGCAGTTAAAGGAACTCCACATGACTCCAACTTACTGTTTGCAGCTTATCTCGGTTGTCCAATAGGAGTTTTTCTGTGCGTCTGTAGGCCTGAGCCACCAGCACTTTTGCTTCCTAGAAGATAATAAGAAGAGAGATTTGTACTGCAAGTGGACAAACAAGGAGGAGAGACCTTCACACAGCAGCACCTCTCCCTCCCCGATTGTCTGCCCTCAGTTCCATAACTATGCTCCCCCCTCAGCTCCATCTCCTTCAAGTTCAAGTTATACAAAGCACTTCTCCCCCTCTCCAAAAGTCACATTTGTACCTCCCACCTCCTAGAAGCTCTCCAGAGTCTTGTCAACAAAAGAACCAGGACTGCAGTTTTCACACTGCAATGCACAGAACAGACTGTATTTCACAACCACTCACTGCAGCTCCAGGCAGCGCAGTGCTGCTGGGCTGGACTCACAGCTGTATGTGACTCTGCTCTTAATGCCTCACTGAACAGTCCTTGCACACACAACAGTACCAGGCTATCTTAGTGCTCAGCTGTTGAATTTTACCACTTAATGGCTAAATGAAAAAAAAAAAAAAGCAAAGCATTCAGGTACAAATTTATGCAATTTCCAGTGAGCGACAGAAAGTGAAGAACAAAGAGGAAGAGGTGAGCAGCCCTACGTGGTCCATCATCTGCTGAAGGCCCTGGCTGAAGGGGCGCCGGCCAATTCCAACTGTGCTCTCCCCATCCGGAAAGGAGATCTGCCCGATGCTGGGCACCATCCCATACTGCCTCACCATGGAGTAGGCTATCTTGGTCACCCTCTTCAGGTCATCCTGTGCTCCTGGGTGAGACAGACAGACAGCAGTCTGAGATGAGAGCAAGAGGAGGACGTCCAGCACAAACACACATTCCACCAGTCAAGGGATCAGAGGACCTGCAGGAATCCAGGCAGTGAACGCGTTGCCTCACTGTGTGCACTGCCAGAGCTGCGCAGGGCAACGAGGCACATTCTGGTAGCTAGCTCATATGGGCTGCTTCCCTGCCACTGCTTTGCTCTTATCCCACGTAGCTATAAATGGCTGGAACTAAGGCACAGAAAGCTCCAGGCTCTTCCATCAGCCAAGAGTCTTGCTATGTAATTGCATCTGTAGCCTTAGACTCTGGGACAAGTCTGAGACTACACAGTTGGAACCCACAATGAGAGGCCTTCACACTCACAAACCCAAGTCCAAGATCAAAATAAGCACTCTGAAATTTCTCCTTCCCATTCCCAAGGGTGGGAACCTCTGCTTCACATTACTCTTGGGTAGAGCAACAAGTACAAAGTTCAGACTCTTGGCACGACCTCCCCTTGCTCGTGTCAGGGTCCGTCCCCTCACCTGTGGTGACTTTGTTAAAGGTGATGGCTTCAGACACTCTCCCTCCCAGCGCCATACACATCCTCTCTAGCAGCTGCTCCCTGGTGAAGAGGTACTGCTCTCTTGGAAGGATCTGAGCAAATCCAAGTGCTGCATTTGTCCGAGGGGCAATGGAAACCTGCAAAACAGAGCAGCTCCATTGGTTTGGAGAACAAAAGAGCTCTCAACAACAGTAGCAGCAAACACAACGAGGTCTGCCCTCCCAGGGATGTTTGTTAAAAGCAGTGGGGCTTGCTCACTAACCTACACAGGCATGAACTGCAGTTGCCATTCCCATACTGAAGGCTCTGCCTTCACAGATGTGGAGTAGCTTTCCTCACTTTTAGAACAAGAAATAAAAAGTTACCCTGAACAGCAAGCCAGTAAAATCTTGAGACTTAAGAGTGGCTTTGAAGGATGTAAGCAACGGGAGTTTGCTAAACATGTTCCAAAATTATGGGGACTACCTAACAAACACACTGGATGCCTTCAGAAAAATACGACCCGATTCCCTCATCCATTAAACGCAGCCACATTTTGTTGGAGAGCAATTAACAACAGTTCAGCTTATACAATAGGTCATTCAGAGTGAATTTGCTGCTGGTGGTGGGCCAAGAAGCTGTCATTCTTGTCATTTCCACCCTCCACCTCTCCCCTGTGTCAGGGCTCTTTGAGGAGACGTGCATGGGACAGAACACACCCCGGGGTGCCAAAGGGGGGCCTTTCCTGCAGAGAAGGGCTTCAGGCAGACCAACTCTTCAGCGAGCCAATCTGAACAACACATCTCTTTCGATTAGTATCAGAGCAGTTTCTCCAACGGCCTGACTGGTAGCTGCAACATGCTGGCAAACCGCAGCAGGGAAGGAGATCACGCACGCACACAGAGCAGCGCTTTGTGCTTGGAGCAAGTGCATGAACTGAGCAGCAGCACCAGAAGATTCAGTTGCTTCAGATGTGCCCAGCAACTGGGTAACCAGCAAACACTGGGAGCGCTTCACAGTCAGCTTTTAAATGCCAGAGTTCCCCCGTGGCTGATTAATCAGCCTTGCACCACCGCTATCAACCCGTTTCTCTTGACGGCGTATTTGCAGCACGGATTGCAGCAGTATTCGCAGCCCCAAGTTCATGAAGATGGCCAGAGCAGCACAGCAGAATTAAACACAAGCGCTATAAAATAATCAGCACACCTTGGGCAGCAGCAGCCCAAAAAATCCTCTTCCCACCCAACCACACACATCGTGACACAGCAGCTGGTGCCAGGGTTACCTTCATCACTGCCTCCGTGTGCTCCAGCAGCCAGCCGACCAACGCGTGGCCCGACTCGTGAAACGCCACCACCTTCCTCTCTTCAGGTGACAGGATTTTATTCCTTTTGGCAGTGCCTATCAGAGCACAGGCAAGGGTCAGATGAGACAGCAGCGGGCAATGGGTGTAAGCAGCAGGACACAACCTGTTCAGCTTGGTGCACAAGCCAGCGCTGTCGGTCTTCTCAGAACACACTTAATCATTACACAAATAATTTAAAACTCTCAGTCGAATCACAGCTCTAGAATGCAAAGCCCAGTTCTGCCCAGGGCTCTGCCAGAGGCTCGTTACACTGTATTCCTGCTGAGGGACATATCTGCAAAGTCAGTCTACCACTGGGAGGGTGGGAATATCCACCCCCCCCCCCAAAAAAAAAACACTACCAAAAAAAAAGGAAAAAGAACAACAGGACTAGCTGAAGTATCATAGTGATTTTGCTGTATTTCAGGCCCTAGGGACAGGAAAGAAGAAAGATTTTGAATTATATATATAAGAAAGGTCCCAGATGAGACTGAGTGCTCAAGTCAGCAAAAAAAACACGAGTATCTACAAAAAAACCCAACTTCCTCCAAAGCCAAGAAATCTCTGATTACAGATAGCATGCTCCACACGAGCTCATTCCCAGGCTCCTGAGAACTACCAAATTAAGCCATAACTCACACTTAATACTTTCTCCAGAAAGGTGATTTTTGAAAGTGTCTATTTTCCAACCCAGTAGCCCGTAACGCACAGTAAGTCCAATTAGGATTCCAAAACATGCTGAATGGAAGTAAAGCTTCCAGCACGTACAGAACACGTTAGTTCCAGAGTACACTGTGAATCCAGCAGTCATTATAGCTCTGTGCATCAGATGCAAGTAGGTCCCAGTACTTGTAAGTGGATGCCTGCACTGTGCCAGGAGCAGCAGGGCAGAGAGCAGGCAGAGCTGAGGGCGGCTTGGTACCAAGGCTCTTCATGCCTTGGAAAACAGCACTCTATTAAACATTAATTTTTAAACAAAGTCAAGAGCTTTATTAAACAAGGAAGCAGCAAAAGGAGCACGGCAGATCTTGCAGAAGCACTGCTTAAGGACCCTGGAAACCACTGTGCCCCGGGAGGCTGACAGCGATGGAATCGCAGATGAATCGCAGCAGCCCTGATTTTCATTAGTCAGCTCCTTACTCTGCCTTCAGCAGCACGTGGCATGTCCCTGCACACACCCTTCTACAGAGAGATGTATGGATATGCTGTATACAGCTTTATGACTTTTTGAACTCTGGTAGCATCCCTGTCAGCCCATCGAGAAGCGAAGGACTGTGGTCTCTTCACAACAGCACAAAGCGTGAAGATTGCTGCTGCCCCCAAACGAAGTAAGCTCCAGGCTGGGGAGCCCTCTAAAGGCCCAGACTTACCACCTTTATGGGACAAACACCACAGGAAAAAACCCTGGGCTGGCTTTGCTGGTCTTACGCTGTGTGCACAAACCCCACCAGGGCACAGGCTCTGCTCCGTCTTCCCAGGACAAGCCCTGAATGCTTCTGTGTGCTCAGCAGGTTTCCTCCAGCACTCCCAGGAGACCTGACTTACTGACTGCTTTCTGTTCCCAAACTGAAAACACAATGGGGACTACCACAGCGAAGAGTTCATGTTCCTCCCTCACAGCAACACAAAGCTTTAAGGCTGACAGGGCCTCAGGACTTGCAAAGTTCTCTTTTGATTCCACATCATCCTTATTAAAACCAGAAGCTTATAATGGAAAGCACAGTAATATCTTGTTTCCTTCAAGAAAAGCTTTTATAGCGACTGAAATATTGAACTGGATTGTGAAACCCAGAAGCATTCCCACTACGTGGCAAGGGCACACTTAATATAAGGGCCTGGAGGGCTGTTCAGGGCCTTTTAGACTTGTTCTGCAAAAAAAATAGCCAGGTCTTGCTAATATGAAAAGATCAGATTAAGCAACAAATAGATGATATCGCTTCCCAAATGTCACAGAGCCTCAGTGAAGCAAGGCAGCTTGTCAGCAGTGAAGCTGCTGAAGCCCATGCCCTCTCATGGCCACCACATAAATCCCAGATATTCCCTCTGCTGCACATCCCCTGCGGTCTTGCTTGCTTTTTGCCCTGTCCTCCATGCCTGGGGAACTAAGGAAAAGGCAGAATTCAGAAAGAAAAGTCAAGGCAATCCCTGCAAGTTCAGTACTCTCTCTTGCAGATGGAAAAATAAAGCACATCTATGTGATAGCTATTAGGGTTTCTGTTCTGCACTGAGAGCTGTCTCACTGCCCACTCCTGGGAGGTGCTGCACGCAGCCTGGGCTTCGTGGAAGTGTGTTCTGTCCCCCAAAGCACTCCCAGGATTACGTTTGTAAGAGACAGGCAAAACAGAGGAGATCTCAAACACCTTCTCTTAAACAAGGACACATTTGGGCGTTTTCTGATAAAAAGCAAACGGTGAGAATTCGATCGCTGTGCCAGGGAACACCTGACCCTGAAGGAACACCCTTTTTCCTACAGAACACCAGGCTGTTTGCCCAGACTCAGCCCCAGTGATGACACCGCAGGCTGGAAGCAGCTAAATGTCTGACCATGAAAGTCAGGGATTGCCTGCAGGAAAGTGCAGACAGAAATGCACCGGATTCAAACCCCTCAGGTGAGGTCGAGCCTTCTGGGAACTCTCCCTCCCCCTCCCTATAATATATTGCCCCACGGCAGGCTCCAGAGGTTCCTCTCTGCTGGCACTTGCACAAGCAACAGGGGAAGGCTGACAGGATGTTCTCAGAGAGAGAACAGTGCTCCACTGTCTTTCAGTTTATTCTGCCAATTCATCAAAGTCTGGGCTTCGAGGCCAAGAAGAAAAATCTCTCATTTCTTCCTGTTGCTGTTGAGGCTGGGGCAGGATAGCCTATTTGCTTTGCTATTCATGTTTATGTAGCAGGTGTCCAGAGCAAGAACAAAACCCCAGAGATACTTCCACTATTTTATTTAAGATTCCCTAAAATGTTTATGTATATATATAACATTTAATTAAAAAGCCATATATTCCATAGAATCAGAATCGTTCAGGTTAAAAAAGACCTTCAAGATCATCAAGTCCAACAGCTCAAAAACAAATACAGCTTTGAATCTTCCCCCTCTCTTTCTGTGTATATGCTTTGCTACTGAATATCTTTCCTGAGCTGCTGGTTCAGGTTGCCTACAGATTCAGAAAGGCTGGTTCATTTGTGATTATTGCATTCAAGATCTTCCAGACAAGAAAGAGCACAGAGAGATCCTAGCTGTTGCCCTGGAACACAACCCAGTCACCTGGGCCTTCTCCCATGGCATGCAGCACACATCAGTGAGGTAACAGGAGCTTACCTGCAATGACTCTTTCCACAGCATACTCAAAGTTGGAAGTATCAATGGATTTGTGACCTTCTCTGGCAGCGTGGAGAGCAGCTTCATTGCATATATTTGCTATGTCTGCTCCTGTTGGCAAGAGTGCGTAAGAATTACATCGGGTTTGGTGTATGACAGACAGATAAGGCAGAACAGATCTGGAGGAGGGCCTAAGGAAGTCACACAGCCTGCGCTGCAAGCTCCTCTTTGTTCCTTGGGAACAGAGAGTGAATCTCAGCCATGGTGTTTACGTTGGATGTGAACAATACCACTGCCTTGGCAATGAGCACGGTGTTGCCATACAGAGGACAGAGTTCAGCAATCAATTAAGAGGCTAAAGCCAAGGCTGGCTCTAACAACAGGGGAGTGCTGTGGGCAGCCTGGATTGGCATGGATTGCTGCACTGTTCATGCAGCAACCACACAAACCTCTGTGCAGAAGAGAAAGAACATCTGTTCTGAGTTTGTGTGTGTGGGTGATGGTGGTGGGGGGCTGCTGAAAGAAGTCACGAAGAGGCAGTGTGCTGGGGCCTGTTAGAGGGGAAACCCAGAAAGGATATTCCAGGAACTCCACATAAACAGGAACTCTGGAGCCCCTTGCTCAGCAATGTTTAAAACTCCCAGGGACTGACCCTGGAAGCAGGCTCAAGAGTCATCCAATTTCTACTCCAACAGATGAAGGAACTGCTGCTCCTTTCTCCTGTCTGCTTTCCTGGTAATGCCTACCAACACAGGTGTTTTTCCACATCTCAGTGTGAAGTACAACGCCTTATCTTCAACAACAGCTTGGAGAAGAGCATTAACAGGAATTAGGATCCCAGGCACTTGTAATAGCCTGTTTTTCTCCAGCCTCTGCACCTTGCTATTCCCAGAAATTGCAGGACACTGAAAATAGCCAGAAACAATTGCTCATTGCAGCTCCTTTCACGAGGGAGCTGATTAGGCTCTCCCTGTTTAAGCAGAGAGGAGGATTTTAAGGGAAAGAAGAAAAACAAACAAACAAAAAAAAAACCCTTGAGACCAAAATACCCTCCTAAACCCAAGCTACTGAGGAGCTTCACGTAGCTGAATTTGCAAGGCAGAGGCAGAACAGTCCCTCAAGGATACAAGGTGTCATACCACTGAAGCCTGGAGTCAGCTCAGCAAGGTGCTGCGAGTAGAAGCTGGCATCTTGGATCAGCTTGAGACCCTTCAGGTGCTGCTCAAAGATCTCTCTTCTCTCCTGCGAAGAGCACAGAGCACTTACACAACAGTGAACGTTTGAGCCAGCAAGCTTCCTAACATGGCAGCTTCAATGCTCCCTAAGGCAGGGAGCAGAGGAAGAGCCAGACCTCTGGCAGCAGGGACGGTGACACTGCCAGCAGAGGGCAGGGCTGTCCTTACAGCACTTCAGTCCTACAGGAGCCCTGATAAACACCCAGCTCTCAAATTCAGAACAGATGTACGGAGGCTTACCGTGAGTCACTGCTTTCTCTCTCAGGGCCGCTCTCCCCTTCTAACTTTCACTCTGATCTGTCTTTTAACTTTGCTCTTACCATATAAGCACTTGCAGGAAGGAGCTCAGGATGCAGCTACCTGCTCCCTCCTGCACTGCAAGAAAGAAGAATCCCATCTACGAGCTGCTCAGCCTTCGACCACTTCCCAGACAGAGGTGGGGGTGAGCTGACGGCTGGCCAGCGGCCAAGCAATGACTCATTCAGCTGGCCCAGGAGATCCTGATTAAAACAATGGGCTCAGTTGCCAGGGTTTTTCCCTTTCCTCCTTCAGGGCAGCTGCAGAGTTCATGCTTCCGGTGCCAGATTGTATCAGGCATTTGAGGTATTTTAACTGAAAACTCTGAGGATGACAGTAAAGCACAGATGGGAGAAGAAGAGACTGTGCTGGCAGAGCAGGCAGACCTTCACTGCAGCTGAGCCTATTTGCAAAGCTCCACTACAAACGTCAACACAGGGGACATGACAGACTCCTCTAATAAATGGATTTACAAAAGCATTCAGAAGGAAAGTCACTTAGGCTGCCTGGAAGAAAATGAGGAGCTTGATGAGGAAAGTGAGGATGATAAACCTACAAGACAAACGGTGCTCAAGGCACACGACAAGTTGAGTTTTCCCCACACAAGCCAGCTTTGCCAATTAGGTGGCTCCTGATTTCCTGGAGAGAAGACAACAAATTCTGCATCTGCATGGCAGAGAACCTCACAGAAGAATTTGCTGCTGAGGTTCATATGCCATCTCCATCTGCCCCAAACTCAGTGGTTGCCAGGCCAATGAACGATCGGCAAGGGAAGGACTGGGACACTTCAGCCATGAACACTGTAGAAAGGACAGGACAGATGATGGAATATACCTGGAGTGTTGGAAGATCAATGAAGATGTGTCTGTCAAGCCTGCCAGGTCTCATCAAGGCATTATCCAAAACATCAGCACGGTTGGTGGAAGCCAGCACTATGACGTGATCTGTGGTCCCCATTCCTGTAGCAAGACAAGTGAAAACACAAGTGAAGGTTTTCACCATCACAGAGACTTCCTTGCGAGCACAGCAAGGGGTGAGGGAGGGCAGGATGCAGAGAACCTCTCACACAGCTTTATCACAAAGGCAGAACGCATGTACAACATCCTTTGGGGCAGCTGAGGCTGAGAAAGCGTCCTCTTCAGCTAGGAGCAGGAAGGAACCTCTCGGCTCACCCCAGCCACCGTGGGCATACTGGAATTCCCTTTAAGCCCCAACTTTGTTTTGTTGGGTTTTCTTTTGCCGTATTTTGAAATTGCTCCAACCGGAAACCGGAACAGAATCTGTTCTTATGAGTTCGGACACGCCTGCTCATCCCCAGCCGTAAGCCAATTCCTGCTCCTTTAGTTCCAGCTGTACAATATTTGTTAGCTGAAATAGCATTTTCCTCCCCAGCACTGCTGTGGAAAACCCTTTCAGTTTTCATTCACTTTCAGCCTTCAATCACAGACAGGCTACCAGCATCACCAGGGAAGGAATAGGTTTTCTTCTGACCGAATGGGATTAACACAAGAATACAGGACGTAGCCTCGCCACTCAATCACAGCATGATTTGATCTGCATCTTTTATCACTCAAGAGGCATCCAGGCACACTGAGGGCCAGAGCAGTGCAAAGACCAACCCTGCAAAACGTACACCACAGAGATCATGTAGGCAGGGACAGAATGTGACCAAACAGCTTTGCAGTGATGATCAGCACAAACTAGCTCAAGCCACAGTCACACGGTTTTGTCTCCAGGTCTTCAAGATGAAGGGAGCATCAGGAATTACAGGCTCTGTGAGAGCAGCCAGCAGTACAGAGGCACCAAAGGCAGACAGGCTTTCCTGGGAAGGCAGAGCACAAACAGCTGGAGGAGGGCAGGAAGGGGCAAGCGGTTGTGTTGCTTGGGTGGGGAGCCAGGGATGATGTTGAATCACTGAACCACACTGCTTATTTATTACATTCCACCAGGTGCCCGGAGGCCTCTGGCTATGAGTCACCTGCTTCCAGCAGATTCAGCAGCCCCAGCACTCACAGCCTTCCCAGGGAAAGGACGCCTTCGTCCCGTGTGCTCCCTGGCTGCCAAGTCACACACTGCAGAAAGCAGCTCCATGCACGTAAGCTGGGTGGGTTTCAGCTCTCTCCAGCTTGGCCGGAAGAGCTGCCAAATGTGTCAGCGTACAAGAGCTCAGCAGAGAGATTAAGGTTACAGGTAAGTCAGAGGACTGGCTTTGTCAGCTCGCACTGCAGCAAACCTCTGTTGTTCCTCCCTGCAGGACGCTGTCTAAATAAGCTCCTGCAGAGGATGAAGCTGACCGTTCTTCAGGTGTGTATTATACTGTGCTCTGGAGTGTGATAAACAAGGAGAGAGACTGGCAGGCACCTGGGTGGTAGCAAGCTTCATTCACACGGCAGGATTAGATGGTACAGTACATTATCAGCTTTGCAGCTGGGAAAGCTCGACCTTAAAATAGGTCTGACTATTAGAACAAGCATAATCAAAACAGAACCACGGAGTGCATCCTCCTCGCTGCAGCTCCTGCCCCACTTGCTTCCCAGCAGCGCCCAACAGCTCCAAGAAATCCACAGCAGCAGCCTGAGTCACATCACGCTTCCCAGCACGATGTCACCTGGCACGTGACGGGCGCTGGCTTCCACAGACAACGAGCAGTCATGAGAACAGGCTACAAAAACACCACCTCAGCCACGTCAACAAATTAAAAACAGCTCTGAAAATTTGGCCCAAGAGAGCCTTCACATCTATGTTCACAACTTCAGGCACTTCTAAAAGGAACTGGGGAGGGTCCGGTTGAATTGCTGAGTGCCCTCCTGCCCACTGACACAGCGCATTTGATAGGCAGCTCCTCTGCATTGTTGGCCATTCATTCAAAAGCATTTCGGGCATCGTTTGTGTACAATACCATTGAAAAAGGGGCCACCATTGTGAGGGAAGCCACAGGGTCACAAACCTGCACCCAGCACAGACAAGGGGAGAGGTCTGAGGACTTCACAGGACTGGCTCGCATCTTTATTCACAAAAGAGCAGATCAGCCCAGGACTGACAAGCTCCCAGCAAACGCATTCAGAGCAGGGGAGGTATTTGGGTCACATTCCTCTTCCGCTTGTTTGCGATTTGTGAGGGAAGATTCACTATTCAGCACAGGCACCTGTTCTGACAAAGGCTGGAGTACGAGTCGCTCTGGTTTTTAAAGTCAGCTTTTGTACAGCTCAGCCCAGTCCCTCCCCTTCTCCCACCGAACTCTGACGCCTCCAGAACACGAAGCAAGCTGTCAGAAGGAGGCGAACCGAGGTCGCTTATAGAAAGAGCACAATTACTCTAAAATCTGCATACCAGAATTACAGAGCATCCGACTCCACATCTCACCCCTACAGCTTCCTACAGTGACTTTTCGCCTGCTGCCCTCACCGTCCCTCCAGCCTGCAGCAGGGGTTCCCCTTGGCTCTGCCCCTCCTTCTCTTCCTGTACCTCAGCTCCAAGTCATCTCATTCGCACACACAAACCCCACAATCACTGCTAAACTGATGATTCACAGATCTACTTCTGCACTTGATTTTTCTCGAATTATCAGCTCAGCTCTGCGGTGTTACCTCGCACAAGTTCAACCTTTAAATTAAGCTCAAGACGGCGACAAGAGAACTGTGACCTCCCATTTCAGGGCTCTCATCACACACAAACCCTCCACTTCTGCCTGGGTAAACTCTCCATCTCCTTAAAATTCACTTTCCTCCCGAAAGCTTTGTTTCGTAATGATGGACATAGAGGCAACAAGAGGCACCTCCCCGAGGTAACATGCACAATTAGACAGCAGTTCAATAACACAAGCCAAGATCACTGCTTATGCATACAAGCCAACAGTAAGCCCACGATGCTTGCACTGCCCTGACAGCCTTTGCCAGCTGCCTCTCATCTGGCACTGTAAACTCCTTAGGCTATTTTTTTTAATGTTTGATAAAGCATTCAGCAAGTGAGGGATCAGTACACGACCTGTATGATACAAATTGATAATCATGAAGCAATACCCATTTTAGAATCAGCTAGGCAGCACACTGTACAGAAGCTGTTTTTTCCTCAAGGACTCTTAAAGCATTAAAGGATAATACTTACTTTCTAACCTCACTTTTCAATGACTTGTGCCCTGATTTTTTAATTGAAACTCGCCACAAAGCAACATTCTAGGAACAGCTCCTGATTTCTGCAGATCACAGGAAGTCAGGCACTTCCATTTCTAACACTGAGATGTGTACTGACCACGCTTTCCTGAACACACAGATGGGCCTCCATCTGATTCAGTGGTAACCTGTTGCCACTTCACCCTGCAACTGTCAAGAGGGAAAAAAAAACCAAAAGCAAGCTGGGATTGCTGTTCTGTGTGTTACTACAGGCCTTTCCATTGAGACAATGCTATACAGACACAGCTGTAAGCAGTTACACTCACTCCAAATATGTTCATATGCTTGGCTACAGTGCCCAAATTAGAGCATGTGCAAAGTCCCAGGAAGCTGCACACGTGTTTATACCACATCAGGTCCTACACAGCATCACACGCTTCACGGATGCTCCTCTGATAACCAGATCTGTGCCTGGTTATGTAGGACCTGCTTACAGATCGCAGCGCTCCTTCCAGAAGCTCCCTGGCACTTGGGCTGAGGCAGAGTCCTGCAGGATCTCAGTACAGCAGCACCTCTATCCTGTTTGCTCAGCGCTGTGCTCCTGCTTACAATTTCTTCTCCTTCTGCAGCGCAGGCAGAGATCCAGCATTACAGATCACCCTCAGTACAGAGGAACATTGATGCTTTCCTGAAAGCACTTTACAGATCCTAGCTTCCTCCCTGAGAGTGGAAGGTTCACTCCATAGCAACCTCGCTGCAGAACCACAGGATGTGCTCTGCTTCAGCAGGGCTGCACCCACTGCTTCGCTGTAAAAACTCAGTAAAAAACACATACATGTCTGGAGAAAGAGGGATGGTTTCAGTGCAGAACTTCTCTTGTGAAGAGACTGATGGGGTAAGTGCCACATTTACGGTCAGCCAAGGGAAAACAGGCCTGTCCCACAAAGCAGCAGACAGATATAAACACATGCTGATCTGCAATTGTAGGATTTAGCCACAAAAGCAATGAGAATTAGGGCTGCAGGCTCTGACAGAGTTATGACTAAGAACAGACAAAGAATTGTTCTTTTTGACATTCGTGTCTGAGAAAGGGTTGATTCCATATGCAATACATTCAGAAAGCATCCAGAAGAGCAGCACCTAACCAGGAGTTGTGTGCAAAGCTTCTCCCTCCCACCTTAGATAGGCATCCTGCAGCCAAGCAACATGAGAACAGGCCAAAGAAAGGAGAATGGATGCATTTCATTGCATGAACTCCTCTGGAACAACTAGACTTCAGCCCTTGTCAGGCTTTAAAACACTACCTGTCAGACAGAGTAAGCAGGGATTCGACAGCTTTTAATGGCCAGCTGGAACTAAACATTACCAGCTGAAGACACTACTGCCCTTGCTGCCAATTCTTTCTCTTCCTGTTGCTCAGTACTGCAAACAACTCCTCTCCACCTGACAGTGGGAAAACACCCCTGAACTGAAGCCATTCACTGCAGTATGAATCCTTGGGGTTGCTGCCCTCTGCCAGCCTTGATATCTAGTGCCTGTTTTCCATCAGTTTTATTAGCAGGTGGACACTCGTGTGGTTGCTGGGGCGAATTCACTCTGAATGTGACAGTACATTCTCTTCTGACTCTGTAGGAGTGCAGTCACAAAAATAGCTCATTCAAGGTTCCAGGGTTTTGAAGTTTGCTAGATGTAAATTCACCTGGCCTTCAGGGCCACAGCCCTTCCCAAAAGGGGTCCCCAACACAGAGGTCTTTGAACACAAACATGAGCAAGCTGTAGTGCCGAGCTTACGGACTGAATGTGCTGTGAAGTACAAGCAAGCCTTGCTCCAGGGAATGCAACGCTGAATACTTTGAGAACACTAAGGAGGCATGGCAAATTCAAACAGAACAACGTGCCCGGATCTTCAAGGTAACAAAGGCTCAAATGCCAAGGAAGAAATACTGACCATCCATTTCCACCAGCAGCTGATTTAAGGTCTGCTCCTCCTCAGCATTGGCGAAACCAGACACATTAGTCGAGCGCTTCTTGCCCACAGCATCAATTTCATCGATGTACACAATGCAGGGTGCACGAGCCTGCGCTTCTCTGAACAGGCTGCGGACTCGTGCAGCTCCCAGACCTACACAAAAAGAGAAGAAATCAGCTCCAAACCAGCTAAAACTGTTAGCTGGAGAGCAGGAATCACGGATCCAAAAAGGCACCCAATCCTGACCAAACCCTCACTGTATGACCCCTTCAACGTGCCAGACACAAAGAACCAGCCCCAGAACTCCTATCTTCAGCTCCTCAGATCCTGCTCAACATGGAGTAGAGGCAAGTCAGGATTTCAAGTGGAGACCTGTGGTTTCCCTCTGTGAGAAGGAAGCAACTAGCAAGTCAGAGAAAACATGTTTCAGGACTACATAATTAACTATCTGCTATCACTGAAAACCTGTATGTTTTCAGCAGAAATACCCAACTCATTCTCCTCATGCAAAGAATGGAGGAAACTCTCCTTTTTGAGGGATCCAGACAGCATTTTCCAAACAACCTCCATCCCCTCCCTCCTGCAAAGCTTACCTCCTATCACCTCCACAAATTCGGAGCCTGCCATGGCCAAGAAAGGCACCTGTGCTTCTGTGGCCACTGCCTTGGCCAACAACGTCTTCCCACAGCCTGGAGGTCCAAGCAACAAGGCACCCTTGGGCACTTTGGCACCGAGCTGCAGGTAGCGATCAGGATTCTGTAGGAACAACACAGCTGTGTCAGATCCTCAGCTCACATCACACAACTGCTCAAGAACGTGGTTTTCCAGTACTTCTTGACATTGTTTTCATCCTGACCGACCCTGAGCTCGTAATAGGAGCAGCCACATCTGCAGCCTGTTACAGAACTGGAAGTAGAGACTGAGTCACGTTGATCACAGCAGAAAAAAGCTTCCAGCTTTTTTTAAACAAAGGCTGCTCGGTATCACGCGTGATAAAATGAATGATAGAATGAATATTCTCTCCTCCCCAGGTTAACCTTCTATCCCAGAAAACAGGCACTGCTTGCTTTGTTATACCTTCAAGTAGTCCACAAATTCTTTGACTTCCATTTTTGCCTCGTGCATTCCTGCTACATCCTTGAAGCCAATCCCTTTCCCGGATTTTCCATCCACAATGGTGAAACGAGCCATTTTCAGCTGATTCTGTGGAAAGCAGCACAAGAACTGAAGATGCTCACTGGACAGCCTGCTTGCTATACTGCAAGCGACAGCACAGGTACAGCTGCCCCTAACAAAGACCATTACAACGCCCACCAATGCACTGCTGGTAGTTAGTTCTGCTCTGGAAACACTTCAGGCCAGACTGCAGACTGCTGACTTGAGCTTTACTGATCAATATTTGATGAGAAGAAAAGTAAACCTGCAGTAGTACTTCAACACAACCCAGCTCAACTTCCCACAGACCGAGTAGAAAAACTTAATAAAAACACGCAGAATGCCCCAAACCTGAGTTAATATCCTCTCCCCCAGACTCTTAAATGCTCTGGTCCTTAACACATCCAGCAGGTACAGTTTTAAGGAGTATGCATCAGAAGTAAATAAATACCAACACTGCCCTGCAAACGTGTGCAAACAGGCATTTTGCACCAGTGTCCAGTCAGTTCCTCCTGCAACACCAGGGACAGAACTGCAGGCTCTCCAATTGAACAGGCAGCACATCTCAGCCTCCTGGTGTGTGTTAAGCCACAGCGACAGCCAAAACAAGAGTTCAGTTCAACACTCTGCTAGTAACTGCTCATTATGTCCTGCTGAAAACAGTTACTCAGGACTTTTTGTTTGCTTTGAGAAGGTTTACAGCTTCTCATGCCTTAGAAACATGTTTATCCAAATGAAGAGTTAAACATGCAGGGCCTTGCTGCCCCACTTACCCAAGGGCAGAAATGAATCCTCAAGGCCCTCATTACTCAGCATTTCTTTAAACTATTCTCTTCCAAGCAGCTGTACCCCTTTGTACAAAGAGAATCTCAAAGCCAGAAGAGAACTTCAGAGGATACCAAGTGGGAAATCCAGCAAGGGACTGAATACACCACTATTTTCAGCCCCAAGCCCCTGCGGTCGATACCAGCACACCCAGGGCTGATTTCTACACAGTTTCATCAGCTGATCCGGGCAAGGGAGGAGGGTAGGAGGAGATTTAACTGATGTTGCAAGTGAGCCATGTGGCGTGAGGGGAACAGGCCAACACATAATGAAATCCAGAATCTGAACATACTTTATAAATTGAGAATTCATTTTGCAAAAAGCAGCAATCCCTACTCCTGGCTGTATGGGAGGCATATTGGCAGGACCCAGTGAAAAACACCATCTGCAGCTGCAACTCATTAACGAGCTTTGAAAATAGCAGAGCAAACTGGACTGCAAATTCACTGAGCTCAGCCCTTCCTGCCATTGGGGAAAGAAAGGGCCTCCACTAAGGCCAGTTACTGTACGATCTGGTCTGACGATCAGGACAGGAAAAGACACGACATGTATCAAGACTGAAGCGTCCCTGGCATCAGTTAACTCTCAATCTGTGTTGACTTTGCTGGGGAAAAGGGAGGAGGTCAGGCCAGGGGACAACAATACTCACAGGATGCAAAGCAGCAGAAAGAGCCAGGATACTCACAAAAGCATTGAATCCTCCTGCCCGGCCCGCAACCCTTATGAGGCGGAAGAGGCTCCACAGCATGGACACAGCCACAAGTGTCACTACCAGGGAAATGACATCACTGAAAGGACAAAGGCGAGACAGGTACAAACTGCAGCATGCAGCCACAGCTCAGTAAATATGACGCAGTGTTCCTGTTTGTAGTGTTTTACAAGGTCCTGACCCTTAGGCTAGAAACGCAACCACGAGCATCCATTTATACAGGTGTAACAAAGCCCCAACCATTGCAAAGCTTCTGAAGTTTCACAGAAGGCACTGACCCACGCTGCTATGGCTGCAGAAGCAATTCCCATTGACCCCTTGCTTCAGAGGCATTTTGCTTATCAAACAGGCAGGCCCTTCAGGAGCCAGATCACATCCTGAGCAGGGCTGGTGGTGCTGGCAGTCCCACCCCGTGTCCAGAAACATCAGCTGCTTCTAACTGCCCACTCCTGGCACAAAATCCCAGTGCAAGCCTCCAGGATGGAGCTGCTATGCAGCCTGCTCAGCCCAGCCTGGCCCAGTCTCTCACAAGTCCTTCTGACAGAAGGACCAGCAACCAACATAACGAATTTTCTGCATCCTTTGCAGTAACTATTGCATTAGAAGGGAGAGGCAGAGCCAAGCTGGCAGTGCAAGCCTAATGCGCTTATGAGACAAACATGCTGAGGACAGAACTTCCTGAGCTCTACACTCAGGATACTTTTAATAAGAGGAAAAATTATCTGACATGTCAGATGCCGGGCTGGGACTTGAGAAGCCCTACCTCAGCCCCCTGCTCTGCTGCACGAGCCCTGCTTGACCCCATGAAATGATCTGCCCTCACCTCACTTCAGTTCCTTATCTTTGAACTAGGAATATGTGTGCCATGCCTCTGAAATAAATGATTTACTGAAACAAGGGGACCAGCACATGCTATATTATCCCCAGCTGCATTTGTTTCTTCTCAGTGAGAGCTCCTAGGCAACGCTGAAAGCTGAAAGCCACCTCCAATTTGTCAACTGTGCAAGCAGAGGATTAATTCTGAAATGCATCAAGTGCCCAGCTCTGAAAGTAAACTGAATGCAAGCCATAAGTACACAGTGCCTCGCAGGTTAAACTCCTGACTCTGACGTCTCCTCAGAGAGGATTCAGACCCTGCTGTGTGTTCTAAAGAACTCTTTTCAGGAGCAAGGGAAGCAGCTGGTGGTGCTGGCTGACTTCAACAGTCCAATTTACTCTTCTTAAAAGTCTGACAAAAATTGGCAAGCCCTCGATATGAACTGAAGACTTCATCCTGCAGGAGCAATTTGAGAAGTTTACCTATCTCCATGTAAGTAATGCGTTAAAATTGCAAAGATGTTGCTCAGAGGACAAGCAATTAGACCAACTGCTCTCCAGGTATCTTCCTCATAGACAAACATGGCATTTATTTCACACTTTGGTGAGGCACCTGCAAGGAAAGGCCGCCTCCCCACCATCAGGGGAATGATGCCACACTGCAAACCCCTGGGGCTTCTGTAAGCATAAGATGCAGATCTTTGCATGGGGTGCAAGCAGGTGACCAGACCACCTTGGCAGACAATTGCAGCAGTATGAAACTATCTTTCTTGGTTGTTAGGATATAGGACAGCTCTACTTGGCAAGCAGAACTACCGTGCTGCATCTCCAGTACTTCAGACTCAGCAATGAGTTGAGAGCTCTCCAAACACCAGCCTCATACGCTGATGGAAAGCATCTTTCTGCAGCAGTAGCAGCCATCAGTGCTGGAGGTGGGTCTGTCCAACAGCCCAGTGAGCAAGCCCCAAAGATCAGTCCTGTGCCCTGGACTCCATAAATCCTACCTTGTAAAAACAAGCTGCCAGCCCTAACAGGAGGATAAATAAACCACATCAGCAGCAAACAGCCACACTTGTACATCACAGGGAAGAACAGGATGAAGCCTGGCTGGAGCACGGCAGTCTTTTGACAGACTTTCTCTCTTGCTCTTTGCTGTTTATTTGAGCACTGACTTCTTAATTACTATTGTTTCTAAAAGCAGAAGATCTTGGGTTCAGGTAACAGAAAGTTTAACAGAAGTACTTCTCTCTCACTGAGATTTTGCGTCTTAGCAGCAGAGCTGCTCTGCTCAGTATGCTGCTCACAGCAGGAGCCAGCACCAGCACAGGCTGTCCTCTGAGCCACGGCCATTTGGGGAACAGGCCCAAACTGGGTGTTTGTTTTTGCAGACTGAACCACGGCTGCAGGCCGTCCTCAAGGCGTTTAAATGGGGGAAGGCCGACTGCACCACCACCATTCAGCAGGGTCCGACAGCACACGGGTTGAGTCAGGATTCCTATCTCACAGGACCCATTACTGCACTCGAATAACGGATTATAAAGACAAAAAGGTGCTCTGCTATGCAAGAATACAAAGCAGCTGACAGGCTTTCCTCAGAGCTGCTGACGCTGAGCTGAAACATTTTGGTCTGTTACACGCTGTGGTTCCACACACCTCCTTGGGACTCTCAGTTCTGAAACGTTACAGCACAGCTAGAGCACTTCTGAAAGACCTGCTCCAAACAGGGACCACTTCTTTTGCTTTCTATTTACATAACGTTCAGTTGGAAGGAACTTTCCAAGTGAGGAGTGTTGTTGCCAGCATAAAATAAACAGTAAGCATGATATCAGCTCGTACTTTCCATAAAAGCCGGGGTGTTTGTAGGAAACAGGGATTCTCTCTCTCTCATCAATATTCAGCTCATCCTCCGCAGCTCGCAGCTTCTCTTCAAACTTGTCAATGTTTGCCACTCGCATGGTGTACAGCAGGGTAACGTTCTGGAGACATGCAAGGAGAAGCAGCATGAGGACAGTGTGAGCGTGCTATAAGGGCAACCACCAGCAGAAGGGGTGCACAGCATGGCCGAGCAGGACAGTCAGCATCGTTACGTCCTTCGTTGGCCACACCAATGAAATAATGGGCAGATAACAAACAGAGGGACTCCAAGGGAAGTCGGGGACAAGGCCAGTCTCTGCAGCCCCTTAGACCTTGCCTTCTGTGCTTTCCTGAGTCTCAGCTCTGTAGGAACAAGGGGACATCGTGTCTTCGTGGGCAAGCTGCAGGATGGAGTTAGCATTCCAAACCCAATTACAGGGCTGTCTTTGGGCCCAGCCAAAAATTCGTAATACATCTGGAAAACTACATCATTGAGAAGGAGGCATTTTGGATGTTGTTCCTTCCTATGTCTCGCTCAGAAATTAATTTCATCCAGCAGCTTGCAAATGGATCATAAAAATCACCGAGCTACGCGAGGTGAACCAAGGAACAATATTTGAATCTCTCAAGTTAGTTTGTATTGATTCTTGGCGGCTGCCCTGCAAAGTTACACAAGATGTGAATAAGCTTTGCTCTTTTTCACCACTTTAGCAGATTTAAGAAGGAAGTCTGCACTTCCTTCTTGATTTGACAAAGCACCCAAACCTAAAATCCAAACAGGAGAAAAAAAAAATTAAACTAGATCTAGGAACAAGACCTTGACTCCTTTCGATGAACCAGGCAGAGCTGGTGAGAAAGAACTGGGGAATTTCTCCAGCTTTTTAAACATCCATAACATTCCCTTCAGGTCACTGTCAATTACTCTTACAGTTTAAATTCCAGGTTGGTAGGAGTAACAGAACCCCCTGAGCTTCACACAAAAGAAAGAGGAAAAGTGAGGAAAGAGCAAATTTACCTGCTAGACTTTTATAACCATTTACTAATTCAGTTCTTTTTCTCTCAGATCACCTCAGATCTAAGACAACCTGCGACCATCCATTGCAATGGCAGAAAGTCACTCACCACTTGTCCACGCGGAGTGCCTCCCGGGTGCAGGTAGATCTCCACAATGTCGCTCTCTGGAACCACTTCGATCCTCTGGACCTCCCCCTTTGACAGCATCTCACTGATGAAGTAATTCCAGGAGATGCTGGTCCCTTCTCTGTTCTCGCTGACCGTGAATCGAAACAGCAGCACTATTAAAGTAATGATGAGCAGAGCCCGCAGGCGTTCAAGGTGCATCTGATTTTCCCTTCTCCTGCGCTTCTCTTCCTCTTTAGGGAAAAAAAAAAATAGAATTAAATCAAAGAAAAATTTCCACACGTGAGCGCAGAGCTTTCCGTGCAGCAGAGGGGCAGTGCTGTACAGAGATGAGTGCAGCAGTACCCCGGAAGCACCGTGCCCAGAGGCAGCACCTGCACCACACACAGGCCATTTTGCAGCTCGGTTGTGTGATTTGCTCAAGGTTACACAGTGAGCCAGGTTTTTGGCTTACATTACACTTGCAGCCCTTTCTGCCTTCCCAGGGCCCAGGCTGTACGCACGGGCAGCAGCGGGGCAGAAGCCTGGCTATAAGAGCACACTCAGTTGTAAACCTAGCAGCCACCTGCAAAGAGGCCAATTTTGCACCCCACTGGCCAGCAATAACCTGGGTGCACCACACTGCTGCTTTCCAACCCAGTCTGTTTTACCACAGCTACACACAGCTGTGCCCCGTGCCCCCAAAGCCACGCAGTGAGGCACTGCCTACACAGACTGCAGACAATGGAGAATTGCCTCTTAAGTGCAGCCTTGGGAAGAGGAGGAACCAAAGCACCAGCGAGGCAAAAAAGCCCACTGCTGTCAAATTTCAGCACGTCTGAAGACTCAGCAATCTTGCAGCTCCCTGTTTTTAGGCAGCTGCAGGGCACTTTGGATGGTCACAGTCCTCCATACCTGTCACAACCCCACCACTGCCATTCTGCCCTGAAATGAAGGACTACCTCACTTCCCCAGCCTATTACAGACGTAGACCAAATAAAGCCATCAGACCTTTCTTGTTACAAATCATGACTACAGCTCAGTTCTGAGTACCACCCTTCTGCTCTGCCTAGCCCTGTCTGCTGCTCTTAGTCCTGTTCCATAGCTACTAGAAAAATATTAGGGCAGAATAAAACCAGCCTTAGCAGCACTGCTCAATGATGCAGCACAGCACTGCAAGGTATAACTGCTTCCAGCTGCACTCCTGATCTGCTGGCACCCTGCATCACAAGACCAACAACAGTTTTACTACTTAAGAAAATATCCGCATTTGCAGTAAATCTAAACCAGCACAGGAGAAGCAACGTGCAATTTATCCACGGGCTGAAACACGCTACAAATCAATCTCATTACCTTAACAGAACAGCACATTCTCCCCCTCGCTGTATGACTTCACTCTTACACAGGCCTGGTAACTCTCCATACTGCGGGTCTGTATCACTTTAACATTAGATTGGTATTTAAACGTGAGATGTGTTCCTGCACCTCTGCTGCACAACTGACCTGATGACACGAGAGGAAGGGATGGTTTACACCCAGGGTTTGCCCCCACAGCCTTTTTCAGCTCCCAGCACTTTGGTGGTGCACACGAAAAGGCACAGTTCCCGGCAGTGCTGCTCAATGCCAGCAGCCAGCTAGTGCTTCCCACGTTAAGATGACGACCGATCTCTCTTCCTACAGACAGGTGAAGCTCTCAATAGATATCATTTACTGCTCATTCTTGATTCGCAATTTAAAGCCGACAGCAACACGGCATACAAAGCACCGTTCTGCTCCCAGAAATAAATTAATTCTGTGCCACTGGACTGCAGGCACATCTGCCTGCTGCAGCTCAGATGGGATTTATTTGCCAGCTCCTAACAAACGCTGCGACACCGGCATTTATCACGGAGCACCAATCGGAGCCCACGCAGGGCACCACAAAACCAAGGGACAAACATCTGACCCAGGCAGCCGCTAAAAAAAGCACCGTGCCCTTCAGATGCACAGCATCATTTTTCAGCCCTGCTCCACGTCCAACAGGAAAGCTTCGTTCCTAAATAGAAACAGTGCTGCTTTTCAGATAAGGTTGTGATTCCAAAACACAAGCTCAGACACCGCGTCCAGCCCATCCGCCCCTTCTTTGATGCCTTCTGCTCACCTGCTAGATCCAGCTTTGTGAGAACACTGCAATTAATAAGAAAACCCTGCAGGTTGACACCCAGCACAGTTTGATGAAAGAAAATTAAAACACAGCATGGTAGAGGCCTCAGTGAGGGCACTGTCCTCAACTACTGGGCAAGTTGTAAATAAAAGGGTTTTAAAAGAAAACTGCAGAGAAATAAGTGCAGACATGAAGAAAGTCTGTCTATGGCTGTGCAAACTCCTTGAAGATCTCAGCACCAGCTGTGCCTAAAGCACTTCTCTGTACTGAGTTTCAGATGGGATGCAAACAAACACGTTCTAAGGCACAGACAGCTGAGGATGCTGTCACTACAGAGAGAACCGCTGGGCACCTCACACCTCAACGCTCAGATGTTCAACCCACCGCTGAGTCGTCTCAGAAATGGCTGGAAAGCTACAAGACGATGCAAAGCTTTCTTCCACCCTGCATTTAATTAAGAACAAAATTAATCTATCTCTTAGTTTATGCAAAATGTGACCGTCTTTACAGGGCAACATTCACACATTGCACCATAAGCCTCCCCACCACAACACCCAGCAAATGAGAACCAGGCACTGGATGTGACACTCACCAGCAACAGCTGTGGGAACTCTTCCAGCTCTTCAGTCTCTGAGAGCCTCCACGAAGCAATGATTTGCCATTAACCCCAGATCTGAACTCTCTGATTAAAATCTTGCAAGGGCTGCACTGACAGTTTGAAGAGTTCTTTTTAATAATTACTGCAGAGACGAACATTCCCCTGGAGACATGGGGTAGCATTCCACCTCCCAAAGTCAAGCTATCCATTAATCACAGGAGAAAAGAGGCCACAGAACGCAGCATGTTACTGTTTACTAATTTGACCAGCCGCGGTTCTTCAGGCGCTGCGCACACCGCCAGCCTGGGTGGTCTCACTAACGAGAAGCACTAACGAGAAGCGCCCCAGCTCTGTGCCACACTTCTCCAACGAGGACTGTGCCACACTGCACTCGTGTCCCCGTGCACCCAACCAATGTCACACGGACCCACTGACGAAGCCACAGCTCTGGGCTTCGAGAGACGGCGTGCAACGGCACGGGTCAGGCTGAAGGCATCAGCCTCTCACTGCTTCCACTTCACACGTCAGTTCATTCGAGAGGATTCTACCACTGTGTTTAAGGACAACGAGGGAGAAGCCAAGCTACTGCATAACCTGATGATAGCCAGGTAAAACTCTGCAGCACAACGTGTGGGAGCACGACGTGCCTTCCCACGTGCAGCAGATGTCTGGTGCTCCATCTACACAAGGCTTACCCCAGCTCAGGACAAAGCAGCACACAGACATCCAACAAGTCTCAGACAGCAACAGCCCCTGCAAGCATCACTAAAGCCACAGAAGGAAGAAAACACTCAGGACTTTCACAGAATCACAGAATTGTAGGGGTTGGAAGGGACCTCCAGAGATCATGGAGTCCAACCCCCTGCCAAAGCAGGTTCCCTACAGCAGGTCGCACAGGTCGGCATCCAGGCAGGTCTTGAACATCTCCAGAGCAGGAGGCTCCACCACCTCCCTGCAAACACTGTAATGCTCCTGCAAACACTACTGACAAGACACAAGGACGAGGCCTTCGTCTGCACAACTTCTGACACCTTTCTTAAAAACGAAACCAATAAAAGTAAACTCAGCTGTGGGACTTCCAGCTAAAAACTGCACCACAGAGTCTGAAAACAGCCAACTCAGATCCTAGAAGCCTTGTAAGCACTTTGGTTCTTGGAAGGATAGAGGGAAAGCGAATGCATTCACAAACGAGCAGAGGATTTTCCTTACAGAATTGGAAAAGAAGAGTCAAATTACACTTTTGAAATGGAATGCACAGCTGTTGTCAATCCACAAATAGGAAAAGATTGCCAACAACGCCGCTGCTCAAAAGGGACACCCACAAATCAGCTCCAATTTGAAGAGTCTTTGGGGAGAACCCACTGGTATGAGACAAGTGGTAGAAGACACAGGGATCAAAACACTGGGCCTGGTGGAAGTCCTGCAAGGCCTTTGCCAGAACCCAGGTGCTATTTCACACCCCTGCTCCTTCTTAGTGCCATTTCATTGGCCTCTCTCCTCCCCCCAATAGCTCCAGGTGCACAGAGGGCACATCACACCCCTTGACTTCTCCATGTAACCTGGCATGCCACACAGCTCCATAGGTTTCAGGACACGATTAGTGAGATGCCATCAATTTTCAGCATATCCTTCATGCTGGGACACCTGGGGATTAGACAGTGCAAGATATGCAACAGCAACCCAAAGCAAACAACAGCCCAGTGTCCAGGAACACCCGCTTTAGGAAAAGAGAAAGTCTGAGCAAGTGCCCCTAGTAACACAGCTAAGAGCTCTCTAAGCAATCTGTTGTTAAATTCGAGCTCTGTACACCTCTAGAAGCCAACACATCCACAAAGAAGGAAAACAGAACAAGAGATTCCAGCTTCAATTCACGTTAACATTCAGCTCCTCGTTCAGTCAGTGCTCCGCACCAAAACCTCCAGACTGAAACTCTGCAAATCCCATTCCCTTCTGTAAAGTGGCAAAATTAAAGCAAAAAATCCCAATCAATGGCATTATTTGCACAGAATGCAAAGTGGCACCTTTCACAAATCAGTTCCGCAGCCTGCGTTAGCATTCCAGCAGCTAAGACAGTGCACCCCTTCACACTGCCTCTTAGCCACAGGAACAAATCCGCAGTGCCCAGAGATAAGCATTACCATCACCCTCCCATGCTGCCCACTTTTATCCCTCACAGCAGATTCGTGTCATTAAACATGCTTTTGGCACATACATACCCTCCTCCTCCTTTGGAGATTTCTTTTTGAATCCTCCATTCTTATGGTTACTCCTTTGGCAGCTTGAAGTAGTGAAATAGTAAGTGCTACCTGCAGGCAAGCAGAGTTACACAGTCACCACCACAGACCTCAGGTGACAGAGAGAGGTGGACCAAGGGCAGCAGAAACACAGGAGCTCCAAGTGCACAGAAATCCAAGTTCCACACCCACCCAAGAGCACAGCTTCGTCTGCGTGCCAAGAAAATGAGACAGCCTCATAAGAGGGAGCAATGGGAGGGACAGACTCCTCCAGTTTCCTTATATAACGCATACTTCTCAACAATCCAACTAAAGACACGAGTTTGTTCAGACATGATTTTAGTACGGCAAAGAAAATCATCTGGAGAAACGTGTCCAGTACTGGAACATTCAAACACTCCCCAAGGCACAGCTGAAGTTAACTGGTACGGTCAGTTAAAAGCAGCCTCGTGCTGGAGCTGGAGACGCATGCTAAAGGAAACCTGGAGTGCTGGAGTTAAGGGCAGGTTTCTCAGAACGTGCTGCTGGGATTCTCTAATAAAAGCCAAGAAATCATGGCAACAAATGATCAAACTCAGAGTAGCTGCTACAGAACAATGAAGTGAAAGCTTTGTTGCCAAGAAAACACAAAAAAATGAGAGAAGCAGAGCAACTGGTTTAAGGACGATAGCTTCTATTTCTCACTGTGAATGATATTTTCCTCTTAGGCTTTGCTAATGAGACACAGGAAGATTCCCCAGTTTGAAGTCTGCTGTTCTTAAATGACTAAGGACTGCAGTGCTTACTGCATCACACCGAGCTCCTTGTGGAAAGGTGCCACTGTTCCTCTCTGCCACCAAACAACAAGCCAGAACACTGATCTCAAAGCCAAGAACAGCACAGCTGGATTTCAGCTTGAGGAATGACAAGGAAGGAAATTTCTCCTCCACCTGTACAGTTGCTCTTCAGGACTCACCCAAGAGATTCCAAAGCCTGGCTGGATCTCGAATGAGGCGCTGTTTCAGTAGGACTCCACCCAGACCTTGACACGTGGGGGAAAGTGTTTGTGACAGAAGGCCCTGAAGAGGAAGATTGGAAAAGAAAAAAAAGACAGCTATTGGAAAAGTACTGTGACTGCTTACCATCCCCAGATCCCATGAGACAAAGACTTCTGAACATGAAAATACTGTGGGTAAGTCACAGGGCCGGCAGCTGGAAGCCCAAACATTATTCCTGGTTGTGCTATGAACTTGCCATGTGACTGTGAAGATGTTGTTTACAATTCAGTTTAAAGAAAGCACTGCTATAAATACAAACATATACTCGAGACACTTGAAAACTGCAACCGTGTTCCTTGCTGTAGCCGTGCTCTAAACTCTGTAGAGACAGGTGGGAAATCAACTCCTCAGATGCAGTACAACCCCATAGCAGAAAAGCATTAAGCATTACTACATTGTAGCCTTGTCCACAACTGTAACACAACTGTTTTCCCCATGGGAATTCAGCAGCAAGCCTACAGCTTAAATCGGCATTTAAGGGCAATTTCACAGCATCTGAAAGTTGACACAAACTAATACCTTGAGTAAACACAAGCCTTCCCCTTTCTCAGCTGTAGGACTCCCTCTATGGCACAGAGGCAAGCTGCTGTGCAGCAAACCAGACAGCAGCAACTAAGTTAAAATCCCTCACCTTTTCCTCACCTGCTAGGCAGCAACACAATTGCTGTTGTGTTGGCATCAGTGCTTTTTGGGATGGAGCAGTGTGGGCTAATTTAAATTGACCACAGAACTGAGGCAGCTGGAAAGCCTGGCATGATGCACTCAGCAACCCCACAACTGTTCTTTTCCGCTGCCTACTTGGGCTGCCTGTGCTTGATCCCTGCACTGAAGCACAGAGCATTGGGTCCTGCAGGAGGCCTAGCTAGAATCACAGAACGGCTTGGCTCAGAAGGGACCTTACAGGTCACCTTGTTCCAACCTCCTGCTTGGACTGCTGGGATGCCCAGGCAGTGAATTAATCTCAAAGAGTGCTGAAATCAGGCCATCAGACTCCACAGCTGAATTGTTTCACACAAAATATACCAATCTGGCTTTTCTGTGCAATTTTCCAATCTGCAGACCTAAAATTTTGGGACCCAGGATTGAAACGTATCGAATCAAGATACATTTGCTTTGAATGACATTCACTGACACGGATACCTTCAGAATCGTTTAATTTCCCATACCCTTTACTGAGGATTTAGAGAAAAAAAATCGCCTCTCCCAGCTAGTAATTAGCATTACAACAGTTCCACAATCGCGGAACGGGAGAAAGCCTCCCAGGCACTCCGAGCAGCCAGCAGCCGTGCAGGGACTGCAGGAGCGCAGCTTCAGAGGGCACTCGGTGACACGGCGAGGAGCCGGCTGTGCAGGGATGTCCGACCGCCAAGGCTCTGAGCGCAGACGGAGCTGCGGCGTCCATGTTGGAGGGGAGTCGGACAGACGGCCTTTAAAGGTCGCCTCATAAGGATTCTAGGATTGCGCGACTTGCTCTGAGGCAGCCAAAGCCCTCTCCCAATTCTCTACCCACCGCTCTCTGCGCTGTAAAACGAACGCGTGGAGACGGCGGAACCGCGAACGGAAAGCGGTCTTTTCTCTCGCTGTCAGCCAGGCGCCGTGCTGCGGAGCGGGGCTCGACGGGCCCCGAAGGCCGCGCAGCTCCAGCCCCGCTCAGCTCCCCGGGCCGAGAGCCTCTGATCAACGCCAGCCTCAGCGACGGCCCGGCGGCAGACCGCGCAGCGTATGCACAACTCGTACGGACGGCAGCCCTGTGCGACGGGCGCTGAATAGAAACAAAATAAAGCCGCGAACCGCCGCTCCCCAGGCCGCCCGCCCAGCCCCGTTACCTGCGGGCCCCGGGGCCGAGGCCGGGCCCACGCCGCGGGGTTAGCCCGCCAGCCGCAGCGGCCCCGCAGCAGCAGGAACCGAAGCAGCGCCATGTCCCGCTCCCGGGAGGAGGCGGCAGCCAGAGAGCGCCGAGGGAGCGCCGCGCCGGGAGCCGCAGGCCTCAGCGGGGACGGAAGCGGGCGGCGAAGGGCGGGCGGCCATCTTGGGGCCGGGCGGGCCGCGCTGCCATGCCGCAAGATGGCGGACGCGGGGGGCGGCGCCGCGCGGTTACCGCGGCAACGGGGAGCGGAAAGCGGAGCGGGGCCGTGCCGTCGCCGAGGGAGATCGCCGCTGACCGCCCCGCGTACCGCGCCGGCCGGGTGCCCTCAGCCCCGCTGCCACGCGAGCCTCCTGCTGTGCTGGGATGCTGCAGGTCCGATGTCCGCAAACACCGTCTGCCTCCGACGGGCCTCCCTGCAGGAAGACGCATTTCTTCTTTGCTGCGTTTCTCCTGGTTTCTGCAGTTTCTGGCCCTCCCCCCCCGCTGGCTCTGGCTCTGCCGGCTCGCCCATCTGACGTGTGTCAGGCATTCTGGAAGTGCAGATTGCAGGGCTACGTAAAACAGTAATAAATAATTATCTGTGTGGAGGATCTCTTCCTTCCCAGCAGGTCCGAATTAGCATCCTCTTTCTAGAAGAGTCTCTCAGGACGTTAATTGTCATCTGCCCCCTGGGATGTATCCAAGCAAACCTTCCACCGGCAAGATCTATTAGCATGTTAATGTCCCCCTCACTCCTGGAAGTGTCTCTGTATCACTGGCTTAATCGTCAAACAGCTTAATTTACAGACACAAAATTAAACCGGTTGCAATTAATCCATACGGGCTGGCCATAGCTGGCAGTGTGGCGGTGGTGACAGCTGGGGACACCGCTCCGTGCAGCATGGCACGGCCAGAAGGCTGAGCCGCTCCGTGGCCACGTTGCTGCCCACCTTGGCTCTGGGCTCTCCTGACACATTTGCTGCCTGCAGAGAGGTTCACCTGCACACCACGCAAAACCCATGGCTGGCTCCTTTGAGGCTGCGAGGAGCCCGGGTCCGACACGGCACAAAGCCGATGGCGAGATGGGTGCTGCAGAGCTGTGGTGGCCCTGAGGTGGCCCTCAGGCTGGGGAATGATAGCAGGGCGTGTGCTGTGCCAGCCTATGCTGCCTTCTTTGCCCGGTGCCTGACAGAGGGGGGTGTCACATCTCCCCCTGCCACGCAGAGGGATGCTCGCTGGGAGGTCATTTACACTTCAGCTATGTTTGAAGGAGGAAATAGCTTGTTCAAAAATGCTGACTGATGGGGAAGGCTCCTTCTAGCACAGGCTGTGCAGACGGAGCAGAGACGAGTGAGAATTCCAGTAGGAAAACATGGGATGCAGCAATCACAGCAAAGAGCACCAGGAACAAGGGGCTGTGGGTCCCAGCACCGTGCACCTCACTACCTCAGCTTCGCTCAAGACATGTCACAATATGCTTCTACTGATTCTGTGATTAGACCTGTTGCTAGTTAAGCCTCTCTATTTTTAAGAGTTGCATCATTAAAATAGAATTACAGCCCAATTATAAGTGAAGCTGTGCAGTTTGCTTAGACAGGACAGTCCTGCCTTCTGCCATGCTGACCCAACAGGGTGCCAAACGGGTTTTGTTATGCCTGCCTTATGCTTTTGCTGCAGTCTCAGTGCAGGCAAACTTGCCCCCATTTAATTAAGCAAGGTACTGAGAGCTGAATGGGTCCCAGCTCCAGCACAGACCATCACCTAGCTGAGCCTAGGTGGCTCACTGACTGCAGCAACCAGCATTTCAGGTCTGTGGGACTCAGTCTGGGACCTTCTCAGCCAGAAGACGCCGGCCTGGATGTGACAGATCTGCAAGGACTGGTTATTTTCAGACATACCACATAGCTGGAGTTGACGCAATTCCTATTCCTCTTTCACACTGTGCCTCAAAGGCAAGCAGATGATGAGCCACCAGGAAGGGGGTGCCGGGGTCCTTGCCTTGCTCGTGCCAACGCAAAGCCGTGCCAGGAAGGAGAGAGGCGAGAAGTTTTGCTCCGTGTGCAGCCAGCGATCACCATGGCTGCACTGCGACTCCTGCGTGGGTGGCTCAGGCTGCACCATGCATGGGAAGGCAAGTGCTGTCCTCCCTGCGTGTGAGAGATGACCTTGGGAAAGGTGGCTTCAGTCACTGTCCTTGAGCTGGCAATATGCTCCTCTGGGAGTAAGCCAATATTCTGAGAAGACAGATATAACCTGATCCAGGCTTGGCCTCGCTGGGATGTGCTCCAGCCATGACATCACTCGGTAATGCTGCGTGTGTTTACTACTGGGGGAAGGTGCGGGATTGGAGTCTGAAATCCCTGCTTTATCTCCTGAGTAGGTTAGGAAGAAAAAGCAGCATTAGCAGTCCCATCCGTGCATTTTTAAGGCCAAGAGAAATCAGTTTCCAACTCAGCCTTTCAGCTCTGCTATGCTGGAAATCTCACATCTCCTGTTTTCATGCTCCCCATGAGACAGCCTTGCCACCCTTGCTCTAGCCACAAGCCTCAGGAAGCTCCTGCAGGACCCCATCCACCCACAGACTCATCTCAACGCAGCACTTTGCAAACTGAGTGAATGGATACCTGGAATCAGGTGTCCCACTGCACCGCCGCAGCCCTGACATCAATAATGAATCAAAGGATTAAATGTAGAGCTGAAGCAGCCAGAAGGTAAATTCAGACTTTTAAAAAGACGTGGCATTGCTCTGTTACCCACATCACTGTCTCTCTGCCAGGTATTCTTAGGAGAATTCTTGGTGGATGACAGAGGTGGCTGCTCCCCTTTCACACAGCAAGGCCAGGTACGCAGGGAAGCCTTAGGCTCGGTAAGGAAGGGCATGCTTAAAAGACCACGACTGCCCCTTGAGCACAGTGAAACTCCTGAGCAAGGAAAGATCTCTTTAGCAGATAGCCTTTTTATTTGAGCCAGTCCCAAACTATTGCACCTATTCCTCCAGGAACAGTCTGGGATCTCTGCAAGTGTTAGTGCTTCCTGGTGCTGTTGCCAGACGTTGCCACTGTTTCCCTGTGTGCTCCTCTCATCCTGCATGGGAGAGCATGGCACTGAAACTGCTCCTTTCTGCGGGCACGAGGGCATGCCAGCCCCACAGCCGGGCAGCCACAGGCTTTGGGCACGACTGGGACACACCGCTGAGCTACAAGCTTTTATATCTGAGCCACTTCTGAATAGCAGACAGTTTAACTTTAAGACAGGTAGGTGACAGATGGCTATAGGCAGGGGATCAGAGGGAATCAGTGGTACAGCAGCAGAGACTGAACCGTGTGTCAGGACAGCTGCCAGTGACGGCTTATGAACTGCTAGGAAAGGCAACAAGGAGCAGTGCTCTGACAGAGGGATTCGGGTACCTCTCAGCTTGGCTTGCAGGGGTAGAGCAGGAGGAGAGGAGTAGCTTGTTTGTAACTCGGAGGCCACGAACGAGCAGATTGCTCCATGGGAATGCACTCCCCGGAGAGCTGCTGAAGCACGTGGCGCTCGGAAGCCCAGGCATCCATCTGTGTGCAGGAGGGGGCTGAAGTCAGCTCCAAACCCGCAGACGGGAGGAAGTCAGTAAGCTCCAAGCGAGCAACTGTCACTGAGCACTGCTCAAATCCGGGAGCAAACTAGAAACCTACAGCCTGTCATTAGGAATCATAAAAACAGTAATTAGAGCAGGACTGTCACGAGTTCACACCCAAAACATCAATACAAGGCATTTACCCAGCAGCGGGGGACCACTACCCTTGGGAAGCATCCTCTGCTGGGCACACTTCACCTTGTATTCACATAGGCATGAGGTCTTGCAGGGAGCCATATACACAGACTTCTCAGCCATTAAAACATCCTGAAGCCTAGAGGGGTCAAAAAATGCCATTCCCTGCACAGGTGAAGCACAGGAGCTGAATCAGCTTCTGCCCTATCCTGGATCCCTGTGGGTTCCTGAGGCTTCCCAGGGCTGGGACTGCTGGCTGCAGTACACTGGACTGAGGAGTGAAACCTCCAGGAGGAGGCTCATTCAAGTGAGCTGTTGCATGAGTGCAGCCTTATGGTTTGACTGCATCTCGCAGAGCTGTGAGCAACCACATCATCACAAAGCAGGCGTGAGCCAGCTTTTTATTTCTTAATGGCAGCCCAGGCAGAAAGGCCTTGTTTGAAGTGGGGGTGTTCTTTAACAAAAGGAACATACAGATGGCTTGAAAGTAGTTTTATCTAAGAAAAGTGAGATGGTGTGCAGTTGGGGAGCTTTGTGCTGCAGCACCAGGAGCATCAGCAGTATTTGCTGGCTTCCCACAGGGCCGCGTTTCTGAGTGGTTTGCCTTGTTTGCCAAGACCATTTCTCTTCAAAATATTAATAGGTGAAACATGAGCCACGCTTAAAGTTCTTCTAATCAAAGTCCTTCTGAAGCTTTATTCTCTCGGCTTCTTTGATGTTGGCATTTGACTGGTCACACAGCATTCAGCCCTGATGTTTGACTGGGGCAGTCATAATTCGCACTGTACAACTTACTAAATACAGATGCCCATCTTTGCCTGGTGATGGGAGCTGAATCAACAGGGAATTGCACCCACACTAACACCAAACAGGTATTTTCACCCTTATGGTTGAGATAATGGTTCCTTCCATTAGAAGGCAGTCGCTGTAGAGCTGAAGTAGTTGGAGGAGCGTGGCTACTCAGAAGTTGCAAAAGCAGTTGAGCGGCTGACGGCGATGCTGGGCAGGGTTAGACAAGGAAAGAGCAGCAGAGCTAGGACCAAAGGATCACTGTGCTCCTTCCCCAGAGTTACTGTCCTTTCAGCTTGCTGTCGCAGGCAGAACTAGGTCTGAAAGCACATTCCCCAAGTGCCCTAATTTCTCTGCCTTCATGCAGTGTTCCCTTTCCTCCTCAGCACCAGAATATTTGTTTCATTGTAGGATTTGACAGCTCACAACCCTCAGTGAAGGATAAAAGTACTCATCAATCAACTACAGCTTTTCCTCTGAAGTATTCTAATTACGTTGCAGAGAGCAAAAGCCAGTCTAGGGTTAACAAAAGCAGGCAGGTTGAAGAGCCTCATCCCAGAAGTCTCACCTAGAAAAACAGGAGAACAACCGCCAGACAAAATGACTCCTCCCCGTACTCCTGCTGTTAGCTTTCTATCACAAAGAACTTCTAACGTCCCTGCCTGAAATAGGTTGATAGTCCACGCTGCTGTGTTCAAATAAAAAAGGTCAGGATGACACAGAAAGGCTTTAACTTCCTCCCCAGCGCTGGATCTTTGACCTGGATGACATTCAAGGCTGTCAAGGAAGCAGTTACAACCAACTATATTTAGGAAATGAAAAAGCATATTTCCCCTCTAATCTACTAAGTCAGAGGCACCAGAGAGGCAGACACTTGTTTGCAGTGAAGCGTGATGAGCAGCCTAATGAAAGGGAGGACAAGAAAAAACAAAACCACCTTGCTTTTGACTAGTTTAGTAGGTCTTATGGAGGAGGAAGATGGGTAGAGATAAAGAAGACTAGGCCGAAGTGGAACACAGGACCAGCTTAACAGGCTCAGAATAAATCTCTCCTGCTGTTATTTAACAGCAGTTGGACACGTGCTCCTGTACCAGCCCTTCATTGCTTCTGAGCCCAGCTGAGCTCTGCTGGGGGCTGCTGGCACCCAGGCCACCCTCAGCATACGAGGGCAATCCTGTGGGTGCCGGGTGTGTGACACGGAGTGGAACTGCAAA
Source organism: Tympanuchus pallidicinctus (assembly GCF_026119805.1). Taxonomy (NCBI): domain Eukaryota; kingdom Metazoa; phylum Chordata; class Aves; order Galliformes; family Phasianidae; genus Tympanuchus; species Tympanuchus pallidicinctus. The sequence goes on from NW_026294739.1 coordinate 24,491,192, forward strand.
TGCCAAGAAAGCACTTGCAATTGTGGGCCACGCTCTGGGAAGATGAGATTAAAAAAACAGAACCAGAACGATTTCTGATGAGGTCACTGGTAGAAACTATTTGAGAGCTGCTGCCTCGGGGGTTCCCCATCCTCAGTAACCAAAACAAAACACGGTGCTGCAGCTGCAGGCAGCTCCCACCCACACCAGGCACCTCTGCCACCCCGCTGGGAGGGGAGCTGCGCACGTGCACTCTTTTTACTTGCTGTGAAGATCTACACCATAAACAGGCTTCTTCCTGGGGGGTGCTGGAGTGTTTATCTTGACAACACAAAGGGGCTCCAGTGCTGCATTTCTGCTACATCTGGTGGAACAATCAGGCTTCGCACAGCAAGCAGAAAGGCTGTGCCGAACTCAGCAGCTGCCTTTGGGTAACAGCACCTAGCAGTACTGCTGGCGTTCCCTCAGCTCAGACTCTACAGATAGGAACAGAGAGGCGTCGTGATGAGACACAGCAGCAGTTCAGGGCAGTGCGGCAGCCAGGCGGGACGAAAGGCACCAGCAGTGTTTACTCAGGCACAGGAACTGAGCCGTCACGTGGCTGCCTGCCTTCACCACCAAGCATACGTGCACTTACTATGGCTGCTTTCCCCAGCCCAGTGGGACAAAGGCAGGAGGCTCGTCCAGGCAACAACAAACGTCCTCGCTTAGAGAGCCGAACAGTTTGGTTATTTAGAAGAGAGTCTGTTAATAAAAACAGAACAAAAGCCTCCGGGTATTTCACAATGATGATGTGGAATTGGAGAGGAAAAGCAGAGAACAGCACGGGGACGAGCAGCATGGCCTGGAGCGGGCAGCCTAAGCTGGGGCTGTCTGCAGGGCGCCGAAGCCGGGCTCTATCAGCAGGCTGCACTAACCCTGAGGCCGGGGGACCTCGCTGACCTCAGCCTGAGCCGCAACCAGGAAAGAACGCCAGCTGCTGCCGGGGAGCCAGCACGGCAGCTGCGAGATTCGCCACCAAGAGTTTCTAGCCAACTGAAAGAACTGAAAGCCTGGTGAAAGCCGAGGGAAGCGACGCGTAACAGAGCTGTCGAGGGGAAAGCGGCTCGGGAGCGCGGCCCGGCCCCGCACACAGCACGACAGGCCCAGCGGCCCCGGCGGCGCTACGCCAGGCTCTGCCCAAGCCCCGCCCCCCGCCCTGCGCTGCGGCCGCAGGCCCCGCCCCGGAAGCGCCCCCTCCGCGAGTTCCCGCCAATGAGCCGCCGCGCCGCCGGGACACGTCAACCAATGGAGGCCGCCGCCCGAGCCGCCCTCGGCCCCGCCTCCCGGCTCCCGTCAGCCCCCGCGCGGCGGAGAGGTTTATGGGTGCGGGGGGGCGCCGCGGTGCCGCGTTTTCCATTCCCCCCTCCCGCGGCGGCGCGCTGACGTCACGGCGGCGCTGGTCGCTCCGGCCAATGGGACGCGCCGACGCGGCGGACCAGTGAGCGGCGGCGTCTCGGCGGTGGTGAGGAGCGGGCGGGCGGCAGCGCTGCGAGCCGTGAGCCGGAGCCGAAGGCCGAGCGCGGCGGGGCCATGGAGCGCGGGGCCAGGAGGGGCAGCCCGCGCCCCCTGCAGTAGCCCCGCGCCAGCCGCGCCCTCCCATTCCCCCCCGCCGCCTCCTCTATGCGGCGGGGCCGGCGGAGCCGCAGGCCTCGCTCCTCCGCGAGGCGGCCCTCGGCCCTCTGAGCCTGGTAAGGAGAAAAGGCGACGGGCGCTGCGCGGGGGGGGGGGGGGGGCGGCCGGCCGGGGGCTGCGGAGCGGAGCGGGGGAACAATGCCGAGCGGAGCGGCGGCTTCCGCTTCCCGTGCCGTGAGCCCGCGGGCAGCGCGGCCGTGGCCGCGCTCCGTCCGTCCGTCGGACGCGAGCGGCCTTTGTGCGCCGTGCGGCGTCGGTGCCCCGGAGCGAAGGCCGGGGAAAAAAGAGGGGAAATAACGCGGAAAAATAGGAAAAAAAAAAAATCCTCACAGCCCGGCCTGAAACCCCCCGGCGTTGGGCGGAGCGGCCGGGGGCTGCGGGGTGCGTCGGACCCCCGCCTTCTGCCCTGAGCCGGCACCGCGGCTGTGCGGGGCGACGGGGCGGCCGCCGTGGGATCCGGTTGCAGCCCCCCCCCGACCCCGATCTGTCCGCATGGCGATGCGGGGCGCGGAGCTGCGTGTGCGGGCACCGAGCGGTGGTTCCTTGTGGTGCGGTGCGGCTTTATGGCGTCTCTCCGTCTTTTTTTCCTTTTTTTTTTTTTTTTTTTTTTTCCGGGGGCTGAAAACGTTCCTCGCAAAGGGAAAATGAGATGATCCCCTGCGCGTGTTCTGCTATGTGCTTTTGTGCGTGCTTTGCCCTCAACATCTGATCCGGTTCACTTAAAGAAACTCGGTGGTTTCACAAGGCAGCCGGGTGCTCCGTAAGCACTGCAGCACGTCTGCCCGACGGCACAGCGCGGAGCTCCAGCTGCTCGTGGGACGTGCAGCCCGACCCGTGCCGACTTCCCGTCTCGGTGGGGAAGTTCTCTGCTGTGCACCGCCGAGCCCTGCGAGCGGTTTTCCTGCGGCGGAAGCTTGCAGGCAGCGGCCCCGAGTTGTGCCCCAGCCCCGGCACGGAGCTGCGCCTGGCCGCTCCCACCCAGGTGTGCTGGGTGCCGTGGAGCCGAGCTCTCCCGTGTGGGGATGCTCTGGGTTTTTCCTCTCTGGCTGCAGGAGAGCCCTCCGGCCCCCGGGAGCCGTGCAGGGCTTGCTGGGGCTCATCCTGCCCGCATCCCGCTGCAGGGGGCTGTGAGCCTGCGGCGCTGGGCTGGCTGGGGCTTGCATCGACTCCGTGGTGGCTGAGCGAGTGCTGAGGCTCCGCTCTGCAAAATGCACAGCAGCTCGGAGCTGGGTGTGCAGCAGCCTTGTGTGCCGTGCCCCCCATTCCCAGCTCCTTTGGGGTTGTGAGCCCTGCCTGCTGGGAGCTGGGGAGGCGGAGCGCGGCGCTTCTCCATCAGTTCTGCTTTCAGAAATGAACTCTTGGATCTCTGTTTCATAACAATATGGCATAGGGTGAATTGATTTTTTTTTTTTGGTGCTGTTTTGTTTTTATGTCACTGTGAAGGCATTTTCCCAGACTCAGTGCATGGATTGTCCAACGTGTAAATCAGTTCTTGAATGGGGGGGGAAGAAAACTCGTAATCCCCACTCAACAACAGCAAGAAGCCACCCTAAACCCAACCAAACAAAAGGAACAGAACCTTTCAGCAAAGTGCTGGGCTTCCCCTGCATGCAACCTGTTAGGGTGACTTTATTCCCTGCTTCTCTGTTTTAATTGAGCAGACCCCCCCGGTGCCGTGCAGGGCTGTGCTCAGCAGAGCACACAAATGCATTTCTCTGGGGTCACTGCAGCCTGGTGCTGTTAATCAATGCTGCACCAGCAGTGCTCCCCCAGCGAAGCAGATGGGCTGCCTACAACTGGTGGTGATTATTCCAACTGTGTAATTGTAACGTGGCTGCGCCATCACAGTGTTTCCTGCAGATACTTCAAAGGGAGGCTCCTGACACATCTATCTCTGCAGCATTTAATCTGTACGCTTGGGCTTGATGCTGTGGCTTTTGGACGTACGTTGGAAGTGTTACCATTGTTTTTAACCCTGTTTTTTGGGGCATTCAAGGAAGGTGATGTTCTGTAATGAAGTTCTTCAGGACAGCGCTGCCTGGGGACCCCGTGGCGTTGTGCTGAGCTTGGTTGGGTTTGGGCCTGTGTGGTCACTGTGCTGGCAGTGAGGAAGGGCTTTCAGCTATTGGGAAATAGTGCCTGGGTGTCCTGTGCCGTGCGCATGGTGTTGTCTGGGGGCAGTCTGTCCAAAGAGGCTGTGGATGCCCCATTCCTGCAGGCATTCAAGGCCAGGCTGGATGTGGCTCTGGGCAGCCTGGGCTGCTGGTTGGTGACCTGCACACAGCAGGGGTTGGAACTGGATGAGCACTGTGGTTCTTTTCAACCCAGGCCATTCTGTGGATCAGCCTGGTGTGGGCTGGAGCTGTAGCTGGGGACTTCTTGTTACGTGGTGGAGAGTTGCTGCTGCACGGAAAGGAGATTCAGAGCTGCTTAATTGCATTGCACAGGGCAAACAAGCAGCAGATCTCTGCTCTCCTGGCCTGCTAGCAGTACCTGAATTTCAGGCTCGGCCGTCTGCGTTCCGGGTGGAAATTCCTCCCTGGCATGGAGATGTAATGGCGGTCGTCAGGCAGCAAGTAGCGACAGGCACTGGTGCTCGGTGCCCAGCAGAGCCGGTGCTGCCGGGCGGGCCTTCCCTGCTGGCTGTGCTCGTGGCTCCTTGGGCGCCTCCGTTGGCACCGAGCGGCAGCGAGGGCTGCGTGGGGAAACCGGTCGTGTCTCTGTATCAAAGGCTGTGGTGTTTCGTGATAAACCCGCCTGTATTTTTACCCCCGTCTAATTTAAACCGTCTGCGTGACACCGAGCAGGAATGATTTGTATGCAGCTCTGAAATATTTTCCTTTCCCCTGCGAGAGGGGAGGCGAGGAGCTGAGGGCACGGAGTGCCTCGCAGCCAACTCTTATGTAATTTGTATGCCACTGAGCGCAGCCATAAGGAGCACTAAAGGAGAGCTGTGGGAAATGGCAGCACCCTGTGCTTCCTCTGTGCCTCCTTGCAGGGAATGCTGCTCTGCCGTCTCCTTCGTAGCTTGTAAGAAAACAAGGAGGAGAGGAGCTGAGGTGCTGGTGGTGTTGAGGAGCCTGGCTGTGCTGTGTGGGCTGTGGCAGCTGGGCTCGGGGCTCCTGGAAAGCTGCTCTCATCTCCCTGCTGCGTGTGCTCTGGTAACCCTGTGAGAGCCCCACACCTCTGACAGATGAAACGCTGCCGTTCCTGAACTTATTTGAGCAAAATGTTTTTATGGATGGTATTAGCCCCGTGGCTCCGAGGATAATGCAGCCATTGCGTGGCAGAGATCTTGCTTTGATCTGACAGCTTTCAAGATCCATTTCCAATCACCGGTTCCATTAGCTCTGTTTATAGCAGCGCCCTCAGACTCTGCGCTGTTTACACCGCTCTTCGGGCCGGTGAGGTTTCTGTGTGCACGCATTACCAGACCGAGGGAACGACTGGGTTCACAGAATGGCATCATCTCTGTGAAGGTCTGATCGCTGGCGGGGCAGCGGCAGCTCTGGGTGCCCCCAGGACGGAGCAGCGCTGGGTGGCCCCACGCAGGCGGTGCGGCCGTGACCCGCAGGGCAGTGCCGGGGCTTTCCCAGCTTTGGCAGCACGCAGGCGCAGCTCCCGGCCCTCCGAGATGATTTTCATTTTCCTCAGCCCGTCACGTGGGCGGTTTGTTCTGCTCGTTGCAGTGCAGCTGCTGCCAACGGAGGCCAAAAATGCAGCGTGCGGATGTTGGGAATGGGGGGGGGGGGGGGGGGCTGCGTGCTGCAGCCCGGGGAGCGCAGCGTTTTCTAGGTCAGGGTTGAAGGCTCTGTCAGCCTGCTGATGTGCATTGCTGCTGCTCGGCCCCGCCATATGGATGCGTGCGGTGCTGCCCTTGGCATTCATGCGTTGAATTATTTATCCTCTAAAAAAAAAAAAAAAAAAACAAGCAGCCCAATCCCTCGGCAGCCTGCTTTCCCACGTCTGAGAACTGAACGTAACCGGTTGGTATTTTTAGAATAAATCTTCCCCTGCAGTTTATGGCGGCCGTGAGCTCCTGATTGCCTGCTGGCTTTGTGCGGGCAGAGCAGCGGCTGCGGGGCTGGAGCCTCGGTGGAAGCACTGAGGCATCGCTGCTGTGGGGGCTGTGTGAGCGGGACGGAGTCTGCAGGGGGGCTTAAGGGCCTTTGGGATGGAAGGGGAGGAAACATCTGTGTGTGTGTGTGCGTGCAAAAGCAGCTTTGTCTCCACAAGGCTGGCCTCCTTCCTATGTGTGAGCTGCTGCAAATGTCTCCTTCCCTCCTGTGTTGTGCTGATCTGCTCCAAGAGGTGTTACTGCAGGCCTGCTGTGGGTTCGTAGGTGTGGTGTTGGGGATGTGGCTGGTGGGGATGGGTTGGCAGCTGGACTTAATGGTCTTGGAGATCTCCTTCAAGCTTAATAGGTCTGTGATTCTTGGTGTGTAATGTGGAAGGCTGCAGGTCAGAGGGAGCTGGCTCTGCGCTGCTGTGTGCAGAATGGAAGGGGCCGAGGGCCTCTGTTAGAGCTGCAGCAACAGCACAGCACGGAGATGCTGGCCTGCTGGCAGAAGAAGGCTGTCTGAAAATCCTGCACTTCTCTGAGCGTCCTGCAGTGAAAGTTTGTAATCGGAAACAATAATTAAAAAATATATATATATTCTGAATGGCTGTAAAGGGAAATAGGGTTCATGGAAACTTTATTATTAAGGATAAAATTCCGAATTGCTGTTTTGTGGCCCATCTTTTTCCCATAAAGCAGACACAGAGGTGCCCCCTGCCCTGGCTGAGCTGGTGCACGCGCGTTATCAGCTCATCTGGGCAGGAGTTCAGAGCAGTAAAACTGGATCCTGCTTCCAGCCTCTCCCGTGACCGCTCCATGTAAACAAACGGTGCCAGGAGCCCCGAGCTGCTCCTGAGCCCTGGGTCGGGCTGGGGGCAGGCGGTGGGCTTGGGGGGGTCTGGGTGGCTCTGCTGGGAACGCTGTGCCCAGGGCAGTTCTCTGCCCTCAGCGCGGCTGTGCTGGGCTCTGGCAGAGCAGCGGGCTGCTGGTAGACTTTACTCTCTGGGTCTGTTTTCCACTCTGTGCGCTGGTGGCTGGTGCAGGTTATGCAATGCCTGTTATCACAGCAGTGTGTGCTGCTGGCCGCACGGAGCCATGCTGCACCTGCTGTGTGCTGGGCCTCCTGCTGCTGCCAGCGGGTACCTGACAGCGCTGACGGTGCTGCTGCTGGGGTGTGTGCTGGGGGAATGCCCTGCTCAGCACACCCTGCTCGTGGTGTGGGCTGCTGCTCGCTGCCTGCATGCTTTAATCTCGCAGCCAGGCGCCCCAGTGCTTTGAGCCAAGCTGGGTGCACAAGGAACGCAAGCCTGCGTGTTTTGGGGGGGTAAAGCTGCTCCTTCCTGAGCAGGCTGGGCGTGGAAGGAAAACCTGTGCTTCTGGAGGCTCACCTTTGGTAACAGTTTCTTGTCCCATCAGCTCTGCAGGATACCTGAGATGTGTTGGTTTGGAGGATGAGGACAGCTGGTAGTTTTTCTCCTTGCTGCATCGTGGCCCTGCCGCGTGTTGGGTGCTGCTGTTCTTGCTGTGTGTCCTTCCTGCAGCCCGGAAGGTTCATAGGTGCCTTCCTGGGGTGATGGTGGTGAACTGAGCTGTCTCCAGAAGTTCTTAGCACTGGTGCTGGGGTGCTCAGTGTGCTCTGTGGAGGCTGAGTTGCCTTCCAGTCAGCCCTCATGCAAAGCAGGGGAGATGGAATGAGAAGTCAGCTTAGTGGCTTTTTCCAGGTGTGCTGAGTAGTGCTCTTTAGTCAGAAAGCTGTGGGTTATAGTCTTAAAATGCTGAATGCATTGCTGCAGCCTGTTCTGCCTGCTAGCTTCTGCTTCACATGCCAGATTTCCTTTCCCTTCTGTTTCCCCTCCACTCCTGGGAACTGATCTCAGAGGTTCTGCTCCCACCTCGGTCCTCCTCCTCTGGTCCTTCTTGCTTCTAATTTTAGCCTGTCTGTCTTCTGATGCTTCCTCACTTCTCTTCCTGCCTTTCTGAGATCATCCTGCATCTCCATCTCCCTCTGGGCCTCATTTCTGCTTGGTGAGAGGAAGCTGCTTGGCAGTGGGGTGAAGCTGCTGCTGTGCTGCGATGTGGAGGATCTGAGGACATGGAGGTGGTGGTGGGGAGCAAGGCGTGGGGTGCCTGCTGTGCTTACCATGGGAGGCCTGCTGCCTCTCCTGCATGGACGTGTGGGCAGGCCAGCTCTGAGACACAGACCCATTCACATTGGGAAAAGGCCTCCGAGATCACGGTGCCCTCTGCCCGTGTCCCTCAGAGCCACATCTGTGTGGTTCTGGAACACCCCCAGGGCCACTGACCCACCCACTGCTCCCTGGCACTGCTGTGGGAGGAGGAACTCTTCCTAAAGTGAGCTCCTTGTCTTACGGCTTTACCCCGTCTTTCAGCCATGGGGTTCTTTTCCGTGTGGCAGTTGTTGTCATAGCGTTCTGCTGTGGAGCAGTGCAGGTGACTGGACTGGATGTGATCATCCTGATGGCTTCCTCGTCCATCTGCTGCTAATTCCCTTAGTGCAGGCTGCACAGGTCTGCTGGCTGCACGCACCTCAGCTCGCCGGGAGCCGGCTTTGTGGGGATCACCTCAGTTTGCAGGGCAGCCGCCTGCAAAAGCTTCCACTTCTTGTCTGCACGCGTTTGCCTGCACTTACGGAGAAGATGACTTGTCAGCATGGGTGCATTTTTCCCCAGTAAGTGAACACAGCAGGATGGGTGGTACGTGTGTGGGGCCGGGGGCACGGCGTGCTCCATCGCTTCTGCATAGACCACAAATGCCTGTGGCAGACGTGCAGCCTGGGTTTGGAAGTTCTTTTGTGAGAATGATGTTCAGGCCCTCTGCTGCAGCAAGGAGCTCTGGTAGGAATCCAATCATAGCAATTACAGCAGGTTTTAAAAGAAACCTAGCAACTGCCGCTGTGCTTTGCTTTGCAGATTTTTCTCGCCTAAGATCTGTAGCTCTTCTCTTTTCATTGTATGGTGAGAGAGAGGAATCTGTGTATTGTTGTAGAGAGAAATGTGGCTGGAAGCGTGTCTGTGCTGAGCTGGGTGACTGAATGAGCTGAAATGATAACGGCGCTGCTGCTGTGGGCTCTGCAGCAAATGGGCCGTGGGGAAAGTGGAGCAGGCCTGGAATGCTGGGGGTGTGCAGCAGCCCTGCTCCCCTGCAGGTCCTGCTCACCCAGCTGCTGTTGTCAACAGCCGCCAAAGGATGAACAAACGATGCTGTGAGTGTGGTTATGTAAAATGTGAGCGTGCTGCGTTCCTCACATCCGCGTCACAACACAAAGGGCTTTAAGGTGCACTTCAAAGAGAGCAGTTTGCTTTATGGTTGGACCTCTGAGCAGTTTTTATGTACAGGGTGGAGCGAACTCGCAGAGAATATTGCAGTTTTCCCACTGTCATAAAAAGTTACGATTCTGGTGATTCGGGCGCTGTTGTGCAGGCGGGGAGGCGGAAGGCAGAGCGAGGTTGGTGGCAGCGTGGGGCCGTCGGCCTGCTGCCATCCTGCACCGCTCCCTGCGCCCCATCCCCAGCTGTGCGCTGCAGCACGGAGGGCAGCAGCCGTTTGTAACCTACTTTCTTCCTTCCGGCTTCTCCTTGGGGCGCGAGCCAAGGCAGTGGGGAGCCCAACAAATGGCTGCCTGTGGGGCCAGCCCCGCTGCCCTGCTTCAGAAGAGGGGTAGAAAGCAGAGGTGCGTTCCCTGAGAGCAGGAGCAGTTGTGCCCAGTGCCCAACAGCGCAGTGGGGCAGTGGGTGACCCTGGCGGGCTGCAGGCAGCAGGAGTGCAATGAGTCCCGGTGCTCAGCAGCTCGCAGCCGTTCCCTGCTGCTGCATGGGCTGCTCAGCTATCCAAGCACCTCGGCTGCTCACTGAACACATTTTTTCCTGCGGCGAGGTATAAAGGTGCTCTGTGTTTGCAGGATCGCAGTTATAAGCATGTTTATGTCTTCTGAAAAGCTGCTTTTTAAAGAAGGTGCACTGTACCTAAGCATGCAAACACCTATATGAAGGTGGCTTGCTTTCCCTTCTGTGAACTGAAAGAATTTTGTTCTACGTAGATTAAAACTTGAAGGAAAACAGCCTACAGTTGTTATCTCTGGACGATCCATTAGCTGTGATACGTTCCCTTTTATTTATTTTTGTAAACACATGTCTGAATGTAAACATTTGCTAGGCCATTCTGGATAAAATGTTCCAGCATTAACATATATTGTCATGGAGAATAATTTTCATGTAACTTGCTTTATATTTTCCTCCCAGGTTGCTATAGAAACGCAGCCCGATGCGTGCTGGTGGAGCTGGGCTGTGCGTTGCCCTTATAATGGACCTCTGTTAGCAGTGCTGCAGCAGCTACAAGGTGCTCCGTTAGGGGTGGGGGGTCTGCAGGAGGTTTGTTGTCAGAGCTGTGTGGTGGTGGCTGGAGCTGATGGGAGCTTGGCTGAAATGTTCCACGGGTTGGACTTTGGTTTTCATTTCATTTGCTGCAATAGCCCAGCTCTTGGCGTTCCCTCGTGTGGCGTCTGGTTCAGCTTAAGATCCTTAACGTTCCAAACGCTGCAGTGCAATGTTTGTTGCCCCTGTCTGTGCTCAGCAGGCAGCTGTGGATAGCAGTGTGTGTTTGTGTGAGCACCTCCATGCCGTGCCTTGCAGTGAGCAACTGCAGAGCAGTGCTACAGCGCTGAGCTGCGCTCACAAGCGGAAACTCTTTATTTTGGCTGGGAGCAGATAGAAAGGTGGTGGAGGTGGGTTTGGGTTGTGTTTGCTGGCTGGGCCGGGGCTCAGGGCCGGCTGCTCAGCTTGCCCTCCAGGAGCTGTGTGCGATCGCAGTGGCGCTGCTTGCTGCTGAACTCGCCATTTAGAGGATGATTCATTTCTGCTTAATGGCACGAGCTGAAGGAGAGAGGAGAGCCACGTGGGACTTCTTCTGTCTGTGTGCTCTTGTGGCCGAAGCCTTAAGCCGTGACCCAGCTGTGAGTGCTGCCTTTCTCCATCAGCAGGCCCACAGCGCTCCGCTGGGTGCGGGGCGTAGGGAAGGACCCGGCAGCCCATCCTTCCTCTTCCCCGTGGGCAGGCGCCGGTTGTCCCTTACGTAACCACAGCTTATCCCAGCACGTGGATGCCTTCGGATGCATATGGTCTCACAGCTCTTCCTCGGTACTTTACGGAAAGAATTGAGTAACATTTTGTTCTGTAACGCAGTATTAAGAAACCCAGCATTTTTCTGTAATGGCGTACAAACAAGTAGTGCTGACATCCTATTTAAAGTGCCTGGAGGAGGCAGGGCTGGGAGGGAGGCAGGGCTGAATCAGGTTCTGTTTTTCTCATTCCTGCACACAGTGAGCAGTCCCTGCTCCCCGTCGGAGGGCTGCAGCCCATGGCAGCACAGCTGAGCAGCCGTATCTTTTCCCTCTCCCCCAGCCCACCTGTCTTCACCACGAGGTTAAGAAGTGCAACTGATTTGTGGCCCATCTGGGGCACATCGTGGGGATTGGCAGTGTGTGTGTGTGTGTGTGTGTGTGTGTGTGTGTTGCTGAGCTCAGCCCTGCCCAGCTCCTGGCTGTTATCACGGCACAGCCTGGCCGTGTGTTTTTTCTGCAGGTGCACGGATGAATTGCAGCATGAGCACAGTTGTGTGCATGAGCTGATGTGTGCCGTGACTAAGTTACCTTGTGTGGATCCATTGAATAGACTCTCAGCTGATTATTCTGTTAAACATTCATTTGTTAATGGAAATGGCAGAATGGCTCCGGTGGCACAGGGAGTGTTTGACTTTCTGCCGCTTCACTTTGAAGTTGGGAGTGTTTTTAAGGTTCCCTTCCTGTGCTCAGTTTTGGTCTGATGCTCCTTATGGGAAAGAGTGACAGAATCCCAGAGCTGTAGGGGTTGGAAGGGACCTCTGGATCTCCCCGTTCAGTGCTCATTCCCAGAGGAGGCTCCCTACAGCAGGTTGCACAGGGAAGCATCCAGGCTGGGTTTGAGTATCTGCAGAGAAGATGTCACCTGGCCACCCTGGCAGCCCCTGGGACCCACAGGTTCTTCTCTGCAGATCCCCTTCCAGCTCAGCCCTGCCTGTACTGATGGGTTCCTCCCCAGCTGTAGGATTCTGCCCTTGTGGAACCCCATCAGTTTGGTCCCAGCGTGTCCAGGGAGCAGGGAATTGCCTTTCCCCCAGCAAAGGGCCCCTCTGCCAGCCCTGATGATGGGCTTAATGAGCACCCATCCGGTCACACTGCTGTGTGATCACAGCAAAAACCTTCAGGTGTTTGCATCCAACAGCCCTGGTGTTGCTGTATGCCAGGTGCTTGCAGAGGGTGCTCACCTCCATAGGGAGAGGTGTGTGATCGGGGAAAGGTACTTTCATCTCTTTGCTGTGCAGGATTACCGTTGTGCTGCTTCCAACAATAAGAATGTGGAAATAATTGTTCTGCCTGGAATTCCCTCTCTGACAACAATGGCAGGAGCAGGGTGGGGTTGTTTGAAAACGTTTGGTGATGAAGTGCTGGAGCAGCAGCCTCCCGGGCTGCCCGACCTCCCCACGTGGTGCGGTGCTGTTCAGTCTCCTGCACAAACAGCCACGCTCTCGGAGCGGCTGCCAACATAGTTGTGACCGCTTCTGTCTCTTCTGAGCAAAACTGATCAGGAATGCTTTGTCTGTGTCAGATCTCCTTCACTCTTCTGCATTCCCTTGTTCAGCATTGTTCGTTCTGTTGTAATTTCACCCTTTTTCTTTGGATGAGGGAAGAGGGGAAGCCTATTGGAGCACCACCTCTGAGCAGCAGTTACTGCCACCTCTGTGTGCTGTGATTCATCCCAGAGGCAGCCAACCCTCCGCATCTCCTGCAGTCCCAGATGGATTCGGGTGTTGTCCTGCAGTTGAACATGGCCTGGGCTGGGGGTGAGTGAGTTCTGTGCTGGGTGTCAGATCCTTTCTGTGCTGGTGGGGAGCTGCTGGGGTTCTGGGCTGTGCAGCTGGCAGTGGAAGTGCTGGCGTGTGACCCAGGTGTGCTGCCCTGTGCTCCTCGGAGGGGAGAAGCAACCCGTGCCTTGGGTTGGCTCAGGTTGGCAGAGACCTTATGGATCACCCGGATCCAGCAAGGAGCAGTGAGCTGTGAGGAGTGGGGTGGAACCCACACCTCCAGGGGAGGCTGTGCCTGGAACGGACTATCCAAGATTCACAGTCTGTTTTCTCTCCTTTCGTGCTCGATTTCACTTCATTCCATTCTGGTTGGGAAGCTCCCTGGCTGCGTTTGGTTTGGCTTCTGCTGTGCTGTGCTGCTTCCCCCAGCCCGGTTGGTGCATGAGAGCAGCAGGGCTCAGACGTGAGCTGCCCGGGTGGTGGGAGCAGCACGAGGAGATTGCTGAGCTGCGGGTGCGACAGGGGGCTGGGGCTGAACGTTGGAGCAGTTCACGATGCGCGGTTGTAGTTGTTTACCCCAAACTGCAATTATCCTACTTGCTGAATTAAAAACGTCACGTCAGCTTGCTGAAGCGAGATTTGATGACAAAGGCATTGTTTTTAGCCAGCAGCCGGGCAAAGAACACTGCAAGTATACATCTAAATGTGACTTTACAAGCGGAGCGCAGCACAGCCGGGGCTTTGACTCGGCGCTGGCTGCTGCGCGGGCTCATGGGTAGCAGTTTGGCTGGGGATCAAGGCGCTGCTTTAATCCTACTTCTGTCCTTTCGTCCTCTGCGTGCTTTCCTGACTGCCCTCCGTGCGGCTCGGTGCCGTGCTCCCACAGGGCGGGACGTGGGCTGCGTGTGTGGCTGCTGGGCTCTGAGCGCGGCTGGTGCCCAGCGCTGCCGTTTGGGCAGCGGGAAGAGCCTGCGCTGCACACCGGGGCTGCCTGGGTGCCTCAGCCCTGTGTGCTCTGAGGGCAGTGCTGTGCCTGCTTGGAGGGCTTTGGGCTGTGATGCTTCTGCCCCGGCGCTGCCTGCTGGCTCGGAGCATATTGCTGCGTGCTCTCAGAGAGGCTCTGCTGTTTCTTGCCTTGGAGAGTGCCTGTGTGTGCTTCTGGAGGCAGAAGAGTGACTTCCTCAGCCCCTCCTTGCCTAATTAGTGCTTTTTCAATAAATGGAATGCCTGCATCCTTCTCACAAATTGCTTTCAGAAAGGAAAGGAAATAGTTTGGATATTAATAGTAACCTGCATCCAGCTTGCCTCTGAGCTGCTTGGTTGCAAATATGGGACTCGAAAAGGTGACAGATGTTTGTCTCTCATTCCTGAGAACGTTCTGCATTTCTCAGTGTTTTAAAACTGAGCGTAGTGGGAGAGAAATTGCAGATACCGAAGTGCTCTCCCTGCCTGAGTGCCTTTCTGAGCCTCGTGCTTCTGCTGGGGAGAACTTCAGAGAGGCGTGCAGGGCGCTGTGTGCCCAGCACTGTGTGTCCCACGGCAGCCTTGTGTAGCAGCTCGGCGCGCTGCTGTGTGCCAGCGCTGTGATCTAACCTGGCATTACCGGTTTAATTCCACAGCACATACCTGTCTGCGTTGTGCTGTTGAAGGGCAGTGCCTTGCAGCATAACTAGGACAAGTCAAAGCTCCCACGGCTTTTCAGCTTGCTTTCGTTCCAGCCAGCGTGGTGTTGCATTGCCTCCTACTACAGCATGGTGTGGGGTTTCCTACGCGTGGGCAGTGCTGCTCCATCTGCAGGGCTGGCCTTTGCGTGTCCCATTTGAAGGGCTGCTGGCGTGTTGTTCTGCATTTACACTTCCATCTCAGCTGGCTGAGATCCCCCTGGCCTGGGGGTTATTCCTGCTGCAGTGCAGCTGGTGAGGTTCTGGGGTGCTGTGACGAATAGAAGCTGGTGCTCAGACTTGTTTGCCAGCTGAGTGTCGCAATCCCAACGTAGGCACCTGTGGGCAGGAGTTGGGTAATCCTCTGCTGTTCTTTTGCCACAAGCCTGAATTCCTGTAGCTTTCTAATATGCACTGTTTTGTTTTTCAGTACTCGATTAATTTTTAAACTTTCCTGTAACCATTTCTGAGCTGTCAGCAGCTGGGATTGCTGCTGCTCGTGCTGTTGACTGCGCTGGTGCTGCCTTCCCCCGTCCTCTCACTGATGTGCTGGGAGCAGCCCTGCCTGCCTTTGCCTCCTGCCTGCTGCTGGAGCGCAGCCTGTGCCGGATTCTGCTGGCCTGGAAATCCCTTCCTGGTGGTGACTTTTATGGGGCTTGTGTTTCAGCTCCATTGTGCCCTTTGCTTTACCTGCCTGTATGGATACAGCTGTGCTTAAGGTTTTTTTTCAGTGCTATTTATATACCGCACTCGTAATTATCTGAGTGCAGAATAATTGCTTCAGCCGCTTGGTACCTTTCAGAAGGGGCTCAGCAAGTGTTTGGGATGTGGAGGTTATTGTTTCTCCTGCTCTGTGTGAGAGAGGAAATACTGATGGAGCAGTTGTGCTCAGAAAGCTCACGGATGGGCTGGGGATGATGGATGCACTGCATGCAGTGCAAGCAGCTGGGTGGCTCTGAGTGCTGGCACTGGATTGGGGCTGGGTAGCTGAGCGGGTTGGGTGATGTGAAGGTAGATGGGATGCTGTAAGTCTCCGTTGCTTTTCTTTTTCCCTCCAGTAAGGCTTTCTGCTCTGTTTGAAATAAATATTCCTCTGTGTGCTGTGGTAAGCGAGGGCTCCTTCCAAAGCAAGGCAGCAGCTCTGCACGTATCCCCCCCACAGCACATTCAGCTCAGTTTGTGAAGAAGTGAACCCAATGATGCACCATTCTGGGAGAGATTCAACCAAATTGCACAGACCTAGCAGTATGAGGTAATGGTTTTTCATGTTGGGACTCCACAAATGAAAACCTGCTGAGGTCAGGAGGGCTGTTGGGAAGCCCTGGGGCTGGCAGGTGAGGTGCTGCAGCTCGCTGTGCTGCCCGGGTGCCCATACAGCCCTGCTCCATGTGCTGAGCCCTCCTGCTGCCATCCGTGAGTGCAGCAGCCCTTGGTGAGAGGCCACACCGCTGCGGGGTGAAGGCAAGATTTGTTCATGAGTTTGCTGATAGAAATGGGTGATCTTTAGGTGTTTTAATGTCTTCTGTAGCAAATGGTGTTTCTTTATGACTAAATCCCAGCTGGGGCAGCAGCGTCTCCTCAGCCTGGCAGGACGAGTCTTGTCTCTGCTTGCTGGTGCAGAAGGGCAAGCCGGAGCCTTGAGCTGCAGCCCAGGGTTGGCTCGGGAAACTGCAGAAACTGTTTGGAGTTAATTCTTTCCACTCATCAGAGAAGCCACAGAAGGGCGGTGAGGGTGAAGGAGGAGAGATGAGAACATGCTCGTGTGTTTCCAGAGCTCTTAATTGTGTGCACAGAATAGAAAAACCTGGTTCAGTGGAAACTGTTTGGGCTTGCATCGCTCTTCTGCCACATCACTCCAAGAAAAAAAAGGAGCTACTGAAATGACTTCAGCTTTCAGGTGGTGCTGAGGGCTGGGCCTGTTCTGGCATCTCCGTTTCTGGCTCTGCCAGGTGCCTTTGGGGCTGCTTCCGTGGGTCCTTGCAGGGGGAAGCAGTGAGCAGCGGCTGTGCGGTCAGCAGTCCTGGGATGTTTGGGCCATAGGAGCTGCGGGAGCCCGATCCCACTTACTGGTGTCCTGTGTGACAGAGCTGAACTGTGCTGTAACCCTGCAGCTCTGCTCAGCTCCTGTTGCGTGCACCGGGGTTACAAGCGGTGAGCAGTTGGGTCCGTTTCTGCTGGCCATTAGCTTTTGGTTCAACGCAATTTGAATGCAAAATGAAACACTTCTGTACTGTGCTTTGACCTACTGAAATGAATTACAGAATTCGAACCTCCCAAGACTTATTTCTATAAAAGGAAGCACAGAAATGTACCATACCCAGACGTCTTCTCACGTTCTCCTTATAAGCACGGTGCTGGCGGCAGTTGCTGCATGGCAGGCAGCAGAGCGCTCTGCTCGCAGCGCAGCTCCTGCACTCCCAGCTTTCAGCACAGGTCTCTAAGCAGCATTCTGCTTCGTGAGTTCAGGCTGGTATCAGCTTGCTGCTTCTTGTGGGCCACCAGGGTCATAGAAGAGCCTTAGTTGAAAAGGACCTCAAAGATCATTGAGTTCCAACCCCTGCTGTGTGCAGGTCACCAACCAGCAGCCCAGGCTGCCCAGAGCCACATCCAGCCTGGCCTTGAATGCCTGCAGGGATGGGGCATCCACAGCCTCCTTGGGCAGCCTGTTCCAGTGCCTCACCACCCTCTGGGGGAAAACCTTCCTCCTAATATCCAACCTAAACCTCCCCTGTCTCACTTTAAAACCATTCCCCCTTGTCCCATCACTATCCACCCTCACAAAGAGCCGTTTCCCTCTCCTGTTTATACACTCCCTTCAAGCACTGGAAGGCTGCAGTGAGGTCTCCTTGGAGCCTTCTCTTCTCCAAGCTAAACAAGCCCAGTTCCCTCAACCTTTCCTCACAGCAGAGCTGCTCCAGCCCTCTGCTCATCTCAGTGCCCTCCTCTGGACCCGCTCCAGGAGCTCCACATCCTTCCTGTGCTGGGGGCCCCAGGCCTGGGCGCAGTGCTGCAGATGGGGCCTTAAAATGCCTCAAGGAAGCTTGGTTCTGCAGGCTGTTGCTCAGGAACTGCATCTTTCCATTCCGCCTGCTCCTTTTTTGGTGGGATAGGTTGAGCTTTAGGCCCTGCAGGCCCGTGGGAGCATCCTGAGCTCTGTTTTTGAGGACAAAGCCAAGTCACTGTGCATCCCCTGGTGTGCCCAGCGCTGGCTGCTGGTACGGTGTGAGCCTCTAGGTTAGGGCATGGCCTTCGTTTTGAGTTCCTGCCTGTGTCTTGGAAGCAGGTTGCTGCCTGCAGCACTTCACTGTTCTCTGTTTGCTCCAGGTGCTCGGAGGTGACCCCAAATGTCCCAAGTGAATGCATGGGTACACAGTGGGGGTTTGGCAGCCACCTGATGGTGGGTTCCTGTGTCTCAGCACCTTGAGTACAGAGCACTGTGATTCCCAAGCAGGCCTTTGTCCCTCGGTTGTAGGGCACTGTGTGCCATTATGGCCAGGCTGCTCTCTGCTCACCTACAGAGCTCACAGGGGATATTCAGAGGCTTCTCCCTGCCCTTGCTCATTCCATGTGCACCCCTCAAGCTCCCTGGCTGCAGTAGTGAAGCTTATCTTGCTGCACAGCTGCTGTATCCGTGTATTCCCGGCAGATCTTCTTGGTGGAGCCCTCAGAGAGATCCCTCATTGAAATTCTGTCTTTTCCTTAAATTATGTCAAGGGAAGCAGATGAATGCTGGGGAGAAGGGCTGTCCTGCTCTCCTGAGATCTCTTCATTCAGAAGTTGGCACGAGGCAGGATTTGAGCCTAACGCTGACACGGTGTTACACCCCAGCTTTGGGTTGCTGTGGAACCTGGATGAACGTGGCTCTGCTTTTAAATCAGAATCCAGCTCTTCTGGCTTCACAGGAGCTCCCATAGGGAAGAGCAAACTCTTGTGGGGAGGTTGTGGCTCCTGCTTGTTGGGAGGGAGAGCCAGCATTGTGCTGCTTTTGTACTCCGTGCAAAGCAGGGACTGCAGGAGAGCCCCTTTGCTTTGCTGGTCAGGGTGAGGTGGAGCGCAGTGATTTCAGTCTGCCTGTGGCCGTGCTGCTGCGCTGGGCACGTCTTGCTGCTTATGCTCATAAAGCTCTTATCTGCTAGTGCTGGGTTCTCTTCTGTGAAGATGCAAGACATCCTCTTAAGAAGTTTGCATTACTTGATTCCCAATGTATATTTTTCAAGGGCTGCCACCAGATGTTGCTCTGTGTTCTGTCAGTGAGGTGCAGCGTGTGGCTGAGGTTCCCCGTTGGCGGAGAGGTGCTGGGCACA
This sequence comes from Tympanuchus pallidicinctus, assembly GCF_026119805.1. Lineage (NCBI taxonomy): Eukaryota > Metazoa > Chordata > Aves > Galliformes > Phasianidae > Tympanuchus > Tympanuchus pallidicinctus. The sequence continues at coordinate 24,509,725 of NW_026294739.1, forward strand.
GAGTGCTCCTTCCCTGCCCAAACTGCCTGCTCACCCAGTTTGCAAATTACTTTGTGCTGATGTGAAACAGCATCGCAAGTCTTGAAAGGCTCTGAGCTCGTTTTGAGCCACAAGCAGGTCTCCCCGAGCACTTTATTTGGTATTCGTGTGGCAAAGGGAGGCCTGGCTGTGAGCTGCCTTGTGTTGGGTGATGGTTTGGGAGCTGCATTGGCACTGCTGTGTGGCACAGAGTGGGGACAGGTGCTGTGCTGCTGGTCTTGGGGTGATTCTCATCATTGGGTAGGTTAATTAGTGATTGTAATTTACGCTTTTGAAAGGGCAGTTTTGCTCTGAATGGAAACATTGGGTTCTGCACAGCTGGAGTGCCATGCGGGACCTGGCTGAGTTTATTGAGTTTATTAAGTTCTGCCTCGTTCCTTCCTGGCCCAGCTGTAGGTGTGTGCCTGGGGCAGCCTGCAGCAGGGCTGGTTTGTGTTGAACGCTGAGATTTGGGGTGAGGCAGTGATGGGAGCCCAGTGGTGGTCAGCAGCTCACACTTGCCCTTCCTTGCTGCCATTCCCATCTGTGAGCAGGCTGTACTCTGGGTGCTGGGGACGGGTTGGTGTTCAGCAGCGCTCAGATCCTCCCCTACAGTCTGCTCGTTCTGAACACAACTGCATTTCTAACGGAATGATCCCTGTGTCTTTCAGATCACACAGCGATTTTGGGACCCGCCCCAGTTGGATTGTAATCCATGTCCTGCTAGCGACAGCTTTCAGCTATGGAATCGGTAAATATTGACCTTGCTTCTATCCGAGTGTTTCCGGTTGTTACCTAACAAGTGCTTCTGTCTGTGCTGCAAATTCTTGCTTTGTTTTGTATAATTCAAAGCCAAGTGTTGCAGCTCCCATGGACTTAAAGGAACTGCTAACAGGGATTATCCAGAGAAGTGCTCTAAGGCCTCGTTCTCGTGTCACTTCCGGCACTGTGCGGTGCTGCCTGCAGGACACCATGGGCTGCTTGCTTTGCTTTCAAGAAAAAAAGAAAAGCTGTGAAAAAGTGCTAATTTAACAATGTTACGTCTCCTTGTGATTAGTATAATTGGAACAGATGGCACCTGTTTCGTTTTGGGCAGAGAAACCTCCAGATATGCTGAGGCTATGGTTTGCATTCAGTGCTAGGACTCAACTTTTGGTAGTGTTAGCAGATGTAGAAATAATAGATTATCCTAGAGTGGAATTGAGTGAAAAATTGAGGCTTTTGATGAAGCATTTTGAGAGGAGAGGAGAGGGCTGGTGCTGCCCCAAAGCACAGTGGGGTGGGCTGCTCCTGCTGGGGGTCTGGGTGCTCGGGGCCCTGGTTGGAGTTACGTGGGCTGATGCTGTGGTCAGGATGCTGCAGGTCTGCATCAGGTGGCTTTGTGAGCACCTAAGGGGCTTTTGTCCTGGCTTCTGAGGGACTCATCCCGTGTTTAGCTTGGCCATACTAATGCCAAGGCATTCAGAGGGAGACGGGTGTTATGTCAGCATCTCTTGGTGAATATTAATAGTGGTGTGGAAGCCTTGCGCAGTGAAACAAAACAGACTGGGCATCAGTAACTCTCCCCTGCTGCAGCTTGGTAATTAAAGTGTATCAGGTGTGAGGCCTTAAGCAGTAGCTGCAGTAACTCTTTCTTTAATGAGTGCTCTGCAATTGCCTGAAAAACTGAGCTGGATCCTCTCATCAATTATAGAACAGGTTGTTTACTACCTATTGCATTTCATCGTTTGGTACAAAGATTCTTCATTCTGCATTTAAGTGTTTTGCTTTTTTTTTTTATTATCACAAGCTCTCCTTTAAACAACAGGATAAGTTTTCACTGCAGTAACTTTCACTTCATTGGCAATTCATGGAATATCCAAGTGTACTTGTGCTGGGAGCACAGCTCGGAGCCTTGCTTCCTGCAGGGCAGCAGTGCACTGAGATGGGCTGCATCCATCCTTTGGTTCTCCTTGCTGCCCGTGGCTTTCAGGGCTGTTTCTGAGAGCTTAAACTTATGTGCTGCCTCTGTGGTGGCTGCCTGTCATCTGCTGTGTGCGTTCAGCACTCTTCCCTCTGGCTGCTCTGTGCTTTGTGTCTGTGGTTCACACAGCTGTGTGCTGCTGGGTCTGGCGTTGTGACGGCTGGGGATGGGGTCAGGAATGCTTTCCCAGGAGCAGAGCCTTGTTCCTTTTCAGGCTTTGTTGCCTTTCAGCTCCTCGTGCACAAATGGATCCCTGTGTTACCGTGTGCCAGGGGGGTGCAGCCACCTGCCTCCTCCCAAGGGGGTTTGGTGTGCTGTGGCTGTGCTGAGCTGTCCTCACTGCTGTTTGTGGCTGTGAGGAGGGGTTGCCCTCGTGTTAGATCTGTGACTGAATGTGCAGGGGCACCAAATATTTGCTCCGATGTTGTGCTGTGATTTTTTTCCCCCACTTCCAGCACCGTGTGCAGCAGTCAGTGAGTGGCTGTGCTGTGGGGTCCCCTCCAGAAGGGTTTGGTTCCTGCAGCAGGATCCTGTGCTGCTGCCCTGCTTTCGTGCTGCCCAGAGAGGCTGTGGATGCCCCATCCGTGGAGGTGTTCAAGGGCAGACTGGATGGGGCCCTGGGCAGCCTGGTCTGGTGTTACGTGGGAAGGTGGCCCTGTATGCGGCAGGGGGTTGGAGATCCGTGATCCTTGAGGCCCCTTCAAACCCTGGCCGTTCTGGGGGCTGGGCAGGCAGCTGTGCGCTGGGTGCCGTGGTGCTCGTGGGGCTGTGGAGCAGGGCAGCTCAGGGGATGTGTGGGCACTCATGGCACGGTGCTCAGCCAGGACCTGCTGGGCAGCACGTGCAGCACGCTGTGCTGGGGAGGGCCCTCCTGCTGCAGGAAGTTATGAAAGCCTGAGATTTCTCCATTTTGGTGGATGGCTCCTTATTGCAACATGCACACATTGCTAAAACCCTGCTACCTTCAGTTCTCTAAAAGCAATCGTTTTGTTATTGCTGGAAGCTGAAGAAAACAGGCTGCGAGAAGGCAGCTGGGGTGCTGGCTCCATGCAGCCCCGTGGCCCCGGGAAGCCGTGCGGGGGTCTCCTCATGTGACAGCATTTGGTGTGAAGCTGCAGAGCTCCTGTGTTGTGTTCCACGTCACAGCGAGGAGCAGTGCACTGCAGTGGGTGAGTGCAAGGCTGGGGCTCCAGCAGCTCCCTGAGGGCAGCGCTGCTGCAGAGCCACCGGAGCTGGTGATGCTCCCAGGGCTGCTTTGGCTCTGGCATCGTGCAGAGTTCATGGTGTGCAAGGAGGTGTGAGATGGAGGGCGCCAGCGGTGCTGCTGGTGGGAGCTGGAGCCCTGCCTTGCGCTGAGCTCCTCGGGAGGGTGCAGCTGTGAAGCCGAGGTGGTGCTGGAAAAGCAATCGTGATACGCTTTTCCAGAATGGAATTGTGCTCTGGTAGTCAGTCATAAGGGTGGCATTGTTTGGGTGGGATGTGATTTAAGCGTTTAACAACGTGTATGAAAAAAAACACTCGATATCATGATGAACGACTCTGGTTTGTCCAGTGCTCGTCGAGCTGGGTTGGATCCCCTCGCAGTGCAGTGCCCTGCGGAGCCCTGGGGCGCTGCCACGGGTGGTGCTCAGATTAAAACACTGCATCTAAACTGGGCGCTTAAAGCCGGAGCTGTGCTGTAAGCTGGGGGCTTTGCTGTCAGCACAGCTTGCTCGTGGCTCAGGGCACGCCAGCATCTGGGTGCAAAACGCTGCTGAAATCTGCAGGAAAGGGCTTTAAAACGCTTCCCCTGCCCCAATGGAAGGGCTGGATTTCCAGGTGTGATCTCAGCACCAGCGTTCCGTGTGCTCAAATTGCTGCTTTTACGCTTCATTCTATTTTATCAGTATTTGTTAAATTGCAGCTGTTATTCACGTGCCATTTCTGGCAGATGCCACCTACGTGCCCTCGATCTGAGCCTCCCTTTTAGCAGTGCGGCTTGGGAGGCTCCTTCTGTGCGTGTCAGCACTGCCATTAATCCCCCCTGTAACATTCCTGCTGCTAACGAGCTCACCTGGCACGAGTGCACAAGGGAGCAGCTTTAAGGAATGATTGGAGCTGAGCAGAAACCTCTGAGCACAGTGAGTTGTTGTGGGCGCTGCTGGGCTGTGTGCTCAGCAGAGCACAGAAGGAAGCTCCCAGCGAGAGCAGCCCGCAACCAAATATAAACTGCTCTTCCTTCCTCTTGTCTTCTGTTTTGAACCAGACAAAGCCATCGCAGTAACAACCTGAAAGAATGGAAAATAGGTATTTTTTTCCACTCTGCTTGGTTTTGAATAACTCTGTTTTCATGAGGGGGCTGTGTTCTGACTGCACACTTTGAGCTCTGCAGCTTTCAGAGCCGTGCAGCAGCAATCCTCCGGGGGGTCTGGAGGTGCTGTGTGGGGGCAGCTCACTTCCTTACAAGGGTGGATGCTGATGGGACAAGGAGAATGGCTTTAAACTGAGACAGGGGAGGTTTAGGTTGGATATGAGGAGGAAGTTTTTCATGCAGAGGGTGGTGAGGCACTGGCACAGGTTGCCCAAGGAGGCTGTGGATGCCCCATCCCTGCAGGCATCCAAGGCCAGGCTGGATGTGGCTCTGGGCAGCCTGGGCTGCTGGTTGGTGACCTGCACGCAGCAGGGGGTTGACACTAAATGGTCACTGCAGTCCTTTCCAACCCAGGCCATTCTATGGTTCCTTGTTTCTTACAATCACACAATGTTTGGGTTGGAAGGGACCTCTGAGGACTACCTGGTCCCCTCCCTGCCACCAGCACAGACATGGCAGCCCCATCAGGAGCTCAGAGCCCTCCAGACTGACACTGGTGTCTGCAGGGTGCAACCTGTGCCAATGCCCTCACCATAAACAGCTTCTTCTTTCCAGTCTGGATCTGCCCTGTTCTGGTCTGCAGCTGTTTCCCATTGTGCTGTCCCCACACACCCCTCTAGAGTTGGTTCCCTTCTCCCTTACAGCCCCGTTAGGCCAGGGAGAGCAGCTCCGTGCTGCAGAGCCCTGCAGTGCATTGCTGGCAGTGGAGCTGAGGTGTGTGCCCTGGGAGGGGAGCTGGGGTTCCAAGGGCTGGGCTTCGGGGTGGGATCACACAGGAACGGGGCTGAAACGGCTTGTTTGCAGAAGACATCCATCATGCTCTGATTAAGTGCAGATGATGCGTTTGGCAGCAAGAGGTGTGCAATCTGTTCCTACCGTAAGGAGCTCGCACACCAAAGGCCTGCTGATTAGAGCAGGCTGTTGGGGTTTTTGAATGAATAATGATTCAGGAGGTTCTCGTTCCCTCATCTCTTGCTCTTTTACAGAACAGCAGAGATAATTGTTTTCCTGGTGGCTGCGCTGTTCACATCCATTAGTTGAGCTCTGTGTCCCTGGGGGGCTCAGTGGTGTCGCTGGGGGGTGCGTGGGCCCGGTTGGTGTTGGGGGGGGACTGCTGATAGAAGCAAGGGGTGCTTCTGGAAAGCTCCTGAGTGTCTCAGAACAGGGGAGATGGTGTCGTTCCTTCTGTGCCATGCTTAAGTTCCTGATGGCACTCAGGTCTTACAAGGACGGAGCGATGGGGCTGAGACCTGGGACTTGAACATGGGCTGGTTAGGAACTTAACAAACAGTGGGGGAGCTCAGGATCTCTGACAGCACTGCTGCTCTGTGTGTTACCCCTGTTATATGGCAGTTTGCTCTTCCCCAGCTCAAGTTCCAGCACAATATTTGGATCTATGCTGATGTAGGGCACAGGGATCACATCCCATTGTGGGGGGGCAGGAGCAGGGCTGTGCTGGAGCTCTGTGCCCCCCAGGGCAGCAGTGCTCCAGCTCCTTTATGTGCAGCCACCAGGAGTGGTGCTGCTGGTGCCTGCTGCCGTCTGCTCCTCCTCCACAGCCAGGGGTGCTGCTGAGGTTTGGGGGCATTTGGGTGGAAATCCTCTTCCTCGTTATTTTCACAGGCTCTCATTGTAAGGGACAGACATCTCCAAAGCGCTGAAGTGACAAGTCTGTGTTCTGTAATCTCCCATCTAAATTCATTTGGTGTTTGAATTCGAATAGTTACCAACAGCGGAGGTTACTTCAGAGCACAGTAGCTGTTCTGGGTGAAATCAGTGCGTGGCTCTCCCTTATCCAGCAGCAGTGCTCTTGTGCAACCTCACCTTTCTGGGTTAACGGCTCTGAAGAGCAAAAAGATGGCAGGCGTGCGTGCATTCATTTGAGGGAATTGCCAGAGCGATGGATGCTGTTCTCTTCCATAAGGAAAACTGAAGGTGGCTTTCCATTCTGCTTGTTCCATGCTGGGTGGGCTGGTGCTGCTGGTGGCTGCGGGCTCCCAGGGCAGCAGTGGTGCAGGGACACTGGAGCAGGTGCTGCAGCACTGGAGTTCACTTTGCAGTGCACCCATTCTGGTGCTTGTCCAGAAAGCAGCTCTGTCTGAGGGCTGTGGCACTTTGTGTTTCCCAGCTTTGCACCACCTGCTCTGGGCTGTCAGAGCAAAGCGTTGCCTTTTGTCAGAGCCCCTCTGGGAGGTGTGTGGGCTCCTATCTCACAGCACCCCACAGGCAGCCTCTCCTGCAGCAACTCGCAGCCTTGGGGCCTGCAGTCCCAGAGGCTTTTAGGGGCAATCTCAAGTCATCGTGTCCCACAGGGAGGCTCAGGTCTATGGGAACAAGCTTAGAGATGTTTAAGAGCACTCAGTCTGTGGTGTTCCTTGATGTCAGGCTGCAGCAAGGAGCCCTGATCCCATGTGTCCTAGGAGCTGAGGCTCTAGGCTTGCTCCAGGGCATGCTGAGCACAGGAAGGATGGTTGGATGGGGAACGACGGATGGAAGGATGTGCTGCTCTGATGCTGCAACCATTGGCCGGGTGCTGAAACCAGCATGGTTTGGGAGGAAAAGCTTGGGGAAGGCTGAAGGATTGGAGGCTCTGGTCGGTTGGGTGGGGATGGGCAGGTGGTAGTGCTGTGCTGTGGGTCGTTCCGACCCTGCAGGCTCACAGCCGTTTGTTGGGGCAGCGTTGAACTGCTCCGGTTATTCCCTGTTGGACCTGGATTTGCTGTGAGAGTCCCACAAGAACTGTACTTCCTTTCTGTGTCACCTGGTCAGAAGAAAATTGTCTTCTTGTCTTCAGTAGTTTTTCCCTCGTTCTTGTAGTCTTGCCCATATCCTGTATTTGTTTTCCTGCAAGAAGCCTCTCAACTTTTTCTTAATTGAAATGAAGCGCTGTAACAGAAATGCACGTTTTGGTTGGAGATAATGTAGGAATTAAATATTCACAGGAATTTATTTTAAGTTGGTGGAAAAACATTCACTGCAGAGCTGTGCTTTGGAGCGTCGGCATCTGGGATTTGTCACCAAGGCTTCCCATGCAGGAGGGGCTGACGGTGGGGCAGCAGAGCAGCGTGTTGTGCGCTGAGTGGCACCGCGTCTCTGCCTTGCTGCCTGTTAATGCTGCACCAGAGTTCGGGGGAATCAGAGAATCGAACGACAGCAGGTAGTGAATTTCATTGTAAAAATGAAAACAAATGCATAAAAAAAAAAAATCCTGAGTTTTTTTAAATTTTTTTATTTTTTCCCCTGTCAGCAGCTACAGCTGCACCTGGGCGCAGCAGCTGGCCAGGCCTGAGGCTTTCCCCCGGCATTAATGGTGCTTTTAGTGCAGGCTGAAAGGAAAGCTCTGTGTCGGCCGCTCCCTGGCTGGGCTCCGTCCGGGGCCGGCTGTGAGCGCTGCTGGGAGAGGAGAGCGGGGCTGGGCTGGGCGGAGGCGGGCGCTGCGCTCCTCGCCGCGCGGTGCAGGTAGGAGAGCCGGGTGCCGCGGTGCCGGTGGAGGTGTGCGGCTGCACGGCCGTGTTTTTAGACGGCTGCGTTTTCAAGGGCATCTGCGCTCAGGGCTGACGTGTAGCATGTGCTGCAGTGCAGCGTTGCAGCGTCTGCTCGGGGGCTGCTGGCGCGCTCTGGAAGGAATGTGGGCCGGGGACCAGCAGTGCTTCCACGGCTCTGTGCTGCCGGCCCTCCTCCCTGCGCTGCTCCATCTACTCCTCATACTTGCGAAACCGCACCGAGCTTCGAGACGCTCCCGTGTCAGCCTGGGCTGTGATGAGCAAGAGGATTAATTAGATCTTGGAGACAGATAACTGGAGCGATGGGCCGCGCATAACAGCAGCCTGGAATCCCGGCGCCGTGTTTGCGAGGAGCTGTGCGGCTCTGTGCCTCGTGTCCCAGCCCTGCCTGCACGTGGCCCTGCCCGCCCTTCCCCGTGTGCTGGGCTCTGTGGCGCTAAGCTAAGAAGTAACCCTGACTGCAATCAGACTGTGAGTGCAGGGTTTTCTTGTTGCTTCCGTACAACCTGTGTTCTGACCGTGGATCTCTGCTCTTTCCCATGCAGAGCTTTGCTTTGCCAGCAGAAAGAGGTTCTGTATCCCCGTTCAAGTTACGGTAGCTCAGAGGAATGGAGAAAACACTGCGCTGTTTTTTATGTAGCTGTGTTAAATGTCTTTGGATCGACTCTTGGATATGAGTGAGGAGGACGGATTGTACTGGGCAAAGGAGGAATATGGTTTTTGTGAACACATAAAATGCTCGTGGCTTTAGCATTGGAAGGTGGACTGGTGGGTCTGCCGCTCACCTCGGAGGGATCCATTCCCCCTCCTCCCACTGTGGTTCCTTGTAGCTTTCCTCTTTGGTACAGATGTGTTTTTATTTACTGAGGACCTTGCATGTCTGGTGGTGACAGCAGAGCTGTGCTGTGTGGCTGAGAAGGGAGCCTGGTGCTTATTCAAGCCATGATCCTATGGAGGCTGTAATTAAAAGGTGTTGAAAGAGGGCTGCATGTTTGCAGTTTGCAGAGTTGGGTTTTTTTCTTGCAGTCTCAGAGATCGCTGGGAGAGGAGGCCGGTCTGCCTGCTTTCTGCTGGGCAAACAGGAATCGGAGCCTCACCAGCTTGTGCTGGCCTGGTTATGAAACTGGTGCCTGTAAACACGTGCTGGAGTGGCTCCGAGTCAGGAGGTAATGGAGCTGCAGAGCAGGGGATGCTCCCCTGTAGGGCTGCCTGAAGCTCAGGCACCAAAGGATGGAGATGCATCCGATAGATAGACTTGGTAGAATGGATGTTCAGCAGCACGAATAAACCTCATTACTCAGGAACTCATTGATGAGTCTTGACTTTTTACCCCTCCTACTCAGCTATGCTTTCTCAAGGTACAATTAATAATAATAAAAAAAAAAAAGACAAAAAAGTGATAGTTTTACTTTTTGTTAAACCGTGCTGTTGTTGAGCTATGTGTGGTTTGGCCTGCAGCCCTGCAGAATGTTGGCAGCAGTCCTCGTCTGGAAAGAAACGGTAATTCTTTCGGGGTTGAAAAATGGGGGAGGAAAGATCCATGTGCAGCAGAGATGATTTAAAGCAGAATGAGTCCAGTCACATATACGTACGTGTAGATCTGTCTATGTTTGTGAGCACGCGCTAACGTTTGGTATAGAATGTTCCTGAGCCCTGTTTTTGTTGGTTTTCCTTATTTTTAGTTCATTGTAGTCTTTGCTATTTTTGAGCATATGAAACGCGGTGCTCTCAGGGTGCAGGGGTTGCAGTCTGACATGCATGCAGCGCATCCGAATTCAGGAGAGATGCCAGGAAGGTGAACCCGAGCTGTGTGCCAGCAGCTGCCCCGCGTGCCGAGCGGAGGGCTGGCAGCCGGAGCCCAGGGCCGGGCTGAGCTCGGCCTGTTTGGGGGCTGGGCTGTGCGGGACCCTGGGCAGGAGCCCAGCAGGCAGCACACGGCTGTGGGACGTGCTGTGCTCGCTGCCTGCCCCGCGCAGGGCTGCGGTGTGCTGGCACTTCTGCTTTGCTTCCAGAAACGGGTGTGAAAAGGGAAACGTCGGCTGCTTTTGGCCAGGAGAAGTCAGCTTTCATCTTCCTTCTGGGCATCTTAGGATCACTTCTCTAACGGCAGCGTTACGGCCCTTGTGCTGACAGCATGATTGCTGTGGCTGCATGGGAGATAGCAGCGTGAACCCCGTGGCTGGGCTCCCATCTCAGAGCTGGGACTGCTGTCCCCTGCTCACCCCCATGTCCCAGTGCTCTGTGACTCTGTGCCAGGCCGTGAAAGGAATTGGCTTGTGTAGGAACCTCTGTGCAAACATGGGAGCCTGCTTAGAGTTGCATCCAGGCTGGGAACGCTAACTTGGTTTGCAATGGTTTTTGTTCTTACTGCGGAGCAGCAGTGGCTGTGCAGGTGATGTCGGGTGCTGGTGGTGTCCCTGTGTTTGCTGGGGTCCCACAGCAGGGCTGCTGGGAGCAGCTTTAGGGGGGCTGCATTCTGTCTGTGTGCTCTGAGGCTCTGCATCCTGGGGGGAAAGCAGATGTGGAATGGCTTGGGAGGGTGAGACTGCCAGCAGGGAGGAGTGGGTGCCCCCTTTGGTAGTGAGGGCACAGCAGCAGGAGGTGCAGGTTGTGGAAGGAGTGGAGCTGTTTCTCACACAGGCTGGAGCTGCAGATCTGTGTGCAGGGAGGTCAGACTCCCCATGCCCACGTCAGCTGCAGCTCTGGGCCCAGGTGCTGTGCGACTGCTGCGTTAAAGGCATCCAGTGCTGCTGCTGGGTCCTTCCTGTTGAATTCCGCCTGCTTTGATTCACTACAGCTGGTGGAACAGTTAGGCTTGGTTCAGGCATGTGTGGAAGAGAGCTCATTTCATGCTTGGAATTGTAATTATGTTCTTTTCTTTCAAGCTGCCAGCAGTAAAAGATGTCTTCCGGTGTGTATTATCTAAATAAGCTGTAGTGTTTGAATGTTTTCTTATTTCAGTTTCAGAACGTGGCAAAATAAATAGCTCTTACTCTTCCAGTTCTTGCTGTGGAGCTGGTGGGCCGCGGCCTGCTTGCTGTGCTGGCACCTCCTAGCACATCTCGCGCTGGAGCTGTGAGCCGTGCAGTGAGAGCATCCCTTCTTTGAGCTGCTGCTGTCCCCTGCGCTCGGCCGGCCCATCGCTCCTTGCATCCTTGGTGCTCCTGGGTGACTTCAGCATGCTGAGCTTCTGACTTCCCAGCCGAGATGCGGGTGGTTTTTATGAGCGGCCACTGCAGCTCCTCTGTGCTTTGGGGTGCCTGCAGTCAGCAGTGATCTGCTTCCCTCAGCCCCGGAGCCGCTCTGCTCGCCCTGCGGTCGGAGCTGAGTGCCTGGCAGCCATTTGGGTGTCTCTGTGATTGACTGGAAGTCGCAGCGGATAAATCTTTCATGATTGGAAACCACTTAAGCCACGAGGAGGTGGCTGATCACTGGTTATTAGTGGAGAGGTTCTACCAAACAATCGGAGGGAATTGAGTGGCAGGGTGTGTAATTTATGACTTCATCCCAGCACTGTGGGGTAAGCCAGTGAGAATCGGAGCAGAGGAAGGATTGTGTTTGACAGATATTTGAAGGGATGACTCCATTCAGTGCCATCTGTGGCTTGAATGTGTGGATGGATCCTGAGGCAAAGCCCTCGTAGCGGCAGCACTGAAGGAAAGCACACAAGAAAACGTGGTGCACGGCCAGAGGGCTGAGGGGGTCCTCACAATGGGCAAAAAGAATGTTCTAAGCTTTTATCCGGGCCATTTTCCTTTGATAAATAAAGCCTACAGATCCTCCTTGGTGAGGGTTGAGATCCTGCAAGGAGGAGATGTGCCAGAGCTCACAAATTGAGCAGGGCCTCCACAAAGGTGTCAGTGCAGGGACGGCCAAACGCAGCTGGGTGCAGGGCAGGAGAGTTCAGGTGCTTCACCTGAGGGCTGACAGCTGCTGGAGGAGCACCGGCCTTGGCTGGCACTGTCCCTGGCACGGCTGTGCTCAGAAGCCCCTCGCTGGGCACGGGGCCCTGCCTGGGCTGCCCTGCTGCAGCCATGAACCAGCCGCTGTGCCGCAGAGATCAGCAGCGCCCAGCTTCCTTCTGTGCAAAAACAGGGGGCGGAAGGGAGCCCCCAGACTTTCACACAGCAGCACCGATGGCTGCTGCTCGCCTTTCTACTGAGCTGATTGCCTGCTGTGAGGGCACAGGGTGCAGCGTGGGGTGAGCCTGGGGCTGTCTGCGCGCTCCGCTTCTGGAGGGTGCGTTCTTAGGAGCTGAAGTTTCCTGCCAAGTCTGTGCTATAGACCCGTGGGAGGGGGGGAGAAGCCCTTCAGCTAATAAAACACTTTTTATTACTTGTGTTTTTTCGGTTTTAGGTTTGTAGAAACATTCCCAAGTGCAGCTTACATAGAGAAGGTAACCGTGCTCCGCCGGGCCGTGCGTGGTGCTCACGTGGTGGTGGGAGCAGCGCCTGCAGCTCTCCCTGCTCCTCAACGCAGCCCTGCAGCCCTGCAGTGCGTCCCCCCCGCAGCACAGCGCGCCGTGCCTCACCGGGGTGCAGCAGCTGCCCTGCTTTGAGAGGAGCCTTGAGGAACAGCGCTGGCAGCCGCGCTCTGTCGAGGAGGGGAGCTTGTAAACTTGGGCTAAAGATAATTTATGGTTTCTAAAGCTGCTGCTGAGTAAAACTTTCCAAGGCTGGCTTCTGACCTAGCTATCGTCAGTGCTAAAACTGAGAGCAGTCATTTTAAAGGAGCGTTTTCTGTTGTGTTGAGAGAAAGGAGGAAAATAGGCTACCTTCCTTCTAAGCACTTAATCTGCTTTGGGTTTTGCAGTGCGTGTGAAGATTCTTTCAGACGTGGCTCTCGGGGTAACGGTTTCCTTCTTGCCCCGTGCTGATGGTTGGTGCATCATGCTGTGTCCCTTCTGCAGCTGTGGTGGTGCTGGGGCTGTGCTGTGCCCTGCCTGCAGTCCCGCTGTGCCCTGCTGCTTTCCATGGGATGGGATGGGGAGCTCAGGGCCGTGCCTGCCACTGGCATTGGGGGAGCTTTCCCAGCTGTAGAGCAGAGTGTTCTGTATGCCAGTCAGCAAGTGGGACCTCACATCAGTTGGTGACTTCAGTTTCCCTCTGGGTGAAGAGGAGCGGTGTGCTCTGAAGCCACCCGGATCTCCCCGAGCTCTGGGATCTCCCCTCCCTGCCCCGGGAGCTGCCCCCATCTGTTGGTGTGTTTGGATCGCTTACTTGCAAGTCAGTTCTGTGTTGCTTAGAAATGGGAGAGCTTTGGCTGTGTGTGTCTTATCGGTTGGATTCTCTAAGTATTTTTCAGTGTTGCTGAAGGCCTTTGGCGGGGGAGGAGGGGGGAAGGCCAAACAAGTGTGACAGCTGCCTTTGGGGCAGCACCCAGGAGCTCCCCTGGGGGCTGTGTGGGTCCCTGCCCCTCCTGTGGCTGAGACCTGGGTGGACAAAAGCTGGCTGCGATCCTGCTGTTGGTACTGAACGTCTGTGCAGAGCCCGAGTGCCTGCTGGCTCCCTGCTGGGTTCAGTACCGTCCCCTCCCCACTGCAGACTGTTGGTTTTTCATCTTTTCATTGAACTCATTCATACAGTCTTTCCTTCCCACAGAAGATTCTGGAATTTTTTGAAGGAATCCTATCAGCACTAGCTGTGCTCCAGACTTTCTATATATCAGAAAGCATCTTCTGTTCTTCGTCGTGTCGTCCGCTCAGTGCTGGTTCTGAGCTGGCACTTAAAACCCTCGCGCTCTGTGTGCCTGTTTCCCGCGATGGAGGCTGCGGCGCTGGGAGAAATGTAGGTCAGGGTGAAGCCCCATTCATGCTGCAGTTGCATTGAAAGGCAGTGCTGAGCAGCACGGAGCTCACAGCTGTGCTCCTGCGGCCCTCTGCTCCCTGCCCTGCTTGCATCGTGTCCTGCTGCTTTGGGGCACGACTGCATTGCAGAACGTTGCATCTCTGTAGGATTGCTGTGCTCTGTTGTGAGTAACCCTTGGAGCTCTCTGGCTCGGGTGCTGCTGCTCCTCTTCTTCATCACCTCTTATTTTCCTTGATTTTCCCGACTTTCTCCCATCCATTTGTTTATAGGGCACGGCAGTGACAAGTTATTCAGGATCCTTGCTATGTGTTATGATTTCTTGCTCTCAGGGTTTCGTGTAGAGAGCACTTCAGCTTTTACAGTTCTCCAAGGAAGTGAGAAGTAACTGTTAAAACTAAAACAAAGCTGACTGACTGTGCTCAGCCCGTGGCTCATTGCTGCACACAGCATCCTGGGGTCTTGGGGCCACACGCTGACACCCACAGGCAGCAAGCAGCCCCAGGAAGGCCCACAGCAGCTGCCCAGGGCCATGGCCCAGAGCTGCTTGCACTCAGCCTGCAGTGACTGAGCTGTACGAGAAGCCCTGAGCCTGCAGCCTGGCCCCACATCCACCTGGCCATGGTGGAGTGCAGCCCCTGAACCCAGCAGCAGCTGCTGCTCAGCCTCTGCTGGGAGCTGTGTGCGTCCCTGGGGCTGTGCTCAGTGCAGCCTCTTGCTGCCTGCTTTGTATCCTCTGCATTCCTTGTGCTGTGGATCTGCTCTTCACATTTGCCTCTTAAAAATGCCTCTTAAAAAGCATAATAAATCCCCAAGCTGGATTTCAGCTTCCTCCTTGGTGGTATGAGAGCATCCACGCCCCTGGGGGTTTTCTATGGGGGAAATAAGAGGAATCAAAGAGTGGACGGAGGCCTCTTGGGTCTTTTCTCTTAATGGCAGTGGTGTGCTCCCTTCTCATGCCTGTCTTCCTGCAGACCTTCTTTGATTTAAGCAAAGCTGTGAGAACTGCCTGTGGTTGGGCTGTGCCGTGTTCTGCACACATGTTCCGTGTTCCTGAGGCCGGGCTGTGCTCTCTGTGCTCCTCACCGTGCCCATCCCCACATCCCTCAGTGCCACATCTTCATGGTTCTGGGACACCCAGCGATGGTGACCCCACCACTCCCTGCATCGCTGCTCTTTCCAAGAAGAAATGTTTCCAGTACCCAACCTGACCCTCCCCTGCTGTGGTGTGTGATAACCATCACCTCCTGGGGCCTTCCCTGTGCCCTGATGCCATCAGCAAGAGCAGAGATGGGTCCCCAGCCACCGGAGCTGCAAACAGCAGCTGTGGAAGTGTCCAGCCCAGGGACTGCGCTCATCTCCTGGGGAGCTTGAGAGCAGTGTGCTGAAATAGCAGGCAAACCGAAGCTGAAACGCTGCGTTTTTTCCGCAAATGTGGACAGGCTCCAAGACCATAAAAAGAGTTTGGAGAGGCTGTAAAACACGTTAAACAATTTTAACTTGAGGCACCCCGAGAAGTATTCCTTTACAAATCAATGGAAGGCTTAAGCTGGGAATTCATCTTTCTCTGGAAGACTTCTGTGACTGGAGATGAGGGCTGGCTTTGGCCTCGCTGCTCCCCTCCTCCCCAGGCTCATCCTCTGGGGCTGCAGGGGCTGCTCCGTCGCTCGGCGTTGATTCAGGCTGCACAAATGCCAGCGCCACGTCATGCGCCAAGCACGGATTATTTTCGGCTTTTACAGAGGAGTAAATTTTGATATTTAAACTTTTCCAAATGTCAGCTGTTGGTGTGTGAAGCAGCCCGGCGTGAGCGTGGGGCTGCGGCCGGGCGGTGGGCTCCGTGTGTGGCACTGAGCCTCAGCCCTGGGCGCAGCGGGGAGGGCAGGAGCTCAGCGCTGTGTGCCCTGCTGCTGTGCGATGCGTGGCATGGCCGGGCTGTGGGCACGTGTGTTGTGTGCATCCCTGCTGCAGGGTGGGGAGATGCAGTGCTGTGCCATGGTGCTGTGTGTCGGTGTCCTTGCTGCCGTGTGCGTTCCCACAGACTGCGATGGCCGCGTGTAGCTAAGGCAACATGTGCTGGTGGTGCTTTGTTACCATGGCTGAGCTCTGTGCACAAGCCAGGCAGGGCTGCCCTCGGAAGGGCAGTGGTTGTCTTCAGAGTTGCAGCCAGGAGCAGGAGTGCTGTATTGGTAGCATCAGCTGGAGACGTGGCTGCTTTCCTTCAGAGGCTTCACAGCACAGAAAGGTGGTTGGTTGGTTGGGGTGCCTGGAACCGAAGGAGCAGTCCCAGTCTGACTGGTGGTTGGATTAGATGGCCTCGGTGGTCTTTTTCAGCTTTTAGTATTCTGTGCATTTTGTTCCTTATGAGATTTTCTTCTGCCCCTCCTATGAAGCATCCTGTGCTTAGGAGAGTCATTCGCACCCAGCTGATGCTTTCAGTGGCATCTGTGCTGCGACGTGGGGTTGTAATGCAATGAGCACAGCAAGTTTCCAGAACGCTGAAGTTCAGCTTTATTCCCAGTCTCTAAGATGAACAGCAGTCTCTCCTATTTATTGCCAGTGCTGGGGCAGAGCTCTGAGCAGCGCCGTGCCCCAATGCCACGACTGTGTCCCACACCAGGATAGTGCTCACCACGGCTGGTGCCCGTCAGTGTTTTTCCTAAGCCCAGGCAGAACTTGGTTGACTTAATCTGCTGTATATAGCAGCCAACCCAACCGGTTCCCTGGGGGGGCATTGCTCTGCAGCTTGTTGGTTTAGATGCCTCCAAGTGTGGTATTCGAGGTGCAGACCTGGCTTACCTGCACATATGAGCTTGCATTTTAGGCAGAAGATGCTCTTAGCAAACCCAGCCTCAAAGCTGCTCAGGACTTTGCTCGTGGATGTGCGGATTAGAGAGCAGGAGGGAGTTTCTGTCTGTTTCTAGGTGAAATAGCAGGAAAAGGCACAGATCGGTGTGGGTGAGGAGCACCGTGTGCTCCCATGTCAGATCCCAGCCTCTGCTGGGTTGGTAAGAGCACTGGGTTGGCAGGGACCTCTGAGGGCCGCCAGCAGGAACGTGGCAGCGCCATCAGGAGCTCAGGGCCCACCAGCCTGACCCCGGCCTGCGCCAGTGCCGTCCTGCTTGTGTTTTCCCTTAAACGCAGTCTGAATCTCCGCTCTTTTAGCATGAAGCCATTTCCCTGTGCCCTGTCCCAACAGATCCTGCTGAGGAGTCGGTCCCTTTCCTCCTTACAGCCCCTTTGGGTCATCGCAGGCCGTTCTCAGCTCTCCCCAGAGCCTTTGCTTCTCCAGTCTGTTCTAAACCCCTGAAAGGTCCTTCCCCATCTGCTTTCTTCCTGCTGCAGCACAGACTTGAGCACTCCTTGTGCACATAGCACCAAAACGGGATGGGGTGCATTTGGCACGCAGGGAGCTGGGGCGCCCGTGTCCATGGGCCACACTGTGGGTCGATTTGGGCTCAGAGCTGGGCTGTTGGGTACAGCACTGTGCTGCCAGGCAGTAAGGTGCATCGGGAACAGCTTTAAAGCACCGTGCAGTCCCCAAACAGCACTGGGACGTGCCGGGGCCTCGGCTGCCTGCCTGCCTTCTGCCGGGTGATTCACTTGGCGCAGACCTCAAAACAAAGCAATGCGTGGAGGTGCACGTTGGGTCTGGCCGGCCAGCAGCTGGGCTGAAACGAGTCGCCTCGGGGCTGGGGGCACAGGGACAGAAAGTGTGAGCGTCCGCATTGTGAGCTGGCAAGCGTGAGACGTGTCTGCGTTGGGGCTAATGGGATTTCTCCCCCTCCCCACGCACACGCTGCGGCCGCTCCAGCAGCAGCAATTTGCTGTGCGTTCTCACCCAGAAATGAAGTTGTGTGCGAGCCGTGCGCGCCAATTTGGTAAGCTTCTGTGCACCTGTCCCATGTGCTTTGCAGCCCAGGCATCAGCACGCTGCTCCCCATTCAGCCACACAATGTCCTCTTGTGTGCGCCCGGCTGGGGGGGAACCCAGAGCTTCCCGTGTGAAACGGGGCTGGGAGCTGTGGGGCTGGGAGCTGTGGGCTGGGGAATTGGACTTGTTTAGCTTGGAGAAGAGAAGGCTCCAAGGAGACCTCATTGTGGCCATCCAGTACTTGAAGGGAGTGTGTAAACAGGAGGGGGAACGGCTGTTTGTGAGGGTGAATGGTGATGGGACAAGGGGGAATGGTTTTAAAGTGATACAGGGGAGGTTTAGGTTGGATATGAGGAGGAAGGTTTTCCTCCAGAGGGTGGTGAGGCACTGGCACAGGTTGCCCAAGGAGGCTGTGGATGCCCCATCCCTGCAGGCATTCAAGGCCAGGCTGGATGTGGCTCTGGGCAGCCTGGGCTGCTGGTTGGTGAGCTGCACACAGCAGGGGGTTGGAACCAGATGAGTGTTGTGCTCCTTGCAACCCAGGCCATTCTGTGGTTCTATGACATGACATCAACCCGCTTCTTGCAGTGCCCCCGTGGCTGTAAATCAGTGCAATGCTGGCTGCTGGGGGAGGTGATGCACAAAGCCAAGTGCAGCCCTGGGTCCCCCATACCTGTGCAGCCATGCAGGTGTTCCCACAGGCTGTGTCAAGCTCATAAAATAAGGAGCTTAATGTTGTGTGGCGCAAACGAGCGCGCTGGGGGCGGTTATGGCATCGTTAATTAGCAATCTTTCTTTGTGGAAATGGTGATATTGTGCGTCTCGCTCTTGGTTCTTGCATCACTGTGCTCCAAGCCAAGCGGATCCGCAGTGCTTAGGGCTGCGCTGGGGTCCCAAGAGTTAAAATGTCAGTACGACAGTGAGATAAGGAGCCTCACTCCTCGCAGCTCCTTTTGGGTGAATGATGAGCTCTGGGCTGGGGGAGGCCGAGCTCCTGGAGCTGCGCTGCCCAGGGCCAGGCTCAGCCAGCTGCACGGCAAGGAGGTGCTGCGGTGAAGGGATGTGGCAAAGACCGTGTTGGGAAAGGGGGAAAAAACGAGTGGGTGGCGATGAGAAGGAAGAGGAGGAGACAGCGCGGATGGTGGAGGAAAACAGGATCCTCTGAGAGAGATGGGAATGCTGGAAGGGAGCCAGGAAGGAAGCCTGAGAAAATGGAGAGGAGTAGGCAGGGCAGCCTGTCAGCAGGTATTCCTGGCATTCGCCTCCGAGGGAAGGAGAGCTGTGATGTGCACGCAGCACGGGGATGTGCTTATTTCGGTTAAGCTGTAATTACTCTCTGAAGATGGAGGTTCTGTGAGCCGGGTTTTGGTGCTGCTGTCAGCTTGTCTGTGGGCTCTGTGCCCTGCGTTCTGCTGGGGAGCTGCATCTTTCCTCCCCTGCCAAAAACAGCCAAAAAGTAAAAATCCTGATGGGAGCTGACCGGTGTGGGCAGAGCAGCAGGCCGTGTCCTGCCTGTGGGCACAGACACAGCTCTTGGAAGGCTCCTGTTTCCAGGGCTGTTTCCCAGTTGCTCAGCACAAAGTGTGTCCTTTTCTTTGAGGAATTCAGCACAGTCAGCAGCAGACTGGAGCTGTGCAAGGAGTGCCTTTTAACATGCGTACACGGTGCGCATTTGTGCGCTGCAGGTGGGCAGGATGGCCTCTTCTCTCTGTACCTGCTTACTGGAATGCCATCTTTGTAATGAAAATGGTTTGGGGCATTTACGTGGCAGCAGGTGGATGAGTGTGCCCAGCACATGGGCGCTGTGGTGCGATGCTCAGGGCTGTGGCACCCCAATGTTTCTCTTCCAGCTCAGGGTGCTCTGTGTCTGTGGCGGAACTCCTGTGCTCCCAGTCCTGGCTTCATGTATTTAAGGTGCTATGTTGTCATTGCTTCCTAGTAGGTGCTTTGGTGGAGGTAAAACAGTTGTATTTCAGGAGGAGATTGGGGAACATTTCGGTAAATGACTGCCTTGGAGTCCTTTGGGCTGCTGGGCAGAGCTGTGCTTGCGTGGAGCTCCGTTGGGCCGTGCTGTGCCCACCATGCAGTCTTTCTGTCCCACGAGAGCCATTCTCCCAGCCTTTGTTAGCAAAGCCCGGCGGCTTTTGGAGTGAACATTCATTGTTAGAAACAGCACCCCGGATTAAGGGCTGGGAGCAGCGCTTCCACAGGAGCAGCGGTGTGTGCTGCTGGCTGCCCGGTGCCACGGTGTGAGGGCGGCACTGGGATGGGATGTGTGCGTGGGGAGGCGGTCAGGGGCTGCCCAGCGTTCAGGTAGGGAGGGCTGGGGAGCAGCATGGGGCAGCAAAGCCTCTGCTTGGCCCAAAGGTGTTTCTGCATTGCGAAAGTAACACCGGGCACGTCTGCGCTGCTGCACAACGCCCGTGTTGGCCGCCTTTGTCTGGGCCCCATCTTGCTCCGACTTGTCCCTTGGGTGCTGGGTCTGCCTCAGCAGGGCTCTGCCTGAGCTGAAGGGAGGGAAGGGGCAGCCCAGGACGTGGGGTTGGCAGCCCGGTGATGTTGGGGGGCGGCAGGTGGGAGCTGGGGCTGCCCTGGGAGAGCCTTCCTGCAACGGGGGGCAGGGACAGGCGTGGGGAAGCACTTTTCCCTTCCGCAGCATTTGCTGTTTGTAGTTGAATTGCATTAAAAAACGAATCCCGCATTACTGAGGAACGAGTGGGCGAATCGCTGCATTGACTGCCATGGTAACTTAAAGGGCTTCACCCGCAGCTGTCAGTGCTGGGATTTTAGTGCTGTAGCGACTCTTAATGCAGAATAGTTTCCAGGCCATTTAATTATTTGGTCTCCTTGGTTAAAAACAAAACAACACAATGCCCCTTTTTTCTCTGCTACCTTTTTGTTGATGTTTTCCTTTTTGACCCGCATATATCCGCGTGCCGGGCCGTGCTGTGCCAGCAGGAGGGCAGTCAAAAAGCCTGGAACCACAGGGTGGCTGGGT
The DNA here is from genome assembly GCF_026119805.1 of Tympanuchus pallidicinctus. NCBI lineage: Eukaryota > Metazoa > Chordata > Aves > Galliformes > Phasianidae > Tympanuchus > Tympanuchus pallidicinctus. The sequence continues at coordinate 24,530,234 of NW_026294739.1, forward strand.
TGAAGGGACCTCACGGCCCCCAGCCCTACCCATGGCTATGGGCACCTCCAGGGCTGAGGCACCCACGCAGCTCTGGGCTCTGAGCAAAGCATTTCCCCCTCACATAGGATCTAAATCTCCCCTCTTTTAGTTTAAACCCTTTCCTCATGTTGCTGTCCGCCCATGTACAGCGTCGCATCCCTCTGCCTGGTGTAGGTTGCGTGTCATTGCCCTGAGTGCTGGCTGTGGCAGCCCTGGCGTGGCATCCCATGGGACCCACGGAGCTGTGTGTGCTGGGCTGCCCCTCCCGTGCTGCCCCACGCTGAGCAGCATGGCCATGGGTTGAGGTGTGTTCCTGGCCCTGATCCCTGCTCACCACCCATCTTAGTTCTGCTGTGCATCCTGACATGGTTCAAAATGGTTTCACCCTGAATAATTCATCCCCTGCTGCAGCAGAGGTGGCAGTGCACAGAGGGGCCTCCAGCCCCCATCCAGCCCCCATCCAGCCCCCATCCAGCCCCCATCCAGCCCCCATCCAGCCCCCATCCAGCCCCCATCCAGCCCCCATCCAGCCCCCATCCAGCCCCCTGCCCGCTGTGGCCCCCCAGCCCCGCCGCTTTGTCTCTCGCAGCCATTCCTGCTGAACAAAAGCACCGCGTCCCATGCACAGCCCGGCCCCGACCTCCTGACCCTCAGTGCTGGGCTCTGCTGCTCTTTGTTCCCAGATGCGCTCCCCCCCCGACCCCCCAACCCCCCATCCCTGCACTGAGCGTGGAGGAGCTGCAAAATGGAGGCGGTGCTGGCGAGGCCCCGTCCCACACTGTGCTGCCCTACTTCTGTGGGATCAGACGCTCTCGTTGCGGCCCCACAAAGGCGTCTGAACGCGTGAGTTTACGTGGAATTAATCTCCAGATTCCAAACATGCCTCCCAGCCGGCTCGGCCTGGTTTTCCTGCGGAGGAGGCCGGCCCTGCATGGCGAGCTGAGCTGCAGCCGTGAGCCACAGGCACTGCGTTCAGCCTGCTAGCAGGAATGCTTTGGCTCCCAGACAGAACAAAGTGCGACACGGCGTTCTTTGTGCCATGGTGACAAACAGCGGAGTGGTGTGGGGCCTTCTTACCAATAATATGGGGCTGTGGGTGAAGGAGAAGGAATTGAACGTGGTGCAGAGAATGGCACTGAAGGCAGAGCGTGGTGTGTGGCGTGCATGTGGGAGTTGTGTTTGCAGGGAGCAGCTCTGCTGTGGCCTCGAGGAGGGTCTGCCCATAGGCACAGCCCTGAGGGAGCACACGGGGATGGAACTGTGCTGCTCTGTGTCGTGATTCAGCTGTGCACGGATACGTAGGGCTGCTTCCTCGGGGAGGGTGGGGGAATGCTGCTGTAATGATTTCAGCAAATCTTGGTGCACATGGAGTGTCTGTATGAGCGGCACACCTACAGGTTCATGGAATATGTTCTGCTCGTTAAAAAAAGATGAAAGGAAAAAGCAAATGGTTGAGCCCAGCAGCACCTGTGCCGTGTATTTCCTCTTCCTAGATCAGCACCCTGCTGAGGAAGGAGTCAGGGCGAGGGCCGAGGCGCAGCGTGGGCGCAGCATCCCTGCAGGGCCCCCGCCGTGCCCCTGGCACCCCGACTCCGCTTTGGTCTGGCAGTTGCCCCCATTGACACAGCATGGAGGAGCACACGGCGTTGGAGATGCAGTGTGCAAAGCTGGGAGCCGCCTCCATCACATCCCTGTGTTGCAGCTGGGCTTGTGCTGTGCGGCTCCAGCAGCTCTGCTGCCAGCTGTGAGCGGTGCTGCAGGGCTGGTGTGGGGCACCTGCAGGGGGTCTGGGGGTGTGCAGCCCCTGGGGCACCCTGAGGTGCTGGCTGGTGGGCGCCCGGCTGCCTGCAGGGGGGAGGCTGACTGGGCCGTGCTGCATGCAGGAACGGGGTTGTTCTGTAAATAAGTCTTTTTGCAGAAATGTCTGCTTTGAGATTAACGACGAGGGAACTGGCAAGCGGGCAGCGTCACAAAGTTTGGCTTTCAGCAGCAACAAATCGTTCTGCTGGTTTAAAATGAATAAGAAACACGTTCAGGTCAGCAGCGGCGCTGGGTTGGAGCGCAGCCTGTTTGCTCCATCTATATGATGAAAACACCACCAAAATAGAAGCTGTCATCACGGCTTGCAGGGCAGGCAGCAGCCGGGCGCAGGCAGCAGCGCTTGGGGCTATGGCAGGCAGCTTCCCTGCTCCCACCCCTGCACAAACATCTACAGCCGAGGGAGGGATGCGGAGCTCGGCATGCAAAGCTTGTTTACAGGAGGATGCAAAGCACAGCTGGGAAGAGGCTTTGCAGGCTGGGAATGACGTTGCAGGCTGCAAGCTGAGGCTGCCGTGTGCGTGGCTGGTGTTTCTGGGAAGCAGGGAGGCTCCTGCACTGCAGGACCACGGCTGGGGGCAGTTCAGAGCAGGATGGCAAAGTGCTGCTCGATGGAGGTGTGCTGGCTGCAGGCAGCTGGGTGCTGTGCTCGGTTCAGGTCAGCGCTGCGGTGGCCGCTGTCACCCTGCGGCCTCTCTTGCCTCCCTGAAAGCAGCACTTCCCTGCCTCGCGGGGAGCCTTACGGCTTAATCCATTGTTTGTAAAGCTCTTTAAGATCCTTGTTTGGAAGCACTAGAGTCTGGAGGATTAAAAACAATTTATTTTTGTGTATCTTGTATAATGCGCATCTCAGAGGCTTGCCAAGGAAGGAGGAGCTGCGAGGCAGACAGCGACGGCAGGTCCGGAGGTAAACAGGAGGCAGCAGGGGAGAACAAAGGCGGAATGGCAGAGGGGCTGGGCGCTGCGGGCAGGGCTGGCCGTGCCGTGCTGCCGTCCTGCAGATCCCAGCACAGAGCCCTGGGGACGGAACCATGACCTGCTGGGCAGTGCTGCTCCCCCTGCCCGGCCTCCTGGGGTGAGCGCCGTCCTGGCTGTTACGCAGAGCTGGGCCTGGGGGCTGCAGGCGGTGCCTGCGTGGTGATTCATGGCTGTGCCCGGCTGCAGGCCTGGGCACCGTGTGGGTGTGCTGCCACGTGCGGCATGCTGTGCCTTCCCAACGCAGCGCATTCACAGCGTGGGGCGTTCACAGCACTGTTCCCAATGGGGCGCATTCCTAACGCTGTGCATTCACAGCGCCGTGCATTCATCCCCAATGCTGTGCGCTCCCAGCACGCGTCCCCCCATGGATCGTTTGGAGCTGCAGGATGCCGTGTTGTGCTGTTCTCCCGCAGCTTTGGGCTGCAGGTCCCAGCCTGGGGCTGTCACAGCACTGCTGTCCCCAGGCACCGCTTTGCACAGGGTGCCCAAGCGCTCAGTGCTGCACTGCTGTGTTGGAGGAGTGGGATTCTGATGGCTTCCTCATGCTCAGGGCTGGAAGCATGGCGCTGTGGCTCAGTGAGGAGCAGCCGGGGCAGCTGTGCCTGCAGAGCCATCCAGCAGCGGCTGCAGGAAGAGCACTGCTGTGAGAGCAGTGAGCGCGTGGCCGCAGCAGGCCCTGCATCCCTGCAGTGATGGGGTTTGTTAGGCACTGCCTTGGTTCTTTAGCTGCTGCAGTTGGTTTGCATCGGTGCAGTGTGGAAGCAGAATGAACGCGTGGAGGTTCTGTCCCTGCTGGGCTGTTTGCTAAGATCCCGCAGCCGTCCTTCTGCCTCAAAAGTGATAAACAGCATTAATTTGCATTATTTCCTATTTTTGCTGTTCCAAGTTCAGTTGCCTCCCTTTCATCTGTGGATCTGTCTCCTGCCCCATAACTCCACAGGCCACCACTTCTGTGCTTGCAGTGACCCCGCTGCGCTGGCTGGAGCTTTTCTCTCCAGGTGTATTTCTGCCTTTGTTCTCCTGATGGTTCGACTGTTACATAGTTTTATTTTTAGTCCCTTGCACCCTCAGAAGTGATGCACAGCAGCTTTGAACTGCATTTTCTCCTGTGTGGCAGGGAGTGGTTTCAGACCTGACGCCGACTTTCCCTCTTGGTGACCCAGTGGCCGTGCTGGGAGCAGCGTGGCCCTGGAGCCACCCAATACATGCACTCTACAGCCAGACCCAGGGAGCAGGGATTAGCGCAAGGCTCGTCCTGTGCCGGGGCAGGAGGGGTTGAGCAATGCAAGAGAATCGTTAATTCCTTGGGGTTAATCCTTGGCACATGCAGAGCCTCTGGAGCTCTGTCTTTACAGCTATTTTCATGGATCTTCACCACCGACACTGGGAGCTGCTGGCAGGCAGCTGGGCTCCCATTGGTGTCTGTGCAGAGCTGCAGGGCGCTGTGGTGGGCAGAAGCACTGGGGTTGCTGTAGCCAAGGGCAGGGGCTGACTTGTGAGCTGCAATGAGCTGCATGCTGTTGCATGAGGCACAGGTGGGAGGGACACGCAGCATTCGCACAGAGAAGGCCTGCTCTGCTCAGCAGCTTTTTGGGCGAGCAACTGCAGGGCTGCGTGCTGCATCCCCAGGGCCATGCACAGCCATGGCACAGAGCATCCTCCTGCTCCTCCTCCTTCTCCTTCTCTTCCTCCTGCTCCTTGCCATGCCCTGGATCTGGGCAGCTCAGCCCACAGCACCACACAGCCACTTGTAGGGGAAGACCCCTCAGTAGGGGAGGCTATGGAGAGCTGTACCAGGGGGCTTCAAACGGGGCACACGCCTGGGCACCGCGCTCAGCCCCGCACAGCACGTTTGTGTTCTTTGTGCAGGGATGTGTGGACGTGTATCTCTTGAAAGGCTGAATTACAAACCATTAGCAGCCTTCTCTCAGTGTGTGGTTTTAATTGGAGCTTCAACACGCTTGTTTGGATCCTGCCTTTGTCTCTTGCAGCTGGGGCAAGGTGACCAGCATGGTGCCGCCTGGGCAGCGCCGGGTGCCCTGCATGCACTGCCGTGCTGCCCCATGGCCCTGCGCTCCCACGGGCACGGCTCTGCCGCGGGGTGAGCAGAGAGAGGCTGTCCCCCTGCAAAGTGCATCCCAGCTCCAGGCGTAACGTGGCGAGAGGGGGAGCGAGGGAAGGGAACAACAGCATTAGCGGATGTAGAAGTAGCTGGAATGAGAAGCTTTTGTGCCATTAATAACAGCTCTGGCTGGCAGCCAAGGCTCGGAGTGTGGGATTAGCCTGAACAATCAAGACTGCGGGATCAAAACAAGGAGGCAGGAACAGCGAGGTCACGCTGCTGCCATCTGCGCTGCCGCAGTGGTGGGAGGGAGCGGAAGAGGGGGCCGAGCAGCGGGCGGCTGCGGGGAGGAATGGATGGGGCGGCTCAGGGCTCAGCGCCGCCCGTTCCCCGTCGCCCCCCGTTCCCCGTCGCCCCCCGTTCCCCGTCGCCCCCCGTTCCCCGTCGCCCCCCGTTCCCCGTCGCCCCCCCCCCAGCCCTTTGGTTGTGGCGATTGCGCCCCAAATCGGCGTCGCCACGGAGAATGGCACCTGGTGGCCAAGGCAGGGCTGGCGGCCGGGCACCGAATTGCAGACAGCTCCCCAGGCTGCGCTGCTGCTTTCGGTGCCCATCAGTGGGTTCCTGCTGGAGGGGGGCTGTGGGGCAGCCCCTGTTCTGCGGCACCCCGCTCTCCGTTGGTTCTGCCCGCAGCGCCGGCTGGGAGCGGCGCACGGCAGCGCTGGGAGCGTTCACGTTCTGCTCGTCTCTTTCCCCGTGACCCAGTAAATGTAACCGTCCTGCGAACGTAAATACAGAGCTGGGCGCAGAGGCAGCGCCGTGCCCCACAAACAGCTCCCAGCTCCGGCTAAAAATATCAGCGCGCAGTGACTCCCAGGCATTCTTTTGTCTGAATGCTTTTGAATTCCCTAATTGAAGTTGGTTGGAGGGCAGCACACCAGTTTCCTGAATAGCTTAGATCTTGATTGTGAGCTCAAAAACAAGAGCAGAGCTGCTTTTCCTTTGTGTGCTCCTGTTTATGTGTTGTCGTCCCCCCCCCCACCTCCCGTTTAATCTCTGGGTTTTTCCCGTTGGGTTTTGTGGGGCCGGTGGTGGGATGGGATGCTGCTCTCCGGCCCCAACCCCGCGTGTGCTGCGAGCAGAGCGGAGTGTAGCAGGAAGCGCTGGTAATGGCTCCTAATTGCCTGCTAATAACGAGATCTGTGGGATTTGGCAGCGGTTGGGATATAGTTTTCTCCTGCAATCTGTCTGTTCCCTGCAGAAAGAACCAAGTTAAGAGTGTTGGCTTGCCAGGGGGAGTGGGACGGGATGGTGAGTGGGGGTTCTGAGCCCTCTGTCCTGCTGGTGCCGTGGGGCTGTCTTGCTCCTGTCTCATCTGTTCCGTCTCAGTGTGGAAGCAGAGGAACCCAGGCTGACTTCAGGCTGCACACAGGGGGTGCTCCCACACCATCCCCCATACAGCCAGGGATGGAACTGATGGAGGTTGTGGCGCAGGCGGTTCCAGCTGCTGCTTGGGAGCTGGGCTTTGTCAGGCTCTGTGTGCCAGGAGTTACTTCCCAGCAGTTCAGCAGCAGCAAAACAAGCACATGTTTCTGTCTGCAGGGATGGAATGGCCGCAGCGCTGGTGTCGGTGCAGGGTTGGGGTGTCAGCAGTTTGGTGAGGGGAAGGTGGGCTTCTCCCTTTGTCTGTGGAGGGGAACCACATCTCAGTGGGTGACACAGCGCACAGGACTTGCTGTACGCCAGCAGCCCCCAATTCAGGATTGTGCTCTTGGAGTTTGCACCTGACCAAAGCATTTTCACTCCACAAACCACAGAGGGAGAGCTCTGGAATGGAGAACTTGATGTGGCCTTATCTGCAGGAATCCGAGCCCTAGCTTCAGTAGCCTCCAAGCTTCCCCTGTCCTTCCAGCAGACCCTCAGCCTCCCTCTCCGTGCATGGGGAAGCCCAGCTGTGTGCTCGCTGCTGCCCTGGGGGTCCCTTATGGCTCCGGTTGCCCCCAGCCCTCCCTCCACGATGCGAGCAGCCCTGCAGGCTTCTGCCGGCGCTCCATTAGCAGAGATAAACCAGCCCTGCCTCTGAGCTCACCAGATGTGCCCGCAGCCCTTCGTTTGGCCCCGCTGCTGCTGGAGGTGTGGGAGCAGCCCCGCTGCGGGCGCAGTGACCCTGGGAGGCAGCTGTGGGGTCACACCGACATCTGGCACCGCTCGCAGCGCTGGGCTGGGCTGCAGCACGCTGCTGGGCCGGGCCGAGTGCTGCTTTTCCAGGGAGGCACACGTAATAAGAGCAGCAGTTGCAGGAGCTGCCGCACAGCCCTCGCTGCCCAACTTTCGCTTGTCACAAGGCAGGATGCGTTTGCGGGTGCGTTTTGCAGTGATCAGAGTTGAGGATGGAGCTTTGGTTTTGCTCTGTGGCAGTGAGAGCTGCGCTGGCTGGCGGTGCTGAGCGCCGCAGATCTGTGTGTGTTCGAAGCCTGCAGCTGATGGCACGGTTTCCTTCCTGCCCTGCTGTGCTCACGCCTTGCTAGGAGCGCTCCCTGCTCGGCACTGTGGCACAGGGCTGGTTGCTGTGGAGGTTGGGAGAAGTCTTTCCCTTCGAGGTTTTGCTCCTCACCCACTAGGAACAAAGCGGAGCAGCAGTGCAGCAGCTGGCCCACGTCAGGCTGGGCCGTGCCCTTCCTCCAGGCAGCAGCGTGTCCCCACACACAGGAGCACTGGGTGCCACGTGGCACTGGGACGTGTCCCCAGGACACCGAACCCATCGCACTGCTGCCTGCTGGAGCCTGCTGTGCCTCGCAGAGCCGTGGGCTCTCAGCATGGCTGGGTTGAGGGGATCCTGCCAGCATCAGGGTGGGTTTGCTCTGTGTGCCCCCAGCTGCCGGCCTGATGCTGCTGCTGGGCTTCCTTGCAGGTTGCTCAGCTTCATGGGGTAGATTAGATCCAGGTTCCATTAGAAACCGCTGGAAATGGGTTTCCAAGGAGTTCTAAGGTAAATCAATAATGTGTGTAATCTCCCTGGCTGGATGTGGTGGCTGAGCTTATGGTTCATTTAAGCCTTGGATTTACAGTGCTTCCCAAATGGTTCTGCTGGGGCTGACTGGCATCTGGCTCAGAGCTGAGACGGAGTTCCTCAGCAGTGCCCAGCGGGTCTGATTTCCATGTGGAGCAGGGCTGCAGGGCGGTCCTCTCCATGCCCAGCTGGCAGGCGGTGCTATGGGAGCCCAGGGTGCCGCTGTCCCCATCCCCATCCCTGTTCCCATCCCTGTCCCCACCCTCAAACCCTGGCGCTGGTGCCTGAGTTGCCCTAACAGGGCTCAGGCTGGCACGATGCAGGGCCATGCTCAGGGAATCTGCCGTGCCCTCTCCCCCACGCTGCCATTATTATCGGGTTTTTCCCTGTAGCTCTGTAAGGTGGAGATGGAGCCGCTAGAACAGAATCTATTTTGATTACTCAAACTCCTCGCGATGCTAATTTAGTCAGCTCGTACGTTACGAATGTAGGCTCTGTGTGTTCGAACTGTTCTTGTTTTTTTACTTAATAAGTTCTCGAGATAGTTGCCATGGCAATAATCCTGCATTCTGAGGATACGGACAGGTCCACAGGAGCCAGCACAGAGGGAGCAGAGCCCGACTGCCTGCCTGGGCTGTGAGCAGTGTCCCCAGGCGGCGTCCGGGCAGTGCGGTGTCTGCACGGCAGCTGGAAGGTCTGCCTTTTGGCCGTGGCAGATGGAGTTTGGGGGCGAGGGGTGAGCAGCAGGAGCGGAGCCTGGAGAGCCTCCTCCCTGAGCGCTGGGGGAAAAGTGGTGGTTTTGGGGCTGACCGCGTGGCCCCGTAACCAAGCTCCCATCTCCCTGTGTGCCGGGAGGGACCGCAGCCCTCGCGCATGCTCTTACAGCGCTGTGAGTGCTTTAAATGAGCGAGCGGAGCGACAGCTGGCCAGGAGGCTGCGAACAATGAAGGTAAAGTTGGCTTTCAGCGACGTGACCCCCTCCAGGCTGCACGCCAGAGGACCATAAATAATGGATGGGAGCAAGCACCCCGGCCAGCACGCTAATGTACGGAGCGGCTCAGCGCTGCTTCGCCATTACGTCAGCGCCGCGCCGGGCTCTCCTATCAGCACTGTAATTTTACTGCTTTTAAATAATAAATTGCGCTGGGAGCTGAAATACTCCTTTGCCCCATTCAATCCTACCAGGGTGTGCGAGCACACGGATGAATTTTGCATACGGTAAAGATAAATTTTGTATCAGGCTGCAGAAAATTCCTTGCGGCCGGGGCTCGGCCCTGCCAGCGTGGGGCGAGGGGTCCTTGGGCACAGGCCAGCACTGGTGCAGATGGGAGAAGTCCCCGTGGTGGCTGTGCTGCTGGGAGCCTGAGGGCCATTTTTGGCTTCTTCCAGCAGGGATGGTTGTCCAGGAGTGAAAGAAACTTCTTATAAACTAAAGTGTGGTACAACACAAAGCCAGAGATAACCCAAAGCTTGCTGCAATCCCAGTGCGCTTTTGATGACCTGGGTTTGCAGTGGGGAGGGATGAGGCGTCCCGGTGCCCTCAGGGATCCTTTTTGATGGATGCTGCAGCCTGTTTGATTGCCTTCCAGCTGGGCTTTTGGAAATGCAATGCAAAAATATCCTACAACTGTCACGGGGGAGTTTACGTGCAGGAACCACGCGGGCTGTGTCCCTGTCCCCGAGGTCTGTCAGTGTCCCCATGGCAGCCCCATGCCGTGCCAGCAGGAGCTGCTCAGGAGGTGATGCTGTGTTCACTCACCTTTTGCAGCAAGACTTAAGGAGCTGTTATTTCTGAATCAGGAAGCGAGCAATGTCATGGAGCTGCATAAGAAAGTGTAAGCAGCTTAGGGCGGATTACAGTGAGTGACCACTTGGCTGTGCAATTAGATGGGGCGATGGTGTGATAAATCAGGAGCAGCTGCTTACCTGTCCCGTGACGCTGTTTATCTCGGCACGTGCGCGCCACTCTCCTTGGGGTGGAAGGGTGCCTGGCGCCTGTTTTGCAAGAGCAAAATGGCTGTAGGTCCCTTGCAGCCCAAAGGCACTCTGTGATTCTGTGGTGTTGTGGTGATTCCCCAGGCGGGGTGCACAGCTTCGTGTTGGGCTGCCTGAAAATGTGTGGCTTCCACTTGCAGACCGTCTGAGTGGGTGCTGCAGGGCAGCACGGTGTACAACACACCAGGCCATGTGTTGGTGCTGCCCAGCAGTTCCATGAGAGCTCCCATGCCTGGGGACTCTTGGACCCCAGTGCACCCCAGAGCCACCCATGCTGTCCTCCTGGGCCCTGCATGGGGACCTGTGGTGCAGCTTTGCTTCTCCCCATCCCAGCATCTCATCACTGCTTGGCCTGGCATCACATCCTTGGCATCCCCAGCAGTGCAGGCGCCTTCCCAGTGCCTCCCAACTTCAACTACAGTGCTTACACCTGGCTGCTGCCTTGGTGGTGCGGAGGGCACCCGGTGCCAGGGGGTCCTGGGCCCTTTTTCCTCCTTTTCCTCCTGCCCTTAGAGGAGCTGCTCCCTAGGGGCTCGGAGCAAAGCTGTGGCACCTGGGGGGCACCGTGCACTGATATCAGCTGGTATGTTGTAGTGTGCTGGTGATCCAGAGGCACTACCCAGCTTCCAGATGTAGGTGAGCTGCAGTAAATTACCTGTAGTTAAAAAATGATGCTAATTAAATTCAGACGCAATAACGATTAACACCGCTGTTCTCAACTCGCCGAGTTTCCTCGCAGCTCCAATTGATGGGAGAAAACCACTTCTGCACAGGGAAAGAGGGGGAACTTTGTGCTCCTGCCACTGCGCTGCGTCCTTCTCCTCATGCATCTGCAGCTCCCAGCCCTGCAGCTCTGCTTTACTCCTAGCAGTGAGCAGCGCTGTGCCACATCACCTCGTGGCAGGCACCGTCCATATGGGTACATGCGCACATCCCCGCTGCGCTCGGGCTCCTGCACTGCTTGTTCCTTACTGCCTGGGGAATGGCTTCACCTGTGTGCCCACAGCCCACACCCTCACTGCACAGTGCTGCAGTCACCCACAGATGTTTCTGCAGGCTTTGGGCAGCCGAGCTCTGGCTGCTCCTTGTGCCATGCCAGGCCAGCAGCGCGCCGTGCCGCTCGGTCACCCAGCTCCGAGGGAGCCGGGGATGCTAACGAGTTTGCATACATTGAATTACGGGCAGGGCTTTAATAGTATGGTTTTTAGGCCCTGGCTCCAATCCAACATTTTTTCGTGCTATTATCCTCTATTTACAGCTTTCTGAAATCAGCTGATGTCACCGCACATATGTTTAGAGCCGTTGCTAAGGTGATGAGCTGCAGCGCGGGCGCCCACGCAGCCCCGATGAAAGGCTGCGAGCTGCTGGGCAGCGTCTGTTCCACTGCTGCTTCGTGGGGAGGGCTGAGAGCCACGGAGCTGTGCCACCCGACAGGGACACAGCGGGCACCGTGCAGCAGCTCTGCTGCACCACGGGCTGCGTTTAGGGCTGCAGCTGCTCTTCACCCACAGGCAGGCAGCGGTTGCCCCAAATCCATGCACCCGATGGCTGTTGCCCGTCCCACATCCTCTTCCTTTGGTCCCTTTGGTGGGGGTCTGTCCCACGTCCCCTTTGAGTCCCCGCAGTGGCACATGGGGGTGATGTGTTCCTGCAGACCCGTCTCCCATGGAAGCCGTGCCCCGGAATGGAGATTAATGGACCGTCCTTCCCTGTGGCGAACGGCACCGAGCTGCCATCACAGCAGGGAAGATCCTGACCCACGTGGGACAGGGCTGCTCGTGGTGTGAAATGGAATAGCAGCGCCCACCGAGATCACGCCGTGGGAGTGTTATGGGGGAAAAGTCCTTTTGGGTTTAAGTCGGTGTGTGAAATGAGCGTGAACAAAATCCTCATGGTCCGAGGTGTTTCTGTGTCCTTTCGACAAAAAGGAAGGAGCAAAATCAGTCTGCCATTTCAGCTGTGAGAAGACGTGGATATGTGTGTATCCATCTCTATTTTCCAGTCCTCCAGTGCACACCAAGCATCTCAAATGATGACAAACGTTTTCTTCCCTGGGAGCTCACTGTTCTCCCACGGATATTTCTTTCCCTTTTTTAAAGGATGCTCGCTAGGGCTTGACCTAGTTTGGCTGCCGTCGCGCTGCAAAACGATGCTGCACGCACCCAGCACAGCTCCCTGCATTCCTGCTCAGTGGGCTGGGCAAAAACAGCCTCGCATTGCCCTTTCCATTTCCTTTCTCCTTCCCTCCCCCCTGTAAGGACAGGATTCAGCACGTGGCACAGGTGTTCAGGCACCGCCGCAGGAAGCGAGAGCCTGGGTAGCTAATTTTAGCCTAAAATATAAATCTTGTTAATTGCTCTCTGTGCAAGGAGCGGTGAGGTGAGGCCGTGGAAAGGCATTTGCCCCGTCTCGCTCCCACCGAAGCGGCCGCAGCTGGTGTTGCTGATGGGCAGTGCTGATGTGCCAGGCCCCTGTTGCAGGAACGATGCCATGAATGCAGAGCTGACGTTGGGGCGATGCTGTCCCACTCCCTGCTGCTGTGCTGCTGCCATGTGTGGGTCGTGGTCTGGGGCACGGCGTGGGGCTGCTCTCAGCAGGGCGCTGCTGGGGCTGCCTGATGCGGAGCAGTGAGGCTCGGGGGCATGGCCACATTAGAAAGGAGCTTTTATTAAGATAGTGCATTGGGACGTGACAGGGTAGGGCTCACCTGCTGGCTGCTGTGCTCTGGGGCCGCTGCAGGGACAGGGCTGTGAGCCAGGCTTCTCCCTGGGGTCCCTGCTGGGTTTGTCCCTGTATGATCTCTGCTGGGTTTGTCCCTATAGGGACTCTGCTCGGCTTGTCTCTGTGGGGTCAATGTCAGACTTATCTTTATAGGGTCTCTACTGGGCTTGTCCCTGCAGGTCCATGATAGATGTTTCCCTGTAGGGTCCCTGCTGCGCTTGTCCCTGTAGAGTTGATGCTGAGTTTATCCCTATAGGTCTCGCTGGGCTGCTCTCTGCCCACCTCCAGCCCTGCCCTGCGCCTTGCTGCAGATGGCACCTTGCACTGGGGGTGCTGCCTTGCGCATCCCCTGCTCCCCCCCTGGGCTGGGTTTTTATTCTGGGAATCCAGATCTAGCTCCGTGTGATCAGGTGCTCACGACGATGCGGGGTAATCCATACTTGGGGCAAATCCAGGGCTTAAAACTCCTAATAGCCTTGTCCTGGGTGCTGCAGCATGTGCTGCGCCGAGTTGGGGAGTCAAGGTCTTCGCTTCTGATGGTTTAATTTGGACAATGAGTATCACTTAATAGCAGCGTTTTATTACATTCGTTTCACTCTCACTTTTGAAAGAGTTCTTCTGATGCATTCAGGCTCCAGGCCCTTTGGATGCTAATGGACTTCTGCTGGGGTTTTGTTTTTGTTGCTGCGTAGCACCAGGGCTCCCATTCGCCGGGGCTTGGTATGAAGAACGCCCAGCGGCGGACAATGCGCCCATTCACAGCAGCACAATGGAGGTGGAGCGGTCCTCAGGTCCTCACGTAAATCAGCATGCAGAGCCCCATCCATCCATCCCTCTGTCTGTTTGCTGGGCTGGGGGCGTGAGTGCTGTGATGCCAAAGGAATGTGGTAGGTGTGCTTGCTGCAGTGCAGCTGGTGGGTTGAGGTGTAGGAAGGTGAGCGGCTCCTTGCTGTGGGCAGTGGGGATCCAGCCGGCAAAGTGCTGCTCCGTCTTCTTACTCTTAAAACCAACACTGGCCTTGGCAAAGTCCCTGCAGGAATTGAGCAGTGCCACTGCTGAGCTGAGCTTCCAGCAGGCCGAGGGGATGCGGGTGCTGGGGGTCCCATGGCACAGGGCTGGGGCTGTCTGTGTTTGCCCTCTGCAAGTGGCCCCCACCGGGAGCAGCCCTAGGCCAGGGAGCGACTGCACGCTGTGCTCCGACCCACAGCGACAGCGAACAGCCACGCTTTGTGCTGCTAAAGCTGGGTTTAATCTCTCTCAATCTCAGTCACGAGTCAGAAAGGTGAAGGGGTTCATGGAGGCCGGAATGAATCCAGCCTGGCCCTGTCGGTATGAGCTCCAGGCACAGGGATGCCGAGCCATTCTGCCATGGGAGGGAAAACCCACGGGTGTGGGCTGGTTTCTACATGGCAAACCGGGAGCTGCATCTCCTCCCCAGCAGGGCTGGCCATGGCTGAGGGGGTTCATGAAAAGCACTGAACCACAGTGTCAGTGGAAAGCAGAAAGTTGTTAGGGAAACAGGCTAGCAAGTCATTGGAAAGGCTGAAAAACGCATTGAAAGTGCACAGCTCTGCTGTAGGTGTTGGGGTTCAGTGGGGCTCAGCAGGGCTCCAGGGAGTGGATCCCAGAGTGCCCACAGGGCTGAGCATGGACATGGTGCCCAGCAGTGCTTTGGCTGCAAGCAGTGCTGGGCAGCAGGAGCTCCCAGCCCCTGAGAGGAGAGGAGGGCACTGGGGATGCTGCCTGTTTCACAGCCTGGTGCTGCCCGTGGGGCCTTGCCTGGAAGCCATGAGGAGTGGGATTGGCTCCATTGCTGGGCGCTTCCTCTGAGATTCCCCCAGGTGGTCCTGAGGTGTTGCACATGGGGAAAGCTTTGGGTCTGCGTGGCATTGAGGTGGTTGTGGGGTGGATAGAGAGAAACACAAAGCCGTGCGAGGAGGAAGAGAGGTGCTTTGCTGCTGGAGTCCTTCAGGTTTCTGTGCAATGGGAGCTGAGCATCGTGTTCAGCTTCCCTGTGCTGAAGCATGGGATGGTGTTGGACCACAAGAGAGCAAAACCCTTTGGGGTTACCCTGCAGCGTGTGCTTGCGTGTGTGTCCATGTATGTGCACACAGTGTGCACAGGGACAGCAGCGTGCAGCAGTAATTCACTGCAACAGAACCGTGCAAACCACACAGTTGGCAGCCCTGCCGGCACCGGCTGGGCACAGACAGGGCTGCAGGCCATGTGTGCCCTCATGTGCAGCTCTGGGCTGGGTGCCGTGGGAAGCGATGTGAGCACGCGGCCTGGTGCTGCCATTGCAGGATGCAGCTGTGGCTGCGGAGCAGGAGGCAGCACGATGGGAAGCTGCTCCGGCCGGCACTGCTGGTGGTTTGGGGCCAGGGCTCGCGTTTATCCCAGCGCCGTGCATCTTGAGAACGGCCCCGTCTGGAACGTTCTGAATCCCGAGGTGGTGGGAAAGAGATTTCCTGATATGCTCGTGTTAAACAGCAGACTTGGTGTTGTAGAAGAGTGTGGAGTTGTCATCGGGAGTTTGGAGGGGTGCTGGGCAGGAGATGCTCGCAGGTATCACAGGATGGCTTCAGTCCTGGCCTTGTTTGGGAAGTAAGAGCAATGGGGGATGCTGAGAGCTGCTGTGGGATGGGGGTCTGTTTGGCTGCACCCTCCTCAGTGCTGAGCAAACTCCTCCCAGCAGGAGCAGCGCTGGGGGCAGCAGGCATGGCTGCTGTGGGGCCAGGCGGAAGGCAGAGTGCAGGGCCATGGGGGGACCAGGTGCTGCTTCTGTGAACCAGAGAAGAATCCATGCTGAGAGGTGAAGACAGATGTGAGAGCAGCCAATAGGGATCGGCATCCCTGCCCAGACACTGAGAGCAGGAGGGCAGCGAGTGTCTGAGAGCAGGAGGACGCCAGGTGAGGGCAGGGGGGCTGGGAGCCCAGGGACCCCTTGGAGTGGCACCCGGTGCCATGCTGATGGTGATGGCCTGTCGGGTGCCTGGTGACACGGAGCACGGAGTGGGGACGTGTCACCGTGTAGATGTGATCTGTCTGAGCTGATAACTCAATCTTCAAAGATTTGAGGACACCTGTTTTTGGGATGGAGTCTTCAAAAGGAGCCTGAGACTTACAAAATTTTGTATTTTGACAAGGCTTGTTCTTATTCCAGCCATTACAGACCAAACAAATGTGTTGGGTTTGCGCAAATAGCGTCTGTGCTTCTCGCTCCCATCCCTGTCTTTGAATTTTTGTGGTGGGTAAAGCCTGCAGCCGGCTCTCCTCTCACTGTCTGGTGCTGGAAGACGTCTGCACAGTTTCTCTTGCTCCGAGCTGGCAGGATGTGGGCACGCTGCAGTGCATGGATGGAGGGCACCACACATCACAGCCGCGGTGCTGCCATCACAGCCAGGACCAGGTTTGGTCCAAGAGGGGCTCAGGGTCATCCCTGCAGCCCTCACTGCTCTCCCAGCAGGGCCGCGTTGTGCAATCAGGCAGTGGATGGCTCCTGCCTGTTTCCTTTCCCTTTTGGGACCGTCACTTTTGAGGTCCTCTCCAGCCGCGTCTGGTCTCGCTGTGTGGCCTTGGGCTCGGCCTGCCCTGTGCAAAATAAACAACATTTTCAGCTGGTTCCTCGCCCTGAGAAGAGAGAGGAGCGAGGGTGTGCTGGGAGATGTTTCAGGGCTGGAGGCTGCTGGGGGACTCAGCCGTGCAGGGCTCACACCATGCAGCCCTGGCTGCTGAGCTGGGCAGCTCCTTTGTTTCCACGTTGCTCTCCCACTCCCGGCTGTGTGACCCACGTGCAGCCGTCCCGTTTGGGAGCCCCGTCGGTTGTTCACAACCCAGGCGCGGTGGCGATGGGCAGCGCTGGGGGGCTGCCGGGGGCAATGGCAGATGTGAGCTGAGCCCCCAGCCCGACCCCTCCTCCTCCGAGCTGCTCCAAACGGAGAGCTGCAGCTCTGCTGATTGTTGTGCAAATGCGCTGCTCCCTGCAAGCTGTCGGGCAGGCGGGCGCTGTGTGCGCACCGAGAGCAGCAGCTTTCCAAGCGTAATGAGTCAGCGAGAGGAACAGAAGGGCGCAGAATTAATCTGGCACCCGTCTGCCTTCTTGCAGTTAAACGGGTTTTCGTGGCTCCACGTGAAGAGATACCTGCCCTGCTGCACGCAGCCACGAAGGCAGCGAGAGCAGAGTTCTGTGAGGGTCCGTGGATGGCGTGCAGGCAGCGAAGCCTTCCTGGCACGGTGCTGGGCTGCGTCTGCTGGGAGCGGAGCAGCTCCTGGGGCAGAAGGCAGAGCTGAGTGTTTCCACATCTCTCACAAAGCGCACACAAGCTTCCATTGCTCACCACAAGCCAACTGAGTTTCCTTTGCTTGGGCTTTTGGTGAGCATGGAAGGGCTTTTGGTGAGCATGGAAGTTACCTGTGCTGCATTGAGGGCCAGCAGCTGAAACCAAGGGGAAAAAGCCTTAAGCATCACAAATGGGTATCAGCACCTGGCCGAGGCTCTCAGGGCTGTAAATTGCTGCGGCTGCTTCTCCAGGAGCTCATGGCAGTGCTGGGCCACGAGGGCCTGACCCTGGCTGAGAGCAGGGCTGTGCTGAGCCCCCAGTGCGTTTTCCAATCAGCCCTCGTGGTGTGTGAGCTGAGGCACTGAGACAGGAGCAGAGATGCAGAGATGCAGCCTTCTGCTGCCGCTCCTCGCCCAGGCGATGCTCTCCATCCTCACCGTATGGACATGCTGGGTTTGTGCCCAGCCCCATGTGCTGCCACCCAGCACCAGCACAGCGTGCTCAGCTGTGGGAGGAGGAGGAGGAGAAGGGCGTCCCGGCTCTGGTCTGTCCTCACACTGCCTCTGCTCCACGGCTGCTGCTGCAGGGCTGGGAGGGGGTCTGCACATGGCTTCTGAAGTTCCTTAAAGACAAAACCAACCCGCAGACCGACCCCAAGGGCCCTGAGAAGCCTCAGTGAAGCACAGAAATGAACGATGGCATTCCTAAGGTCCTTCTAGAACACCACACCCCGTCCTCCTGCCCACCCCCATCGCTGGGGTGCCCAGGGCCAGGGTTCCCTCTGCAGGACAGGGGGCTGCAGGCAGTGCTGCAGGCTGCGGCTCCGCGCCCGCTGTGCTCTCTCTGTTTTCCTTCTCTCTCCCCGCCCACAGGATTCCCAGTCTTGTGATGCAGCTCTGCGTGACTTTGTTCCTGGACCATTTCCTGCAATTGTAGCCGTGCAGAAACCCGGCTGCTGTTAGGAGAAGTTAATGGGAGCAGTGTGTAGCGTCGTCAGGTGGTAATTAGCTGGGGAAGGAGTTTGCAAATGGTCGCTGTTCTGCCTGCTTCAGCGTAAGAGCAGGGAAACCTTTGCTGCAGGAGTTACGGGTCGCTGCTCGGAGCACTGCTGCTGCACAGATGCTTTTTAGCCTCTGGTCTCCAGAGAGGAGATATTTTTGTTCACCTAAAAAGGCCTCGCCGGCCTTGGCTGCAGCCCGCCTTTCTGATCCCCGTTCCAGCTCATGCCTCGCCGTATTTCAGATGTCAGCTGCCTTTTCAGCCCTGTAACCAGGCAACCCATGGCAGAGCAGGCAGCGCTTTGTTATTCCCCGGTTCGCCGTCCCCGGCCGAGGCACACAGCCCTGCTGCAGCGAGGGGAGCCCGGGGAGAGCCCCGCAGTGCTCACTGTGTGCATGGCTCTGCCCTCCTCCCCACGTTCCAAAAGCGAGGTTTGGGAGGTCCTGAGGCTTCGGGGCAGAGGAGGTTGCTCTGTCCGGGCGCACACTCTGTTGCAGGCTCCCATGCCGTGTTTGCAGGGCAGGTCCCAGCTTGCTGCTGCTGCCCTGGGAGGTTCCACGTGCTTTATCCCCCTCGAAGGTTTATCCCTGTATCCCCGGTGAATCCATCCTTTTGCCACGCCTGACTTCTCTTTTCCTCTCTCTAACAGACG
Source organism: Tympanuchus pallidicinctus (assembly GCF_026119805.1). Taxonomy (NCBI): domain Eukaryota; kingdom Metazoa; phylum Chordata; class Aves; order Galliformes; family Phasianidae; genus Tympanuchus; species Tympanuchus pallidicinctus. The sequence continues at coordinate 24,548,767 of NW_026294739.1, forward strand.
GTTGATGATGAGGCGATGGCAGCATAAATGAAGATCAAGTAAGGAAGGCAGAACGATGCCCAAGGGTGGGTGTTCTAAAACACCACAGCCAGAAGATTTCTCTCTCAGCAACGACATGGTGGAGAAACAAACGGGGAAAAAGGTAGCGTGGTTTGTTTGTTGCTTTCCTTTGGGAACGCTGCCCCTTGTGCCTGCCATCTCTGAGCTGTGACACCATTTCTCATGTCAGTGCCTTGCCCAGGGCTGTTCCTCCCGAACCAAACCTGCTTGCTGGCACTCTGCCTGCAGGTGAGGTCCCCTCTGCTTTCTCAGCAGCTGTAGCGCTGCCTGGGAAGTGCTGCACCCGCCCAGACCTGTGTTGGTGAGCAATGGGAGTGCGTGGGGAGACTTCCAGTAGGACTGGGGCTGTGTGAGGAGCTCTGCTGAGCGTGGAAGGGCCAAGCAGCACTGTGGTCTTGCGAGGGCTGTGCGAGGGAGGGGTCTTCCTCCTCCTCTTTCCCCCTCCAGCTGCCAGCACAAGGTCTGGGTGCTGAGTGCAGCCTGGCCAGCAGCTGCTCTACACAATAGCTGTTGGGGTTTATTTAAGGGCCTGACTGGGCCTGAGATGAGGTTGTAACAATAAAATCTGAGCAGAAGGGTAAGTGAGTACATGCTTTTCCCCTGCTTTCCCACACCCAGATGCTCATTTGCTCCAGACTTGCACTGTGCCTCCTCCCTTTCAGCTTTTCCTGGCATTCCCAGTGTAGCTTCCAGTGCAGAGAGCTGCGTTCAGGTGTTACCTTTAAATAAAAACTGACCCCCTCCTCTGTTGTATTCTGCAATGGAAACAAACACAGCCCACTTCCACATTCCTTTGCCCCCCCCTTCACCCCGGCCTTCCCTGGGCAGTGCCTTGTCACTGTGTCTTGTGCTCTCATTCCACCACGCTGCCACGTTATTGACAAAAGGAGGCAAACAACAAACAGCCAGAGGAGAAATCCCCAACAGAAGTGTGGTTGTGGCACTGGCAGCATCAGCCCGGTTCCCTTATCCATGAGTTTGGGTCCATTGCAGAGCCACCCTGCAGGGTTCCCACTCCCCTCATTTACCCTGGCCATCGCTGGGCTCGCAGCCTGGGGGCTGTCAGCCATTCCTTGCTGTGCTGCTGCTCCCGCAGCCCAGCAGCAGCATGGTGCAGGACTCCTCACCGCACACATGACTGTGCTGCTAAACCAGGGGGGTGGAGGGGTGAGGGCCAGCCCTGCTTCCTGCCCACGGCCAGCATGGGCTGCGGCTGTGTGAAGGCTCCGGAGGCCCCGGGGGGAGCTGGGGCCTGATCCTGGGGCCTGATCCCGGTGCGGGGCCTTATAAGGGCTGCTGCTGCCCTGTGCTGCCGGCTACAGCCCGGCCCGAGGGCTGTGCACAGCTATGCACGCCTTATAAGAGGAATTCCGCGGCTCTGCGCTGCCCCACGGCTGTGTGCTCACAGCTGAGGCCCAGCCCAGAGCAGCAGCAAGAAGGAGAGCCCCGCTGGAGCCGCTTCCCGCTGCGGCCACATCCTGCACGGCTCACAGGTTCTGTGTCAGTGGGAGATGCTTGGCTGAACGGTGGTCACACAACGTGGAGCAGGACAGGGTTCAGCCTTGGCTCGGGGCTTTCCTCCCTCCTCCCAGGTTCAGCCCAGGGAGGCTGTCCCACCTGTCTGTGCTGCAGGTGATGCTGCTCGGGGTCGGGCAGCCCCATGGTGCTCCACGTGGTAGCACAACCCCAGCTGTCTCCCTCTGTGCTTTGAATGTTTTGTTGCAGCCTATGAGGACACGTTCAGTCTGTTGTGAACCACACGTGGTGCCTGGTACCCTGGGTCTGGTGACACCCCGAGGGCCCCAAGGCTTGGGATGGTGCTGAGGATTGTTTCCCCCACCCTCAATCAGCCTTGTGGAGGTTCAGCCCTGCCCCTCCTCGTGCACAGCGCAGGCTGCCAGCTCCCCTGCTTGCTCACTGCAGCTTGTTTTTTACGAGCGTTGCAACCTGAAACACTTCCAACATGTTTTGGAGAACAAAGGGCTTTGGGGATTTCCACGCAGGGCTTTGCATAAGAGGCCGGGATGTGAGTCAGGTTCTGCTGGTGTTGCAGTGGGAGCAGCACGGGGCCGTGTGGGCACTGCCAGCTGCTGGGCACAGGGGAGGGGGCTGCGAACTGCTGGAGGTGCAGCTCCGTTTGCATGGGGCTGTGCATGGCTCTGCCTTGCAGAACTCTGAGAAAATGCCGTTTATTTTTGCTGTGAGAACCAACGTTTGGATAGCAAGCTGGCCTAGCTGAGTTCTGCACGAAGGTAAAAAGTGGTGTTTGTTTGTCTGCGTCCTAAGGGACCCAAGCAGATTGCTGTCACTGCCTGTCTCACTGCTCAGAGGTGTTTGTGCAAAGAGGAGCTGGCACGGCTGCTGCTGGGCTCGGTGTGCACCAGGCATGGTCCTGGCTGCTGGGGCGCCGTGCTGAGAGCACCATGGCTGGGAGCTGCTGGTGCTGCAGCCTTCCCCTGGGGTGAGGGTGACTTGAGGTGGCCCTGCTTACTCATCTAGTAAATCTTACTAAGAGCGTAACGTGACAGCAGGGGGGTTTCCTGAAGTCGTGCTCTGCAGCCTGCCCTTTGCCCAAGTGATTTCCAGCAGCACCCAGAGAGGGACTTTGCCCCCGTTGCAGAGCTGTGCTCAGCGCCAGCAGCCCGTGCAGCACACAGGTCCTCAGTGCTCCTTGCTGTGCTGCTCCGATCCGGTTGGGTCCTTCCTTCTGCAGAACCCGAGTCATGCGCTGCTCGGATGGGTCCAGCTTAACAGACACAAGATGACCTGAAAGCGAAAACTTTACTCAAAGAAAGGACAACGTTTGTCATTACAATATTGGAAACAATTCACAGAAGGAAAGCTTAAAATAAGAATCTGAAAGTGGATGGTATTTCCAGGAAAGTTACGCTCTGCGCTGCCTTCACTTCTCTGCGGTGGTTTGGCTGCAGCGCCTGCAGGCTGCCTCAGAGCTCGCTGCCTTCCTGGGGAGCAGAGCGTGGCCCTCCTTGCTCCAATATATCCCTCATCCTCAGGTTGGGCCCTGGATCGGCAGCTCTGAGCGCGGGTGGAGCTGCCCAGTCCGCCCAGCACCCGCGCTCAGCTTCCTTCTGTGCCTGGGAACACGATGTGCCTCATTCCCCCGTCTTTCTCTCCCCTAACACGGACCTTTAAATAATCTTGCTGTACCACAAGGGCGAGCATAGGGTCCTGCAGGCCCAGCCTCTCGTATTAAAACCCAAAATGGAGGGAGTTCAGGGCGGGGGTTTGGCAGGAGCTGCTGCGGCCCGCTGGCAGAGCAGGGCTGGGTGCTGCTGCTCCCCGGCCGGGTGCTGGCAGCAGAGCCCAGCTCCAGCTGCGCTCTCTTTGAAGCCCGCAAACGAAGGGCCGTGCTCGGTGCACGCAGCTCGGCCGGGCTCTGCTGGAGCTCTCCCCTGGGCTGACGGCTGGAAGGAGCGCTGCAGTCGAGGAAATCCCACCGCAGGGTGCCAGGGGCTGGACTGCATCCTGGCCTCCTGCTGCACAGGGCTCCTTTGTACTTCAGTGGCGGGTGGGGACGCCAAGCGGAAAGGTCGGGGCCGGGTGTCGCTGGCAGAGCCTGCGTGGAACCGGGAGGAACAGGCGGCCGGAGCTGCCCTGCAGCCCTGCCTGCTTGAAGCTGCGTGGTTTCTGTAACATAAAACCTACAGGTGTGTGACTTTGGTCTGCGCGGGATGCCTGGGGTTTCAGTTCTATACCAGCTTTCACTACTGGTGTGAAAAACCTCGCCTGCCTCCGTGCTTTGTGCCATCGCCCTCCTCGCAGTGTCTCAGCCCTCCCACTGCCTGTGCCAAGCAGCCCCAGCGTCGCCTCCCGCGCTCTCGTGCAACAGATTGGATTTATGCTTAAGGTCGCTTTTCCTCTTAAAATCCCGGTAGGAAGCAGCTTAGAATTAAGCAGCTCAATCCTTCAGCCTGTGCTGCCCTCTCTGTCAAAGTGCTTTTTCCTGCAGAGCCTGCAGCAATCCTTCTGTGCAGCACTCTGACCCCGTGCCTGCTGTGCACAGCCGGGCTCTGCTTCGGGAGCGTGGGGCACGGCTGTGGCAGCAGCTCCAGGCACACACAGGTGCTGTGCTGGTAAGGGGACGGCTGCTGACCCGTGCTCTCCTTTCTCTTCCCAGGATAAAGATAAAGTTTCTCTAACCAAAACTCCCAAGTTGGACCGGAGCGATGGCGGCAAAGAGGTGAAAGAGAGGGCTACCAAGAGGAAGTTACCTTTCACTGTTGGAACAAATGGAGATCAGAAGGACTCGGATACAGGTATGGGGTTCAGACTGCACGGTGCAAACAGGAGCGCCCTCGGAGAGGACAAAGCTCTCTAAAACTCAGATTGCATGCGCCCTCCTAAAGCAGATGTGTTACACCTGCATCTGTACGGATGTGTGTGTTACCCCTCTCTCACCACGTTGTGTTAGTTTGGGGCTTTTGACTTCTGGTGTTGTTCTAAAACAGAGAAATCATTTCTGATCGATGCGCACACAGCTTGCACTGCTTTGCCTGCAGCTGAGCAGCGTGTCCCCAGCAAGTTCCCTGTGCCAGTGTGCTGCCCCTGAGCTCATTGCTGCCTTTGTAAGCAGAGAGGAAAGGCTGTCCAACACCTGGAGATGGAGGGGATGTGATGAGGTGGCTGTGGTCACGTTGATCTTTTTGGTGCATTTCTTGGAAGTCTGTGCTCAGGAGCAGTGTCAGAGTCAGGGTCACAAGCTGTGAGGAGAGAGAATCATGGAATCGTAGAAGTTGGAGTCAAAGATCAGAATACTCCTGAAAATGGCAAAAAGATGTGAAATGCAGGAGAAATAAGACTGCTTCCCTGTAGCCTTGTAGTGGGGCTGTGTGTGGTGGCTGCCCTGTGCTGGCCGCGGCCTCGGTGCGTTTCTTTGTGCTGGGCACTTCATTGTTATCTTCTCCTTGCCGAACTCTGATTCCTGACTGAAAGTACCCAGTGTGTGTGGGTAAAGGACGGCCACCCTGTGGGCTGTGCCTGGGGCTGGGGTGCCCTTGGGTAGCGGAGGTGTGCTGGCCAGGCTGGGCCAGCCCTGACAGCAGTGACTCAGAGCTTTGGGTCTCCTTGTGGATGCAGAAATGTCACAGATGCTGCTGGTGGCGTGGAGAAAAAGCAGTTCAAACAGGGTAGGTAGGCAGGGACGGCCCAGTGCCAATTTGCAGCACAGGGTCACATCAGCCACCGGCCACAACCCTTCCTCTGCTGGAGTACAGCTGGGCCCGTAGGTGCACAGAAGTACCTGGGGAGGCTGATGGGATCCCCCAGAGCTGTGCAGATGTAACAGCGTTGCCCACAGCTCCCATTTAGCCGTGCCTCTCAACTGCACGCGATCCCGAGCTGCGGGCTGCGGCTCTCCCAGCCACCCCATCTGGGTGCTTTTCGCTTCCCTTCCCAGCCTTGGGATTCAGCAGTGGGATTGCAACACCCGTGCGTGCCGTGCCAGACCCAGGGCTGACCTCAGTGATTTATTCCATGCAGCCGCGCTTCCTGGACCGCCGCACGCGGGCGTCCGTATTTGTCTGAGGACAGCTTTGCTGGGGTGATCCATGGCCACGTGAAATGCAGCTGGGAGACTTGGGAGCTGGGAGAGGTCACTTTGTGCCTGTAGTGGGATGTTTTCCATCTTTCCATGTTCAGACAGCAGCATGGAGCCTCGTTGAGCTGTGCTGCGAGGCGATGCCTTGCCCTGAGCAAGCTGCACGGGCTGCAAGTAGGGAAGTGATTCCACGCTAACACAGTCCTAAAACACAAATTATTCCTTCCAGATTGTTTCTAGTGCAAAAATCCTGGATCTCAGGTGCTGGGGGAAAAAAAACAGCGTACCTTTGTGAGCCTCCGAACTGTGTCTGATACAGACCCAGCAGCATCCCTCTGCCTCCACTTCTCCTCCCTTCCTTCTCCCCCCTGCTGCAGCTCCCACGCCCGGGATCCTACGTGCTGCCTGGCAGCCGGCACTGCCAGCTCCTTCCCCAGCAACCCCGGGCTGCCTGCAGCTCCTTGCTGGGCGCCCTGCTGGAGGGAGCTTTGGCATTAAAACAGCACAGCAAATGGTAACGTGAAGAAGCACGCTGTAGGGGAAGGGGTGGCCCTGCTGGGAAGCTCCAGGCTCGAGGGGTGCAGCCTGGCATGCAGAACGCAGCACATTGGTCTTGCTGGGAATGGCTTCTTCAGCTTTATTTCAGGCTGCCGTTTGAGATCCCGCGGCTCCCTGCAGGGAGGAGTGTTGTTTTGTGGCTTTCTGTCATCCCCAGCGAGAGGCAGGACTCGATGGACATCTCCAGGGCACTTGCAGAGCTCCTGGGAGTGGCAGGACTGGACCAGGGCTGGTTCCCTGTTGCCAGCAGGTGCTGGTGGCTCGGGCACAGCCTCCTCCCATGCTTCGGAGGAAGAGGAGCACACTGAGGCAGCTCTGCCCTAATGGGGTCACTGCTGGCTGCTGGCCCTTCAGCCTCACCGCAGCTTCAGGGCTTGGGCAGCATCTCTGGACAGGTTATGCACGTTTGCAGGATGGGAGTATGGAAAAGAGGAGATGGTTTGTCCAGATCATGCCTAAACCCTGCTATTGCTAGCTGATACCCCAGCTTCAATAAACTGGCTCTTAAAATTGCAGGCGTGGGAGCTGGCCTGTGCTTGTGCCCATGTCGTAGCCGTACATTGGTGCAGCGTGTGCTGCTCTGTGTCAGAAGGGACTGCAGGTGCACTGACCTCAGCAGCAGTGCTTCAGAAGCAACTGCTTCCTGAATACCAGGGAAATTGTAATTCTGAAGCCTTCTGAGGAGGGCTTCTGGTGGGCAGAAGGGCTGTGGGGTGCGAGCAGGGTGTTGTTTCTGCATCACTGCTACCAGCAGGAGCTGTGGCTGTGTGCAGCCCTGGCTGGGAGCGCTGGGTTGATGCCACGTGTTTGGTAGCACTGTGGCTTTGGATCATGAGATTTCTCAGCAGCACTCAGTGTTTTTGTGTTGTTACAGCCATGCAAGCCGAACCAAATGTCCCCCGCACAGCAGTGGGGGCTTGGCATGGGTCAGGGCATGGGATGGGGAAGCAGCGTCCCGTGGTGTCAGAGCTGCGGGCCGCTGTGCTCCAGCAGCATTCCATGTGCGGCTCGGCTCCGGGCTCAGCCTGCAGCGTGACGCCGATCCGAGGTCAGCGATGCGATGAGTCAGAGCCGGCCCAGCCCTTCCCTCCCCACAGCACAGCCCAGCTCTGCTCTGCGCGGCCCCTTGGTCACGGCGTGGGGGTGGCAGTGCGAGGAGGGAGGCACTGCTGCGTCCAGAGCAGCGCCTGTGAACGCGCCCGTTCCTTCTGCGTGGCTCCACTCAGGTGTGTGAAGCTGGGACTCGGGGGCTGTGCCACACTGGGGCTCGCATTGGTTGGATGATTTCAGCCCTTTTCTTTTTTACTAAAATAGTTGAGAAGCTGTTCTCACCTAGCAACCGGGGAGGAGTGTGTGTCAGAGCTGCTCCGCTCCATAGCGCTGCTCAGTGCGGATGGGCTGCAAGCAGCAGCAGCCTTCACCTGGCCCTTGGAGCTCCCTGCGTGCAGCAGCCAGCTGGGAGCAGTGCAGAAGGTGTGTGTATGTGTGTGGGGGGGGGGCAGCCACCCCCTCCCAGCCCTCCTTAGCATGCAGGGGAGCGGCCGCAGCACACCGTGGCTCTGCCAAGCATCATCAATGATGGCTTTTTCTTTCATAGAAGAGCTTTTATCGGCGCTGTCTGCAGAGTCTCCTGCCCCCGGCTGCTGGGGGGTGGCTTCCTCCTCCTCCTCCTCTTCCTCCTTTTTAGGGCCTCGTGGGAAATGAGAAGTTGGGCCCTGAAAATGGGTCTCTCCTGGAGTTGTCTGTATTTATCACAGAGTCACAGAGATGGGCTTCTGATTGAACGCCGGGGTTTCCCCCGCAGCAGCTGGATAGTCAATGGCTGCTCTGCATAGGCACACTGACACCTTTATGGTTGTGCTGTCTGTCCAGCGAGCACAGCTCAGGGAAGCCGTGCTGCTTGGGCTGCTGGCAACCTGGGGCATGGCACTGAGCCTCTCCCAGCTGGATCCTGCTTCTGGGATGCTGGGGTTGCAGGGCTCAGGGTGTCAGCTCCGCTTCACCCCTCTGTCCTCCTGCTCTCCCTTTGGCTGCATGCAGGCAGCACCACCGTGTGCTCACCCTGCAGCTGCTGCAGCACACACGCCAGCTCAGTGCTGCAAACCGTGCCTTGCTCCCTGCTGCAGGCTGCACGCTCCCTGCTGCAAACTCTGCTCTTCTCCCTGCTGCAGCTGCACGCTCCATGCCCACCCACTGCCCTCCTGCCCTGCCCTCAGTGCTGGGCTCCAGGCTGCCCTCGCCGTGCGCCCTCCAAGTGCTGCAGCAGGGATGAGTCACACTTAACGCATGCCAAGCTGAGGACTGGGAAAGCAGAGCTTGTGCAGTCTCTCGGGGTGCAATGCAGTCTCCATTGCTGTCTATGCCATTCTAATTTATTCCTATTGATCTTCTGTTTGCGTGCCTGCACGGTGAATAAACCCGGAACGCCCGACCCGAGAGCGGTGCTGGTTGCTGAGCTGCTCAGCATGAGCTGCAGCTTTGGGAATGGTATTTTTCCTCAGGGTACCACCTTGTAAGCCTGTGCTGTCATGTCAGAGCCGGCTGGGCAGACACTGCCTGCATTACAGGGCACGTGGGAGCAGGGAGCTGCTCTCTGACCAACCCACCTGAACCCGAAAGGTTCCCCCACCATTCACTTCTGCCTGTGCTGAGCTCAGAATCGCAGCGTGGTTGGGTTGGAAGGGACCTTAAACATCACACACGGGACGTTTGGAACCTGGAGCCAAGCTCTGCGTGCAGCTTCCCCTCCTGAACCTGCAACAGCAGTGCTCTGAGCAAAGCTTTCCAGGCTGCCATGGAAGAGGTTGTGGCTGTGGGGTGGGGAGCCCACGTCCTGCAGGCAGCCTGGTGCCAGTGAGTGCTGCACAGCACGCGCTGCCCGGGTTATTTTTATCGTGTCGATCACATGCTTTTTGATGCTAAATGTTCTATGGAGGAGGAGAAACCTCCAACTGCGGAATGAATAGGAGTTTAGGGGTTTGGGGTTGAACTTGATAATGAATTTTTGCAGATCGCAGGCTCGCGCTGACAGCCTGCAGCAGCCAGGTGCCTTAAGGAATGCTGCCCAAAGCACTGCCCCCTTAGTGCTCAGGTGGCAGCGGGTGCAGTGCTGAGGCTTTGTCTGGAGAGAGCACAGTGTGGGTTTGGGATTTCTGGGCTTTGCAGCCCCAGTGGGGAGCAGAGGAGCGGGGCTGGGCCCCCGGGGCTGGGCGCAGTGAGGCAGGGCTCACCCCTGTGCTCCATGTGTGCCAGAAGGAGCGAGGAAGAGAAAAAACAGGAAAGAAACGTTACTTGTTACTGATTCATAGTCCGGGGGAGGAAGGTAGGGCTCTCAGAGCCCTCAGAGATGTGTGTGTTCTGCTCAGGTGTAAGGTGGAATGTTTGCAAGGAGATGTGTCGCAGTGAAAACAAGGATATTGCCAATATTTTGTCACCTGTCATTGAGAAATAGCACAGATGTGGGGTCCTGGGCTGCTGTCTGCAGGGTGTGCAACCTCCATTCAGGAGGGAGATGAAATGTGAGCATAACCCCTTGGGACCGGGGCCTCGTGGTGGTGCATTGCCCTGCCTTGGGCCTCCTCCCCGTGCCGTGTCAGGAGCAGGGGCTGCTCACCTGCATTTGATAACCTCTGTCACCATCCCTGTGTCCACAGCAGGACCCATCAGTCAGCCAGGCTGCAGGCATGCTGTGCCAGCACTCAGAGGTGGGTGGGAGCAGCGTTGGGTTTTCCACGCCGTGTCTCCTTATGCTTTTTGCAGGGTTAGGACAGTTGCCTGGTAGGAGGAACGCAGCAAGGCTGCTTGGCAAAGAGTCTCCTTGCTGCTCTGCAGATCTGTGTTCTGCCTCCTGCTTGGCTGGCTGCATGAAAGGAAATTGAACTTTGGTTTCCTCAAGTGAGAGCTGCAAGCTTTGGCTTCATCCCTGCAGTGGGGCACGGGTGGCTGCAAGAGCACCAGCACCAGGGGAGGGGCTGCCAGCTCTCCTTGCCTGGGGAAGGGAGTGATATTTGCGAAGAGAAAACACTTGCAAAGGGAAAAACACTTCAGAAAGCTGTGATCAGGCTTCTTGCCGTGGTGCAGCAGTGGGGTGGAGCAGCAGGCCGAGCTCTGTGTGGTTTGGTGAGCTGGGGTGAGACGGCGGCGCTGCCCAGCTGTCACCCTGCACCTCCGCAGCATTCGTGTTGATCCTGTTGGTACCTCCAGTTCAAGCTGCTCTGTGGCAGTGGAAGGCTGCAGGCAGTCCCTGAAGCGCTGTGGCATGAAATGGAGGCTGCTAGGAGCTGGATGGAATGCCTAGCATGGCAGCACTGGTGGTGCTGGGTCTGTCCTGTTCCATCCCATCCCACCATGGGCAGCAGGAGGGTGACATGAGCCAGGTGCCAGCACTCCCAGCACCGGGACGTGCTCTCCTCCAGAGACTTTGATCCTTCACACACCATCAGGGATGCAGAGCACTGCTGGCACCCTGCTCAAGAAGGAGCACAGCTCCCAGTACAGCAGCACTCACTCACTGGTTGTGCTTTGTGTCACAGAAAAGCAGGGTCCAGAGCGGAAGAGGATTAAAAAGGAGCCCGCCACGAGGAAGCCTGGCTTGCTGTTTGGGATGGGCCTTTCAGGAATCCGGGCAGGCTACCCGCTCTCCGAGCGCCAGCAAGTTGCTCTGCTCATGCAGATGACAGCAGAAGAGTCTGCAAACAGCCCAGGTAAGCTCAGGAGCGTGGTTTGTGTGGGTGAAGCTCACAGCCAGCTGCTGCATACATTCCCCACCCGCTGTGGGGTCTGTGCAGGCGTTGTGCTGTCTGTGCATACTTTGCATCCCACACACAGGTGTTGCAGCCTTAGCCAATGGCTCTGTGGTTCGTAACCCTAGTCCAGCAGCCCAGGTTGCTCTTACTGGGAAACAGCAGAGAGCTGTGCAGTGCTGAGAGCATTCAGCTGCTGCCCCAGGAAACGCCGCCCTCCCAGGGCTGCCGGAGCTCACGTGCACTTGGTAGAAAAGGCACTTCCTCAGGAAGGGAGGTTTTGGGGTGAGGATCTGCACGTGCAAGGAGCGTGATTATCTGCAGCGGCTGTGGCAGCCTGCAAGTGCTGCCTGTGCTGCACACACAGGCTTTCCTCCGTCCTCGCAGCAGTTAACTCAGTGCCTGTGGGGAGTGTTTGGGTGGAGAGATGAAAAGCGGTGCAACAGCTCCCTCTAAGGGTTTGGGTCTTGCCATGAACGGCCGATCGTGACCGTGCTTCTCTCCTCCCTGCAGTTGACACAACACCAAAGCATCCCTCTCAGTCCACAGTTTGTCAGAAGGGAACTCCTAACTCTGCCTCCAAAACCAAAGATAAAGTAAATAAGAGAAACGAGCGAGGGGAGACTCGGCTGCACCGAGCTGCCATCCGCGGGGACGCGCGGCGCATCAAGGAGCTCATCATCGAGGGCGCCGACGTCAACGTGAAGGACTTTGCAGGTGAGCAGGGTTTTCCACCTGGAGAATGGCTGCTGCCAGAGAAAGCCTTTCCCTCGTGTTGAGGGTTTGCTGCAGGTCAAGGGGAGACAATCCCAAAATAATGACAGAATAAGGATTTTGGTTAGAAAAGATGTTGTGGAATCGTCACGCCAGAGCTGGATGGCCAATGCTGCCAGCATCCCGGGGTGCACGTGCTGAACACGGGGTGCCCAGCTGCCCCTGCAGCTTCAGTCTTTCTGTTCTCTTTGCACGATTATAAATAGCAGTGCATGTTCCTCCGCCCGTGTGATGAACATCAGTGTGAGACTGAAGCTCTGTGGTGATTAATTCTGGTCACAGGTGCCCCTCTCACTCAGCAGTGAAGGTACTGCAGCGATCTCCCACGGCGCTATCAGCAAAACACCCGGAGCCAGGAGACTTCAAAACAGCGCCTGCTTAAAAATAGCTTGTTTGAACATGATAAAATGCTTCGTTCTGTGCTCTGCAGAGGTTTGTTTGAGAACTGGGGCCGCCGTTACTGTGGAGATGTGCTGTTTGGTGTATCTCAGATCGGGCTCTGTTTTGCAGTGCAGGGCTGCTTGCTTGGAGAAGACAAATTATGTCTGTGAGGTCTGTGCAGAGGATGTTGTGGGGGAGTATCTGCAGCTCAGTGCACTGCTCTGTGTGGCAGCCCTGTTGCTCAAGCTGGAAAGGAAAAGGACTTAAGCCATGCCTTAGAGCATAAAGTTTCCTAATTCCGTACCCCAAATTTCACCATTGGCTTTGCTGGGTCTGTACTGTTTCCATCACACGATGTGGGTGCAGATGAGGAGAGGTGGGGCTGCAGGGGCTCCTGCAGGGCTGCAGTTGTGGGGCAGAGCTGCGGGTCCTGGCGCAGGGCCGGCTGTCCCACTGGGCTTCGTGGCACAGGCAGCAGAGGCAGACAGGAGTTCCTCCTTACTGCCTCCAGCCCCATGAATGTGATGCCTGGTTCTGAAGGTGTGTTTGCTTGCAGGCTGGACAGCATTGCACGAGGCGTGCAACCGGGGTTACTACGATGTTGCAAAGCAGCTGCTTGCTGCAGGCGCCGAAGTCAACACCAAGGGGTTGGACGATGACACCCCCCTGCACGATGCAGCAAACAACGGGCACTTCAAGGTTGGTTTTTGCTGGTTTTTATGGATTATTTTTTTTAATGACTTTTTTTTTTTCCTTCCAGTCCTTTCAAGCAGCCAGCTGCGTAGACACGAAGATTCCGGGTATTCTGTTATCATTTGCTGCTGATAGCAGGTGGGAGCTCCCTGCGCCATTCTGTGGGGCTTTTCTTGTGTAGGAGGAAAGCTCATCCTTTCTGGAACAGGAGGAGAGAGCGTGGCCTTGCATCTTGTTCTGCTCCTTCCTTCCTTGCCCAAGTTCATCTGTGTTGCTGGGTTTTGTCTCCTTTCTTACCGGTATCTGTTAGTGCCACAGGTTTATCCCTGGCAACAGGCTGCTCTCCTGCTTGAAGATACACCCCCGTTCTGTTTTATATCAAAAGCATACAGAAAAGAAATCTCTATAAACATTTAAAGTCTCGATTTCTGCTTTCAGGTGGTGAAATTGTTGTTGCATTATGGAGGGAACCCTCATCAAAGCAACAGGAAGGGAGAGACGCCGTTAAAAGTAGCCAACTCTCCCACCATGGTGAATCTGCTCCTGGGGAAGACGACGTATCCCTCCAGCGAAGAGAGCTCAACAGGTGAGGCCAGTTTTGTGCATGTGGTGCTGTTTGTGGCCCACAGCTGTCTGTGAGCACAGAGCTGTTAGGAGGACAGCAAGGTCAGACTCGTCAGAGTGCCCACATGCTGCTGCTGCAGTCCGGAGTCCTTCTGTAGGCATAAGCCCAGCTCAGATGAGTGCAGCCTTGAGCTCCAGGAGCAGTGGCCGTTTGCCCTGGAAGCCCGCACTGAGATAGCTTGCCTGGTGTAATTAAGATACAGGATTGGAATTCATTTGCAGATAAATGGATATCTGACATTAAGATGTGGGTGATGTCCCAGCCCGTGCCTGGATGGGAGGATAGTGGACATTTCCAGGCTGTGTGCTGTCATGGCTGGGCCAGGTGGGAAGTGCTGCAGGTTTCATTAGCACTAAGTGGAGGAGAGGTTCCCGTCCCACGGGGGGTGTTGGCCTGCACTGTGTGCAGTCATAATCCTCTTCACAGGCCTTAACGTGTTGTTGTTCTCTCTGCAGAGACCTCAGAAGAGGAGGATGCCCCTTCCTTCGCGCCCTCCAGTTCCGTTGATGGCAATAACACAGACTCAGAGTTTGAGAAGGGCCTGAAGCACAAGCCCAAGGCCCAGGAGCCCCCCAAAACCATCACCCCAGTAAAGGATGAGTACGAATTCGATGAGGATGATGAACAGGACCGGGTCCCACCAGTCGACGACAAACATTTGCTGAAAAAGGATTACAGGAAAGAGACTAAAGCCAACAGTTTCATTTCCATACCCAAAATGGAAGTGAAAACTTATACTAAAAATAACACAATTACACCAAAGAAAGCTGCCCACCGCATCCTGTCGGACAGCTCGGACGAGGAGGAGACCGGCGTCGCTGTGGGGACAGGCGAGAAGCTGCGCCTTTCGACCCACTCGATATTGCCCAGCAGCAAGATCCGGGAGCCTGCCAGCACCAAGGCACCGAAGGAGAAAAGCAAAGTAAAAAAGAAGCGGAAGAAGGAGACGAAAAGCAAAGAGGTTCGGTTTGGCAAAAAAAATGACAAATTTTGTTCCTCTGAATCAGAGAGCGAAAACGTGGAGAGTGAGGAGGATGATAGAGACTCTCTGCAGAGCTCTAGCTGTGTAAAGGACTCCAGGCTAGTGCTAAAGGAATCCTCCTTGTTTAACTCTCTGTCTGCCTCATCGACCTCTTCTCATGGGAGCTTAGGATCCCAGAAACACAATGCTAACCTTACAGAACAGCACTCCAAGCACTGGAGGACGGACAATTGGAAAACCATATCTTCTCCAGCTTGGTCAGATGTCAGCTCCTTGTCGGACTCCACGAGGACGAGGCTGACGAGCGAGTCGGACTACTCGTCTGAGGAGTCGAGCCTGGAGTCGCTAAAGCCAGTCAGGAAGAAACCAGAGCACAAAAAGAAAAACACCTCCCACAGCACTGTTCCTGAGAAAAAGAATTCATTCCATAGCAACGTGGACGGAGCGATCCCGAAGCTGGATAAGGAGGGGAAGGTGGTTAAAAAGCATAAAACGAAGCATAAACATAAAAACAAGGACAAGGGGCAGTGTCCCATCAGCCAAGACATTAAAATAATCAAAACTTTTTCTTTTGAGTTTGAGGACTCTAAGCAAAAGCCTGAGAAAGGCTTGATAGTAGAGACAGAAAATCCAGTCGAAAACAAGTTGAAAGTGTTAAAGCACGAGCGAGAACACTGTAAGAAGGAAGACAAGCTCCCCAAAGGTAAAGCGGAGGAGAAGGACTGGTTGTTTAAAGATGAGACTGGAAAATCCTCTAAAGAGGAGAAGTCATTAAGGAAAGTCAAAGATGGCAGTAAAGACCTGAGCAAATCCTTCAGGGAAGGATTGAGTAAATCGGAAAAAGAGAAACCTGTGAAGGAGAAGTCTCCCAAAGAGGAGAAGCCCAGAATACACAAGGAGGAGAGGAAGAAGAAGTCGAAAGACAAGCAGTCCAAATCCGAAAAGAAGAACGAACTGAAGGAGGAGAAAGCTGCTAAGCTTGAGAAAGAAAAATCCTTCAAGGAGGAGAAGGAAAAATGCAAAAAAGACAAAATGTACAGGGAGGAGTCTGGGTTCGACGAGTTCAATAACAAAGCCCAGTTTCCCGAAAGCGAGGACACCAAGTTCAGCCTTTCGGATGATCAGCAGGAGAGGTGGTTCTCAGACCTGTCTTCTGATTCGTCCTTCGATTTCAAAGGCGAGGATAGCTGGGATTCTCCGGTAACGGATTTCAGGGAGATTAAAAACGACACTGTGGCAAAGCTAATCATAGAGCCAGTGAAAGAGGAAATTAAAGACAAGAAAAAGGAAAACAAGACGAAAGAGAAGAAAGAGTACAGCGAGAAACGTAGCGAAAAGGACTCTTTCTTAAAGAAGAAAGAGAGAGACTACGTGGACAAGAGCTCAGAGAAGAAAAAGGACCAAAGTGACAGGCACAAAGCTGCTCCTGGTTATTTGCCTGAAAAAGATAAGAAGAGGAAGGATTCTGCAGAGGGCGTTAAGGAGAAGAAAGAGAAAGAGGCGGGTGAAACCAACAAAGACAGAAAGGATTCCTCTGATGGCTCTAAAGACCGAAAGGAGAGCAAGACGAAGCAGGAGGAGCCGTACCGGGACGACTTCAAGGAGTTTGGCTGCGAGGCGTTCTTCAAGGAGAAGCCTGACGCCGAGTTCAGCGGCAAAGCCCTGGAGAGCTGGGAGAGGCACCACTCCGGGAAGGACAAGGAGAAGAAGGATGCTTCTGAGAAGGAAAAAAAAGAGAAAGCGAAGCCAGAAAAGTACAAGGAAAAATCCAAAGAAGGCGACAAGGAGAAAAGCGAGAAAGCGGCTCCAGAGAAAATGCCAAAAGACAAAGAGCTGGAAAAGAGCTTCAAAGAGAAGAAGGAAAGCAAGGAGAAATACAAAGATCTACACAGCAAAGACAAAGAAAGGAAAAGTTCCTTCGACCAAGTGAAAGAGAAGAAGGAGAAAAGCTTTTCCACGGACCGAGAAGACTTCTCTGAGAAGAAGGATGAGAAGAAGGGCAAGGAGAAGAGCTGGTACAGCATCGCGGACATCTTCACCGATGAGAGCGAAGACGAGAGGGACGATTACAGCTTGACGGGGTTCAAAGTGGGCGAATCGGTGGGGAGCGAGATGCACCGCCTGGACAGCCTGCAGGAGAAGGACGAGGGTGAGAAGGAGCTGTACGCCGACAAACACCGCAAGCACTCCTCCGAGCGGCAGCACTGCGGGGAGAAACAGAAGGACAAGGAGTCCAAGGAGAAGAAAAAGGACAAGGGAACATCGGAAGGGGGGAAAGAGAAGAAGGAGAAGAACTCCTTCGAAAAACACAAGGAGAAGAAGGATAAGGATTCTTCGGAGAAGTACAAAGACAGGAAAGACAGAACGTCCATCGATTCCAATCAGGAGAAGAAGAACAAGCAGAAGCTGCCGGAAAAGGCTGACAAGAAGCACGCCGGCGACGAGAAGGTGAAAAACAAGCACAAGGAGAAGCTGGATAAGGAGCATTCCAAAGAGAAGAAGTCTTCGAAAGGAGGAGAGCCGGAGAAGAGCCTGCTGGAGAAGCTGGAGGAGGAGGCTCTCAATGACTACAGAGATGACTCCAACGACAAAATCAGCGAGATCTCCTCCGACAGCTTCACGGACAGAGGGCAGGACCCCGGGCTCAGCAGCCTCTTCGAGTCTTCGAATCTCTCTCTTGCAGACGCCTCCGAAGAAAAGTTCAAGGACTCCCTGCCACTGCCCTGCCTGCAGGACAAACTGAAGGAGAAGGAGCGGCACAGACATTCCTCATCCTCCTCAAAAAAGAGTCACGAGAAGGAAAAGGCGAAGAAGGAGAAGACCGAGAAGAAGGAGAAAGCAGACGAGTTCAAGGACTCCAGCAGCAGAAAGGATTCCACTCATTACGAAAAGGATTTCTCTGTGGATGGGGAGGCTTTCAGCGCTTCCTACGGCATGAAGGCAGAGCCTGATGAGGAACCAGAGAAAAGCATTGATTACTTATTTTCTGAGAAGAAAGATAAAAATGATTCTGAAAGAGAGCTGTCAAAGAAGGCGGAAAAAGACAAGACTTACGGTTCCAGCGCCATCAGCACTGCTAAAGAGAAAAAGAAGCGAGATAAACACAAGGAAAAGTGGAAGGAGGAAAAGGAAAAGCACAGAGACAAACATGCAGATGGTTTCTTCAAACATCACAAAGATGAACCAAAGTCAGCACTTAAGGACAAGGACAGTCCTCAAGTTACCGCCTTCAAGGATAAATTGAAGGAGGAAAACCTCAAATTTGGTGAGACCAAACTGAAAGAGAAGCTCAAGGAGAACCAAGAGAAAGACAAATCAGAGTCAATAAAAATAAGCAACGGCAACGAAAAAATCACCCTTTCCAAAGACAGCGGCAAGAAGGATGCCAGGCCGAGGGAGAAGCTGCTGGGGGACGGAGATCTGATGATGACCAGCTTTGAGAGGATGCTGAGCCAGAAGGACCTGGAGATCGAGGAGCGGCACAAACGGCACAAGGAGAGAATGAAACAAATGGAGAAAATGAGGCACAGGTCCGGAGACCCCAAACTGAAGGACAAAATCAAGAGCTCTGAAGATGTCCGCAAGAGGAGTCTGGATCTGACAGCAAAGAAGCCGTTGGCGCTGGACACGCAGCTCAAGGACAAGAAGCTCAAAGAGCTGGGCCCGCTGACGCCCATCCTGTCGCCGGAGAACAAGGCGCAGCCCAGCGCTGGGGCGGACTCCAAGGACTGGATCACGGGCCCGCAGCTGAAGGAGATCCTCCCGGCGTCCCCGAGGCCGGACCAGAACCGGCCCACGGGCGTCCCCACCCCGGCCTCCGTCGTATCGTGCCCCAGCTACGAGGAGGTGATGCAGACCCCGCGCACGCCCTCGTGCAGCAACGAGGACTACACCGACCTGATGTTCGAGTGCGCGGACTCGCAGCACTCGCTGCCCATATCCACCATGTCCATGAACGCCTGCTCGCCGTCCTTCTTTGACAGGTATGCCAACGTGGCGGGGGCCCTCCCTGAGAACCCGGCTCAGACCCCAACTCGGACCATCCCCTCCTCCAACCTGTACCGCTCCATCTCTGTGGACATCAGAAGGGCGCCCGAGGAAGAGTTCAGTGTCGGAGATAAGTTCTTCAGACAGCAGAGTGTCCCGGCGACCTCAAATTACGACTCTCCCGTGCAGCATTTAATGGAGGAGAAGGTTCCCCTTCCTTCTGTTCCCACCGAGAAGTTCCAGTGTCTGTCTCCTGGCTATTACTCTCCGGACTATGGGGTTTCTTCGCCCAAGGTGGAAGCCCTGCACTGCCCACCAGCGGCGGTCAGCGGGGTCTCGCAGTCACCTGAAAGTGTCTTTTCTGGTTTACAAGCAAAGTCCTCCCCTTCGCACAGAGATGAGCTTCTGGCTCCCTCGGTAGAAAGTGCTCTTCCCCCTGACCTGGGCATGCCGCTGGACACTACGGAGGAGCAGCAAGCCACCGCCTCCATCATGCCCCCAGAGCCCACCTACCTGCCACCTATTGAAGAGAATAATTTTGGTTCGGCAATGCCAGAACAGACCAGCATGGACTGGGACACCCCTCCTGCCCGGAACCCCGACACGGCAATTCCTCCCAGCCTGATGGCAAACGCAGGCGAGCACTCTGTCGGCTGGTCCATGGGCCCTGAGCTCCTGATGAAATCACCCCAGCAGTTTGCCGAGTCTCCAAAGCCTGCGCTCTGCTCCCTGGAGCCCATCCATCCTACGCCGGTCGCCTTCATCCCCACAGACGCTTCCTACCCCGTTTCCCCCATCTCGTACCCTCTGTCCGTGTCAGAGCCGGGGCTGGATGAAGTCAAGGAAGACGCTGAGGAGGCCGTACCAGGAGAAATGGCGAATGCTGAGGAGCAGGCACCATACATGTCCCCCACGAGGCTGGACACGTTTTTCACCGGCTGCAAGCCCCTTCCCGAGGAGGCACCCGAGATCCCCGCGGAAGCCCCCTGCGCCCCAGCAGAACCCGAGGCAGAGGTGGTCAGCGTGCCAGAAAACACCTATTTGGAAAACAGCGGCACGGCGCCGGCAAACGGCGAGGAGGCGGTGACGTGGCCAGACCCCTTCACCACCACTGAGGATGAGCTGGACCTCGGCCCCTTCTCGCTGCCTGAGCTCCCGCTGCAGCCCAAGGACGTGGCTGAGGCGGAGGTGGCCGAGGCAGAGCCGGCCGAGGAGGGCACGGCTGCAGCTCCAGAGGCGAGTGCTGGGAGCACAAAGGCCGGCATGGCTGCCACAGCCAGCGGAGAGGCAGAGGAGCCCGCGGCCGTCCCAGCAGCACCCGTCCCACCCACAGACACTGAGCCACCAGCTGAGGAGCAGAAACCTGACGGGGCTGCGCCAGAAGCCACCTCGGAAGCAACGAGTGGGGCAGAGGAGAAAGGAGGGGAGGAGGCAGAGGCGCAGGTGCTCCCAGCTGCCCCG
Source organism: Tympanuchus pallidicinctus (assembly GCF_026119805.1). NCBI lineage: Eukaryota > Metazoa > Chordata > Aves > Galliformes > Phasianidae > Tympanuchus > Tympanuchus pallidicinctus. The sequence goes on from NW_026294739.1 coordinate 24,568,587, forward strand.
TTAGAGCCTGCGCAGGCTGAGGGCAAAGAGGTGGAGGGCGCACACGATGAGCCGGCCGCCTCCGCTGCAGCGGCGGAGGGCAGCTCCAGTCCTCCTGCAGCCCCCACCGAGGGCAGCGCTGGCCCTGAGAGCACCACGGGGCGCACCGGGAGCCAGGGCCCTGCCTCACAGCCCGAGGCCCCTCCGGCTCAGGCAGAAGTTGTTGAGCCAGTGCAGAAACCAGTAGCAGAAGCTCCCAAACCCCCCAAAATAGAAGAGATTCCTCAGCGGATTACCAGGAACCGGGCGCAGATGCTCGCCAACCAAAACAAGCAGAACGCCGCGGCTGCCGAGAAGGAATTTCCTGCTGTCCCCGCGCCCACCACCCGCACCAAGGGCCGAGTGACCGAGGAGGACGATTCCCAGGCGCAGCACCCACGGAAGCGCCGCTTCCAGCGCTCCAACCAGCAGCTGCAGCAGCAGATCAACACGTCCACCCAGCAGACCCGTGAGATGATCCAGCAGACCCTGGCAGCTATCGTCGACGCCATCAAACTGGACGACATCGAACCGTACCACAGCGACAGATCCAACCCCTACTTCGAGTACCTCCAGATCAGGAAAAAGATCGAAGAGAAGCGGAAAATCCTCTGCTACATCACTCCCCAGGCTCCACAGTGCTACGCCGAGTACGTCACCTACACGGGCTCCTACCTGCTGGACGGCAAACCTCTGAGCAAGCTCCACATCCCCGTGGTGAGTCCCCTCTCTTTGCCTGCGGTGTAAAACGCAGCGCTGAGGCTCTGTCCTGTCTGCCAACACGGCCACGTTGTCCCCCAGTACACCCAGAGCACTTCCATGGTGCCCAGCGGTGCCTTTCCTGTACTTGCAGGCAGTTCTCACAGTGACAGAGCGAAGCCTTGAGGAGCAGGGGGCTGCGTGGTAAATGCATCCTCGGAGATGTGCTTTTGCAGAGACCTTAGGCTGTGCTTAAGAGCCTAAGATTTGTTCAGGTTTTAGAGAAGGGTGGTGTGAATGCGCAGGATTTGAGGCCAGAAGGCAAGATGGCTTTTAAAGGCAGTGCAGTAATGAACCTCGGAGAGTGCAGGATAGCTGCTGCCTTTGTCCACTGAGCGCTGCTGTTTCACCTGCTGACAGCACGCAGGATCTGCCTCGGCTGCTCTGCACAAACGTGCTCTGCAGGTGCTTGGCGCTGCAGGCAGTAACTGCAGGATCCTGCAGGAGGAGGTCAGTGCAACTGCTTCCCTCCCTGCTGCACACAGGGTCAGGTACTCTGGCTATTTCCGCTGCCCGTACGACGCAGCCCATGCGTCAGTTCCGGTCTGATGAGCTCGCACCCCCTTCGCCTGCCAGCACTGCCATGGGCGTAGCTGAGCGCACACCTGCCTGCTCCTTCGTGCAGCAGTTCAGGGCCCAAGTGCCACAGCCCTGCAGTTCTTGGCTCCTCCAGGGGTGGTGACTCCTGCAGCTCCCTGGGCAGCCCGTGCTGCTGCCTGACCAAAGCAGCCTTTCCTAACTGCCCCGTTGTGCCCCACAGATCGCCCCACCACCATCGCTGGCAGAGCCCCTAAAGGAGCTGTTCAAGCAGCAGGAAGCCGTGCGGGGGAAGCTGCGGCTCCAGCACAGCATCGAGCGGGTAAGGCAGCGCCAGCAGCTCTTGCTGGGGACAGAGCCCTGAATTCCCTTTGCTGAGGGAAACTGAGGTTGCCGCACTCACTGCTGTGTTTGCTCTCTCCCAGGAGAAGCTCATTGTCTCCTGCGAGCAGGAGATCTTGAGGGTGCACTGTCGGGCAGCACGGACTATTGCCAACCAGGCTGTGCCCTTCAGTGCCTGCACCATGCTGCTGGACTCCGAGGTCTACAACATGCCTCTAGAAAATCAGGTCAGTAGTGCCTGCCTGCCTGCACAGGGCTGTCCCTGGGGAGCTGTGCAAGACCCCAAGCAAATGGGTTTATCTGGGTTGAGTTACAGGGAGAGAACCGTTAAAGTAATCTGAACGCTGGCTTGGAAAGCACTGGGCTGCTTCCAGCACAAAGGACGTGGAATCCCTTCCTCTGCTCAGAGGGAATTGGGCCGGGTTTGGGAGCTCTGATGTATCTCCTGCACCCTGCACTCCTGCACACAGCAGGCAGTGTCTGCCTGTCAGGCTGTGCTCCCACGTCCCCCCGCTCTGACCGCTGCGAGCGAGTGCTGTAAGAGGGGTCTGAGCACGGCCTGTTGGACCTTGGAGTGCTGAAAGCAAATAACCCATCTCCCACGTCATTCCTTTTTGCTCAGGGAGACGAAAACAAGTCGGTCAGGGACCGCTTCAATGCACGGCAGTTCATTTCCTGGCTGCAAGACGTGGACGACAAGTACGACCGGATGAAGGTGAGGGCTGTGGGTGCAGCGCAGGGCACAGATCCACTGCTCAGCACCATGGGGCACAGCTTGGGGAGCTGCATTCCTGTGGCTTCCAGAAGCTCTGCAGCGAGGCGTGTGGGTTGCTGGGCCAGAACCAGGGGATGGGGACACATTCTGCTTGGGGCTGCCTGTCTGGCTGCTGCTGCGTTGTCAACCTAAGCCTCCTGTTCTACTCACTCCCATGGTTGCTCTTGGCTGGCTGCAGCAAACTGGGAATTGGGCAGGGTTAAGAGTGCTCTGCAGGGCCCTGGGCAGGCAGACCTGGGGGAGACGTTGGTCCATTGGTGACAGAGAGGTGGCAGCTCTGCATAGGGAGCAGCACCCTGTCAGCACTGTTACTGACACCATGGGTTCAGAGCTCTGAGTGCTCATGGCTTTGGAAGCTACTGCACCTCCCTGGCTGCAGAGGGTTGGAGATTCATGATCCTTGAGGTCCCTTCCAACCCTGTGAGGCTCTGTAATAGGAAGATAATAGCAGGGTGGTACAGTCTTTGTCTGCAGCAAATGAAAATAAGCCTAAATACAGCAGCCACAGAGGCAGAAATGAAAGAAAAGAGCTGCTTACCTTTGGAAGGCCTCAGATAGATAGTAAGAGATGCCCTCACTTCCACTGCCAGCCCTTAAATGAGGTCTGGGAGGGGGAGGATCCTGGCTCCAGCCCTTCCATCACTCAGATTCATTGCTTGCACCTGAGCTCCCCTGGGCTGGCCCTGCCTTCCCACCGGCTGCTCATTCACTGCTCCAGGCTGTAGCCCTGCCCCTGCAGGCTCCCCGTGGTGACAGAGAGCATCCTGAGCTCTGCGTCTCCTCCAGGCACGGGCCGGGCGCTCTTAACAGCAGGAGGAGCGCGGGAGGGATCCGTTCTGTGGTGGGGGCTCCACAGGAGCAGCCCTGTCCTGCCCAAGGGCTGCAGCGCCCCCCCCCGGCCCTCACCACCCCTCTGTCCCCTTTTCCTGCAGACGTGCCTGCTGATGCGGCAGCAGCACGAGGCCGCCGCGCTGAACGCGGTGCAGAGGATGGAGTGGCAGCTGAAGGTGCAGGAGTTGGACCCCGCGGGGCACAAATCCCTCTGCGTCAACGAGGTGCCCTCCTTCTACGTGCCGATGGTCGACGTGAACGATGACTTTGTGCTGTTGCCGGCATGACAGTTCTGCACCGGGAGACGTCACTGAACACTGGCACGGACGGAGCCCTCCGAGGTCGGGCGGTCGCGCTCACATTCACCCTTCCCGCTTGCTGATGAATCCCTTGGTCAGAGGAGGAGGAAGCAGCTATCGGCAGAAATACAGCAAAACAGACAAACAACAAACCGATCGGAAACGAAACACAACATTGCACTTTCTTCACAGCGCGGCCCTCGGTGCCGGACTGACGGCGCGGCCCCTCCGTGCCCGGCGGCGGGCGGCAGCAGCGGGCGGAGCTGCAGGAGCTGCTGCCTGGCACAGGGCGGCGCTCTGCGCACGGAGAGGAGACCACGGGGGGGCAGGGGGCGATTTTCTCTTCCATCCCGGGGGCGTCTCCAAAAAAGACTGAGTCGAAAGAACACGCGGAGACCCAACCGGGGACAAAGGACAGCGGTGCCCACGGGCAGCACTGCGGCGCGGGCACGGAGCCCAGCGGAGCCCAGCAGAGCCCAGCAGAGCCCAGCAGAGCCCGGCGATGGGCAGCGGGAACGCAGAGAAAGGACTTTGCCAACTGTGTTTTTAATGGAGTCAAATCCATGTGGTTTATATATATATATATATTTTTTTTTTCCTTTAATCTTGGGCATTTCGTTTCTCTTTCTGAGAACATAACTTGAAAAACACTACAGAGCCAATACTCATATAAAGAAAAATTGTATCCCATAAATGCTGTACAGTTTTTATATACATTAACAATGTACTTTTGCTGCCTTCTAGATAATTTATTTTGCAACACATTACTGCACAGTTGTAAATAACTTATGTACTGTAACATCACTTTCAGTTATGTGTAAAGAAATAAATAAATTAATTAAAATTACCTTCATCTCTGCGGTCCGGCAGCGCTGCCAGGGGAGCAGCTGAGCCCCACGGAGCCCCTTGCTGTGCCCCCCCGGCACGACGTGCGCCTGCCGGTCCCGGATGCGGCTCTCAGTCAACGCTCCTCTCCTCCTTGTTATTCACGTCCTGAGCCCCGCGGCGGCCTTGCTGCTGCTTCGCCCCCATCCCACTGTTCAGCCCCCGATCCCGGAGCTGTGGGCATCGCGGAGCTCAGCGCCCCAGCGCGGATACAGAACTTTCCCTTTTCTCCCCTTTCCCCCTCCCTACTTTGCTCCCCGCTTCACCGTTCCCCCTTCGCTGTTTTTCTGCCCCCCCCACCCCGAGACATCGCGCGGCTCCAAACGCCCCGAACCGAACTTCTGTCCTTCGGGGGCGGGCGGTGGAGCAGAGCCCGGCCCAGGGGTGGGCACAGCGGGCGGTCCCCGCCCTCACCTGCGGGGCCGAACGGATGGCGGCGGCGTCGGGACCGGGACCTGGGGGTGGGGGCGGCGGCAGCGGCGGGCGGCCGCGGGGCCGGAGGGCGGCAGGGGGGTGGGCTCCGTGCGCGGCTTTGGCCCTGGGCTGGGCGCTGGGCTGGGCGCTGGGAGTCGAACCTCCGCACCGCTGCCGCCCCGACCCCGCGCTGCTGCCGCCGCCGCTGCGCCGCCTGGCGGGGCCCGCTCTGCTCCGCGCCGCCGTGCCGCGACTGCGCTCCGGATGGAGCCCGTGTCAGCTGTACCGGTACCGCGGAACCGCCGCTCCGCCCAACGGCACCGGGCCGTGCACCCGCGGGTGGCACTACGCGATGCCCGCCGCCGGGCTGCGTTCCAATCTGGTCACGGAGGTCTGCGGGGAAGCCGGAGGAAGGGGAAGGGTTGAGGGGATTTGGGAATGTGCCCGGGTTTGGGTTTATCGGGGCCGCTGAGTTTGAGGTGGGTTCGGGAGGATCTGGGGGAGCTCTGGGGTTGGGGAGGGGGTTAAGAGGGTGTAAAGGTGTAAGTTTTGGGGATGGAGGGGATCCGAGCGTGGGGAGATGTGGAAGAGTCTGGGGGGTCTGGGATAGGTTTGTACCTGGAGGAGGTCGGGGGTGGCGGAGGGTTGTAGGGTTGCTTGAGTTCTGGGGGGGGTTGGGAGGATCTGGGGTGCGGGGCTGGAGCCAGAGAGAGAATTGAGAGGGTTCTGGCAGGGGGGTGTTCCTGCGTTCTGGGGGTTAGGGCTCTTAGGGTCTATGGGATCTGGGGGAAGCTGAGGGATTGGAAGAGTCTCGGGGTGGGGGTGAATGGCGTACGGGAGGCCTGGGGGGTTTGGAACAGAGGGGAAGCCGGGGTCCTTGGGAGCTCAGAAGGAAATGGAGGGGTCATAGGGGGTCCTGAGTTCTGAGGGGATCAGGAGGATGCGGGGGAAGGGGCTGGGATTGGGGAGGGGTTGGAAGAGTCTGGGGGGGTTCCCTAAGTTAGGGAGGAGCTGAGGGGTTCTGGATGTGAGTGGGATCTGCAGAGTCCTGGGGCCTGGGGGGCTTGGGAGAGTCTGGTGGAACCCCTGCAGTTTGTGGGTACCTGAGGGATCCTGGGCTGGGAGTTCTGGGGAGTCCTGGGGTCCGGGGTGGGCGTCCAAGGGACTTCAGAAGGTCTGGAGGGTGTTCCCGAGGTCTGGCACCCCTTGGATGGGATGGAGGGTGCCCAGAAGCCCCCCAGACTATGGACTCCCCCTCCCCCCATAGTGGGACCTGGTGTGTGCCGCACGTTGGAAGGTGCCTCTGGAGCAAACCACGCACCTGCTGGGCTGGGCGCTGGGCAGCATCGCTGCAGGCATGGCCTGCGACAGGTAGCGGGGCGGGGGGCTGGTGGGGCATCCCCCCATAGGACCCTCAAGCCAGCTCACCCCCCCCTCACCCTTCCAGGTTTGGCCGCCGTCCCACCTTCCTGGTGTCCCTGGGGCTGGCGGTGCCGCTGGGGCTCAGCGTGGCGTTGGCCATCAACTTTGTCATGGTGCTGGTGGCACGGCTGCTCTTTGGGGCTGCGCTGGCCGGAGCCTTCCTATCCCTCTACGTGGCAAGTGAGTGGGGTGTGGGCTGCTGTGGGGCGGGGGCTGCTGTGGGGTCCAGCAAGTGGTGTGCTGGATAACGAGGGATGCGGGAGGCTGCGGGATCAGGGATCCTGCAGGGCGCAGGATGCTCCAGCAAGTGGCGTGCTGTGGAGAGCAGGATGCCGTGGGATGCTGTGGGAATCGGGGACCCGCAGGGTGCAGACGCCCCCATGGCCACGACCCCCATCCTGCACCATTTGTCCCCACGTCTCACGCCAGGGCTGGAGCTGTGTGACCCCCCGCACCGGCTGGAGGTGACGATGATCGCCGGCTTCTCCTGGCTGGCGGGAGAACTGCTGCTGCCGGGGCTGGCGGTGCTGTGCCGGGACTGGCGGGTGCTGCAGGGCGCCGTGACGGCCGTGCTGGCGCTGCTGGCAGCGTGTTGGTGGTGAGCACGGGGGGAGCGGGGCCGGGCGGTGCCCGCTGCCTGCGCACTTCGGCATCAAAGGCTGCGGGGCTCTCGTGCGCCGTGGGTAAACGTTTGCTCAGATCTCGAGCTGAGGGTTTCCAGGAACGGGGTGGCGGTGGCAGCGGGGGGGTCAGTCCCTTTCTCACAGTCCCTTTCTCACCCCGTGATGTCGGCCTCCCCCTCTCTGCCCCGCAGGTGCCCGGCGCTGCTGCTGGAGTCCCCGCGCTGGCTGTTGGCCACGCAGCAGCTGGAACGAGCCAGGAAGACGCTGCGGGCGCTGGCGGGGAGCGGCGGATGCGGGGCCGAGGAGCGGAGCAGCACCATGGCGGGTGCGTGGCGGGGGGGGGTGGTTGGGACCCCCTTCCCCATCCCGACGTGTCGTGCCGGCTCTGAGCTCTGTGCCACGCAGAGCTGGAGGCGCTGGCAGAGCAGTGCCCGCAGCCCCACTACCACAGTGTGTGCGAGATCTTCGGCACCAGGGTCATCTGGAAGAACGCCGTCATCCTCGGCTTCACAGCGTGAGTGCAGCGGCACTGGGCTTCTCCAAAACCCCCGTTCCCAACCCTTCCCATCACACCCCCCATCCCCACCCCGCAGTTTCATCGGCTCCGGCATCCGGCACTGCTTCACCCGCAATCTGGCCCCGCACCTCCCGCGTTTCCTGCCCGCGTACTTCGCGCTGCGGGGCCCCGAAGCGGCCGCGTGCCTTTTCCTCTGCGTCACCGCGGAGCGCTGCGGGCGTCGCGCTGTGCTGCTGCTGTGCACTGTGCTGACCGGCACCGCCTCGCTGCTGCTGCTGGCGCTCACCCAGTGTAAGCAGCCGGGGGGGGGGGGGGATGGGGGCGCCGAGGTTTGCACCCTCACGGCTCTCCTCCCCTTCACTCCCCCCCCCCAGACCTCCTGGAGCTCATCGTGCTGATGCTGTCCGTGCTGGGGGTCACCGCCTCGCACGCCGTCACCATGCTCAGCATCTTCTTCGCCAGCGAGGTGCTGCCCACCGTGGTCAGGTGAGCGGTTCGCAATCCCCCCCTCCCGACGTCACCCCTCAGCCCCCCCCCCCCCCACGCCCCAACTCTCAGCTCATTCTCTTCCCGCAGAGGCGCGGGGCTGGGCCTGGTTGTGGGGGCCAACCTGGTGGGCTCCGCGGCCGCCCCCATCGCCGCCGTCGCCAGCAGCCGCGGGTTCTTCCTGCACCACCTGGTGTTCGCCTCCTTCGCCATCCTGGCGGTGCTCAGCATCATGCTGCTGCCCGAGAGCCAGGGCCGCCGCCTGCCCCATTCCCTGCAGGAGGGCGAGAACCAGCGCCGGCCCCCCCTCTTCCGCCGTCCCCCCCGCGAGGACCACCTCCCCCTGCTCGCCCCCCGCGGAATTCCCCACGACTATTCCCGCATCGTCCCCTCTGCCCAAAGGGCGCTGGGATCGGGCCGCGGCCCTGCGAGTCCCCCTACCCAGACGTAGCCACGGCCCCCAGGGGGCTTCCCAATGCTACTTGGCCGCGAGGCGGGGAGGAGGCAAGCCCAGCGATGGGTGCACGCAGAGACCCCTCCCCCAGTGGCCAAACGCAGCTCTGAGCCCCCCCGCTTCTCCGAGCCCCCCATCCCCGTGTGGCCCTGGGGCTGCGAAAGAGCTGCGTGCCCCCCGGCCCTCACATCGCTGGGCCGGATCCTGCCCCGGGAGGAGCGCTGCTGGGAGTCCTGGGGCGGGGGTGATGCCCAGGTGAGGGGGTTGGTAGGGGGGGAGAGAGGAATGCAGCGGGTGCTGACGTGCTGCCAATAAAAGTGCCTTTGTTTGTACCCGGGGGGTACAGCCGGGGGTGGGAGCTTTATTGGGGATGGAGGGGAGACCCTCCCCAGTGCGGAGCCCGGCAGCGGCACCCGCTGCGCTCAGAGCCACCGCGTTGCCCGGCTGCCAGACGGGGTCGGGGCTCCTTCACGGCCCGTAGAGGTCGGCCAGGCGGCGGAAGCGCGGCCCCCACTCCCGCAGGTAATCGTAGTCCTGATCCCCGTCCGTCAGGCTGGAGACGATGGAGCTGAGGGCGCTGCCCGCCGAGCCCGAGCCCTCGTAGTCGTAAATGAGCGCGGTGTCGTAGGGGGGAACGCTGGGATCGCTGTCAGCCGCCTCCAAGCCCTGCGGGATCCGGGGGGGCATCATCAGCCCCATGGGATACGGGGCGGGCACGGGAGGGGGGGGCAGCGCCGCGTCCCACCTCGTTGATGAAATCCTCGATGTCGGAGGGGCCGCGGGGCGGGCGCCGGGAGGAGCCGGGGGGGGTGGCGGAGCGCAGCGGGGCGTCTCTGCGGAGTGGGGGGCGGCCGTGGGGCGGGGGGTGCCGCAGCTGGGTCAGATCGTAGGCGTCCTGCGGGGACGGGAAGGGGGCGATGAGACCAAACCTCCCCCTCTCCCCCCCCACCGACCCCCGGCCCGGTGCCCCCACCTGGTCCTCCTCGCCGCCTCCCTGCTCGTCGTAGTTGAGCACGTTGTCCCGTACGTCGTCCCCCCAGCGCTGCAGCAAACCCCGCCGCTGCGCCCGGCGGCGGCTCCGGACCTGCGCGGCCCCCAGCAGAACCAACACTGCGGGATAGAGGGTGGGGGGGTCGGGTGGAGGCGCGAGTGAAGCGGGATGCAGGTGAGGGGTTGGGTGGCGGGGATGGAGATAAGGGGTTGGGGTGACGTGGGGGCCGTGCGGGTGCAAAAGTGGGGCTGGGGTTGCGGTGGGATGGGGCGGTGGCGGGGGGGGGGGGCTCTGCGGTGCCACTCACTGAGAAGGAGGACGATGCTGCCGACGATGATCACGAGAGCCTCCAGGGCGACCCCGACACCGGCTGTGGCGGCCGCCAGGACCCCGTCATCGCAGAGCCCGTCGCGGCCGCAGGGACACACGGAGACGTTGAGCAGCTGCTGCTGCTCCCGGGGGGGGGTGCCGGAGTCCCGCAGTAGCAGCGGCAGCGAGTAGGGCCCGGCGGGCAACTCTGCCAGCACGGCCAGCACCGCGTGCGTCACTGCGGGGGGATGGAGGGGCACGGGGTCAGCGGGATCAGCCCAGCACGGCGGCCCCCCGACCCCGTTCCCCCACTCCCTCACCGTTGAAGCGGGTGACGCTCCAGTTGCGGGCGAGCTGCGGGTGCTGGGGGCTGAGCTGGAAGTGGAAGGGCGCTCCGTGGGGGGGTCGGTCCCGGTCGTTGGCCCCCAGCAGAAGGGTCCCCCCCCGGCCCGGCCGCCCGCACACCGCCCCCGACGGCGGCTGCAGCTGCGGAGCGTGGTCGTTCACCTCCACGATCTCAATGGACAGCGTGCCCGTGGCCGAAAGAGGCGGGTCGGCTGGGGGGGGGGAGGGGGCACGGAGAGAACCGTCAGGGGGAGCGCCCAAAGGTGAGGGAGGGGAGGGGGGGGGACAGCGGGGGGGAGGGCGAAGGGACGGTCACCGTCATCGCGGGCGAGCAGCAGAGCGATGTACCAACCGCCCTGCAGGAAGGCGGACGGGTCCCGCAGCTCCCGCTGGGTCCGCACGGTGCCGGAGCGCGGGTCGAGCTGCAGCCATCCCGCAGGGTCGTACAGCAGCGCGTAGCTGTCGGCGCCGGGGCGAGGAACGCCGGCGTTACGTTCTGCGCCCCTTCCACGTGCGCACCCGAAGACGCCGCGCGTTTCCCCCCCCCCTCCCGCACCGCCCACCCCGCACGCTCACGTCAGGGTCTGCAGGCGGCGCGTGTCGGGGTCGCTGGCGGTGTAGGTGGTGACGGCGGTGCCCGGGGGGGTCCCTTCCAGCACGCTGACGCGCCGCGGGTTCTCGCGGAAGACGGGCGCCTCGTTGACGTCCCGCACCCGCACCCGCACCGTGGCCACCGCCCGCGGGCTGCTCGCGACCCCCGCCTCCAGCGGCCGCTGGTTCTGCACCGACACCGTCAGCTGGAAGCGGTCCCGCACCTCGTGGTCCAGCGGCTGCGCGGGGTGAGAGGGGGGAGTGCGGGATCAGCGGCTGCGCCGTGCCTGCCCGCATCCCCAAAGCCCGCCGCCCTGCTGCACACCTTGGCCACGGACAGCACGCCGTCGTTGGTGTGAGGATCGGTGCGGATGGCGAACGCCCCCTCGGGGTCGCCCTCCAGGATGGTGAACTTGGCCGCCCAGTTGGCAGATCCGGCCAGGTCCTTATCGTGCACCAGCACTCGGCCCACCTCCACACCCACCGCCTGCTCCTCCACCTCCATGGAGAACTGACAGGGAGAGGAGTCGGCACCAAGCGGGGGGCTGCGGCCCCACACCCAGCCCAGCTCTGCCCACCTCCTCCTTGGTGAACTCGGGAGCGTTGTCGTTGATGTCCTCCAGGTAGATGACGGCGGTGGCGGTGGTGGTCAGCCCATCCCCAGACATGTCAGCTGCCTGGAGGGTCAGGTTGTACACCCCCACGGCCTGCGAGGAAGGGGATGGCGCTGAGCCCACAGTCCGTGGAGCCCCCCCACACCACATCTGGTCCCACATATGGCTGTGGAATCCTCCCCCCCCCCCTCCCCCCCACACACACCTCACGGTCCAGGCCGTCCTTCGCGGTGCAGATCTCCCCGCTGGAGGCGTTGATGCTGAACATTTCCCCATGGCCCTGCTCCAGGATGGAGAACCGCAGCGCCGCGTTGTCCGTCTCGGGGTCGTCGGCATCAGTGGCCTCCACCGTCAGCACGCAGGTCCCTGCCGTCACCACGGGGCTGGGGGACCACTTATGGGGCCGGGTTGCGCCCCCCCAACCCATCAACACCCCCCCAGCTCAGACCCACCTGGCGCAGCCCCCTCCACCACGCGCCCGGTGAAGACGTCGTGGCGGAACAGCGGCCTGTTGTCGTTCTGGTCCACCACGATGATCTCCAGGTCCGTGGGGTCCTCCAGCGTTGTGCCCCCCAGGTCCAGCGCGAAGGCCTTCAGCTGTGGGCACGCAGAGCCCCGGGGTTGGGGATGCAGCTGAGGGCAGGGGGGGGCAAGGGGCTGCGCAGCATCCTTACCCGGAACCGGTCATTCTGCTCGCGGTCCAGCGTGGCGTTGAGGAACACTTTGCCACTGAACTTGTCGATGGAGAAGATGCCCAGGGGCTCCTCATCCACCCCCGGCCCCTTGATGCTGTAGATCACCCCCCCGGGCTGCTGCTTGTCTGACTTTATCTGTGCGGGGAGGAGCGGCGATGGGGCTGGGGGCTGTCCTCCCCCATGCCATGGGGGTCTTTCCATCCCCCCTGGCCCTGCCTACCTGCACCAGGAGGTGGGGGATGCGTTTGTGGTTCTCGGAGATGCTGATGGGGGGGATCACCCAGGCCCTCTTCACCCGCCGGGACCCCTCGTGGTGCCGCCAGCCAGGGGGGCTGCCCAGGGCTGCGCTGGCATCCTGCAGGGGGGGAACGTTGGGGAAGAAGAAGAGTTACATGTTTGCATGGGTCAGGAACACAGGGCTGGGGGGGCAGGGAGGCGTGGGGGCTACAGAGGGGTTAGGAAGAGGAGCGGGGGCTACAGGGGGCTGCAGGGTGGTTACAGTGAGGTGCAGAGCTGTGCTGTGGGGTCTGCAGAACTCAGCAGTGAGGCTGAGATGGGGCTGACCCACAGCCCCCTTTGTGGGAGCTCAGGACAGGTGGGGAGGGGATGGCAGTGCAGTGGGGGCAGCCACTGTGTGACAGCCCCCCAGGGCTGCAGGGCCCAGACCAGAGCCCCAGTGGCCTCACAGTATTCAGGGCTGAAGCCATACTGAGGAGCTCCACACAGGCAGTGGGGTGTGGGGGGTCCGGCAGCACCGCTGGCGGGGGGGGGGGGGGGAGGGGGGAATGAGGACAGTGAGGTGATTTCAAGCCCCCCCCAAGCTCCATCTCACTGTTCTCTGACATACAGGGTGAGAAACACCACGCTGCTCCCGAACCCCATCCCCTCCACCCCCAGGAAAGCGCATCGATGGGGGCCAGGGCTCCGCGCCCCCCAACCCCACCGCTCCCCCAGCACCACCTCGCTGCCCCCCACCCCCTGGCCCCATCCCTTACCCTGGCGCAGAGCGGGGCGAGCAGGCAGGCGAGCAGCAGCGGGGGCCCCATGGCGCAGCCCCGGCCCGGAGCGACAATAACGGCGGGGACGGCTGAGTGACAGCACATGTGCTGAAGGGGCCGGGCCCCCCCGGCCGGCCGGCAGCTGCCCCGGCTCCCCCCCCCGCTCCTCCCGCCCGCACGGCTGGACCCGACGTGGCGGACGGCTGCGGGGGGAGCGGGGAGGTCGGGGCCGGCCTTTGGGAGGGGGTCCCGAGATGCGGGGGGCGACGGGAGGGGTGTGGGGTACGGGATCCCCCCCGCGCTCGGGAGGGGAATGCGGCAGCTGTCGCCGGGTGCGCCCCGGGGATGCCGCGACGGGGCGGGCGGGCAGAGCGCCGCTGCTCCCCTCGCTCTGCACCGGGCCCGGCCTCCCCCCGCCTCCGCCTCCCGGAACGGCCCCGCCCGCCCCGCGGCCGCGTTGCCGGGACAGGTGCGGGGCCATCTGTGCTGACGGCGGGCGCTGGGCGGGGGGCCAGGGCGGGTGGGAGGGGGGCGGTGCGGCCTTCCCGGCCCTGACAGCATCGGTCCCATCCCCATCATCATCCTATCCTCACCCCCATCCCATCCCATCCCATCCCATCCCATTTCCAAAAGCCCTACTGACATTATCAGCCCCATCTCGCCCCTGTCAATTCCATCACTATCAGCCCCATCCCCATCAACTCTGTCCCCTCTCAGCCCCATCCCATGAGCCTCGTTCCCATCAGTCCTGCCTCCATCGATCCCACCTCATCCCCAACAGCCCAATCCCTGCTATCACCCACGTCCCATCCTCATCATCCCCATCATCCTCATTCCTAACCCTATTGAACCTCCATCCCCATAGACATCCCAATACTATTCTCCTTCTCATCAACTCATTCCATCTCCAACAACATTGTCCTTGCCCTCATCACCCCCAACCCCATCCTGTCCTGTCCTGTCCCACCCCACCCCATCCCCAACCCCATCCCCATCCCATCCCATCCCATCCCATCCCATCCCATCCCATCCCATCCCATCCCATCCCATCCCATCTCATCCCCACAGCTCGGCGAGGTGGTGGCACCAGGTGGCAGCATCGCTCCGGCCACCGCTGTCCCCGCACCCGGGGGGAAGCACAGCGGGAGCGGCAGGAGCGGCCCGAGGGGGGACGGGCTGCAGCCGATGCCCCCTCCCCAGGGCTGGGCAGGGGCCGTGTCCCCTGTCCTTTGTCCCTGACAGGTGAAGGTGCAGCGTTTTGGTGACATGGAGTGGCAGTTCCGCGTCCCCGTCTGGAATTCTCCCTTTTGGGAGTGCCCTAACCACACTCAAACCCCCCTTCCCCTGTCCCCCCTTTTCCCACAGCACAGGGCATCTACTGCAAAGCTCTGTGGGATAGAGGTTAGGAAATGGGGCACGGAGGCAGGGGACAGGGGACAGTGCAAAGAACATAGGACATAGGACAGAGGAGGTGAGACACGGCACATGGAAGGACATCAGACATAGGACATGGGTTGGGGACATGCGAGAGGGGACATGGGACGAAGGCTGCCCTGCTCCCATCCACTGAAGCCTGGAAGTAGCAGGGCTGGGGGTGGCCGAGGGGACACGGTGGCACTCACTGGCCCGTCCCCATCCGTCCTCCTGCTCTCACCCACCCACCCTCCTGCTGCCACCCCACACAGCCCTGCAGCCCCCCCTGAAGGAGACGGATGGCTTCACAGCCCGTGGCCACCACACGTAATGGAACGGTTGTGCACACATGATGGAAGCATCCACGCAGACATGGCTGGCAAGTGAGAAGTGCTGAGAGACTCAGGGGGGAGTGGGGGGGGGGGTTGCACACAGCCCCACCCCCCCAATGCAAGGGAAGCAGAGCACCTGGCTTTGGGACACACATCCCCACAGTGGCGCTCAGCTCCACACACCAAACTCTGCCTTGCTCAGTGGGCATGGAGGCAGCGTGACCTCACATCGCCAACCCCATCCACAGGGGACACGAGGACACCCCCGGGCCGTGTGAGCCCCTCACTGCAGGGTGACAACCAGGTGTTCTGCACTATTTGCTACCTGTGATCATCCATCAGAGCCATCGATTGCGCTCCCGTGGAGTTTTATTAATGATCTTGTCACGGCGCCGGCGCTGGGTGCCGGGCTTGTCGGGAATGATGGATCGTGAAGAGCCCTCGCTGCGATTTATTCTCCGGTGACCTTGTCTCTCCCCATTGTTGCTTGCTTAAGAGTTATGAATGTGAGACATGATAATTTGATATTGATCTATTTGGTGAGTTACAAAATTTACTGCGTCGCTGATGGCGTAACACAAAGGATCGGAGCGGGGCCGAGCAGGAGCGGGGCTGGGAGCCCTCCTGTGCTGGGGTGAGCTGGGCACAGTGCTCCGTGCCACCATTACCTTCCCTTGAGGTTGCTGTGTGTTCACCCATCTCGTTTCTGGGGGCTTTGTTCCACGCTGAGGAGCAGGGAGCCCTCGGGGCAGAGGATGGGGCTCCCAGGCTGCGCACTACGCCGGGTAGAAGCGCTGCAGGAGCTCCTTCTTGTTGACTTTCCCCATCTGGTTGCGTGGGATCTCCTCCACCACTATCAGCTCAGTGGGGATGGCGTAGGGGGCCATGGTGTCCCTGCAGTGTGAGCACACACTGTTAGAGCCCAGCCGAAGCCCCTCACCACTGAGACGCCCACCTCTGGGGGCTGCTTCTGTGTGTGCCCCCACTGCGTGTCCCCAAGGATGCTGACAGCTGTCCTGCTGTGCACGGCAGCGGTGTGGCACGATGTCCCCGTGCCCTTTGCAGGACACAGTAGGGAAGCTCTGCCTTCTGTGCTGTGTGTCACCAGCTGGTGCCGTGCCCAGCCACTCAGTAGGGTGCTGGCACTGATGGTGACACGAGGTGCCAAGTGTGCCCGTCGGCGTGGCCCCGCTGCCATATGTGTCATGAGAGCCACAGAATGAATCACGCTGAAGAGGGACATGTGTCTCCTGCCAGGGAGCGAGAGAAGGGCCGAGCAGATGGAAGTGACGTGAGAAATGATGTGGAGAGACAGGGCGAGGGAGAGCAGTGCCCACAGCCATGCCCTGCTCAGCACCAATGGGACACCAGGACACCAGGTGGCACAGGGGGGACCTGGCAAAGCCCCAGCAGCACAGCGAGGGTTTGGGCTCTTTGTTTGGCCCCCGCTGTGACTGCCCCAACCCTGGTGGCTGCAGCCACGCCGGCAGCTCATCAGTGCTGCTGCCTGGAAGCAGTGAGTGCGGGGTGCTGCAGCCCTCACCTGGCCCACTCCTTCAGCTCCTTCACCGACAGCATCTCCCCCCTGCGCAGCTGCACCACGGCGCTGACCCGCTGCCCCCACACCATGTCTGGGGGTCCGATGACGGCCACGTCTGCAGACAGAGCAAAGGATGCGGGCTGAGGGGCTGGGGGCTCATTCCAAATGGAGCTGCTCTGAGCCGGGGGCCGGGCTGCGGAATGCAGGCACCGGCCCCAGCGCCGCCCCGTGGCCCCACACTTGCCTACCTGTGATGTGCGGGTGTGCGAGCAGCTGCCGCTCCACCTCCAGAGCGCTGATTTTGAAGCCCCCGTTCTTGATGATGTCCACCGAGGTGCGGCCCTTGATCCAGTAAACACCGTCGTGGTAGGCTGCCGTGTCCCCTGGAACACAAAGCGGGATCCCTGAGAGCCCCCCACGCCATCCCACACAGCTTCCCCGGGGATCCCACGGATGGGTGCCAGCCTCCTGGCGCGTGCCGGGCTGCCGGCAGTGAGCAATCAGATGGGGGGGGGCAACGTCAGGAAGATGAGTGCCCCACTGGAGGCTCCATCCCCCCCCTGGGGTGGGCGTTGGGGGGGCGGGTGTGTGCTGGTAATTCCTGCTGGCACGGGGGAGGGGGCTGCAGGAAGATTGAGGAGGGGTCACGGCAGCGCAGCCCGGCTAAATGCTTAACAAGCTGTTGCGCTTTGATAGCTACTTAAGATGATTACTCACATCCTGCTAATAGCGCCTCCGCCAAGCGGTGGGTGAGGAGGAGGGGGCTGTGCCTTCAGATGGCAGCACGGGCTGGGGGGGGCTCTCAGTGCTGCCCCCCGTCCTCACTCTCATGGCACATCTCTGCCTTTGTGTCTCCCTGCTGCCCAAGGCAGCTCCCAGCATCCCTGTGCCCTCTCCCTGGAGACGGCAGAGGTGACAGTTGAGGTCTGGAGCACCGTGCGATGACACCAGCTCCCGAGCCCTGCTCTGCTGCCCATGCATTCCCAGCACAGGAGCAGGAGGTGCACACGGATGTCACCCTGTTCCTGCACCAGCAGCTCTGGCTGTGGCACAGCTGCTCCCTGCCACCTCTCCGTGCGGCACTGTGAGCTCCTCGGGGCACAGCCATCGATTACAGCCACACGGGGATGGAGAAACGGGTTGGTGAATCTGCATCCTGTGACCCCACACCTCGCTCCTCCCGTGGAACAAAGCCAGCAGGCAGCAGCAGCCTCAGGCACACGGCACAGCGCCGGGGCGCAGCTGATGCTGCGAGGCCGTGGGATTATTGTTTCCCTGACAGAAGCCATCAGCACTGCCTTTGGATTTGTTTCGAGACGCTCAGCGGGCATCTGGTCGGCAAGGTGCTGGCGATGTGCTTTGCTGTGTGCTGAGGAAGCTGAGCTGGGGGCAGGGGGCTTGGCGAGGCACGGGGGCACAGTGCTGAGCCCCAGGATGGGGCCGGGCATCTCCAAGTGCTGCCCACATGGAGAAGCTCCATGGAACACCTCCACCTCGCAGTGCTCAGCCCAGTGGGCACTGAAGGAAGGCGAGCAACCATACAAGCTTTGTCTTTGGTTTTGGGGGTGAAAGTGCTTCTGTTTATAAGCGAAAAGCTGATTACAGAGAGTTCCTTGGATGTGACTGCTACAGTCACACGCACGCCTTGGAAACCCTACTGCAATGGAAACACTATTTCCAAATGCAAGGTCCAGAGATTTCTGCAGTGTTTCAAGTTGCAAAGCGCTTGTTGCAAAGGTGGAAGAGCCCTCGTGGCCTTTGGTTTGCAAAGCAGAGAGGTCTCCCAGCAGCAGTCCTAGGCTGAACAGAAGACTGCATGGAGCAGCGCTGCAGAACAAATGCTGCCCAGTTCTTGTGCTAACAGCCCTGCACGATGGTCAGCGCATTGCTGGCAAACACTGCAGTGCTACAACATCAAAGGTGCCATCAGCAAACATTTGGGCAAACTGCTGACCGAGAGAATGCTTTGGCTGGAGAAATGAAATGCTGGAGGAGCTCTGAGACAGAAGAAATGTACAAAAGGAAGCCCTTCAGGTGAGCCCAGCAGAGCAGGGACTGGGTTGGGATGCAGAGCCAGGGCTGAGCTGGGAAAACCCAGGCACTGAAGTCAGATTTACAGAGCACAGCCAATGGAGAACCCGTTCCACGGCTCCATGATCTTTGAGGACCTCGGAGGGTCCGTCCTGTGACTCTATGATCTGGAAGGTCCTTCCAACCCAGCCATCCCACAGCTCCACGACCTTCAAGGCCCCTTCCTCCCCCGCCATTCCACGGCTTTATGATTCCATGGCAATGCCACCCCTGCAGCCCATCCATCCCTCCCGGCGCGAGCTCCCAGCGCAGCCCCAGGTTGCAATGCTCAGGGATCTCATCCCACTGCTTGAGAGCAGCCGTGGGAGGAGATGGGGGCGGACAGGCAATCAGCAGGTGAGCGCTGAAGGACTCCTGTGGGAATTAACCCAGCCCCCCCAGCAAAGTGCCCACCCCGAGGGACGCGCATCGTTGCGGACACGCACACCTTTCCCTCCCCCTGCACACTGCAAAGCGCATCGATAGATCCCCCATCTGCTCGCATACATCACACACTTCACTCCGGTTTATTAGCTGGAATAAATCATAAATATTTCATTATACATCAACGACGCTCGGCTGCGGGAAGGCGCAATCCATCACCTCGACACTCCTCGCGACCTGCCGCCACGCAATAAGCTTTCCAGTCTATTAAACAAGATTGATACAGTGTGCCGGGACGGACTGGGGGAATTTATTTATGGAGCAATGGGAGAGGGAGGCACGGAGCACACGGCGATGCGTGGACACGCCGGAGCTGCTCCCGTTACCTCCTTGGAGATGGCAAAGCCCCCAGCTCTGGGGAGCAGCTCTGTGTGCATAAAGCTCTGACCCCGCGCTGCTCGCTGCAGTGCAGGTCACTGCGTGCTGTGCTGGGGTCCATTGGAGGCTCTGAGGGCGACGCATGAACACGCACCTACCTAACGAAACGCTGTGACTAAATAGCAGGAGCAACTACAGGTTGATTTATGGCATCGGGATGAATAATGCGTGTCACTGCTGACAGACATCTTGGCTACGAACAGGCTGCTCCAGAGGTTAGAGAACAAATTGTAGCTAATTAGCAGCAATTAGCACCTCTGAAATGTGGGATTTGGGCTCTGTGTGGAACGGGCCTCGTGCAGGTTAACTGCCCTGGGTGCAGGGGATTCTCTGCTCACCTCTCCCGTGCATTCAGCATTGCATTCAGCGTGCACAAAGGAGCCCCTCAGCATCCTCCCCTCCAAACAGGTGCAGGTGGAATGTCTCAAATGTGCAAAACTCCCAAATGATCAACAGCCACAGCTACACCAGTGCCAGGAGGAGAGCAGAGATGGAGGGGCCCAGAATCCAAGCCGTGTGCCAAGAGTCAAGCTGGCTGCAGCATCTCCTCATGCAGGGGTGCTGGAGCGAGCTGCTGCTCAGACAGAACTGCTGACATGCAGCAGGGTGATGCAGGGCAGGATGGAGCTGAGGTCTGGCTGCCTTGCCCCACTCCTCCCCTGCTCCACCACTGAGCTCAGGGCTCCCTCAGCTGCCAGCACACCAAGGGCAGTGGCTGGTTTGTGCTGCGAGCATTAATAACGCATCAAAGCTGCTGGAGGGGGAAGAAAGCAGGGGAGGGGGAAGCTGGGACTTCTTTAAGAAATGCATGCATATGGATAACGCAGCAATTATTAATGAGGAAATCATCTCCCTCCCCAGCATCTCCCAGGGCTCTGGTTTGCTTGGGTGAAGTGCAAAAGCCCCTCCAAAGGGAGCGGGTTCTGCAGCCCAACCTGCAGCCCAGACCCCCTCCACAGGCAGAGCTTCACCCCCCGGGTCTCAGTGCTCTGCTCCCCGAGGTCAGGGTGAGGACTCCCCTATTTCCCAGATGAGGGTTTTGCCTTCACCCAGCCCAGCACTGGGGGGGTTTGCTGCTGCCTGAGCTGCCAACGGGATCAGGTATGGGGATGGTGGGAGTCTGCAGCAAAGACAGACGTCCTAAAGTGCCCCCATATGTGGGGCAGGGTGCTCACAACACTGGGGGATGATGGGTGGCTGTCACCCTTTGCAGACCATTGAGGCAAAGCTGGGCTGTGAGGCTGCTGCAGATCGGTACCGGCACAAAACCTGGAGGAGATTTAATGGCTCACAAGAAAGGAAATAAATCCACTGGAGCAGAATCGCTGTTTGTTTGCGTACCTCGCCACGCTCACCAGCACGAGCAGCAGCAGCAGGTGGATGTGCAAGCACCATTTATTTACATAATAAAATTGCCAACGAGATTTGCAGCTCAGGGGCATCCTCACCTCCCTGTGCACGCGCCTGGCTCCCACCAGCACTGATGGCACACGGGCAGAAGATGGACCCCTGCCCACCCTGCCTGCCCACCCCAAGAGCTGTGAGCTCAGCAGCCGATTCCCCACTTCCAAACTCCTGCAGGCAGCACTGGGAAAAGGAAAAACAAGGGGAAAAAAAAGAAAACCCTGCTCAGCCCGGAATGAATTCGTGTCACGCTCTGTGCAGGGATTGTCTGTTTGCATTCTGCGTGCGGCGGAGCTGCGTGGTGAGAAAGGGCAGAGCCCTGCAGAGATGAAAGGCTGCACAACCTCCCCTGGCATTTCCACCTGGAACAAAACTGCACCCAAGGGCATCTCCCAAAGTGCCGTGCTAGCAAGGCACCGCTCGCTGAGCACAGATGGAGCTGCTACCTGCAAGGAGAGAGCTGCAGATAAGAGAAACCTGATTGCTGGGTGGTGATCCTGAGCCCTGCTCCACGTGCTGCTCCCAGGGCACACTGGGGACCTGCTGCTGGCCTCGTCTTGCTGATACATCAGTGATCCCTCCCCTGCCCAGCTGCAGTCTTACAGCTTCTGGAGCTCGTTGCAGCAGAGCAAGATGCCTGGATGATGCTTGCTGACCTCACACTGTACCCAGGTCTCCCCTCAGAGCTTGCTGGCTCTCTCAGCTCCATTACTGCCCTGCAGCTCACTCAATATAAATCCCCTGCTGCGTCCTGCACCCCAACCCAGCCACAGGTGCCATGTCCTGTGCCACCACAGTGAGACTTCTCTGTTATTTGGACCCAATGAAGGGTTTGTCCACACTGCCCAGCTGTGTTGGCTGGGCACGACACTGCCCCATTTTCTCAAGGAATCTCAGAATCACCGAATCATTCAGGTTGGAAAAGACTCCTACAGTTCCCAAGCCCAACCCCAACACATCCCACAGCGCCCACAACCACATCCCTCAGTGCTGCACCTCTGCAGTTCTGGGACACCCCCAGGGTTGGTGACCCCACCATTCACAGCCCAGTGCTGTTGGGAGAATCCACATTTCCTAATATCCATCCCACACCACGGCTTCGCACCCTGCTCTAAAGGCACTCCATTTCAACCAGAGAAAGCAGCAGATAAACCAGCCCAACCTTTCAATGCTCCCTTAAGCCAGCCAGGCAGGGCCTTGTAGGCTCATCATTAGCAGGAGCTCTTGGGTGACTGATAGGAGAGGAGGGACCCCCCCCACACACAGCCAGAGTTACTGCAGATGGGTTTGCCCAGAGGACAAGCCTGAAAAGAAAACGGGTAAGTAAAAATGAGAAACGCTTCTTTTTTTTTTCCTTTCCACATTAGCATTTAAATATTTATAGAAATCCCTGCAGACAACGAGATGAAAAAGAAAACTCGAAGAGTAATAAATAAGTGAACGCTGCAAGGTGCGGCAGCCCAGCAGAACACGGCTGCTGCTCAGCTGGGGAGCACTGCAGAGCGAGGTAACCATGCGTGCACGGCTGAAAATGGTGATTGTGCTCATAAAAACATCAGGCACAACCCCTCTGCTTTGGTTTCTGCCCCTCTGCACAACAGCTGAGGGATCAATTACTCCTGAGCTAAGGAATGCAACGCCTCTTCTCCGGGCGGCAACCCGTCCTGGCCCCTTGTGAGATGGATTATTAAATAAAGCAGAGATAACGAAGAAAGGATGTTGACTGGAGAGGCAGCAATGGGATATGCAGCAGGATATCTGCTTGAGTTGTTTGCTTAAAGATACCAAAGCCTACACTTCTGCTTACAGTGTAACACCACTGGTCGTAAGCCAGCCTTGAGCAGCGGCAGGATTCTTGGTGCAAGCAACCAGGTCTGGTGCCAGGAGGAGCACTGCTCATTTCTTCATGCATTCCGTGCTCTCTCCTGCTACCACCGGTTGCCCTCCTAGCCCACAGGTGAGCCTGCAGCTCTCTTGTTTCATCAGGCTTGCAGAGCTCTGCAATACAACCCGGCCAGAGCTGGGATGGGGCTCTGCGCATCCATCCCCACAATGGGAAGGGCAGTCATCCCCAGTGGTCACAATGGAGCGAGCCCTTCTCCTCCAGGTGCTGCAACAGCAAAGCACAGAGCACACCTGGGAGGGAAAGGCTGAAAGCAGAGCCTGGGTTTGGGAGGCGAGGGCACCTGCTGTTCCCACTGCCCTGCACTTGGGGTGTCACTGCTCCGACCCTCTGATGTTGGACCCTGGGCACTGGAGGTTCTCGAACACTCAATGGTTGGCACCCACAATGCTTGCTGCAACCTCGTGGAAGAGTAAACAAGTTCTGTGCCAAAAGCTGCTCTCATTTCCAGCTACAAAAACCCAAAGTCACTCCCTGGACCGCTGGAAACACCGCTTTCACGAGCAGACATGGAAACACACGGGCTTCATCTCACTGTGCTCCAATGGCCATCGGGCTTCCAACCATCGGGCAAACCTGACTGTTGTCTCCTTATTGCTCCCAGAGAAAGAATAAACTTCTTTGTGCATAGAAACACCTCCTCAGTGAGGGCTGGCGGAGGTCGGGGCCCATGTTGCTGCTGTCCTGCACAGGGCTGCCCTGGGGGTGCCACTGCTCACGCCGGTCTGATTCTACCTGCAACACATCCTAATTAAGGAATCATTATTAAAAAACCAGAATTTGCATTCACTGAATGTGTGACTAGGAGAGACACTGCAAACAAACAGAAAACCTGCAGATTAGGATGCTAATGAGATGCATTTCTATTTATAATCTGCCTTGATCAAGCAAAAGTGTTTTCTGTTTCAGGTGTCAGTGCTACTCCCACAAATACAAGTAATTCCCTTGGCAGGGAAACACCTGCCTGCCTCCAGAGATGGGCATGGGCTGGGTAAAGTGCTGTGCTGGAGCCATGGGAGGAGAGAGGGAAGAGAACAGAATGAGAAGAGAAAGAGAAAGATGAAGAGAAGAGGAGGAGAAGAAGAGGAAGAGGAGAAGAACAGAAAGAGGAGGAGAAGAGGAAGGGATGAAAAAGAATAGAAGAGGAAGGGAAGAGAGTACAGGAAGGGAAGAGGAAGAGAAGAAAGAGAACTTGACAATGTGAAAAACAGCGACGGCATTGTTTTCTTAAAGGCAGCTTGAAGAAAGCAAGTTGAAAGATGAGTCATCATTTTGAAACGTTCCTCAAACAAGTTAAATAACTCTTACTTTCTTAACGACTTATTAATCAAACTGCATTGATTCCTGAATCAGATTCCACCACCACCAAGCTCTCTGTCTTCTCCATCCCGATGCACGCATTAACAGAGTTTTATTCTGACAGATACAATATAGCAATCAATAAAATCTTATTATATGGAGCTGAGATACGTGGATTTGTTGCAGGATTTATGCATTACTTCCAGGCCCGGTGCTATTTCATGTCTCAGCCTTAACCTGTAATTGAAAATAAATCTCTCTGAATACACCAGATTCTGATTTTCTGGAAGTATGGCAAACATGAATGGAAGCACCTTCCTGGGGGGCTCAATGCTTTCCTTAGGGGGGGCTCAATGCTTTCCTTAGGGGCTCAGCACCTTCCTGGGAGGCTCAGTGCTTTCCTTGGGGGCTCAGCACCTTCCTGGGGGTCTCAATGCTTTCCTTGGGGGCTCAGTGCTTTCCCTGGGGGCTCAGCACCTTCCTGGGGGGCTCAGCACTTCTTGCTGCCTGCAGCAGATGGGGGCACCCCGCAGTCTCCCTGGGAATGGCCGGAGGGGATTCCTATCTAAGCAGCTCTGTCAACAGCATGAATACAATACAACAAAAATAATCAAATTCACTCAAATGGAAACGAGAGCTGCAGAGAGAGAGGCAGACAACGGTGTGAACCTGAGAAAATCAAGAAGCAGGGAGTAGCAGTAAATCACCTCCGCAACACCCAGAGTTTGGCTGCATCCCATTGCAGCCAAGATCCTGAATGCACCAAAAGGTCACAGCAGCACCGTGCTGGGTTCCTTCCTGCAGTGCACGTGTGTTCCTTCTCTCCACAGCGGGCACATTGGCAGGGGGATGTTTGTGCAGCCTTCCTGCATGCATGGCATGGCCCTCTGGTGCTCACAGACGTGCAGGTGTTGCACAGAGCTCCTTATTCCTCCCTGGGAGCTGCTGGAGCCCTCAGCTCAAGCACTGATGTTCCTTCCTGCCGTGAAGGCAGCGGCCACCCCAGCACTCAATGAGATGCTGTTCTCCTCAGTGAGACAGTTTCATGGGAGAAAAATGGGTTTTAATAAAGCAGCTGTCCATCAGAAGGAAAATGACTGCTGCCATGGAAGTGTTGGTCTTTAATACCTTCTGAAAAATACACATGCTAGCATGATTTACAGGGACTGCAAGCAGAAAGAGAACTGGCCTGAGGAAAGTACTGGGAAATAAACGACCTGCAGCAAGAGAAGGCTCAGAAATGAAAGATTCCTTTGTGAGCCTCACGTTGCAGAATGCAGCCTGGAAAGCACCCGGGGCTTCGGGGTTCTGGGCTACCCCCAAATCACAAAGCCAGAGGAGGAAACGAGTCCCGCCCTCGTCTCCGTGCACGCAAACTGAGCGCAGCGCCACAGCGCTCACATCCCCTCCGAGAGCAGGGCAGCAGGGCACCAGATGCTGCAGAGCACCGGAGGAACGCACGCAGCGCCCCATCGCGGTGCCACGCCGTGCGGCGCGGGGCTCGGCGCAAGGTGCAGCACGAGCAGTGCCTGCTCTTCCCTTGCAGTAATTACTCTTCATTTGCTGACCCGCTGCTTTTTCAGATTGCCATTAGCGATCAGCAGAGTGCTAAATTACGGCTGCTGTGTGCTCCCCACTGCCTCCTGCTTCGCTCTCTCCAAATCTCCAAGTCCCAGTTGGAGCTCAGGGGACTTGGCACTGCCCACCAGCACCGTGCCAAACTGCTTTGTCAGCTGGTGGTGACCCAACCCGGGGTGTCCCTATGGCATCACCTCGCTCTCCAGCAGCCTCACCTCTCCAGCACCGCCAGGAGATGGGAAGAAATGAAAGGCAAAGAGCAGGGCGACGGGGTGAGGAGAGGATGAGGAGCTGCCTTCCTCCCGGGGCCGCTGTGAGGGTACGGAGGCTGCTGGCACGCTCTGATGTTCCCAGCCCCAGGCTTTCCTCTCAGCTCAGCCAGCGAAAGGGTTAAGTTTAATTTATACTGATTTCTATTTAATATCATTCTCTCCCCGTAGGAGCCGGCAGCTGTGAGCTGATTGTACTCTCTCATTATGCAGTCTGTATCACTAATGGCCTGTGACAAAGGCATGCCATCTTCCAGGCCTTACCCCCGAGAGCCAATTAAACACACATACTCCCTTCCTGTTTGCGGCGCATTACAATGAAATTAAACTGAATTTCAAAATCATTTTCTCCTAAAGACATCTCTTTGCAATAATTAATGCATGCTATTCCTTTCCATCTGAAATATTCATCAGGAGTGTTGACTAAAAAAAATTTCTGAAGCTGATTGCCCCACACCCAGTGCTGTGCCCACGATGGGATGCCCAGCGGTGGCAAGAAACCACTGCTTCCTCATAAATGGATGATAGATAACACGGCAAAGAGGGCATCCCAAATCCAGCCCCGTGCTCCTGGGTTGGTGTACTGAGCAAAAAGGGAAATGGGAATGTTGGAACTGCTCATGTGTGAAGGTTGGGTGGGAATCAGCCCTCCCACCCCCCTTTGAGGCTTGTCATCCCATGTTACGAGCTCTCTGCCAGGCCCTGCTGCCCCAGCATAGCTTTGGGTAGAGGCAAAGCACTGTTGGCAGAGCATAACCAGATGTTTTCAAGACATTAGATAAAACCTACCAAGGATCCACCTGCAATACATGTGATTACTATTGGAATATTACCTTCTGGTGAAATCTGATTTGAAAGAATCAAACACCAGAGCTGTTCCCATCCCTGCAAACATCAAAACCGTTTCTCACTCACGGTCAGATAAGAAAGGCAGATCCCGAGGAAAAGAAACACTCCCTTTGAATTTCATAAACACAGCACATAACAATAAAGCCAGCCTCAGATTCAAAACAAAAGGCTTCTTTATTGGGAGCTCTCTTTATTCAGAGCTCTCTTTATTCGGAAGCCGCAGACTTTTCACTTACAACAAATTCAGAATGCAACGTTCTGGCAGTTCCAAAACCTCCTTCCTGACCTGCTCCTACCTCAAGGTCTCTGCCAGGGATTCCTCCCCAGAGAGCTCAGCTTCCCAGGCATTAGGAATGAAGAAGGGAAATCCCATGGAAACCTCCAATGCAGTGGCAGTTGCTGAGCCCCCCCCAGTCACACCCCCAGCCCATACAGGTCCAGCTTTGACACCAGCGGTGGATGAGAGCAGAGCTGCCTCAGGGATGGGCATGCACTCCTGTGGTCACTGATGTGACACCTGCTTACCCTCAGCTCTATCACAGACTGCTTCCAGGCACTGAGGTGGCTGAGTCCCTCAAAGCACAGCCCTGCATATTGCATTTACAGCCAGCAACCCAAAGACGCTTCGCTCCTTGGCTCCAATGCAGGGCACCCGGTGAGGCCACATCCCATTCTCCACCCCCCTCCGGGGGCACAACCACAGCTCCTGCCCCCCTCCTCAGGATGCAGTACAGTACCTGTCCTGAACCATCCATCGGGTGTGAAAGCCTCTCTGGTTTCTTTGGGCCTGTTCCAGTACTCACGAAACACCGAGGAGCCACGGACCAGCAGCTCCCCTTCCTGCCCTTCCAGACCCGGAGTCACCTGGAACAGAGAAAGAGTGACTGCCTGCATGAAATGGCCGTGGGGTAGAAAGCTGCCCGTCAGTTCACAGCAGCCCCTGTCCCACCTCAGAACAGCCTTCCCTCCCTGCAGGTCTCCCCCATCCCCACCTGCTGCCCTGGAGCAGCACGGCTCACTGCATCCCACTGGGATTCTGCCTGCAAACTGCTGAGGATGGGAGCAGGAGGCAGAGGGACGAGGCACACTCCTGTGACTGTGCCATACTGCAGCCTGCTGTGTTGACAGAGAGGAAGCCTCACTTTCCCAAACTGTCAATCTGACACTGTTTTTTTTTTCCCAAGGAGGTGGCAGGAAACACCATCTGATTTGTTCTCAAGGACACACAGTTCCTTTGGGGCTCACGGCGAGGCAACGGTTTCAGCGCCAGCCTGGTGCCCTGCAGACCTGCACTGGCAGGTTTTCTATAGCAACAAAATGAAGATCCTGCTGCGATGGAAACAAGAGAGGTTACAGACCTGCCTGACACGGCACGGTGTCTCTCACCTCCTGCACGTTCATTGCTCTGCAGTTACAAGGATGCAAGCGGGCTGTGAGAGGAGGCACGGCTGCAGCACTGCTCCTGGCACTGCGTTAACCTTTGCAGGGAGAATGTGCAAAAACACTGCTGAGAGAGAAGGTCACTGCGAGCTGCTTGAGCACACTGCTCTGACTCTGTGCAGGGAGCACGCACTCAGCAGGAGCACTGAGCCACTCTGTGCTCAAGTTGCAGCAGCTCAGACACAGCTGGGATGCTGAAAAGTAGCAATGCAAGAAATGCAGCCACCAGGGAACACAGCAACAGCAATGCTGGAACAGCCAGCAGGATCACAGAGCAGGACAGACTTTGCTTTTGATGCAACCAAAGCTTCTCTAACAGAAAATGTTTAGAAAGATGCTTCCAGGGCACAGTTTTTTGTTTCCATGGACTTCTTCTTGATGTCCTGTCTTGCAGGATGTGCTGATCTGCACAAACAGCCCAAGCACTTTTACAGAATTGCCATTTCCTTCAATATCTCTGTGTGTCAGGAGCTGGGCTGAGCCCCCAGAACACTCATTGTGCCCTACCCCCACTGCCTGGGATACAAAGCCCATCACTGCCAACGAGGGAAGTTCAGTTGCACAGTGACGTGGTAAGGATGGTGCTGGACCACAAGTTCAGCTGCACATCACTCAGTGGGCAGCACAGACCTCAAACTCACCAGCAATACTTCCCCTGAGGGCAATCCCATCCCAGCCCCTTCCAGCAGCCCCCTGTGCCCCAGCTGGAGACAGCAGTTATCTGAATTCCCCTCACATCACAGCATTTTAATGACTTGTGCGAGCTCCAAAGCCAATCCCCAGAGCTATCAGGCTGCCTCTGACTCCACCGACAGGGCTTGGAGGGAAAGGCAGAGGTGAGTGCCCCAAGGACCCGCTGCAGCTGTCCTGCATTCCTCCACACCACCCCATCTGATGCCTCCTGCTTGTTGATGTGAGCACAACATAAATGGGCTGTGCTGAGAGCCCGGTGCCCGCTGTGCCCCCAGGAAGGGTACAGAAATAGGGCAGCCCTGGGCACTGATCCTGCCCTGCCTGCTGCTCCTCCTGCAAACCAAATCTTGAACGGGCTCCAAGCTTCCCGTCACATCAACTCGCATTTTGGCAGAGGCTCAACCCACATCTTATCTAGAGCAGTGCTCCTTGGCAGCAGGCACCTCCCTGTTGTGTCACTTAATGATGTTATGGCTGGCTTGCAAACTGTAAAACAGAAAGGCCGTGACGTTATCTTAATAGGATTCTGCTTGCTGAACTCCAAATGTCACCAGCGCTGCTCCCTGATGCAGCACAGAGGATGCAAAGCACCCCACTGAAAGCAGCTTGAGAACGGCATGCATTGAAACTCAGGGTTTGAGGCTTCTCTCCACTGCACCCAACCCCTGCTAGAGCCATACACAGGTAATGCAGTTGCTGCAGCAGCACACCTAGCTGTGTTTTTGCCTATCCCTATCAGATTGAACAGGCTGCCCAGGGAGGTGGTGGAGTCTCCTTCTCTGGAGATGTTCAAGACCTGCCTGGATGCCGACCTGTGCAACCTGCTGTAGGGAACCTGCTTTGGCAGGGGGTTGGACTCGATGAGCTCTGGAGCTCCCTTCCAACCCCTACAATTCTGTGATCTCAGAGGTACAACGTGTTGACACGCTGCAAGCAGCTGCTGAGAGCACACAGCCACTGACAGCACAGCCAATTCTCCACGTGCCATATCTGAATGCACCTTTCAACAGCTTTCATGCACTGGAGCAACCTGAACAGCAGCTCTGGTGCCCTGCAAGGCTGCTGCCTGGCAGCGCTCTGCTGCACGACGCACTCAGCGAGTCGAGGGACACCAGATGAGGTTCCATTTTCCACGCATGAAAAGAAGAGGGTTGTAATAAAGCCTCGGAAGGAATCACTGTGGGTGATGACACAGTGAGCATTTTGTCTGCTTCCAGGTTACCTCTCTCCGTGCAGGCGGTTTGTAAATCGCTGGGAATCCCCGCTTGGCACGCAGCCCTGCGATTTGTTCAGAGTGGCCATTTGTTTTCTTGTGGTCTCTGAGATGTGCCATCCCCCTGTCCTTGGGGAGCGGCAGGAGAGGTGTTTCTAATGGACTTTAATGGAATCAGCAGCTTTGATGGGGGCAAGCTGACAGCGGCGTGCCGTTCGCTGGGATGCGGGGAGACACTGCAAACGCCTGAGCAGGAATATTCAGAAGACAAAGAGTGGAAGCTGAAAGGCAAGGTTTGAGAGGAGAGGGAATGACATTTTGTTAGACCAGCAGAGCTGGGAGGGAGGCAGAGGAGCTGTTAGGAAAAGCAGCAGTTCACTCCGGGAGAGGCAGCGCAACGCCACAGCCACGGTCAGTGGGGAACATTTGACTTCTGGCAGCCCCTTCCTTACCCTCAAAAGAATTGCCTGGACCTCTTTCTGGGGCAGCACCACAGGCTCAGAGGCTGCAAATCAGAGCATCCTCTCTTAGGAGGGAGCCTACAAAGGGATGTCACACGGCTGTGAAGCAGAAGAGCAGCGCTGCCCAGATGGGGGGCTGGGACGGGGCAGCGCCCTTCGTGCCCTGCAGCTCTTGCACCATTCTCCTTCCACTTTTCTCCATTTGCCTCTTCCTTCCCCAGCGCTGCATGGGCTGGCACCAGTGCTGCTGCAACAAGGAAAAGCAAAATCCTTTACATCTGCAGAGAGGAAAAATGGTTTCTGCACCTCTGCCACGGCCGGTGCTGTGCGTCTCAGCTTGGAAACGCTTGGCACTTCTCCCCACCTTATAAATAAGTGATCACTGTAATCAAAAATAATTAAGCAACCCAGCCTTTTAAGTGACTAATAGAAGACAGTAATTGATACGTGTGAGGTTTATGGAAGTGACGGATCCCTGTTAGCAGTTCTCAGAGTTGTAACTCTGAGACAAACTCTGAAACAACCAAAAAGCAACCATACTAAGCATGGAACACCAAGGAACTTACAGCTCCCCGATCCCTGGCACCAGATTCCCATGCAGCCCAATTTCCCATGCACATTCATAATTAAAAGGTCCCTGCTAAGCTGCATGCTTGTGTAAAGGCATTATCCCTCCCGTAGCTCCGTGCCCTGCAGAAGGCAAGCAGGAGGCAATGCAGACAACAAGCAATTTTCCTCCTGCTGGAAAGAGGCACATTTCTGCTCCTCGGAGACAAGGTACAGAGAAAGGAAAAAGAAAACAATCCCAAAGCACCCAAACCCCAAGCCCAGACTGTAATCTACAAGGCCACACTTCACATCTGCTTTTGTAATGTTACCTCGTATAAAAAAAGGCTGGGAAAAACACAGTCAATTTACTTTTCATTTTGGAAGGTTGTAGATGTAAAAGCGGGGCAGCTGCACAGCTGGAAGGCTGGCTCTTACTTTCACAGAACCCAACCCTACACTTAACAGCAAATGCTGCTCCACCAAAACCAAAAGTGCTTGTCGATATTTTTAGGCAGCGCTGATTTTTAGAAGTTCCCAGGCTGATTAACTCCAGCTGATCCCAAAAGAACCACAGAAAGAACCCACATTTGGGGACGGTCAGTCCCCCCCGTAGCCCATCCACGGACCCTAACTTCTTGATTTCTATGATCTCCATAAACCAGCAGTGTCACACACTTCCTGGAATGCCAGCAGCCCTCTGCTGCTCTTGTTTGGAAGCCTCAGAGGTAACAAATGAGGCGAGATGTCAGCACATCTCCCGCTCCCCCAGCATTGCAGGAGGACCCCCAGCGCGCACTGGGAGCGCAGAGAGGCAGGCAGAGCGCAGGCAAGGATTCAATTAGCATCCCACCTTCGGTTCATTTGCCATAAGCCTCACTTAAAAGTCGAGGTCAGAGGGGCTGCTCTGTGCTCTGACTGCAGATGCTGCCCGGAGCCTCTAATTGCTTCCTGCTGTGAACCCACCCCAGGCAGCGCTGCCTCCTCTCCTTGGCTGTGAGCTGCCTGGGGCAGGCGCCGCTCCTTTGCCTCCCAGCTCTGTGCCTCAGCATCTCCTCCTTGGGAAGCACCTCCAAGACGTGCTGCAGCCTCCAGCACCCCGAGGGGGAACTGATGGGATGAGACAGAATCGTAGCATGATTTGAGTTGGAAGGGACCTCCATCTGATCCAACTCCCCTGCAGTGAGCAGGGACACCCACGGCTGCTTCGTGTGCTGCACAGAGAGGGGATGAAATCTACCTCAGCCACCATGGGAACAGAAAGGAATCCATCTCTTGGAGAACTGAAGCCTGGTCAAGGGGACCACGGATGGCTATCCCAAGGCAGGGAGAAGTCCAGGGTGAAGCCCTTGCCCTGCGAAGGATGGGAGATGAAAATGGGAAGGTGGGGGATGAAAGCCTGAACTGATAATAAAGAGATTAATAGATAGCTTGAGGGTGCTGTGACAAAGGTCAGCCCAAAGGAAGCACTGGTGGAAAGAGGTTGTTCTTGACAGATGGACTCAACGTGAACGTGCAAGGAAACAGCCAAGCAGGCTCCTGGGAGCTGCCTCTGTGATAAGAACACCTTTCAGCTGGGGAACACTGGGATGCGATGCTAATGTAATCTCTGCCTCCACCTTTACACCTAGGAAAGAGAAAAATACAGCTACGGCCACCAATCAAACACCAGACAGAAAGAATAAAGGTGTATAAATACCAATGAGAACGCAGTCAGTGACTGTGCTGACTGAGAAACAGCCCAAAAGCCCACTGAGGTCATCCAACCCAGCTATCAGCCCATCCCCACCGTGCCCAGCAACCAGCTAAAGGAAGACCTTTCCTGGCAGCCCGTTCTGGGCAGGTCCCAGCAGAGCAGGAGCGAGGTGCAGCACTCCCAGTGCCCTGTGCCTGCAGCACACAGGGCGAGGAGCTGGCAGCCCCACGGTGCAGCA
Source organism: Tympanuchus pallidicinctus (assembly GCF_026119805.1). NCBI lineage: Eukaryota > Metazoa > Chordata > Aves > Galliformes > Phasianidae > Tympanuchus > Tympanuchus pallidicinctus. The sequence continues at coordinate 24,601,258 of NW_026294739.1, forward strand.
CGCTGCTGGCAGATGGCAGAGCCACGGGGGGCACGGGCAGGCGGGCAGGAGGGGCTGGTGGCTGCGGGGAGGGACGGCCGCCTCCGAGCCGCTTCCCGTCCAGGACGACAGCTTGCATATGGATAAACAACGAGATAATTACAACCTCGAAGGGAGGGGAGAAAAGCCCATGGCTGCAGCGTCCTCCTGCTGCCAGCTCCTGCAGCCCACCACCCTGCACGCTTCTCTCCACAGCCTCATCGCAGAGCAAATTGCTGGCCATAAAAAGCCCTGGCTAGAGTGCTGCGTTAGGTACAGCTGTGAAACCGTTTATCTATTGATAGACCCCCATTGTCAGGGAGTGGGGTTTGGCTTTCGTGCGAATCTGGGAAAGCAGCAAAAAAAAAAAAGAAAAAAAGAAAGAAAGCCAACAAAAATGACAGCCCAAAAACCTCACAACCAACAAACAAACAAACAGAGAGAAAGAGAGAGAGAGACAATACCCAGCAGCTCCCTGGGCTTGCAGGCCGCTGCCAGCTGGGAAGCTGAGCGTATGAAATATGCATCGCACCGAACAAAGCAAACCAAACTGCTCGGTGCTGGAAAGCTGTAACCCTTTCCTGCACACACGGGAAGCAGGAGGTGCTCAGACTGAGCTGGGCTGCCAAAACATCACAGAAAGGGGTGGAAAGACAGAGCACCTGGGGGGGTAAGGAGAAGCCTTGCTGCATGCAGGCACTCTGTGATTCCATGTGCTGAGCTGTGAGGTCAGGCGATTTGGTGGGCAGGTTGGAGGTTTGGGAGATGCTTCTTGCATGGCCTGGAGCAGCCCACGTCCACTTATACCACTTCTGGTTCTCTGGGAAGCATTGAGGACAGCATCTGTCCAGGGTCTCAATTCACATCACTGTGCTCAGGAGAAGGTGCAGCAACAATTAGCAAGGAGAATGCATGGGAAGCACCTGGAACACCTGGGTGAGCTGGGAGTCAGAAAGCACAGGGCTCCTAGAGCTGCAAGGGGAGCGTGTGCATGAAAGGAATCCAATCAAGGGACAGGGGGGAAATGAAGAGAGGAATGAAGAGATCCAGCAAACTTTCAGCTAAGTACATTATTGATCTTCAGGGCGTGCCAGAAACCAGCTCTGCAAATTGCATTAGTCCCCTGCTGCAGGCTCACAGTTACTGGATGGTGACGCAGAAATGCTCCCACCACACACACTCCCTTATTTCAGCAGTGCTATGGGACTGGGACTGGCCCAGATGTCACCAAGTGTCCCCAAGCTGCTGTCTGCAGGGTGCACAAATGCATCCAAAGGGTGAAAATGCAAAAGCAAACAGAACCCCCCAGCAGCGAGAGGGAGAAAGGTGGTATTGGGAGGGAGCTACTGGCTGGGGAACAGCCTGTTGTCAGGAGGGAGCAGGAGGGGAAGGCAGTGACCTTGCAAGGCTCTCTGCAGCTCAGCAAATCATCTCCATGGCAGAAAGGGAGGGCATTGGTGAGTGGCAGCCAAGCCAAGGTGTGAATGCCTCGCAGATGGCCCTGACAACGTGGTCACCTCTCAAGAACAGAGGGATGCAGTGCAGAGAAGTGGGGAGCTGAGCTCTGTGCAGGGTGCTTAGGTCCTGCAGCACAGCCACTCAGTGCTGGTGCTTTCGTTATTATCAGTGCAGCAGTGCAGATGTGCACCACACTGTGTGTGTATGGAGAGAGGTCCCTGCCCTGACAGCCATATAACCAAAGCAGACGGCAGGCGTTTATTGCTGCCAGGAGGTGTTTATTTCCTACAGGGGAACCAGCAAGCCACGATGTGACATTTGGTAATTTTTCACAGCGTCAACACCAAACTGTGCAGAAATGCCCAGAGAAGTGATGGGGCCTTGGATGCACTTATCGCACCCAGGACAGCTGCACCATGTCCTGCTGTCACCTTCCTCCCTCCCTCAGGATCCCTCAGCCTTGACACTCCCACACCACAGCTTCCATAACCTTGAACTACAGAGCTTGAAGTCTCAGTGCCCTCCTGTGAGGGAGGCGAGGAAATATTTACCGATCCCTTCCCACAAGCCAGGGGGCACGGGCAAAGAAAATGGGATGTGGGGCTGTTCGGTGGCACAGGCAGGAGGACAGGGCACCAAACAAGGACAGCCCCAGTGCCACGGAGCTCATTTCTGTGCTGAAACCCAGCCAGATGGCTCTTGGGCTGCTGAGTGCTCAGACGGTGTCCTCCTCGTGTTAAATAAATGCCACTGCTGCACTCCCCCTGCTATGAATTATTAACCAGGCAGGCATGCAGTGTGTGCCAGCAGCAGCAGCTCGGGGCAGGAAGGGCATCAGGTGGGGCTGTGTGAGTGTGACTGCAGGTGTGAGCACTGACACCAGCCCGTCACTCGCAGGCACTGTGCCAGCAGCAGAGCTGTGCTGTGCCACAACTGCTGACACCGCTGCCCGCAGCCCTTGTGCCTCAGCCCGCACCTCCCAGCCCACACAGGGGGTTGCTGTCTCTCAGATGATGTGTGGGAGGACCACATTCATGGGGTCCATAATGCACTGTGGGCAGGCTGAGCCATAAAATGAATGCGAGAGAGAATCACGTGGCACTAAGCTAAGCTCCTGGGAATAACAGTGCCACCCCAGCCCTGATCCCCGGGGCTTCAGAGGGCTCTGAGAGTGAACGAAGCAGCAGAAACTCAGCTGAGTGCTACCTGTGTGCCGTGCTCATCTCCCTGAGCGTGGATGGTGTAGGAACGGCCACCACCTCTCACCTTCTCGGTGGCAATGCGCACCTCCACCCCGGGCAGTGGGGTTCCAACAGAACCTAGGAAGGAAAGGGAACACGACTGAAACAGTGGGCAGCAAGAAGCCACGGATGCAGCAGATACAGATCCAGCAGAGCAGCTGCTTTTCTCTTCTCTCAGTGGCATCTGCAGACTGTGCTGGCGCTGAAGAAGCTCCTTGCAGGGGGGTTACCCTTCAGGAAGGCTTTGATCACGTCCTGTGTCTGCATGCAAATGTCACTGTGCCATATTCCATTCGCTGAGCAGGCAGTGCTGGAAATGCCTGGGAAAACAAATGTGTCTGCAGCCCTGAGCAGTCTCCCTTGGACGGCCTTTGAAGGCACTGGGACAGCTTCGTGGCACAGTAATGAAGCTGTTTTGCACCATGAAACCTACATGAAGATGTGAAAAGAAGGAGCACAATGATTGCTACAGCGGCTCACTGCTTCTCTGTAGCTTGAACCTGACAGAGAAGGCAAAGGCTTACCAGTGTCAGCATTGCAAGAGATTATCTCAGTTTTATGAGACATCAATACCCTGTACACAAAGCATCAGAGGAGAAAAGCAGAGATCAAAACCACAACATTCTTCCCCAGGTTTCAATTTTCAAAGCCAGGCAATGTGGCACAGTGTCACCAACAACAGCAATTAAGCTCCATGACAGTCCTGCTGCCAAGAGCCCCCACACCTGCAGCACCCCCATCCCACGGTTTAATGCACACCCCTTGCAGTAAGCAGAAGGCACAGAGGAAGGGCAGCTTTGCTCCTGTGACCTCAGCCTGCTGGGGGGCTCCAGGCACAGCAGCAAGCAGGGCACTGGGGCATCTGCTGGCTCAGCGGGTTCCCTGCATCTCAGTGGCACATGACAGCTCTCAGCACAAGATGAGGCTCATGGCTCTCGTCCCCTTGAGCAGGGAGCTGCCAGCATGCAGACCTGCATCGGGCACAGAGCAACCTGTGGCTTGGGAAGGCTGGCAGGTTGCACTGGTAAGTCTGCTCTTTATTTTGAGCTGATTGATTTTTCCACCTGGAGAGCATCCAGTCACTGTGCTGGTGGTGCTTTCTAATTGGGAAGTCCTTACAGTGGGGGTGTGCAGGACCAGGAGCCTTCCCCATTATCTGGAATTCAGGGGTTTGAGTTCAAGGTGCAATTTCCCGGTCTCACTCTCATTCTCCTAGCCAAGCCCTGGAGGTCTGGTACCTGTGACACCACGATTTGGTGCCTGCTACATTGGTCAGTTGCCATGGAAATCAATATGTCATGGTAGCTCAGATTTATGGCATCCCTGCAGGATCAGCTAAGAGCAGATGGGCTACGAGGGAGTGAGATTTTATTGCAGCAAAACTACCCTAACAATTAACAAATCTGGCAAGAAATAAACAGAAAGCTACGTGGCAGGTCCGTGACATGTGTCTGTTCAGCTTGAGACTGCCTTTGGCATTTAGATCAGCTACTGCAGGCAGCCAGGTCCTTCTCCTGCCACAGGGCTGCTCTGACACAGCCCAACTCACTGCCAGAAGCCCAGGACAGGGGCCTGCAGCAGAGCAGGAGGGAGAGGTGTGCTCTGCTCTTCTCACTAGGAGCTGAGGAGCCGCTGAGCTGCCAGGGAGAGGTATTTATATATTTTCAGCAGAGTTTTGTACCTGCCACGAGACTCCAAGAGTACTCAAAGGAAGCTATAAATCACGGAATACAAGCCAAATGTTTGCACATCAAGCTTGCCAAGGCCACCTTCTAGAATTCTACGGGAACGTTTTCTCCCGTGTGAAAAATATCTGGTGCTGATAGCCCCAAACCTGGCTGAAAGACACGGCAAGAGACGGCAGGCAGACACTGCGAGTAAATGAAGCCTCACAGAGCTCAGGGAAGGGAGCAGCAGGCAGCCCAGTGAGCTGCCACAGAGTCCCACAGGTTTGCCAGCCCTGGAAGCCTTTGCATTAAGATCAGATCAATGCTTTCTTGGAAGATGCTCCTTTGCTGCATGCGAACTGCCAGCCTCAGTGCAGGACACAGCAGACTGAGCCATGGGCAGCAGCACCGAATGACAGCGGTCACTTCTGGTCTCAGCCTTTGAGAACGAAATATCAAACAGCAACACAATGCCTCCAAACAGATAGGAAGACAAGCATTTGGCTAAAGCAGAACCAACATGTAAAATCAGACCCACATGGGGAGCCGTGTCCTTATGTTCAGCCTGGAAGTTTTTTGGCATTTCAAAAGAATGATAAACCTGCAAATGGAAATCTGTAAAGGCTGAAAACGCTCCCAGCATTGATCAGAGCTACAGGGGGCTGTCAGCACTGATACAATTTGTGCACAGGCTATGACTAGAGCTCCTCAGGCCTGGGTGATGTGTTAAAACACACATCATGACGTGTTAAGACACACACCATGTATGTACCATGATGTGTTAAGACACGCCACGCCAACTCCAGACCTCGGTGGTTGGCTGTGCAGGTTGCAAAGGCACAGCACCAGAATCACAGAATGGCTTGCATTGAAAGTGACCTCTAAAGGCCACCTGGCTCCACTCCCTGCAATGAAAAGGGACACCCACAGCTCCATCAGTGCTCAGAGCCCCTCCAGGCTGACCCTGGGGTTCTGCAGAGAGGGGATCTGAGTCCCAAATCAGCTGTCATCAGAAGGGAGTCAAAACTCAGCACAGCCCACCTCTCAGAAGTGGAACCAGGAGCACTCCCTGCTCTTTCCCCTCCCTGCGCCCTTTCAGCTCTTCCCAGTCCTCACACTCCAGGATGCTCAGCAAAGCTGGCAGCACGTTCACACTGTCAGGCTGCAGTCAGGAAGGACTGACACCATTATTCTTCCTCACCGGCTCTCCTCTGTTTAAAAAAGTTGTCAGCTCTTCCCAGATAAATTTAATTGGCCCTGCGGTCTGTGTCCTCTGGTATCTGGGGACCTTGATGCTGTTATGTGCAGTGCTGTCCTGGGAGAATTGAAACAGGCCAACGATAAGGCACTCAGCGATCTCACTGTCAACAATACACCGAGTCCCTGCTGTAGGAGCTATTAGCTGCCTCTGATCTAAACCTCCAATTAAAGTGGTGATTAGGCCCAGTGAGGCATTCTCCAGCCATGAATTATTCATCTCCCTTCACAGTAACAGCACCAGGGGGATTAGAATGAGAGCTGGTGAAAACAGAGGCATTTTAAGCAGGGTTTTAACCATATACAAGCAAACATTTATCTTTCAAATCTTTCATCTTTTCTTCTTTAGGAAAGGAGAACTCCCCCCTTTCCCTGGCCTTCTGGATCTGCGCCCTATGGGGCAGTGCCACAGCACCAAGGACACCTGTTGGACATGGAGGGCTCTGCCCTTCCCCAGCCCCACCAGGGGTGAAGGAGGGCAGGACAACCCCAGCACCTCTCCTCAGAGGCAGAAGGAAGGTCGTGAAGCGGCACAGCAGGATGTGTGCTGCTTCTGCTCTGAGAGAAACCCGCTGGCAGCTGTGAGGGCTCTTGGGTTCACCTCCCCAAGGGAACCTGCAATTTGAAGGCTGGGATGGATCACTTCTGGGACAGACACATTCCCTCTTTGGAGCTTTCCAGTGGCGAGGAATGTTACTGAGAGAAACGTCTGAAGTCACGGAGCCAAAAAGTCACAGAATGGCTTGGCTTGGAAGGGTCCTTAAAGCTCATCCAGTTCCAACCCCTGCTGTGGGTTGCCAACCCCTACCTCAGGCACCAAAGTCATCCCAGTCAACCTCAATATCTGCTGCTTCAGCTCTGGCCATGCCCAGCAAGCTCTTGCATTATGTTTAACACACTGATGCCTGCTGAGGCCCCATCTCCACCATCTCTTTATGAGTATCCTGCAACCACAGGGCTCTTCCAGCACAGCCCTTGCTGCCTGGCCATGCTCGATGCAACTCTTTTGTGCTAAAATAAAGCTGTGGCCAGCAAGTGGGTCTGCTGTCAGCTACTGCCTCGCATCTGTCCCCAGAACACTGTTTTGCAGGAAGCTCACTGCTCCTCCTGCCTCAGCCACTGCTGCATTTCTCAGCTGACTCATTCATGGTGGATACTGCTGTACCTGGTGACCTTACATCCCAGCCTCTAATAGGGTACTATATCAAAAGCTTTTCACAGCTCCAGTAAATTATGCCTCAGCTGCACCCATCTGCTTCCCAACTGACACTTCCTGAAATAAATTAATCAAGCCTATTCAATCATAGCTCTCTGTCTGTAAGGTTCCTGGCTGATCCACACCTTTGTGAGATTCTTCTCTCTCCTTTCGTGGGGCTGCAGTGAGCCCCAGCTCAGTGGCTGTGTGACAGACACTTAGCCTTTATCCCAGCTCCTCTGCTCGCAGCTGTATGAGATTATTTGTCCCCATGTCCCCTACAGACCTGGTAATGCCAGAGGCTACACACAGCCTCTGCTCAAGAGCACGTGGACACATCTCTGGAATTAAAACTGCCTTTCCTGGTGTCCATTTCTGCCTTATCCACACAGCCTTTATGTCTCCAGGGAAATTGAGAGCCTCCACTCATTTCCCCTACAAAAGATGAAATAAAAAGCAAATATAACAAGGCTGCTGTGATATCCAGATGACCTCAAGCCACCATCCTACACCTTGGGGCTCACAGAGAGCTCAAGCTCATGCAGGTGGGAATTGAGTTTCCCTTCTCCAGCATGCAAGCAAGCACTGGCCAGACTGGGGGAATCACAACTACACTGCAGAAGTTAACTGCACTTTGTGTTCTGCACTGCCCCCAAGCTGTTCTCAGTTTCAGGAGCCAATGCTGGGGGAAGCTGTGGCTTCTCCTCACCCTGTGCAATCCCTTCAAGGGCACAGCTGCTACAACCAGCAGGACTGGGGTGTGAGGGGAAGCCACAAGGCACAGGACAGTCCCACCTGGGTAACAACGGTCCCCAGGAGACCAGAGACCAAAATGATGCATATGGTGCCATGCATGTGCAGACAGCATGTGGGGAGGAGAAGGTGGCATAGTGGTGGGCTGGGTTGCTTGTCAGACAGATGGCCACGTTTATAACCAAAGGGAGGGTGGGGGCATTTGATATTTTTAATGTTTGAGATCAATTTATTTCTAGGTTACATAAAACCACAGATATTGAGAGGAGTCACAAAGCATAGCTACGAGAAGTGAGGGAAGACAAGGAGAGAACAGAGCCAGAGCATACGACGAGGTGTGACAATTTCTAACTCCTGAGGAGTCAAGAGAGTTGCACTAAAATAAGAGTGAACAGACACCCTATTTTAAATGTTCAGTACTGACTGACGGGACACGAGCTGCTCCGTGGAGAGCCCTATGTCAACATCCTATGCAAATACAACTTCACAAAGCAGAAGCTGAAGATGCCATCCCAGCACAGTGTTTGAACTCATTAAGACTTTGGAAATCATCAAGCAGAGTACATTGTGTGTATTCTGCCTCCAGGACAGACCTGGCCTAGCTGGGTTGGTGTGTATCAGTGCAAGCTCTGCACACACACTCGTGGCTTGTCCTGTCTTCCCAATGCCAGTTCCTCTACCAGCATCGTTGCTCACAACACAGTCTTCTCCCCAGTTCTGACAAACAGTGATGAGATGTGTGTTCTCTGTGGTGAGAATAAACAAGAATGCTTGAAAGCAAAACACCTCTGATTGGTGTCACCTTCTCCAGACTCCTACCTGGGACACGGACTCCATGCAGAGGGTTGGAAAGTGCCATCCCAATCTCTGTCATCCCATACCTCTCCAGCAAAGTGTGCCCAGTGATGGCCTTCCACTTCTTCAGGACAGGCGCAGGCAGGGCTGCAGAGCCTGACACCATCAACCTGCACATGGAAAACCATATAAGAAAGCATCTAAGAAGTTTTCATTCCAACAAAACGTTATGTAAAGCCTGCATGTATGTAAAACCCTACAAGACCCAAAAGCCTTCAGCCAGTATCCAAGATATTCCTCACGCAGAAGAGATTCTCTGTCTAATAGGGGGGTCTAAGTTAAGACAGGATGGCCTCCTAAAAGAGATTTTGCAGCACAAGCAGCAGCATCTGTAGGGATCTGTGGGCTGCAGGCTGAAGTTCTCAGTCTTGTATCTTGTAGGGTGACACGTATAATAAGCAGGCAGACCCCTTCTGGCTTTACCACGCAAGAGCAGCTCATAATTAAATAATGTCACCCCTGTTCTTGTCACAGAGATCCCACAGCACTACAACCTGCCCGGTGGTGAGGAGGTGAACTCCAAAAGAAAACTTGGTGCAACAGCCACAGCAGCCCCTGCCTGGTGCAGAGCTGGGGACAGCAGGACGTGCAGTACCCACCTACCTGATGTTCTCCTGGCAAAAGGCACGCACAAAGTCCTGCACTTGGGGCTGAGAGAAATGCTCATCGTAGTATTCTATCAGCTTGGCATAGATGGTGGGCACTGCCATGAAGACGTTGACACGGGGAGCCTGGGAGCTCAAGAACTTCTTCCAAACCTAGGAAAGAGGCACCATGTATGCACCATGTACGTATATACCCAGATATTAAGAGTAGAGGGAAGTGATGGTCTGCACTGTCACTGCCAACTTCCCAGCTTTTTCTCAGCAAGGGATCACCCATCACTCTCACACTCAATGATCACAAGATGCAAATGGCACGTTTTGGTACAGCCAAACTTGCTGATGAAGAGTGCCCAGGGCAGAAGAAGTGAATTCTGTGAGCATACAGAGCTCTTCAAAGGCCACGCAAAGCTGCCAGCTTTCCAGAGAGGAAAGACAGAGTCACACACAAGCAAATAGGAGCCCATGGACTCAAAGCTTTGAGGATCCATCAACTGAACCAAAGTCCAGCAGCTGGCTCTGCTGGAGAGGAATGAGTGACCCCAGACACTGCACTGGCTGAGCAGCTCCACTTGGGAGCAGATAGCAACAAGCAGACATACATATTGAAATTAGAGCCATTTCTTCCACACTCTTCCCTCCAGGTGAGCTCTCCCCAAGGCAGGAAGGATACAAAGCCATCAATAAATAAATGGCTCTGGCCCACTCAGCTCCGGTGACGGCCACCTCTCTCTCTCCTTTCTCCCTGCCCTGTTGTTGACAAATGTATTTCCTAACAGCTCCTGACACTGCTCGCCTCCCCTCCCTCCCTCCCAGCACACGCTCAGCTGCACACAGGCGCGTGCGGTGGTGAAAAAAAAAGCATGAATTGATTGGAGGTGAACAAGTGATTCTCCTTCATGCTGTCACCCCGGGTGCTGCTGTGTGCGCTGCCCCTTTCCCCTCCGTCCTGCTCGCTCGGGCTCCATTTCATTACTTTCTACTTCACTGCACCAGCACCACCTCTCCCTGCCGGCTCTCACTTGGCTGCTTCAGAACAATCAGCCCTTAGAAAACCCCGTCGGCGCCGCGTTGTTCTTAATGCAGCCCTACACATCCAACAGAAGCAGTGTCCCACCCAAGGGATGCACACATTGGGAAGCCACCAGGCGTGGGGTTGGGACCTAAGGACACCCCCAGAGCCATGGCAGCTGGGACACGATTACTGTGAGCCCCTGTGGGCACTGAGAGGAGCAGAAAAGGAACGCAGTGTGTCTGCAATGACCAACAACACAGCCATGCCCTGACACTGCAGGCACCCCTGTCAGCACGAAGCCCTGAATGAAGGCAGAACAGGCAAAATTGCATCGAGGAGGATTTGACCCCTACTATATGTCTCCCAACCTCTCTCCCCAAAGGTCTTTTTCTCTTCAGCCTCACAGCATTTTTCCCATTTGAGGCAGCAGCACAGAGAGAGATCTCCAAAGCCAGGGATCTGCTCCTCTCCCCCTGGTGCTCCATCGAGCCATTGCCTTGGGCAGGGGAACAGGTGACAGCAAGCAGGCACCGGGCCTGTGCCAAAGAACTGATGGGAGACAGACGTTTGGAGCTGCTCGATCCTCGCCGTGTGATTTGCCTGCAGAAGCCCGGAGCAGCTGTGGGGAGCACGGGCAGACTTCCAGTCTGACTGGCTGTGCGGCAGATTTATTTTCACATGCATTTGGATTAAAAAACAACAACAACAACAAAGCAAACAAACACCCGACGCCATCGCTCCAAAACACAGCTCTCTGCTGCACCCCAGGATCCCCCTGTCCTCGCACATCTGCTCAGCTCCTGCTCCAGATAAAACCCTTTGTGCCACCATCCCGGCCATGGGAGCAGCTCTGTGTCAGCCCGGCTCGCCCCAGCAGCAGCCCCTTCCCAAAGATAAGCAGCTGCCTTTGGATGCGTGCCACCAGCCGCTGCTGGGCCGATCTGCTGACAGCCAAACATCCCCACCTGTTCTGCTGCTGCTCAGCCAAATCTGGATCCCGACCATGTGTTGTAGCAGCGCTAAGCACCGAGCTGCGGCACAAGGCTGGCAGCCCCCAGCTCTCTGCAGACCCACAGGCGTCCAGAGGGCTTGTTGCTGCCCAGCCAGCTGAAACAGCTAGTGCTGCTTTATAACTAGAACTTCATGGTTTAAGAGAAGGATCTGGGAAAGCCTCATTACCTGGGACTAATCGATCAAGCCGGGGACTTGGCTGGCCTCCAGCTAGGGGCCAGCTTTGCCCTTCCCACACACAGCATCCTCTGACACCGTCAGGTTTAGAGCACTGAGATCCATCTCTCCCTCTCCGTTACCCGACGTGTCACTGTCACCACATCAATCACCTGCAGACAGGATATTGGCAGCCCACTGTTTCTTTTTCTTTTGCTCACCTGAGACCTCTGTCACAAATGCACCCCCTGCTCTGCCTGCCTGCAGGGAGCCCAGAGATGCCATCACCCACCAGCCTGGCTCTGGGGATGTTCAGTGGGGCACAGCCCTCTGGCTGAAACACTGAGCCTTTAAATCATCACTATAGTGCAAAGCATAGGAAAGTACCAGTCTTTAGATGGAATACATTCAGGAGATGGCGTGGAGTGGACCAGAACTTCATTTAAAATGAACAAGGGCTTGAATCAAACTGTTTCTAGCTGCAAGAACACAAGAATGGGTACAGCTTCCCATCAGCAATGATGGCAGCAAAAGCCCAGGGCAGGCACACAGCACTGCTGGCTTACAGGACAGGCTGCCTGAGCCAGCAAAGCAGAAGACCTTCTGTTCCCAAGAGCCCTCTGACATTCCTGATTTTCTTCCCCTCCCACTGCACTAAAGCGTATCTGGGCAATTCCATGGGCTGGCCGGTGGGATTTTGCCAGCAGGAAATGAGAGGGAAAAAAAAGAGAGAGAGAGAGAGAGAGGAAAAAATGACACCAGAGGGTCTAAAACAATCCCAGTGAGGCCAAGCTGCAAGATTTTCCCACGTATTTCTTACAGCATGCAGATGGCACGGTGGTGAATGAGGCAGGAGGAACACACAAGCTGCTCCCATAGATTGTCCTTCCCTGCAGCAGCCTCCCCAGCCTGCATCCAGAACTGCTAACATCACCTGAAGGAAGGGATGCAGCACAGAGAAGAAAAGGCAGCAATTTTTCCTTCCTTAACAGAGCCTTTGCCCTCAGAGGGAAACGTGTGATGGTATAAAGCAGACAGAAACCAGCACATCTATCAGTACCTGGGCACCTTCTGAAGCAGAGGAAGGGGAAGGTGGCAGTGGCGATTTGTATGCTAAGTCCAGGCAGCCTTTGCCTGATGCAAGGCTCCAAAAGGAGCCAGAAGAGACGTGGGCAAAAATGCCTAAAAGCTGAAAGGAAAGCGAAAATCAGCATGGATTTTCCCATTAAACCCAAACAGATAATAGACGACCTGTACCGCTACCTCTATTGACAGACACAACAGCTCCTCTCTCCCTTATAAAATTATGGTATCATTTTCAGTGGTTATTGAATTTATATATATTTTTTAAACCTTTTCAGCAGCAACAATACCTCTAATGCAAGGTTAAATCATCCTTTTACTTCTCCTTTTGATCCAGGAGCTGGCTTTGTGTTGCGCATCGATCTCTGCCGTGCAGGTAGCGCTGCCCGCCGATCTGTGTGAGAGCAACAGTGGCTGCAGCCAAACAGAGCTGCTGCTGGGGAGCAGCATGCACAAAAGGAAACAGTCCTCTCTTCAAAGGGAAACCAGGCCCTCGGTGGCTTCGCCTCGTGTGTGTTGCAACCCCAAACTGCTTGTGCTCCACGCGACTCGGGTTTTAATCATTTATTCATCAGTGCAGTTTGATGGCCCCTCTCTATTCCAGGCTGAAGCTTTTAAACCCTTCCTGTGCTGCAGGCATACTGAAAGGAGCAAGTGCCTTCCCTGGGAGCCAGGAATATAAGTAAATATGACAGGCTCCGGTTCCATCTCTTCTTTATCCCCACACACATGAAAAGACATTACTCCCGAGCAGATGCTGAGGACAGACGGCAGAGCTGGGGAGACAGGAAGAAAAACACTAACTTTTGAAAGCCAGGTCTGTGAGAAGTGATCAAACACAACCCATTCAGCAGCGACCTGCTCCTCCCTCCACCGCCTCCTCTTTGAGCCTGGAGCAGAATGAAAAGAGGAGTGCCTTGCTCCAGCTGAAACAGTATGGGACAGGCCATCCCAGCACACCGCCCTTTTGGTGCTTGGTTGTTGCAGATCACAACCCTGTGTGCTTGCACTTGCTTTGATTATAAAAACAATGCCTAAATCACCGAGGCTGGTGTCTGCAGAAGTGACAGATCATGGGGAGAGGCTCAGGACCACGGTGCATGCTCTTCCTCCCTGCAGGCAACCATGCTCCTGTGCCATGGGACCTCACAAGGCCACCAAACAGAGGCACAATGCAGCAGCACCCGGCCCTCACCTTGCTGTAAAACATTTTTAGAAGGTACAAACCTTAGAGACACCTTAGAGTCAGCCACAGTGACTGTGGCACCAAAACTACCTTAGGGTGACAAATCTGCATCTCAACATGCTTACTGACAAAGTGCCTGCAGGGCAGAGACACGGCCATCACTCTGCAGGCAGGGCACCGCAGCTCAGGACCTGGAGAGCCAAAGGGGCAGCACGGACCACAGCGAGTTCAGATTCCTAAAACTTTCCTCCATCCCCCCTGCTGAAGAGCTACCAGGATCTGACCTTGTGTTGAATGCAACCAGCTGACAGCCTTTCTCAACTGAACATTCATCCCTTAAGCATTTGCCCCCTCCTGTCCAGGCGGGAGCAGCAGTGCCCCAAGGCAAGACAAGCAGTTCTCACTGTTCAAACTCAGAATGAACCCACATTGGCCAAAAACCTCAGCAGGCAGTGGGCTCAGGGTGCCCTGACCCTGTAAGTGTGGGTTCAGAAGTCACTGGGAAATGCTGCTGCCTGCATGCAGCTGGAGAAGCATGCAGCCTGGAAGCAAGCTCTGCCAGGAGGGCCACAAAGGGATCCTTCGGCTGCAGCTCGCTCTGACTTCAAAGCACATTCTGCCCTCTCTGTTCTCACGCTCAGCTGAAAACAAAAATAACATCAGAGCTGCCCTCGCCCCACACAGCTGCTGGGAGGAACGAGCTCCCAGATGCCATTCTGCCCACTGTGCATGCCCACAGCAGCACGGAGATGTCACTGTGCTCAGAGCTGCCCCTTCCAGGCAGTGAAGCACTCTTGCAGTGCTGGGTGCTGCTCTCAAGGCCCCCAGGGCAGGCAGCAGCTGGGGGGGCTCCCAGCATCACACTGAGCCCACGCAGTGGGGATTTGCACAGCGTGGATGAACTGACTGTGCTGCTGGGAAGTATGGGTCCATTTATAAAGCCTTTATTAATAAATGATTAATAGATGCAGCCATATTTTTTAATAACTTACAATAAAAAGATGCTGCAAAAAGCATAAGCGAGACAGCCTTAACAGATGGTGCTATAAAGTGAATTATAACATGTACAGTAGCTGGTGCAAAGTAATGGATGTCCTCATTTAATAAAAAGAATCTGATTTTATGCAGCAACTTTCACGCTTGAGGCAGCTCAATACACTTTAATGAGCCCCTGTGGCCTCAGCAATAGCTTGCACGCAGCCCTGGGCATCAGATGCTGTTTTGGTGAGAGAGTGGATGTTGGTCAGGACACGGAGTTTATTTTACAGCTTGATTTTTAACCTTTCCTTGGACAGTTCCCAAAAACAGACGGAAGGGTCTGAAAGATGCAGGGAGCGACAAGTCCTGGCCTGGGGCTCAGAGCGCCTTCTAACCAAGGGGAAAAAATAAAGAGCGCTGTTACCACCACTGGAACCAGACTGGCATCAGTATCTGACTATAAGGCACACCACAAATTATGTAATTTAATAAAGGCTGTAATAATAAAGTATTTATTTTGTATAATGAAGTGTTGGTGATTAGAAACCAAACACACATCGGGTATGCTGTTGCGGTTTCTCTTGAACCCGTGCCAGTATCACTCAAGGCTAAATATGCCTGCAGCAGGTTGAGAGTAAGTTCCCAGCCTTGTTTTGATCAGGCTGTCAAGTGTTTTAGCTGCCATCCGGGTTTCTTTATATCACACTATAATTGGCTGCTTTCTCAAGGTGCAACCAAGAGAAAAAGCGCAGAGCAAAACTCGGGCTCCTTTTGCAAAATCCTCCACTGAAACTCTGAAAGCTGATTTCAGTAGCAAAGGGTATTTTGTAAACAGCTGGCGAAAATAGACCGGAACTGAAAGGCAGCTTGCATTAAACTCCACAAGAAAGCCTTATTTACCCTCATGTGCTTTCTTTGTAGTGTCGATCAAACCACTTTCAGCTCCCAGGGGAGGCCCTCGGAAAAATAAAGGGAATAAAAAGAATAGAAAAGCAAAGGATGTCCTTCAGAGCCCAAGTGCACCTGAGAGCCCCCGGAACTTCACTCACGGCGCCGACCTCTGCCCAAGTCCAACCTCCAGGGTCAGTGCGATGGCCCCCGCGCTGTCCTCACTCGCCCTCACTGCTGGCTCCAGCAGAGGGCTTTGATCAGAGGCAGCAGGCAGGCACCCTGCCGCAGGCACCCGGACCCATCCTTCAATGTCAGCTCATTGATTTGCAGATGTCGGGAGAGAGCACAGAAAAACACATGGGTGTAAGGGACGATCAATCACCAGCGGCACAGGATGTGGAGAAACGCGCCCTCCAGAGGGCTTGGCTTTGCTTCCAGGCTATCGGCACGCTCCTCTGCTCCACACCAGCTGCCTCCTAGCAGTGCCTGGACAATGCTCTGAGCCCTAGCTGTGACGGGCATGCATCCCTGCTGCACCCCAAGCTGTGTGCACAGAACGCTCCGTGGGCTGACACCATTAAGATGGCAGCAGGTAAGCTGGGCAGCCACTATCAAGAAGATACCACCAGCTCCAGCTGCCAGGGCACCTCACTGCCCTTCCTCTACAACAGCATCCTTCTGGAGATGTGAATGCAGAGCTGCCCCTCTGTGATTCTGGGGCTTTTCCCCTCGGAAGAACCGGTGCTCAGCCACCAGTGGGGTTTTCAGGTGCCAGGGCCATCTTGAAACAAGAAGGGAAGTGCACATTTTCTGTGGTTGCCTCTCTGAGAAGCAGAAATAAGCAGCTAACAATCACATGGTCATCAGCTCACTCAGATCAGAGTCCAAACTCAGCTCCACAGCAGAGTCACAGCATCAAGGGGTTCCAGGTGCACCTTGTGCATTTGCTCTTTGTCCTTCCAGCATGACAAAGCTGCCTGCCACATGAATAAACACAGACACATAAAATGGCCTGTTCAGCCACAAAGCACAGGCTTGACAGCTCTCGTCACTTGCCCAAGGAGCTGCTCACTGACAAAGCAGGTCCCCTTTCTGCTATCAGGTGGCACCAGGACCTCAAATTGCTCACTTAATAGTGACGCTGCTCATCTCAGAGCAAACCAGAACTCCAGTGCCTCTCACACCACCACCGATATCAGGGGATGTAGATGAACAGTGCCAGCTCCCAGGAGCCAGTAACTGTAGAAGCTGTTCTACCTCACTGCTGGTTGTTGCTTTTCATCTTCTTTGCAAGTCAGCTACCTGCCACCACGGGCAAGGAACAAAACAGAAGCAGAGCACTCAGACTGGTGCCTCCTATCTTGGCCAGCAAACAGTACTAAATGCAGCAGAAACACACTTATAAATAAAGTTTCCCTCCTGTCACCTTTCCTGCAAAACTGCAAGCAGCTCTCAGTTTGCAAACTCTCACTTACATTGCTACGTCTAAACTGACAGATCTGTTTACACTTGTACCTCTACAGCTCAAGAGCACTGTTTCTATGCAAGTGA
Source organism: Tympanuchus pallidicinctus (assembly GCF_026119805.1). Taxonomy (NCBI): domain Eukaryota; kingdom Metazoa; phylum Chordata; class Aves; order Galliformes; family Phasianidae; genus Tympanuchus; species Tympanuchus pallidicinctus. The sequence continues at coordinate 24,618,175 of NW_026294739.1, forward strand.
CATGGATTAGTATTTCTCTTAGCCAGGCTGTAAGAAACTCTGAAGTCTGTGTTCTGTCATGTAATGTAACACAAAACATCGAGGACGTGGAAAATGCAAGCTACTAAAAATGAAATATCCAACCAGCAGTACAGCTTCAGGCAGCTCACTGCCAACGTGCAAGGGAAAAATCCAATATTTCCACCTTTCTCCTCGTACCAGAAAATGAACGACCCTTGTTCTGGGTGTGGATGATCTCAGTGGGTACCAAGAGTAGATCACCCCCAACAGGAGACCCCAACACTCCAAGGGGGAGCAGCAGTGTCCTGTTCACGTCTGTCACACTCAAACAAGTCGCAGCCTCCAGCAGAGCACACTTACCCCAACCTGAGCAGCGTCCAACAGAAAGGGTTTTTACCAGTTGGTGAACAGCACGCAGCCAGCAGCCAAAAAGGTTGGAATTGTTTAAGAACTTCTTTGCAGAGTTGCTCTAATTACAGCACGTGGGGTCTTGCTGCTGAATTTGAAAGACAACACACGATCCCTCCAGGCTTACCATCTGCGCGCTGAATTCGGGCAGCATGATGCATGTTGCTCCCACCCAGAGAGGACAGAGCAGCTTATTGATCACCCCGTGGACGTGATGCAAAGGCAGCACGTGCAGAATAACATCTTCTTTCTTCCACTCCCATTTTTCAACCAGCCCTGTGGTCTAATGGAAAAAGACACGTAATCTCATGTCAGGGCAGGAGGAAAGCTTCACCCAGGTCCCCAACCTACCAGCACCCCCCTGCACAGCTGGTGCCAGAAATCCCCCCGCTCCCAGAACAACACTTGGGCACAAAAATCCCCTCTTTAGGGCCAGCAGGAGCAGAATTACCATCATAAAGCATTCACAAGGAACCTCTTCTGCACTCTTTCAACGTATGCGTGCACACAGATCGCAGACCTTCCTTGCTACTGAGAATTAAGTCAGCAATGACTTTAAGTAGGACCCACAAAATCATAAGCCTGCAGAAATAGTACATAAAACCTGAAATACTCCAGAACTCAGCTGACACAGTTTGGACATCGATGACGTTGCTCTTCTCACATGTGAAAGGATAACTAGTGGGAGCAGGAAATTGATGTCCCATGAAGAGAATATACAGAATGTATACCAAGCTTCTAATTACCCCTTCACAACAGGGTATTTCAAAGTGTTAGACCTCAGACTCTTCATAGCCCAACGTTAGCAGCTGGAGAGCTTATTTCCAGCTCTCCAAAAATAAAAATCAGTGGAATTTGGTCATGCCATTCACAACCCCCTCCCACAGGGCAGGGAGCTTTCTGTGAGACAGGACCAAAGACAGTCAGTGCTTCGGCTGCCTCCCAGCTGATCAGCATATTTGTCAGGGAACAGATTCTTTGCCCGATATAGCCAAGCCCTGGCTCTATCCATCAAGGCTCTCTTACTGCACCAGCCATTGCAGTATCTGTGCACCCAGAAAGGCGTGAGCTCGACGACGTGTCCATAAGGCACCCTGTATTCTCTGCTCTTTTTCCCTAATGCCATGAGTCTATCGGTTGCAGGCAGTGATAACAAACTGGTGAGGTAGTCAGCAGGCTCATTCAAACTTTTAATTCCTTTTGGCTCAGAGAGCTAATGGATTTTTTGCCTTGGGGATATATAGCTAAATAATGCACAGACTTCACGCAGCACTGTGCAGTGCTGGGCTAAGTTATATTCCAATTATGGGCAAAGATACCTTGCTAGTCACAGTGAAGAAAACTGCAAAGAAAGCAGTCCTTTTACAACAGGTCTGACCTCTGCTGCTTTCCAAGAAAGGAGGCAGAAGCCGTGCCCCTGGCTGCAAGCACAGCACGAGGTTCAGAGCCTCAAACTCTGAGTCCTGTGCTCACCTCAGAAATGCTGGGGACTTTCAGGACACGGCCCAGTAGTGCAGAAATCAGGTCTGTTATGCCAAACCACCTGGGAAGGACAAGACCTTTCCCTCAGCACGAGCATTGCAGAGAAAGCAGCACTCACCACCGCCTGCACATTCTCGTGGGTGCTGAGGACACCCTTTGGTCTCCCCGTTGTCCCACTCGTGTAGATTATCATGGCTCCCCTGTCCTTCCAGGAAGCACTGGATGCCAAGGGCACGTCTTCCACCGCTGTCTGATCTGCAGATCCACTGCTACGAAAGCTGAGTGGCAGCACTGGGACTCCCAGCTTCTCAGCACTAGGGGTTATTTTCCCCACATACTCGTCTGTCGCGATGACGAGGGCGCTCTGCGAATCCTCAATCACATACTCCAGTTGCTGCACAGGGTGCTTCTTGTACAGGGGAACTGCTATGCCTCCACTCATCCAAGAAGCCCACTGGGCAATCACATACGAGGCATCATTGGGGCACAAAAATGAGATCCTCTCCTCCTTCAAGTCCCTGCTGGAGCACTGCAGGACTCTACAGATCTCCTGGGACAGGCGGAGGCTGTGGCAGAAAAGCTCCCTGTATGTGTGCTCACCATTTTGGTCAACGACGGCGACTTTATCACCAAAAGTCAAAGCCCTAGTGAAGACAGGGCTGACGTGGTGGCTGCTGGCTGTCCGTGTGGTTTGCACACCTCTGCGGGGACAGACAGCCCTCTTCTGCACATGCAGCCCCCAGCAGTGCAGGTCACACAGGAGGTATCGTGCAGGCCAGCTCACGCGGGGGGAGAGCAGGGAGAGCAGCATCCTGCCAGCAGAGCTTCTTTTGGAGTGATTCTGCAGAAAGCAATTATAGGAACAGATAAGTATGAGCAGCGATTACCCAGGGGTTTATTCCCACAAAGGAAAAGTGGCAGCTTTCATTTGAGTAATACCCACTGTATTATTAATGTTTATGGTTCAGGCTGCTGTATCCCCAGCGTGCTAGGCCCTGATAGATAGATAGATAGATAGACAGACAGACAGAGATAGATAGATAGATAGACAGACAGATAGATAGACAGATAGATAGATAGATAAATAGAAAGATAGACAGATAGATAGACAGACAGATAGACAGATAGATAAATAGAAAGATAGATAGACAGACAGATAGATAGACAGATAGGTAGATAAATAGAAAGATAGATAGACAGACAGATAGATAGACAGACAAACAGAGAGATAGGTAGACAGACAGATAGACAGATAGACAGACAGATAGACAGATAGATAAATAGAAAGATAGATAGACAGATAGATAGACAGACAGATAGACAGATAGGTAGATAAATAGAAAGATAGATAGACAGACAGATAGACAGATAGACAGATAGGTAGATAAATAGAAAGATAGATAGACAGACAGATAGATAGACAGGCAGATAGATAGATAGATAGATAGATAGATAGACAGACAGATAGATAGACAGGCAGATAGATAGATAGATAGATAGATAGATAGAACAGGACTCAGAGACCCTTCCCCGTGCAACCTAACAATCTAACTTAAACTACCAAATAGTTTTCATCGATCCCTAATATTAGGACATGGAGTAACGGCTGCCTGCATTGCCATTCTGACTCAGCTGACCAACAGCTTAAGAAGTTCAATCATTACAGTGGTAACTCACTCTCCGTTTGCACTTTTCTTCACATCTGCCCTGCTCTGTGCTCAGTTTGACACCGAGACACAAACACCAAGCCCCCTAAACCCCAGCCCAGCAGAGATTTGCTTCCTACAAGCAATCTCACACCAGAGCACAGGCAAGCGCCCAGCCCCCGTGACCTGACGGCCCATCCATCACAAGCATTGCTTTGGCTCTAAAGCCTCCTTACACGACAGACCAGTCAGGAGGTTAACAACCACCGGGCAGCCACAGGCAGCAGAGCCTTCGCCACGCAGCTGCTTTCCCAGCGAGCAACAGCTGCTGGTTTGTTCTGATGCTGCTGAAAGCGCCGAGCTCAGCTGTGCCACTGGTGCAGAGCTCAGCCCAGGCACCCAGCCTGGCTTCCTCGCTGTGACAAGGTTTTTCAACAGAGAAAAGCTCCAGGAGGGAGCTGGAAGGAACACCAGCACCACTAAAGGCTTACCAGTCATTAGACTCTTTGATTATAGGAAGATCACAGGCTGGCAGAAATGTTTTGTCACCTTTCAAAGAGAAAAGGCTGTGCAGTAATTCTGGCCAGCACTTGGATCATCTCACAGGAGCGTTTGGGAGAGTGAATGCAGTGCAGAACTTGCAAGAACAGAATGGGGAGATGGATGCTTCAGCCACAGGAGCACCTTGCAAGGGAGTCCACTGGTGTGCCAGAGACAAGAGGAAGATGTGACAGACCGAGAGGAGCCTCCTCAAATCCAAAAATTTCCCCTGCACAGGGCCTGGAGCTGCAGTCAGAAGCTCAGGTGATAGTACACGCTGTCTCCTTGATGCTAGCAACTGTGATTTTTATAACACTGAAAAGCCACTCCACCAACAGCTCCCAGCTCAGCTTCCCACCATGGGGAGGAGCTGGAACAAAAAGGATGCAGGGAGCTGGCAGCGACTCAGGGAAGAGCTGAGCTCAGATACTTCACTGACAGCAACAAGTGCTGTGTGCAGAGGTTGGAACTAGTTGATCATTGAGGTCCCTTCCAGCTTAAGCCATCCTATGATTCTCAGCGTTTGCTTTTGCAGAGAGGTGGCTGCAAGCCCTGCAGACTCCCTCATCCGCATTCAGAGCATTTCTCCCAGCGGAAGCTGCTTTGCAAACTTTTTCTTTTGCATATCAACCTCAATTTCTGCTTCTGCAAAAGAAACTTGTGATTTTCTGCGGAAACATGGGGGCAAAGCTCTCAACCCAAAGGGTGTCACCCGAGCGCACTCGTGATTTCTACTGTAAGGATGGAAAAAAACCAAAGCAGGTCATGACAAAACTAGCATGATATCTTTCCATTTCTCTGTACGGACTAAAATACAAAATAGAGAACGCAATCAAATCGCCTCCACCCGGCCTGTGCCCAGCACTGGCGTGCTGGTGAGTTGTTAATGCCCCAGGCATTAAGAGGGGCATTAATGGGAAGTGACCGCCTGCCAGCATCACTCCGTGCTGCAGTCCAGCGCAGCTAAGTGCACTTGGCATTCTTGCTTTTCCTCGCAAGGCTCTGGAGCAGGTGTTAGATGTTGCTTCAGAACAGCAGCTTCCAGAAATCACATTATCCCTGTTCCAGCACAGCGCCAGTCCGGATTTAATGGAACAATAAACAGCAGCACCTTCAGCTGGCCCTGTGCATTTATGGGCTTCATAGAAGTAGCATTCACTGTGTGTGTGTGAGCAGGGTCACGCCAGAGCTGTTTGCTTTACTTTGCTCAGAGATAACCAGCAACACAAGTGCTCATCTATTCTCCTGGGTAGAGGATGGTGGTCCTCTACTCCGTGCTGGTAGCACCTGGAGCACTGCACCCAGATGTGGAGTCCTCAGCACAGGATACAGGTGGGCCTGCTGGAGTGTGGACAGGAGGCCACCAAAATGATCCAAGGGATGGAACACCTCCCCTGCGAGGACGGGCTGAGGGAGATGGGGTCGTTCAGCCTAGAGAGGAGAAGGCTCCAAGCAGATCTGAGAGCAGCCTTTCATTATCTAGCAGTGGCTATAAGAAGGAAGGGGACTGACACTTCAGCAGGGTCTGTTGTGACAGGACAAGGGCAAATGGTTTCATGCTAAAAGAGGAGAAATTTAGACTGGATATAAGGAAGAAAGGTTGTTTATTTTTTACCATACAGGCAGTGAGACAGTGGCACAGGTTGTCCAGAAAGGTGGTGGATGCCCCCTCTCAGGGTCAGACCAGAGGGGCTCTGAGCACTGATGGAGCTGTGTGTGTCCCTGTTCATTGCAGGGAGAGGAAGCCAGGTTGTTTTTAGAGGTCCCTTCCAAATACAAACCACTCCGTGATCTCCTATGTGTGCTCGCTGCCCTGGAAGAGATGGCTCAAGCCCAGCCCTGCAGGGCCGGAGCAGGAAAGGACAGCAGGGTGGGGAGCTCCTATCAACTCCTGGCACTGCAGGGTCGTGGTAAGAAATGCCACAGCCCTGATGGAGGAAAGGCCCGGTGCTACGAGGAGGCCCAACCCGAGTGCAGGGGTTCTCCTCCCCCTCTTCACACTGGCAAACGAGGAACAGCCGCAAAACCCCTTTCCCTGCGATATTCCAACCACAAACCCACACCGCAGGGCAGCAGGGCATGGCCCGGGCCGGGCCCACACGGGAGGAAGTTGAGTGCGGGAACCCCAGCAGGCCGTGCGCAGACAGATGAGCGAGACGTTAATTACTCCGCAATCAAAGCCTCCGCTTAACGCAGCCCCGACCCCCGCCTCCCAGCCGGCCGGCCGCAGGGCAGCGCCGGGCCCCGCAGCCCCCCAGGGCCTCACCTGGCGGCGCCGGCAGTGCGCAAGGGGCGCTCCTTTGTGAGCGGGCTCCGGCGGGAACACGGCGCCCGGAACGAACGTTCCGCTGCCAAAACGTTCCGCCCCCTCCCTCCGCCCCGCGGCCTTTTGTGGGGGTTCGGCCGCACGTGGCACGCTCGCAGACACACGCAGAAGGCCGGGCAGGGGGCTCTCAGCGTGGCCGTGATGTCGCAGTGCCGCACCGTGCTGTCCCGTGGTGGCACTACGGGTTGGGGACGGCGCAGGGTTCGCACCGGGGCTCTGCGGGTGCACGTGGAGGTGCGGGTCCGGGATGGAAGCACAGGGCTCCGCGGGGCACAGTGCAGACCCATGGCCTTCTGCTCCCCGTCACGGTGGGGTGACGGCGGGCCGCCCACCCCCAGCTGTGTTTCCACCGCGTGGCCCAATGCGGCCCAGCCAGGCATGGCAGGGTGGGAACGGTGTGGGGACGGCTGCGTGGCCAGGGGCTGCCCCACCGCGTTGCCCCCCCAGCTCCTCAGGCTGCGCTGCTCCCCTGGGCACGGCTGGCTGTCCATTGCAAGGATTGCTCCGTTACGGCTCCTTCCTCACAGCGTGGCTCCTTCCCCGGTGCAAAGATCAACCACTGCACGGATCTGTCATTGCACAGCTCCTTCAGTGCATGGTTCCCTCTGCCCTGCACAGTTTCTTCCCCGTTACATAGCTCCATCTCATTTGCAGAGCTCTGTCCCCGTGCACAGCTCCCACTCGCAAATTCCTTTCCTATTGCACAGCTCCCCAGTGTACTGCTCTGTGTTGCACAGCTTCCTATTGCATGATGCCTTCCATATTGCACTGCTCCCCGGTGAACCTCATTGCACAGCTCCACACTGCATGGCTTCCTTCCCACTGCACAGCTGCCTTTCTATTGCATTCCTCCTTCATGCACAGCTCCAGAGTGCAGCAGTGCTGCTGGAGGAACCCAGCCATGTGGCCCTAACCCCTCCCAGTAGATGCCCACCTCCCCACCAGCAGGGCTCTGCCGTACCCAAGTGTCACCCTGCAGCTGCACCGACTCTGCTCCACACCACCCTGCCACCTTCCTTCCCCTTCTTGCACTTGCCATCTGCCACCAGCCTCTCTTGCTCCCTGGCCACTGCATGCTGCACAGATTAACCCTCCCGGCAGCCGCAGGGTGGGCCCTGGTGGCCCTGGAGTGTTGCTGGTCCTGACATCCCTGGGTGGTGTGGGGATGGGGTGCACAGTATGGGGACAGACATGTGACAGCACAGGGCGGGATGCTGCTCTGTTACTTCAGTTTGTGTCCCAGAGTGGGGGGGGACATGGCCAGCTGCCCGCATGCACAGCAGATGTCTGCCCTCTGCTGCTCCATCCCTCAGCACCTGCTGACCATTGGCCATCTGGACCCCAGATCCGCTGGGGGATGATGCTGAGCTCACTCTGATGGCCCCCACATCTGAGCCCAGGGTCCTGGGAGTGTCTGTGCCCCCACGCAGCTCTGTGTCCCCAGATGAGCCCTTTGGGGCCACCGTGGTTCTCATCCCCCCCCACCCTCCTCCTCTGCTTGGAGCTGAGCCGCGCACCCCGTGCTGTTGGGAGCGCATTGCATCAAGCAGCTCGCTGATTAATTATGGATCCAGCAGAAAGCTTTTATTGCATTAGAGTTTACTTGTGGCAACATCCGTATTTATTAAAAAAAAAAAAAAAAGGAACATTATTAGAAATGTGGTGTAAACAACACTATTTTGTGGGGAGGTTGATGTTCAGGGGAAGCACTGCAGCTGCAACCCTGTGCCATGCAGGGGTGGCCAGGAAGGGATAGGGCCCTACATGGGGACACAGTGAAGGACAAGGATGTGGGGACACAGCAGTTTTGGGGCAAGGATGAGCCACCCTGGCTAGGACAGCCCAAGGCAGGGGACAGGGAGCAGCACGGAGGCACTCGGCGTGAAGTGCCACCCTAAGTGCCTCCAACCTCATGCAGAGAGGATAAGTGCAAAATGGCCCTATTATGATAATTGTGTGAAATTATGATGGATGGAGATTAGCTGCTTATTGGAGGAAATGGTGGGCACACGTGTGCCATGGCCCGGCTGGGGGACAGGAGGCATGGGGACGAGGATACAGGAACAGGGGTTGGCCTCTGGGGCTCTTCCTATGGCCTTGCCGTCCTGGGAGCTGCTGGCTCTGGGGCTGGGGACGTGCTGCAGCACAGACAGCGGGTGCTGCACAATAGGAGCGTGGCATGGGGATGCTGTGACACACATGCAGCCCCAGGGGCTCCTGACGTGTTGTGCCAAGCTCAGCAAACATATCCCCAGTTAGGGGAAAGCCTGCTTGATGGGAATGGCAGGAAGCTGTGCTGTAGGGCTGTGCTGCGGAGGATGATGAGGCAGCACAGGCACCCCTGTGGATCCTCGTACATGGGAGCTTGCCAGAAATGTGGCTCTCAGTGACTTGACTCCTTGACTCTTGCCCAGGTACACCTATGCACATCCCTCAGATGCAACCAAGCTCCAGCTGTGGCTGCATCCCTCTCCAAAAAGCCGCAAAGACCAGGAATTTAGGGCAGAAAGGTGAAAACTGGAGAGGCGTGGAGGGTCACAGTGCCTTCACCTGCCCTGCTGATGGCTGCTGGTCACAGCTGGGGCACGGCACGTGGACACCACATGGCACGAGGCCATAGAGGCCACCCATTGCAGCCGGGAAGGACCCCAAAGCCTCCCCCCCATTGGCACAGAGCCTCTCCCCGCTTTCTCCTTCCCAATTTCCTGGGCCCCCCTCTCGCAGCAGGTGGATGCTGGGTAAGAGGTGTGTCTGGGAGCTGTGCTCACCACGCAGCGTCGCCGCACGGGTCTGCTGCCGTCGTCGCCTCCTGCTCATCGGTGTGGGGTGCGCGTGGGGACGTGGGGACAGATGGGGCCGAGCCTCCCCACGTGGCACCGGGGTGCTCCGGAGAGGGATGAGGATGTGCCAAAAGGAAAGGTCCCCCGCGCGCGGCGATGGCACCGCTGCCAGCTCCTCGCTCTGCGTTTTTCCTTTTTTTTTCCCCCCCCTGTTTGGCTTTTGGCAGCAGTGCTGGGAACAACAACAGCCCCCCGTGGCCCCGGCCCCGTGCCAGGGCGGGTGATGGCAGAGGGGCTCTGCTCAGCTGCGGAGCATCCCCACGCTACACGCTGCCAAGTTCCCTGCGCTGGCACCACAGGCGGCTCCGGAGGCAGCGAGGCTGGGGATGGATTGTGAAAGGGAGCGAGGAGAAAAAAAAAAATGGACGCATGCCATCGCTGGAGCGGCGAGGCTGCCAAAATGCCAGCAGGCAGCGTGGGGCCGAAGCCAGCCGGAGGGGAGAGGAGGGTCTGCAGCCCATCGTCGTGCGGCACATGGAGGACGGGCAGCGTGGCGGAGTGCCGCTTGGCCGGAGCAGGACGGATGGAGGATGATGGAGCTGGAGAGGAGGAAGGTATGACTTGCCTTCGTTTGCATGCCTGCTGGGTGCGTGGTGGTGGGCTGGGTGCCCGTGGCCTCGCTGCACTGCTGGTGCCAACGTGCTCCCGACGCCTATGGAGGAAGGTATGGGGCTGTGGGTACTGGCGGTGCTGCAGGAGGGGATGTGCCTTCGCCGTGCGGTGCAGCACAGGAGGCTGCCCAGGGCCGGGGCTGGGCTTTGTCTGGCCGGGCTTTGTCTGCTGCGATGGATGGAGGCGGCAGGGCTGGGACATGAGGGGCCAGCTGGGAGCAGGGCACGGCGGGAGGCTGTGTTTGGGAAGGGGGAGCGATGGGACAGCCCAGTGAATCGCAGCCCAGAGGGTCTCAGGTATCTGGAATGCAGCAATGCTGCTGCCAGGGGGCAGGGTGGTGTATGCCCTGGTACCGTGTACACAATCCCATAGGAATCAATCCTATAGGAATCATCCCGTGCTCCCAGTCTGTAAACAGGCTCAGGAGGGGCTGGAGGGCAGAGCACAGCCATGGAGATTGTGCTGCAGTCCTCAGCACAAAGAGGACGGTGAGCAAAGTGCTGTCCTCACCAACAGGCTGGGCTTGGGGCTGCATGTTTGGATGTGTTGGGGATGGGGTTGCAGCACCAACAACGAGCCCCCTGCACCACCCCAGCTCCTGCACAGCGCTCTGCACCCACCAACGAACCCACTGTGCCCAGCAGCATCTCTTGCCCTCTGCTCCCACACCATCGGGACAACTTTCCCTGGGGTCCCCAGCCCAGGGGATGCCCCGTGAAAACCATTGCTCAGAGCTGGATCAGGCCCTGAGCTGCCACCGCAGGGGGCTGAGATGTGCCCCCCCCGTGCTCCCCCTCTCCCTCATTTTCCTCCATATTTCACAGTTCCTGCTTCCTGCACAAGCCGGGGGTCTCCGGGGACTCCAGCCAGATGTTCTCTGCAGCACACCACATTGCTTTCCTAATGAAATATTCATGCAGCCTCGCCGCTTTGCTTGCCATGAAAGCCTTCGGCAGCTCCCAGCCGTGGAAGCCCTGGGCAGGCAGCGCTCTGCCGCTCACAGCAGCTCAGCATCCTTCATCCCTCCGTGCTCATCCTCCTCCTCTTCGAGCTGAGTGGGTGATGCCATCATAGCAACTTTGTCCCTGCTCTCCTGGGACCTTGCATCGTCCACCCGAGGCTCTGCCATAGGGACAGCAGTGTCCCCAGTGGGGGTGACAGCTCTGGGTCCCCGTGTGGCACACGGTGTGGCAGCAGAATGGTGGCAGAGTGTCAGAGGCAGAGGCCTCGCCTGCCCTGCAGCTCCTCAGCAGCCCGCAGCATTAGCGATGCCACGCACTATAATCCAATTAGGTTGTTTATGCAAACAATCAGGTTTTATGTTTCAGTAAAAAGCTTAAATAACTTTAATCAAAGCGAAAGACCCGATGTTATCACCAGCGCTGTGGTTGGTAGGGATGCCCTGCCCCTTACAGGGCCATGCAGTCAGTGCTTCGCCTCCAGCCCATAGCCACCGCCATCCCATGGGTGCTGCCACCACGGGGCTCCCCCCAGCACCATGTCCCTCCTGTGCAGTAGATAGCAGGCCAGGGCTTCTCCATCCACGGCCTGGAGACAATTAACTGCTGCTCTGATGAGCTTCAGTTGCTCAGATTGCTGTCCCTCTATCTATCAGTGCCCAGGCAGGGCTGTTAGTGCAGTAATTGTGGCTGTGGTCACATTAGAAGGGGAAAGGGCCTGACTGTGAGCAAGGGAGCCTCCCTGGAGCAGGAGCAGCATCCAGCCAGGGCTATGGGGGGCACGTCCCTTCCTTCCCCAAATGGTACATGGTAGAAACAAGGTGGTGGCCACGCTGGGCAGCATCCATCCCCATCCATTCATTCATTAATTCGTTCACTCATTCATTCATTCCCCACCTGGGCTGGTCTCGGGGCACAGGAGCAGCCTGGGGCCGGAGCATCGTGGGGCTGGGAGGAAATCTATGCAGCTGCAGCCAGAGGGGAGCATGGCAGCATGGGCTGGGTGGCACAGGGATGACATGGCGAGGTGGGGACATGGCCACCAGCACTGCCTTCCCGCGCACCCCGAGTTGGTCGCTGAGTAATAAGCTATGCATGTAGTGTAGAAATAAAACATGTTCTGCAGAACAAATGATGTTAATTTGCTGAGAGGCTCTGAAGCTGAGTATTAGCGAAATGCCTTGAGGGAGAGAGCGGCAGCTGTGCTGGAATTAATGGCAACGTGCCGAATTAGCACCGCTATGCATCATAGTCAGAGGGAAAAATTACCAGAGAGAGGGGAAAAACAGCCCCCTCCGCACACCAGCCCGGACCCCGGTGTGCCACAGAGCAGAGCCTGGTGCCCGTGGTGTGCCTTCAGCCCTGGCAGCACAGCCTGGTACCCTGCAGTGAGCTGCTCTGAGCTCTGCAGCTCCCCCATAACGCTGTCTTCAGGAGCACTCAGCATTCCTCAGGATGCTCGGCGTCCCTCTGGACCAAACTGTGCCATTGCAGCCTCCTCAGGGGAGCACCTCCTGCTGCTCCCCATCACGGGAGCCATGGGCAGGGTGGTGATGGGCTGGTGGCATCCCCTGTCTCTCTCACTGCCCGTGGATGCTCATCCCTTGTGGCACTGAACACTGCTCTATTTTTTGTCATTCTGACCCTTCTCTCTGCTTTTTGCTCTGCAGATCCTCAGCCCCATGCTGGATGGAGCAGCTCTAGCCCGGCCTGGGTGCTGCCGTGCCATCGTCCTGCTGCAGCCCTTTGGGTATTGACCCGGGACATGGGCTTGTGTCTCCTTCTCTGGACAACAGCAGCCAACAGCATGGACCAGGCAATGATGTGCCACAGATGTCTGCTCCTTGCCGGGCCGTGCCAACAACGGGGCACCCAACCTGGGTGACAGGAACAGGAGCCACCCCTCGGGTCTCAGCATCCCTAGGAGCACATCCAGGCAGAGGATGCTCCCTGCCCAGCCACACACGGTGCATTGCCACCCACAGCCCGGATCTGACCTGGGGAGGATAACTGCAGCATCACCACAAAACACCGCCGCTGCCCGAGGGATGCACCTACCCACGTCCTGGGGACGCTCCGCAGAGGCCGCCCCACTCCCATTCTGCTTTGTGCTTTGCTCTATGCACCACCCTCGATCCTGTGCAGCCCCAGGATGTGGCTGGCAGCCCCTGCAGCCCTGGGGGCAGAGTGCCTGGCCGTGGGGCCGCCGGTCACCGCCGGCTGCATCTGCCGGGGCACGCAAGAGTGACTCCAGATGCATTAGAAGTGCCGCGCTCGAATTTCAATTTCATCGTCTCACAATCATTTTCAGGCTCCTCTTAGTGCCACATTAACGAAGCCTGCTCGTTTGAATGCATAATTAGCCCAAGCATTCTACCTCGCTAATTTCGAAGCAGGAGAAGAGAGTGGGGGGGGGGGGGAAAGGGGGGGGAATTTGCATATTAATTTAGCAGAGGGAGAGAAAAATTGTTTACCACTTGCTTCTTGCTGTTGATCACAGCGGACTTAACTCTTTCCCGGGTGCCATCTGGAGCTGTGAGCCTTGTGCCGGCCAACACGTGGGGTAGGATGCAAAGGTTATGTGGTTGCAATTAAATCCCCACTGCACAGCATTATGGCTGCCGGGAGCCAACTGGGGGCACTGGGATTGCAGCAGTGGCTGGGATGGAGGTGTGAGCTGCACATCAGCACTCCTTGGGGGGGGGGCAAATGACTTTGTCACCACGGGCAGACATAGGGGTACCTGCTGCTCATCCTGCAAAGGGCTGTGGGGTCTGGGAGTGTGCACAGAGCACCTTCAGTCTGTCTCCTCTATAGGGACACTGCTGTCTTCCTCCCTGTTCAGCATCACCCACCCTGAGTCGTGCTGCTGCCTGTCCCCAAAATCCCTTTACAAAGGATGCATTGCCGCAGCTCTGGGGCACCCTCTGGGCAGAGGGACACGCACTCCAAGCAGCCCAAGTGCACTGCACTGCTGTGGGAGCCTTTGTTTGCAGTCTGCGGGCACCCTGGGCGGTGATTTGTCTGCCTCCTGCAGAGGAGGCTGTCAGCTCGCAGCTGCCAACCACTTCCATTTGTGCTGCCATTAAAAAATCACAGGTCTGACAGGTAGGAACAAAATAAAGAGGGGGGGGAGAAAAGCCTCAAAAAATAACCCAGCAGGAGCATCGTGTGCTCACCACATCTGGAACCCTCCTCACGTCCATTGCACTCTTTGGATCTGCGTCCCCAGAGGAGTTTGGTCACCCTGGGCAGCCCGCACGCAGCCAGCCAGCACAGAGCCTCCCCAGTGCATCCCAATGGGTGGGGATGCTGTGCTGGGTCAGCTCCTGCACCTCCTGCAGGGATGGGACCTGGCACCGAGCTGCCACCCAGGGGACACTGCATGCCATCCCCGTGACACCGTGCTGGCAGAGCAGGGCCGGCCCGCAGAGGGTTAACAGCTGATTGCAGCCTTTGTCTCTGCATCAGTGTACATAATGCGCCCCGCATTTGCATACTGCAGTGTGCGCTCAATTAAAATGAACTTTTAATTTCTTCTAAGTAAATTACTTCTTCCCGCTACGTGACGCGCACAAATGTCAGAATAATGGGAGAGCCTTAATGAGCTGGGAATGAGGGGCGGCGAGGGGAGTGCTGGGGGCCCCTGGGCCACATTGCAGCCACCTCCCAGGGACATTCCTGCTGTCAGTGTGTCCCCAGGGGAGGGCAGACCCTGGCACCCACCTCCTCCCCATCCCCTCCTCCTGCCTGGTGCGGCATCCCTGCAAGGTCCTGGCACCTACATACCTCACACCATCCCCAAAACATCCCATGGGCATCTCTTGCACGGGGTGTCCCAGTCTGGCTATTCCAGCCCAACGTGGCCAGGGGTGATGCTCACGGTGACGGTTGGGGTGGTGCTCAAAGGGCTGCTTGTTGTGACGGTCAGGATGGTGTTCGAGGTGATGCTCGGGGTGATGCTCGGCAGCAAGATGCCCTGCGGCCCAGCCCTGCCTCCTGCACAGGACCACCCGCCCGTCCGAGGGCTGCAGACGCGGGGCCAGATGGCAGGCGAGATTACTGCAATTTGATTTTCAGCTAAATCACAAACCTGGATGAGCGAGTGCTGCTCCAGATGCATTATCCCTAATCCCCAGGAAGGGAACCTTTTAAAGGAGACGGTCCCAAGGCCAGCTTGGGAGCAGCTGGGTAATCCTGGCCGGGCTGTGCCGGGGGACACGGTGCACTCCGGATACACCGTGCTGCGTCACCGCGCTCACTGCGACCCACATTTGGTGGCTGCACAGCCGGGGTGGGAGCAGATGGGGCCAGATGGAGTCCCACCAGGAACAGGCGGGCACCGGGGCAGGCCATTTCAGGAGCCCGACCTGGCTGTTGGCCCCTGGGGAGGAGTGGAGATGGGGTGGGGGAGGCGGGGACGCAGCCAGGATGCCCTGAGCCTGGAGCATCCTTGCTCTGCTCTAAGGACCTTCCAACACTTGGGGAGTGGGTGCCATAGGGGGCCATCCCCTTTGGTCACTCCCTCTGGCCATCCCCACACCTATTTACTGGGATGTGGGAATGATTCCTGGCTTGCCAGGAGGAAGAGGAGCGAAGGAGCAGGGCATAGGCTCAGCTCTATGGGGTTTGCTGCACTTGCTCTCCATGCAAGCTGTCCTGGCTTCATGCTTTTGGAGCGCCCGCTTTGGCAGCACCCTTTCCCAGCCCCAGGACCCTTTGGGAGCAGCAGAATTACAAACACGGGAACAGCACAACTTCTGCAAACAAACCAACCCTCCAGCGGGGGAATGCAGAGCACTTGTCCCTCTGCTCCCATACACACCACCCGTTCCCGGGCTGCTGCTGACCCCGATTTCCCATCGCACGGCGCCGGCAGCTGAGGTCACCCCGGCTGCAGACGGCCCATCCATCACCGGGAGACAACACACACAGCACTGATCACAGAGCAAATGGAACCGGGGGATGGTGCCGATCAATGGGCGCATTAACCTGAGCCCACACCCTGCTCCCCCGGGGCTGGAGGCAGCAGCAATATTAATTCCTCCCCGAGGAAGAGGAGATGTGCGCTGCACAGCTTTGTCTGTCCGCATGCTGCTGCCTCCTCCAAGGCCATGAATTTCCCACCGCGGTGCCCCCGGATTGGGGCTCCCCAGGAATGGAGCCACGAGTTCCCCCAGCGCCGAAATTTACATTGAACCACAAATTAATTTCATAATTTTTTCCTCTCTAATTATGCCAACATCTGCTGCGGGGCCCAAGCTGTGCACATGCATTTTAATACATCCCTCCCCCACGTCTCTCTCTCTCCCAGCACTGAACTTTTCGGTAATTATCAGCAGGAGGAAGGCTCCTTTCCGCAGGAGGGCAAAGCTGAGCGCAGGGAAGGACTCACCGTGCTGCAGTTTGGGGGCTGGGGGCTCCATGTTGGGTTCTGAGGGCCAGCTCTCCCCCAGGGATGTTCCATCCTGTGGCTTCTTGTAGCCTCTTCCTGCAGAATGACCCCACACCAGGACACCTTGGTCCTGTTCTCCCCCATCTGCAGCAGGAGGGCAGTGATGGGGCTGGCCCTTGTCACCTGCACGTCCAGGTGGCCCCGAGGTGCTGGCAGTGTCCTCCACTCTCCTGCTGCACATCTACTACCACTCAGGAACTGCTTCACAGCCTCACTATCAGATGTAAAAAATCACCTGGATGCCAAGTAATTTAAACCTGCCAGCAGCAAGCTGCTGGGTGCTCACAGCATCCGTGGTGCACTGTAGGGTGCTGCTAACAGAGCAGGAGCTGCACTGCTTCACACTGCCCTGTGCCTTCTGCACCCAGAGCCCAGAGACAGGGCGATCTCATCATCCACCTGGCGCCCAAGGGTGCAGCCTCATAACACTGTGTGCTTGGCACCAGGAGTGCCACAAGCACCCTTCCATGTGCGTGGCACCCACGGGTGCTGCACCATCCTGGGAGGCTCCCACTCCATGCATGGAACTCATGGGTGATGTCCTACATTGGGGTGCTCCCATTTCATGAGTGGAACCCAGAGATGCTTCCCCATAGTGGGATGCTCCCGCTCACATGCATAGCAGCTATGGGTGCTGTAACATAGTGGGATGCTCCCACTCCATGCACGGAACCCACGGGTGCTGCCCCACACTGAGACGACCCCGTTCCACACACAGAACCCACAGATGCTGTGCTGTGCTCTGCAGCTGGTAAGGCAGCACCAGCCCCCTTGGGACGTAGAGCCCCAAGCTCTCTCCCAGCAAGCAGCACACAGCCAACATCCACATCTCCCACTCCAGGACCGGGACGCCCCATCCCCAGCTCTGGAATCTCCGTGCCCCACATCACCCAACCCATCCACTGACCCCATCCTACGGCACAGCTCTTCTCTTGCCTGGAGAGGGGAGAAGGAGGGCAGAAAACAAAACAATGATAGATGGCAAAGCCATTGAAGTGCCGCCGAGTCGACTCCGTATTTTTAACGGCATTTAAATGCTTCCCAAGCAGATTAATAAGGTCTAGGTAATAGCAGAACCAGTCTATATTTATTCTATCTTAAACGCCAGTTTGTCAGGCTGTATTAATATTGATGGCAAGGCTTGGATTGAGGACAGCGAGCGCCGGGACTTGGCTTTATCTCTCCCCACCAGGCTGCCTCAGCCCCTTATCAGGCCGTGCTGCGCAGCAGCTGCCTCTTCAAGGGCTCAGCGCATCCCTCTCCTCCCCCCGCTCCCTCTTTTTAATCAGAGGAGGAGAAGTTGCTGGCTTGATCGTTCCATTTTTATCTCTTTTATTTACTCCATTTTCATGTCTTTCAGTGCATATTTTATTCCTATCAAGGCAGGACCATTGATAGCTTAAGCTGTCCCCCCCCCCCACCCCCCCACCCCCCCGGATCTCCCCATGCTGTGTGACAGGGAAGGGCGAGGGGGAGTTACGGAGGAATTGTCCCCCTGCCCACCCCTGCTGCCCCTCACTGCTGTGTCCCGCTGCCACCGATGCCCTCAGAGCACCCAGCATTGGTGCTGTGTCACAGTGGGGAAAGCAAAAAGAGGACGTTTGCTCTCAGGTAATGAGTGCCAAAGGACCCCAACCAGTGTGAATGGCACGGAGAGGGGCGCAGTGTGCCATGGGGTCCCGCAGGATGTCAGGGTCCGTCTTCCTCCTCGCCCCACGCCTGCACACTGAGCACCAAAGGGCCGGGAAATGGAAATCCTCATTAGCTAATAAAAAGCCCATCTCTCATTCTGCCTTTAATATAATTAACGGCAGCCAAGACTTCAATTAAGGTTTTATCCAAACTTCAGAATGCCACTCTCGCTCCGTAATTACGCCAAGGCTCCCTGGGCTGTGCCTGTGCATGCAGTGAGCTTGTCCCAAACAGGGAATGTCTGTGTGACTGCTCCTTAGTGGGAGGCAGAGGTCCTGCTCTGACTTCAGTGGGGAAACATGCTGGAGGGAGAGCATGGTGCTGGGAATCGGGCAGCCCTCACAGCTCCAGGTGCCAATGGGGATGGGTGGGTGAGAAGGGTGAGGGGTTGGGGGATGGCTGAGCCCCAGGGATGTGCAGGGATGCACAGGGACAAGTAGGGATGGAGGGTACCATGGGTACCACGGGGATGCTCAGGAATTCAGGATGCCCAGGGATGCACAGGGAGGTGTGAGCCCCAGGGACATGCAGAGATGCAGGGGGGCACAGAAGCAGGCAGGAGTTCAGGGTACCGTAGGGATGTGCAGGTATGCAGGGTGCTCACGGATGTGCAGGAATGCAGTGTACTGTAGGGATGCACGGGGATGCAGGGTGCACAGGGATGCACAGGGATTCAATGTACCATAGGGATGCAGGATACATGGGGACATCTGGGGGTGCAGAATGTGTGATGATACGTAATGCAGGGTGCCCAGTGGTTCGCAGGGTGACCAGAGACACGTAGGGATGCAGGGAACACAAGGGTGCACAAGGATGCTGGGTGCCCAAGGATGCCCAGAGGTGCCTGGCACTGCACTGATGCACAGCTCAGCCCATCTCCTGCCCTGCTTGTGGCTGCAGATGAAGGAGCAGCAGCCCCAGGAGACAGCCCCGCAGATGGCAGCGCTGTCAGAGAGACGGGGCCCATAATCCTCCCCATGGGTCCCATTATCATCTCTATCTGGTGAAAAAACTCTCGTCCTGGATGTGTCTAATCCTAATCGCTCTGTATCGCATGGGGCCACTTCAGATGGCCAGACAGACAGACCTGCCCCCGTCCACACATATCTGCACAGGCACAGCTGGGGGGGGGGGGGAAGGGAAGGGGCACCCCTTTGCTCCTAATCCCTGCTCGAGGGCTTCATTTAAAAGGGGATTTGCTGCTGATTCCCTCTGCGAGCCGAGCGGTCAGCGCAGGGGTCAGCATCGGAGTGGGGAGAGCTGTGTTAAAAAATAATAGTGGCATGTTAATTGGGAGGGGGGGGGGAGATGGGGAGGGGGGTAACCCAAGCTTCTGTGTGCAGGGCATGAGGATTTGGGGGTGCTCACTGAGATGCCCCATTCGATCCCCTACAGAACCCTCGTGTGCGCGTTCTGTGCAGAGCTCTCTGTGCGCACATCCATATTTATGGGGGCACACGGTGTCCCCAGGGAGTGGGGGCTGCCTGGGGGGGCTGCTGGGATGAAATCTGGCAGGGAAATATCCCACAGCAGGTGCAGCCTGCAGCGGGGCTGAGCGGCTGCCAGCCGGCCCCCAGATCCTGACACATCTGTGCTCATCAGTTGGACGCCAGATGGGCCCCAGCTCTGCGATTTGGGTTGGGGTGAGGACAGGTCTGGCTGCCTCTGGATAGTGGCAGAGCTCAGCCTGGGATGCTCACATGCTGACAGCATTCCCAGTATTCTTAGGCCAGCATTTTTAGCTTGTTTTGCCAGCTGGAGGCTGGAGCTAGCTCTGGAGTTTGGGGTGTGGGACAGCTTAGGGCTGCGCCACTGAGTCCCTGTGCCATAGAGGTACCCCAGCCCCATGCAACCCAACCCTATGCATCCCCACTGTGTGCCTCAACTTGACCAAAACCCCACTCCAGGGCATTACCTTTCATGGGAGTTGTGTGCCATGAGGAGGAGGATGATGTGCCTTCCTCCAGGCCTGCCCCGGCCCGGAATCCACTCCAGCCCACATCTTCTCCCAGTCCCATGTATAGAAAAAGTCCTAATGCTAGTCCCCATACCCACTCCTCCTCATCCTTGTGCTTATCCTCATTTTCATCCTCATCCAGTCCCCATCCTTTCCCATCCATTCTCATCCACATCCCTACCTCTATCACTATCCTTATCCTCCTCCACATCCCCACCTCCATCCCTATCCTTATCCTCATCCCATCCCCATCCTTTCCCATCCATTCTCATCCACATCCCTACCTCTATCACTATCCTTATCCTCCTCCACATCCCCACCTCCATCCCTATCCATATCCTCATCCCATCCCCATCCTTTCCCATCCATTCTCATCCACATCCCTACCTCTATCACTATCCTTATCCTCCTCCACATCCCCACCTCCATCCCTATCCTTATCCTCATCCCATCCCCATCCATACCTATCCGTTCCCATCCCCATCCCATCCCCATCTCCATTCCCCTCCTCCTGTCATTCCCATCCCAATCCCATCTCACCCCCATCCCCATTCCTATGCCATCTCATCCCCATCCCCGTCCCCATCCCCACAGGTGCCAGCGCAGCCCTGGGGACACTTGGGCTCAGCCTATTTGGGGCGCAGAGCCCAGCACCCCTCCTGGCTGTGGCTGCACATCCCCACAGCTCGCAACATCGTTTCTTCTCCTCTTCCCCCCTCCCCTCTCTCTCCCTTTTCTGAAAATTGATAATTAACCTTTTGTCCATGCTGCTGTTGTGTTTATTTGGTGCGGGCGGCTGCGGGGCGCTGATATGGAAATCGCAGCCGGCAGCAGCTCCGCGTCCCCTGCGCAATCTGCGACGCGCACAGCCGCTGGGCAGAGATAAGCAGGTGCTCATTCACAGCCCGCAGCTGCCTGCGAGGGCAGCCCTACCTGATCACTGCAATCTCAGTGAAAAACTACTTGAGGTTGGGCTGCCGTGATGGGGAGAGCCGATAGGCACCGTGCAGCAGCTCCTGGCGCCCGGCTCGCATCCTGCCTCTGCTCCCATCCTCTCCATCGCGTGCGTCTCACTGCTCCATCTCCCTCTTATCTTCCTCTCCACATCCCTTTGATTTTGGGGGTTTTTTTATTATTATTATTTTTTATTCCTTAAAGTATTTGTCTTTGTGTTTCATGTGAACTCCCTTCTCCTCAGTTCTCCCTTTCAGTCTTGGCTCCTTCCCCATCCTCCCACCCTGTGCGCACATTTGTGGAGGTGGATTTGGGCATTGGGGATGGAATGGGAGGAGGATGGGATGGGGATGGGTCAGGCATGTGTTGAGGATGGGGTGGGATGGAGACAGGGATGCAGATGTAACGGGAATGGAACGGGATGGGATGAGAATGGGGATCAGACAGGGATGGGAGGAGGATGGGATGGGATGGGATGGGATGGGATGGGATGGGATGGGATGGGATGGGATGGGATGGGATGGGGTGGGATGGGGATGGGGATGGGATGGGGTGGGATGGGATGGGGTGGGATGGGGTGAGATGGGATTGGAACTGGATGGGATGGGATGGGATGGGATGGGATGGGATGGGATGGGATGGGATGGGATGGGATGGGGTGGGATGGGGTGAGATGGGATTGGAACTGGATGGGATGAGTATGGGGTGGGATGGGATGGGGATGGGATGAAGATGGGTACTAGCACCCCCTCCAAAAAATGGCTGCATTGGATGAGCACGTGCCCACTGCAGTGCCCAAAATGTAAGATCCATGGGATGCAATCGCCCCTTTTGTGTTCAGTGGATGTTATTATTTTGCTCATGGGTTACCGCTGTGGCTTCCTCTGACCTTGGTTTCCCACCCGGGGGTGGTCCCATACTTCCCCCTATGTCACACACAGGGGACATTGTGCCACAGCTGCTGCTGGGGGTTTCTCGCTTCCCCTCGCACTCTTGCTCTGAGTGTTGGTGCAGAGGGAGCAGCTCCCGCTTCTCCTTTAATGGGGGGAAGTTTCTGCTCAGCACCAAACGTGCAGTTCTGACTCAGAAAGAGAGTGCCTGGGAGTGCCGCGATGCCCCACAGGGTGGACAGGGAGCAGGACCCCGGGATCCCCCGCGTGGGGCAGACCCAGTGCCCAGGGCTGGGGCATTCCCCATGCAGCTGCTGGGCAGCTGTGCGCCATTCTCCTGCTAGAGAAAGCCCTGAGCTGCAGGTGACGTGGAGGATGTGGGGCTGCAGCTGGCTGGGATTTTCCTCACAGGCCCCAGAAGCCTCCAGCTCTGACTCAGAGCCCCAGGGCGCTCCCCAGGTCCAACCTCTGCCATGCAGCCCCTGCATGCCTTCAGTACGACCCCCGCCGTGGGGTCCTGAGGATGTTGAGCCCAGCTGGCCCTAGAGAACATAAAAGGGGATGAGGCAAGATCCTGAAACGGGGCTGCAAAACCCACCAGCCTCAGCACCGTGCCTCTCAGCCCCCATGATCTGCTTGCTCCATCCCATCCTGGGGTTGGGGGACAGAGCTGCTCCAGAGCATCACTGGGATGTAGGATGCAGCATGCATGCGAATATAGGAACGCATCCCCTGGGTGCTGTGCCCCGTTCAGCCTGGCTGGGTGCTGTCTGGCTGCTCTGTGGTCCTTTGGCCCCGTGCTGGGGCTTCCCCGTGTCCCCAGCAGCACAGAGCCACGTGCGCTGTCCCCTGGGACCCCCAGCATCTCGCTGTCAGCCCTTCCAGCAGAGATGCTGAGGAGCACTGACCCCTCACAGCCCCCTCCCTGCCTGCACTCCCCTTTCTCTTCCCGTCCCCCTATGGCTGTGGGTTGGGGGAATGGAGTGGGAGCCCCGGGAGCCATCTGTGGGAGCCCAGGTGGCCGCCGAGACGCACCATCTGCTGAGCCACCTTCGGGGACCGTGCTGGCGCTGCTGTATTTTTAGGACGTGTTTCCTTCCCTCCCACCTGCAGCCTTTCGGTTTTCTAACAAGTTGTTTCTCTTGCTTGTGGCTGCTCTGATGGAGAGCTCCAGCCCCAGGGCAGGGGGTGGGCTGGGGGTGCACCCAACCGGGGGCCACCCTGTGCACAGGGCAGGCAAGGCACACACCGAGCAAGCACCAGGACACCAGCAGGCAAGGGACGTCCCATGCCCGTCATTCCTGTGCAAAGAGCTCAGTGCTTTGCAGGGCTGCAGCCAGAGGGATGAGCCCCTGGGGTTGCAGCACGCAGTGATCAGCTGCACGGGGCTGCAGCATGCTGTGCTGGGTTGCAGCACGCTGTGCAGCTCCCATCTACATGCTGCATGGCTATGCTGCTCCTGCCGTGCCACAGTGTGCTGTGCATCATCCTGCATCGTGCCAGCCGTGCCGTGCCAAGGCTGCATTTTGCCAGCTGTGCCACACTGTGCCGTGCCGTTCTGACCGTGCTGTGCTTCGCTGTCTGTGCCACGCTGCGTCTCAATGGCAATGCCATGCTGCGCCGTGCTGCCTGTGCCGAGCTGCAGCGTGCCCACCCCTCACCCTGAGGAAGTGAAGCCGGCACAAAGGGGAAGTTGTTGGAAAGTCAGACCGGAATGGCTGATAGGGAAGGCAGAGCTGGGCTTGGTCGCAGATGGTTCCTGTTGGGGAAGGACACGGGCGCAGCTGCCCGGCCTCCCCCCACCCGCCGCATTATCGCTGCCCGGCAGCTGTTCACCTTCCCCATCGCCATGGGATACGGCGCTGCTGCCGCTGCGGGCCCGGCGCTCACACGAGCGGCCGTGGCAGAGGGGCAGGCACCGTACGGGCAGGACGCCCCGCACTGCACCACGCAGCACTGAGCCCTGAGGCACGCAGCCGGCCCGGCGTGGCTCCTGCAGTGACACAGAGCCGTGCAGGAGCGGGCTGGCTGTGCCACGCACTGCTGGCACCGCACTGCTGCGATGCCCGGGGGCACCTCCAGGCTTGACGGGCACCCGTTTGGCAGGACCGGCCCAGGTAAGAGCGAGGTGGATGAGGGGAGATGGGGGCTGTGGCTGACCCACGTGCCTGTGTCGTGGTGATGCTGATTCATTCCTATGTCACTGGGCTGTGCAGGGGTGGGTTATACTATGGGGTGTCCCCATGGGGGTGGTGGCAGTGAGCGGGCATTGCTGAGCCTGCAGCATTGTGGCAGGAGAAGGCATGAGGACCTGTTTGCTGCCAGCCCCGCAATTTACCTTTCTGTAATGAGCAATCAGCTGCGGTTATGTCCCATCTGTGGAGTTTGAGCTCTCAGTTTGCCTGGTGATTTCTGTCAGCATTGGGTCAGCAGCCCACGTGCTGCTCAGGAGCACGTTCCCACACTCCCTGCCGTGGCAGTGGGGTCAGGCCTGGCCCCGTGGCTCTCCAGGTGCTCCTTGCAGCGTGGCAGCACCAGGATCGGCTGCAGGGGCTGTGGGTCCCCATTTGCTGTGCTGTGCACCCCCCCCAGCCCCATATCTGGGCACCCGCTGGGCTGTGCCGGGCGCGGGAAGGAAAGCGGCTGCCGGCTGAGTCACCGGCGTTTGTCTGCCCCGAGTGAACAATGCTGGCCCTCTGCCTTGCTTCCCCTTGCTCACCCCTTTTCCTGGCGGTAGCGAGCTCTGCAGCACCGTGCACTGGGCACAGCACCAGGCACTGGGGCACAGCACCAGGCACTATGCATGGAACCAGGCACCAAATGCAACACCATGCACTGGGCACAGCACTCTGCACTTGGAACAGAACCACGCACCACACACAGAAGCATGCACCAAGTGTAGCGCCATGCAGTGAGAGCAGCACCATGCACTGGACACAGCACCATGCACTAGGAACAGAACCGTGCACCAGCTGCAGCACCCAGTTGAGGCACAGACCCTCCAGATGCCAAGGGCTGGGGGTGTCCCCTCTCTGGGAGCAGCAGGGACCACAGGCCCAGCTAGAGATGCTGCTACTCACTCTGCCCTGGCACATGCTGGGTGCTGCCCGCAGAGCCCCAACGCTCGGTGCATCAAGGGCCGATAACGCAGGGCTGACCAGAAGGGTGCAGCGAGCAGAGCCGTGCAGATTGCTGCTGCCTGGTGGAGCTGCCAGTTGGAGGCTTGGCAAGAGAAATGTTTGTTTTGTTGGCCAAATATCTCAGCAAACTTCCTGATTTGCTTGAGGCCAGCCAGGCGGCGATAGGGCTGGTGGGGCCGTTGCTGCTCCTCACTGCGGTGTCGGTGCACAGAGCTGTTATCTCGGATGCGCAGCGGGCAGGGAAGAGGTGGGGAAAGGGAAATGAAATACAACAGAGGTGGCACATTTTTCTCTGGTGATAAGGAGCCCTGTTCTTAGCCTGGGAACCTGGAAACGACGCAGGTGGACGGAGGCTTCTGCACCGTCCACCACTGCTGCAGCATCTGGACCTTGCAATGCAACTCAGAGCTGCTGGGTGGCTCTGCTGTGAGCCTGGGGCTGCCCATGGTACGGCACAGCATGGCATGGCGTGGCACGGCAAAGTGCTGCTGTGCTGCCCCAGAGCAGGCTGCACTGGACCAACTCTTCTTATCGATTTTGCAGGGACCTGAGTTGTTAGAAGCGCAGTGAAAACTAATTAAGTCCCCATCATTAACAGGCTGCAGCAGTTTGGCAAGCAGAAGTGGGGCTGCGGTGCTGCAGTGGGACTGAGAGACGGACCTTAAGGCACAGAGAAGCTGCAAACACAGCCCCAGCAGCTTGGAGGCTCAGTGCACACAGAGGGACGGTGGCACATCCTGGACTCCCAGTGCCTGAGCCACGCTGTGCTCTTCAGTACAGGATGATAAGCAGCAGGGCCCGGCTTCCACGGGAGCACTCCCAAGCAGCAACGAATCTGTCCAGCCCAGCAGCAGGGGAAGGCAGCACAGCCAGAGCAGAGCCCCATCCCTCAGCAGTGCTGGCGACAGCCGCTTCCTGCACAGCAGATGTCCCTGCAGCGGATGCAGCTGCGGCGGGCGATAGCCAGCAGGGTGAGCTGCCGCCTCCAGCCGCTGGCTGCCCACCAGCTTATCTCCCCTTGTGCCACCCCTGCCCACTCCATCCATGGGAAGATGGGCTCCAGCCCCAACCGCTCAAAGGAGAGCGCTGAGGGCTGCAGAGCAGCTCCTGCGACGTGTCCAGGGATGGATTTGGGAGCTGAGGTTAAAGCAGTCCCCCCACTCTGTGCACTGGGGTGGTGGGGCTGTGCACTGCCCAGCGCTGGCTGCACGGTCCCTTGCTGCAGGGAGGCACCTGGTGATGCTCAGCCCCATGAGGTGTTCAGCCCTTTGGAGGCAGCAGGTTGGATGGGGGAACCCAGACGGGCAGGCAGACACGCGGGGTGACACCGGAAACCTGAGGGCACAGCTCAGTGCCTTCGCCCCCAGATGAGCCCCAGCATGGGGTGACTCAAGGAGTGGGGAGGGGAAGGCGTGAGGAAAGCAGCACCGAGAGCTGTTCTATAAAGCTTGGGGCTTGGGATTGCAACCCTCTGCAGCCTGAAGAGCAATGGGCTCTCACTGTTGGGCTCGGAGATCCTAAAGCTGTGCCACGGGGATCCCTTTGCCTGGGGCAGCTCCTCGGCGGCTCCCCAAGCCCTGTGCAGAAGGACACCCCTCCTCCATCCCCAAACTGAGCCTGAAATGATACGTCCTGGTGCCACCATCACTCGTGCATGGGACCACTGGAGCACTGCTGTAGGGATGATGCTCGGAGGTGGGAGATGCCATCTCCCCAGACAAAGAGCCAATATGTGCACGCTGAGCCATCAATTAGCAGTGACACAACAGACACAAAGCCCCAAAGTCGTTATAGAAGGTTCCAGCCCCTCTGGGAACCCACAAGGGTGGTGGGGCCTATCCTGCCCAGCCCCAGATTTGCAGGGGAAGGATTCCAGTGCTGTGCTGGACAGATCCTGGCTATCATTCCCTTGCAGGAGCTTATCTGCCAGCTCAGCTGCTTGCCGTGCTGCTCTCCCATTGCTGCAGAGCTGGGAGGGGGGGGTGGCTGTGTTGTCCCCATGCACCGACCCATGGGATCCACACGTGGCCTTGGGAGTGCTGGGCTGGGGGAGGGGGGGGTTGGGGGGGGACACGAAGGGGTTAACCCAGGGAAGTTTGCTCCCTCTCAGCCGTGATTTAAACCAGACCGAAAGGTTCTGTCATCCATCACACTAACAGCCAGATCGTTGTGTTTTAAAGTGTCTGTAATTGCAGCGATGCTGAGAGCGGGAGGGAGATAAAGGCTGGGGAGATGCGGGTGGGGGGGGGCACAGGGCTGGGAGAGCTGCCCCTGCTGGGTGGGGATGCTGCCTCCCTACTGGGTGCTGCCGCATTTGAGAGCATCCACCAACAGCACAGGTTCCCCCATGATGGGTTTGGGGCAAAACCCAAAGGTTTTATGCTCCAAATATTGCCTTTATCTCACGGCGACCGCATCACCGCCGCCCCCTCCGCGTGTGCTGGGGGGACAGCAGGTGACATCCCGCCCTGGTGAGGAGGTGGCCGTGGTCCCTCTGTCCCAGCAGCCGGAGCCACGTGCTGGCACGCCGACAGGGCATTATTAACATTCAGCCGAAGCCCTCGGAATGAAGCAGGCTGACACAAATGTTTATTTTCGCAGCGGTGAATTATGACTTCAATAGACCCAAATTACAGGGCTGTGTGTGCCGAATGGAAACACGGCGGCCTCTGGCACCCAAACGGCACCGGGTGGCACATGAACCAGGAATTGGGAAGGTGGGGGCTTTTCCCAGCAAGTCGCCAGGGATGGGGGGGGGGTTGTGACAGCGCAGGGCGGGCTGTGCTCATGGCTGTCACCTGCAGGCACTTACCTGTGGGTCTTGCAGCGAATCCAGCAGCTTGCAGGGCATCCCCGTGGCCTGCTCCCTGCTCTCCCGCTGCAAAGAGCGGTGGTAGAAAGCAGAGCATCACCAGGGAGCACTTTAGGAATGTCTAGGTGCTCCACCACGCGTGCACCATGTGCCCCAACGCACCCACGCTGCTGCGTTTGCATGTGCCAGACTGGGCTGCTGCTGCTGCTGCTGCTGCTGCTGCTGCTGCTGCTGCTGCTGCACTGCGGGGCTGTGCTGCTCAGCCCCAGGGCTCCTGGGGAAGCCCAGTGCTGGGAGCTGCAGTGTGAGGGTGGGCAAAGGGGCAACGCAAATGGGATTGCTGCATGCAGGTACACAGCAGCAGGAGTCTGAGGGGAGAAGGATGCTGCCCAGGCTGGCTTGAGAGGCTGGGATGTCCCGACTTGCAACTGGATGTGGTGCAGTGGGAGCTTGGCACGCAGCAGCCGTGCAGCGGTCATCTGGTGGCCGTGCAGAGGTCATTTAGTGGCCATGCAATGGTCATTTAGTGGCCGTGCAGTGGTCACAGAGTGACACAGCTGTGCTGTGGCCGCACCATGACCATGCAATGCCCAGGGCAGTGTCTGTGCAGCAGCTGTGCAGCTGTCCCACAGCGTCGGTGCCACGCAGCACTGGGCAGCAGTTGTGCAGTGCTGGTGATGCTCTGCCTGGCAGCACTGCCACCATCCCCAGTGCCCGGGCTGTGGGAAGAGGCGAGGATGACTGATGCAAGAAGCATACAGGCACTGCACGCAGCAACTTGCAGAGGGAGGCAGCTGCCAAGCAGAGCGATTACGCAAAGAGGCAGGGCTTCACTCGCAGGGAAATTAGCAGGGCTTGCGTTACCCGCTGCACAAGCCAGCAACAACATTGTAGTAGGAATTGGGGAGGGAGGGACACCCTTAATGTTGCCCCCCACTGCAGGCACAGGGCGCACAGCAGCACCCAGTCATGCAGGAAGGCTGTGCTGAGCACTGAGGTGGGCAGAGAGCTCCATACCTTCCTTATGTGTGCGGCTGGCCCCAGGGAGCCTGGCCAAAGAGGTGTGGGGTGGTGGCACCCCACGGCCAGGCGGGAGTGGGTGCATGGGTTGGGGGTGCACAGATGCTGTGGCTGCGTGTGTGGCGGCTCCCACTGCAACCTGGGCATCCCTGGGGCAGCAGGGGAAGGAAGCAAAGCAACCCCCACACCAGCCCCTCGCAGCCCCCAGCCCTTGGATGCCCCTTGCCAGCCTCCAGCCCCACGCACACATCTCCCATCACCATGCAAACCCTCACCCCAGCCCTTTGCATCCTCCCAGAACACGTGCAGCCCCCAACCCACACCTTCCCTCTCAGCTCTGCAGAACCCTGAACCTTTTGCAGACTCCAGCTCTCTGCAGTCTGGAGGTCGAGAGGGAAAAGAGGCAAGACTCCTAAACCTGGGCAACCCACCCGCCTCTGTGCGAGACCCCACGGGTTCCGTGCACCCTACGCAGCCCCCTCGACCCCGCGCACCCCTGTGCAAACCCCCGGTCCCTGCACCCCGCGCATCCCTTCGCTCCCGCGCTCCCCTCCATCTTCGCGCTCCCCCCGCCCGGATCCCCCCGCATCCCCCCCCACTCCCCGTTCGGGCGGCGGTGCCGGCGTGGGGCGCCCCCTAGCGGCGGCGGCGGCGACGCCGGCTGTAAGGCAGCGGCGCGGGCGGGCGGCGCTCACTCCGGGGCGGGCGGCGGCGGCTGCGGGCGGCCCATCCCCGCACGGGAGCGCGGCCGCGGGACTCCGTGGCCGCTGCACGGCGCCGGGGGATGGGCCGGAGGGCAGAGCGCAGGGGGCGAAGGGCCCCGAGGATTTGAGCGGTTTCTCCGCTCCCCAAGCGGCGTTCTTCCCGCCGTCCGTCCGTCCCCCCCCCGCCGGGGGCAGCGCCCCGACCCCCGGGCTGGCGGCTCCCGGCGGTTCGGGGAGCGGGGGGCAGGTGCCGGGGGGAGCCGCCGCCGTCTCGGGGCCGCTCTCCGCCCGCCTCGGCCTTAACGGGGCCGCGGGGCCGCCGCCGGTTCTCCCCGCGGTCTCCGCCTCGGGACGTACCTCCTCGGGACGGTGAGTGCCGGGGAGCGGGGCGGGGGTCGGGGCCGCTCCCGGTGCGCGGGGCTCGGGCTGCCGTCGGTGCCGCGGAGCGCTCCCGGAGCGCTGCACTCGGGATCTCTGCCGGTCTTGGAGAAGCCCCCGGTACGCGGGGGGACGGGAACGCTGGCAGCGCGGTGCCCGGTGCGGTTCCTCGCCCTGCGGAGCCGCGTCCGTGCGCTGCGGGGCTGCGGGGCGCTCCCCCGGGGCGGGGCGCGGTGCGGAGACCGCTGCTCGGCCGGCGTCCGCGTTCCGCTCCCCGTCGTTCGGCTGCGGGCAGAGCGCAGCCGTGAGCCCCGCACCGCCCCGAGCTGCCCGCGCGGCTGCGGGAGGCGTTGCTGCAAAACTCGGCGGGCGCGGAGCTCTGTGCCCCGCCGGTGGATTTGGCCGCAGGAGGGGCGCGGGGTGGCACCGGTGGACGGCCGCCCCGCACCGCCCCGCACCGCTCCGATCCCGCGGCCCCGCACCGCTTCTACGCGTTTTTCGCTGCAGGTTTTGGGGTTTTTTTTGTATTTTTGGGTTTTTTTTTCGCTCTTAGCCGAGGAAAAAAAAAAAAAAAAGCAACAACTTTGCAACTTCTCTTCGGTGTCACGGAGCCGCCGCCGCTTCATTTTGTTTTCTTAATTTGGGGTCACGTGCGCCTTGACAGTGCCTTTGAATCTGAGCGATGGTTTCGTCTCCAGCTCAGAAGGAGCTCCGCAGCTCTTCCCTCCGTTGTTTTCCCTCTGTTCGGGAACAAAGAGAGAATTTTTCTTCTTTTTTTTCCCTTTTCCTCCACCTTTAACTGAAAGGAATCTCAGTTACCCGCTCCTTTGTCGAGCGACTCGAGGACCGACCGCCGCCGTTTGGCTCCGGGAGCGGAGATGCTGCGGAGCCGTCCGGGAATCACACAGCGGGCACGGAGCAGCAGCGGGGGGCAGCGCTGAGAGCCCCGGCAGCCGCAGCCCCGCAGCGCCGCTCGGGTGAGGATCCGCACCTCCAGAGCCCCGAGTTTGGGGGCCGAGTCGGTTTGGGTTGAGCGGAGCGCTGGGGCTGCGTTTCCCTCCATGTGCCGGGGGAGGCGAGGGGGGCACGTTCTGTTTCGTAAACGCGCGCATAGGGAGGAGGAGGCGGAATGTTTTCCTATGGAGCTGGGTGCTGCCGTGGGGCTGGGTGCCGGTGTGCGGTGAGGCCTCGTGTGGGTGCGGGGTTTGATTTGTTGAGGAGTTAGAGGGTGGAGGATGCAAAAATGCAGCGGTGCTGTGCTTGGCCCCGGTGCTGCGTGCGCGGCGTGGGTCGGGGGCTCGGGGCACTGGCAGCTCGGGGTGGGCTGTGCTGCGCTCTGTGCGCCCTTATCTTCACTGTGACGAGTGGTCGGCTCCACTCAGCTCACGCTCAGAGCCCCACAGGGCTGCCCTGGGTGCTGTAGGACCCCGGGAGAAGAGGAGCTCACGGCACAAGTTGGGCACAGCTACCGGCACTGATTCAGCCCCTGGCCGGACGGCTGCAGCTGCGGCACAGGCGCGGTTTGAGCGGCTCAGGGCCTGATTCTGCAGGCAGCACCGGGAGCTCGGTGCAAAACCGGAGCGTCCGCAGTGCTGGGATGGAGGCTGAGCTGGCGGTGCTGCCCGGGTCGGGGCTTATTTTTGGATTTCCTGGTGCTTGTTTGCTGCCTCTCCTCCCAGCCCTCTCGGCCTCCCCAGGGGCAGCCCCACCTTGACGAGCCCGCAGCTTCCCTTCGGAAGATGCTGACCAACATTTCCAGAAAGCATCCGAAGGATTTCCTGTTTATTTTGCAAAATTCTCATTAATATTTTTCTTTTTTTTCCTGCCCTTATTGCATTAAATCTCGCACGGGTGAAATTGCCTTGAGATGGAGCCTGCGGTTAAAGAGAGACAAAGAGTTGGAGACGCAGCAGCCTGGTGGCTGTGGGGGTGCTTTGCTGGGCCCCCCCTCAGAGCCATCCCCATCCCAGTGCTTGTAGGGCCACGTGTGCCACTTGTAGGGACGAAGCCACCCTTGGACACTGCAGAAAAGACAGCACAGAGCGTTTTAACCTGAGGCCTGACACTGTGACCCCATGGTGTGCCCATAGCCGTGGCACAGGGACGTGGCCATTGCATGGGGACGTTGGTCTGTGCTGTGCCCAGACCCCTGGCCCTGGAATATGGCCACGGCACGGGGATGTGGCCCCATGGTGTGTCTGTGGGCACTGTATGGGGATTTGGCCCCACAGTGTGCCAGTATCTGCTGCACGAGGACGTGGCCACGGCACGGGGATGTGGCCCCATGATGCGCCCTTACCCACGGCACTGGGCCGTTGTACAGGGATGGGGTTTGCAGCCGTGGACGCCTCCTTTCTGGGCAATGCTTTGCAGAGCTCAGCCCCACACGTGCCCACGCTGGTGCTGTTTGCTCGCGGTGTTTAGAGAGTCTGTTTAAATCCCAGGTGCACACGCAGCTGGGGAACGGCACGGGGTGTGTGTTGGGGGGGGGGGGGGGGGGGGGGGGGGTGCCACGTCCTCCTGCAAACTGCTGGTGCTGGGGCACGGCACCGGGCAGTGCGGCAGGCTCCGTCCCGTGCTCCCCCAGCACTGGATGGGTCGGGTTTGCAGCTGGAGGAGCGCAGGGACAACGGGATCCCGCTCGGTCCCACGCTGAGTCACGCGCTCCGGCGCTCAGTCCCGAGACGCTTTTCCAGGCAAAGGCTGAAACGCACAAAATGTTCGACTTGTAAAATATGTAGCGTGAGAAAATAGCCTTTTCTGCTCTCCTCCTCGCCGCCGCCGCTCCCCCTGCCCCATCTGCTCGCTTGGAACGCCGCCCGAAGCCCGGGGGGGGGGGGAAGGGGGGGGTGAGACCGCGAGAGCGATGCAGCTGACGGCACGGGGGTCACCGGTGATCAGCGCCGCGCTGGGGAGCCGTGCCACCCCGCATCCATCACAGGGGCTGCGTCGGGTCCGTGGGGATGATGCACGGCGAAAGCGTCCTCCTTCCTTCCTGCGTGCGTCTGCCGGCGTCTCTCCCCGCTCCGGGTGCGTTGCGGGGGGGATGCGGCCGTTCCCAGGGCAAGGGGAGGAGGGGGGGGCTTTGGAGCGGGGCGTCACGGGGAGGCCATGGGAAATACCCTACGAGGAACCCGGGAGGGAGCCGAAATCCCCGGAGCTGGCGACGAGCCATTGTTTTCACCAGCCACCTTAATCCATCATTATCTGGGCATATTTCGGATCCTTGCCAAGAGCAAGGTGGGAAGGGGGGGCTGCGAGCATGCTTTCCCTATTCCCCTGCCATCCTTTTTGCTGCCTGTGTGTAATTAACAGAGTAATTAAAAACAGGATGAGTTAATTGGTATTCATTTATGTGGCAGATGTTTTTAATTGAGATACGAAACAATTTACCTGTTTACATAAACAATAGCAAATGAAGGCTTGTAAAACAGAGAGGGCTTTTTCTTGTAGGGTTGGGGTTTTTTTTTTTTTTTCCTTTTTCTTTTTTAATTTTTTTTTTAAGGAAAATCAAAATGCCCTCCTTCCCTCCTTCCCTCTCACCCTCATTGCGTTGGCTGGGAGCTGTGGTTGGGTTGGATCAGTTTGGGTTTCAGGGAGAAGCACCCAGGGATTGTGGGCACCCCGTGGTGCTGGGCTGGTGCAGCCAGGCTGGGGGCTGCCCTGGGGGCTCCTCACTTTCAATCTGTCAGCCCAGAGCAGTTCATCCCCACCCTGCCTCTGTTCTGGGATCCCATTGCAATCTCAGCAAAACCCATTTGGATGTGGGGTAGCTCTTTGGTCAGCAGCATCCTTCCAGCACCGTGATGCTCCGTGTCCTCACCGGTGTCACCCTGTGGTCACGGTGTCCCCAAGGTGGGACTTTTCCCCATGCTTGGGCTGTGTTCTAGAGCTGATGGCAGCACTGGGGAAGGTTTGGCTTGGTGAGCATCCCTGTGAGTATCTCCATGAGCATCCCCATGGACATCCCCACAGGCATCCCCACAGCCTCGGTCGCGTGACCCCAGCTGCTCCCTGAGGGATGGGATGCTCAGCACCCCCATCACCATGTTCTGTACCAGGAAGGCAGCAGGGTGGCTGTGCCCCCACCTCCCCACGTGCGTTGCCCCGACCCCTGCCCGCTCGCACACGTGGAGCTGCCGCCGGCTCAGCGCTGCCCTAACGTACTCCAGATGGAGCGGCTCCGGCCCTCGCAGTCCTATCTGGGAGTTGTTCTTGGCCCCCGTGGCACCAGCAGCTGAGCAGCAGGAATGCTTTCCTTTGTTTGGGAGGCAGCCTGGCTTCGGGAGACGTCGCCTCCAGCATCTGGATTTCATTTGTGGCCATTTGGAGAGCATGAAAGATGCTGTTCTTTTAATTCCCTTTTAACCCCTTCGTCGCCGACGGCTCTCCGGACCGTGCTCCGTGCTGGGGGATGCAGAGGGGCTGCAACCACCCCGTGTGCTGTGCAGCCCCTGTGGGTACGGCCCTGCTGTCCTTGTCCCCAGCTGCCCCATTGAGCAGAGGGACGGCTGCATCGCACGATGCTTGCAGTGGTGGCACAGCCATCGGCCAGTGGGGACCGTGCCCAGCCCAGCGTGCTGGGGGTTAAAACCCTGCGGTGTGACAAATGGGGTTTGGGGGCACGGGGGTCCGGCATCCCATTCCCAGGGGGGAGGCAGGGCGGGGTGCGGCGGCGGAGCAAAGACTAATCCTTTTATTTTTATATTATTACTTATTCATCTGGGCTGCGCTGAGCCTAATGGAAACCAGATGTAGGAAAACAGACACAGCCCCAAGCGGCTGGGACAAATTACCCCAAAGGAAAAAAAAAAAAAAGAAAAGAAAAAAGAATAAGAAAACGGGGGGGGGGGGGGGAAAATTCCAGCGGAGGTTGAGCGGCGCTGGGGAAACGCTGCCACGTTTGGGGGCAGAGTGTGAGCACTGCCTGGTGACCCCTGGGAGGGCCGGAGGGACACGTGGCAGGCTGCGGGATGCTGTCACTGCAGGGGCATTGGGGGGCAGAGGTTGGGGTGTGCAGAGGGAGAGACGGCGTCCCGCCGTGGCCCCGTGGGGTCACTGCATTGCTTTGGGTGTTTCTGGGCTCCAGTGCTGAGCAATGCCACATTTTGGGGCCGCCTCTTGCTCCCGTGCTCACGCGGTGGTGTTTGGACTGCGAACACAGCCGGGAAAATTTATGGCTTGGAGAGGAGGGGGGAAGAAAAGGAAAGAAATCACACGCCCAGATGCAGCGGTTCCGCGGGTGTTTGTTCAGCTTCGTGGAAAATCTCCTCCCGGTGGGGAGCGTGGAACAGCCGTGTTGGCGCCGCGGTTCTCCGGCGTGGGGACAGGGCTGGATGGGGACAGGGCTGGATGGGGACAGGGCTGGATGGGGTCAGGGCTGGATGGACACTCTGTGCCAGACGGGTGTTGCTGGACTCGGTGCCGTCTCCAGGGCCGCCCCCTGAACCCCTCATCTCACCCCGTTTGCCCTCGGGGCTGGGTGCTGCTCTGCTGTCAGATGCACCACGTGTCCGCACCCCGTCCCGCCGCCCCGCACAGTGCGCCAGGTGCCCCACACTCCCACCCCGCTGTGGGGTCCGGACACATCCCAGAAAGGTCCCCGTTGTGCCCTACCCACCCAGGTGCCGCTCACCACCCGCCCTGTCCCCGCAGACCCCGCCGCACCACGGGCTGCCACCATGCCCGACTCGCCGGCCGACGTCAAGACGCAGCCCAGGTCCACGCCGCCCAACATGCCGCCGCCGCCGCCCGCCGTCACGCAGGGAGCCACGCGTCACCCCTCCTTCACACCCAGCACCAGTGAGTATGGGGATGGGGATTGTGTTGGGGATGGGTGGCAAAGTTGGGCTTGCACCGTGTTGGGGTGGTGCGGCGTCCTCGTGCCATCCGTGTGCCAGAGTAGGGATTGAGGCCGCGTGCGCTCTGCCCATTCCTGGAGAGACGCTTGGGGATGGGGATGTCCAGGTCCAGGTCTCTCTCCTGCCATGTGGTCACCAAATAGGAGCAGCACCGGTGCACAACTGCCGCAGGGTGCTGGGACAGTGTCACGGCCCCACGTGGTGGGGCTCCTCCTGTCTGTGTCCGGGTCACAGTGTGCTGCCATCAGGGTCTCTAGCTGGGGGGAGCCCCGGCCGCACCAGTGCTGTGTGCACTCATCGTGTGCCTGCAGGGCTCACACTCAGCTTGGTCCCAACACCGATGGGGCAGCCCTGGGATACTGATGGGCAGCTCAGGTGGGCAGGGGATGAGGCAATCCCTGCCACCAGGGCTGCTGTGGCTTGCTGAGGTCTGTCTCTAAGCACATGCATGCCTGTACCTCCTTCTTGCATAGAAACCCCATCAGGGATGAAACAGTCCCAAAACGACACCCCAACACCAGCCCTGCTCCCAACCAGATGTCCTCTAATTAGAAATCAGATTGTGCCCGTCTGTGCTCTGAGGGGTTTTGCTTTTTAATCCCAACCCTTCTGCAGGGGCCAGCAGTGGGCATCTCCATCCCATGGGTATGGGCGCCCTGCCACCGCCCTGGCCCTTCTTTGGGGCAGCGTTTTGACTTGTTCTCAGCCTCGTGGAAGTTTTGCCAGGGACCCAATGGGACAGTGAAGCACCCTCTGAGCTCCAGTGGGTTGCACGGAGCTGTGCCTGTGGTGCTGTGCACAAACCAGGCCCCCCCGGGCTGAGAGCTGTCCCTCTGCTCTCTCATCACAGCGTGTTTTATTTTGCTTGCAGATCGAGACGCTGTCCCTCCGACGTTTCTTCCTCGCGGCCGTTTTCATGGTTGCTTGAAATGGTCGATGGTCTGTCTCTGTAAGTAAAGTGAAGCACACGCTCTCATGAGAGACCTGAGGTGCAGCACCACCCCCGGCCCCTCTCCTTGCCCCCGTCCCAAAGATGCACACCCCATCCCCATGCCAACCAAGGGACACGTGTGGCAGCTAACTTAGGAACGCACCTGTCACGGGAATAAAAGCAGTTGTGGCCACAGGGTTATTTTAGGCCCCTCTTTAGTGCTGCACGGCACCGCGAGGTCAGTGCATGCGTGGGGCATGGCCGTGCTGCCCGGCGCTGCGGGATGTGAGCGGGGCACTGGGTGCTGCTCCAGCCCGGTGCTCTGTGCCCCAAAGGGACCCCAGCCCCCGGTACCCACAGGATGCTCAGGGCTCCTCTCCTCTCCTCTCCTCTCCTCTCCTCTCCTCTCCTCTCCTCTCCTCTCCTCTCCTCTCCTCTCCTCTCCTCTCCTCTCCTCTCCTCTCCTCTCCTCTCCTCTCCTCTCCTCTCCTCTCCTCTCCTCTCCTCTCCTCTCCTCTCCTCTCCTCTCCTCTCCTCTCCTCTCATTTCGCAGTGATGAACGGCAGCAGCCACTCGCCCACCGCCATCAATGGGGCTCCATCCACCCCCAATGGGTTCAGCAATGGCCCGGCCACCTCCTCCAGCGCCTCGCTGTCCACCCACCAGCTCCCACCAGCCTGTGGAGCCCGGCAGCTCAGCAAACTCAAGCGGTTCCTCACCACCCTGCAGCAGTTTGGCAATGACATCTCGCCTGAGATTGGGGAGCGGGTGCGCACCCTCGTCCTGGGGCTCGTGGTACGTGCGTGGGGAGCGGCGAGGGCTGCCCTCCCTGTGTCTGTTTGGGATGGAGACGATGGGTGGAGATGATGCTCAGTCTTTAGCATTAGGCTAGATGTTAGGAGACACGGGCTGAAAAGAGAGGTTGTGGGTGCGCCATGCTTGGAAGTGCCCAAGGCCAGCTTGGATGGGACTTTGGGCATCCTGATCTGGTGGGTGCAACTGCATGCATGGCAGGGAGCTGGAACTGGGTGGGCTCTAAGGTCCCATCCAACCCAACGCAACACAACTCATTTTGTCATTCTATGGGCTTGTGATCTTTAAGATGCCTTCCAACCCAGCTGTTACGGCTGTGTGATGCTCTTGGTCTCTTCCAACCCAACTCAACACATACTATCATTCTGTGGCTCTGTGGTCTTTAAGGTCCCTCCAACTTTACCTTTTCCATGGCTCTATGATCTCTAAGGACCCTTCCCATTCAAACCAACCCATTCTATGGTTCTATGGTTCTACGGTATGGTTAAATGGCAAGAAGGGGCCCCTTGGTGCTGCAGCGCCTTAAGTTAAGTGGATAAACGGAGATAAAAGGAGGCACCTCACAGGTTCTGCAGAGCAGAGGGTTCCCCTGGAGCAGCACGGGGGGCTGAGCGGGTGCTGTCCCCACAGAACTCCACGCTGACCATCGAGGAGTTTCACGCCAAGCTGCAGGAGGCCACCAACTTCCCACTGCGGCCCTTTGTCATCCCCTTCCTGAAGGTGGGTGCCCTGTGTGTCCCTCCCATGGCGCGGGGTGAGGACCGTCTGCAAACCATTTGCAATTCATTCAAAAAATCCCCTTTTTGGACATTTCCTTTCATTATTTTGTTTTTCCGCTGCGGGGGGATTCGCCCATCGCTGCCTTTCCTGGCAGATGTTCCAGCCCTGTAAGCTGGGTGATGCTGAACCCATGCCCTCTCCCCACTCGTGTGTTCTTTGCTGCCCCACAGGGAGCTGCACGGGGCTGGGGGGGACAGCAGAGCATCCCCAAGGCCGGCACCCTGCTCCCAGCTGCTCCCACCCTGGGCTCCAGCTGCTTCCCATTACCCTAAGTGCAAGCAGCCGGGCGCGGCGTGCTTCCCAGACTCTGGATTTTTTGGTTGGTTGGCTGGTTGTTTTTTTTGGGGGAGGATTGTTCCCCCAGCCAGGGAAAAGGGCGGTGTGCGTCTCTGCCTCGCGCTAACGTGTCGGACAGATGGGGGTTTGGCTGCAGATCAGCTGCCTGAAGAGAAAAGCAGAGCTGGCAGCCGGAGCACCTGGCTTACATGTGTTCCTGCTGCTCCGCCGCCGCTGCTCTGAGAGCTATGAGGATGGGGGTGGCTGCTTTTGGGGCGGCTTTCGGGGCACCACGATGGGGTCTGGACTTTTGCTCCACACCCTCTCCCTCCAGGCCAATCTGCCCCTGCTGCAGCGTGAGCTGCTGCACTGCGCCCGCATGGCCAAGCAGAGCCCGGCGCAGTACCTGGCGCAGCACGAGCAGCTGCTGCTGGATGCCAACGCCTCCTCACCCATCGACTCCTCCGAGCTGCTCCTGGAGGTCAGCGAGAGTGGCAAGAGGAGGACACCAGACAGGTGAGGATGTGGTTTAGTAGGGATGTATCCGTACCGCCCCACACGGTCAGGGGTGCCAAAGGGGTTGACGGTTCTGGATGAGGTAGTCTGGGATAGGATGCGCGGTTTGGGATGGGGGTGCGTGGATCGGGGTCTGGTGCTCAGTCCAGCATAAGGTTGCAGGATTTGCATGTGCTGCATGGTCCAGAATGTGGGTGTGGGATCTGAGAGGTGGAGCAGAGTCCAGGGTGGAGATGTGCAGTCAGGGATGGGGTGCGTGTCCAGGATGTGGTGCGCAGGCTGAGATGAGGATGTGCAGTCCGGAATGTGGGATGTGTTCTGGGATGTGATGCGTGGTCCAGGATACAGCGCACAGTCTGCAGTGGGGTGCATGGCCTGAGAAGGGCTGGGTGCAGGCCAGGATGGTGGGGGGAACAAGTGCAATGTGGGGTGGTGTGTAGTCAGGGGTGCGAAATGGGTGCCTGTGTGAAGGGCTGTGCACGGATGCTTGGAGACCCCACGGGGACCCCATGGGAACCAACATCCTCTCCCCCCTCACTCCCCCTAGGACCAAAGAGAACGGTTTGGACCGCGACCCCCTGCACCCCGAGCACCTCAGCAAGCGGCCGTGCACCATGAGCCCGGCGCAGCGCTACAGCCCCAGCAACGGGCTGAGCCACCCCCCCAACGGGCTGCCCCCCCCCCCCGGCCCCCCGCCCCAGCACTACCGCCTGGAGGACATGGCCATGGCGCACCACTATCGCGACACCTACCGCCACGCCGACCCCCGCGAGCGCCCACGGCCCGGTGAGCTCAGCTCCCTGCTTTGGGTGGATGTGTGGGGCTGGGAGGGATGCGGAGCTGACTCCCCCCCCAACCTCATGCTTGGTTTGCAGCTGTGCACGGGGCGCGCCAGGAGGAGGTGATCGACCACCGGCTCACCGACAGGGAGTGGGCAGAGGAGTGGAAGCACCTCAACAACGTACGTAGAGCCCCCTGCCCGCCCCCAGCTCCCACCGTGTCCCCCCTATGGCCTTTTTCCCCGAGCGTCTTTTGCTCCCATGGCCCAAATCCCACCCCTGCACCCAGCATTGCGGCCTCCCATCCCCGCTGTTCCCCCCTGCAGCTGCTAAACTGCATCATGGACATGGTGGAGAAGACGCGGCGGTCGCTGACGGTGCTGCGGCGGTGCCAGGAGGCCGACCGTGAGGAGCTCAACCACTGGATCCGCCGCTACAGCGACGCCGAGGACATGAAGAAAGGCAGCCCCCCCTCCGCCCGGCCCCACAACAGCTCCTCCAGCTCCGAGGCACCCCAGTTAGGTATTGGCCTGGGGGGCTGCACCCTCTCCGGGATGCTCGTGCCGTTCCCCCAGCACCGGGTTGGGACGGAGGGGGTGGCTGCTGCTAACGTGTCCCCTCCTGACGTTGCTCCTTTGTAGATGCGCACCGGGATTTTGCACCGCGGCCGCTCTCAGGGTACATGCCTGAGGAGATCTGGAGGAAGGCTGGTGAGTGTGGTCCCTCTGCATCCCCTCCTCATACCCACGGGGCCGGAGGGAGCCGGGAGCCCCCGAGGTGCCCACTCACCCTGCCACGCTGCCCGCCTCCCTTCCAGAAGAAGCCGTGAATGAGGTGAAGCGGCAGGCCATGTCCGAGCTGCAGAAAGCTGTGTCGGATGCTGAGCGCAAAGCCCACGAGCTGATCACCACTGAGCGCGCCAAGATGGAGCGGGCGCTGGCTGAGGCCAAGCGGCAGGCATCCGAGGATGCCCTCACAGTCATCAACCAGCAGGAGGACTCCAGTGAGGTGGGATGGGATGCGATGTGGGACCCACGTCTGTGCGTGCCAGTGGCACCCCGGGGTGGTGGCAGCAGTGTTGTCAGGATGGGAAGAAAAGGGGATTTTGGGAGGAGAAGGAGGCAGGATCTGAGGTTGGGGCGTGTGATCCTATGTGCAGCGCAGGATGGGGGTGCGAAGCTGGGGATGGGGTGCAGAATCCAGGATAGGATGTGTGGTCTGGGATGGAGTGAATGGTCCAAAATGGAGGCATGATACAGAGTGGGGGTGCACTGGAATGGAATGGGAGCCCAGGAATGATGCATGGTCCAGAATCAGGGAGCACAGTTGGATGGCGTGTGTGGCCCAGGATAGGGTGCTCAGTCCGAGGTGAGGATGCATGGTCAAGAGTGGGGTGCGTGGTCCAGGGTGGGGTGTATGGTTCAGGGTGGGGTGTAAGGTCTGGGATGAGAGCCTGCAGTCTGGTGGAGCATTCATAGTCCAGAAAGCAACGTATGGTTTGGGATGTGGTGCTTGATGCAGGGAACAGACTGCAGGATGGATAGAATGCATGGGCTGAGATAGGGTGCGTGGTCCAAGGCCATGGGAATACAGTCAAGGATGGGGTATGTGGTCCAGGATGGAGTGTGCAGTCTGAGATGAGGTTGCACAGTCCAGAATGGGGGTGCACGCTCTGGGATGGGGTGTGTGGTCCAGGAACAGGGTTCATGGTCCAGGATGAGGTGTGTGGTGTAGGAGCAACAGTTCACACACTATAGGGGTGGATGCTGTGGTTGTCATTTGTGCAGACATCAGCTCTTCCACAAAACATTCACAGCAGCTGAGCATAAGACAAAGATATTACAAATGATGAGTTTGAGCACATGTACCAGACCATACGGGAGACCTTATTGCTCTCTTCCAATATCTGAAAGGTGCTTACAGCGAGAGCGGGGTTGGTCTCTTCTCACTGATGACAGGTGACAGGCTGAGGGGAAGTGGCCTTAAGTTGCACCAGGGTAAGTTTAGGTTGAGTCACCATCCCTGAATGTGTTTAAAAACCACTTGGATGTGGTGCTCAGGGACATGATTTAAAGGAGGGTTGTTAGGGTAGTTTGGTTACGTTGTGGTTGGACTCGATGATCTTTAAGGTCTTTTCCAACCTGAGTGATTCTGTGATTCTGTGACTTGGTGCACAGTTCGGAAGGAGGTCGCACGAATTGGGGTGTGGGGCACAGCCCAGAACGCAGATGCGCAGTTCATGGATCCATGGATTCATGGTCCAGGAGTGCAGGGCACGGTGCAGGAGCAGGGAGCACAGCCTGGGATGGGATGGGGCTGGGCTGGGTCGGCCTCCCCCCTTCCCCAGCACTGAGTTGTGCCCTCCTGTCCCCTCAGAGCTGCTGGAACTGCGGGCGCAAAGCGAGCGAAACCTGCAGCGGCTGCAACACCGCCCGCTACTGCGGCTCCTTCTGCCAGCACAAGGATTGGGAGAAGCACCACCACGTCTGCGGGCAGACTCTGCAAGGGCTGCCGGCCCCCTCCGTCCCCACAGGCGTGGGGCAGCCCGAGGCGGTGCCCCCCATGGCCAGCAGCCCCAGCGATGCCGGCTCGGCGGGCGCATCTCGTGCCGGCACACCGGGGACCCCGGCGCCACTGGAGAGCGCATCGCGCTGAGCGCGGACTGACGCCCATGGCAGCTCTCTGCTCCCACACTGGGTGACCTCCGAACCGACCTCGAGCTCTCAGATAATCCTCACGGATCCTCAAACTGGGCTTTACGTGGAGTTAAGGCAACTACCCATCGTTCTCTGTTCTCTCTTCGGTCTTTGTTTTTTGGCCTTTTTTTTTGGTTGCTTTTTTTTTTTTCCCCCCGTCCTTTGGGCTGTTCCTTGCTACCCGGTGGCTTTTGGCATTTTTTTCTATCCATTTTTCTTTTTTTTTTTTTTTCCCTCGTTTCTGGATGAGGAGCTCACTCACAGGAAGAGGAAGAAGATTTGTTTCTTCATCTTCATCTCTTTTTTTTTTTTTTTGTAAAAAAAAATAAAGAAAATAAAAACAAACACGTCGGACTCTTTGGCTTTAAGTAAGAAATTGTAAAAAAAAAAATAAAAAATAAAAAAAAAGGAAAATCCCAAAAAGCAGACACCGCCGAGCCCAATGGAAGCTCACCTGTAACTACCTTGCTAGCTAGCCAAGAACAGACCAGACCCACCTCTGCTCCAAAGGAAATCCAAAAACCAGACAGATCCAAACGTCTCTCCACTGCCAAAGTTCGTTTCGTTCCGTTGCTGCCCCATCCTCACAGCTCCGCTCACGGAAGGACAGACGGACGCACCGCGGGTTGGAAGAGTTTCTATTACCATAAAGCAAAAAAAAAACAAAAAGAATTTTTTTTTTTTTTTTTTTTAAGAAAAAGACGAAACAAAAAGCAAAAAAAAAAAAAAAAGAACAAAAAAAACCCAAACAAACAAAACGACCCGACAAAAAAAAAAGACGCAGCGCCTCCCCACGTGGCACTGGGGGGGGAGCGGGGACGCGGTGCAGCCCTACCTCTGCCCAGTGCCTGAGATGGGAATGGCGCAAGGGATGGAGCCGTCTGCGCCCAACCTGCTCCCTGCATTGGATATTTTGGGGTTGAATGCAACGATTTCCAGGAGGGAAGGAGAAAAAGAAAGCAAGCAGCACCTCCCCCAGGAGGCGGACAAAGACGTGTGGGTGATTTTGTATATCTCGCAGCATTGTACAAAGCGCGGAGGACGGAGTGCAATACAGAAAGTGCGCGGCTCCGGGAGGAGGGACCCAGTGCTGCACCTTCACAGGAATGTAAATAGCGTCTGCAGAGGTCCAAAAAGCATCGTGACGACGGCGATGGTGATGAGAAGAGACATTTGCCAAATAAAGGATGGTGATCCGCACGGGAGGATGTGGCGTGTAGGAGCTTAGGCTGACCCGCGAAGCAGAAGTCATGTGCTCGATAGGAGCTTTAGTTTTCCGGATTTGCAAAAACCCATCCCGTGTGTTTTCCGTAGGCAGGGGAGGAGGAGGGGGTCAGGCTGCTCTGCTTGTGGTGCTGAGGGGCTGCCCCGGCCGTGCCGTGGCGTGCCGTGCCCTACCATGATGTGCCGTGGCGTGCCACTGCGTGCCGCGGGATCCCATGCCATAGTCATCGTGTGCTATGGTGTGCCGTGCCGTGCTGTGCCATGCCGTGCCACGGCGTGCCGTAATGTGCCGTGCCATGCTGTGCCATGCCATTCCATGGCGTGCCAAGCCATGCCACTGCACATCATGCTGCAGGTGCCGTGCAGTGCCGTGCTGTGCCACGGCGCCGTGGTGCCCCGTGCCATACCG
Organism: Tympanuchus pallidicinctus; assembly: GCF_026119805.1. NCBI lineage: Eukaryota > Metazoa > Chordata > Aves > Galliformes > Phasianidae > Tympanuchus > Tympanuchus pallidicinctus. The sequence continues at coordinate 24,662,275 of NW_026294739.1, forward strand.
TGCCACAGCATGTGCCATCTCCCACCCCCAGCCCCACTGCCAGGCTGTGTGCACCCCAACACCCCGTGCCGGGGGCAGCGCCGGGGGCCCCTCGCGTGACTGTTCACTTTATTTATGGTGTGACATATGTAATATTGTCTATTTTTCTTACGTTTCCTGAGAAGAGGTAATATATAAGAGTCTTGCGGGTGCTCCCACTGGGGCCGCCTGCTCCCTGGGTGTCCGTCCCCCCCCCGACCCCGTGTGCCCCCTCCCCACCCTGCGCCGGGGCTCTGCCTCTCTACCTCCGCCTCGCCGGGAAACAGCGGACGGGAGCATTTACACAGAGTCTGCTCTCGTTTCCACTCCTTTTCTGATTTGCTTTTTTTTTTTTTTTTTTTTAATTATCATTTTCTAATTATTTTTTTTTTCCTGTGGGTTTTTTTATTTTTTTTTTATTTTTTTATTATTTTTTTTTTTTTTTAAACAATAAAAATACCCTAACGAACCTTGCATCGAAACCAAAAGCCGAGGGAGGGAGGGAGGGGAGGGGAGGGGACGAGGGAGGGGAGGGGATGGGCGGTGCGGACGTCCAAACCAGAATGACAGCTTTAAAGTGTGATATTTCCCAAATATAACAATGCTGGGAGGACGGCGGCCGCGGGGGTGGTGGAGCAGCTTCTGTAGGGTTCTGCTCCAAAGCGGTGCTGGGATGTGCGTGGGGACAGGGAAGCGTGCCCCATGCGATGCCTTGGTTGTGTCCTTTGGTGGCTTTGTGGCACCCAGGAGGTGGCAGATGGCTGTGCCATGTGGTCCCGGTGCAACTGCACGGCCTGGGGACATCGTGGGTGCTGCTTGGGGATGCAGGGTGCCCTGTGCCACCTCACGTCCGTGCAGCCACCTGCTCCCATTTTGGGTGTCGCGGCTGTAGTGAGGCTCATGGCATGGGGACATCCCTCCCGAGGTCCCTGACCCCACGGGATGGCAGAGCTGTGCTTTGGGGTGCAAGAGTGGGCACAACAATGCCTCATCCCAGCCCCCAGCACTGCACCGGGACCGTGCACCCCCCACCCGAAAACCCATATGAAACCAAAGTGCTGCCTCCCAGCAATGCTTCCAGGACCCCAAACCTCCCCGGGCAGCCCCCAGCGGTGTCACCACCACCCCTAGCTCTTATCCTCAGAGCATCCCCTGCTCCTCACCTGGCTTTGGGGATGGGACATCATCCACAGCAGCTCTCCTCGGGGACCCCTCTGACGCCAGCCAAAGGCACAGCACCGGGAGGGTTGTGTCGTGCTGCTGTCCCCCCCGCCCCAGCAGTTCTGCACCAGCCATGGGGATGGGGACAGCGGGGGTCCCCAGGGCTGGGGGGCTGAGGGCAGAGCTCTGGTAGTGGTTTTGGGGCCAGCACAGAGAGATGACTTGGTAGGACTTTCCTTCGGCATGCTGTCCCTCCCCCCACCTCGTGCTGTTCCCCGCTTTCTCTTCGTGTACTGTATGTTCGATCTGTGAAAGATGTAAACTTTATGATTCAGGTTCTGTCTGTTCTTATCTCTGTATCTGTGTAATAAAAAGATGATTTAATATCAACCCGAGGTCTCCGCAGCCTGGGTGTGTGCCGGCTGCCTTGCACCCTCTGCCCCCAGTCTGGGGGGGGGTCGGGAATTCCCGTGAGCATCACAGCTGGGGACACCGCTTGCTGTTCCCTACTCTCTGCATGACGATACCCTCTGCCCTCCCTCTGGGCGGCCGGAAGAGCAGCGGGGCGGAGCGGACCTCGCCCAGACGCGAGGCATTGGCCGACGCCGGGTCTCGAACTCGCGTCTCCCAGGGCCGAGCCAGGGCCGGGTCCGCCTTCCGCCCTGCCAGCAGAGGGCGGGGCCGTGCTGTGATTGGCTGCTGATGTGTGAAAGCGGCGCTCCGGCGGGAAAGGCGCACGTGGCGGTGGCGGATCGGCGTGCGGCGCTGCTTTGCTGTGCGCGGAGCAGGCGGCATGTTTGCGGGCAAGGCCAGGTGGGTCTGCGGGGTGGACGTGGGATACAGCTGGTGCGGGGCGCTGAGAGGCCCTGTGCTCTCAGGGCTGAGGGTTTGTCCCTGAGTTGGGAAGCTGTGAGCTTGCTCTGGTCGGGTTGGGGCAGCGTGTCTTGCTGCTTTCTCTGTTTGTCCTCTGCTGCGCTGCCACCCGTGAGGCTGGTGCTTGGTCCTGGCATTTTGGCTCAAAGGAAGCTCCCTTCTGCAGTTTTCTGAGCTGAGCAGTGCCTGTGAACCGGAGAGCTCTCAGTAGAGCTTATTGCTGCAGCGGTGGGGTTTTGTTGCAAGCAAACCTGCAGAATCGAGAGCAAACAGCTTTGGAGGTGGTTGCTTTTCCTTCTGCTGAAAGTACCCTACAAGCTGTGCCTGGTTAACATCCTGCTTTTGTTTCTGCGTTAAATGGCTTTGTTGAGTTACTTCTCACCCTGTTTTGCCCAGTCCTCTCTTCTTGGACTCTTCTGGGATCTGGTGGCAGGACCCAGCATCCATAGCAGCAGGGGAGGCGTCCTGGGACGTGCCGGAGGTGGCAGCTCTGCAGAAGGCTGCGGATGATGGCTCAGACCACAGCCAACCGGAGGAGGACAGCTTGGAGGAGCTGGGTGTGCAGGACCCTGTGAGTGTCTGGCTGAATGTAGGATCAGTTTTCCCCTTTTCTATAAGGAAATAGGAAGCCTCCTACATCTCTCTTTAAGTGCTTCAGAAAATTAAGAGTGATTTTTGGGCTCCTGTTGTTAAAATCCCTGAGCTGAGAAGCAGGAAATTGAATAGTCACTCTCCTGCTGTTTGCCTTTCCCTGTTCAGATGTCTGCTTGGCTGGGCTGCAGTCAGTAGCTCCTGCTCACCACTAGCTTCAATCTCTGGTTCTCTCTGGCATTTCTGCTTCTGGGACACCTCTGCTGCAGCACTGCTTTGTGGGCAAGCACAAGGAAGGAAATGTTTTTCTCACTAGTGGAGCTGAGAGCTGAACTCCCTTTACTTGAGGCTGTTGTCCCCTGTCCCTAGCCTGGGAGCCCATTGCTTCAGCACAAGGTGGGGAGTGGGTCTGTAGCACGTGCTGCTTGCACAAGCTGTGGTTTGAGTTCCAGGAGCTGGAGGCCATCAAAGCCAGAGTGCGGGAGATGGAGGAGGAGGATAAGAGGCTGAAGGAGCTGCAGCTGGAGGCTGAGAACTGCCTCCTCATGGGCTCAGAGGCAGGTATGGGCTGTCCCTGGGTTCTGCTGTGCTCCCCAGGGTCGTGGGGTGTCAGTGGGGCTGAGGCGTACTGCTGTGCCCCTATGGGCAGCCCCACACCAGCTGGGACCAGGCAGCTGACATGGGGGAGGGAGAGGGTGCCAGGCACAGCACGCTGCTGTCACGTGTTTTATCCACCTCCCACCTTTGCAAGTTGAGATGCAGTAGATTAATTAATTTCAATGAGGTAATTGAGTTGAGCGCCTTCAGGTGCTGTGAAGAAATTGCCTTGTGTTATTCTTATGCAGAGAGAGATGGGGCAACAGGTGGAGGAGGAGGCTGAAGTGTGGGGCTGGGGATGCCCAGCCTCTCACCCTCTGCAGGGCTCCTCTGGGACAGCACAGCTTCCATCTTTGCAGGTCTGTTCCAGAGGACGACCGAGGGGAAGGTGGAGGTTGACCAACGGTCCATCTATGTGGGCAATGTAAGTGAAGGCTGTGGAACAGAGCCCAGCCTGCTGCTCCTCGTCTGGCAGATGTGTGCCGTGATCCCCAGCAAGGGGACCTGGCCACTGCCCTGCAAGAGGCTTGGCTGCTCCCAAACCCGATGGAACACGAGGGCTGTGGCTGCAGGTGGACTACGGGGGAACGGCAGAGGAGCTGGAATCTCACTTCAACAGCTGTGGCCGGATCAACCGTGTGACCATCCTCTGTGACAAGTTCTCAGGGCATCCCAAAGGGTCAGTGCTGGGTGCATCCTGTGACACTGTAGGAACAGAGCTTTTGCTTCCTTTATAAAAAAAAAAAAAAAAAAGGCAAGGCATGGCTTGAGTGTTTGCAAAGGCAGGGATTTATTGTCCACTGTGGGGGCTGGCTGTGCCTTGGGGGGGGGATGCTGCTGTCCCTGGCGCTGGCAGCATCCCCAGTGCTTTGCTCCCTGTTCTTTGAAGGTATGCATACATTGAGTTTGAGCAGAAGAGCTCTGTGAAGGCGGCGGTGGAGTTGGACGAGAGCATATTCAGGGGCCGTGTCATTAAGGTCAGAGCTGGGCAAAGCCCCGGACCACATCCATCCATCCATCCCAGCCCCTACAACGCAGAGCTGGTGCTGAGCCCCCACTGCCTTCCAGGTGCTGCCCAAGAGGACCAACATGCCTGGCATCAGCAGCACCGACCGTGGCGGCCGCCGGGGCCGCTTCCAAGGCCGGGGAGGGCTGATCCCACGCTGGGGGTACTATGGGGGACAGCCCCTGAGGCTGCGGGGGAGGACATACAGGTGAGAGGTGCTGCGTTTGGCTGGTGGGGCTGAGCGGGTGGCTGTGCTTTCAGGCTGCTGATGCCTGGTGCTGAGCAATGCCCCCGAGCTCCAGCGTGGTTCTGTTCTTGCCTAGGGGTCGGGCCAGGCTGCTGCCTTGGTATTTCCCGTATTAGAAAGGAAGACTGCGCTGCCCTGGAGGTGCCGATGGGACCGAAGAGATGGGATTGGAGAGATTTAAAAACAAACAAACAAAAAAATGCCTACCCGAGCCAAAAAAAAAAAAAAAAAAAAGATTAATTTTAAAATGCCATCTGCTGCCCTGAGGATTACTGGTGGCAGCTGAGTGCTGTGCAGCTGGAGCTGGGCGCGAGGGGGGAGACTGGATCTGCTCTGTTGGCATCCCAGGAGCCATCTCCTTATCTTAGGGCTTGTTTTTAAAGGGAAGGCTTTGTGTTAAAGAAGGCAGGCTGGGAGACCACCATCGCAACTGTGAAGATCTGCACTGCAATCTGTTTTATTATGTGATTCTCACGCTGATCTTTCAGGATCCTTGGTTAGGATTCTTTTCGCCCAGATGAACTGGCTCCTAAAGCAGCTTTTCACAGCTCGGGGCACTGCCAGACTAAAAATCCCACTGAGTTTTGTTTTCCTTAGGACTTCAGGATATATAGATGTATATTTTAAAGCTCGGGGCCTTACCTCTTGTGTTGGTTTTGCACTTTGTCCAGCGTGGGCTGTGCTGCTGAGGCTGGCCTTGGTTTCCCTGTCTGAGAGACCCTTGGGCTCAGGCTACAAAACTGGCTTCTGCAAGGGCTCTGAGCTTTCCTTTAGTAGCTTTGTCAATTAGAGAGGCTTAATTTTTAATAAAAACTACTTTGGAGTGTCTGGATTGCTTTGTGCTGAGTTGAGGGATAGGAAATGCAGAACTCTTGTCTCTGTGAGTGAGAGGAGTGAAGACTTTTATAGGAAACTTTCAGCATAGCAGTGTACAGCTGTGCCTTGTTTAGATGGTGGGAGAGGCTCAGATGCTTTCATCTCCTTATTTGACAGCTTCTTGTTGATTAAATGTATTTGAGTTCTGTCTGAGAAGGTAATGTAAATGTCACTTATTTTTAAAATAAATGATCCTGCTGTGTGAACTTCATCTGCAGTGAGACCGTGCTGGCTGTGTGCTGATGCTCTGCACTGACCTGGCTCTCTCCAGGTTTCCTGTGTCTCTTGGAACTGTTGGGTTTTTTTTTTCCCCCCTTGCATTTCTAACTGGCCAGGTGCTTTTCTAGTCTTTTATATAGAAATAGCTGCTCTTGGTTTGGTACTCTTTAATGAGGACAGCTTGGAGCCGCAGGGGGAGGAGATGCTAATAGATTAGTTTGGGATGAGGCAGGCAGCTGTGCAATCCTGATGTCTTAATCTCCTGGCACGGATTTATCCCAGCTGCGCTACCTGTGCTCCCTGACCTGCACCACAAATACTGCTGTGTGCACCAACCCTGTTTCAGTGAGCTGCAAAGCTTTAATAGCAAATACTGTCAAATCCCAGTCACCTCTGCATCTGCCTCGGAAGGCAAGACGAGTGCAGGACTCGAGCAGGTTCAAGGTGCTGTTTGGGGCCAGCTGTTCGCTGTCTGCCAGTGTTCTCAAGTACGTCAGCACTGGCTGTGGTTGCAGAGACCTGGAGCCTTCAGCTGGCTTGTGCTGTTTTCTCTTTCCAAGACCTACTGGAGTAAGTACACATAGATCTGAGCTTTCCCAGTAAGGAAAAACAGGGTAAGGAGACCAAGTATGTTTGAAACAAGCATTGCTTCTCACATTCCTGACGCAGAAGCAAAGGGGGCTGGCAAACAGCAAAGGGGCTGCTGCTGCTGCTGCTGCTGTGCTCCTTTGCATCAGAGGAAATGCTCTCAAGCACCAGCACTTGTGAGGAGCAGTGTCACTATCTGTGCCTCTCAGCTGACTGAAATCTGGGCTGACCCTAATAATAATCATCTCTTAGCTGTCTCTTGTGCAGCTGTGCTCACTCTAATCACAAGCACAGTGGGAACTGCTGTCTTTCCACAAAGCCTGTTTTCTACAGAAGCATCTGAGCTGCAGAGGAGCACAGCTGCGTGCTTTTCTGCAGGGAACAAAGCTCATCTGATGCTGCTGACCTTCCTGAAGGAAGAGCTCTTGCATGCTATCTGAAGGCTGGAGAGAAGCAGAACAGGGACTTCTGTGCTGTGTAAGGTTTGCAGGAATAGAGGCACATGCAGAGCTTGCAGGTGTCAGGTTTATTTTACATAGACTGAAAATATTACACAATGAAACCAATATATACATCATGCTGTAGGCACACTCCTGCACACAGGGAATGTTCTCAATGCCTGGATCAGACTGGGCAGAGCCTCAGCACACCTGCATCATCATGGAGTTCACCATGTTATCAAAAGCCCTAGGGAAGGAAATAACACAGCATTAAAGGAAGCTGCTAGTTCTGCACACCACATCTCTAAACAATACCAGTAGCTAGCAGTGCTTCTTATTGGCTAATGAGCTGGCTTTCCTCAGGCTGAATGCATGGTTTCACTCTAGCTACAGCATGTTCTTTTGAGTGAATAATGGCTTTAATTAAGCTGAAGTAAGGACAGGTCTTCTCCTGGCCAAGTTTTCTTGCCTAGGCAATAGCAATTCACATTATTCACGTTTCCTGGGAAATTTGAGTTTAGAAGTAGAGAGCAGTAGCCCTCACAAGAGGAGTTGTGTGCGGTGAGGATCCTTATTCAAGGAGAAACCCTGGGCAACTGCAGTTGTTTGTTCTGTGTAACCTCTCTACGTACCTGCAGGGAATTTCTTCTATCCCAAAGACTCCTCTTTCCTGAATCAAGGTTTCTAACACCAGTGCTGAGGTGGGGGAGAGAGAGTTCAATTGAACTTCTCAAGGGGCTATGGAGAGTTTCCAGCTATGTGGTAATGACCCAAAGACAACACAGCTGTTTTCCATCTAAGGGGTTACAGCACGTAGATCTGAACTGGCCAAGCACAGGGATTCCATGCCTGGTCCTGCTGCATCGCAGATGCAAGTCCCAGAAAGATGACAAAGGTGCTCAGTCCACTCACCTGGAATGGATACGGTCTCCTGGGTTATAAAAGGGGTTGCACATTATGTCTGTGTAGGAATTATGCAGCTTTCGGAACATCTGAAAAGGGATTGTGGTTTAATTAATCTCTTTTTGCTTCTCAGCACCTTACGAATCAGCAGAAGCAGAAGGAACACTGATGTAGCAAATGGTGCTGACTTCCTGCACTTACACTGCGGATCTCGTTGTCCCGAAGTGCTGTGTTTGAAGAATCCACCACCATGACAAACTTCACCTTCGAGTTTGTCACGTAGCCATATCTGTGCAGCTGTTAAGGAACGTGTTATGGAGGCCAGCAAAGCAACTCAAACAAGGCTGGAACGCACACAAACAAAAAAGCTGAGAAAATACTGTGTTCTTACTGCACTCAGCACGTAACTAGAACTAGATGAGGTAAGAGACATCAGGTTGCTCCCCCTTCTCCCTGATGCTGCCACTTTTGGTAACTCCAGATCAAGCTCGCTCCTGTTCTGGCCAGCAATGCATGCCTTGCACTTCAGAAGCAGTCTCCCATTAGCTGCTTTGGGTTTCTTCTTAAGAGCTGTTTCAATGACCCACCTCATCTATTGTCATTTGGCAGGCTGCAGTCAGAGACCTGGAGATCCTCTAATATCATTGTGATCTGGAACTCCAAAAATCAATGACCGGTTTATGAAAACCCAGAAATCAGGTCTGTTAGAGCAGATGACCTCCATGTGCAGGATTCAGACAAAAAGCCAGACAATGCTCAGAAGGTCAACTCTGTGACTCAAAAACATTGGGACAGCTGCTGAACTGAACAAGGGACTGAACCCAATCCTTTGTGTGATAAACTGGGTTGCAAACAAGTCTGTGCTTCTTCTGCTAATGACTTTAATGTGGCACCAAGTGGGAAGAGGGGTTTCCCATACAGAGCCCCTTGCAAGGAAGGTTATTAAATACACTTGGATACAATTGTAGTGGATGTCAAATACCAACACCTGCGAAGATGTGATTGCAGGGTGACCACACCTCTGAGACATTACAAAGATACACTTTGTAGTCTTCAGTTGGGTAGAGGAGCCCTAAATAGAGCTCCCTCTGATCTACCATAGCCTTGCCCATGGCAGAGATCTTCTCATCCACGACATCCAGGGAAGTGTGCACAGTGTAGTGGAACTTGAGCTCATTTTCTGTGGGAACACTCCGGATGTAGAGGGGGTAGTTCTGTGGACAGTGACAAATCATGCCAATGTGGACAGATTCTGCTCCTGTAATCAATGGCTAACACTACTGGAGTGCTTTCACATTAATCCTGTCTTGCACCCAAAGCCAGCCCGCCCCTTTTACCTCCCACAGCACCTGCAGAACAGACCTGTCTCCATACGCAGCTGCACACTTGCACAGACAGCACCCACAGCACTCCCACATCAGATCTCCCTTTTACTTGGGTCTGTCCCCACGGCCCTGCAGGAAAGCCCCTGTCCCAGCAGCGGATCTGGGGCCATCTCTCTCCAGGGTCCTCCCCTCCCCCGTGTCTCTGCCCGCCCCTCTCACCCTTGCTCCTGACCCACAACGCCAGCCCGAGTCCCCGCCCTGCGCACGCCCCTTTACCCGCACCTTGTTCCCCTCCACCCCCCCCAGGACCCCTCACGCGGTCCCGGCCTCGCCCCCACCTCCTTGGCGATCACGGCGATGCACACCGCCATCTTGTCCCCGCCTCCTTTCCGCCTGTATCACGTGCCGGGGGAGGGGGGGGGGAGAGAGAGAGAGAGAGAGGGAAGCGATCACGTGACGCGGTCACGTGAGGTGCTGCCGGCGCGCATGGCGGCGGTTGCCATGGCGAGAGCGGTGCTGGTGCCGCTGTGGCTGTGCTGGGCCGTGGGCTGCGCCGCGCCGCCCAACGTGGTGCTGCTGCTGATGGACGACGTGAGTGCGGGCTGGGACGCCTGGGGGGGCACCTGGGCCTGGCGGACGTTCCATATGTCCCATCATCCCATGAGGCTGGTGTCACCCAGCAGGGGCCTACTGTGGGCCTGCTGGGCTGGGCGGCGCGTGGGGCAGAGCGGCTGTGGTGCTGGGGGTGGCAGTGAGGGGACAGGGAGCAGCAGGGAGAAGCTGCGGGGTGAGCAGGGCCCTGCTGGGCAGGCTGTGAGTCTCGGTTGGTGGAGGGTGGGGCCCTCAGGAGCCCTCAGATTCCCTCTGGTCTCTGGGGAATTGGGTTGGGAGGCTCAGGAGTTCGGCAGGGCTGTGGGCTGAGCCCCAGCTTGCTCGTGTGTGTCCTGTGATACAAGGTTGGGGTTTTTGAACAGGTTCAGCAGGTTGGCGCCTTCACCCTGCTGCTGGCTGGTTCTGGATATTCTCTTCAAGCATTTATAAAGGGCTGTGAATGGGACGGATGGGATTTGTGTTTTGAGAGCACCTTGCACGTTTAGCGGGTGTGGTGGTGGGCTGGGGTTGGGCTGGATGAGCTTAGCAGTATTTTCCAACCTCAGTGACCTTGTGAACTGTTTGCTTCCTGATGTTCTGTCTGGCCACTACTTCAGAGCAGGTCTCTCCCCAGTGCATGCAAAATGAGGTCGTTTTGTATCCAGGTCTGCATGTGGTCCCAGGTGAACCTCCAGGTCCAGCTGTTTGCTGCATCTATTCCCTCTGTCACTTGAGCAGCGCGTGTGGGACAGCACGTGGGTAGGGGCTGTGTCATGACTCGTGGTCAGAGGCCTTGGGCACAGTGAATCAGGCACTGCTTGGGGGTTGGTGTGATGGTCTGGAAAAGTTTGAGTGAAGTTTGTGACTACTTACTGTGAGAGCTCTCACAGTAACTCACAGGGAGTTGATTTCTTTTTCAAGGAAAATAGCCCTTGGTAGGACAAGGGAATGGTTTTAAAGTGAGACAGGGGAGGTTTATGTTAGATTTTAGGAGGAAGTTTTTCAGCCAGAGGGTGGTGAGGCACTGGCACAGGTTGCCCAAGGAGGCTGTGGATGCCCCATCCCTGCAGGCATTCAAGGCCAGGCTGGATGTGGCTCTGGGCAGCCTGGGCTGCTGGTTGGTGACCTGCACACAGCAGGGGGTTGGAACTGGATGAGCACTGTGCTCCTTTGCAACCCAGGCCATTCTATGATTCTGTGATTCTATGATTCCAGTCCTTTTGAGATTTTCTGTAAAAGTGGAAACAATTTGCAGGTTTTTCTTTGTTCCTTATTTGTGGATTTCCTGCTGAAAACAAATGAGACTTCTCAGGTCTATAATGTCAAGCCTGAGTATAGGTATTTTGGAAGTGGCGCTTACACACATGCCACGTTATCTAGAAGCTAGTCACCTTATCAGCTTGTTCCTAATGACTGAGTGATTAACTCCACTATCCTTGGAAGAAGAGCACATTCATTAACTGGTAAGTGTTGGAAGGTGGGATGTTTTTGGTTTCTCCCAGCACTGATGGAATTATTGCTAAGTAAAGGCTTGGCTTTCTAACCTACACAAATAATTGTGTGTACCTTCCACTACCAGAGATGGATGCAGAGGCCAGCAGCACCGAGTAAGGTGCAGCCTCAAGCATAGGCAGACTCTGATACCTTGAAGGAAATGTTTTAGAAACTCAAATGTTCCTCCTGAAGAGCTGAATAGAAAGAAAACTCAAGTCGTTAAACAGCAGATATGACCCCGGGCTCAGTAAATCACAGATACAGAAGTGCATTTGTTCTCAGTGCAGGCTTGAGTTGCTGCCATCGTCCTGCTTTGCTTCTCCTCTTCCTTTCCTGTCATCCTTCAGATGTGCTTGGATAGAAGTGCATTGTGTGCTGTGCTAGGCTCCTCAGAAAGCTGCTGAGGGTGGGTATGATGTGACTCAAAGCCTGCTGGGCTTCCTTCTCCCTCTTCAACCTGCCTGTCTTGCCATTGTTCTAGCGTTTCCGTGCTCTTGTATGAAATGATTACTTTTTTAATGGCCAGTTTAGCCACTGGCAGTCTATCTTAATTTTCCATTCAGGAGTATTTCCCCCCAAGCAGGGATTTGTAATGTTCAAATGGAAGCTGTGTGGGACAGCAGTGATCCCGTTCTGGAAGTGTTGGTGCAGCAGAAGATGCAGCGAGGCACAGATCCTGACTGGAGTTTCTGTGAACTGTTGGTTTATTTATCTGCTGTTCATTACAAATGCATCTCTGTTGTTGTGTTTTTTTTCCTTTGATCCTTTGGCTACTTCTGTGTCCCTGTGTGTGAGTCAGAGCAACTCAGCATTCTTCTTTCTTTCGTGATGGTAGAGACAGTGTTGGACTGGGGGCTGATCTGCTGAGTCCATTTCAGCCCCACACCCTGGTGTTTGGTGGGGCCGTTTAATTGCTCTTTGCTGAGAGTTCAGCAGCCTGCTCTGCAGCTCTCCAACGCTTCCCTTTTCCAAACCACACTGCTGCAGTGTGAATGGCAGACTCTCAGGTGGGACCAGACAGATGGCTTTCTAAGGATGGAGATGCATTACGCCCTCTGTATTAGTTGCTCACCTGATACACATCTGTATTAGAGAAAGCTATTGCCTTTTTTAAAGCACTATATAATCTCTAGCAACCACGGCGCCTAATTGCTCATTAAGTTGTTCCCTTCCAGAACCTTCTGTTTTAAGTCACTTTTATTTGTGTTATTACCAGTAATAGTTTTCAGCAGTGAACGCAGACAGCAT